>NC_137893.1:103776744-105012400 GCF_963455335.1 Martes martes
GAGGCAGGGAGACCAGTTGTGAGACAGAGACCAGGTGGGATATGATGAAGGCTAAGGTATTAGAGGTGGAGGTCTAAAACCTAGATTATTTTTTAAGGTAGAAGTTTGTTTAGTAATCAAGTGATATTTTAAGCATGTTGCAATCAAATATGAGTTATTGTTACTTATATATTGCTATTTAGCTGTAATTTGGGTTCTATTTTAGAAAATTGGTTAAAGCTTTTGAGTTGATATGTTATGCATTATAATATTCTATGTAAAATATGGGAAAATAAGGTGTCAGCATTTTTTATTCAATTTATTTATTTTTTAATGTATTACTAGTGTTAAGTGGGCACAGCCTTCAGTCATTACTGTTATTTCTGATTTTCTCATATTAATATTCAACTATTTTTATTCCTAGAGCATGAGTAGAACATATATATATATGTGTTTGTTGGGAAAAAAATGAGACTTTACTTTTGCCAAAGATATACTTTGCCCAGGGATATACTATCTTAATAAAAAAAAAAAAATTTAAATCAGCATTGGTTCAGTTAAAATTAAAAGACCTTTTCCTGAGTCTACTTTTACTGTGATAATTATCTAAATCAGCACTTATTCACCATTTAGACTAATTTTACAGAAATACTACACCCAGATGTGCTTGAATTTGTATTAATTTATTTTCAAGATGTTCAAAAGTCTAATTACATTAGGTATTCCTTGTGTTTGAAAATCAATTTTCCTGAATTGAATAAAGGTGAGCTATTATTCACTGGAGTTAAAAATTCCTAATATGCCAAAGCAGAAGGTATTTAAATAGAACTGAATATGACCTGCTTCACATTCATCATGTTCCAGGGCACAACTACTTCGCCCAATACTTTTGTTCACTCAGCAAACGTTACGGAGAATGTCTTATTGTGTGTAAGTTATTGGGAAGAAGAAAAAGCAGAAGTAACATCCTATCTTCAAATGCTAATTATCTAGTGACCAATAATTGCAAGTATCACAGTGAAACAATATTTTATTCTTGTTCAGATCATGCCTAATTTCTTATTTGTATATTTCCGTAAGTCAAACTATCAAAGGCAAATTGAGTTTGTTAAATTTATATGCACTATATACAAATGACATAAATATAAATTGGAAGCCCTCTTCCTTAGCATCAATGTTACTACTGAATATGATATATGCAGTTATCCAATTATGACATAAATATATAGAAGCAATTAAGAGATTCCAAATATATATGTCTGTGTATATTCATACATACATATATATACATATGTGTTCATATTATATAACATATAATATATAACATATGATATATATTTATAAATATTTCTATTCTCTAAATTTACCAACCTTTTCCCTTTACCCCAATCATCTTTAACCAATTCTAAAGAGAGAAATTCCTCTGCTAAATCAAAGTCAAACACTGAGGGGTCATATTAAAAACAAAGTTTCTAGAGTGCTTAAGATGATCTACTTTCCATTTGTTCTTCATATTCCTCTTTTTAGCTATTCCCATGCAAATGATATTATAAAATAGACTGGTCTCATCTTATGAATGGGCCTCTTACCACCATGGTGTGGTCCTGAACAAAATACACACTCAGGGTCTGTCTTCGGTTGCTCTTCTTTAGATATAGTGAGAAATGCTTTATTTTCTTTGAGTCTGCCTTCCTCTGCTTCTCCTCACCAGCGAAGCAGTAAATCCTTGAGAAATGAATTCTCTGTTGCTGAGGAAAAGGTACCAGCGTCTGATCGGCGCTCAGTCTGAACTTAATTGCCATAGATTCTATAGGTCTCACAAATGGCACAGGTTATATGATAAAGCAGAATGTGTTCTGTGGCAACGTCCCGGGAAACAATCTCTTTTCATTGGTCATTCAGGAACATGCAGTGGGAATAGGTGGCTGACTGTAGACTTGGAAACTGGGATCTTGAGATCTCTCTCCTTAACAGACACAACTGCACCAGCTACTCAGAAGGAACCCAAGGTGTAACTGTCTGCTGTTTTCCTTCTACTTTGTCACTATATTGCACTCCCCCATCACACTGTCAGAGAGACATTTTCGTTTTCAAATATATGAAGACATAAATAACAGCTGAAAAGCTTCTAATTTCTCTTTGTCACACGTTATCATTTGACAATGTCCTAGAACATGAAGTCCATGTTTCATTACTATTCCCATGCCAAACATAAGTAGCTAAAATATATCCATTTTACCACACTCATATGACTAGAAACTTGGAATTACCACCACTATTATTACTAACATGTACCATTACTCCATTACTTGACCTTGTACAAGTCCATTCACACTTTTAGTTCCAAGTGTCATAACAGCAAATGATAATTTTTTTTTCCTTAACGAATTTGAAGGGCTCTTCCAATTTTGCTATGTGTTGAGTCTAACTTTATCATGCAAAAATAGAATGTGGTGTCTGCAGGATAGACAGGTTCAACATAATTATTTGGTCCTTGATTTAAAAAGCTTGAGGTTAACTTGATTTGAGATATTTTCTCTTTTTGTAACTTCATCTCTTCTTCATTTTTACTGCAATTTCACTATCGCTCACATCTTATATTATAACAGTTAAGAGTAACCTAAGAAACAGGGCCCTATTTTCCTCATCTATCAAATGGAGATAACAATAATCTTACTTCACACTGTTGTCTTGGTGTTAATGGTGATAACAACTAAATTGCTTAGAATATTACTTGATATACTTTTATTGCTGTTTTTATAATTCTTGATGTCCATGAATCTACCTGTAGGAAAAAGCATCATGCTTACATTACGGTCTCAAACTGGAGACTCCTCAGAAGTATAGCTAAAGGAAGGAAAAGTCAACAAGATAAGGGAGAGCCTAAGGCACTCTGTCTTACACAGCATGTATTTGTTAGTTATTCACAGATTTAATCTGTTTAGTTAGCGGACCACAGTATCTTCATCTGGAAATCTCAGCTGTGGTAAAAGAAGAAGAATTCCTGTGTCAAAAAATATTTTACAGATGAAAGTTGTTTTGTATCTTCAAAACAAGGTAGGTGAGATAGACAGGATTCTGTGAATTACCTTTCTGGCAGAAGGTATATCTAGATATAGATGTAGATATAGATATTAGCTAGACAGACATTAGATGTATAAATATTAGATATATAGAGAAATCTGTATTTTTTTAAAAGATTTTTTATTTATTTAGTTGACAGAGAGAGAGAGAGACAGCAAGAGAGGGAACACAAGCAGGGAGAGTGGGAAAGGGAAAAGCAGACTTCCCGCCAATCAGGGAGCCTGATGCGGGGCTCGATTCTAGGACCCTGGGATCTTGACCTGAGCCAAGGGCAGACAGACACTTTAACGACTAAGCCACCCAGGCGCCAATAGAGATATCTATATATTTGTAAATCTATATCTGTATCTCTCCATTTAAAAGCGTCAGATAGAGTTCACACACCATAAAATTGACCCTTTTAAAGTTATAATTCAGTGGGATTTTTAAAATATATTGACAGCGCTGTGAAACAATCACCACTATCAAATTGTGAAACAATTCATTCACCAAATAAATAAATAAATAAATAAATAAAACCCTATGCCCATTAGCAGTCACTACTTATTTTCCTCTGACAGCAGCTGCTGGCAACCAATAATCTACGTTCTATCTCTATGGATTTGTCTATTCTAAGCTTTGCATAAAAATGGACTCATGCAATATGTACTCTGTTAGGCCTGGCTTCTTTCACTTACTATGTTTTCAAGATCATTTTGTAGCATGTATCAGTCCTTTCAAAGGCCAAATAATATTAAATTGTATGGATATACCTCATTTTTGTTTACCCATTCATCAAGTGAAGGGCATCTGGGTTGTTTCTACTGGTGTGATAAAATAAATAATGCTGTTTTGAGTATCTGTGTACAAGTTTTTGTGTGGATATATGGACTCAGTTCTCTTGGATAGATTCCTAGAATTATTCAGTCATCCAGTAGCTATCTGCTTAACATTTGAGGACCCACAGAACTGTTTTCCAAAGTTACTGTATCATTTTAAAATCCCACCAGCAATGCATGAGGGTTCCAATTTCTCTACATCTTCATTAACACGTGTTATTGTCTATCTTTATTTTAGCCATCCTACTGTGTGTGAAATTGTATCTCATTATGATTTTCATTTGCTTTTTAATAACTAATTATGTTGAGCGTCTTTTATTATGATCACTTGTAATTTGCATATATTCTATGAAGGAATGTCTAAAATCCTTTGCACATTTTTAATTGGATTGTCTTTTTATTATTGAGTTGTAAATGTTCTTTACGTTCTTGGATACAAGTTCCTTATCAGACAAGTAATTTTCTCCTAATCTCTATATTTTCTCTTTACTTCCTTGATGGCATCATTTCCACCCAAGTTTTAATTTTGATATAGTCCAATACAACCTTTCTTTTTTTTTGGTCATCTAAGTTTTGTATCATATGTAAGAATCCAGTGCCTAATTCATGGTCACAAAAATTACTCCCATAAGAATTTTATAATTTCAGCCCTTAAATTTAGGTCTTTGTCCCACGTTGAATTAATTTTTTTTTAATTTTTATTTTTTGGTATGGTGTGAAGTAGAAGTCCAACTTTATTCTTTTGCAAGTGGATATTCAGATGTCCCAACACCATTTTTTAACAAGATTATTTGTCCCACCCTGAATGTTCTTGGCACCCTTGTCAAAAATCAATTGACTATAATGCGAAGACATATTTCTGGACTTTCAAATCTATTCTGCTGATCTTTCAATGTATTCTTACGTCAATACCACACTGTCTTCATTACTGTAGCTTTGTAGATAAGTTTTGAAATCAGGAAGTAGGAATTCTCCAAATCTGTTCCTCTTTTCCATGATTGGTTTGACTATTTGGATCCCTTGGATTTTCATGTGAATTTCTGGATTAGCTTGCCTGTTTATACAGCATGAAAGCAGCTATGATTTTGATAGGGATTGCATTAAGTTTATAGGTCAATAAGGCAACTTTGTCATCTTAATAAAATTTCTCTTTCAAATCATGAATGTGGGATGCATTTCCATTTATTTAGGTCTTTAATGTCTTTCAACAATGTTTTATAATTTTCAGCATGCAATCCTCTCATTTTGTTAAATTCATTCTTAAGTATTTTATTCCCTTTTATGTACTATAAATGGAGTTATTCTCTTAACTCATTTTTTGATCCTTCACCTTTGATATAGAAATAAGTTTATTTTTGGATAATCTTGTATCTTGCAACCTTTGTATATTTTTTATTTATTAGTTCTAATATTTTTTGTGTAGATCTCTCAGGGTTTTCTATGTCAACTACATTTTGGCATTTACATTATCTTAACAATCTATCTGCCATCCCCCTCATAAGTTCTTTGAAAGAGAGAGTATTCCTACATTATTCTTCCAAATCAGAAAAGTTCTTAATAAAATAAGTTTGAGGAACACACAATGACTGAATGAGAAATTTCTTAGTCATCAAACAAACTTCCTCCCCTAGAAAAATAAATAACATTTTTATAAAGCACAGCTTTTTTTTTTTTCTGGTAAAACTGAAATGAAATTGATGCTGTGAAATAATGACAGCATTCTGAGAATCTTTTCTAAGCTAAGGAATGAAAAAAGTCCTTGGATATTAGACACTCAATAAATCATCATAGAATGAATGAGAAAATGAATGGTGTGTATAAAAATACGTAAATTGTGCACAGTCTAACTAAGAATAATCAGTAAATTCTCATCCCCAGAGGAAAGTCTCCGTGCAGACAAGATGGCTCCAGCACTGAGCCTTGGCTTAGGCTGGACAATAGGGACACTGAGCCTTATTTCAACTGAACAAATGGAGGGAAAAAAGAACATGATTAAATCTTAAAAATTATTTTTTAAATTTAAATTAAAGAAATAATTGGGAGCACCGCTTCGTAAGTTGTTAAGATGCCCACGTCCAAACATATTAAAACAGAGGCACAGTAAAACATGATCCTACAAAGTGATTTTCTAATCTCAGGGAGGGAGTGGACCAAAAGACCTCAAAGTTCCCGGTATGATCTACAATTCTATAAATAAAAAGAACTCGAAATTTTAATAAAAAGTGAATATTGCATTTAGAAAATAGAATTTGGAACCACTGTTTAGAACAACTCCTATCACTTGTAGGGCCTGGGGTAGCAGTACAAAAAGAAGGTCCTATATCATAAATCTAAATATTTTAAAGTTATAAATCAAGTTAACAAACTTTCAATAAAATAAGTTCTATTCTTTTAATGACAAATTCTACTCAATGCTGTACTGGTATACACTACTCTCTGATAAATATATTTCCAGTTAGGTTAACTGCCTGATTAGATTTAGATATCCAGAACTAGATGCCCAAAAAGAATGGTATAGGAAGAGCCAGATTCACTCTCAGCTCTAACTAGTACTGAAAAAGGCCATGCCCACATCTGTGTGGACATCCATCCCACCACCAAACTCCATCTCTGCAGAGAACCATGTCTTGGAATTCTTCGGCCCTGGGTGGGCACATCTGTGTGTGGTCTATCCTTAGGAAGATGGATATCCAGCCCACACCACATATTCCACCCATACATCACCCACACACATTCTTTAGAAGCAGCTCAGGGTATGCATGCCTATGGTATGGTCTGTCCACAGGAAGATGGGACACTCAGCCTATACCTCCAAGCTTCAGTCACACACCCCCTGCACACAGCCAACTCCTTGGAAACCTTCAGGCTAGATGTTCATACACCAGCAATGAGACATGCCCTCAGAAAGATGGACCTGAAGAATAAACTTAAATAGGCCCGAGAAGTGGGTTTAGGTCAAGTGGGCAGGGATTTGAGGATTTCAGACCTATGTTCTAGAGAATGGGAATAGGGGCTGTGACTCTACATGGGCACAACAAAATTTCCCCTAAAAAATAAACACATTTGTTATAAAACACAGTTTGTTTATTTTTTGTTGTTGTAGTACAACTGACTTGAATACTGTGAAATAATAATAGCCCCCTGTCGTTGGTTATTGGACACTCAATAAATTCTCATTGAATGAATGTAGAAATGAATGGAGTCTAATTTTCTAGCAGAGGAATTTTGCTTGGTCTTATTGGACTCCTTCCCCATGGGGAAGGCACAGCCAGAGGAGAACAATAAGGGGTTTTTATAAAGCAAATAGCTCAGAGCATAGGCCCAGGTCTGGTGAGGATGGTACCATGCTGGTAACTCTATAATCTACTTTGTCCTCTTGCATTTTACGAAACAAGATAAAAAATTCCGGGACACTTGGGTAGCTCAGTTGGTTATGTGTCTGCCTTCAGCTCAGGTCATGATCCCAGGGTCTTGAGATGGGAGTCCCACATCAGGCTCCCTGCTCAGCGGGAAGCTGCTTCTCCCTCTGCCTGCTGCTCCCCCTGCTTATCCTCTCTCTCTCTCTCTCTAACAAATAAATAAATAAAAATCTTTAAGATAAAAATCCCAAGGACAAAATAATTTGTATGATAATTAGAGGAACTACATAAGCTTTTAATCTTGTGGAAAAAAATTAGAATAAGGATTCAGAACATGAAATTTTCCCTCAAAAAATGGAGTATTAGATTATAATAAATAAATCTATCATGTATAGGTAATTTCAAAGCCCCCTGGATATGCAAGCAGATTTAACAGTCTTAACGTTTTCCCTAAAATTTCATCACAACCTGAGAAAAATATGATAAAGATATGTACCATAACATCAAGTTAAAACTTGCAAACTCAATTGTAAACATAGATCTAACAGTATTTCTGAAAACCTGTATTTTACTGAGGGAAAGCTGTGGTACAATCAAATCAGCATGAATTCTAACTGCTATCATATGTAATACATCATCAGTCATTTACAGAAACTGTTCCTTAAGAATACTCTAAGAACACTGCTTCTAAGAATAATGGGTCCTGAAGGAGTTTACTCTTCTAGTAAGACACGTACTTGCCAATTCAAGTATTTATCACACTAAGCATTAAAAATGAACTTTCTTGAGCCCAGTCTTTCAGACTAATAAACACAAATGCCTTCTAGTGTGTCTAGTAGAGACAAAATCCATGAATTTATAAATACAGATTTTAGAGTAGGGTTAAGAATTTTAATGCTTATATAAACAGATGAAAGAAGCTTATATAAAAATAGAACAGAAAAGGTGTAATTAAAATGTGGTAAATGTGGCAGACATTTGAAAGACATTTTGAAAGTTGTCAGAAAGGGTTGTGAATCTTTAAAGATGCTTGGAACAATAGTGTGCAGTTCATATTAAAATGTCCAAGATAGTTTAAGACCTCACATAAATGACATCTAGCTGGTATAAATAATAGAAAACAGGGACACGGGTAAATACATGCATCTAACAAAACTAAATTAATTTGTGAACCAAACTTTCACTTTTGCTTTGGACAAATGGATGAGAAGAATAAAATATACTGTCCTATGACTTTAAAACACTAGTCACTACTGTAAGTCATTTGTGCATAATGACTTATGGTAGTAGGGAGGAGACTCTTTCTATAAAAGATAGCTAATGTTCAGTAATGTCAATGTTTACACATTTCAAAGTTGTACACTTTCAAAAATTAAATTTCAAAAATTAAATATTTGGGGGATGTGTTTTTTATCTCTTTGATTTCAGAAATATTTTTTCTTGTAAACTAAAAAGTTTAAATAACCCTTAGGGTCAAAAACTCTACATAGTTAAGTGTACATGCAATAAATATTTGTTTTTTTAAGATGTAGTTTCCAAGCAGTATGTGAAAATAACCTCACTTAAAAAGAAATCGACACTAAGTATAAAGCTTGTATTTATTCTGGTTATACACTTCTAACTAGTATACACATTCTATTGTAGTTAGAAATAGTATTTTATAATAAAGCTATACCATTTCCCCAATTTTATAATCAGTGAACAGGAATTTTGCTGTTAAATGTTCAGAAGCTGTGTTCTTCAGACTCTCACACCAACTTTGACTAATAACCGACCTCCCAACTCAACACTGTTATCTGTCAGTACCTCAAAAACACAGAAGACTGGCAACTCCCCTGACCTCTTCTATCTATCCTACTATACTGAAAACATTACTCATCTTTCCAGTTTCCTTTTTAAATGCTTTTGGGATACAAATACATATATACATGCATACTTATATTATATATCCATATTCAAGTACAAATTAAGAAGTTATGCTATATACGAAATAAGTCAATTGGAGAAAGACAACTATCATATGATCTCCCTGATATAAGGAAGTGGAGATGCAACATGGGGGGTTTGGGGGGTAGGAAAAGAATAAATGAAACAAGATGGGATCGGAAGGGAGACAAACCATAAGAAACTCCTAATCTCACAAAACAAACTGAGGGTTGCCGGGGGGGGGGGGGGTAGGGAGAAGGTGGTGGGGTTATGGACATTGGGGAGGGTATGTGCTATGGTGGGTGCTGTGAAGTGTGTAAACCTGGCGATTCACAGACCTGTATCCCCCTGGGGCTAATAATACATTATATGTTAATAAAAAATTAAAAAAAGAAGTTATGCTATATAATACATACAAAGTTATAGAAAAGGTAGATGATTGATAGATGCACACCTAGATACAGAGACAGAGATGGATGCATGGGTAAGTGGTTGAAAGTGATTTTCCCCCTACTGACTTTTTGAGTGTTCTCATTTCATGTGTAGACACATTGCTATTGATCTGTCTTCTCCATGTTCAGTCACCAAAGCAATGCTGAGGCAGTATGCATCATTTAACAATGAAGTCTAAAACTATCAACTAACAATATTTATTTTTCTATCTACCTACCCACCCACACATACTTACAGATGTAATAAAAATGTTATTGGCAGAAAAAGAATAACATATGAGAAAGCAAAGAGCAGAACAGAAAAGTTTAAATAATCCCACAGTTACTACTGTTAAATTTGGATCTATGTATCCATATTTCAGAAACTGTGTAGATTTAACAAACTATTGTCTATTATGTGGCAGCATAGTTCAAGATGATTGGGACACATCAGTAAACAACAAAAAATATTTTTAACTCTGAAAACCATAATATAAAAATTGAAGTATCACATATGTACACATATAAATGAACACATTAATAACATCAAACCTAATCATTTTAAATGGGATAATTTGTTACTCAGAGATGTATTCCAATATGTGTTATAAATGTCTGTTTTAGCCACAAACTCCAGGGCCAATTTGGTTTATATGATTAGTAAGACTGTTGGTCCTATCTACCAGCTTAATCTCAGACACTGAAAGAAACTGGAACCATTATCCTTACATTACAAAACCTCATACCTTTTTAACCAGGAAGATGAGTGGATAACAACTGGACCAATTTATCTCCCAAACTGCCTGAAGCCAAAATGAAAATCCACGGGAAAGTGGATTTTAAATTTGAAGGATGCTTTGCAACAACAACAAAAAAGATGTACAAAAAAAAAAAAAAACCCTAAAGAAATTTAAAAGGAATCCACAAAACTCTTCGTTGTTATCTAAACATTATTATATGAAGGTAAGCTGTCTTTGACATCTGTCGCCCCAACTGATTATCATATAGCTAACCAGAATGTCATCTCTACATTTCTGGGAGCATTCACGCAAAGATTATTTTAAAGGGACTGGATTTCTGAAAGGAGGAAGTAGTAGATGATTCCTTAGAAAAGGATGATACATAAAGCAAAAGGCACTTCTCAACATCTCCTACCGTTCTTCTTTCTGGTATGTAAGAAATGTAAGTCAAAGGGAAAGGAGATTTGAAGAGAGGGAATCAAAGACAGAGTAAGATAGAGGCAGATCCTATTATTTTGTGAGAGTGGATAAGCTTCATTCTTGGTGCTTTACAGACCATTCCTCAAAGTACATATTGTGTAAAGTCTTACATACCCCGCATACATAAAAATGTGTACCCATGCACAGCACGTGAACACATGTGCACATAGACACACACTCTCTAAGCATACTACTGTTAGATATTGAGAAGACTACATAAAGTTTAGGACTCATATTACACAGGCAAGAAATTTTGCAAATAGTTTGCTTTCCGTTTATCGGTTAAGAACAACTATCATCAAAGAATCACAGATCAGATCATCTACTTTTACTGGACAGAATGGTAGAAAGTAGAGATGGTGTTCTTAAGAATTCTCTGGTTAAATAATAAATTCCTGATGAACACTAAGCACATGCTAGTTACAATAGAAAAATAAAAAGCAATTATTTTAGTATTCTTAAAGTCATCAGCAAATAGATTACCTCTTTTCTAGAGAAGTCATATTTCTTCATGTGTTTCCAATTAAGAGTTATTGACATATTACTTTATTAGAGAAACCTGAACATGAATAGTTCAATTAACAGTGATTCAATTAACAATAAAAATCACTGATTTTATTTCAGTGGACTTTAAAGATGAAGTTAAGAACCTATCTGAGTTATTCTCTAAAATAAAGATAGAAGAGAAAACCCCACATACAAAAGGCTTATACCCAGGATCTATAAAGAACTTCTCAAACTCAACACACACAAAACAGATAATCATGTCGAAAAATGGGCAGAAGACATGAACAGACACTTCTCCAATGAAGACATACAAATGGCTATCAGACACATGAAAAAACGTTCATCATCACTAGCCATCAGGGAGATTCAAATCAAAACCACATTAAGATACCACCTTACACCAGTTAGAATGGCCAAAATTAGCAAGACAGAAAACAACGTGTGTTGGAGAGGATGTGGAGAAAGGGGAATCCGCTTACACTGCTGGTGGGAATGCAAGTTGGTGCAGCCACTTTGGAGAACAGTGTGGAGATTCCTCAAGAAATTAAAAATAGAGCTTCCCCTTGACCCTGCAATTGCACTTCTGGGTATTTACCCCAAAGATACAGATGTAGTGAAAAGAAGGGCCACCTGTACCCCAATGTTCATAGCAGCAATGGCCACGGTCGCCAAACTGTGAAAAGAACCAAGATGCCCTTCAACGGACGAATGGATAAGGAAGATGTGGTCCATATACACTATGGAGTATTATGCCTCCATCAGAAAGAATGAATATCCAACTTTTGTATCAACATGGATGGGACTGGAAGAGATTATGCTGAGTGAAACAAGTCAAGCAGAGAGAGTCAATTATCATATGGTTTCACTTATCTGTGGAGCATAAGAAATAACACAGAGGACATGGGGAGATGGAGAGGAGAAGGGAGTTGAGGGAAATTGGAGGGGGAGATGAACCATGAGAGCTATGGACTCTGAAAAACAATCTGAGGGTTCTGAAGGGGCGGTGGGTGGGAAGTTGGGTGAGCCTGGAGGTGGGTATTATGGAGGGCACGTATTGCATGGAGCACTGGGTGTGGTGCATTAACAATGAATTCTGGGACACTGAAAAGAAATTAAAAAAATAAAAAATAATTAAAAAAGAAAAAGAAAAAAAAAAAAGATAGAAGAGAAAAATCCACATATAGATTACCAGGCCAAAAACTTTTCTTAATAACACTCTAATGTACTAAAAAGTGTCATCTCTAAGGAAAATTCAAACTAATAAATACAGCTTTGCAAACACCACCTAATTCTTTCTCTTTTTCTTTCTCTAAATATACATATCTTCAGACACACACACACACAGTTCGAAAAGTTCCCCTCTTTTATCTCTTGTACTGGGATATCTCTGAAAAACAAACACGTCATAGATTAAGCATCTGAGTTCTTGTAAAGATCAGCTAGTCTTTGCCAAAAGAGATAATGTCCTTATCAAGTAACATCATCCTGGAACATTAAATTTGTTTAGAAGAAAATAGTATATAAATAAAATTATCAAGGGAATTGGCCCTCCATAGAACAGATTTTGTAAACTCAAAGGGGGAGAATAAAGAGTCAGATTGTGGTTATAAGATTTCAGAGATAAAACAAGTCTGGGAAATTATATCCAGCTTTGTAATGGAAAAAAAGAATAACTTAAACTTCTAATTCTAATATATATGTGTTTGTTTCCTCAAATAGGTTTTATGCCAAGAGATGAACAGGATGATAAAACACATTGGCATTTAATATAAGTACAAAATGTATTTAGAAAATAACTAACAAGCTCCAAGATTTTGTCCATGGCAAATTGGACAGCCTTGTCTTCTATCCCTTGCAGACCTTTCTCTTTGTATGCTCAAATCCTGTTTTATGCCTTTGATCCTTCACTTGTTTACTTTTGAGATTTGATTTATATTGTAGAAAATGCATCCATGGCAAAATTTTCTTGTGCAAAATAAATTACTGGTGTAACTGCTGATACCTTTTATTTTTTTGAACTCCACTATACACACTTTATACCATTCTACCATATGCAGGAAAGGATTATATATCATATTAGAACCACTGTTCATGGTTATATAAATGCAGGTATGAAATATTGATATATTATGAACTTCTTTTAGTGCTAAACAGAACTGTAACCCTGGACAGCTGTAATAATATGAAATTTATAAAATAAAATTTCCCAGAAATAATAACTTAGATGAACTACAAACCCATTTAGAAGTTAACTGGTGGTATTGGTTGAGTAAGATCTTGCCAGACTAATTCTCCCTCCGATAACGAAAACTAAATCCTGGACATAAAGAAGAAAAACAGCTAACTGAAGTCATTGAAAAAGGAATAGAAGCATGCCTAGAAATCGATGACATCCTTTTCACTCATGCCCTTGATCAAAACTCATTCACACAACTACAGCTTATCTGAAAGGTAGTTTTTCTTCTTCTTCTTCTTTATTATGAGTACCCAGAAAGAGAAAATTGGCTCAGCAGCATCTGGCAAGCCTCTGCCACATAAAATTTTACCCATAGTAGCAGAATTTAGCTGGACAATAAGTACTTCCCACATATATTTTCTCCCCCTCCTTAACAGATCACAATAATCAATTTCCTCTTATTTCCACTCAGTTCCATTCCTCCCAAACTTGGCTGAAAGCTTTAATCACATTCATCAATGCCCCCCAAAATATATTTTTTCTTCATTTGTTACTGACAATATTTATTCATTCAGTTAGTTTAAGGAAAGAGATACACATGCACATCAAGACATAAATGAAAGTAAATAAACTTAAAATATACAAAAATGTAAACAAGTTCACCGAACTTGTCATTGTTTCCCTGGAAAGCAAAGAGGATTCTAATAGCATCCTTTTTCCCTAGGGAAACTCAGAACCAGTTGAGAAATAAAAGTAAGGAATTACAAAGACCAAAATACCATGTTATTACTGATAAAGTAGAAATTCAAAAATATAACTTAGTTACACAAGCAAGTGAATTTTCTATTTCTGATTCCTATAATCGATATATCTTCTCTCCTCACCTAATCACCTGCAGTGCTATCTCATCTCACTAGGGTGGCGAATGCTGCCCATTGAATTCTAGGGCACAGAGGAACAGAGAAAAACACACATTTCCTGTGGGAAGGTAACTTTCGGTAGAAGGAAGGAGATAGAGGCTGGGTTATGATCACTCAGTACTTTCTTCAACCATGTTAAACCACTCCTCCTCCTCCTAGACAGAAGAGACTGAGGAAATAGAGAGCAGTCTGGTGTGCCAAATCATTGGAGATTCTTACACATGAAAAGAAATACTAGGTCCTGGGAAGATGTCATCCCCAAACACAGTAAGAAGAAAATATCCTTTCAAAAATAATATATATAGTATTTACATTAGAAAATAAAGTCTTCTTATTTAATTTAAGCCATTCTGAGTTCACAGATTTCAGCATAATCTTCCCAACCTACTGGAATAAACATATGACATTTTTATAGTTTGGGTTCATCTTCTTTAAATTGGGATCTTCTTCAAACCACAGATAATATCTAAACAATGTATATTACTCAGGCTTATTGCCCTGTAAATTAATATATGACATTTGAAGACATATTTTCAGTTTTATGGTCTTTCATAAGCAATGAACTGTATCTTCACAAGGTTGTTTTTTTTTTTTTTTTATCTCATTTAGAAATAACACTAAACAAATTTCACGTTGTATCTTTTTTTAATTTTAAACACTGTGGACATATTAGTATTTTTATCCATGTTGAGCTGATCACATGTTGACTGGACTCAACACTTTAATTTTTGTTTAGTCATAAATTATAGGAGTTGTACATCAATTATAGAAATTTTTATTTGAGACTCCTTTTGGATTTTACTTTTAAATCTCCAGAACACTCAATAAAACTGACTTTCAAGTACTAGAATCACCATACATTAACACTTCACACTGCTACAAAAAATGTCCAGTGACAACTTGGAATCATTTGACAAAATGTTGACTACTATGATTAAGAATAAGGTTGAGTGATAATTCTAAATAAAACTAGTGACACAATGATTTATTCTGTGGACCTTTAAAATCTCTCAGCAGAGCATACCTAATCTGTTTTAGACCTGGAACCTGCAAATTCTTATGAAATATACAGAGGTGTTTATATGCCATAAAAGCAATAAACTATTTAAAGGTTAGGGGTCTAAATGGACTGAGTAAGACACCCTCAGCATTTAAAATACATTAATTCTAAAGGTCTCTGAGAGACTGGTGTTCTATAGGGTTCATTATAATGATGCATGGCAATGGTGGTGGGCTTGGGAAGCAAAGCAAAAAAGTCGTGTAACTAAGATTAGCTCCATTTTGTTCAAATAATTTGAACATACTTCTTTTTCTTCCTTCTTCTGTTTTCTTATTCAGTGTTTGTAGTTTTTCTCCCAATGTTAGAGGAGCAAGTTTCAGAACGGAACAGCAGAACCGAAGAGGAAAGGCCTGGATCCCTAAATCTTGGCTGGATATCAGGAGCCTGAAGTTTGCACATTTTCCCAGACATGTTTAATTTTCATTCTCCGGAGAACCAAGCAATATTATTGAAATGAACCCAAGACCTGTTAGCAGTGGTTTTAGGGGTTGGTATCAAGAGGAGGTGAACTAACAGACTATAGAAATTGTGTGGCCGAAATATCCTCTCAAAAGAAGATGATCTAATTAAAAAAGTAAAGTGTCAAAGAACAAAATTTGAGACTATGTTCTTGTTATCAACGACATCTCTACTACATTTTTATTCTGAACACTATATCAATTCAAAGAGAATAATACATGTTCTTAAATAATGCAGGAGAAACATCTCTATGCTTTTTTCAAAAAGAAGTTGAGTCTCTCACAAATCTAAAACCACACACTAAAATCAGAATGAGATTATTCCTGATCAATCAACACTATCTTCCTAAATAAATAAATAAATAAAGCTGAAAATACAAACAGAGCCTTTAAAAACTGGTTTGTGGTTTTGTATCCAAGGGGTATATTTCAATGCCACTTCATTGACTATGCTCAATTAACAATTCTGAGTAGCAAAAGTTTTTAATTCATTTAAGCATTTACTGTGGACTTACTAAATTCTAGATGCTGTGGTAGGCACTGTGGATATAAACATTAATGATACTCAATCCTTATTATTGAAGAGCTGTTTCGAAATGTGTGATTGGTAATACAGTGTGGTCAATATGATAAGAATTAGTAAAGTACCAAGGGAGTGCAGAATGGGAAATTAGCTAGAATACTGGAGATTGGCTCATAAGTAAAAGGACATTTAAACTACATTTTTTAAAAATTTATTTATTTATTTTAGAGAGGGAGACAGAGGATGCATGCCTTTGGGGTGGGGTCAGAGAGAGAGAAGCAGACTCTCTGCTGATCACAGAGCTGGAGGTGGGGCTCCATCTCACCACCAGGAAATCAGGACCTGAGCAGAAACCAAGAGTCAGATGCTTAACAGGCAGAGTCACCCAGGCGCCCTATGCCATATTTTCTAGAAGAGTGACCAACTGATATCTTTTTTTTTCTTTTTTTTTAAAGATTTTATTTATTTATTTGACAGAGAGAGATCACAAGTAGGCAGAGAGGCAGGCAGAGAGAGAGAGAGGAGGAAGCAGGCTCTCCACCGAGCAGAGAGCCCGATGCGGGACTCGATCCCAGGACCCTGAGATCATGACCCGAGCTGAAGGCAGAGGCCTAACCCACTGAGCCACCCAGGTGCCCCGACCAACTGATATCTTGATTAGAACAGTTTGATCTTAAGAAAATGTGCCAAACTGTCTTAGATACATAACATGGAAATATAATTTGCTTTTTATAATAATGGGGGTTAGTTTTTAAATGCCAAAGGAAAAATTACGGTAACATAAAACCATAAAACACCAAAATGTAGAATCTTGAAAGTTCAAGTAAATGAAGTGTTAAAATTAATTACTGTTGACAGTGTACACAAATTCCTGTCTGATTATGTCAGCATAAAATAGCAAAAATTAAAGATAAAGAGAATATATGATAACTAGTCAGCGGAAAGAAGACGAGAGGAGCATGAGGCTGACAAAAAAGTTCTCAGTAACAGCAATGTGAGCCTGAAGACAAGAGAATAGTCTTCAAATATTGGAAAAGAAAGTAACTGGCAACCTAGAAGTCTATACCAAATAAAGGTATTTTTAAAAAGAGAAATAAATGCCAATCAGCCAAAACCAAGGTGATGGAATCTGCTACCAAAAAGCTTATGAAATATTAAGAGGGTTCCTCAATAGATGAATGCTATCAGATGAAAGCACAAACACACAAAGGGAAAGCAGAACAACGGAAATACTATCTACATGGGGAAATCTAAATGGCTTATCACCTTTATAAATTTTAACAATAACAGGATTTTACTGGGCAATATATATATGCAACATATATAAACACACAATATATATACACACTTAAATACACAGGTACACATATTAAGTGTACATATTTGTATATAATTATATGTGTACACACGTGCACACATATATGTGAATAAATCATATATTAAGGATATCAGGAGTAAGGGAAATTAAAGTGTTCTACGGAGAAGAGTGGAATTAGCAATTACCATTAGACTATCATCACGCACATTAGCTATTATGTAATTTCTAGGGCAATAGATGAATGAATGGCGTAAGAATACATAACTTCATAATACAGTAAAAATGGAATAATAAAATAATAAAAAATGCAAGAAAAAGTATAGTGACATCAAACAAGACATATAGAAAGCACTTAGACTATGACAGATTTAAAAGCAAATATATCGGTGATTATTTTGAATGGAAATGAAATTAAAGCTCCAATTTAAAGAAAAAGATTGTTTTATTAGAAAGGGATACTTAATAATTTGCTGTTTATAAAAAAACCCAATATATGAAGGAAATAGAACTGTGGAAATAAAGGATATACAAAGATACCGTATGTATATACTAAAAGAAAAGAAGGCTGGAATGGTTATATTAGTATCAAAAAGGCACACACAAAAAACTAGATTAAAAGAGTTGCTTCATTGTGATGAAAGGTTTAATTTATCAGGAAGATACAAAACTTCTAAATTAATAAACATGCATGGTCTCAACGTGTACGAAGCAAAAACTGATAGTGCTATATATAAGAGAAAATTTAAAAATCCACCATCGCAGTTAGAATTAAACTTGATCCTTTCAAAAATTGATAGATTGATCAGAAAAAAAGGGAATCAGTATTTTTGAGCAAAATAATTAGAAACCTAAATTTATGAATTGGTAGACTACTAATTTTTATTGATGTTGTTAGCAAAATGGTCTATTCAACCACACCTGAGAGTTCACAAATTTACAAAATTGACCTTTTACTGGGCTAAAAACAAATTTTTACAAATGTTAACAAACTGAAATAATACAGAGTCTGTGGTTTATTACCATAATAAAATTTAGTTAGAAACAAATTTAAAAATGGTAAAATAATTAGAAATCCCTGCACACCTGGAAATCAAGAAATATACTTCATAAACCATTGATGAAAGATATCCCAATGGAAATTAGAAAATGTTTTAAACTGAGTAATAAAACAAAGGAAAATTTGAAATTGTGTAAGAGGTAGTAGAAATGGATTGGGTGTGCTTCTCTCAGCATTAGTATTTTGCAAATCTCCATGGGATGCAATGTGTATACGTGTGTGCTCATTCTCGTGTGTAATGCATGCACATGTGCACATGTGTGTATGTGTGAGAGAGAGAAGGGTGTGGGTACACACGTGACTATGACTCCCTAAACATAACCCTTTCATCTGGTATTCAGAAGAAGAAATGGCTAAACTTTCCTAACATTTTTGGAAACACTTGTTATTCAGGACTTACTAACAGGCTGAATATCATTTTTCAACCTGGCACTATCCTATAGATTTCAATAATTACTTTGACATACACAATTTTCTCTTTATGTGCTGAGTTTAGAATTTATGTATATGTAATATTTAAACAGGTGTCAGTCCAATCCATCTTCGAAATTTTATATGAAGTGTTTAAGAGTGCAGCGTTTAGGAATGGAAGCATGATTTAAATTTCCACCATTACTGTCTAGAAATTGGTTAAGTAAAAACCTTTTATATGCCATTTTGTGACTTTCTGAGTTACACTGCCATCAAATAAAAGGATTAAATGACTCACGGTCCAAATATAGAAAGAAAAGTTACCTGCTCAAAGATACCCATATCTGATATGTCAACATAAAACAAACAAACAAACAAAAACAACAAAACACATTTCCCAGTGTCTTGTCTACTCCTCAAATTGGGTTTTTCTTGGTTTCAATATTCCCTCTAATACTGGCTAATTTGTTAATTCTCAATTGAGTGTGATTTTTTCACCCCAAGGGGACATCTGATACTATGTGGAATTTTTTTTTTTTTTTTAATTTATAACTGAAGGAGATGTTACCAGAATCTGGCGGGTAGAAATCTGTGAACCAGTTAAACAGCCTACAATATGCAAAACAGTCCTTCACAAGAGTGAATTACCTAGGCCAAAATGTCAATAGTGCCACGTTGAGAAACCTTCATCTAATCTGATCAATCCAGGAGGGTTTTCTTATCCCTCTGATCTTTGTGTGATAGTAATTTTGTGTTGTTTTCTTTCATGTTTTCTAGATTGGACAGAAAGCACCCTTAGAATAAGGAATTAAAAAATTAATATTAGAAAAACTCTAAGTGGTAAAGAATAGGATATACTTAATGTCATCTTCTGTAAACTCAATATAATTTTAGTGAACTATTCACATTTTCATGAAAAAGCCTTTTAATCATATATTTAACAAGTGGAAGAGAGGATTACTGTACCAACTTGGGTTGTGTCCATTTAAATAAAAATTTAAGTGTTTGAATTATTTCCTATTTTACACGCTGGCATGAGAAACACAGTGATCTTCATGAAATCTGGAGATTCCCTCTATGTATACCTAGAGACCACGATTCTGAAATTGGTGTGTTGGTGGAAGACAAATTCATTGTTTGCTGAAAATCCAAATGTATTATGTCCTCCCATATGCAATATGCAGACCTGGAAAAGGTCAGTTTGCCTTATCTGCATATTTTACATTTTTCCAACACCCTTTTGTTTATTTTCTGCAAGTTCATAAATTAGTAAAGCAAAAAAAATATTTCATTAAAATGGCACAAAACAGTTTCTGTTTAGTTTGGGAGTAAATTTAGCAGGAAATTAAATGACAAACACAATGACAGACAGAAAAGAAGCCCCAAAATGAAATCTCTGCAATACTTACATCATTAAGTGACTCACAGACTCTAAATTGTTAAGAAGCTGTTAGAATTAGAATCTATGTAAACTATTAGTAAAACTCTAAGATTCATCTGGAATTCCAAGTTTGTAATAGGACAATAATCTTTTCCCTTAGAAAGACTGTTCTGTGCAGACTGTGGCAATATAATACAGTGGTAGCTATCACCGAATTTAGAGCCACATGCTAGTGATCAAATCCTAGCCCTGCTATTTTACAGCAAGTTAAGAGAATTTCACATGTGGAAAGTAATTAAAATAGTTCGTAGCACTCAGAAGAAATTCTTAATCATTATATTTTAATTGCTTAAATGTTATTACATATTTACCCAATTCATAAGCGCTTCTTGGTCTTTTGGCTAACGTCAAGTGTATTTACCCAATTCACTACCTTTCGAAAGCTTTTGAAAGTAAGGAGAAAGAAAAATCAATTCCGAATTCGGAGGTCAGTGAAAAACCCAAACTATGATGTTTCAGCTTGACTAAATCAGACGATATTGCTATCATCAAGAATTTAACAACTACGCGTCTTGAGAATCTGACTGGTTTGATTATTTTGCTCTTCCTGAATAGTCCAGGACCCAAATCAATCACCATATGATCAGCAGCTCATATAAATGCGTGATGACTGTAACTGACTGGGATTTGTGTCAAAGCAAATGCAAAATGTTATTCTGGGTCACAGAAGAGTCCACGCCTCATATAGTCATGCCTCTTAATCCAGTCACTGTTTGAGAGGTCCAAATGTAAGTACAAATGTAAAATTTCCCCAGCAAAATCACACACGCCAAGAATATTCAACAGTATGGAAAATAAAATCACCAACAGTACTCTGCATCAAGTCTAATAAATTATGCATATCTAGGAGCAGCTGAGAACTGGCAAAAATTATAAAATATTGTTTGTAGTACACCTTAATTTCCAAAGAACATTTTTATTATCTTTCATTTTTCCTTTGTTTTTGCTTTCTGGTGAATGTGCTTTCTCTGGAGGCATTTACTCCCACCGTTTGAGATAAGGTGCAATACATGTTCTACCTAGTTATGATGGACACTCAAGACACTAATCTGTCTTGATTGCCTCCTGATGGATTCTCATATTTCTTATAGATATTAATTTATCATATTGTACAGTCATGAACTGATACAGAGTTTCCTAGATTACTATGTTTTTAAATAATCTGCCTTTCTAATGTGTTCATGTTCTGTATTTCCATGAGGGCCGTTACACTATTGAATCTAGGTTATACTATCATTTTTAGTTATGAAAAAAGGACTTGTTATTGGGACAAATAATTATTCTTAGAAGGGAGAGAACATTTTGATATTTTCACAAATTTCAGATTGACCTGAACTATACAGATACTGTATCACTGTAATATCAGAGAATTTGTCATATCTTGACTATGAATCCATGAAGAAAAAAACTATCTGTCTTGCTTAAGACCTCTATTTCCAGTGCTCAAAATAGTACGTGGTAAATATTGCCACTTAATAAATAACTGCTGAACAAATAAATAAGTCTTTTCTGCAAGTGAGAATGATTTTCATCCTACCCAATCCCAATTATGTGTCAAATGAGTTCTTTTGACCAAGCCATTGACCTCAGAGTAAAATTACTCTGAAGAAAGCAATTCCAAAACAGGAAAGGTACTAGTTACTTTCCCAAAGAAACAAAACACACACTTGAAATAAATACATGCACGCATGAATCTAAAACTTGCTAACACTTATTTGAAACACACCCACATACCTGAAACACACACACCTGAAACTTACTGACTGTACTGTGTTTAAGACTTTATTTAAACACACCTCCACAGACTGAGCCAGGTAAATAGATTCCTATCTTCTTTTGGTCATTATTTTCTATTCTGAAACTTTTTTCTCTCAAAATGTCTTACAAGAATTCACTAGGCTGGTTTTGGAATAATAAAATGGGTTTTAATAAAGAAATTGATTACTTGACATATTAAACAGCCTAAAATTAAAGCAAACCAACAAGAGAACTAGAGCCCACCAGCCAAGCAAAACTGGTCACAGAGAACCTGATTTTCCCTGCTCTGTCACCCCACCAAAGAGAAGCACTTAAGAATCATGGTTCCTTATCACATTTTTATGAAGAAAAAGAAACCCTTCTTGGAACCATGACCATAGTCATTCCTTTTCATTTTACTGGACTACATTAGGTTGCCCACAGTTGCTAAAAAAATGTCATATGATGATTGATCTAATTGGGCCCACCCTCACCACCAGTGAGAAGGATAGCTTCCTCAGCACAGAGCTGGGTGAAGGAGATTCAGACCCCAGAGCAAAATCTGGTTTCTACTGGAAAGGAAGAAAGCATAATGGGTAAGTGGGCATTATACACATCCAACAGTCTCCTTCTCAGTCCCTCCATTCCATTACTATCTCAGTGTTTCTAGCCTCGTGCCAGTATGAAATGGAAATTCAATAGTTTCCTCTAAAAGCTATCAACATCACAAAACTGAATATTCAATTTTTTTGTAGCCTACCAATACAGTTAATTCTTGAGATTAAACATTTAAAAGAATTTTTTTAAGTATGTTCCACAACCAGTATGGTGCCCAACGAGGGGCTCAAACTCATAACCCCAAGACTGAGACAGAGCTGAAATCAAGAGTTGGACATTTAACCAATTGAGTCACCCAGTAGCCCCTAACATTGAAAAGAAATTTAATATATGGTATCTTTAAGAATAGCATAGTTTTCAAAGGTCTAGTCAATAAAAGTGAGACATGATCAGAAAACTAGGTTTCACGTTGTTAACTGCCTACAATAACCATGAAATCAAGTCCTGTTAGGATCTCTATGGGATCCTCAAAAAATAGCACCTTTCTCCCATGCTCAGTTAAGATCAAAATGAGAACTAAAATAAATACTGTAAATGAGGGTCAAATATTGCTGTTATTGCCAATAGGGGCCAGGCTGGAGAACGTAGGTTAAGTCTGTAAACTAAATGTGTTCATTAATCCACATGGAGCCTCACAAAGATCTGCCCTCTGGGGAAACAGATCTAGCTGTGTGCTCTCTCCTAATGCTCTTGCTCTTGTCTCCCAGAATGAAGCAGGTGGGGCTGAAGTGAGCAGTCACAAATTTATTAATCAGTCATATCAGTCCATTTCTGGGGCAGAGTCCACAAGAGAACCAGGGTTATAGCAACAGATTATCATGACAGGAAGCAAACTACAAGAGTGGGGGGAAATTGTTCTCTATTGTCAGTACATACTGTTATGCAAAAATCTGAGGATAAAAAGTTAAGTTGGAGTAAGTGTCTTATAGATAAGACTCTAAATAGAGGATTTTATCATAACTCACACCATATACATGTAAGCACTGTGGAATAATTGAACATGGGTTTTGTGTTGTAGAATTATATAATTTTAGAGGCAGATTTTTTTAGAAATTATGCATGTATTCTAAATTTCCAAATTTATGAATATGAAATAACTCACAAAATGCAGTTAAGTTAAAGGCATGGCTCAAAATAGTTCGACTGATAATAAGCAACATTAACACTAGAGCTCCAACCACCAATCTCCTAAACTAGCACCTGTGGTTTGGAGAAAAAGAGTACCAGACACAAACTGGATTTGAGTCTCAGTTTGCTACTAAGAGTAGGCAACCTTAAATAAATCATCTAAACTCCCACAAGCCCTCTCTCTCTGTGAAATGGGGTTTTATTACGAACCACAATACACTTTTGCTGTGAAAATTATGTAACTTGCATATGGAAGAGCCAATGCAATATAGTCAGCTAATTTATTAATTCAGTCAAAAAATATTTACTGAGTACTTTTTATATCCCAGGTCCTGGGGACACAAAGAAAAAGACAAGAATCATCACATTATATCCTATCTTCCTCTCATATCTCAATCTGAAACTTAAAAAATAAAATACTGTTGGGGTGGCCGGGTGGCTCAGTTGATTAAGCAAGTGTCTGACTGTTGGTTTCAGCTCAGGTCATTATCTTGTGGTGGTGAGATCAAGCCCGGCTACAGGCTCCATGCTCATTGCAGAGTCTGCCTCAGATTCTCTCTCCCTCTTCATCTACTCCCCCCACCCCAACTTGCATTTCATGCTCGCTCTCTCTCTCTCTCTCTCAAACAAATAAATAAATAAATAAAATCTTGAAAAATACATAAAATAAAATACTGTTTTAAAAATACTGTGTTAAAGTGGAAAGTGCTAGTTTGGAAAGTCTAACTCAATAACCACAAAGTAGTGAGAACAAGTTTATTAGAAAGAATAGTCATTAATGTCATCAAAATCCTTAATGTTCCTTTGTTGCCGACTGCCCCATTCCCTGTCTTGGGCAATGAGTGGCCACCAGTTCACAGAAGTGCTTGAAAATAAATCCTCCAGCACAGCTTCCAGCCCCATCGCAAAATCATTATCTATCATATATCTAGTCATCTCTAATGGCCAAGACAGATTTGACAAAGATTAAAGCTGAGCTTCTGGGACAGGGTACAGTCCCATTTCCCTTCTGCACCAAAACCCAACTAAAACAAAAATTTCAACTATAAAATGGTTATTATAAAAACATCACAGGGGCGCCTGGGTGGCTCAGTGGGTTAAGGCCTCTGCCTTCGGCTCAGGTCATGATCCCAGGGTCCTGGGATTGAGCCCCGCATCAGGCTCTCTGCTTAGCAGGGAGCCTGCTTCCTCCTCTCTCTCACTCTCTCTGCCTACTTGTGATCTCTGTCTGTCAAATAAATACGTAAAATCTTAAAAAAAAAAAACAAAAAAAAAACCATTAGAATACTTCATTTGTAAATGGTTTGGTTGGTAATGATGAACACTTACTAAAAGATTTAACGCAGATTATAGAATGCTTATTATGTTACAAACTGAGGATGTTTCCACTTACTTTAGTTTTGAGGTTTTTTTGTTTTATCTTTTTGGTTTTTTTTTTAAGCCAGTTCAAAACAACAAACCATTGGACTAATTGCTCACATCATCTATTTCAAGTTCCTAATTAAAAGATGATCATAAACTTAACATTCTGGTGGTAAATTGTTAAAGAAATGCTACCCATGCTGTTCTTTTTCTACCTTCCAATTCACACTTCCCTTTTATCTCTGTTTTACATTTCTCTCCCATTGCTTCCTGATATTCTTAAACTGTTTGGATCATAAGGTTCAGTAATTATGATGTACCACAACCTGCCACCCACCCCAACTCACCTATTTACCAGCCTACATTCTGCCTCTATTTTACCAACCTTGAAACTGGAAGTCACATTACCTTTTCATATCTTTCTGAGGATAATTATCACAGAGAATTTTGTTTATTTTTAAATTTTATTTTCTTGCCCCAGAATTGCATTTATTTCCTCTGGGATCAGATATTATGTGTACTCTTCTTGTGTTTTCTCACTGAAAAGTCCAAATGACTTTCCCAGGAAGCCACTGGAATGCAGAATTTCCTTCTGAGAATTTGACTGAACAATACAACATTTTCAGGGAAACTTTTTAAAAGATTAAAATAGAAAACCATTCTCAACCCATTTAAAATTTATCCAAAAAAATGGCAAGATCGGTGAAGTATTTCCCTCCCTCACCACTAACTACTTCCCCAAAACAAACAACATATCAAAACTCTTCTATGGGGTATCTCAGAGATTTATAAAATGTGAAACCTGTTAATTACTTTGAATCTAGTTTTGTGAACCTACAGAAATGATAGATCAAACATCCTGATTTTCCGTGGATTTTTTAAACTAACATTATAATCTTGACTAAGTCACATGAACTATTTAGACTACCATTTTTTATTTCAGAGGAAGAATATTAGATCACTTTTAAGGCCTTTCCATCAACCCTTTTTGTTTGTAGAAATGGCTTAATGGCAGTAATCATCAAAATTGTTCACTGTCTTGGCATAGGCAACTAATTCATTTTCAAAAGAATTCTCTATTACTAATTATTTTTTGACATACCATAACAAATACGTGTGTGTGTGTGTGTGTGAGAGAGAGAGAGAGAGAGAGAGAGAGAGAGAATTCTGTAGAAATTACTTATTGTAATAAGTAATCTCCTTGCTAAAGGGGAATATCATTAAAATATTTCACTCATTATATACATAAGGTGATAAAAGGGGGTAAAAAATATAAGAAAATACACCAAGTGTTGCCACTAATAGGAAACATTCCATCACTGCTCCATCTAATTACAACGGAAGTGTTAGTGCAGTATCTTGGTAAGATCTAAATCAGACCTTCACAAAAACCAAAAATCATTAAATAGGAATGATATTAAAAAGATGAAAACTTGGAGATTTCTAAGGACTTGGTCTATGAATTTATTAGCCATAAAAATCTATGAGAAAGTGAAGAAAACAGTGGAAGTAGAATATGAAGAAAAATATTTAAATGCTCTTTAACTATTAAGAAGCTTAATAATATCTGAGTTTGGAAAATAATTAGAGACAAGAGTATATAAATTTTGGCTTAAATTTTACAATACCAATCTACTTAGTTTGCTTAAACTCCTTGGTTTTTTTTTTTTTTTTTCCTGAAACAAAATAGGTTTTACTTATGGTACTTGAGAAAAATCAATTGATTAATTGATCCAACGGTAGATAGGTAGATACATAAAACAGTTGATACTTTCCACTATCACACCTGAGACTTTAGGCTAATGAATATATCTTTATGTAAATATATGTTTACGTATGAACATATCTTTACACTCACCTTTTAGAGACCCCATATCTTTAAGATATCACAGAGAACTAAGTCACAGCCTAACCCAATGTAAGAGTAGTCATGGGCATCAAGATAAGTTAGTTCTATCTTTGTCCTAACAATACCCAACTGCATGGCCTTGGGCAAATCATTAAAACTCTCTGAACCTCAGTCTTATCATGATAAAAATTTAGGAGTATGATTAAAGGATCTAATGTTCTTGTCAAAAAAATCAGTAAAAAGAGCTTTAAAATCATGCATTTCCAACAAAATAGCCTTGAGGACACACTTTTTTCAGAAGGGAAAGACACAAAGGAGAGTCACAGATCATATCTTCAGTTCAATCAAAGCTGTCTTACAGGGGCGCCTGGGTGGCTCAGTGGGTTAAAGCCACTGCCTTTGGCTCAGGTCATGATCCCAGCGTCCTGGGATTGAGCCCCGTATCGAGCCCCGCATCGAGCCCCGCATCGAGCCCCGCATCGAGCCCGGCATCGAGCCCCGCATCGGGCTCTCTGCTCAGCAGGGAGCCTGCTTCCTCCCTTCTCTCTCTGCCTGCCTCTCTGCCTACTTGTGATCTGTCAAATAAATAAATAAAATATTAAAAAAAAAAAAAAAAGCTGTCTTACAAAGTATATTATGAACAAATAGCCAATGTATTTGATTTTGGATTTGTCATATAGATACTAAAAAGAAAGTCACTTGTCACTACTGACAGATATTTATGTAGTTTAAAAATGCTTGGGATTTCTACAATGCAAACAATATAGACCTTATTACATTTCCCAGGGATATATAAATACATAAAAAGTTCATATATATATATATATATATGCATGTGTGTGTTTACATTTTGAAATAGCATATAATCTAAGTAGTGAGTTCTACTATATTAGAGAAAAAGTTTTCCTTTGTTTAAAAAAAAAAAACACAGTTAAGTTCTTCAACTAGACTATTCTCTTAACTTACTGGTGCAGTCAACCCTTACGTATATTAAATAGAACTTCCATTACTTTAAAGTACTCATTACCCTAAGTACTCATTGTTCCAACATGGTTGGAAGACATATCATCAACTGACCTCTTCAAGGAAGTGACAAAGATTTTTTTAGTAAAGTCAAAAAAAAAAAATCTGAAGTATCAAATTTACACTCAAAACTTAGCAAATATTGTATACCAATCATAAATTAGCAAAAGCATTGGTAATTATGCATTTTATATGCATTCACCATTAATAATTAAATTTAGAAAAAAAAGACTCAAGATACAATGAGCAGGACAAAAAGCTAGCATATAAGGTGAAAATGTCACTTAGAACTATCTGAATTTTTAAAATGTGAGTTCCATACACCAATCTGTATAGAATAATTTGCATGCCAGTAATGCTGGTATACATCATGTTGCATATGAGTTCAGCAATACCCATGAATGAAAAATAAGCCTCTTTATGCTCCAGGATCTCACTCAGTACTGCTAGGCATTCATTCTATAAGATGCCTTAGGTGCACAGACAGACCCAATTCACACCTCATATATCAGCTTATGCTAGATTAATGTTCATCATACTGTTTAAATTTGTGTTAGTTTGGCTATTGTTGTCCCCATCCCACCCACTGAGGGGACATTTAAATTTGCACTGCCACTGTTCTTTTATGCCATAATCCCAAAAGTAAATCTGTCTTTAGAAATAAGACAAAAATGAAAAGATGAAGTGCATCAAATGAAAATATCTTTGGGCTGAAATTGTTTGTGTATGCGGTTAGTGAAGGTAAGAAAGTGTAACCAAAACAAACATTACTATTTCCCATGAAGGTATACATTTAAATCAAATCTGACTGTTTCCACGTAACTCACCTCCTTCTTCTACCTCTGTCTAACATGGCATCTAAAGCACCAATTTTATGTAGAAATGTTAAAATTGCCTATTGTCAGATGGTATCTCTTTCTCTCATTTTGTTTTATCTTTTTGGGAGCATTTCTCACTTTTAAAAAGTTACAGGTATGGGGAGCCTGGGTGCCTCAGTCAGTTAAATGTCCTGCTGAGGCATCGGGCTCTGGGCTCTGCGCATTGAGCTCTGCACTTAGGGTGGAGTCTGCTTGTTCCTCTCCCTCTGCTCCTCACCCAGCTTGCTTTCCCTCTTCTCTCTCTCAAATAAATAAGTAAATAAAGTCTTTTAAAAAACTTAAATAAAATTGGGGAGGGTATGTGCTATGGTTAGTGCTGTGAAGTGTGTAAACCTGGCGATTCACAGACCTGTACCCCTGGGGCTAATAGTACATTATATATTGATAAATTTTTTTTTTAATTTTAAAAAAATTAAATAAAAAATAAATTAAAAAGTTATAGGTTTGCCTTTGAAAAAAGAGAACAAAGCTTTTTTTGGTTATAAGTCCCAAGTGAATACATCAGTAGAATTATTTTCAACCTACTCCAAAAAAAGTAAGTCATTTATTCTGCCTTAATTTCAGTTCTTACATATTTTCTCAGAAAATATAGTTTCATTTTATAAAAAGAAAAGCATTTTATTAAACATAATATTTTTAGGTCATCATCTAGAAAGTAACAAAATGAATACGGTGATTACATCAAACACCCCCAAAAAATAACTTATCTGGAGTCTGTTAGTTTCTTCTAGAGTTAAAAATATAGTTACTACACCACACAGTCATCAGACTCTAGAGAACTTAGCCAAGTGAAGTGACACAAATATGTAAAATAAACACCTAGAGTAGATTTACTCCTAATTGCCAAAAAAACACAAAACAACCTAGATGAATGAATAAGCAAGCTGTGGTACATCCCTATCATGGAATACAACTCAGCAATAAAAAGAAACAAACTATCAGTTCATGCAAAACATGGGTGGGACTTCAAACACATTTTTCAAAGTGAAAGAAACCAGACCCCAAAAGCTACTGTTGTATTACTCAATTTAGATGATATTCTGGAAAATACAGAACTAAGGGACTGTGTTTTACATGGTTCAAATAAATTAAAAAATAAAAGTTCTAAAATCATATATAAAGGGGAATATGCCTTATGATGTATCAAATTAATAACATAACTATAACCACACATACACAATAACTCAAGCTACTTTAGAGTACTTTGATCACACAACTTTATTAACTATTCCATAGGAATAAAAAGAACTGCCAAGCGATCTTAACTTTAATTAGTAGAGCTTTTTAAATTTGCAGATAGTGTTATCAGTGTGGAAATTCTGCAACTAATTCATATATACCTAAGTACAGAGCAAATGAGTAAAAACACCAATATTTGGGGAAGGCAGATAGAGATATGAAGAAGAAGACAGATAGAGATATGAAATGGGGGAAGATGGGGAAGAACTCCGAATTGCTAGATTTGAATTACAAGTATGAAAATGACCTGATTATTTAAACACACACACACACACACACACACGCTTACATAAATACGTGAATGCATGCATACACACACACATAGATTAATTTTGGTCTAGTGTCCTTTGTTTCATGATCCCATCCAGGATAATAAAATCCCATTTAGTTGTCAATCCCCTTAGGCTTTTCCTGGCTATGATATTTTCTCAGATATATTTGTTCTTAATGACCTTGACAGTTTTGAGGAGTACTGATCAAGTATTTTTTGGAATATCCCTCAATGGGCATTTGCCCAATATTTCTCTCATGATTAGATTGGGGTAATATGTTTTGGGAACAAATACCACACAGTTAAAATGACATTCTTGCTACATTATAACAAGAACACATATTATTAATGTGACCTCACAACTGATGTTTACCTGGATTGCCTAACTGAGTGAGGTAGGAGCTCTCAGGGAGCCTCACTGTAAAGTTACTTTCCTCCCTTTCCATACTATATTCTTCGGGAGAAAATTACTATGAACAGCCCTTACTTCAGAAAAGAGGAGTTATGCTTCAACTCCATCTTTCTTGAGGACAAAGTATCTGCATAAATTATTTGGAATTCTCTTCCACAGGATTTGGCTGTGTTTTTCCCATTTACTTATTTATAAATTATTCATTTATTGCAGCGTGGTATCATGGATATCTATCTCAAATTTTGGGTTAACATCCAAGACGGGTTTGTTTATTTATTTATTTTTTTAACTCAAACTGCTCCATATTTGCCACTGGGAGTTCTTTCAGTGGTTCTTGTGTCCTTCTTACCTATTTCCATTATTGTGGGCTTTTTTTAGAAGAATTCCCCTTGCTTTCTAGCACTACAAGACGCCCAGGCTCATCTTGTATATATCCCGTCCCCGTCCTACAATCAATGATTTCCCAAAGACCCTGGTTTCTTTTATAATAGGTCGAAGCTTACTGAAAAGCAAGATCTGACTGCTGGGTATGCGTATTGCTCATGGATGGTCATCGCTTTAGGCTCTCTCAGAACACAGAGCAAGGAAATACATGTGTGTATATTAATCATGAATATATAATACACAATGTCTCTAGCCGGTACATAACACATGTTATGATAACCATGAGTTCATACAGATGTCTTTAACCTAAATTCATTACTACAAGGATCATTCTAGTCTTCTCTCCTTGCTTGTATGCAGCCACTCATTCCAGCAATGAGAAATGGGGCACCTCCCATCCACCGTACATTTACCTCCTTGTTCAACTCCAGTATGCATATATATAGTAGTTTCAGAACTACTGACTGTTACCTCCTTGGGACACAACTTTATCTGTAGAATACAGTGCTTATGTGCAATGCCTTTTGCCTTTGATCTTACAGACTGCGCTCATTCTCAGAGTTACTAAGATCAACGTCTTTTTTCTCCTGCATGGGTGTTTTTCTTGCTGTATCTTTTCTACATGTTTGAAGTATTTCAAAATGGAAAAAAAAAAACTGTTGAAAAAATAAGGTAAAATCATCCTATTTTGGCAAATTTATAACATCATAAAAAACCACGAGAAGACATTGCTAGGAGCCTTTCGACTGCCTTTGAAGAGAACATATAAAAGAGAGACCCTGAAGCTTAAGCTTCATTAACTTTTTGGTATCTTCATGGTAACCTTATAAGGAAATAGTAAAGATTATGAGGCTAGATATCACATAAGGATGCAGAGGAAGGTGCTCATCAAGAATTAATAGAAAACCCTGGACTATCTTTTTTCTCCTTTTTTTTTCCCCATAACAACAGATATAAAATAAGGTCATATAATTGAAGTAAGAAGCTTTAAGAAAGTGCTGAAGGTGCTGAATAGTTTATTTGAAAATACAAGGAAATAACAGATGAATTGCCAGTAAACTAGCTGAGGCTGGAAAATTCATTCACACCTGTACTAGGCCATGAGCTCTGTGTGATTGTTCTTCCAACAGTGTTCAGTTATCCTGCAGAAGAATGCTGAAGACAGGTATTTGCAATGCACCAGAGAGGCAGCAGGCCACCATGGGAACCACATGGTTTGAATTGCAGTTCCACCATTAATACAAATGTCACTTTAGATAAACTACTGAAATACTGTATGCCTAATTTTTATTTGTAAATGGGGATGAAAAAATACTGATAGAGTGCCTGATACACAGTTATGGCTCAAAAAATGTTAGCAATCATTATCATGACTATGCAGAATCTCAGATTGTGAGCCAAGGATAGTAGAAGAACAAATGGGTGTTTATATAGAAAATAAACTGAAAATACTGCTCTGCTAGATTGGTCTTCTATTCTCTAAGAGAGGAGTTATTTTGTTGGAAGAGTTTCAAGGATCTCCCAAATGTCAGTGTGTAGTATTTCAACATCAGGGAGTTTAGATGATCCTAACTTAACAGACTTGGACACGACAACTGAAAACTTCTACTTTGTAACCCCACTGTGACAAGCAAAAAGTCTCCAGGAATTGCCAGTGTGCCCAAGGGAGACTGCCACCCTGGTTAAGAACCAAAACTTTAGGGAAATGGTATTTACTAAACGTAAATAAGAGAACTTTTGACAGTACAGCAAAATCAAGGCTTAGTTTAAAAAAGCTTTTTTCTTTCCCCCAGGAGTTAACTGACTCAAATTTTATTCCAAAACAAGTCAAACTTGATAGCACTGAAAAAAAGAAAAAAAAAGAAAGACACACATCTCTTTTATAAATTACGTCCTCACAAGTAGAGAACTGAACAATGTATTCTCTCTCAGAACCAACGCTTTTCTTGTTTCTTTAAAGACATTTGCCCTTATGGCACTGACACGATTTAAAATCCAATCCAAAGCTGGCCTTCATGTTACGCCTGCAGGACATGCCTCTTTGCTTTTGTACACTTTGTCAGGTGCCACAACCATAACCCTCACAGAATGACAAAAGGTATGGGAGAAGCAGTGTATGTACTGAGATCATTTTTTCAGAAATATCTTCCCATCCTGTGAGCTTTGCATCAGTTTAGCCTCTGAGTCTGAAATTAAAGGGACACAGGGTCCAACATACAAGACGCAATGCTCCCTGTTTGGGCACAACGTTAAGTTACTTTAGAAATACCTGTGGATACACACCTTAATAGGTAATTTGTTTTGAAAATTCTAGTGTTTTCTGAGGCAGGGAACACTCAGTTTCTTCTTCTTCTTCTTCTTCTTCTTCTTCTTCTTCTTCTTCTTCTTCTTCTTCTTGTTCCTCTTCTTCTTCTTTTTTAAGATTTTAAGATTTTATTTTATTTATTTATTTATCTATTTATTTTAGAGAGAGAGAAAGAAAGAGCATGCAGCAGGAATGGCAAAGGGAGGAGGAGAAAGAAACTTAAGCTCAGTACAGAATCCAGTGCAGGGCTCGATCTCACAACCCTGAGATCACAATCTGAGCTGAGACCAAAGCCAGTGGCTCAAAGGACCGCACCACCCAGGTGGCCCAGAAACACTCAGTTTCTAATGTCTTCTACAACGGTCAGGGAATCTCTTCATAAAGATTGGCATGATGTAGTTATTTGCTCTTGTGGATCAATTTGAAATTTATAATATAAACAGTACTCCAGGATAGCACATACACTAAGGTTCAGTGGCCTCAACATAGAAACCTAAAATGAAAACAATCCCACTGCTGATCAGGTTTGTAAACCAAGTGAAAACATGTAAAGGGACTGATTATATTGAGATGTCTACCCTCCAGGGTGGTTTTCTTGCATTTTACTTTTATTTTCAAATGTAAAGAAAAAGCAACGTGTTCAGAAGACTTCAAAATAAGACATAAGAGGTGCCTAACTGACTCAGGTGGTAGAGCACATGACTCTTAATCTTGGGGTGGTGAGTTCAAGACCCACACTGGGCATGGAGTTCACTTAAAAAAAAAAAAAAAGACATAACAACTACCTGAAAAATAGAAGGAAAAAGAATTCTCATTCGGATGGAATAGAAAAAATCTACAAGGAAACAGAAGTGCTGTACAAGGGGCTAATGGAAAAGTATGGACTTTGGAGTGAGACTCGGTGGGTTCAAACCTACATCTCATAATCTTTTGTATCTTTGTATATAAAGATATCATTGGTGAGGTGCCTGGGTGGCTCAGTCAGTTAAGCATCCAACTCTTGGTTTCAGCTCAGGTCATGATCTCAGGGTTCTGAGATCGAGCCCTGGGTTGGGCTCAGCTCTGAGCAGCGGAGTCTGCTTGAGATTCTCTCCCTCCGCCCCTCTGAACCACATGTGCACATTCTCTCTCTCTCTGTTTCTCTCAAATAAATAAACAAAAGCTATCATTTCTTACCTTGCCTAACTCCTGAAAGGATGGGTTAAGAGGTATATAAAATGGCAAGCCAAGAGCTGGACACAATAGACGTTCACTAAATGGTAGATGTGAATTTTTAACAGCTAAAGGAAGTGTCCTACAGACAGTGTATTAAGAATCTAATAGAGTATTTTAAAAGCTTTTTTCCGTAGTTTTCAAGAGCATCTTACATCTTCTCTTCCCTTTTTATCAATTACTGTGATAAATTATATGAATCACATTTCCAATCATTGAATCATCCTGTCATTCCTGGAACAAAACAAAACATTACTTGTTCCTGTCATCTGCTACTTTTAAAAAGACCACTCAATTTCCTAACAATGTGTTTAGGGTTTTTCCATCTAAATGTATGCATGTAATTATTCTCTTTTTGCTTTGTTTGCTTTATCAGTGCCTTATGTTGGGTTTTGCTGACTATCAAAAACACAGGTTGGAATATTTCCATATTTTTCTATGTTAGGGAAGTCTTTATATATCATAAAGAGCTTAAGGTCATGGAAAGCTGAATAGGATTTGCCTAGTTCTAAATAGCTCCTTCCATTGTTAGGCAAATGTTATTTTAAAAAAAGAATGTAAAGGAAGTTGAAATCCATCTGCCTATGATGTCTCCTATGGTCTCAGGTTACCTTAAAAAACAAAAAAGGCGGAGAAAGAGGAGAAGTGTGACAAATACAGACATTCTGAGGTAAACAAAGGAAGCACATAGGCATTGTCAAGTGGCAATTAAAAGACTATTTTGAGAATAAATTAAAGACAATGGGCTGGACCTCAGGGGAAGCATAAAGCTCAGATATAAGAAAGAAATAGGTTTTTTTCTGATATCCAACATTCTTATCGATGTAGGTAAATGAACTGCGTCACTATGGCATTAATCCAGAGTCCAGCTGTAAACTGATAAGTAGAAACAGATTAAACAATACATCTGTTTCTAAAGATCTCCATTACAGATCTCTGAACTATGCCTATTTGCATCCAAATCTCATGTCTTTAGAATGTAATCTCTACTGAACGCAGCAGTTTGCGTTTGCCTTGCCACGTTTCAGCACTTGTTTCTGCAGCCTCCAGTGATTATGAAGTGGGATATTGGGCAAAGCCAGCCAGGTAAGTACCTGCACCCCACGACCTCAGGGCTGTGGTCATCCGAGCAACACAGCCACAAGCTCAACCCTTGCTTACACCAAGAAAGGTCACTTTCTGCCTAGGAGAAGAGGGGAATTGTGGCATTTTATGAGTTCTACAGCTTATTCCCAAGATCCTCATACACCAGAACACTAAAAATACAGCCAACATACTCATCCATCTGGAAGGGGTTTTGAAGACTGATACTAAATATCTGAACACAAGGTGGAAAGTGCAATTCAGAAATGTTCTTCATCCTGTTAATGCTTAAGAAGGTATGCCGCATTCTCTTTGTTCTTGGTATTCTTTGTTACTTTTAGACACATATTTTCTGGTTGCTTTTCTAGCATTTTAATCTCAATATCATCTCTGTAGCCCAGCTATCTTAAAAAGGAAATTCTAATTGAATGTTTCAAACCTGTGCAGATTACACAAAGAAAATCTTACCTTCACTACTCTAAATGAAACTTTCCTGAATATTGTTTTAATTGCAGTTCCTCTAAATTGAAAAGAGTGGCTAAAATCTTTTGAAAATTAAAATCAAATAATTATATTTTATTTTATGTCTGTTACTACTTTAAGCACTTCCAGTTGAAAGCAAAGCTCTGGCCTAAATGTATGTGATTACTGAAATAACTACAGGCAAGAATCAGCTCAAACAAGTCTGTTTGCACCTCTAAAAGAATCTGTATTTTAAATACAAAATAGAAATGATGTGCCAATATCAGTCTATTGAGAATTTCTAAAATTTGACAGTCACAACTTTCACACACACCTATACATACATATGTGGACTTGTGCCAAATAATGTGTTCTAAATGGAGAATTTATAAATCTTAATGTAATTATTTGATACATAAAAATCATTGTTAAAATTATCCCCCCATAAGCTAGTATTAATCTTGTTCAATGTATGGAAGAATTTCATCAAAGTGGAGGAATGTATATTAAAGTAAGGGGTTTTTGTTATAGTGACCTGTCTCCAAAAGTATTATATAAGGGAGGATTAACAGCCAGATAACCAGGATAAAGAATCAGCCAGGCTCAGGAGTTCCAAAAAATGAACAAGAAAGATCTTTTTTGATTATTCAGCAAGTTATATTAGCTAGCTGGAGTTACATGATTTTGCACCTTAGAAAACATATTTTCCCCCTCTCTCTCTGCCTATCTATCTACTTGTGATCTCTGTCTGTCAAATAAATTAAAAAAAAAAAAAAATCTTAATGGGGCGCCTGGGTGGCTCAGTCGGTTAAAGCCTCTGCCTTCAGCTCAGGTCATGATCCCAGGCTCCTGGGATTGGATCGCTCTGCATCACAGGGCATCAGGCTCTCTGCTCCGTAGGGAGCCTGCTTCGCGCCCCCCACTGCCTATCTATCTACTTGTGATCTCTGTCAAATAAATTTTTTAAAAAATCTTTAAAAAAAAGAAAGAAAACATATTTCCTCAACTGAGATAAACCTGAGATAACTTTGTAAAAAAAACTTCCACTCCCCTCTCTTGTCTACCGCTAACAGTTCATTTTTCAAGTGAGGTTTTCCAGATTTTCTTATCAGTGGTACTGAAAGGATATATAACAGGAATTCTTTTCTTGTTCTTTGTAATCTACAGCATACAACTTTAAATATCCTGCTTTACAAAATAAAAAAAGTAAGAAATTTTCAATGCATAGTATACAGGGCATTTAATCAAAGTCAGCTTTCAGAAGAAAAATATAGAGCCATTTTCAAATGCTGACAAAGTAGGAAAAGAAAAATGAACCCTCATGTATCTTTAATGAAGCTTTCAGGGAAATATATCTATACATACCTTAGTGATTTCTGATTTTTAAAATATTTTCCCTAATTTGGTAAAGCAAAATATTATACTGCCATGCCGCTCTCAATTGAGTTCAATTTCAAACAAATATATGAATCAAATAGAAAGCATTATTTTAATAATGCTTTAAAAAAGGAACTGAATTTATCAGTCAATACATGAAAAGTGGCAACACTGAATAATTACCTGACAGTGAATTATTTTAAGTTTTTCTGAGGAAATTTGTAAATCACTGAGTCCTAGGCCAAAAGATTTGGTTGAAATAATTTTATCAACAATACCTTATAAAGATGAAGGCTGTCTGATCAATACTAAACACATTCATTACACACAAACTGTCTCCTGAGAGAGAAGGGAGAGAAACTTCCTCTAAAAGCTTAAGAAAACAGCAACCCTCTCTGTCCTAACTCTTCTGGTAAACAGCACTATTGTGGTTGACATTTCAGGTACATTTTTAAATCTAGCCACTAGGGCCACAACTCCACTATTAAGTTTACATTCTATTTCTATGGCTACTATAGTACAGGTTACACCAAAAGAACATATGCTTACATTGGAAGTCATTTAACACTAATGAGGAATTTCTAGCTTTATAACAAAAAGAGATTTTGCAGTATTCTTTTATTTTGCATAAAATAATATGGACTATCATAATTTAAGGAATCAGCTGCACTCGTTGCAAACCTCATGCATAACAAAGGCTTTTGGGGTCTGGCCAACCTGGATTCTAGACCTTACTATTCCACTCACTAACTCTTTTACCTTAGGTTCTCTAAGCCTCAGAGCGTTCATTGGTAAGAGAATGTAGAGATAATTCCTACTTCACAGACCAATCCGCATTATGAAAAGAGACAAAAAGTTTAAGTGACTTGCATAGTAACAGGAACAAAAAGTGCTTTAAAAATTGCAGCTACTAGTACTACTAAATAATTGTAGTCAATTAGAATACCATCATTTCCCTGTCAATAAGAAGGCTGTAGGTAGGTATTAATTTCTTGTTTGAAGGTCTCTATGGAAAATAGCTCCATTTTTCAAATCCAACGAAGTTTCACTGGGGATGAAGAAGAGTTTTCCTACAGTGTTAGAAAACGGTCTTCCTTAATATTCATGATCATTAGCCATCAGGGAGATTCAAATCAAAACCACACTGAGATACCACCTTTACACCAGTTAGAATGACCAAAATCAACAAAACAGTAAACAAGTGTTGGAGAGGATGTGAAGAAAGGGAAACCTTCTTACACTGTTGGTGGGAATGCAAGTTGGTGCAGCCACTTTGGAAAACAGTGTGGAGATTCCTCAAAAATTTAAAAATAGAGCTACCCTATGACCCTGCAATTGCACTACTGGGTATTTACCCCAAAGATACAGATGTAATGAAAAGAAGGGCCATCTGTACCCCAATGTTCATGGCAGCAATGGCCACAGTTACCAAACTGTGGAAAGAAACAAGATGCCCTTCAACAGACAAATGGATAAAGATATGGTTCATATATACTATGGGGTATTATGCCTCCATCAGAAAGGATGAATACCCAACTTTTATATCAACATGGATGGGACTGAAGGAGATTATGCTGAGTGAAATAAGTCAAGCAGAGAGAGTCAAGTATCATATGGTTTCACTTACTTGTGGAGCATATGGAATAACACAGAGGACATTGGGAAAAGGAGAGGAGAAGAGTGTTGGGGGAAATTGAAAGGGGAGACAAACCATGAGAGACTGTGTACTCTGAGAAACAAACTGGGGGTTTTGGAGGGGAGCGGGGTGGGGGAATGGGTGAACCTGATGGATGGGTATTAAGGAGGGCATGTATTATATGAAGCACTGGGTGTGATCCATAAACAGTGAATCTTGGAACATTGAAAAAATAAAGTTAAAAAAAAAAGGTCTTCCTTTACATTTTCTTTAATGTAATGCTATCCCGAAACAAATATACCATTGCAAATCTCAGTCTCTAAATTATTTTCAGACAGATGCTAACTGGGAAATAAGTTACACATAAGTTAATAATTCTAGTGTAGTTATTGGCCTACACTAGACCTGTTAGCTCTGTAGCTGGTTTGTAGTCACATGATGAATTTAATCAAATTACCATAAATCATGGTTATGCCCATGCTAGCTTCCATTATTTCTAGGACTCAAAAAACAAAACAAAACAAAACAAAAAACAAAAAAGAGGTAGTTACTTAAATAAGAGCATGAGTAATTAACAGAATTAGATAAAATTATCAATACAAAGAAGAGATTCTTTTTTTTTTTTTAACCTGGACCCATCAGGATGTTTGATCCAGTCTCACTTTTATTGATGGCATTATGTCTTCAACTTCAAAAGACTGGTGCAGAGCTCAACTAAATTGCTTGATTTTAGAGGAAAACCCCAAAAGGCAAAAGACATATTAGAAAATAACTGAAAAGTAAGCATGTTGTACCAGTGCAACTGCAAACAGGGGAAGACACAATGGGGGAATTAAAGGCTACTAAAATGGATGCATAAAGACTATGTTCAAAAGAGAATGAGGACATCTACAGACTTGGGATAGAAAGAAAAGACAAATCAGGACTAATTTAAATGCTATCATTCTTTATAAATGTAATATTTTGAATAAATAATCCTTTAGATTTTGACCTTTTACATTTAGCAAAAATGTCTGCAGAAAAGAGTCTCATCAATCTTTTATAACTTCGTGTTGAAAAAAAAGTTTTAAAAGATGGTTTAAACATGTTCATTCAGCCATTTCTATAAAAATTTTCTAAAGTAACTGATAGGCTAAATGTGTAAACTTTCTCAGGGAAAGTATTCCACTATTGCTTAACTGCCACAATTATTTATATATGTATGTGACATTACACATTTATTTATAGTCCCAATGATCAAAAATACAGAAAAATCCATGTATCATTAAGGAAGATCTCAACCTATGTCTTCTTTGGTAGATTCTCCATACCAGAAAGCACATTTTGAAAAGTATAGAGTGCTTACCTTAATCTGAAAGTTAGTTTTAAACATCAATTTCTAAGGTAGTGAATTAAACATTACTAGATATTTGTCATGAATCACATATATTAGTGGACCAAAATCTCATTTGGATAGTTATATGGTTAATGTCTACTCTAACTTCTCAAACAAAGCCATAATGGAGCAACATCAATATGTCTAATTTTCTCTTCCCTCAACTTATCAATATCTTATAGAATAAAGAGTATATGACAACTACTAATATTGGAAATATATTCTAAAATAAACTAAAATAAGACCAAAAAATATTTAATTTTCATTTCACCACCATTATAGTTTATGAAATACAAGCTTCCATTTAACCCAAATGGAAAACTGCCATCTTGCTGCTCTGTGCAATCCAATATATTATGTTACATTATATATGTTCAATTTCTCTATCAAGGGCATATTTTCCATGTAGAATAATTCAGAAAAGTGGCCTTCATGTTTATGAAAAGAACACGACCTTCCACTCTCTAATGACTAAGTCCATGCTACACAGTTCCATAAAAAAGTCTTGCCTCAGATAACTAATATGATAAATTTATTTAATTGAAGTTGACATTTAAAAAGGCAGCTTCCTCGTATGTTCAGAAGTTCCACTGAGGCACCAATTTTACCCACATGTTGTCTCTTAATTATCTTTTTATTAACTGTAGTGCTCTGTTCTTGCACTCAAGACTAGATTTAAATTAGAAGAAAACACTTTTATCATCACTTAAATGGAAATGGAAATAATTCTGCTACCCAGAAAACCTTCAAAAGCCTATTCCAGGGAATACAGAAGCACACTGACTCTCCTGTCAGATGAATAAAGACTTAGTTACGAGAGTAAACAGTTTCCTCTAGATCAGCCATTGTTGATGGAACACTATAATTATAAAGCATGCTTAGGCTTGTTTATACATGTACATAATATCCTTGTTCGATATTCCCTGTAAATAATACCGTAAGATACAAGTCTGAGAATACAACTAGCTTTGATTTATGTAAGGGTAATTAGACAAGTGTCTTATAATTGTGTTTAAATAGGTAACTTCTAATGAGAAATTTCTATAACCTAATTTAGGAAATGTATATAGATTTTGATTTCAAATGTGGAAAAATAGAACTCATATAGAAAGGAAGGAAGAAAAGGAGGGAGGGAGGAAAGAGGGAAATAAGGAAAGAAAAAAGAGGGCTCTAGTTTTCAGTGGAATACTGAAAGCTGGCTGAGAAACGTAGAGGGAGTGCCAGAGTTGGAAAATATCATTGTTTTAATCATAATAGCACAGATCGTATCAGGCATGAATTATCCATGGATGCTAAATCTAGAGGGATCTTGGAGTGTCTCACCACAGATTGCTTATTGGTTGCAAAGGAGAGAAAAATTATATGATAAATAATAGAGGTTGCATTTTAAAAGGGGGGGGAGATTGTGGTACTGTATGCATCAAAAATGTCATTAAAGATAAAGACAGGCTATGAAAATGTTCTAGATCCAACAGGCTAAAGAGACTCTTCAGCAGAATATCTGACCCTAAGCTGAAACCCACACTGGAGAAGGAAATGTTGAGGACATTATTGTGTCAGCAGATACAAGTGTATTAGGAATGATAGATTACATAAAAGCATTGCATCAAAGTTACCGAGGTTGACAACTGAACAGTAATTATGGAACAGAGTATTCCTAATCTTAGATAATGTCCCCACTAAAATACTTAGGGGTAAAAAGACATGATGTATGTTTAAAAACGTGTGAATCTGGATAAAGGGTATACTGGTGTTCTTTGCTCTTTGTACTATTTTCATTTTTACAACTTCCCTGTAAGTTTGAAATTATTTTAAAATAAAATGTTAAAAAATGTGTGGCAGGTGGACTGGCACTTTTAGCACCTTTGAATTTCTTTTTTTTTTTTTTTAACAAACCTCAAAGCATATACCATGTGATGTATGAATAACTTTATCACCACTCATTTAATTCTTAAGAAGCACCTTTGAGATGTGCACCCTCTTCTTCACAACTAAGGAAACAAAGGCAAAGAGGTTTACAACTGGCCCCAAATCACATATTTCATAATTGACAGAGCCAAGATCCAAACCCAGACAGTCTAAGTCCAAAGTGCCTCTTATGACAATTTTTCGAAGTTCATTAAATAAACAGAATATCTATCAAATTGGTGGAAATAGCCAGAGGCTCAGGGATTTTAATAAATGAAGATGACAATGAGGTAGTACAGTTATCCTCACAAATGGGTTAGAGGATGTCAACTTAACAATAAATCCAAATACTAAAACTCTACATTTTACTTCAAATTCACAATTATTAAGAAAGAGAGCAGTAAATATAGTTTTAAAGAGAATAAATAATATTTAAAGTTGTAAGAATAATAAGAATTGTATGAAAGACTAAATGCTCAGAGTAATTTAAAATCCAGTTTCATTACCATTTGTAATGTCTCAAAGTGGGACATTTGTGAACACAAATGAGTAGCCTACCTATTACCAAGGAGGTGAGCATTCTTGGTATAACACTTCACATAATAATATTTATTGACTGAATTTATAAGAGAAGTATAATAAATGTCTTAGAAATGTGTTCTTTCCCTCAGGTTTTTATATTTTTAATAGGCTTTGACAAACAATAACGATAATATTCATTGCTTGATGACAGCACTCAGTATTATGAGTGCTAGATTTACTCTAGGAAACATTTCATGGTTGATGGGTTTACAGCAAAGCTTCCTACCTGTAAAGGCCTCTATGGTTTCATTCCACCATCCTGCCAGCCAGAATTTACATGACTGCTCTTCTCTATTGATCCCTTATAAACAATTTTATCTCACCTCTTGGTCTAAAACTTTTCTTGACTATTTCAGATTCAATTGTTTTCCCTCATTTAGCCATAAATACCAACTTCTGGTATGACTTCTCATTACTTTGAACACTTACTCAAATCTTATTATAGAAACTGGATTTTTGTTTGTTTACCATTTCTTTCATTTGTAATCGAACTGATTACAAGCTCCTTGAGACAAGGGACTGTGTAAAATATCTTTATATTAATCACAATGCTTAATGGCCTCTGGATGAATCAATTCAATATTTACTACTGATTTTATTTTTAATTTTTCCTGAAGTTTCATACAGTTAAAATGTCTTTAAATCCTGTTTGACATTACTGTGATTACTTAAGGGAAAACAAATAGCAGGAATGCTCCTTCTCTTCTCTCTAGTTGAAATATTCAATTTCTTAAAAATCCAGTTCAAAGGAAGACTTCAAAAAATTTTCAACTTGTCCCTTGCCTTCACCTGGTTAATGTGTTCATAGTTTGAATCTGAATCACAAATTTGTACTTAAAATGTTAAGTAATCACAACAACCCAGAAGGCGTATATAAAATATCATCATGACTTTGAAAAACCAAATTATAATATAAAACAACGTGAATGGCATATATAAACATATTATCAGTAATAGCCTCGGAGTGGAACGCTGGGTGGTTTTCCCCTTGTTTAAATTCTACCATGGCTTCCTCCTCCTCTCCAAAATATGCATATATATCCCTTAAAGGGCATATAAAACATCATTCTGCCTTTAAAATTATTGTTTGTTTTATGTATCCCAAATTTCATTATGAGATTTTTGACACCAGTGAGTATTTTCTACTTTTATTTCCCTGATGCCATTTCTAGCGTGGTGTTTGACTCACAGTACTGCTTTCGAGTATCAAGATAGTCTTCACATTTTAATCAGGAGAGGTTTCTTTGCCTTATGTATATTGACACATGAATTATACATAATTTATGCACATTCACACTATGGATACCCATAGGATATTAACCTTGTCCTCTTGCCCCTCCCTCAGAAAAGATTTAGCTTAACCAAAGTTGGGTCCCTGAGACCCTTCTCTGGGATTTTTTAGTCCTGAGGATCAGAAGTCATTCAGGCAATCTCTTTCTCTTTCCCCTCTCCCTCTCACCTCCTCTCTCTCTTGCCATTTCTTTTTCTCTCTCTTTCTTTCTTTTTTTTTTTTTTTAAGATTTTATTTCTTTTTTTGAGAGAAAGAGGGTGAATGAGAGAGAAAGCATGAGCAGGGGGAGTGGCAGAGGGAGAAGCAGGGTCCCTGCTGAGCAGGGAGCCCAACAGGGGCAGGACTGGATCCCAGAACTCCAGGATCGTGACCAGAGCTGAAGGCAGATGCTTAGCCAACTGAGCCACTTAGGCGCCCCTCTTTTTCTCTAATAAAACTGCAATGTGTACAATTTGGAAGCTGCTTAACATTCAGGTTCCATTTCCTCTAAAAAATTATCTGTAAGAAATAAATAAAAAATTAATAATTATCTATAATATGAATAAAGTTGGCGCACAGAAGGACAAGGAAGAGGATGAAGAAGAGAAAAATAATCCTACTATCACTGTAATATATTTGTAGTGATTCTTATAAAATATTTTGTAATAATTTATAATCACTGTAATAATTATTACAGACTCCATATTTTCACCCAATCCTGACACACAAATGCCCTCCTACTTTTCCTTACAAGACGCGAAATGACTTGAATGTTGGACTTACAAACTACTGCAATTAGCATTATTTTTCTGAAATAAAACTTTTCTATTTCTGGTACAACTGTGAGGGAACTTTTTCCTCCTCCACACACATAACCCTAGGGACCATATGCCAGAGTTCTTCTTTCATGTGGGGAATTCTCCCATTAGTCAGCAGCCATGCAGACTGGCACAGGAAAGGGTTCTAACTTTTTAGCAGACTGATATGACTGACCCAGAACATCAATTTTGACAGAAATTCATACACATGGGAAGTAAAAGTGCAATAGGAAGTAAAGTATGGCATTTCTTCCTTGCAAAAAGGTTGACAAAATAAAACAAATGTCAAAAAACTATTACATCATAACATTTATGGTTTTGCTCCATTGATGCTCATGCATTTTGTATGTCCCCATGCCTTAGAGAGCAATAGGCTTGTATTCAAATAAACTGAATTCTGTCACTTCACTAGCTCCAAGATGATAGACACATTTCGTAACCTTTCTTAACTGCATCCATTCATTCAACAAATATTTGAATGCTTAATATATGCCAAGCACTTTTCTAGGTATAGAGAATCAGAGAGACAAAAGATTCTGCACTTACAGAATTTACAATGTGTAAAGGAGATAAGGATACACATAAGTTAACAAATTTAAGTTTATGACAAATGTTTTCAATAAAAGAAAAGATGATAATGGGACCAAGAAGGGTGAGGAAAGAGACCATTTGATTTAAACTGGCCATGGAAGGCCACTCTGGGCTGAGGCAAGAATGATGAAATGGAATCAGCCACGCAAAATTCTGGGGGTGAAGCTTTCCCAGAAAAGTAAATGGTACAAGAGACCTAACGCAGGAAATGACCAATGGTCAAGAAAGAAAAAGGAAACCAGTGCTGTTGGAACAAAGTGAGCAATGGAATGTAAGTGGTGTGAAATTAGATGAGAAAGGTAGACAAGGCTAGAGAAGGGGGAACTGATTTAGACTGATTTAGACCTATAATGATTTAGACACTATAATGCATTCTATGAACTGCAATGGGCAGTTAGGGTTAGAGAAGGTTGACAGTAGGCTCTACACTCCTGAAAGCAGTTGAAGGAATAGATTATGGAGGGTTTCTAAAAAGATAATAATAGTTTATAGCACCATCATCAACAATAGCCAAATTATGGAAAGAGCCCAAATATCCACTGACTGATGAATGGATAAAGATGTGGTATGTATATATATATACATACATACATACACACACACACACACACACACACACACACACACTATATATATATATATAAAAGAATGAAATCTTGCCATTTGCAATGATGTGGATGGAGCTAGAATATGTTATACTAAGTGAAATCAGTCAGAAAGACAAATACTGTATGATTTCATTCATGGGGAATTTAAAAAACAAAACAGATGAACATAGGGGAAGGAAAAAAAGAGGGAGGTAAACCATAAGAGACTCTTAACTACAGAGAACAAACGGAAGGTTGGTGGAGGGGAGGTGGGTAGGGGATAGGCTAAACGGGTGATGGTTATTAAGGAAGCCACTTGCCGTCATGAGCATTTGGTATTATATTTAAGTGATGATCACTCAATTCTACTCCTGAAACTATTATCACACTATCTGCTAACTAACTGGAATTTAAATAAAAACTTGAAAACAAAACAAAACAAAAGCTACTGGAACAAAAATATGAAAAAATAATAGATAATAATAGTAAGACCATAATAATGTCATAATAATTTGCTAAAAAAATTAAAAAAGGAAAGTTATTTGTAAATGGCAGTGTATATATAATGTAGTGCTAACAAAATACATAGCATATTATAAGTCCTAAATGAATGTTAGTGATAAAAAATTTACTGTTGTTTTTTCCCACGGATCCTGAAATCTGGATAGTGAGTTGTAACCTAATCGTAACCTAATCCTGAGACTCCAGCTAAGGTGAACTCCACTCAAGGCCATGCAACTGTAATCACTGCATATGGTGGCAGTTTATAAAGTGAGAAAAATAAACAAGCAGTTTCCAGTTTATAAATGGATCTTCCTGGAGTTCTTTTATGCCTCCATAACTGGAAATCTAAAGCACATGCTTCTCAGAAAAAAAAAATGTTCGCTATATTTTTCCCAGCGAGTTCTATGTAATCTATAATGTGTTAATAGTAATTCTACAGTCTGAGTTTGACAAACAGGGGTCTATATGGTACATAAGAGGAAAATGGACAACTGCTACCGTTGACTGGATGCTAAACCAGTACCAGGATGATGCTAAGCCCACTGCAACATCAGGAAGTACATAGTACGGGTGTCTCCACGGTGTGGATGAAACACCGAGAACCTCAGGTTAACTAGCTCCTGCCGTCAGTAGTTTGCAGAGCAGGGAGTCAAATCCAGGCAGTTCAAACCAAGCTTGCTTTCTCTTAAACTCTCTTACCAACCAAGTAAACTGTATTTACTCTTACTCCTCATGCTTTAAAAAAAAAAAAAAAGAAAGAAAGAAAGAAAGAAATCCCGTAGAAATAGTAATGTGAATCCTGTGATTTTGCCTGTGACTCTTGATCAAGCTCTTTCGGAACTTATTGGTACATGATGCCCTGCCTCCTAATACAGGGTATCCTAATATAATACCCGGGAAAAACCAACCTACACACTTTTACAGGACATGGTAAGTTGAGCAACTGAATCTTTAGTAAAATTCTGCACTGACACAAATTGAAAAACCAACCCAAAAACCTTCCGTTCAGGACTAAGGAAGAAGTTTGGACTTCAAGCAGCAGCTACAGGGGCACCTGTCCAGATACCTGACTCCTGTAATCCCAGGAAAACTTGTCACCTGTTACTGTTTGGCCCAGTTTCTTACTTGCAACTACTTTTGAAGAATTTAAGTAATTTTTTTCTCAAGAACAGCCAGGGGGCAGCAATGATAAGGTGGTAGTCAGGGTCAGGGAACCCAAGCAGTCATTTCTGTGCATCCAGGATGCAAAAGAGAATCTTGGATTCATTCATACAGTGTGATTTGGGGTTAGTTATTTATGCTTTTTGATCCTCAGTTTCCCCAAATGGGGCTTAAAAAGTATCTCCCTCACAATGTTGTGCAGATAAATGATAATAAGGTAGTGGGGCAGGAGAAGCAGCAATGATTTCACTAAGCCTTTCCTGTATGTCATGAACTTTATCAGTGAGTCGTATGGATTTACCCTCAAAGCTACCATGTTAGGTCAATATTGCATTCATTTCACAGAAAAGAAAAGGAGGTGTACAGAATGATAAGAACTTTTCCCAAGACAACATAGAGTGCAAGTGTTGTCACTGGGAGTCTAGGTCCTTGGTCTCAACCTCAATCACAAAGTTTAGCATTCTCCTGGACACAATGTAAACAATAAAATGCCACTATTGGGGTGCTTGGGGGCTCAGTGGGTTAAAGCCTCTGCCTTCGGCTCAGGTCATGATCCCAGGGTGCTGGGATCGAGCCCCACATCAGGCTCTCTGCTCAGCGGGGAGCCTGCTCCTCCTCCCTCTCTGCCTGCCTCTTTGTCGGCTTGTGATCTCTGTATGTCAAATAAATCAATAAAAATCTTTTAGAAAATTAACATTTTAAAAATAAATAAATAAATAAATAAATAAAATGCCACTGTTACAATTACTATTGCCATCTCTATCAACCCTATTATTGAGTTGTTAGATGGATTTAAGATGGAAAGCACCAGAACATTGACTAGCATATAACCAATGCTTCATAACGAATGCTAATTGCCTTCTCTGTTGCACAAGTGGTGTATTATCTGTTTGCATTTATTAAAACTATCAAAGATGAGGATATATGAAAGTAGATTAATTTTACAGTACTGTGAGGCAATTAACCCTCCTATAAGAGACAACTGACTTACTACTAATTCTTATTTGTCTTTAATAACCCATTATTAAGTTAGTGTCAAAAAACCCTCAGGCAGTTTATCTTCCTGTATCCTTGCCTTATTTCCTCCGCTAAGTAAAAGCAAGTCCATATTTTGCTCGCTTATCAGTTGAATAGGTAAATTTAGCCATTTACTCTCATTTCCCTCTCCTCCTGACCTACTTCAAGAGTTTATAAACCTCTCACTCACCTGGTCTCTAACAAGTTTGTGGTTTTTTTGGGTTTTTGTTTTGAAACACAAAAATTACAGAGCAAGCACCCTGGTTTTTTCCCAGAAAGATAAACTCACATCCATCTCTTAATATTCCCCTAATTACAAGAAACATTTTTGCTCTGCAATCCGTGGGATGACCCAGTGTGGCCTCAAGCCTGAAGAAGGCTTAACTAGTTAACAATTCATGGAAATGAGTGGTGTTCCTACTGGGGTGCCTTGGCCAGGGGGGCTCCAGTTCTGCCCCTGGCAACATCAGGATGACCTCTCAGATAAGAGAGCATCCTGAAAAATGTCCAGTGTTAGTGCAGAAATGAATCTCAGGTATTAGGTGCAGTGCCTCCTCTTCGCAGAGGAGAAAATGAGAAATGAGGCAATGGACCCCTTCTCAAGGTCCCAGTTACCGAAGGAAAGAAACCAACCTTATGCTCTAACAGATGAAGAAGGGAAAATGGATGCATTCAATAGACAAAGAATTATGCCTACTAAAAGCTTCAACCCAAAACATAATAGTTTTCTTTTAGGAATATTTTTCTGATTCTAAAAGAAATAAATGTCATTGTAGAAAATCTTGGGATTACTAAAAACACAATGAAGACAATCATAGATAATTCCAGAATTCAGAGAGAACATATTCCAATATTTACGTCAGGATTGTATCGTGCACAAAGTCCCAGTTTTCAAGGTAGCTCTAAGCAGTCAACATTATACAGAGTGTAATTTGTTACTTGTTAGTGTGAGTACATGATTAGGCTACTCAGCGCCTGTCCAAAAGTCCTCATGGTGCTGCCCATGGAACTCAGGCTTTGCTGTCAGTAAGGTTGGGGTTCAAGCCCAGCTTGGCATGGCTCCTCTCAGGCTGCATGCACCTCGGCTCTCTTATCAGTAAGATGCAAATACTATGTATCCTTACAGCCTCTGTTTGAGGCTCCAATGAAGTAGCATGAACCTTAATCCTATAAAAATTCAGACTTAACATACATTGTGCTTCTAGATAAAAGCAAGGAATGGACTTCTCATCAAATACAATTTTGGTCCCATTAACAAAATCTGATTATCACAGAAGTCCGAGTTAAACTATGTGTCTTTGATTCAATGGAACACAGTGGCAGCCATCTTTGACTCCTCCTAAACCGTACTACTATTACGTGTGTGTCACCCCTCAGAGCTTCAAAGAAAGTAACAATTTGACACTATTCTCAAGCAGTTACCCACACAGTCCTTGATCTTTACTTCTCTTCTCCTGTCCAAAGAAAAGCCATCCGGCCTTTTTACCTGAAATGCCCAGTGACCTCTTTTAAGACTGATACTTGATAAATGTATCAACCTTTGAAGCTATATTCTACGGGAAAATCACTTTCAGAACAGTTTCAATCCCTTTGTGGTGGTTTAAGGAAAGTTTTCCTCAAGTGTCAGGTCTAACCATTTCCATTTCTATTGCTTTATCACCTTTATTCTAATTATAATGAGCAAACATAATACTCAAATAATTTTTTAAGAACCAGACAAGATTAAGAAATATTTTTTTAAAGATTTTATTTATCTATTTGAGAGAGAGAGAGAACGCGAGCGCGCACAGGAGCAGGGGGAGGAGGAGGGGGACAAGCAGACTCCTCACTGAGCAGGGAGCCCCAAATGGGGCTGGATCCCAGGACTCTGAGATCATGACCTGAGCTGACACCTAACCAACTGAACCACTCAGGCACCCCTAGAAATATTTTTTCTTTAAAAAAAAAAAGGAATTAGTAAAAATTCACAACAGCTTGTGTAGCCTTTGTTTTCCAGTATCCTGTTTCAAGGAATTTTATTTTCTTTTCTCACATCTAGAATTGTCTCCTCCTGAAACATAGTCACCAGCAATACATCTAATTCTAGGCTACTAAACAGATTTACTTGCTTTTATTAATCCATAATGATAGCTTTATGAAAAATAGAAGAAATTCTAAATGAATGTGCTATGATTGTTTAAGTAATAGTGTTTAAGTAGATTTAAGCCACTACAATAATTTCACTCTTTACTTAAGATCTATAATTTCTTTTTACCAAAAGAATAAATATTCAACTCATTAGGGCTTAACTTTCTTCATGAATTTGTCCTTGTAAATTTTTCTAGTCTCAACTGTTTCATGTGTGCCCACATGCTTTAGTTCCATGAACGACTTACAGGTTCTGAGCTAGATCTGAATAAGCAAAAGGATCATCAGTGTTTTTCATACTGGCAAAAGTATACCAATATCAGTGAGTTGCAACTAATTTGATGACTCCCATTTTATAAGAAATGTATTACTAATTGATAAATTATGCCCGAAATCATTATACACAATGACTTAAAACTAAAGAGATGTCTGTATGTTTTTATAGTCCTCTTAATATAATGTAAGAGACCTCTGAATAGAAGACAAATAAATCATTTTCCATTAGAGGCAGAGTTAGCCAGGAAGTGTTCTTAAGGCAGAAAACAAGCAATGTCTTTCCTTACCATTCAAAGTAAGTCATACAGTAAGAAAGAACTTTTAAAATCATACATTATTGGGGTGCCTGGGTGGCTCAGTTGGTTAAGGGACCAACTCTTGGTTTTGGCTCAGGTCATGATCTCAGGGTCAGAGAGACAGCCCAGGTTCAGTTCAGAGTCTGAGAGTCTCTCCCTCTGCCCCACCCCCACTCATGCACAGACATTCCTTCTCAAATAAACAAATAAAGAAAAATCTTTAAAATCATATATTATCCATCTAGTCCATAGGTAATAGACTAAGAATATATTAATTTTTGGAATTTATTCATTTTAATACAACAAACATTAATTCTAAGCTCATGACCACTATATTTTATATTTGGTGGCACTAAATAGCCCATGAATTGGAGGATATTCTGAAAACAGGTAACAATGAGATTTTTCTCTATCCCAAGTCCCCAAGGCATGGGCACGTACAGAGTTTTTCACTGAAGCTTTGATATAATTATTAAAAAACTGAAAAAAAATTAAACTCCCCTCATTTATTTTGTTAGTTCTATCAAGAAGTGGCTGAAGGCGTACTCAGTATTTAGATATGAATATCTGGATAGCTCTGGAAATACAGTGCTCTTCTAGTACAAGACATCAGAAGTGAGGACTCAGGACTCCACTGTGCATTTCTATCACTTACATCAATTAAATCTTAAAAGTAATTCCCATTTTGTTATAACCAGACACAGGAACTTCCAGTGAAATTACATTAAAACACATCTATCAGCCATACCATCTGTGGTTCTGTCACTGGGCTAATCTATCACTATGAGCAAAATCAAGCATTTTATATTAATTTACACATTTAAACAATAAAAGTAGAAATAAAGTTAAAAATTAAATTCTTGAAATACAGCTTTTAATAAAATGTACAGAACTTCATGAAACCTCAATTGGAATCTAATCCAACACCATATGTGAAATTCTGAAATTCTAATTTCATGGGGTTTGAAGAGTTTATTTTTAGCCAGGATTGTTTTATCACCTTGGTGTATTAAAATCTAGCCCAGTGCTTGCATCATAATTACACTTGATAAATATCTGCTAAGTTAGATTATTAGCATATATTTAATATACAAAAGCACCTATATGTATATGTAATATACAAAAGTACCTATAAGTAAATGAATGAACCTCAGTAGAAAAATAAGCCACAATATATAAAAAATAGATTAAGAATTTTCTCTAGAGAGAAAATGTTCTCTAAAATCAAATATACATAAAACTAGTGCCTTAGTCTGCTTTACCTGTGTCACACTGACATTTCATTATGCCTACCTTTAAAACTTGCAGGCAAGCAAACAAAAAGCAAGAGATCAAAGTTTAAGTATAAACATAAAACTTGTATGAAACAAACCTGATATTCATACACTGCCACTCACTGAATTTGCCAAGAAAGTTTTCATTAGTAACTTAGAATTTTATATTTGCATTTTCTACATCAGTTGTAGTAAGTATATTTTGTTCAACCTAATTTTCAAAAGCACATTCAGTGGTATAAAATTTCCATAATAAAACTAACGAATTTACTTTCTGGAGAAATTTCATAAATTATTTTTATAAATGTATAATTCAGCATAAGATGTGGAATGTTTTTCATAATTAAAGACCCAGCTTCTTTTTTAGGTATTCTGAGAATCCAGCAGGATCCTCTGTTGTAATATCAACTCATTTTTTTCCATTACACAAATTATCAACTATACTATTTTTAAATATTTTTTAAAATATGAGTTGCTGCATATTTTTGCAACCAAATATTATCCACACATGATTCAGGTCCACTGCAGTGAAAACAATACGTTATTTTTGCCTAACAGGGTGATAATATCTTAATTCCACCTGGAATAATTAATATCAATTGTTTTCATATTTTACCATTCTAAAATATTACTGCATCACTAAAACCACTGAAACATACACATATTTTTCCCAACTACATTCTATAACACAAAAATTTGAGAATGTCTTTACAAGCTATGTAACTAATATTTCTTCCGCTTATGAAATCGGGCATCTTTAAACAATAACATCTATCTCCTAGATTCTCTTAGTCACTGCTTCATATTCAGTACTTTACAAAAATGTGCACCAAGCCTTAGGTTTAAATGACCTCTCTAGTCATTGTTCTTATATCTGTGCCCACAGAGTAGTATTTACAACTAATTCATGCACTAAGACAAGTTGTTCACAATTGTGCAAGTCAGAAATTGCTTTAGTTTCAGAGATAAAATCTGAGCCCTCAGGATGAAAACCATAGGACATCACTGTCCTATTAGCAAATAAAAGAACGAAGGGAAGCTTTTTTTCTCAAAAAGTGTGGTCAAATACACAGCTACATACATAATGCAATAAAAAAAAAAAAACAACCAACAATGTATTATTTCTCATTTAAAGGAAATCTGAGGGACACCTGGGCGGCTCAGTTGGTTAAGCAAACAACTTTTGATTTTGGCTCAGGCCATGATCTCAGGGTCCTAGGATCTAGCCCAGCGTCAGGCTCTGCTCAGCAGGGAGACTGCTTCAGGATTCTTTCTCTCCCTCTGCCCTTCTCCCTACTCACTCTCTCTCTCTCACTCTCTCTCTCTCTAAAATAAGTAAATAAATCTTTTAAAAAAATAAATTAAGTCTGACTTAATATGACAACTGAAGTGGGCATCTAGCCAAATAAATGAAAGGATATTAACAATATATACTCTTCATAATCAGCTAAAATCAGGTAGTTTAAAAAAAAGAGTTATATATAAGAAGTTATTGAGTCATATCGCTTGCTGAAAAAATATTAGCTGGAAACTTTACTATGCTTCCTTTACGTCCCAGATTTTAATGCCAGTTTTAAAAAATAATAATTAACAGTGTTTCAGGGACCTGCTTTCTTGGTAGGGAGATGTCATACCAAAAAATGCTCATTACCCATTCCCGTCATCAAATACTCTAAGATCCAAAGACATATATCGGTATTTTTTGACTATGCACTAGATTATAGTTGTTATATTCATTTCAGAAGAAAGACAGTTTATGTGTTCACACAGCGATTCACACATGTAACTTGTTGGCTTCTTGAAGCTACCCTTAAGGTTCTGACACTACAGAAGATCACAGGTAGGCTATTCTCTTCCTTTACTGCAGTCTCCAGCCTTACAGATTCCTACAGACCTTTTTGCAAGAACCCACACAGAACTGTTCACAGCTTTCAAGTTATCTTATTCTCACTGTGAAATGTGATAGTGGATTGGCTTTGTAATTACTGAGATAATTATAGTAGAAGTTTATAACCACATAACTCTAACTTTACTGATTGGTCACCTTGCCTTTTCCTCTTTCTTTTTTTAATCTACATTTTTAGTTCATTATTTCCTTTATCATCCAATTTACTGCGCCTATCTTTTTTCCTGTTCCTTATTAGAAAAACGGAATCTTTGAGTTGAAAAGGAACTCAAAGATTAAGTGTCATCCAAGGTTGTACTGTCTTTCCAGAGATCCCACAAATATAATTTCTCATGACAAAGAACTGAATAGCAAGTGTTTCAAGGTCTCTACTCCTACTCACTAATCACACCAACAATTTCAACTACTTAATATGAAAATAAACTCTAAACACAATAGATCCAATGGAATAATAACAGGAAGTTTGTACTCTGGCTACTATCGGTAAAAAGGAGGATATTTTTTAATGAGCTGAGGTTCACAAACTACCAGAGAAGCAATAAGCTAAAAGTTTTACCTGAAACAGTGTTAAGTAAACCAAGAGAGATAACAGGCGTCCTTGAAAGTATTTGTGGTACAATATACACTAAAACAGTATTTAGACAGAAAATGAACTTAATTGATCTTGCCCATACGGTAAGCCATCAGAATGATACAAGGTAAGGGTAAAACAAACCACTGAAAAAGTTGTCCCCTGCATACCACCCTGGCCGAACAGGCAGCTGTCTCCTCCCAGCTACAAGCCAGCTCATGCTTCCACCTTGATAGGAATAAACACCAGCACTACGGTAACATGTGTGTGCATGTGTGTGTTCGTAACCCTCCCCTAATGCCATCTGTGTGTATACAGACATGTGTTTATGTGTGCCTTTTTTGAGACATATCATTAGCAGTTAAATTAGATAGACTCCTCTAGATTTAACACATAAAAAAAGGATCAAAAAGTATGGGATTTTTTTCTAACAAGAAAATTAATTGAGGAGGGATTAAGAAAACGAATTATAGTTAAATGTTATATTTTTCAATTGCACTTAGTTTAACTAAACTGAGAGACTATAAATATTACAATAGTCAGATGAGAGACCTTGTGACTGTTTCACAAAAATTCTTTTCTTATTTTCTTTCTCAATTAGGAGTATCTTCTATTCACCCGCTCATGGCAGGCTTTCGACTCCCAGCAGCAAATGGAAAGGCAAAGTGTGGCAATGGGCCTTTTGAAACCAAAAGAAAAGGCTGTCACTACCAAACTCGCAGCTATTTCCCTTTTGAATACAAACATACTATTTGAAGTAATTCATTTAGCTTTTTCTACAGGCACCTTGTGTAACCTTGCAAGTGGTGATTTGTAATGTGGCAGGCTGTTATCAGGCAGCTAAAATATTTTGCCTCAGTTCAATAAAGAGCAGCATTATTCTAAAGTTCATTCATATAGAAACATTTCAGAGGAGGTACTCTCCAAACCTCATTCGTGTTTATCAATTTGTTGTTTTTTTTCGGGGGGGGGGGGCGGGCAGGAGGAGGTTAGATAGACAAACCTTCTTCCTCCTTATTTAGCCAACTGTTTTCTAACTCACAAGGGATTTTTGCATGTTTTGTCGTCTTAAACTGATAAAAAAATGGATTAAATAACAATCCATTGCATTATAGCAACCGAGGCATGGTAGTGTCTGTGCTTGCCTAATTTCCCTCATCCTTTCAACATCAAGGCACACCTGCTCAACTTCCAACAGCAAGGGTCTATACATTTCCTGCCTAAGGGCTAGCACTGGCTGTTAAGGGCCTGCTTTTGGCCCCCAAGTGACAAGCATGATACGTCAAGAAATAATGCTCCCCAGGAGCTACTTTCAACCAATAACTAATAGGATTCGGTGTGAAATCAAATTTGGATGAAGGATCAGCGTGGATATAGTTTACGCTGGCTTCCAAAATTTCCTGGTGTGATTAAGCATCAGTTGCCTCAGCTAGTAATTTGCTTTAAAAAAAACAAACCTTTTCTTTTCCTTTTTTTTTTTTTTCCTGGCTGCTTCCTTCATGTCTAACTTCCCTATTTCTTGAGAGCAGATCCAAAATAAATTACTTGAACTCTAGTATTTTTTCAAGGTCTATTTCTGGAGAAAATTGTAAGACATTATGCACACAACTATTGGTAAATAAGTTTGGACTTAACTTCACCCAAAAAGGAATACAGGACAAATCAAAAACACATATTTATTCTAAAATACCATTAACAATGAAGATGTCAACAGAGCCTAGGACAAACTAGTAACTGTGTTCTTTGTCTTTTATTTCCATTTCTTAGGATTAATAGGTTTTAAAAAAGAAACATTTTAAATAATAGTGTATATTATATAGGCATTTTAACTTACATATAATTATAATTAGACTCACCAGCATTCAAACAAACAAGGAAAAATCCTAACTCGTTAGAGACTAAAAAAGTTGCTCTGGCATTTTAATTCATTTCAATGCTGACAATTATCTAGTAAAAATAAGTTCCTATGTTTAAAACCTCATCTCAGGGTCTGCTTTTATGGGAACTCGAACTAAAACATCCCAAGAGATTGCTATTATCCTCGGACCAGTTCTATTTTCCCTTAGTCCAAGTTATTTTAGTCGCAATTGGAGCTATCTTAAATAATTATCAGAAAAGTGTGTATCTTGGACAAATTCTGGAGTTTCTCAAGGAAACAAGGACAGCTGGGCCCCTTGACATTCTCAGAAAGGAAATTCAGGAACTTATCTCTTATATTGGCCTCACTCTGTACATCTGTTTTGTTCTGTCTGAAGATTAGACCTACAGTTCCAGAGTTTACATTTCCTCTGTACTAGGAACCAGTCCAAACTCGTTGGCTTCTTCCCAGTTTTAATGCCAATTTCTTACCGGAAAGAGTTAGGTAGCCACTCTTACCCATTTGGTTGCAGCCAGGTGCACAAGGGTCTGTAACACAGAGCACTAAGAAAGGGACTGGGGTTTTAAGAGAGCAGGGGTCAAAACAAATTTAGAGAAAATTCCAAAACATCAATATAATATTAGGTATTAGGGACTAGAAATCAAATTACATCTAAGAAAGTTGTACTTATTTTTTCATTTCTAATTGGGAGTAGTCAAAATGAGCTACTAATGCTAAACATTAGATGCATCAGAGACTTTATTCTCTCCTGTTCACTCACTGTGAATCTTAAACTGACTAATGTTGTAAAAGTTTGATACATATATAAAAAGACAGTTTATATCTATTTGTTAATATACTGCTTATACACTGTTAATAAATTTTTATACTGTTAACATAAATCATACACTCTAACATACTCTAAAGATAAATTTCAAAAACCATTTTCCTTTATGGTAACAAGGAATTATTGTCTAACACAATGAAATTTTTAAAATATAAGATAAAATGAATATTCATAGGTCATCTAACCAAAATCTCCATTCCCAAGGACTTATCAATCTATATCCTTTGAGGAAAACAATATAGTTATTTTTTTTCTTTTTCTCATAACTTTCCTTTTTTTAAAAAAGGATTTTATTTATTTATTTGACAGAGAGAGAGAGATCACAAGTAGGCAGAGAGGCAGGCAGAGAGAGAGGAGGAAGCAGGCTCCCCGCTGAGCAGAGAGTCCAATGTGGGGCTAGATCCCAAACCCTGAGATCATGACCAGAGCCAAAGGCAGAGGCTTAACCCAGTGAGCCACCCAGGCTCCCCATTTTTCTCACAACTTTCTATAGGAAGTTCTAAATAACTCCATGGGAACACATTTTGGTACTTCACAATGCTATATCACTTGATAGAATCTAAATGCATTTTTATTCCTGTCCAAATGCAAACAGAAATTGTCCACTGCATCTCTAAACCCCACAACGTGATCATTTTCCTTCAGGGAGTTGCTTTCTTGCCCATATAAACACACTCCCCCAAGAATTACCTTGTCAGATGCCAGCACTGTTCTAGTCTGTCAGTCTGGATCATCGTTAAATCTTCCTTTTGGTTATTAGTGTTGACATGATGAGTACCTATGTGTTTACGAAATGATAGTGGTTTGGTACCTATGCTTTAGGGATTAATGTAAAGTCACCAGGCACTTATGCTCTTGGGCAATTTCAAAAACTTTATGTCACATTTCAGGGTGATAGCAATGCTGGCGGTTACTACACCACTGAAGATCAAGAGATAATTAATGGGCTATCACTGTGGATGTAGATGTAGGTCTCCATTGTTCATCTACCTTTCTCACCCAAGGTAAGGTTGTCAATTCTGTACAATATATTGTTTTAGTACAATATGCTTTTTTCTTGAAAAAATAGGAAAGGCATATAACCTATTATCTAAAATTATACGGTCTTTTTAAATGAAATATTTAATGTGTACACTAGACCCTACCGTTTGTGATACTAGAACCTACGCTGCAACTCAAGAGAGTGCAACTGCTCAAGTTTTAATAGCTATCACTACTGCTCATAAGCAGCAAATACCTTCCATCTTTATTGGTAGAATGCTAGACTTGTCAGATTCAGTAAACACCAAGGCCTCTAAGATGGCTGGCTAGTCTTCTTCTCAATAATAATAATAAGAAAAACATATTCGTATTTCTTCAAGGATCATGTTCTAAATTATGAGGAAAAGGGAAACATTTCATAAAGTTACACACAATTTTATTTTATTTTTTTAAAAGATTTTATTTATTTATTTATTTATTTATTTGACACACCAGAGAGAGATCACCGGTAGGCAGAGAGGCCGACAGAGAGAGAGGGGGAAGCAGGCTCCCTGCTGAGCAGAGAGCCCGATGCCGTACTCAATCCCAGGACCCGAGATCATGACCTGAGCTAAAGACAGAGGCTTAACCCACTGAGCCACACAGGTACCCAAGTTACACATAATTTAAAAGCACAGTATAAACCCATGTCATGCTTAATAATTCTAAGGTAGTCATTTCTTTTTGGGAAGGCCAATATTATAAGGCAGTTCACATACTTAAACACTAGGATCTTTTCCTATATTTCATGCATTCATACAGTCATCCTATTTACACTCTATCTCCCAATATTTAAACACAACAATGAGCAAAGGAAAAGCTTTTCAGCAAATGATACTAAATGATACTAAAACAACTGGGTATCCAAATCTTAAAAGAAAAGGAAGCACTTTGACCCTACTTGACATGATATAGAAAAATCACTTCTATTTCTACTTACAGGTTAAAACCATAAAGCTTCTAGAAGAAAATATTGAGATCTTTGGTACCTTGAGGTAGGCAAAGGTTTCTTTGAGGGAATACAGAAAACACTAAGCATAAAGAAAAAAATAATAAATTGGACTTCAGGAAAAATTAATAACTTCTTCCTTTCAAAAGACATCTCATAAAATTAAAAGCTAAACCACAGAAAATATTTACAGTACATACATTTAACAAAGGATGAAAATCCAGAACATACCAATAACTCCCACAACAATAAAAAGATCAATAATCCAAATAAAATTTGTCATCATTCCAACAAATTGTTTCAAATAAGAGAATACATATAAATGGTCAAAACGTACATGAAAATATGCTCAGCATCATCAATCATCAAGGAAATGTAAACGAAAACCAAGGTTAAGTTAGCACTTGAAACCACTAGAATAACTGTTGTTAAAAAGACAGAGAACTTAAAATGTTGGCCAGGAAGTGGAACAACTAGAGTTTTCATACATCATTGATGGAAGGTGAAATATTTCAATCGATTTAAAGCAATATTTGGCAATACTGTATAATATAAGGCTAACTACACATAGACATTCCAAGACCCTGCAATCCCACTCCAAGTAAAGAGAACATTTGTTCAGCAAAACAGTGCACAGGAACATTCATAGCAGCTTATTCATAATACAGTAACACTGAAAACAGCCCAAATGTCCATCCACAAGGGACTGGATAAACAAATTATGACATACTTATACAATGGAACACTACTCAGCAAGAAAAAAAAAATTACGGATAAGTGCAAAAACATGGATGACTTCAAAAATACACTGATCTTAAGAAAGAAGTGTATGTAGTCTATTATTCCATTCATATAAAGTTGAAGAAGAGTCAAAGTAATCTAAAACAGTAGAAAACAGGATAGTGGTCGGCAAAGGAAATGAGATAATGGGAAGGGGTGGTAAGGAAAGTCTCTGGGCTGAGGGAGAGAAATGTTCTCCATCATGCCAAGACTATCGCTCACACAAGATTATACAATTATCAAAAGTCATCAAATTGTATACCTAAAAACTGCATTTCACTGTTTATAAAATTTGTCTCAATTTCTTTAAAGTAAGCAAACCAGGCAAAGTGGAGTCAAGATAAGAATCTTTACTGATTTCTCCCATCGGATACTTACTGCATGTACCTTTGCATAGGATTCATGAGATGATTGGTTGAGCTATGATATAGCCAATAAGAACCTGCCTGTTTGATAGATTAGGAAATACAGGTTCAAGAGATTTAGAAATTTGCTCACAGTCACAAAGCAAAGAGATAGCAGATCTGGGACTCAAACACTAATATTTTGACTTCACTTGATGTGTTCTTTCTGCTGTAATAGTACTCAAACCTGTTTTACCACATTCCAGACTAAGAAATAACCATACACACACACACACACAATAAATGTTTCAAAAGGAATGTTTAACCTTAAAATGTATAATTAAAATTTTTCATAAGCACATGTTTTCTTTCAGGACCAACATAGTATTTCCTCCAGTCCTAAAACGAACTTGTGTATCTTTTCACATTATAATGTTACTCAGTGTGGAAAAATGCTCATAGAAGAAGTTTTAAGGATCTGAGAGTACCGTAGATTTGGCACCCATCTTATGCTCACGGTGCATCATAGCTTCACTGATTAGAATGAAATGGTAAATTCCCGTATTGATGGTAGAATCACATATTCAAGGGGGAAAGTATATCTAGAAAGGGACAATGGTCAAGGAAGTTGTATATGCCAGCAAGTCAACAAGAACAGTCAAAGGAAACAACAGGTGCATGCAATGGATTTGGGATAAGGAAAGACTCAAGTTCAAAGACAATCTGGGAAAAAGAGTAGGGATTAAACTGACAATTTTTTGATATGAGATGTAGTTTTGTATTAGGATGGTCCATGTAATGCTAAGAAAAGGAGCAAGGTGGAAACAGAGGGAATGGGAAACAGAGATGATGGAGCAGTCTAGGAATCACACTGTAATTTAAAGTGAGCAAAAGAAACAATAACGCTTGGCTGTCATTGCCTTGTTAGCCTAGAACTATTAGTGTATTTTACACATGAGGAAAAGAGGCATATAGAGGTGAAAGTAACTCACCCAAAATAATACAGAGCTTTAATTATACGAATAAAATTGGAACCTGGGGATTCTAGTTCCAGCACCTATGCTGTTAACCACTACCCTTAAATGCCTCTCTCCCCCACATATGTTAAACCGTACAAAACTGCTGTTTTTAGGTTAAAATATTTAAATATTTTTTATTTCGTATAGTTTGACAAATTACTCCTAGCTCTTCTCCTCTATGAAGTCAAAGTTCCTCAAAGAGTTTTCCAACCTCATTCTCTCATAGCCTTACTATTCACTCCTCAGGTTGAAGAAATTTGAGATTTTCTCTGTCACCTCTCTTGATTTGTTCTTTTTTGACAAATCCATTAGAAGAAATGTATATAGCAGCAATGTCCACAATAGTTGAAATATGGACAGAGCCCAGATATCCATCGACAGATGAATGGATAGGGAAGATGTGGTGTGTATATACTTCTGCCTTTCAAAAGACACTTAAGAAAATTAAAATTATATATATATAAAATATGTAAAATAAATTTATATATATGAATATATAAAATAAAATATATAATATATAAAAGTATACAAAATAAGTAGTGCAGTGGAATATCATTCAGCCATCAAAAATGCAATTTTGTGATTTGCAATGACATGGATGGAACTAGAGTGTATTACTGCTAAGCAAAATAGGCCAGGCAGAGAAGACAAATACCATATGATTTTCCTCATATGGGGAATTTAAGAAACAAAACAGATGAACATAGGGTAAGGGAAGGGAAAATAAAATAAGATAAAAACAGAGGGGGAAGTAAACCATAAGAGACTCATAACTATGGGGAACAAGCTGAGGGCGGCTAGAGGGGAGAGGGATGGGGGATGGGATAAGTAGGTGACAGGCATTAAGAAGGGCATGTGCTGTTATGAGCACTGGGTGTTATATGCACCTGACAAATCACTAAATTCTATCCCTGAAACTAATAATGCACTATATATTAATTAACTTAAATTAAATATTAAAAAAAGGAATGTTTAATCTTTGTTTTAATTGGCCTATCTGCAGCACTTGAAAATATTAACCAAATTCTTCATCATCCCAATACTCTATCTGACACTGAACTTACTTGATCTTTCCTACCTATATTCTAGGAAAGTCCTTTTAGTCAACTTTGCAGACTACTTTTCTTTTGTCTCTTCTTACATGCAGACATTCCTCAGGGTTTTATCCTAAATCTCCTGTCTGTTGTACTCCATATCCTCTCCCCCTAGGTGAGCTCTTCTAACTTCCAAAGTCAGTTATCACTTACATGCTAATGAAACCATTACAGGTAGTACATATCTTACTCCAAACCCTACTCTTCAAGTGCGTTTTCATGTTTATGTATGTATATCCACCTGAACTCAGCATCAACCTCCTTTAATTTCTAGCTTAATAATTGATACCACCTTCAAACCAGTCCACAACTGATACCACTATTACGAAGGAACAACCCAGACAACAGCCTTGACCACCCTTTATTTTTCAAACCCGCTATCCATTCTGAACCTTTATCTTTTACTTGCTAAATTTCTATTAGTTATGTCCACTTTATATCTCTCATTATCTGAATTCAGGTCACCATAACTTCTCTCCTGGATTGCTGCTTTAGCTATCCAATGACCTGCCTATGTCTTTTATCTGTTGATTCCATTCTCCAACACTACAGCCACACTATGCTTTAAATGAAACTCTGATATCATATCTGCCCTTTTTAAAACCTTTTAATGACTTACTATTGCTTTTCGCATAAATCCAAACTTAACACAGTAGTTTACAGGATATGTGTACTAAACCACCACCATTCTCATTACACCCACTTTTTATTTTTTTTTGAGATTTTTTTATTTTATTTATTTGACACAGAGAGAGAGATCACAAGTAGGCAGAGAGGCAGGCAGAGAGAGAGGGGGAAGCAGGCTCCCCACCAAGCAGAGAGTCCGATGCGAGGCTCGATCCCAGGACCCTGAGATCATGACCTGAGCCGAAGGCAGAGGCTTAACCCACTGAGCTACCCAGGAGCCCCTACACCCACTTTTCTTGACGATTTCTCTTTTACTGTATTTTCCAAACATACTTAATCTTTTGGATCTCTTGACCCAATTCCAAAGTTGGGGGGTGGGGTGGGGTGGGTGCAGGAGTTCCCTCCCACACAGCACAAGGAATTCCAACACTATAACCAGAGATAATATCAAATTCCACAGGTTGGGGGTTTAATCCTACAAGACGGTCCCCTCTCCACTTCAAACACCAACTGCAGGCCCAGATTGTTACTGTACTTCTGACTGACCAGTTGTAGGCTGGGGATTCCAATTCTCCCTTCCTTGGACTGAAGATGCCAGTTGCAAATCTAGGTTGCCACCTGCACTTCTAACAAACTGGCTGTCAGCAGAATTCTCATAGTCTCCTTGAGTTCGATTAATTTGCTAGAGCAGCTCACAGAACTCACAAAAACATCATAGTTGTTAGATTACCAGTTTATTACAAAGGAGATAACTCAGGTAGAGCCAGACAGAAGAGATGCATAGGGCAAAGTACCAGGAAAGGTTGAGGAGCTTCCACGCTCTCTCTGAGCTCAGTGCTCTCCCAAATTTCCATGAGTTCACCAACCAGGAAGCTCTTTGACCTAGTCCTTCAGAGTTTTTAACGGAGACTGCATTACATGCTTAAATCAATGGCCACTGGCAATGGATTCCACGCCCCCCTTTCCCTTCTGGAAGGTCAGTGGGAGTGGAAGAGAAAGTTATAGCCATCTAATCACAGGGTTAGTTCTCCTGACAACCAGCTCCCATCCTTAGGTAAATTTGAAAAATCACTTCATTAACATAACAAAAGACCTTAATGGCTGTACTCAGGAAATTCCCAAAGTTTTAGGAGCTCTGACAGGAACACAGAAGAAAAACCGATTGTGTATTTCTTATTATAAATCACAATATCCCATTTAACCTATACTTATTCAAATAAATGTTCTTTTTTCAGGCTTTGGAGGTGTTGTTTGCTGTAGCCCTGTATACTTCTAGATCCTTCTTCCCCGAATCTTGGCCATATACTACTTATTTGTTAGACCTCAACTAACACGCCCCTTCCTACTGAAGACAACCATGACTTCCGTAGACTCCTTTAGGTGCCCTAGCCAGCACTCTTAAAGCATCATCTATTTACTTTATGATTGCATTTTGCAGACGCTATGGGAATTATTTAATTGCCTACAACTCTTTTTTTTTCTATTATTTATTCATGAGAGACAGAGAGAGAGGCAGAGGCAGAGGGAGAAGGAAGCTTCCCGGCGGAGCAGGGAGCCCAAAGCAGGGCTCAATCCCAGATCTGAGCCAAAGGCAGATGTTTAACAGACTGAGCCACCTAGGTGCCCTTATTTAATTGCCTAAAACTCTTGTTACCTCCCCAATCTAAAGTTAAGTCTCCGATGGCAATATAGAGCACAGATAATAAAAAACAGTGAACTGCAATGTTTTTCATTGATTACCTATGTCCAGTATATGCTTCACACACACACACACACACACACACACACACTTATTCTACTCAAAGAAAACCATTTGGCTTACTGCAACTTATTCCAAACACTTAACATTTCCATCTAATTCCATTAAGTGGCCTTTAATTATCATAATGCTTTATTCTACTAGATTTTCCTTATGTGGATATGATATAATTTCCAATCTTTCACCAATTTCAGAATACTAGCTTAATGCACAGCCATCTATCATCCCAGTCCATTCCAAAACAAAATCATATAATAAAATGCCATCTGCCTCAGCACACCAAATGTTCTTTCATCTTCACACAATTCCTTAAGGGCCTCCTCTTCCACCAGCTCTTGGATGGATAAAAAGGCAGCTTCTAGTTTTGGGTTTGTTTTTTTGTTGTTGTTGTTTTGTTTTCTTTTGTTTTTTGGTGTTTTTTTTTCCCCTCCCAGAAAGAAAAACTTAGACTATCTGGAGACATGAATGGTACCTAATTCAACTTAACACTCATTTAAATTTCCCACTTAAGTAATATTTACAAGCCTAAAAATATATAAGAATTGTATTCTATTATGTATTCATTCATCTACTGTTTGCATTTTATAGGGTTCTTTTACACATAGAGTGTATTGCTGCATGTGTATCAAATTCCTTAAATTTGCTGGAGAAAATTATTTTAAAAGAAGCAATAAATTCTAGTTATAGGTATTTAACTCCTCTAAAACTTATCCAAGCCATGTTCTTGGTATTCCCTTAAACCAGTAATACTCAATATTGTTTAATGCTTCAATGTTTGATGGTTGCTTTTTGACAGTCTTTTATATTATAATTGAACATCTATATAACCTCTGACTTACTGTTTAAAAAAACCAAATTGAGTATGCTACTCTCTAATCTGCCTCTTTATCTTCCCCCATATATAGGTGAAGCATTACCTGCCTTTGGGATATAATGCAAGGACCTGAGCCAGGGTGTAGTAAGTTCAATAAAAGAAGCTATTACTTTAGTCATCCCTCTATTCTCAAATTAACAAATTTCTTCTCCTTCAGCCTCTTTACTGAGTTTCTGTCACAGAGACTCCTTCTTCTGAGTTGTAGCCAGGGCCCATCATTTTCTGACACACAATTCTATAAACCTGCTAAAAATATCTACACTCTAGAGAAAACACATTCATTCTGCTTTTCTATTAGAAGAATAAAATCTAATCTTTAATATTTTAAAGGAAATAGGCATCAATTGTGCCATTTCTGATAACAGTGTAATAATACCAACCAATCCGTTTCAAAGTTATTAAATCCTAGAACTGCGGAACCTATAGATAACATTTTAATCAAGCCATGTTGCTGAACTATCTGTTTCTGACCACATGTGAAATTTGCCCACTTCCAAATTTTAAACAAAACCAACACCGCCTCAAGACACAAAGAGAGGACCTATAGCTGTCCTTCTTCCCTAGAAGAATTCGGCAAATGTAAGTAATTTTCTTAAAAACACGGAAAGAAAAATGCCTCAGCAAATCACACAAAGTTCTCCAATCACTTTTTGGGATTCAAAAAGAAAAAAAAAAAGTGGAAAATGTTCTTTTGTTCCTTGCCACCTCATCACCAAACTCCCTCAGAAACCACTGTCAATAGAGGACGTTCAGAAAATTTAGGCTATCTGAATAATCTTTAACCCAATTCTGTACTTAGGAAAATCTCCCCACTTATAAACTCACCAACCTTTTATATACTATACTTATCTAACAATATTGTGAAGTAATTTCATCCAATACTTGCATTCAGGAACTTATTTTGGAAGTTAATGGCAACAACCATGCTGATCTCCTAGGCATGCTTTGCATATTAATATCAGCCCTTCCTTTAGAGCCTGACTAAAACTGTGTCTCTTTCACAAGAGACAGTACCTGCGATGGTTACATGTGATCTCTGGGCAAGACAGCCTGGGGTTCAGATTTACAATTTATTTGTTGTGTGACTTGAGATAAATTGACTTCCCTAATTTTTCATCTTTCTCATTTGTAAAACAAGGATGATGGTAATAACTATCATATAGGATTGGTGGATGAGCTAATTGTGGTAGTGCATGCAAAATCTCTAATACAGTGTCTGACAAAGGAGTAATCTCCCAATAAATGTTGACAACAATGACAACAATGAGGAAGAATCTAGGGTAACCATGACCCTCAAGAATCATGAATCCCCGTGATATCATTGGTCTGCAAAACCTAGCAGATCTTCCTATGCACTGCTATTTGCAGCTTATGTATATACTAAATCTCCCACAGATTATTCAGAAAACAATACACTAAACATCTACTACCTCTTCAAATAGCAACAGCACATGTTTGCGGACAAATGGTACCAACACACATTAAAGTGCATGTGTGATTACATAGTTAAATGTACTAGAATCCTAATCTAATCCCAAACTATAGCTAAACTATAAGGTTATCTATAGTAAACAGCCTAAAAATTTGTCATTCTGGTGTTCTCGAATGTTCATTACCTCTCTACTGCAAAATCTGCTTGGAAATAGTGTGCAAGAGACAAAGGAGGATATGCTACAAATGACTTGTTTCCCAAAGTAGTTAATAATGATTGAGCAACAGCATGCTTGGCTATGCCTTCTCAAGTTTTAACAAATAAAAGATGCAATCATGTTCATTAACAAAACATAAAATATTGAGAAAATGAAGACGTCATACAGCATAGGTATTTGCTAACAATTTGGCAAATCAGTTATCAACTAGTACGCCATTATTTTTAATAAATCTATTTCCATATCACATTTATTTTATTGAAATCAACCATTTTGTGAGAAAAAGAATCATATTTCAATCTCTGAATTTATTAAATCTTTCACTGTTTACAGCTTTAAAAAATAAATATCAGAATGTAATTCCAATTAAGATACATTTCTTATATATTCAGACCAAAAAAAAGATCAAATCAGGTGTCAAACAAATGAGGGTATAAGAAAAGTGGGCAATATTACAGATTTATTTCCAAGGGTTTCTAAAAAGTACCTCTAAAACTTCTTTCCCTTCAGCTGCTATGGAAACGAAGAGCTTCAATCTAGATTGTATACTTAAACAGAAAAACTTAGAATAATGACCAGACATCACTTCGATCCCAGTTTCAGAAACTGTTCAAAGCATCTTTGAAATAAGATATTGCACCCATTATCCAGATAGGTTTATCCTGGTCATTCTCATTCATATATATCCAGTAAATGAAATATGAATGTACAATGCCTAACATGCATTTACAAGAGAAAATATTTTTTTTTAAGATTATTTATTTTAGAGAGAAAGAGTTAGAGAGAGGAAGAGCACGCTCCAGAGCCAGGGAAGGAAAGGGAGGGGCAGAGGGAGAGAGAGTATTAAGCAGACTTTGCACTGAGCACAGAGTGATCAAACCACTCCAGGTTTGATCTCATCAACCTGAGCTGAAACCAAGAGTCCAACGCACTTAACTATGCCACCCAAGTGCCTCTCACAGGAAAATTTTATAAAGAAATAAATTACAATACACAAATGAGTAGGGACTGAATATTACATATGAAATAAACATAGAAGACTTTGTGAAGTCTGGGTTCCCACTTCTTTATTCATGTCAACCCACTCTAGGCTTTTCCTCCATTATAACCTCACACAATCCACACAGGCACATTCCTCCACAGCCATGCAAGAATTATCAACCTTGTTCTTTGTTATTTTTTTCCAATACTACTTGCAAGAACCAGGGAAGGAGGCTACTTGGTAACACCTGTTCTGCAGACACAAATGTAATGCCCTAGAATGGAGCCTGGATGTCCAAAACAGCACATAATCTCAAAAATTTTGAGCCTCTCCTTGTAAATAAGTTTCAAAGCCCATCCAGTACCTGCCCTAACTCCCACATACCTTGCCAGCTCCATAGTCCTTAGACTCAACAAAGACAAGGCAGATTTCCGACCAAATCCCTGCCTTCTCCTTGGGCTGCTCTTTTGAGAATAAACCTTTTCTGCTTTAAACCTGGTGACTTGGAGATTGGCTTACTGTGCATCAGACACACAGACCTGACTTCTGGGTTCAGTAACAAAAGGAAGAAAAAAGAAAGCTGGCTGGCGAGGTATCACAAGACCCAGAATGAGATGGGAGTAGTTTCCTTAATTTTTCTTGAGCTGCAGATTCATCAAAGTGGGTATGAGGAAAGCTGGCAAACCAGAAAAGTCAACAGAAGCAGACAGAAAGAAAGAAAGAAAAAAAAACCCTCAAGAGAAGCCTGCTAGCCAAAGGACTAGAAAGAGAGCAACCTAGCAAGATAGAAAACTTTTAGACAAACATCCTTCTCCAGCCAAATAATACAGAAAGAAAGAAGAAAACAAAACAAAACAAAACAAAACAGCGTCTCATGCTCACTCTGTCAAAAAAGGTTAAGTAGAGGAGCCTAGACTTCCAATCTCACCCAAATGTAAAGAGATATATTTTTCCTCTCTGGCTGGAATCAGAAAAGACTAGCTGAGGAACAGGGACTTCATTTCCACCCACAGTAAGTATGTGTCCTGCAGTGGAGGCCATGGAGAAATCGTGGACTTCCATCTTATGAAGAATAACAAGATGCCCTTCTCCTTCCAATGCAGGGTGGTATCGGAGGTCTCATTCTGCTGGAATTTTCATCATGCTCCAATAGGAGTGAGGCCTCCCCAATCCTCCTGGTGTCCCTGGAGTCCCATGTAGGAAGCAGGAACACAGTGCCCCTCCCCCTTCCTGGCCAGAACGGTGTCAGTGGGTCCCTAGTGGGGAACATGGACTTTCACCTCCACTTGCAGGTGTTAAGGTAATGTCCCCTCTCCCGCTGCTGGCATGGTGTTAGAGGAGGCTTGCCAAAAGAGAATATTATTAAAAAGTGCGACACGGTCAAACTTTGACTTTGAGTGAATCACCCTGGCAAGCATAGCTGGGGAGGGGAGAAGACAGATAAAAGGATGGTGAGGACAAGAAACAGAGAAGAGTAAATCAGGAATATGGTAGTGCCTGGAAGCCAGGGGGAAAGCCAAGAAACTGGAAAAAGACCAACAGTGGAAACTGCAGCCAAGAGACCTGAGGAGAGGTCAGAAAGATTTTATTGGATTTGGCAATTTGGAGACAACTCTGTCTCCTGGTCACCGGTTTTAGGACAACGAAGAGGACAGAAGCCAGAATGAAGAGCTTTGAAGAGGTTAACTGAGAAAGTGAGGAAGCTAAGTAAAGACTAATATTATTGGAAACTTGAAGGAAACAAGGAGTATGGAGAGAGAAAATTTGGGTTACTTTTGGCAAGTGAAAAAAATATTTTTTTTAAGTTGTTCAGATTGGATCAATTACAGGCTACTACGACAAAAGAGCGGAGAGGGAGTTGGAGATACTGCAGAAGGGACAGAACTATGGAATGAGTTTGGAGGACTCGATGAGCATTAGGATCTAGGATATTGGTGCACAAGTCAGCCTAGAACAAAAAAGAAACATTTCACCTTCTGGGAATGAAGGAGAAACTGAAGGACTATGGAGGTCTTTAGATGATGGGAGGTTGAAAAATGTCAGAAGCGATATTCATTTCCTACTAAAACAGAGGATGAAATCAGCTGCCAAGAGTGAAGGATGTGTGGGTTTATGAGGAGACCTGAGGAGGTTTGGAATTACCTTGGAAAGACATGGGACAAGGGCTAATTAAGCTCAAGTAAAACACTGAAAGTGAGCATTGGGAACATAACGGAACACGATGTTTTAAAAACCCTGATTGGAATAATTTTTCATAAGACAATTTATTTCATAATTTGGTCTGTAAGTTCAAAATTTACTCAGCAATGATCCAAAGAGTGAAGGCAGTGCTCATTTTCTCACAAAGCCAAGCTTCAAGTTGAGGTCAAGTCCACAAGACCATTAAAATGTTAAAGAAAATCTTAAAAGCATCATTTTATATTTGTGTAATTTGTTTATGTTATATTTGTATAAAAGACCTATACATGTTTGTATAAAATACTGCTTATATTATCACAAACAGAATTTTTTAAACTTAAAATAACCATAGGTGGTAGATACAACTTTTTCTGTTTTACTGATGAAGAAACAGAGAATCAGAGAGGAGATAAATGACATATCCCATATTTCATGGCAGACAGAAGTGTCAACACTCTATCCCAAGTGTTTTGTTTGCTAAAGCAAAGTTTCTGCACTGTATCATAATTAGGTCTCAATTGAAAATCAAAAATACCTTGAAATTTATTTTTTCACTAATTTTTATTTTTTTATTTAAGAAACAAACCAGATTATTGCAAATGTACAGGGAGAATAAATGGGTTACACTGATCAAGAGGAAAGTCACGTGAATACTATTTTTTTTATCAAATGCTAGTTTTAGACATTATACCAATGCCTTTCTTTAATTTAAGAACTATCTATGCTTTGTGGAAAAAATTTTGAGGAATACAACCTAATTAAATAATGATCCTTACTGAGAATCTACATGCAGTTAAGTCACCTCAAGTCAGCATTTGTGATAAATATTATTCCCTGTTTCTCTCACAGCTTTAAAAGTTTTTCTATACCTGCAAACACAAAAGCCAATCCTAGATGGAAGGCCATGCTCTTCACCCAAATTTTAAAATAGCACCTAATGTTAAAAAAAAAAAAAAAAAATTAACTATTGGGATATTTGGCAATATTTGTCTTATTTGATCAGTCAACCAAAACAATGATGAATCTACCAATATTTGTGAAGAAGTCAGGTTAGGAAATCTTGCAGACCGGAGAACTTTATAATTCTAATTAAGTCTGGGACTACAAAGAAACCCAAACATCATTTAGTCCAGCTCCTTAATTTCAGAGACAAGGCCTAGGGCCTGGGGGAAGGGAAGTTTATCAACATTCTGTTTAGGCAAAAGTGGAATTAAAATCCAGGTATCTGGATTCAGTTTAGTGCACTTCCCAGAAGCAGCATAGATATAAATAACCTCATCTAATTTCATCTGGCAAGCAAATTCAGAGGCTGAGTGGAACTTTAAGGATCATGCTGAGTTTGCTGTTTTATCATATTCAAAAGCACCTTCCATAACAAATGGATAATTAAACAATATTATAATCACAGGAGGAAGATTATTTTAATTAATCAAACATATTATAAGCCCTCTTCAAACCATATTATTCAAGATCTTTTCTAAGCAACAATCAAATACGTAAAATGTATGGGTTCTCCCATTAGCTTTCACAGAATCATACCTACTGAAAACACATAGCAGAAACAAGTGAAATAAAACAAATTACAACAAAAATAACAAAATAATCAAGAAAGTAGTATGTTTAACCCCATGGCCTTACGAAGTAGTTGTAATCGAGCACTGACTTGCATTTATCGCCAATCAAAAATGCAAAATAAATCACTGTGAAAGCTCATTGCTTTACATCACTGACTATATATATATATATATATATATATATATATATTAGCTTCCAGAAAATCATTCTGAAGAACTGAATCATCTGGATCATTTTTATTGCTCACTCAGTCTTGAGACTGTCTGCACAGTACTGACTGAAATGTACTTCAGTGTGCACCTTCTCTCCAAATGAATATCTATGTCAGGTTTATTTATAGCCACTGCCTTCAATCAGTGCATTTCCAGGTAAGAGAAATAAAATCATCTCAACATATTCTCCTATAGAGATGTGAAACAAAATCTGGAAATCTTGGCAAATGGCCTTTGAAAAAGCAATGAAAGATCTATAATGTAAAATGTACGTTAAGATTTATTAGAGATTCCAAAGGACACTCACCTTATACTCTTTAATAAGTACATATAAAGAACTTAAGGTAGAAATAAAGAATTAATGTAAAACTTATGCATTTTTTGCATATATTTTTATATACTCCAAGATTATAAGCATCACCTCCTCCATTCTCTTTTCCTCATTATGATTTCTCTGAAATTTGAACACCTCTCTTTGTTTCTTACTTAGATGTTTTTCTATTTAGGAGCTTTTACCTCCTAATTCTTTACAAAAGCGGGACATGCTTCCCCCTACTGGGAAAAAATTAAATTACAAGGTACATTCAAACATGTTTCTAAGTATCAAGAAATCAAGTTTCTGGGAACCATAGAATGTTAAGGAACCAAAGGCACAGCGTTTTCTAACTGTTTCATCCACCACAGAAATACTTATGCACTCTGCTAAGAGTTTCTCATATGCATTTCTTTAGTGTGGTGGTTTTGAAACATATACCAACTCCACTAACTTCTCATCAATGACTGATGAATTAATCATTGAGCCTGCTGTCCCAAAGAGAACTCCAATTAGCAGGTCAGAGAAAATGATCAATTCGTAACATTTTTTTTTTCATTTTAAAGACATTATCAGCGTAATAAAGATGCTTCTAGAAGATATATTGAAATAAATGATTTCAGAAAGCTTAATTGCATTTTAAATCATTTTGAACAATCTTAAGCATTTATTAACTCATTAATTGTCAAGATTCCTATTATTTTTATGTATTTATCTTTATTTTCAATAAAGTAGAGGGAGAGCTTCATTTTTAAATTGACTTTACTTTTCAACTTAATTTCTATTATTTTCATTCAGTAACCAAGATAGTAGTCGGCATAATTGCTTTTCACCTTACCAGATCCTCTGGAAAACCAACCTGCTCCTTGCAGCAGTTTAGCTGTTTCACATGTTCAAGATTTTGATTATAAATCTTAATTGTTTAGTATGCAAAAAGAAAAAAATAACTTGGACTTCATTGTGCTATAAATGCCTTATAAATAAAAATTTTAAACAAACCAAGTGGTTATTTGAATTCTACATGGAGGATTACAATTTTTCCTCCCATGTACAACTAGGTCTCAAAAAAGAAAACATTTCTTTTAATGCAGAAGGGCCAAGGAAGAGGAAGTTGTCACTTTTAGTTTTGCTATAGGTAAGTCCATAACAACCTAAGCTACAAAACTGCGTTGTAGTCAATTTGATGATGAAGCAATTCATTATTAATGAAAGATTCATCAAAAAAAATCTGGAGTTGTTTTTAAAAAGGCATGTGTAGATAACTACACATATTGTATCTTTACCAGATAATGGCATTATTTCAAGATGAATAGAGTAATTGGGCTAATATTTCTGTCATACAGAAGTTTGTGTGCATGTGTTTAAACAATCTTTCAAAGCAACGCAAAAGATAAGATATACATGTTCCTCTGGGAATGAAATCTCCTTTAACATTACAGGTACACAAAAGAAAATGCACACTTGGTAAAACAGTTGATCAGTTGTGAAGTGTTCCCAGGAGCCAGTATCTCTCAGAGTACCCAATCATCACACTTCAAATAAATTGATAAGCACTTTAGCCTTTGCCACATTCACAAACATTGACGAACATGCATAGTTTTAATCTAGGTTAATTCTAAGACTTTCCATAGGAACGGCTGTAATTAGATAAAGAGTACCAAAATCACTTCCGAAATGCAGCAAAAAAAAAAAAGAAAAAAAGAAAAAAGAAAGAAAGAAAAAAAAATGCTGATTTGTAGCTAAGAAGCTCTTAGAAAACCACACGGATCACCATTTACTACCAAACTGATTTCCCTTTCCTCTGCAAAGTGAAAATACCCCTGTTCACCGCGCCACACTTTATGGTTTCTCCATCAATGATCCTAACAGGTCACATCACTACTGCCATTACGTCTCGTAGCTTTGGTCTTCCCCAAATTAAGATGTAGAAAAGGAGCACTGCTGCCCGCCCCAAGAACGGGCTCGGTCCGCCCGAGCTCTGAAGCGAGCATCTTCAGGGGGACAGCGTCTGCGAAGGCGACAGGCGTCCCTCCCCAACTTCACTCCCCTAACCAAGCCGCGGGTGAGAAGAGCGGCCAGTGGTTTGCGCCCATCTGTGGGGGCAAGTCCTACCTTCCGCCAAAAGGCGCGATGCATGCACAAAAGATGGATCCAGGCTATCTTTCTCTGCCATCAGCTCAGGCAAGTATTTCTCCTCTTCCATAGCGCGGACTTCGGACCGTCCCCTGCCGAAGCGCAAGGTTCCGCTCGCTCGGACGCAGGGTCGCCGGGCAGCGCCTTGCTGTGGCGCTGCTCCGCCTCCGCCGCGGCGAGGGGATCTCCGCGCGTCCTCACTGGCCCATGCACCGAGCGACTGCTACTCCCGCCGTCGGGCTGCTCGGCCCCGCGCCCACACCTGCCGGTCTCTTCCGTCGTCCCTCTCTCGCGCCGAGCCCCGGCTCACACCGGCGGCCTTAACTGGAGAGGCGGGAACAGGGCGCGTCCCACCTCCGCCAACCATTCATTGGTAGTGGCGCCCGGAGAGGCCGGGCCCCCGCGAAGGCTGCGGACTCTCATTGGGCTTCGCTGCACGTCGGATCGCCTGACTGGCAGGAGGCAGCTGCAGAGGGGAGGGCCGCTCCGAAGGTGCAAGCGCTTTCTTCTTGCAGCCCAAGCTTTCCCTGGTTATTAGGCATGCCCAGTTGTGTGGAGCACTCTGTCTTCGGCTGAGGTGCGGAGAAAGGAGAGAGCGGGAAAAGCACCGTTTAGCAGAGGAGCTTGGGTCCAAGACAGCAGGGGAGATGGAGATGAAGAGTGAGAGGCTGAGGGATTGAGGAAGCGCCAGGGAAAGTACCAGGAAGGTAGACCGGACTTCACCTGCGTCCCTAAGGTACAGGTGTCCCCTCTCCATCACGCAGCTCAGACGCACTCCAGTGTGCAAGAATCAGCAGCGCACCCGGTCTGGAAATATCACGAAGACTGCATGCGATCGGCGGCTGATATTTTCCAATGAGCCTGACCTACATCTTGGGAACGCAGTAGGATGTTCATTGATAAACAAAGCGGCTCTGGGGCGATATTGTACAGCAACATGCTTCCAGTGTACAATCATTATGGTATTGACTTAGTTCTGGTTTTCCTCCTGTCCATCCCCTGCTCCCCCAATCCCTATCGATAGTAGAGGTTCTGGGAGGGGGCTGAATTTTAAAACTAAAGAGCAATATAATCAGTTAGCTACAGTTTGTGAAGGAATTGGGAAGACAAGTGGAAGAAGGAAGAGACTAGAAAATAGGTATCCACGGTTGCTCTAATTTCCCCCTTTCTCTTTATTTTAGATGTGACAGTGTGTTTCACCTGGTGCTGTCGCTGAGCTACTTTGTATCTATCCCACCTCTATTTAAAGGAGAGTTAAACCCTCCAGGTATCACCAACACTGGAAGCAGTGCCCATCCTTCTCTTAGTAAGGGGGCCTGAAAATGCAGCTTGTATGCTTTAAGTGTTGTAAAACAACCTTCCCACCGTCTCTTTTCATGAACAATCATTTTCCAATCTGCCTCTCCACCACCGTTTTCATTGTAGAAGAATGGGGACTAATTTTCCTACAATTCGTGCTAAAACTTTTCCAAATTCTCTTCCTGTATTCAAATCTTGTCCTTATTATTTTTCAAGATGAGGTTGGAGAAATATCTTTTACTTATATAATTTTTTTATTTTATTTTAGCTTAGTTTAGTTTAGTTTTTGTTTTTGGAAACTTCAGCTTTTATTTTTATTTTATCCCCCAGAATCTGCATTTTGTACTTAGCATGATACATTTTTTAATTATATAATTTTGAAAATGTCAATGTGTCTTCACATCCATTACTTCAACTTGTCTTCACAGAAGCACGCTGAAAAACATGGCATGGGTATTGCTTTCCCTGTTTCATAGGTATGGAAATGAAGGCAAAGATAGAGAAGTTCAGTGATCCAGAACTGACAAATATGATCTCTTTTGGCACCAGCCATGTTCGTCCCACCCAGAAGCTGAGTGTATGCTACATGGGGGCCAATGATGAGGGGATGTGTGGCTAACAAATGTGATAGGACTACTAAAAGTTCATGAAATAAGCTGTGAGAACCATGACTCTGATAATTTGGGGTTTTGATAATAGGAAAAAATGTCACATTTCTTTAGGATTTTTTTTTTTAAATCAAGAGCTTTCCTATGTAAAAACCTAACACCTTGGGGTGCATGGGTGTCTCAGTTGGTTATGCATCTGCCTTTGGCTCTGGTCATGATTCCAGGGTTCTGGGATGGCCCTCATGGGGCTCCCTGCTCTGCAGGGAGTCTGCTTCTCCCTCTCCCTCTGTCTACCACTCTGCCTCCTGGTGGTCTCTCTCTCTGTCAAACAAATAATGAAAATCTTTAAAAACAAAACAAAACAAAAACCTAACACCTTAAAATAATCTGTGCTCCCAATAATGTTGTTTCTCTAGGCTTATAAAGGTATCTTGTGATAGAGGGATGGGCAAATGCATGAAGGTTGTCAAAAGGTAAAAACTTTATTAAAAAGTATTTTTTATTATAAAGGTACAAACTTTATTATAAAATAAATAATATAAAATAAATAAGTCCTGGGATGTAATATATAGTAGAGTGACTACAGTTAATGATACAGTTGGTAAAGGATAGATCTTAAAAAAAAATAAAAATTTTATTTATTTATTTGAGAGAGAGAGTGAGAGAGAGCAGGAGAGGGGAGAGGATCTGAGGGAGAAGCACACTCCCTGCTGAGTGGGAAGCCTTCTATAGGACTTGATCCTGAGACTCAGGCATCATGACCTGAGCTAAAGGCAGCCGCATAACTGACTGAGTCACCCAGGCACCCCTGCAAGAAAAAAAATTTTAAGTCTTGTAGCTAGTTAGTAATAAAGTTGAGATTAAAATTCAAGTGTATTTAGCACCATTTAGCTCCAGATTGTACTGCTTTAGCATACCTTTTTGTACGTTAAATATTTAATTTATTTATGTATGTCTGCATTATTGAATATTGAAAAGAACCTAGTCTGTCATCATAAAGATTGTTTTCTAATGAAGAAAGGTCAATAAAACTGAATACATAAGAGAACTGGTAATTGCTGCCTGCAAAAAAGCCCAAGAGGGGACCAAACAAGGAGTTAAGAAAGGTAATGCAAAGAAAAGAACTTTTTTTTCCCCCCCCAAAGTAAACTTGTAGTCTTGCTAGGGAGTTGACTTTTGAAGAAAAACCTAATGGAAAAGAAGAATCTATCTGTGTAAGATGAAGAGAAAAGCATTCTGGGCGGGTGAATTTGCCCATGCAAAAGCCATGTGACCAGAAAGAGCTTGCCTATTCCCAGAACTGACTGGAGTCAATGTGACTGCAATGATGTGGAAGACAAAAGACAAATATTAAAGGTGAGGGATGGTGGTTGGAAAATAATTCAGATTTCATTATATGCGTTAGGGGAACCACAAAGGATTGTCTTCATGCTATTTGCATTTGCTTCTCAAATGATTTCTTTTGGCTCTTATTTTCAAAGAAGTTATGATGTAAAATGGAGGATATTTATAGAGAGTATTTGCCATTTTAGGTGAATGTGGGTAGGATGCTTAGTAGTTGAAGGGTTGTATATTCTGCACCTGATTTGCTATAGAGATATGAAGGGAAAATGTGCCACTGGTCTTCAGAGAGGAAGGAACGCAATAGCAATGGAGAGTAGATAAGATGCCAACCACAGTTAATAAATTGTAAGCATTTTGGAATGAATATAAATTAGAAAAATTATTGTGCAATAATTACAATTGCATTTTGCTTTGTAACATGCCAAGAGATTAAAAGCATATGGCATTGATGGGGACATGCATAGACCCAGTTTCATGAGTCAAAGAGATGCAGTAACTCTTGTTATGTTCAGCAACAGCAATTACATTATCTATTCACAGGTTTCTTACTATGATTAAAGGTGCAGTAAGAAGGTACCATGGAGAGCTGTCCAAGGGCTGATTTTATTATACAGTGTCTCTGGATATTCAGGTCATTATAAATATGATAAACTAGCTAACTTTTACTTTTCCTAGTTATTATCAAACACGATTTATAATTTTATTTTCCCAGGTAAACTCTCAGCAAATGCCTAAAAGGCATTCTAACAGAAATAAAATGTATTAATGTACCTTTAAAAAAATTTTTAATGAATGCTAACCTAATCTTTAAGATGATAACCCAAATGTGTTAGCACATGATGGGCATCATAAAATAAAAACATACACATTGTATTGACCCTGAAAAATTAGTATGCTTCAGAACTGACTTGTAAAATATTGTCTGTTTCCAAATAGGATATGGCTGAATAAAGGCAAACTCTTCAAGTTCCCTATGCATAAGTTTATCCAGCATGAGATATATGTGTTTTAAATAGATGACTCTGCCACTGTGTGTTCTCCATTTATTTCACATATTAATATTTTATAGATACCACAATTATTTAGTGGATAACCTTATTAATGTAAACATAGATGTTTAGCCTTCTATAGGTGATTGTTGAATATAGTATTATGTGCCTATACATGAACAAATTACATCTATTGGTAAGCCCACCTCTTCTTCTAATGGTGTAAATAACCAAAATTACCACGGAGTTGATTTGTATATCTTAGATATTTTTCTCATTTTAAATATGAGTTCTAGTCCTGAAAAGTTTTTTTTAATGGTATTTCATTTACTGCACTATTATTTCAACAATAGGATATTATGGAAAATTTTGCACCAGCTAAATTTGGTTTGGAAGGATGAATAAGGTATGTGCTGTAGAATGTGTCCTGCAGTTAATGCACAGACTGTGTATTCAACACTTTCACAAACCCTTATAAGAAAGGCCAAGCTAAAGGGCATTTAATCAGGCTTATTTTTGCAGACTAATAAAAAGTGCCCAACTAGTATTATTAAATAAAACACACAGTTTCTATTTCAGAGTTCTCACCAACTTTAGGGATACTTCACTAGCCTAACTACTTCTTTGAGGATTTAATAGAAGCTACTCACAATGAGAATCATAGGTTAGTAAAATTACAGCAATCCAATAATTTATGTAATGATAATAGAGACTTAAGGTATTAATATTTCTAAGCTTTCTAATGCTTTGGTACCTTGGACAGAGTATAGTAAAAGACTGACATATTTTCATCTAGTGAAGACTCTGGCAGAGCTCATTACATAAAAGGTGCTGGTTTAATATTTCTACTTGTTTTAGTTTCACTAACTAGACAACTGAAAGTAGTTCCAGTTTTCTTTCTCACTTGCATGATATATTTTAGGGTTTCAAGAAAGGAAGAAGGGAATGGAGACTTGTCTGTGCAAGAACCAATAGCAGTAGTGGCATGAGCAGTGAGAAATCTTTCGTATGTAATTTTTCCAGAGCCAGAATGCATACTATATGCTAATATGCCACAGTACAAAATGAAAATTCAGCACTCAAAGCTGGCCTATCTATATACAGTGTGTGTGTGGGGGGGTTGTTTTCTGACTGAGAAGCTTTCAAATTAGCATATTGGATTTAAGCTGACACAAGTGTATAATTAAAGGACAGCAGAAGAGAAACAGAGAGAAAGGAAATGATATATGTAGAGAGCCTACTCTTGTATTTGAATACTGCTCTTCTGAATCCTCACAAATATAAAGAGGGAAGGCCAAGACATGCAAAGGACCCCAAATATCCAAACCGATATTGAAAAAGAAGAATAGAGTTGGAGGACTCATATTTCTTGATTTCAAAACTTGCTACCAAGCTACAGTAATCAAGGAGGGGTGTATTTGGTTAAGTAGACATATAGATAATAGGATAAAACTGAGAGTCCAAAGGAAAGCAAGCTATCTAAGGCAAATTGATTTTCAAAGAAGATGACAAGAACATTCAAAGGGGAAAGGATAATCTCTACAAAAAATGGTGCTGGGACAACTGGATATCCAAATGCAAAAGAATGAAGTTGGACCCCCTTCTCATACTATATATAAAAATTACCTCAAAATGGAACAACAGCTTAAGTATAAGATCTAAAGCTATAAAACTCTTAGAAGAAAATATAGGGGTAAATCTTCATGAGCTTGGCTTGGCAATGGATTCTTAGATATGACACCAAAAGCACATGTAACAACAACAACAAAATAGACAAATTGGACTTCATTCAAGTTAAAAACTTTTGTGCATAAAAGTACATTTTGGTTATCCAAAAATGAAAAGACAACTTATAGAATGGGAGGAGATATTTACAAATCAACTATCTAATAAAGGCCTGTATCCTGAATGTATAAAGAACTCTCAGAACTCAACAACAAAAAGACAACCCAATTTAGAATAATGGCAAAGAACTTGAATAAACATTTCTCCAAAGCAGATACATAAATGGCCAACAAGCACATGAAAAGATGCTCAACTTCATTAATCAACAGAAAAATGAAAAGCAAAATCACAATGAGGCACAACTTCATACCCACTACAATGGCCACTATTAAAAAAAAAAAAAGAAAAAAGAAAAAAAACAAGTTTTGGCAATGATGTGGAGAAACTGGAATTTTCATACATTGCTGATGGTGTAGCTGTTTGATGATTTCTCAAAATGCAAGCATAACATTACCATATGATCTGAGTATATATGTAAAGGAATAGAAAACTGGTACTCTAGCAAATGCATATACTCATGTATTTATTGCAGCACTATTCATAATAGTCAAAAGCCCAAATTCCGTCAGTCATTGGATGGATAAACAAAATGTGATATAGTCATAGAATGGAATATTATCCAGCCACAAAAGGAATAAGGCACTGATGCATGTTACAATGCAGAGAAACTGAAACCAACATACTAAATAAAGACAAATGCAAAAATTTATATATTGTATGAATCCATTTACTTGAAATAGCCAGAACAAATAAATCCATAGAGACAGAATGCAGACTGAGAGAGGTGCCAGGATTTGGGGGAGGTGGAAATGGGGAGTGACTGCTTAATGGGAATGGGTTTACTTCTGGAATGAGAAAAATGTCTTGCAACTGGATGGAAGTGGTGGCTACAAAACACTGTGAATCTACTAAATGTCACTGAATTTGTTCACTTTAAAGTGACTAATTTTATGTTATGTGAACTTCACCTAAATAAAATAAAAATATGGAACAAATTTTTAAAAGCAAGTTTAGAAGCAGAAAATGCTGCTGTAGGACCTCAAGCTTGGAAATATGTAGAATGCATCTTTATTTCACTTATTGAAAGAGATTCTAGGGCTAACAAGTCCCCCATTTAACTCATTTTTTATCGGGTTAAGTCACTGTTCTCTACCTTTCATTCAATTCTTTTCTCAGAGTCACTACATAATGATATAGCAGAATGTGAGTTTTACTTAGTTGAAAGAGATTTATGCTTGTGAGTGTACCTGTGTGCATGTCAGGCGCGTGCATGCACACACACACTCACGCAGGGAATAAAGGACTTAACTTTACCCATTCATGACATTAAGTTATACTTGCTGAGAGGGCTTGGAAATTTTCAGGTATTTCTTAAAATATATAATAGAAAAGCAGATAGGATGGCAGCATAATCTGGTTAAACCGCCCAGGGAGTTGGACTCTTAAAGGAATGACATCAATCTTGTGTTCACTGGGGACTAAATAACTTGAGACTTTTAGGAGCAGCATTATGTAAATGAAAAATGAGTAAAATAAAGGCTATCAGTACTTTCAAATTTAATCCTAATTTGCTCAAAATTGAGAATACACAAATAATTTGGGCCCATAATATTTATTAAATACTAGTTCCTTAGAAACCTAGCTAATCAAAAGTTACTTACTCAGCAAATCAACAATGAAGAATTTTTCAAATAGATTTCACCACAATTAGACATTCTATAGTTTTTGGTTGGACCTGAACTTGTTTTCCTATTTAATTAACAGATTCTCAAATTCTTTTGCCCTGAGTACCAATTAAGTAATCCAATTTGCCACAAAATGTTGAATCCTTAATGCACTCACTCACTGTGTACACATCACACACACACACACACACACACACACACACACACACACACATACTTTACCCTTCTCACTTGTTAATTGTGAGTTAATTGTGAGTTTCTCCATGCAGCTTTCTGTTGGTCTCATCTGTCCACTTTCTGGCAAGGTAAACCTAAACTCTAACTCTGCAGGCAGAGGTCAGGGACTGGAAATGTGATCCTGACACTTCTAAGAAGTGAGCAGAGCCCTAAGGAAATACCGGAGACACTAAAGAGCCTGTGTAAGCAAGAAGGCTCACCACTCTAGAGTAACTAGATTTGACTATTCATCGCTCCTGATTGTTGGAATTCCCTTAGGGATGGGTAGATGAGATGAGACACATATATTCCTTTGCCCTCAAGAGAAGAATATCAAAGCCAGTCATTCATATATAATTCTTACTATATGCCAGGCTTCTATCAATTTTTATATTAGTTATCTACTGTGCAACAAATCAAGAATTTAGCAGCTTACAAGAATAAACACTGATTATAATTACACAGTTTCTGATGTTCAGGAATCTGGGGTTAATTTAGCTGGGTAGTTCTGGCTTAAGATCTCTCATGAGGTTGCAGTCAAAAATTTTGCTTAACGCTGTAGTCATATAAAGGCTTGGCTAAGATATATAGGACTCATCCAACATAGCTGCTGGCCAAATGTCTCAGATTACCACAGTTTCAGTGGCTTACTACAACAAAAAGTTGTTTTCTTACAGTTTTATAGGTCAGAAGTTTCACATGGGTCTCATTGGGTTAAACTCTATGTGTGTTGTCAAGGTTGTCTTTGTCCTGCTTTATGGGAGGTCTGTCTTTTCCAGCTTCTTCAGGCTCCTTGAATTCCTTACCTCATGGACCCAGATCCCTTTCTTCAAAGACAGCAATAGCAGATTGTATCCTTCTCACATTGCATCACGCTGACCTCCTCTTCAGGTTCCCTCTCTACTTTCAAGGTCCCTTATCATTTCATCGAGCCTACTTATATAATCCAGAATCATCTCCCTAGTTTAAGGTCAGCTAATTAGCAATCTTAATTCCACCTGCAGTTGTGGTAGGCTGAATCATGACTCCTCCCAAATGTCCATCCACATCCTCATTCCCAGGACTTGTGAGTCTGTTACCTTACATGGCAAAGGAGACTTTACAGATGTAAATAAGTGGAGGAGCTCAGAAAGGGAAGGTTGTTCTGATTTACCCAGGTGGGGACCCAGTGTCATCACAGGGGTCCTTATAAAATGGAGGCAAGGGTTTGAGAGTCTGAGAGAAAAAGAGAGGGAGAGATAGAGACAGAGAGATAGACATAGAGAAAGAGAAGGAGAAGAGGGAAAGAAATCAACAGAAAGGGAGATAAAGGAAGGAAGAAAAAGAAAGGAGAGAGAGAGAAAGAAATTTGTAACTGTTATTCTGAAGATGGAGGAAGGAACCACGAGCCAAAAAAGATAAGGAAATGATTTTGCCTTAGAGCCTTCAAAGAAATGCAGCCCTGCGGACTCATTTTACACCTCTGACCCCCAGAACTATAAAATAATAAAACTGTATTGTTTTGAGCTACTAAGTTTGTGGTATTTTGTTACAACAGCCATAGAAAACTAATACAATACAATCCTAACATATTCACAGGATTGTGAGATTAGGATGTAGACATTTATGGGGACCATTATTCTGCCTACTACAGCATCTATATTTTTAGGCACATGAATTACTAAGTATGCATTCTCGTAATTATATTAGTGAATGAAGAATTGTCTTCTATTTAAATGAAAATAACTTTCATGTATGATGATGTCCCTTACTTCAAAATGTATTGGTGGCAGGGTAATGGTTTTCAAAGGCTTTTTCCTTTCTTAAAATTCTCTGATAAATCCCCCATAAAAAGAAAAATTATTTCTATAAAGCAGCCAAATGGAAATGTGACTGAGTTCAAAATATATAATATTCTCCCATGAATACTAATACATCCTTTCATTAAAAATAAAATACAGCTCAGCTAAAAGTATTGGCAGTGCACTGTTTCACCAATGTTTATGAAGTGTTCTTTGGCATAAGTTAAAAAAAATGTCCTACAATCTCAAAGATGGCTTGTAGAAAGTAAAATGAGAGGAAATTTTAATTTCCTACAAGCAAACCAAAAGAACAGTAAAACCAGATCAATGATGAAAAAAAATAGAGAAAATCCAAATGGTACACCAACATCATATGACAGAAAAATCTTTAAATAAAACTAATCAAAGTACAGACAGAATAGCTAAGAGCTCTGAGAATAACCTAATGTTATTCAAGATAAACACTGATTTCAATTAGTTTTCTATATTCATTACTGAAGGTAAAACTGTCATTCAGGGAAAGGCAAAATAAGACATTACTATTGACAATTAAACACAAAGCAAGTTCAAGAGACATGTTTAGGATTGACAAACTTTCATAAGGTATTCAGGGACACTCAATCCAATTGGATTGATTTTGAGGGAAAATATGTGATTTTATATTCAGTAGAACACTTTCATACACATCACCGTACAGGCAACAGGCCTTTTAACGTATTTTTACTTCCTTACAAACAATTACAGCAGCAGATGGGGCACTTTGTAAGGTATTCAGGAGTTTAATCCCTGTATTTTTGTGTCTGGACTTGCAGAGAGAGGTCTGCAAGTCTTTATCCATAAACGTGACTCCAAAACTATTCAGATTCTTTTCTTAGGAGGCAATGCCTAAACATGAAGGAAAACTTTTGGATTCAATCCGTTTCATTTTCACCTGGAGAGTTGAATCTGGAAAATCAGCATTATTTCAAAGCAGAACACTTTAAAAACAATTCTGATTGTTTTCATATTTAAAATAAATGTGAACTCAATGGATATTTGTTGAATTAAATGTACTTTTTTGGGAACTGTAATTGAGACAAGAAAAATGGAAGAAATGACTAATAGGAAGATTAAAGCCAAACCACCAATCATTCCATAAAGGTATTAGCATCTCTGGGTTTTCAAAAGAATTTATATTTCCTATCTTCTTTCCTTAATCTTCCCTTTGTTTCCTTCCTTTTCCTTTTTTTTTCCCCCCTCATGCTCATTGAGTATCACTATGTTAGGCATTGCACACTGAGAAAAAAGAAATATGATCCTCACCTTCATAGGCTTTTTAGAGTGGTGGATAAAGTAAGCAGGTAGAAATCAAACAAGAAAAAAAAAAAAAACAGACAAATGTCATTGGCAATTAGTGTTATGAAGGAAATAATGGAGTCCTCCAAGAGAAAAAAAAAATGGGTTGATGAAAGGAGGCAATTTTGATTGGATTATCAGGGGAAATGTATCTGAAGAAGTGATATTAAAGTAAAACCTGGGGGCACCTGGGTGGCTCAGTGGGCTAAAGCCTCTGCCTTCAGTTCAGGTCATGGTCCCAGGGTCCTGGGATCGAGCCCCACATCGGGCTCTCTGCTCAGCAGGGAGCCTGCTTCCCTCTCTCTCTTTCTCTGCCTGCCTCTCTGCCTACTTGTGATCTCTGTCTGTCAAATAAATGAATAAAATCTTAACAAAAAAAAAAAAAAAGTAAAACCTGAAAGATAAGGAGTTATCCTAAAACCTCAAAAATAAGGAGTTATCCAGGGGAGGAATGGAGTTAGAACCCTTTAGGCAGAGAACATAGTTCAGGCTAAGACCATGCAGTGGTGAAAGTTTAGTATATACTTACATAAATGAAGGCATACTAGGAGTTCTCTGCAATGTTACATGGAGAGGCAGACAAGAACCAGATAAAAACAGAACCCTAAATTTTAGCTGGTCATTTTGACTTAAAGATATTTTACAGAATCCCTTATAACTAGTGGGCCATGGGATTCATTTCTGGCCAAAGTTATGCAAACTGGTGTGTCATGTGCACTTTTTTCTCCTTTCTTTAAAGAGAGGAAATACATCCTTCTGCCCTCTTTCCTCCATACTGCTGGTTGTGATGGCTGGAGCTCTTGCAGTCATCATGGATCATGAGTTTGAGAATCACACCAAACGGTGAGCAGGAAGGACTCTGGTTCTCCAACAGCTTCAAAGAACCAACATGCCAACTCTGGATTACTTAACTCTATGTTTCTTTTATTTTAGGAAGGAAACAACAAACTTTTAAAAGCAATGGTTACTTTGGAGGTTTCTATTATTGCAGCCAATACCTAATACAGGATGCTGATGTAATAGATCAAATGAGAGGCAGCATAGAGAGACAGTGGCTATGGAGAGAAAAAGACACATTAAAGCTCTATTTTAGAGGGAGAGACCAAAGGACTTAACAATAGATTGGACATGACATGACAGGGTGAGGGAAATAGAAATGTCAAAAATTAATCCAAGATAAGTGGCTTCAACAACCATTTGGTAGAAGGTGTCATCATTACTGAAGGCAAAGATTTGAGGAAAAATAAAGACTTCACTTTGGATGCATCTCAGAAATACTAAATTCCTCTATCATATTTGTTTTAAATCTGTGCTAAATCTATCAAGCAATGGATATATACCTTCAGAAATGACTGTAATTGCTAAATTCATTATAAAATTCATAGTTAATTAGAATTTCATCAGATCTATAACCATATAGTGGATTTAGGAATTCTCACTGAACCTGAGTTGTTTCTTTTTTTCTTTTCCCCTTTATGTTACTCATAGGTAGATTAAGTTGCTAGATTAAGTGCAAACATGCCATTTTCTTGTAGTTGTTACATATTCTAGAGGAAAAGAGCACCCAAACAGGACCTCTATTTAAACCATTAGCTTCTCTCTTTTTCTCTAAGGGGAATACTAATGTTTTTGAAGGCTAGTGATTTACAATGTTATCTAATTCAAACTTCAGTTGTAGGGCTTGTCATCATCATTTTCAAGATGGGTAACTTAGAGAAGTTAAAAAATGTCACCAGGGTTACAAGCTAGAAAAAAGCAGAACAAGAATTTGAAGCTAATCTGCCACATCCCAAGGTCTGTGTTCTTACTGTTAAAAATTGCTTCCTTCTTGTATGTTCATCCTATAAATAAAGCCAAACAAATTCCAAGATACTGTCTTAATGCCAATTAATTATAATGATGAGACTTACTTTTGCAAATATATTTACATATTTGTCCACACATATTTATTTATATAGACTCTGAAATTTTTCCAATAAAGAACAATATATAAAGAGTTCAACAAGAATAGAACTTTTCATGAGAAACCCTATATCTCTTGGTCGCCTCTGGCATTGATTAAATTGAAGTTAAAAAAATTATAATTTAGTTTCATCTTCAGACAGTCCATTATCATAGCATAATGCCTTTTAAATGAGTTGAAAGAAAAGCCCATAGGCGGTAAAAAGTAGTAAAATCAAGAATGATAGTCTAGTGCGTGATATTTAAATGAGAAGTAAGAGGAGTAAATAAAAGGGCACTGCCAATTCTAGCCAGGAGAAATTACAATGTATCCACTGGGGAAAAGACTGGAATATATTTTTATGGAAAAAATAATAACAGCGATATGAATAGTTCTTTCCTCTAGATTCCTTCTTTTTATACTACCCTGCTTTTCTTTAGTATAACAATTATTCAGTGTCCTGGAGTTCAGTGATTTTACTATCTACATAGTATAAACCATCATGCAAATTGCTTGTACTAAATACTAGAATAAAATGTAAGGAGGTTATATAAAAACAAACTATATCATGCCTGCAGTCATCATGAACTCATTATATGAAAGGATACGCATTAAGTGATAATAGATACAGAAGAGAAATTAGTGATTTCTTACCTCAAGGAGTTCACCTCCCTGTGAAAGCATTATACATACACAAGTGTGTAAATGTGTGTGTGTGTGTGTGTGCATATAACCATATTTAAGTAAAGGCTCTCATTATGTGTATGCTAAATTTCTAAGTCAATAAGACAAGCTTCACTGCTCATGAACTTACATTACTGCTAATGGTTTGTGAGAGGAATAAACATAATTTAATACACAGATACACAAATAAATGTATCTTTATAAGTGATCTTCAGTTTTCACTCAGTTGGCATATTTGAACATTGGATATTGACTATCCAATCAGTTTTAACTTTAAATGAAGACTTTCCGGCTGACTGCTGAACAATTAGAACAACACTTTACTCCTCCTCTTCATTCAGTACTTTTCCTTCTCAGTGATGTTTCCTAACTTATCTTGGGCTCCCATCAGGCCACCCTCCTCCTAGTCTATCCTCTCTGTTAAATCAGGAAACTATATACACTTTCAGTGACAGAAAGACACTTTTCATCTGCAGTCCTCTGTGCTGTGTCCAAATCACTTCATGAGTTCCTGTCTTGGCTCCCTCTGGTGTTAAATAAGGCAGGTCAATGGCTTCCCCATCTGGGGGTTGCCACATTTCCAAAGGTTAGCATCCCCAGCCCTCTCCCAAGTTTAACCCTTGGTTTGTCCAGTCTTGCCCCCAAACTTTCAGGTAGAGATTTTCTTTTGGTATATTTGAAGTTACAGTACTGTTTGATGAAATTTTACATTAAAAAATATAGTCCTCATTATATCTTTTTCTTAATATAGACTTTTCTCCAACTTTTCCACTTTTTCTACTAATTTATCTTATTAATACCCTTTTTTTTTTTCCAACAGCAAATATTTGTTTCTTAGTTCTAGAGGCTGGAAGTCGAAGATGATGGTGCCGACAGATCTGATACCTGATGAATCAGGTACTTTTTTCTTAAAAAAGTATATCTTACAGGAACTCATTACGATCAAAACAGAAATTACAATACTTTTTCAAGTAAATAGAGCCACTGCTATTTTTAGTGTATTTTAATGTTTTGGGAAAAGAAAGAAATTTTAAAAGACTTCTGTAAAAATGAAATTAGTGTACATGAGCATTTCTTTTAAGTATGATGGCAGTTTAAGGTCAACATGTTTTAAACATTTTTTGTAATCGTCTGACATTTGAATATATTTTCCTTCTAGTGCCAAGAAATGTCTAATTGTAAATATAGAAATAAAAATTCAAAAAACTCATTTCAAAAACTCAATAAAAAGCAACTTTTAATTTAAAACTAAATTTGTTTCACATATACAGTTTTAAAGTTAAAATTTTAATACAGTAGACTGATAGTAATATTTCTTTTTTTTTAAAGACTTTATTTATTTATTGACAGACAGAGATCACAATTAGGCAGAGAGGCAGGCAGAGAGAGAGGAGGAAGCAGGCTCCCCGCTGAGCAGAGAGCCCAATGCGGGGCTCGATCCCAGGATCCTGAGATCATGACCTGAGTTGAAGGCAGAGGCTTAACCCACTGAGCCACCCAGGCACCCCTGATAGTAATATTTCTTTATGCATTAATAAAGAACACAAAAAGCAGATATTCTGGAAGGCTTCTGTGTATAAACTAATTATTTTTACTCCATGAAGGCAAATGAAAGCTTTCTTAAAGCAGAACATGCTAGTCTCACTCTGGATATCCATTTAAATAAGCAAATGTCAAATTACAAGTCAGATAAGAATTATCTTTTTTTAAAAGAAAAGTTTCTATATTATTGACAAACAAATTCTACTTTTTCTAGTTAAAAAAATATAGGTTTAGAATAATTATATGGGAAAATATATTTTACTAAATGTGGCATAAGAAAATTTTACAGTCTGAATAGATTATGATCAGGTAAGACAATGAAATGATTGAAAGAATTACCTCTTGAAATCTCCAATCTGAGAGTGTCAATATAGTCGAGTTCAATTCAAACTTATTGGTGTAGACTTATTCTTAGTCTATACCATATGTTTTAGAGTAAGAAAGTAGTTATTGACATCATTTTAAGAGGCTAATATAAGTGAACCAAAACTTTATTTTTTTTAACATTCCAATTCCAATTATAGATAAAAATGTAAAAATCATAAGCTAAATATAAGCAAATATGCTCACCAGTATATTAAAATAGTTTTTAGTCATAGGTGAGATTAGTTCTCAGGAATGCAAGGTAATTTAATAAAAGAGAATAGAAATCTATGTTTAAGAGAAGATTTGAAGACTAACTCAGCCCCTTACTGGACATTTAATTCTGTCAAGTTGGTGAACTTGACATGACTCCCTTTCTTTATTCATAATATAGGGCTAGTGTTATGTATCTCAAACAAGTGTTGTGAAGATTTAGATTGATTAATGCTGTAAAACACTTAAGATAGTGTCTGGAAAATTGCAAGAGTTCATTCTTTTGCTCAGGCCCGTGGTGCCGTCAGGATGGGCAAGTGTCGCAGTCTCTGTACTGTCAGGAAGCTCCGCAGCCACCAATGAGATCAGAACGTGATCAGAATGTGATAAACAGTACAAGAAAGCCCATGTGGGCACAGCCCTGAAGGCCAACCCTTTTGGAGGCACTTCCCAGGCAAAAGGAATTGTGCTGGAAAGAGTAGGGGTTGAAGCCAAGCAGCCAAATTCTGCCATCAGGAAGTGTGTCAGGGTTCAGCTGATGAAGAATGGCAAAAAAATCACAGCCTTTGTACCCAATGATCGTTGTTTGATTTTTATTGAGGAAAATGATGAGGTTCTGGTTGCTGGATTTGGTCACAAAGGTCATGCTGTCGGTGACATTCCTGGAGTTTGCTTTAAGGTTGTCAAAAGTAGCCAATGTCTCTCTTTTGGCCTTATACAAAGGCAAGAAGGAAAGACCAAGATCATAAATTTTGATAGCAAAAACGTGATAGTAATAAATATTCATAAGCCAGAGTAAAAAAAAAAAAAAGAAAATTGCAAGAGTTCAATATTTGCTAGCTAGTAGGAGGAGGAGGAAGAGGAGGAGGAGGAGGAGGAGGAGGAGTAATATTAGTAGTAATTATTAATATATTTATCAGAAAAAGTATTAATAATTCAACACAATATATAATTTTCTAACAAACATAAGGATAAGCTGAAAAGACATTCCATAAAATTCAATACCTATTACTGAAAACTTAAAAAACAATAGGAAGATGATTAATAAACATAAGCTGAGAGAGAATATAGAGCTTAAACTAATGATTTGCAAAATATAATTAGTATAGTACTATACTCATTCTTATTGATTCCAATACCCTCATTCATCTACATCCTCTGCTCATAGGGCACTACATTTTTTAAAAAATTATTTATTTATTTATTTATTTATTTGACAGACAGAGATCACAATTAGGCAGAGAGGCAGGCAGAGAGAGAGGAAGGGAAGCAGGCTCCCCGCTGAGCAGAGAGTCTGATGCAGGGCTTGATCCCAGGACCATGGGATCACAACCTGAGCTGAAGGCAGAGGCTTTAACCCACTGAGCCACCCAGGTGCCCCAGGGCACTACATTTTAAATACCTATGTATAGAAAGAAGAATGGAGGATTTTGAGGGAGAATTGAGAAATCAGGCACATCAATTCTACCCACATTCCTTTGACCCACAGAACTCAGTCACCTGGTCCCCCCTAGTAATAGGCAGAATGACAAATGCAGTGTAACAAAGAGAAAAATAAGATAATATTGGTGAGCCCATATGAGTGTCTCTGCCACACATCTACTAATGCAAATGTTGAGATATTTTCAATATCTTAGTAATATAAACAGGGTAAGTTATGTCATTTTTCTTGTATATGAACACATCTCTAAGATATTTTTTTATAAGCAGAACATAGATATTTAATATATTGAAAGGTATTTCCAAATTAGCCTCCATTCTTTTTTTTTTCTAAGTAAAGATTTTTGTAAGAGAAGTTTTAGGTTCATAGCAAAATTAAGATGACAGTATAGAGATTTCCCATATGCCCCTTGATCCCACACATACATGGCCTGTCCCATTAGCATCAACCCACCAAACTGGTACATTAATTACAATGGATGAACACACATTGACACATCATTATCACCCAAAGCACATAGTTTACATTATGGGTTCAGTCTTGGTGTTGCATATTCCATGGGTTTAGACAAATGTTTAAGGGCATGTATCCATCATTATGCTATCATACAGAGTGTGTTCACAGCCCTAAAATCCTGTGTACTCTACTTATTCATCTCCTCCACCTACTTCTTAGCAACCACTGATCTTTTTACTGTCTCCACAGTTTTGCCTTCTCCAGAATGCCATATAGTTAGAATAATATATTGTGAAGCCTTTTCAGATTGGCTTCTTTCACTTAATAATATGCATTTAAGTTTCCTTCATGTCTTTTCATAGCTTGATAGCTCATTTCTTTTTAGTGATGAATAATATTTCATCATGTAGATGTACCACAGTTTATTTATCCATTCATCTACTGAAAGACATCTTGGTTGCTTGTAAGTTTCAGCAATTATGAACAAAGCTGTGTTCAGGTTTTTGTATGGATGTGTTTTCAACCCCTGTGGGTAAATACCAAGGAACATGATTGTTGGATCATATGTAAGAGTGTGTTTAGTTAGTTTAGTTTAGTTAGTTAGTTTAGTTTTCTCAGAAACCACTAAACCGTCTTCCAAAGTAGCTGTACCATTTTGAATTCTCACCAGCATTTGGTGTTGTCAGTGTTCTAGATTTGTGTCCTCATTTTGTTCTGGTAAGTGCCCTCTATTCCTTTTTTACTGATTTATGCTCCCATCAGTAATGTTATCAAGTCCCCATTTCTTCATATTTTCATAAAGATAGTGTACTATCAGACTTTTGGATTTTTTGTTAATTTGATCATAGATGAAACACATTATCAGTGTTGTTTAAATTTGCATTTATTTTATTATGAAAGAGATTGAGCATTTCATATCTTATGAAACATTTTTATTTCCTTCTTTATGAACTCTGCTCAGTTATTGGTGATGATAAGATACTCAACATCACTAATCATCAGGACAACGTAAATGAAAACCACAATGAGCTATCACTTCATACTTATTAGAATGGCTATTATCACACAAACAAGAAATAACAAGCATGGGTGAGGATGTGGAGAAAAGAGAACCCTCATGCAGTGATGATGATGGGAATGTAAATTTGTACTGCTGCAATGGAAAACAATTTGAACTTCCCTTCAAAATTAAAAGTGGAACTACCATATGATCCAGCAATCCTACCTCTAGGTATTTTTCCAAAGGCAATAACATCTCTACATTGAAGAGATATCGGATTCCCATATCTACTGTATTACATTAGCCATCCTGGATGCTAGACACTGTTCTCTTTAGTACTTCCAGATATTTCTTTCCTCAGGTCCTGGGTATCCTCACACCCATGAGCTAATCAATTTGTTTTTATTGAACACTTGAGAGAGACCCTCTGTAGGGAACGCTCTGGAGTTCTTTTTGTGTACAGCTGTCTCCTCTTTGGTACTCTGTCCTGTGAACACAAGTTGCCTTAACCTCTCGGCACTGTCACCTATACATCCAGCAGGGTGCTCTCCCTGTACCTTAGCTTGGAATCTCTCTCTCAGCAGTCAAAGCGATGGAGTAAGCATAGAGCTCTCCTTTTTTGTTTTCAATTTCTTGGAGATCATTGTCCATTATTACCTGATGTCTACTATTTTTTATTTTTTCAAGTGAACAAATCTAGTCCCTGTTTCTCTATCTTGGTGCAATGCAAAATTCTACAATTACAATTTTAAAATAGAAGCCAGATCATACTCATTTCAGTCTGGATCCCAAACAGAAGTGCATGGCAAACAAATTAGTAAAATTTAAAGAATGCTTATATTCAGAGGGGTTATTCGTGGAGATTTGGTTGCACACTGAGAAGCCACAATAAACAGTATAACCATCCTAGGATAATAGCAGCAGAGCTGTTACTAACCCTGGTCCCTTTGGGCCTAGGACATAAAGTGTTTACTAGAACTCAGAAGGAGATCAAGTTAAGAAGCCTTCCTTGAAAAAATGCGTGACCTGGGGCACCTGGGTGACTTAGTCATTAAGCGCCTGCTTTCGGCTCAGGTCATGATCCCAGAATCCTGGGATCGAGTCCCTTGCTTGGTGGGAAGCTTGCTTTTCCCTCTCCCACTCCCCCTGCTTATGTTCTCTCTCTCGCTGTCTCTCTCTGTCAAGTGAATAAATAGAATCTTTAGAAAAAAGAAAATGTGAGACCTAAGGTAAAACTGAAGGGAGGAACCAGAGAAATATACTAACATCACTCTCTTCTATTGTCCTTTCTTTTTCCCATGGACTTAATATAAATTAGAAGCCAAAGGCAAGAAAGAGTGTAGAATAGCTTGCATAGGTCAGCTTCTCAAAGCAGAGCAAGGTGTATTTGCAAAGGAAATGGAAAATACCTAGCACAAGATACTTTTTTTGCATGCTTTTATGCATGCAGTTTTGTAAACCCTGGTAATCATGTTTGATTCTTTCATGTCCCCCACCTCCCCATCCCAACTGGCCACAGATTCTGTAGATTCTCCTTTTCAATCAGTTACATATTTATTGCTTCCTCTCCAACTTACTACAGTCACTACTGTTTTAATGAATGTTATCACTATGTTCCAATGCACTTTGCCATACCTCTTAAATACTTTCTTGGCCTCCCAGTTTTAGTCCCCCTTTTTAGTCCATCTATTCTTTAGAAATAATGGGATTGATTTTCTTTCTTTTTAATTCAGGCCTGATCACATCATTTCACAACTTTATATTTTCACATGGTTCAAACATTTCAGTGGGGATTTCAAGATGACCCATTTTCTGGATTCTACTATTGTCACCATCTTAAGCAAGAGGAAGACATAATAAAATACAAAATGTAAAGCTGATTGTTTTTCATAAATTTCTCTTGAAAACTCCTATTCTCCTAATCCTTCAAATGTCATCAATCTCTCATAGTTATTACTAGGTTACCTTTTTCCCACAGTGCTGAACTAGCTTCTTATCTCAACCAATTGATGCCTCTTTAGCACTCATTAAACTAAGAATTACTTCTATTAATCTTTATATTATTTCTCTTAATAAAAGACTGATTTTTATGTAAGACATACCTTGTACCAACTTCAGATGCAAATTAGTTTCTCATTCTTAAAGTATTCAGGATCAATATTTAATTCACTTTATTGCTTAGTGAACTATCAATTAATTCAGTTTCTGATCCAATTTCTATTTTATGTGCTCAATGAAACAGTTTATATAGTATCTTAACATTTTAAAATCTTGGTTGCAGAGAATATATTTGAGCCATTTTTAAAATTTCAAATAAATACACAGAAATATTGTTCAAATGACACTTCATTTATCTAAATCAGTCTACAACCATAGAAATTGTTTGCTGCGTTTAGAAGGGAACATATAACTTGGTGAACAATAATGATAAAATTTGATGTGCACTTACAAGGCCTAGCTCCTAGCTCCTAGCTTTTCATTATAGTTCCTTCTTCACTAAAATTTAATTCTTTACAACATTACTTTTCTTTATATTACATTCCCTCAAAAGTTTAATCATTTCTGTAATGTCTGAGTCTTCATCTGATTCTACCACTTACTAGCTTGTGGCCTTGGACATGTTTCTCTTGGGATCTGTTTCCTCATCTGTGAAATGTGAATAATAACTTCTACTTTAGGGCAATTTTTGAGGAATAACTGAGTTAATGCATTAAAATGCTTAGAACAATGTCTGGAATATAGGAACAATCTATAAATGTTATGATTATCATGAAATCAGGTATAAATGCTTATTCTGTCTCCTCCTCTATAAGGTCAACAGTAAACCTGATTTGGACTATTGCTCCCCATCAATTTACATCTCATCAAAGACTTCACTCTCTCAATTATCTTATTTTTCCTGCACCTTCCATTTCTCCCTTGTCACTTGCTCTTTCTTACCAGCATTTAGATATCTTCAAATATTTACTTGACTGTAAACATGCCACTCAAACATGTTCCATGAGGATAAGTTCTTTTGTTCATTTTCTTTTTTATCACAATATCTCAGCGTCTAATATATAGTAGGTACTCAATAAATATTAATTGAATTAAGGAATGAAAAAATCATAAATTAATCATTTGAGGGCCTGAATGCTTTAGCTATTGACCTATTTCCTGCCAATGCTTCACAGACCAACATTTACATCTATTTTCATTTCCCACTCATTTCTCATTCCTCAGCAAACTGATCTCTACTTCCTCCATTTCACTTAAGTGGTTGTTATCAATTAAGTTAAAACATATTTTGCATCAAGGGCGCCTGGCTGGCTCAGTCAGTAGAATATGTGACTCTTGATCTCAAGGTAGTAGGGAGTTTGAGTCCCATATTGGGCATGTAGAGATTACTTTAAAAAAAAATTAAATAAATAAATTATATATATATATATATATATATATATATATATATATATGGTTGTATTTAACTTATGCCCTGGAAACAATACATAACCAATTCAAATTCAATATAAAGCAAGTTCATCCCTCTTAGGAAGTTATGTTTTTAAAAATGATAAAGCTTTCACTGTAAGACAGACATAAAAAATATTTAAATAACGTATTACAGAGATTCAGAGAAAAAGGATCTGATACTTAGACACTGTAAGTAGGATGATAATGTGATAAGAACAGAACAATGGAAAAAGAAGAGATCAAGACAAGATTTTTGCATTTACTGGAAACAAATGTAGCTAATAGCATCAGTGAGTCTGGCAATAGGCAATAGATAGTATGCCTTGCTCCATAACTAGTGTGGGGGGAATCCTTCCCCCCATCCTTGGAAGGAATGGAGTAAATGAGCAAGAGACCTCAGAAAAAATGGGTAACACTTCCATTTATAGCTATGGTGGGTTAGATGGCATTGAAACCCTCCATGCTAAAGTAATATTCAAGCTACATATTTTACAAATGTACAACAACAATTTCAGGGAGTTATCCAGTAACCAATGAAAAGTTCTGATCCTAAAAGCAAGGAAAAACACAAGTTCAACAGATTTCTTTGTAAGGATTTTTTGCACACTACAGCTAAGGAAAACAGAACCCAATTAAACAGTAAGTTTCTCTGGAGGGAAAAAACAGAGATTGTGGCTCAGGGATGCCAAGAAAGTTGGGGGTAGGAATCAGAGGCCCCAGAATGTTAACCCTAAAAATCTCTGTAAAATTTTTTCAGAGCTTTTGCTTTTAGATGGCATTTAATTTGTGGGTACATGGTTGGATCTCTGGAAAATCTAGGAGAGAATAGCTACCAAGGACTAGAGAGCAGAGAAGAAATTCTTAGTCTGCACAATAGTGAAGAGATACAGACGGGATTTTTGGTCCTTCTGGAACAGAGACACCTTATAAACACCTTAGGCTCTCAGTAGAAACTGAAGAAAGGCTATATCATACAAATAAGGACTATGCCATAAAAGTAGGGATTGTGCTCTGAGAGTATGGGCAAACCAGAACTGTCCTCTCTAATAAAGCTTTAGAGCAATCGTTGATCAAATTAGTGTGATTCAATGGTATTGTAAGTAGACCCCAGAACAAAACTCAATACTATTTAGAGGATATTAAAATAACCCAACAACTCTTCAAAGTATTTTCTAAAATATCCAGCATATAATAAAAATAACTAGGTATATAAGGAAGCAGGAAAACACTATTCAATTATGAAGAGATAAAATACACCCAAAGACAATCCAGATACTGGATTTAGCAAACAACATTTTCAAAGTAAATATGTGTGTTATAATTAGACAAAATAAAGGAACAATTAAAGAAAATATGGATCAAATATATGAGGGGGGAAATTTCATCAGAGTTGAATGATGAAAAGAAAATAGAAATTCTAGAACTAAAATACAACGTCAGAACTAAAAAAATCATACAGTGGGATAAACTGTAGACTTTATAGAGCAGAAGACAAGATTAATGAACATGAAGATAGAGCAACAGAAAAACACCAAAAGAAAAAAAGAAAAAAAATGAAGTATAAGAAACATATGGGACATGGTCATAAAAGACACAAAACAAAATATAAAAGACACACAGGGCGGGGAGGAGTCAAGATGGTGGAGAAGTAGCAGGCTGAGATGACATCGGGTAGCTGGAGATCAGCTAGATAGCTTATCTAACCATTGTGAACACCTACAAATCCAACGGGAAATCGAAGAGAAGAAGAGCAACAATTCCAGAAACAGAAAATCGATCACTTTCTGAAAGGTAGGACCTGCAGAGAAGTGAATCGAAAGCAACGGGAAGACAGACCGCGGGAGGAGGGGCCGGCTCCTGGCAAGCGGCGGAGCAACAGAGCACAAAATCAGGACTTTTAAAAGTCTGCACCACTGAGGGACATCGCTCCAGAGGCTAAACCGGGGGGAAACCCAGGCGGGGTCAGTGTAACCCCAGGTCCCGCAGGGTCACAGAAGGACCGGGGGTGTATGAGTGCCACAGAGCTCTCAGGTATTAGAGCAGGGAAGCCGGCTACAGCAACAAAGCTGAGGAGTGAGCTCTCAGCCCGGGGTTACCTTGTGCCAGTCCCAGGCTGGGTGGGCTCGGAGTGCGGCCAGAGGCCACAGAGACAGAAGCACCCGGGTGCTTTTCTCCAGGTTCCAGCAATTGACTGCTTTCCTATAGGCGTGACCACAGGCCAGGGAGGGGGGGCGGTTGGGTGCTTTTCTCTGAGGGCGCACTGAAGAGCAGGACCCCAAGTTCTTGGCTCCTCTGGGCCAGAGATTGGGACGCTACCATCTTCATTCCCATCCTCCGGAACTCTACGGAAAGCGCTCAGGGAAGAAAAGCTCCAGAAAGCGAACCCAAGCAGATTACTTAGCCCGGCCCCTGGCAAGGGTGGTGCAATTCCACCTGCAGCAAAGACACTTGAGAATCACTACAACAGGCCCCTCCCCCAGAAGATCATCAGGAAACGCAGCCAAGACCAACTTCACTCACCAAGAACAGTGGAATTCTATAGGAGGAGAAAGCAAATCTTATCTGGACAAAATGACAAGGCAGAAAAACTCACCACAGAAAAAAGAACAAGAGGCAGTACCAAAGGCTGGAGACCTAATCAATACGGACATGGGTAATATGACAGATCTAGGGTTCAGAATGATGATTCTCAAGGTTCTAGCCGGGCTCGAAAAAGACATAGAAGATATTAGAGAAACCCTCTCCGGAGAGATAAAAGCCCTTTCTGGAGAAATAAAAGGACTAAAATCTAACCAAGTGGAAATCAAAAAAGCTATTAATGAGGTGCAATCAAAAATGGAAGCTCTCACTGCTAGGATAAATGAAGCAGAAGAAAGAATTAGTGACATAGAAGACCAAATGACAGAGAGTAAAGAAGCTGAGCAAAAGAGAGACAAACAAATACTGGACCACGAGGAGAGAATTCGAGAGATAAGCGACACCATAAGACGACACAACATTAGAATAATTGGGATTCCAGAAGAAGAAGAAAGAGAGAGGGGAGCAGAAGGTATATTGGAGACAATTATTGGAGAGAATTTCCCTATTATAGCAAAGGGAACAAACACCAAAATCCGGGAGATGCTGAGAACGCCCCTCAAAATCAGTAAAAATAGGTCCACACCTCGTCACCTGATGGTAAAATTTACAAGTCTTAGCGACAAAGAGAAAATCCTGAAAGCAGCCCAGGAAAAGAAGTCTGTAACATACAAGGGTAAAAACATTAGATTGGTAACGGACCTATCCACAGAGACCTGGCAGGCCAGAAAGAACTGGCATGATATATTCAGAGCACTAAACGAGAAAAACATGCAGCCAAGAATACTATATCCGGCTAAGCTATCATTGAAAATAGAAGGAGAGATAAAGAGCTTCCAGGACAAACAAAAGCTGAAAGAATTTGCAAACACCAAACCAGCTCTACAGGAAATATTGAAAGGGGTCCTCTAAACAAAGAGAGACCCTAAAAGTAGTAGATCAGAAAGGAACAGAGACAATATACAGTAACAGTCACCTTACAGGCAATACAATGGCACTAAATTCATATCTCTCAATAGTTACCCTGAATGTTAATGGGCTAAATGCCCCAATCAAAAGACACAGGGTATCAGAATGGATAAAAAAACAAAACCCATCAATAGGCTGCCTACAAGAAACTCATTTTAGACCCGAAGACACCTCCAGATTTAAAGTGAGAGGGTGGAAAACAATGTACCATGCTAATGGACATCAGAAGAAAGCTGGGGTGGCAATCCTTATATCAGATCAATTAGATTTTAAGCCAAAGACTATAATAAGAGATGAGGAAGGACACTATATCATACTCAAAGGGTCTGTCCAACAAGAAGACCTAACAATCTTAAATATCTATGCCCTGAACATGGGAGCAGCCAACTATATAAACCAATTAATAACAAAATCAAAGATATACATCGACAGTAATACAATAATAGCAGGGGACTTTAACACTCCCCTCACTGAAATGGACAGATCATCTAAGCAAAAGATCAACAAGGAAATAAAGGCCTTAAATGACACACTGGACCAGATGGACATCACAGATATATTCAGAACATTCCATCCCAAAGCAACAGAATATACATTCTTCTCTAGTGCACATGGACCATTCTCCAGAATAGATCACATCCTGGGTCATAAATCAGGTCTCAACCGATACCAAAAGATTGAGATCATTCCCTGCATATTCACAGACAACAATGCTCTGAAGCGAGAACTCAATCACAAGAGGAAATTTGGAAAGAATGCAAATACATGGAGACTAAACAGCATCCTTCTAAAAAATGAATGGGTCAACCAGGAAATTAAAGAAGAATTGAAAAAATTCATGGAAACAAATGATAATGAAAACACAATTGTTCAAAATCTGTGGGACACAACAAAGGCAGTCCTGAGAGGAAAATATATAGCGCTACAAGCCTTTCTCAAGAAACAAGAAAGGTCTCAAATACATAACCTAACCCTACCTGTAAAGGAGCTGGAGAGAGAACAACAAAGAAAGCCTAAACTCAGCAGGAGAAGAGAAATCATAAAGATCAGAGCAGAAATCAATGAAATAGAAACTAAAAAAACAATAGAACAAATCAACGAAACTAGGAGCTGGCTCTTTGAAAGAATTAACAAGATTGACAAACCCCTGGCCAGACTTATCAAAAAGAAAAGAGAAAGGACGCAAATAAATAAAATCATGAATGAAAGAGGAGAGATCACAACCAACACCAAAGAAATACAAACAATTAAAAGAACATACTACGAGCAACTCTATGCCAACAAATTCGACAACCTGGAAGAAATGGATACATTTCTAGAGACATATAAATTACCACAACTGAACCAGGAAGAAATAGAAAACCTGAACAGACCCATAATCATTAAGGAGATTGAAACGGTCATCAAAAATCTCCAAACAAACAAAAGTCCAGGACCAGATGGCTTCCCAGGGGAATTCTACCAAACATTTAAAGAAGAATTAATTCCTATTCTCCTGAAACTGTTCCAAAAAATAGAAATGGAAGGAAAACTTCCAAACTCATTCTATGAGGCCAGCATCACCTTGATCCCAAAACCAGACAAGGATCCCACCAAAAAAGAGAATTTCAGACCCATATCCTTGATGAACACAGATGCGAAAATTCTCACCAAAATACTGGCTGATAGGATCCAACAGTACATTAAAAGGATTATTCACCACCACCAAGTGGAATTTATTCCAGGGCTGCAAGGTTGGTTCAACATCTGCAAATCCATCAATGTGATACAATACATTAATAAAAGAAAGAGTAAGAACCATATGATACTCTCAATAGATGCTGAAAAGCATTTGACAAAGTGCAGCATCCCTTCCTCATTAAAATTCTTCAAAGTGTAGGGATAGAAGGCACATACCTCAATATTATCAAAGCCATCTATGAAAAACCCACTGCAAATATCATTCTCAATGGAGAAAAACTGAAAGCTTTTCTGCTAAGGTCAGGAGCATGGCAAGGATGTCCGTTATCACCACTGCTGTTCAACATAGTACTAGAAGTCCTAGCCTCAGCAATCAGACAACAAAAAGAAATTAAAGGCATCCAAATTGACAAAGAAGAAGTCAAACTATCACTCTTTGCAGATGATATGATACTATATGTGGAAAACCCAAAAGGCTCCACTCCAAAACTGCTAGAACTTGTACAGGAATTCAGTAAAGTGTCAGGATATAAAATCAATGCACAGAAATCAATCGCATTTCTTTACACTAACAAGACAGAAGAAAGAGAAATTGAGGAGTCAGTCCCATTTTCAATCGCACCCAAAACCATAAGATACCTAGGAATAAATCTAACCAAAGAGGCAAAGAATCTATACTCAGAAAACTATAAAGTAGTCATGAAAGAAATTGAGGAAGACACAAAGAAATGGAAAAATATTCCATGCTCATGGATTGGAAGAACAAATATTGTGAAAATGTCTATTCTACCTAAAGCAATCTACACATTTAATGCAATCCCTATCAAAATCCCATCCATTTTTTTTAAAGAAATAGAACAAATAATCCTAAAATTTATATGGAACCAGAAAAGACCTCGAATAGCCAAAGGAATATTGAAAAAGAAAGCCAAAGTCGGTGGCATCACAATTCCAGACTTCAAGCTCTATTACAAAGCTGTCATCATCAAGACAGTATGGTACTGGCACAAAAACAGACATATAGACCAATGGAACAGAATAGAGAGCCCAGAAATAGACCCTCAACTCTATGGTCAACTAATCTTCGACAAAGCAGGAAGGAATATCCAATGGAAAAAAGACAGCCTCTTCAACAAATGGTGCTGGGAAAATTGGACAGCCACATGCAGAAAAATGAAATTGGACTATTTCCTTACACCACACATGAAAATAGACTCAAAATGGATGAAGGACCTCAATGTGAGAAAGAATCTATCAAAATCCTTGAGGAGAATGCAGGCAGCAACCTCTTTGACCTCAACCACAGTACCTTCTTCCTAGGAACATCGCCAAAGGCAACAGAAGCAAGGGCAAAAAGGAACTATTGGGATTTCATCAAGATCAAAAGCTTTTGCACAGCAAAGGAAACAGTTAACAAAACCAAAAGACAACTGACAGAATGGGAGAAGATATTTGCAAAAGACATATCAGATAAAGGGCTAGTATCCAAAATCTATAAAGAGCTTATCAAACTCAACACCCAAAGAACAAATAATCCAATCAAGAAATGGGCAGAGGACATGAACAGACATCTCTGCAAAGAAGACATCCAGATGGCCAACAGACACATGAAAAAATGCTCCACATCACTCGGCATCATGGAAATACAAATCAAAACCACAATGAGATACCATCTCACACCAGTCAGAATGGCTAAAATTAACAAGTCAAGAAATGACAGATGCTGGCGAGGATGCGGAGAGAGGGGAACCCTCCTACACTGCTGGTGGGAATGCAAGCTGGTGCAACCACTCTGGAAAACAGTGTGGAGGTTCCTCAAAAAACTGAAAATAGAGCTACCCTATGACCCAGCGATTGCACTACTGGGTATATATCCTAAAGATACAAACGTGGTGCTCCGAAGGGGCGCGTGCACCCGAATGTTTATAGCAGTAATGTCCACAAGAGCTAAACTATGGAAAGAACCTAGATGTCCATCAACAGATGAATGGATAAAGAAGAAGTGGTATATATACACAATGGAATACTATGCAGCCATCAAAAGAAATGAAATCTTGCCATTTGCGACGACATGGATGGAACTAGAGGGTATTATGCTTAGTGAAATAAGTCAATCGGAGAAAGACAACTATTATATGATCTCTTTGATATGAGGAAGTGGAGATGCAATGTGGGGGGGTTGGGGGGAGGTAGGAAAAGAAAAAATGAAAGAAGATGGGATTGGGAGGGAGACAAACCATAAAAAACTCAATCTCAAAAAACAGACTGAGGGTTGCTGAGGGGAGGGAGACGGGAAAGGGTGGTGGGGAAATGGACATTGGGGAGGGTATGTGCTATGATGAGTGCTGTGAAATGTGTAAACCTGGCGATTCACAGACCTGTACCCCTGGGGATAAAAATACATTATATGTTTATTAAAATAAAATTAAAAAAGAAAGAAAGAAAGAAAGAAAGAAAGAAAGAAAGAAAGAAAGAAAGAAAGAAAGAAAAAGAAAGAAAGAAAAAAAGAGGCAGAGGGAGAGAGAGACTTTTAAACAGGTTCCATGCCAAGTTCAGAGCCCCATGCAGGGCCTGATATCTTTGCCATGAGATCATGACGTGAGCTGAAATCAAGAATAGAGCACTTTGGGACACCTGGGTGGCTCAGTGGGTTAAAGCCTCTGCCTTCAGCTCAGGTCATGATCCCAGGGTTGTGGCGATTGAGCCCCACATTTGGCTCTCTGCTCAGGGGGAAGCCTGCTTCCCCCTCTCTCTGTCTGCCTCTCTGCCTACTTGTGATCTCTCTCTGTCAAATAAATAAATAAAATCTTAAAAAAAAAAAAAAAAGATTAGGGCACTTAACTGACTGAGCCATCCAAGTGCCTTGGGATGAAAGCCATATCTGAAGAAATAATTACAAAAATGTCCAACTCTACAGGAAGAAAAGTATCAACTCACAGATCCAAGCATTCCACACATCTATATGAGGTTAAAAAACACACATCCACATACCCCCTTAGGCACATCATGTTCACATTGCTGAAAATGTGAACACACAGCTAGATGAAAAATACTCATTACTCCAAATAAGCAACAAAAGAAATTATGGATGTTAAAAGTCATGAGATGACATCTTCAAAGTGGTAGGGGAAGAAAAAAAATAATTTGAATCCAGAATTTTATGATTTAGCAAAAATAGCATAAATGAAGGTGAATTTCAGACATTTTTAGATGAAAACAGATAAGAAGCAAACAAAACGTATAAACATTGTATCACTAGCAGACCTAAAGATTGTGATGATTGTAGAGAATTATAGGTACAATAGGAAGTCAATAAAAACATAACAGACAGCTTTTATTTTACTTTTGTTTTTAAAAACTTTTTAACTTGAGTATCGGTGTCATGCCATTATACAGCACTATTACAATATCATTGACTATATTTTCTATGCTGCACTTTTTATTCCCATGACCTATTTATTCCATAACTAGAGGCAACAGACAGCTTTTAATTAAATAATTCTCATCATATGAACGCAAGAATAAGTGTCATAACTGGGTTCTATTTGTAGGCAAAATAATTTGGCAAAACTAGATGATAAATACTTTAAAAGAAATTCTAGGAGAATATGATTATCTAGATAGACAGTTTCCTTAGTTATGACATAAAATAATAGAAAATTGCTATTTAAATAATGAACTTTTCTTGGAGACTAAAAAGTCTTCAGAGCCCCATGAAGAATAACATGAAATAGAAGGTAGGCAAACGAGACCAAGAGAAGTTTTTTGTTTATTTCCTCTTTCTATTAGGTGTCTGGATGTGTTTTCTATTTAACAATAATAAAATATTTGAAAATAATTTTTCTGTATTTGGAAGAAATAGCAAAATATGGGACCTGATAAATAAGTTTCTTAATATAACAAAGTTTATAAATATGCTCTTACTCTTTTTCTTTTTTTCAATGTCTTTAAAGGTAGTAAGATTATATAAGGTAATCATTAAAACTATGCATGGATTTTGAAACACATATAAACCATTTGTATAAAAGGAATAACATAAAATGGTTGAGAAGAATTAGAATTATAGAAGTAATAAGTTTCTTAATATAACAAAGTTTATAAATATGCTCTTACTCTTTTTCTTTTTTTCAATGTCTTTAAAGGTAGTAAGATTATATAAGGTAATCATTAAAACTATGCATGGATTTTGAAACACATATAAACCATTTGTATAAAAGGAATAACATAAAATGGTTGAGAAGAATTAGAATTATAGAAGTAAAGTTCCTATATCTTTCTACACCCAAGTATGAGTCTGAAGAACATCTGATACGTTGACATGTATCTTGTGAGCCCTAGAGCAACCACTAAGAAAAATAATTCAAAAATATAATGAAAAAGCCACAAAAGGAATTAAAATATTCCACTAAAAATTACCCACTTAATACAAAAGAAGGCAAAACAGGAGGCTCAGAGGAACAAAACTCATAAGATGCATAACATGTCACATGTTTTGTGACATGTTTTGTGTTATATAAATGTAACACAAAATGACAGATGTAAATCCAAACATATCTATAATAACATTAAAAATGAATAGATTTTTCTGATCAAAGGCAGAGAGTATCAGATTAGCAACTACATGCTTTCTACAATATGCTTCATGTTCAAAGAAAAAGTTTAAAATTAAAAGGATAGAAAAGGATATACCAGCAAATCAGACTTGGAGAGATAGCCCTAAAAAACTGCAGGATTATTAGATATTTCTGGAGGAGTTTTGGAAAAGTGCTGGGGATCTGACCCCATGTGGATATGGAGAGAGCAAGACAATGATGTCAGGTGGTCAAGGATAAATATCTAGAATGAAGTTTCCTTTTTTTTTTTTTTAAGATTTTATTTATTTATTTGAGAGAGAGAGAGAGGATGAGCAGGGGGAAGCGGCAGAGGGACAAGCAGACTCCCCGTGGAGCAGGGAGCTGGACATGGGGCTCATTTCCAGGACCCTGAGATCATGACCTGAGCCGAAGTCACACTCTTAGCCAACTGAGCCACCCAGGCACCCCTAGAATAAGGATTCCAATAAGGACTACCAGTGTACATTGTGTAAGTGCATCGAGGCCAACCAGTGGCGGGGTTATGTAATGAATGGATTGTGGAACCTCAGTTATAAATTTAGAACTGTCAAAATTCTGGTACTTGGGTTGAGAAGGAAACAGGGCAAGCACATTTATAACGTAAAGGCAAGTATTGGGCCCTGCAAAAACTGGGAGATAGTTTCTCCTATTTGTTCCTCAAGGCAGGGGATCCTATATATCTTTGTCTCATGAGGGCTTAGTTCAGTGGTTATCATATGGCACATACCAACAGATATGACTGAAGGATTGAAAAAAGTAATAAAAGTCAAAGAATGAGTCACAAGCAATAAGATTTAGGCCCAAAGTCAGAGTAGGATTAATATAGGGCAGACTTAAGACTGATTTACTGAGCACTTTTTAATTTGTGTACTTAAAAAGAGAATGGTATAAAGCAGTGCTATACCTGATTAGAGCCATGATAAAGAACAGGACAAGGACTGAGAGCCTGGAAGTTCATTTCAAACATAAATGACCTTTTATAAATGATATAGTATAAGGATCTTATTTGTTTGATGGTGCAGAGAAGTGCTCAATGGTACCTTCTCATTAGTGCTCATTATATGCATGGTGAGTGTTATTTAGGAAAATGATATAACCACATAATATAGAAAAATAGTTTTATGAAAGGAAAGTACATACAAATATTAGATGTTAAGTTGAAAGAGAGAAAGACTTTAGAATTAGAAAATGAACAAGGTCCACTTTCAGGTGGAAATTATCATCATTAAAAAAGAAGATACCTTTTTAGGGGTGCCTGGGTGACTCTGTTGGTTAAAAGTCTACTTTTGGCTCAGGTTATGATCCCAAGGTCCTGGGGTCGAGCCCTGAGTCGGCCTCCTTCTCTCTCCCTGCTCGTGCCTTCTCTGTCTCTCTCTCTCAAATAAATAAAATCTTTTTTTAAAAGAGATAATTTTTAATTCTAGAAAAGTTATATTTTGAGCTGCCTGAATTATCTTCCTAGTCATATATACTCATTTTCATTGTAAATAGCTGCATTCACATAATGTTTTTAGAAAAGGTGTCATTTTATTACTTTATCCTCCCATCTGTAATTTGTCATTTAATATGCATATGTATATGCATATCTTATGTTTAATTAAAATACATAATTTAATCATATTGTATATTTAATTAATATATCTATAAATATATACACTTGTCTTCTATAAAATATATTTCATAGAACTAATATATACATAGTACCACAACTGGCTCTATGTAACACACACATACACAAAATGCAGTACTCATTTAAAATTTACATTCCAAATTAACTGTCTCTATACAATTTTTATAGTGTTATATCATAACTTAATGTTTCTTTATTGTTTCAATATCTCAACATTATGGATTAAAGTAAAATCGTGCTCACTGGGTTCGCTAGAATTTTCCATACTTTCCTTTAGTTCTTATTGCTGCAGATGAATATTTTCATCCATTTTTGTTGGGTTCTTTTCTCCTTCCCCACAGGATATGATACGATAAACTTGTTCCTTTCTCTTTTAGTCATCAACTTGCTCTTTCTTCCTTAACCCCAGAAGATGGTGGCTTTGTTGGCAATTTATTTATAAAATTGAGCCATCCAGTGTGAATCTCATGTATTTCATTTTTCCCTCAAAATATCTTGGTCCCACACTCTTTGTACCGTGACAAAACATCCTGGTAGCTTCTCCCATTAATTCAACGTTTGCTCCAGTCTACAATTGACATTGCCCCAAACTCTACCAGGACAGGACTGCATTCCTGATCTATCTCTTCCCACTTTGGAGTACATATACGACTTATGACTTCATCCCCCTTTAAATGTTTCCATTTCCCGAGCCCCTGACGTTCTTCACCTCTGCTCAGTTATTTCCCACATCAAACACCTTTCCTTTACCCATCTGTCAGCTCAGTGTGATTCAGTATACAATTAGTTAGATAATTAATAAATCAAAGTGTAAAATAAAAATGGAAATGAATAGTGAGGCCAAGGTCCAATGCCAGGGGAATTTATTCTCAAATAAATTGAATAGTATCCACACAAGTTCATGAAAGTAAGTTAAGGGTTTTTAGTGATGTACAGACATCATTAAAAATAGAAGCCCAGCAGATATAATGCCCCCTGCAAGATTATCTCAAAAACATATTCATCATCAAGACTTTATTTCAAAATCTCTCTGAAGACCAAGTAGGAAATCAATAGGATGGCAACTAAGGCAGAAGGAACTTTAGGAACTGATCTATAATATCAGAAAAATTACAGAGATTGCACAGGAACTGCTATGCAGGAAAAATAGAAAGTAAGAAGGAGAAAACTGTAGATTATGGCCAAACCATAAACGTTCTGGAGTTGCAGAGAGAAACGTTTTACCAGTCTCGGTAGATATGGACAGCCATTGAAGGTTTTATGAGAGGCTGACATAAATGGAGTTTCACACTATCACAAAAACTTTTCTGACACCGATGTTTAGGATAAATCAGTGTTAAGAGCAAGTGTGTTGGAGGACAAGATTCAGGCAGGAATCTGCTTAAATTGTGCTTTAGAAAGCCACACGTCTCCATCGAAGCCAGATGAGCACATGTGGAACATTTTAGGCTGTGGAGCTAGGCTGTAGCTCTACTCCTGACTCCATGGTTTATTAGTTTGGTGACTTTAGGCAAATAATTAAATCTCTTTGGGGATCATTATCTCCATCCAGAAAACAGAAACTACAAGTAGTTCCTTCTTTTTAGATTTGTTGAGGATTGCATAAGGTAAATTGTGAAAGGTCCTGGTGCACTGGTGACACCTACTAAGGAACCATTTACCAAATAATCACAGTTACTGTCAGAGTCAATGCCGTTAACTAAAAGGAGGTAGTAGAAGTGAAAATAGAAAGCAGCATCCGGAAGTAAAAGGCGCTTTGGAGGTAACTGAGGATTTTTCAACTTATCAAGTAGATGTAAGAAAGAGTCAGAGATGTCTCTGAGGTTTCATTCTGGGTAAGTCGGAGACTGCGTGTGCCATTAATCAAAACATGCAGGTCACTAGGAGTTGCTGCTTTTGGAGCCGGAGTAATAAATTTGGGATTGCTCATGCTGATTTCAAGGTGCAAGTAGGTCATACAGGTAGAGCAGTTATTATGCAGTTGAAAATGCATCTTACAAATCAGGTATAGAAATATAAATCCTGGAATTGCACAGACAGGCCTGAAATCTTAAGAAGAGAATCCCTAACAGAATAAATGATAGCTTCAGGAATGAAAGCATCACCACACCTCAACCGTTCCCTAAGGCTTGCTTCCAAATGTGCTTCTCACACAGGTTTCATAAACTAATCCCCTCGGTTTCCCTGTGGTGGTGCCACCACTGTCTGCCACATCTGCTTTAGTTTGCTCACTCATAACTCATCTTTCTCTTAATGCCAAAACACCCAGCCACCTGCATCATCGGGGTGACTGTTTGCACAATGCACCTGAAGGAACTGAGGACACCTTTCCTCTTTGCGAATGATGTCGTCTCCGTCTATGAAACGACTCTGAGGATTTCTTTGCTTCACCCTGATGCTCAGACCAAATTCTAAGGAGTTAGACCAGATAATAATTCACTTAACAGTCAGTCTGCTACAATCAGACTATTTTTTTTATGACAAATATTTTTCCAGGGGATTCTGTAATCTATACTCTAATTTTTAATCTATCAATTCAAATAGACCCAATTCAAATGAGCCCAGCTGAATTTTCCAATTTTTTTTTCCTATTTCCTGTTTCCCATTTCCCATTGTTTCTACAAATGAGTTCTCAGGTCCCTTCCACATTCTCTGAAAAAGAATGTATTTCTACCTTTTTATCTACCCAAATCTGAAGATTGTTCTTTTTCTCCTCCTGAAGCTGTTTCCTCAGGACTTCAGGCTACCCGGCAGTGTCTTGTTCCTTCCACCTGTCCAGTCGACTACCCTGGAAGCAGCCTCTGAAATACACGTAGTCTCTTGAATGTTGAAGACTATTCTACAAGTTATATTTGGAACAATTTATAATTGAGGAATGGCATCATGAAGACCGGCTGTGAACTATCTTAGTAACTTGGGTGAGGAGCAAAAGTAGCCCTGGGAGGCTGAAAACATTAAAACAAAACAAAACAGAAAACCACACACGAAAATTAAGACTATTTTGAGATCTTGCATTTCTAAGATCTTTATGTTATTTTTAAATCAAATTCAGTGAAAATGGAGATTTTATAAGTCCCATTGGTATCTGCTTGAGATATTATAACAGTCATGGTGATGAATTTTCCTTACATTTAATAAATTTGTTCCTTTTGTTCTGTACAATTCCAGCAAGCATTTGTGTGATATGGAGACGTAGGTGTATTGAGAATCATAACTTTCTTTTTCTCTTTCCAAATATCAACTTGATTCCTTTCTAGCCCTAAAGTAAGTTATCTAATCAAAGGGTTGCATGAGGTCAACTCTTGCATTGGACATTGTTGATACGCCTGAGGTAAGGGTCATCACCAATGTAATGACTCCTTATAGATTTACGAAGAGCCTAAAGCTCTAGTCCAGCTTCAACCACAGAATAAAAACACAAAAGGAGAGTATTTTGCTTAGTTCACTTTGAAAAAGTGAAACTCTGCCCCAATATCAGTTTTTCCTGGTGTACACTGTTCGCTTGTCTTGAGATTTGACGGGAAGGAAAAAAAAAATTAAAAGAACAAGAGAGAAGTATTTCCAGATTCTGATCTGATTCCAGACTCTAAAGAATGCCCCAAGAGTAACAGAGTCAATCGCAGCATGCCACTGGGTATAAATGCAGATATTGTCCAAGAATCCCAAAACAGTTAATTTCGGTCTTTTAAAATTTCTTCCTAGCCAGTTCTGTTCAAAGTGTGTAATAGAAAAATAATCTGTTTACATTATGCTTAGCAAATGCCAAAACACCTGCTCAAATACGACTTCTAAGGAATTCATAAGCTTTTTTAATCATTGTGAAATATTTCTTTTGTTTTGTCTCCAAATGCATAATTCAATTTTCTACACAGAATGATGGCTCAATAAATGTTATCATGTAGTGATTTACACTTGAAAAATACTATTGCAGCAGATGATATGAACTGCAAGATTATCTGTACTAATATGTTTATAGTTTTGGTATTCTATAAAAATTTGTTGAGTGCCTATTAGTACCAAATGTATACAAGGCCTTGAGTATACAATAATAACAAAACAATTATCAGTCCCTGACTTGTTGGAATTTTCGTAGTCTAATATGTAATTCATATGTGCTTTTATTCTATAGAGTGATCTGTGGAATAAAGTCAATTTTGCTAATAGGAGAGTAGCCCAGAGAAGCGTCCTGACCTGCACTCAGATATCAGTCATGGTTCTCAGTATTAAGAAACACACTGCCCGCTGTGAGAAACAATACATAATAAAAGTTAAATGAAATCTAGCTTTTCAGTAGGATTTTACATTTACAAGGTGATTTTCAAATTATGACTTTAAAGGAAAGGAAAAGTTGCACTGCTATATAGCTACATATGGCTAACCACTGATGATTACTTATTCTCTGATTTTGTTCCTGGATTTGTTTTTAGCCGAAATACTGTAATGTTTGTGATCTAAAGTTATACCTCAAATCTCTTGAATTCAACTTACTAAACGTTTATTTTTATGTGCAAGTCATGTGTTCAGTGCTGAGACTATAAATCTATCAAAGATAAGCATTCCCCTTTTAAGGAATTCATCTAATATGTACATGGCCTTCTACATGTCTCTTGGTTCTAAATGTTCTTGGTTGCAGGGATGCCTGGGTGGCTCATTCAAAAAGGTCATGATCCCAGAGTGCTGGGATTGAAGCCTGCCCTGTGAGGGGTTTCCCTGCTCTGCGGGAAGTCTGTTTCTCCCTCTCCCTCTGCCCCTCCCCCTGCTCTCCCTCTCAAGTAAATAAATAAAATCTTTAAAAATATATATAAATGTTCTTGGTTCCAGTAACAAATATTTAGCCAATCCTAAATATAATGCTAAAATAAGATTTTAATTTGTAACATCTAATGACCCAGTGAAAATAGTAAATTCATATTGTTTGTCACTATTAGATTTGTAGGCAAAGAAAAAAAGACCTATAATGGTATATTATGGAAATTTAATAACTTAGTTTACTTCTTTCAATAACAGATGTGGAATTTACTATAACATCTATAGATGTCACCTACTTATTGATTATTAGCTAATTATAATGAAACTTACGGCTGAATGCTGAAAGTTTTGCTTATTTAAACTGTGAAAGAGCAACAAAGGTTAAAAAAAACACAGACACACTAATTAACTAATTACTTGAAGACTACCTTATGAAGCTCTTCTTAAACTTCAATATATCATTGACAGTTCTGTAATCTCAATAAGTCTCTTTAAAATACAGAAAGCCTAATATCAATGCTGGATTTTGGCATTAGAACTCTGTTCTGGTGGTTTAAAGATAACTGTATCGGTGGGCTTTAAAAAATTAAACAAGGCATTAGGGAATTCCACTGGCTTGATAAGATTCTGGTTATTTATCTTGCATCTGTGAGAGTTGCCCTAGGGCACTCTTCCTTAGGTTATTGCCTTAATAATACGCTGAGATACGAAAACAGAAAGTGCCAGTTGCAGTGAGGGTATGAGGTTCTTGCTAGCCTGGTGACGGATAGAGCACACGTCTCCACCCATTCCTGGGCTATCTGCTACAGGAAATAGCTGTGGTTATGATGGACAAACGCTGGATGTGTACTCAATACATTCTTGCTTATTTACCTAGTAAACTTTGACATAAGTATTATCCTGACTTGCAAAAATATTAAAATAATGTAATAGCTATTTTTCTTAGATTACAGGCTGCTGTGAAGATTAAATGAGTTCAGTTACATGATTGCATATGGTAATCTATCAAGGGTAATACAGATACAAGGCATTATTACTATTATTTCTTTTCTCATGGAAACTTTACCTTTGCTTTGTAGCTAATGTTGATTAATATTACACCCAACCATAGTCTCATCCACCACAAAAATTAATGCAGATCTGTTACTAACAAAAGCTAACAGTGCATTTATTTCCACTCCTAATACTATGTATCATATACATTGATAATAGGAATCTGGCAACGCAGCAACATCTGTCAATATGCCGAGCAATCTTTACAGCTAAGATGGATGCCATAATCTCCAAGACTGGCATACAGAGGTAAGGAATGTACCTTTAAAAAGCCCTACTGCCGTTGGGGTGGGGTGTCTGGGTGGCTTAGTATGTTGAGCATCCCACTCTTGATTTTGGCTCAGGTCATGATCTCAGGGTCCTGACATCTATCTCCAGGTCTTCCAGCTCCATGCTCAGCAGGGAGTCTGCTTCCTTCCCTCTCTCTCTGCCCCTCCCCCTGCTCATGCACCTGCATGAGTGCACTTTCTTTCTCTCTATAAAATAAATAAATCTTTAAAAAGCCCTACTGCCTTTGCCATTACCCTCTCCCCAGGGCCAGACACTGTGTAAATGACTGTGATGATTTGATGGTTTGCCTTTGGTCCCTTTTATTCTCTTGGTATGACCAATTATCAATCCACAAATATATGATTAAAGCAAATCCACTCCAGGTATGCCTTTGTACCATCTCTCTTGTAAGATAATTTTGTCTTGTTAGTCTAGTTAGCTCCCAAAATATTATTTAAATTACCCAATGTCCATCTTTCTGAACCCTTTAGATCCTGTTGAGTTACCTTTCTCTCTCTTAACCTGGAAAAAAGAAGGGCTCTCCCACATTCCTCTCCTATCATCTACTAGGCAGTTGCTCTTCGACAGCTGTGTTCTCCTGTCCTCCCCAAGTTGAGCATAGTCAGTGCTCATCACCTAGTTCTCTCTCTCTCCTTTCTTTTCTTTAGTCCATTTCTCCCTCTGAATAAAAGTTTATGGGATATCTTCAAAACTTTATTCTCCCTATTGGCAAGCAACATCAAAGGAACCTATCAGATTTTACTTAAAAGATGAGGTTGCTTCTGATAATTTCATGGCAAAAGAGGACAGAAAAATTTCACACTTGTCTAAACACTACTCTTCCCCAAAGTATAAGAGAAAAGCATCCCAAAATTAAACTCCATATAGACATCCAATTTCCTGTTTTCCCTACCTGATTCTCAAAGTGCCACTCTCTAGCACTTTCTTTTTCTGATTCCTTTGGGAGGAAATGTCATCTGTTATCATTGGGGTGAGCTCATGTGAAATCCATCCCTCTTTCTTCTCACTATGTGTATTAGTCCACTTGGGCTGCCATCACAAAATATCATAGATTGGATGGCTTAAACAACAGAAGCTTATTTTCTCACAGTTCTGGAGGCTAGACTAAGAAAGAGATCAAGGCGCAGGATAGCTGGGCTCTGGTGAGAGCTCTTTGCCAGGGTTACGGATGGCTGCCTTCTCACTGGGTCCTCACATGACCTTCTCTCAGTGTGTGCACTCAAAAAGACATTTTTTTCCTCTGTCTTCTTATAAGGACACCGATCCCATCAGATTATAACCACACCTTTAAGACCTCATTTAACTTTGGTTACCTTTAAAAAGCCTTATTTCCAAATATAGTCACATTAGAGTGAGGATTTCAACATATAAATTTGAGGGGACACAATTTAGTCCATCGCAGTTTATTTCTCCTTATGTGTCTTTCTCAGTTTTAATGAGTCCCAATCTCCTAGAAATTCTAGGGAGAGCAGGCACTCTACATCTGGACCGTCGTGAGGTCTCTGTATCAGTGAATGCTGCGGCTCATGACTGCACAGATTTCTCTGGATTTTTCTGCTTACTCCCTGCCTTCTGACGTTGTCTTACTTTCTTTGTCACTGTCTCTTTCTGTCTCTCTTTCTTTGTTTGCCTCTCTCTTTCCACCTATCTCTCTTTCACATGCACACACAGACACACACATACAAACTCACATCTCTCAAGAGCAAGTATTAATCTCCAGAGACAGCACAGTTGAAACCAGAGGCTAAAATTCAAATGCTGCCAGGGCCAGCTAGGTAATGTCAATATAGAGTAGAAGAGATAACACGTAAAACTTGGGGATATGGAGAACTGGAGAAAGTCTGCTTATCTAAATACATCATATTCAAATGCACTGTGCACAGAAAGCATAATGTCACCAAGCTGAATTCAGTCTGTGCAATGGTGTTTTGTGTCCCTTGGTGTAAAAACCATTTTAAAAAGAGAAATGCCTTCCTAACTAACATATAGGCAATCAGGCTACCTATTTGCAGCAGATTTGCACCTACCACTGCAACGGATAGCAGTGTTCTTTCTCTTTCTTCACCTCCCCTATAATCCTTTCAAATATGGCCCCTCAGAACCGTGGAAATAATACGCAAGTTCCTGCTTCACTGGGTTCATCCTGACACCCTCAAAGTGGCAATGAACATTTACATGTGTTCTGTGATACTCTCAACCAAGGATATTTCTCTACCCAGTCTCCGTCTGGGTGGGAGTTGGGTTGATTTTCTTCCTCCCCTAGGAATCCTTATCTCTTATAAAAACACAAAGAAAGTCAGCCACAGTCCTGTTCTGTTGAGAGCTGTTTCAGAAGGCAAGGGCGAAAGGTCACTGTGGAGTCCCTCATTTTGGCCAACAGCAAACACCCTCCTGACTGCACCCTGACTCGCAGCTAGAAGTAGCATCATAAGGGCTCTGATCTTTGGACTGGGGAGCAAGTTAATTCTTTCTTCCTCTCTGTAGAGAGGAACATCCGCCATACAACAGAGTAATTTCCCCCAGACTGTATGCATAATATGTTAACCTCTAGTCCTCATGTACGTGTTTTATAAATAGGATTTCAGTTCCCTAACCTACTACCCACCATCCCCCATGCCTCCACTTCAACCCCTGCACAGTCACATCCACAGATATAAGCCTATTCCCAACACTAAGGATCTGAAACAAGTTGACAAAGGAGGCCAAGCACTGTATGTCTAAATATGCACTTATAAATTATACTAACAATATCAAGTAGATGTACCCTATCCGACTTCCATAGCAACCTGGAAGTCCATGCTCAAATTTAAAATTCTTGGACATTTCGGAATTCAGTGTGGAATGGGGAGCATCGTCCCCTCTACACTATATCCTAGTCCATATTCTCGCCACTTCCCAGCTCTGTCCCCCATGTGAAAGGCCTCACATACAGTTGTGTAGCCACTTTGATAGGTAACAGTGCATTTGAGCCTCAGTTTCTCCAGTATAATACTGGACCTATAATACTTAAAGGATAAGATTGTTCAGAGGCTTAAAGTATATAGCATTCTTTAAGTATTAGTTTTTGTATATAATAGGCTCTCGATAAATTGTTCCTTTCTTCAATTTCTCCTTTCTTAGAAATAACGTATTCACTATTCCTAATAAAATTGTGGTTATATAATTTGCACTTCTCATTCATTATTATTCCATGTCACAATGGATAACATGGAAACAAGGATGATGAGTGGGTTTCAGCCCATATAGGTACAATGTTTGTGTTAGGCTATAATGAAAATGTTATCTGTCCAAGTAAAAGGGGCCTTTACATTAATTAACACCTGGAAGTGCAGACCTGTAGGGGAAACTGGACCCTTTTTCCTAATTCTGCAGACACTAAACTCTTTTCCCATGAAAAGCAGAAATAAACAAAGAAAAGAAGCAATTGAAAGGCAAGCAGGAATGATGAGAACCAGGTCACAAGGTGTGTATGTGCAGAACCTAAGTAATAAGAAGGAAACAGCTATGTGCAGCCTGAGGTATGGGACACATCTTTACCATTCATTTTTCTAGGAAAGCTGAGGTTTGGTATTGCCAACAGAGAAAAGTCGCATAACATGGAGAAGGCTGTGAAGGTACATTCCAACCGCTCTTCAGGACCTGCTGGTAATCCCAGTTGTCAAGCAGGCAGCTGCTGACGTGAGATTCAGTGAGAAGGGAAGGGAATCCCAGGTTCACTTCCAGAGGGCCTGTTGGACTTTCTGACATCTCACCTTGTGTCCCCCAACATCTGCAATTCATGTCACTCTAATTCAGCCATGTGGCTTTCTTTCTGTTCTTTCCCAAAGACTTTTTAATTTTTTTTAAAAAAAGATATAGCTTTGTTAAGATATAATTCACATACCACGTAATTCACCCTTTAAAGTACATAATTCCATGATTTTTAATATTTTCACAAATATATTTTTACAGTTGATTTTAAATATTTTTATCGCCTCACAGAAACTCTATGCCCTTTAGCTCTCACTCCACTGTCCTCTTGTCCTATATCCCTTGCCCTCAGGAACTACTAATTTACTTTTTATATCTCTTTATTTTCTTATTCTGGATTCCCATATGAATGTCATCATACGTTGTCTTTTGTGACTGGCGTCTTTCACGATAACGTTTCCAAATTTCATCTATGTTGTACATTTGTCAATTATTCATTCCTTTCTATGGCCAAATAATATTCTATTTTATAGATACAGATATTGTGTTTATGCATTTGTGAGTTAATGGATATTGGGGTTGTCTCTACATCTCAACTATTATGAATAATGTTGCTATGAACATTTGTGTATAAGTTTTTGTGTAGATATATTTCCATTTCCCTTGGGTATATAGCTGGGTCTTATAGTAACTGTATGTTTAATTGTTTGAGAAACTGTCAATCCATTTTCCAAAGTGGCCGCACCATTTTGCATTCCTATAAGCAGTGTGTGACTTCTAGTCTCTCCATATCCTTGCTAACAATTGTTATTATCTTATCTTATTAATTTATTTTTATTATAGCCATCCTACTGGATAAGAAGTGGCATCTCATTATGGTTTTGATTTACATTTCTTTAATGATCAATGATATTGTCTCTGAAGAAATGCCTGTTCAGGGGCGCCTGGGTGGCTCAGTCGATTAAGCATCTGTCTTCAGCTCAGGTCCTGGTCCTGGGATCGAGACCTGTGTTGGGTTCTCTGATGGGGGGGAGGGGGCTCTGCTTCTTCTTCTCTCCCCTGCTCAGTCCCCTGTTTTTGCTCTCTCTCCCACTCTCTCTCTTAAATACATAAAATCTCAAGAAAAAGAAAAAGAAATGCTGTTCAGATCATCTGTCCATTTTTAATTATTTTGTCTTCTAATTGGTGAGTTGTTAAAGTTCTTCACATATCCTATACACAAGTCCTTTATGAGACATATGATTTGCAAATATTTTCTCCCATTCTGTATGTTGAATTTTGAAAGTCTTAACGGTGCCCTTTGAGAAAAGGAGCTTTAAATTTGATGGTGTCCAGTTTATCTATTTCTCTTCATGTGTTGCTTGTAATTATGATGTTGTTTAGGAATCCTTTCCCAAGTCCAAGATCATGCAGATTTATGCCTATGCTTTCTTTTAAGAGTTTTACAGTTTTAGCTTTTAATTCTTATTTCCCCTGCCTGGGATGCTCTCACTTGGCTCTTAGAATGGTTAGCTCTTTTATTGTTTAGGTGTTGTCTCAAAAGTCATGTCTTCAGGGTGCCTGGGTGGCTCAGTTGGTTGAGAGACTGACTGCCTTCAGCTCAGGTCAATAATCCTGGGGCCCCAGGATTGAGTCCTGCATCAGGCTCCCTGCTTGGTGGGGAGTCTGTTTCTCCCATTTACCCTCTCCCTTCTCATGCTCTTTCACTCATTCTCTCTCTCACTCAAATAAATAAGTAAAATCTTAAAAAAAAAAGTGATGTCTTCAGAAAGGTCTTTGCTAACCACTTTATCTTACATTGGCTATCCTCTCTACATATTTCTGTATCATAAAACCATAATTTTTCTTCATAATAATTTCTATAATGAGAAATTGCATCATTCATTTACTCATTCATTAATTTGCTTACCTACTCACTTACTTATTGTCAGTTTCTACCCACTAGAATATAATCTAAAGTGTTATGTTGCTGCTGGGTTAATATTGCGAGCAGGTTTTTTTTTTTTTTTTATTGCGAGCAGTTTTTAGGTGCTCAATAAATAATACATTAGTGAACGGCAAGCAACAAAAAAGGAAAATTTCTCCAGGGTTCCAGGTTAAAAATAGTAGAAAAATCCTGGTGAGTGTAATATGAGTGAGTTTATGTTAATACATTCATCTATTAATCAGATATGTAAAAGTTGGATTCCACTTCTATTCACAGGTCAAGATAAGACATTGTGGTCAGTATCAAAATCCAAGTTCAGGACAAAAAATATGTAAATAGCAGAAAGAAAGATACAACATGTTTTTATTTCCTTAGATTCATTTTCTAATAGTTAAAAAAATTAAGTTGATTGGAAAGCTAAAAATTGATATTCAAAAAGTGAGGCTGATATTTAAAGATCACCTTGAGACTATTGATCTAGTCACAAAAGGTCAACTATTTGAATACACAAGTGATTTATACAAATTAAGTGCATTTAAATGCAACACAACTTGAAATAATTTCCACATTTTAATGTGTATGTCCCTAGAATTTTAATTTAAAAAATAAACTACTAAAAAATTATCTTTGAATACCATTTTATTTTCTGAGAATTTGAGGAATTTTCTAACATTCAAGACTATGAGTACTATTTTTTGACCCTCTCCCACAAAAGCATACAATTCCATAAAGACTATCAGTCTCCTTGTCCATCATCCTCAAACTTTTGCAATTATTTTTTATTGTATTTTATTGTATCCTGCCTGTACATCTTTCCATCCAGTGTCAATTTAGGTATTTGGTTTTCCTGATGTTTCCACAACAATATTTTCTGCTTCTTTTTTAGCTTTACTTCAGCAATTACCAGCCTAAACTACAATATCAGTTAGATTACTATATATTTCAGCCAGTATTTCTGCCTCTAGATTTTTACCACTATGGTCTCTTCACTCTCACCTGAAGCATATTTAAGAAACACCATTTCATTTCTTTACCTCTTTATCAAAGACTTAGCATATTTCTTCCAGGTGTTTGAATTTAATCCATCCCATTGGATAAAATCTGAAGCTCTCTCATGAAATAAGCTAATTTCTATCTCTCTGCTAATGAAGGTTAATGACTTTATTATTTGTTGGACCTGCCAGGACCAGTTCTTCTCTGCCCATTCTATCTCCTCAATCTAAAATTGCCCTCTTCTGGGGTGCCTGGCTGGTTCAGTCTGTAGAGCATGAGACTCTTGATCTTGGGGTTATGAGTTCAACCCCACGTTGGGCATAAAACTTTCTTAAAAATAAAATGGCCCTCTCCTTTCCTCTATTAATCTCACCTCCACTTTGTTTTTATGGCCTTTGCCATTTCAGGCCTTCTCCAGCCGCAGGCTTTATGAGTTCCACAAAGATGAGACCACAGATGTCTTAACCTAAAGTTTCCTCAAAAAATTAAAAGTAAAACTACCATAAAATCCAGCAATTCCATTTCTCTGTATTTATCAGGGAAAAACAAAAATACTAATTCAAAAAGATGTACATGCCCCCATGTTCATTGAAGCATTATTTACAATAGCCAAGATATGGAAGAAACCTAAGTGTTCACCAATAAGTGAATGGGAAATATATCGATGAAATATTCAGCTATGGAAAAAAAAGCTTTGCCAATTGCCACAACATGGATGGAACTAGAGGAGACTTTGCTAAGTGAAATAAGTCAGAGAAAGATGAATACCATATGCTTTTACTTATATGAGGAATCTAAAAAACAAATGAACAAAGAAAACAAAACATGAACAGGTTCATAGATAAAGAGAAAAACTGGTAGTTGCCAGAAGGGAAGGAAGTAGGGAATAAATGAAGGGGATTAAGAAGGTCAAACTTCTAGTTATAAAATAAGTAAGTCACGGGGGTATAAAGTACAGCATGGGAAGTACAGTCAATAACATTTTAATAACTTTGTATGGTGACAGATGGTAACTAGACTATTGTGGTGATCATTTTGTAATGTATAAAAATATTGACTCACTATGTTGTACAACCTAAAACTTATATATTATTATGTCGATTATAATTCAATAAAAAAGAGTCTTCTGTTTATCACCAATCCAATCCTACAAAGAGTCAAAAAGTTTTTTAAAGGAATATCATCAATTTCAAAGAAATGCACAAAGAATTAAAATCGAGAAGATAATGTATGTCAGGCCCAAATGAAAAATATTGTCAGAGTGGTACTAGCTTCTGAAAGGTTCCTTGATTTCAGTATGTCACATCGTTTATAGAGATAGACAAACCTGTATTTTGCTCTTATATTGACTCTGTGGTCTTAGACAAGCCAGACCCCTGTGCGAGCCTCAGTGTCCGCATCTGTTGTTTGGGTCTTTGTGAACTTTGAGTGAAGAAATGTATGTGAAGTACTTAGCACCATATTTGGCACATGGTAGGTACACAATAGATTTCTCTATTATTATCAATCAATGATCTGAAATGCTAACAAGTCTGAAATATTTGCAGTTATTCTGATGAGATCTGTAGGAATCCAGAAATGTAATTAAAATGTAAAATTAAATGCAATTAAATTTAAATGTAATTTGAAATGTAATTAAATGTAATTATTGAGGAAAAAAATTCCCACTTGACAAGAGAGGGAGAAATAAGAAAAATACATGTTTCTGTTTAAACTTTTGCAGTAATGTTTAAAAGTGACTCAAGACTTCTTTCTGATGTTCATTTCCTGGCAAATAAATGTGTAAAACCCTTTCACTTATAGTTTATTTGTCAGAGGAATGTTTGTGAAACTCAGAGAAAATATTTTGTGAAATTCTAAATTTCTTCAATTAAAGAAATATATGCAGGATATATCTGTGGCCAATGGCTCATGGGCAAAATGTCAAGCCAAGAAAAAGCTGTTATTTTTAAAGCAGATGGGTTTGAAATTCTATAATATTGAGGTACTGTGGTTCAACAGGCCATGGGAATTACCAACAATAATATCAGGAAAATAAAATTAATGGTTTACTTCTCAGGGAGAGGAACACTACACATTGACGAGTAAGTTCTGGGAATTATCCAAATGCTAAAAGTAGTGTACTCGGGCTCAAAATTAGCTAAGGCTGCAGTAACATGCATCAATTTGTTCAAAAGGAATGGAATAAACAGATGTATCTGACAGGAGAATGCCGTAGGTAACAGAAGAGAGAGACTCTGCGGTCGGGAGCCTCAATAATGAAGCCATACTCTAGGCTGAAATAATGAATCCTCAAATGTTTAGGAGAAAACGGCCTCATTTTTTTTTCATACTTGAAAAATATCTCTCTCCAGCCATTCAATGTATATCCCAGCCCTGAAAGTCTACCAAAGCTAATAAGGAAATGGTCATGTTTGCTTGTGAGATTGTTAATGACAGAGGTTTTCTACTGACAGTGAAGTGGATAGACAGTGAGCATGACTTTATGGAACACGATCGATCACAAAAGCTAAGAGCACGTGTGTACATCTCTTCACAACCTGTCCACCTGCCTCCTGCTCCAGCCACTGCACTAGCTGCCAGCTTCCCTGGGCTTGCCAGCTTCTTGCAGGCCATTAACAAACCCCCCTCACCTGAGCCTGCATGGGGCCACTCACTGTTTGTACCAGTCTCTTAGAAAACCATGTGGCACTCATGGGGTGATTACCCTACACACCAATGGGCGGTCTAAGTCAATTCTGAGCACATCTTAGGAGACTTCTCAGAAGGTCCTGTGGGATTGAGTACCCAACACTCTCAGGGTAAATCTCAGTAGACACAGATCTTGTATTTTAACTTCTCTATTTATTCACCTGTCCCTCACTTTTACATCCAAAAATTACATTCTTCCATTAACTACCTCAGACTTTGCTCTGGGGGAACCAAGGCTAAGAGAGAGCAGTTGTTCTTGCCTTTGATGCACTAGTTTTTCTTTGTAATTCCTTTTCTTTCTTGGAAAATGACCAAATTTCCTTTACCCAGGTGCTTGTACAGTTCTACATATTTTATTTCATTGGTTTATTTGTTTGCTTGCCTAAAGATGCAAATGATAGGAAATAAATTTAAATTAAATGCACTTTAGGAAGAAGAAGATACCAAAACTTGCACCAGTGTCTTCCTTTGTGGACACAAATTTAACTCACAGACCATGTTAGCTTTATGTGTCATCTTGATATAGTATCCCATTATACAGTTGAGTACACTCTAGTTATCACTGTGAAGCTATTTTGTAAATGTGGTTACCATCTACAATCAGCTGACCTCAAGTCAAGGAGATTGTTCTTGATAATTTGGGTGGGCCTCATCCAATAGAAATGCTTTAAAAGCAATAACTAAAGTTTCCCAAAGATGAAATTCTGCCTCAGCCTTATAGCATCAACATCTACCCAAGAACTTCCAGCTTATTGGCCTTCCTTATTTTGGATTTCCCAGCCCCCATAACCAGATGAACCAATTCCTTGAATTAACACTCTCTCTCACACAATGTACATGTACATGCATGGTGCACAGGTATTCGTATACATATACATATATGTATATGTATTTCCTATTGGTCTGTTTCTCTCAAGAACCCTGACTGATACATCATGTAATATTCTGAAGTTAATATATTGAATAATACATTACCTAAAGAAAAAACTTTGCAATCAAGAAAATATTTACATTGGATAAATAAATAAGGAAGAAAATATAAATCTTTCTTATAAAGGAATTCAAAATCATGCACATAAATATACTCCCTTCATGAAGGTTGGCTGAACTTGCTTTCAAAGAGTTGAGTAGGGAAAGGGAAAAACAGTAGCTTTACAGTGGAGAAACCTTGCAAATACTACCTCATCAAGCTTAGCATTGTCAGTGATATTATGTGGATAGCACGTACCCTCAGTCTGATATGACATGAAAAACATTTCACCTCTCTGGCATTCTTTCCCCAAAGCCTATAACTCCATGTTAAACATAAGAAAAAATATCAGACAAACCCAGATTGGGGGAAATTCCACAGGACACATGGTTGGGATTCCTCAAAACTGCTGAAGACTTGAAAAGCAAGGTAAGACTGAGAAAACATCAGAGACCAGAGGAGAGTAGGGAAACCTAACAGTTAAATGCACTGGGGTGCCTTGAATTGATTCTTGGAAAAGAGAGGGGACATTAAGGGGAAGATGGTGCATTCCAAACAAAGTCCGGAGTTTATTTAATAATAATATACCAATATTTTTTCTTAGTTCTGACAAATGTACCACAGTAGTGTAACATGTTAAAATGAAGGATACTGAATGTGAGATGTATGAGAACTATTTTTACTATCTTCGCAAATTTCTGTAAGTCTAAAATTATCTGAAAATTTAAAAATCTGCTTTAAAAAGAGATAATATTTACCTACATACACTATTAACTTAGTCATCACAGTATATGATACATTGGAGAAGCATTTCTGATATAACTTATAAAAAATTTCAATGGTTAAAATATTTTTATTTACTAAGAAAAACAGTAGTAATTTAATAATCATAAAAGTTACATTATACAGAGAGAAAACCCTTCACATAACAGCAAAATTTTACAGTAACTGAGTCAGTATTCCTCAAGTTTTAAGAGAAAAATTCTAAAGACATTAAAATCAAAGAGAAGAATATCATATAACATATATTATGACTTTTCCCCTCTTATTTCATCTCAGTTCACCCTGGAAGATAAGTTCTGAATTGAAATTTTATGGATGATCATGTAAATTCTATTATAATATTCATAGTATTTCTAAGATGATCTATTAACAAACCTGATATTTTTGACATGTCTGTGCTAATTTTGGGTTACAAAATATTGGAAATAAATATTTAATATCAAAAGCAGTTTACTTAAAATAAAGTAAGAAAAACTAAAATTTAATACAGTAATATCTATGTTTACATCATTGAAGGTACAATTACAAGTAGCTGTCCCTCCAAGCTTAAGTAAACTTGTTCTATGCAGTCTTCCCCAAAATTCCAGATAGTGTATCTAGTTACAGCTCTTTGGTTGGAGCTTAATCATATGGTCACATTTAACTGTAATGGAAATTGGGAAGCCTTTTGATTCAGTAACAATGTACTCAGTAAAAACAAAACAAAAAAATAAATGAAAAATTTGTTACTCAAGAAAGAAGGAAGCATAAAATTTGAATTAGACAACTACTCATTTCTGGAGCATGATTCACAAACTGTATACTTAATGTAACACAAGCAATACATGTAAATACCTATAAATTTGTGTTCTTCCTTAAGGAATAAAATTATTTTTAATATCATTTTGATTATGGAAATATTTTTTTATTTTTAATAACATATAATGTATTATTTGCCCAAGGAGTACAGGTCTGTGAATCATCAGTCTTACACATTTCACAGCACTCACCGTAGCAAATACCCTCCCCAATGTCCATAACCCAACCCCCCTCTCCCTACCCCCCTATCCTGCAACAACTCTCAGTTTGTTTTGTGAGATTAAAAGTCTCTTCTGTTTTGTCTCCCTCCCAATCCCATCTTATTTTATTATTTCCTTCCCCACTCCCCACAACCCCCCACCCTACCTCTCAAATTCCTCATATCAGGGAGGTCATATGACAATTGTCTTTCTCTGGTGGACTTACTTCACTTAGCATAATACCCTCTAGTTCCATCCATGCCGTTGCAAATGGAAAGATTTCAGGAAATAAAATATTTGAATACTGGACAGATGGTTTTAAAAATGAATTAGATGAGGGTATCCAAGAAAAATAAAAATGTTAAAAATGTCAAAATAAACTCATGCATAAAATATCTTAGCATTATTCATTAAAGCCAAAACTTGAAACAATTTAATGTCTGTGTGTTGAAGCATAGATGTTTTTAAAATATGGTAAGTCCACACAATAGAATACTATTCATCAATGAAAAGGAACATATCACTGATACAAACATACTATAACATGGATAGATCTCAAATCATTATGCTTGATGAAAGAGGCCAGACGAAAAAGACCACAGAGTGAATGACTGAAATGTCTAGAAAAGACAAACATAAAGAGACAGAAAGTAAACAGTAGACTGCAAAAGGGCATAAGGAAACTTTTTGGGCTAATAGTCATATCTGAAAGTTGAACTGTGGTAATGATTACATGATTCATTAAGTTTACTAAAAATTATTGAATTGTATTCTTACAATGAATGCATTTTACTGTACATAAATTTTTACCTCAACAAAACTATTGAAATTAATAAGTTAGGTGAGCTTCCAGGGAAGATGTGTCAAGGAGCTTCCCTAGCAAGAGTAGAGCTTTGGGAAAGGAAGTGTTTTGTAGCAGTCTTACTCAGTGATTCTTAAGTGTGTCCTGAAGACGCTACATTGTATTATATAATGAAGCTAGTCACAGGTATTCTTGCACTCCACCCTGGCATCCTAGGTAGGAGCCAGATAATTTTCATTTTAATAAGTTCTTCAAGTGATTATTTCTCACACTAACATTTGAGAGCCCCTGGTCAAAAAAGATACGTAATTCAGATTAATGCTATATATAGTGCATTAAGGATTTGGGTTAGGGGTAAATGGAGAGTGGGGTGTTTTTAATCTCCACTAGAATTTTCTTTTTATAGCATGATGCCATGATTTGTTGAAACATTTAAAGAAAATCATACACTGGTTCATAATAATAGAAATAAATTTCTTTCAAGTTGTAACACCAAAATATCTTAGGAAATAAAGACCTACAGAATAAAGTAAAAGCCTCACACATAACCATTTTTTTTTTTTAATTGAGAAAGATTGAGAAAAGGGAGGAATTTGGACTGGGACCAGCTGAGATTTAATCACAACAAATCAAAAGAAAATTGTTTAAATTGTTGATATAGTTCTCTAAGTGTCAGAACCAGAATTCAAAGTTTCTGAAGGGAGAAAAACAAAAACAATATAAATCCATACTAATTTTGTCTGAGCTCAAGGGAAAAATATGATATGGGGTAGATTCAGAATAGAACATTAGTTTAATCAAGGTTAAGAAGTCACAGTATAGATGTTGTCTTAGAATTACGTATATCATCTCCTTCAAAAAGCAGAAGAAGTGCATCCATTTCTTGAGAGAAACTTGCCAGCTCAAAGACACAGAAAGAGAACAGATTTAAAACTATAATAACCATGATCTAATCCTGGATGACTGAATGGATAATTATAATTTAGAAAATGACAAAAGGTGGGGTAGAGAGTTAAAGAGGTTGAAGAGCCAAAATAATTATTTCTCAAAGAAAATCAGTGACAAATGGGGTCCTAAGATTTTCCACAGGAAATTCCACATCATCCTGGAGAACAGACAAAATGACAAGCCACAACTTAGAAATGAAAACTTGTCACTTAAAAAGTTCTTTGCTTAAAAACATAATTAATGAAAGGCTAATTACCACCTCAAAATGATACAGAGAAACTTCAAGTGTTAGTGAAGGCACCTAAGATTATCTGGATTCCAATACCGGTAACAGAACGAACTTGGACAAAGTTCATTTCTTCATTTTACAAAATGGGGCTGATAACACCATCTACTTCAAAGGATAAAGTTGGATGACAGAAGCAAAAGACTTGGCACAATATCTGGGACATAAGCCTTTAAGAAATTTTATTATATATTATATATAATTATGTGTTGTAATTATATAGCATATACATATTATGTATACACACATAATATATAGGTATTATTATAGAGACATAATATATATTATTATACATTATGTATAATATAAACTTATCTATAATATCTAATTATATATTATATGATATATGTCATTATCATTATACCTATTATGACTGTTGTCCTAAAAGGTCAGAATTTTTTTTTTAAAGATGTGCAACACAAAAGATAAAGCAACCATGTTTTTATTGACCAAATTCTAAGACATTAGAAATACTGGTCATTCCTTTCGTGCCAGTTTGAGAATGGTTTATCTTTCAGCAACCATGAACTGTCAGCAGTTTCCAGTTCTACTGATTCATGCTTCTCTCTGCTTTAACTCACACTTTCTCCTCTGCTTGGAATTTCCATTTCTTTTTCCGTCTTCCCTCTCTTCTAACTGCATTACTTTGCCTCAAGTTTTCTAATAGTCTTCAATTTTTCCTGAAAGCCAATGTTAGCCATAGTAGCACAGGTTAGAAGCTTCTCTTCAGGGCTCCTCTAATACTTATGTAAAATTCCCACTGGCTGTTTCATCATGCTCTTTTATAACAGTGTTTATGTTAGCCAATCATCTTAAAATAAAGTCTGCTGGTATGCCTTTGAATAACATTGCTCAGAATAGATGCTGGTTTATCATAGGCACTTGGTAAATATTATTTGGATTTGATTGGCTTGAGTCAGTATGTAGAATCTGTTAAAGCTGCAATACAAGTTGAAAATATTAATAGATTCAATGAGTATTTGAAAAATACATAGATGAATGACGTAATGGCTTATAAAAAATTGAATAAAGTAACACAGATGCATTTAAATATTTTCATCAAGAACAGTGCCCTCCAGGCAAATGTCCCTGACATCAGGTGTGTCTGAAACCAACACACGTGCTTTAATTAGATAAACTATGGGTGTTTTCTCATTCTGGTATTTATTAAGTCTGGTGTATACTTGTGCTCCTTTATTTTCTCTCTATTAATTTCTCATTCATTAGCCAGAACCAGTAATAATCAAACAGAAGTCCTAGGGTTAAATAACCCCACTGATTCTTTATATAAAACAAACATTAGCTTTGATAATAATCTATCATTTCAGAAATTATTCTTACTCTTACAACTTTCCATCCCTCCATAATTTGAAATATAAATTGTGTTTGACAAAACATGAAACTTAAAGTGACTTACGACTCAAAGGATTTTCACTATTAGTATGAATTTGCATAGCAAACCTCAGGTCTCTTTCTTATTTATAAAAATTCTTTCTGAAACATCTTCCATTTAATTGGTGTTGAAAACAATTCAATTTATATCACCTTCAATCCAATTAGCATATATTTATTGATTAAGGCAAAAGCAACCACGATGTGATTCTGCCTCTATCTAATGTTCAACCTAGAGGAAAAGACATTATTTACTGACATAATCTTTTTACCCCTAAAAACAGGATTTTTAAAAAGATTTATTTATTTTAGAGAGAGTGTGTGCACCAGCGGGGGAGGGGCAGAGGAAGAAGGAGAAAGAGAAAATCCTCAACTAGACTCCCCGCTGAATGGGGCTAGCTCCCATTACCCTGAGATCATGACCTGAACCTAAATCAAGTCAGAGGCCCAACCAACTGAACCACTGGAGTGCCCCTAAAAAAAGGATTTGAATTACATCATCCCTTCATGATAAAAAAAAAAACCTCAAAAAACAAAACAAAACAAAAACCTCAACAAAGTAGGTTTAAAGGGAACATACCTCAACATAATAAAGGACATATATGAAAAACACACACCATGGGATCCCTGGGTGGTTCAGTCCCTAGGGCGGCTGCCTTTGGCTCAGGTCTTGATCCCAGGGTCCTGGGATGGAGTCCAGCTACTGGCTCCCTGCTCGGCGGAGGGTCTGGTTCTCCCTCTCCCTCTGCTGTTCCCTCTGCTTGTTCTCTCTCTCTCTCTCTCTCTCTCTCTCAGTGAAATAAATAAACGGATAAATCTTAAAAAAAAGAAAGAAAGAAAGAAAAAAGCACAGCAAATATCATCCTCAAATGGGAAAAACTGAGTTTTCCTCTACGGTCAGGAGCAAGACAGGATGTCTATTCTCACCACTGTTTTTTAACATAGTACTAGAAGTCCTAGCTTCAGTCATCAGACAACAAAAATTAAAAAAATAAATAAATAAAAGGCATCCAAATTGGCAAGGAAGAAGTAAAACTTCCACTGTTTTACAGATGACATAATACTCTAAATAGAAAACCTAAAAGACTCTACCAAAAAAAAAAAAAAAAACCTCTTAAAACTCATAAATTACTGGTGCCTGGATGGTTAGAGAATTTAAGGAATCAATCCCATTTACAATTGCACCAAAACCAATAAGATACCTAGGGCAAAAACCTAACCAATGAGGTTGAAAGGCCTATACCCTGAAAACTATGAAATTCTGATGAAAGAAACTGAAGAAGGCACAAACAAATGGAAAGATATTCCATGCTCATGGATTGGAAGAACAAATATTGTTAAAATGTTTATACCACCCACAGCAATCTACACATTTAATGCAATCCCTATCAAAATACCAACAGCACTTTTCACAGAGCTAAAACAAATAAACCTAAAAGTTGTGTGGAACTTTTAGGTTCCCAGAATAGGGACCCAGAATAACCAAAGTAATCTTGAAAAAGAAAAGCAAAGCTGGAGGCCTCACAATTTTAGACTTCAAGTTAAAATACAAAGCTGTAGTGATAAAAACAGTACAGCGCTGGCACAAAAATAGACACATAGATCAATAGAACAAAAAAGCAAACCAAGAAATGAACCCACAACTCTATGGTCAATTAATCTTTGACAAAGCAGGAAAGAATATCCAACAGGAAAAAGACAGTCTCTTCAACAAATGGTGTCGGGAAAACTGGACAGCCACATGCAAAAGAATGAAACTGGGCCATTTTCTTATATCAAACAAAAAAATAAATTCAAAATGGATTAAAGACCTAAATGTGAGAACTGAAACCATAAAAAATCATATAGGAGAACATAGGCAGTAACTTCTTTGACATCTGTTACAGCAACTTCTTTCTGGATATGTCTCCTGAGATAAGGGTAATAACAAAACCAAAAATTAACAATTGGAATGTCATCAAAATAAAAATCTTCTGCACAGAGAAGGAAACAATCAACAAAACTAAAAGGCAGCCCCGGAATGGAAGAAGATATTTGTAAAGGACATATCTGATAAAGGGATAGTTTTCAAAATCTATAACAAAGTTACCAAACTCAATATCCAAAACAAAATAATCCAGTGAGGAAATGGACAGAAGACATAAATAGACATTTTCCCAAAGAAAACATACAATGGCTAACAAGCATGAAAAGATGCTCAACATCACTGATCATCAGGGAAATATAAATCAAAACTACAATGAGATATCACCTCACATGTCAGAATGGCTAAAAGCAACACAGAAAACAACAGGTGTTGGTGAGGATGTGGAGAAAGGGGAACCCTCTTGCACCGTTGGTAGGAATGCAAACTGGCACAGCCATTCTGGAAAACATTATGGAGGTTCCTCAGAAAGCTAAAAATAGAACTACTCTACAATCCAGGAGTTGCACTACTAGTTATATACCTAAGGAATACAAAGATACTGATTCATTAAGGGATACATGCACCCCAAGGTTTATAGCAGCAGTATCTATAATAGCCAAATTATGGAAACAGTTCAAGTGTCCATCAACTGATGAATGGATGCAGAAGTTTTATATATATATGTGTGTGTGTGTGTGTGTGTGTATATATATATATATATATATATATATATATATAACTCAGCCATAAGGAGAATGAAATCTAGCCATTTGCAATGTTATGGATGGAGCTACAGAGTACTGTGCTAAGTGAAATAAGTCAGACAGAGAAAGACAAATACCATTTGATTTTATTCATTTTTGGAATTTAAGAAACAAAACAAATGAACATGGGGGAATAAAGAAAGAGAGAAGCAAACCAAGAAGCACACTTCACTACAGATAACAAACTGATGGCTACCAGAGAGGAAGTGGGTGGGGAAATGGGTGAAATAGGTGATGGAGAATTAAGGAGTGCACTTTCTGCGAAGAGCACTGGGTGTCGTATGGAAGTGTTGAATCATTATGTTGTACATCTGAAACTAATATTACACTGTATGTTAGCTAACTGGAATTTAAATAAAAACTAAAAAAAAAAAGAAAAAAAGAGGATTTGAGAGAAGGTAAGGGAGGTGAGAAGGAGGGAGCAACAGGGACCCGCACTGTCTGAAGAGGGCCAGGGGTGGACCAATGGCTGGCTTGGCTGGAGGGGAGTTCCCCGAAGAAGGTTGCTCCAGCCTGAGTCCCCATCCACAGTCTTCCCCAATCTAGCAGACTCAGCGTCCAGACGCTGCTGTGGATGACATTTTCACCCAGTGGTGGGAGGGCAACATGGTGGCCATTCACCTGTGGCTGGACAACACGGAGAACAGCCTCAACCAGGAGATGATCATGGCTTCTCTCCCTTGCCCTGGGCCTGCCAAGAGGGCTGTTGTACTGTGGTTGAGATGCTGATCATGTGGGGAACATGAGTCAATGTGATGAACTGTGGTGATGACACCCCCTAGCACCTGGCAGCCAGTCAGACACTGTGATATTGTGCAGAAGCTGCAGCAGTGTAAAGCTGACATCAATGCAGTGAATGAACATGGAAATGTGCCCCTGCATTATGCCTGTTTTTTGGGCCAACATCAGGTTTCAGAGGACCTGGTGGCTAATGGGGCCCTTGTCAGCATTTATAACAGGTATGAAGAGATGTCCAAGGACAAAGCCAAGGACCCCTAAGAGATCTACTCTGAGAGCAGGCAGAGAAGATGGGCCACAACTTTAACCATATTCCATACAAGGACACATTTTGCAAGAGAACCACCCGCACTTGGCCCCAAAATGGGACTCTGCACAAACATGCTGGCACTGACTTCAAACAGCTCAACCTTCTGGCAAAATTCAATGACTATCACTCTGGAGAGCTATGCAAGGGCTATTGACAGGTCAATGACATCGTCATGAAGATGCTAAAGGTTTGAAACTGGAGTACAAGGAAGAGCAGGGACTTCGATGAGGAATGGCCCCATCTCAGGATTTTCTCATATCCAAATGTTCTCCCTGTGCTAGGTGCCTCTCAGTCTCCACCTTCTCCTCACCACAGCCTCACACACAGGATCCCTGTACAATGTATTACATGAAGGCAGCAATTCCCTTGTGGACCAGAGCCAGGCTGTAGAGTTTACATTGGACACGGCAAGGGGCATGGCCTTCCTACACACATTAGAGCCCCTCATCCCACAACATGCACTCAATAGCCATAGTGTAATGACTGATGAGGGCATGACTGCCCAAATCAACATGGCCAATGTCAAGTTCTCCTTGCAATGCTCTGGGTGCATGTATGCACCTGCCTAGATGGCCCCTGAGCTCTGCAGAATCCTGAAGATACATACAGATGCTCGGCAGGCATGAAGAGTTTTGCAGTGCTTCTGTGGGAACTGGTGACATGGGAGGTGCCCTTGGCTGACCTCTCCAACATGGAGATTCAAATGCAGGTGGCACTGGAGGGCCTTCGGCCTACCATCTCACTAGGCATTCCTCCCATGTATATAAGCTCATGAAGATCTGCATGAATGAAGACCCACTAAGTAGCCCAAGTTTGACATGATTGTGCTTATCCTGGAGAAGATGCAGGACAAGTAGAGCTGGAAAGCTCTTGCCGAAAGACCAGAGGCATCAGGATGCAGTTAGAAGAGTATGTCTCCCCAAAGCAGCAGGCTTCTGTCATGGTACTAGTCCAGCCATGGGACCCATCTCCTTCCCCCATCTCTACCACTGCAGCCCCCAAAGCGGCTAGATTCAGAGCTTTGTCACTTGCCACACGGTATCTCCCAGCATGGGAGGGACCAGCCCTGCCTGTCACAATAAAGATTATTATGGAAAAAAAAAAGATTTGAAGCGGTCCTCAGTGAAAGACATCTGTACAGAAAAAAGAAATAAGAATTAAAAGTTTCAAGGCAAAGGGGAGACCAAAAAAAGGGTGATTAAATATGATGCAAAAGAATGAAATAATACCATAACATACTAGGTGTTGTTGAAACACAGAACAGGAAACATTTCCTTCAAGATAGGAAAAGATGAGGGAAGATTTCTTAGAATAGGTGGGATTTGAATTTGAATTTGATGGACAAGAAATGAATATAAATTAATAAAGACATATCAGGTCAAGGGAAAAGCTATAAAATCACAAAATTTTTGCAGAATGAGTATTTTTGTGATGTTAGTGTACATGGGAGGGATGTTGGTAAAGACAAAGCTAAGAGAGACCGAATGGAATCACATATTGGAAAATCTTGGACTACGTGTTAAGCAATTTAGGGAAAAGGAGAAATAGGAAAATTTTGAGAAGGGTATGACATGAGAATTTAGGCAGCTTTAAAGCAAAAGGAACCAGATGAGGAAAGAAGAATTACATAATTACCGTAACAATACAGGTAAGAAAAGATGGCAATCAGAACTAGGTCAGCGGCGATATTCTTTAAGAAAAGGAGCTGCTTTTTTAATATATATATTTCCTAGACCTAACAAACAGCCTTGCATAAAATTAGTGCTTAAAGATGATTTATTGATAGAAAGGATATAATTGTAAGTAATTCCTTCCTATCCCAGTGCATGATAGAACTCACCTCATGATGTTATGAATTAACTTTTAATCTCTTCATATTTTTAGGAATAAGGATTGATTCTTGGAAAATATGAATATGTTAACTTGTATACATTAAAAGAATTGGGTTGCCAGTAAGAATTTGAATAAAAAATTTAGATTGTTAACTCAAAAAGCTGAAAGTATCATAGAGAAGTAATTTACTCTAGTTACTTGATTTTTAGAAAGACAAATTATCCAAAGGAATAATGTCAATAATAAAAAATATTCCAATAAATGAAGATTATTGGCCTCATTTCTTGCTTAATAAAAGAAATGTAGGAATCACATTATTGAATAATTGATTGTAAAAAAATTTTTTTGAGTAAATCATATAATCCTATTTCCTTTTCTAGTTTCCTTTTATCTATTTTTCCCTATTCTATATATTATTAAACAAACAAACTTTGTGGTCCAGAGTATCCACGTATTTATTTTGAGCTCCATTCTCAAGGCTGAATTATCTCACTGTTAGATGTTTGAATTGCAAGATTATCCTTTGGAATTCCAAAACCTACCTTAGAGCTGCCATCCAGATCTTACCTCATGGTTTGGATGATTTCCTTTATCTGCCTCCTTACTGCCAATATCTCCCATTTGTCCATTGTAGATAACAGCAAGTGGGATTTTAGTGGGATATTGGTGAATAGGAGCTGTCACAAAGAATTTAAACAGTTCAGCACTCCTGAAATGTAGTATTTCCTCCCTCTTCCTAGTTCTTATTATCTGTACTTCCCACATTCACACACTGGCAAATGGGGCCCAAATGTGAAGTAGGTTGTCTCTGTTTCCTATGAAGCGTAGAAATTGCAGGAATATCATGTACAATCCTTCTAACGCTCTCAGCATAATCTCTTCAACCAAGAACTCCTGAGAGCTTATTGTTTAAGAAAACTATGTAACTCCATGTTTATTTATTTTCACCCTCTTATTATCTCTTCTAATTTCATTTTTCTTTCTGATTTTTGTCAAGGTTGTGGCTTTAAATTATTAAACTTCTGCTACAAGAAGCTCTTTAGAATAAAGATCAAAGGCAAATTTGAAGAAGCCTAACATTGAACTGTCTCTTCAGTAGGGAACACAATGTGTTGTAACAGTAACATTGTATATATGGAAATAATTAATTACATTTAAAATGAGAAGTGGGAAATCCCTTGTCAATGAAAACCTGAACTTGCATATTAAGTTCTTAGGAGGCTCATGGAGATTATTAATCAAAGCAATGTGTTTTCATCATTCTTTAAAAAATAAACAGAACTCTTAAGCTGAAGTATTCTTCTAAAAAAAATAAGGCTCAATTGCTTTGTCATCATTATCTGAAAGCCACCATTAATATCTAGGTTTGTTTGGAATAAAAGATGAATGTTGCATTTTTTTGAGAAACATAGTTTCTCAATGAAAGGTCCTTTGAAACTCCAGAAGTTAAGGCTGACTTTAATAGTCCTGCAACAGATCTGTCTGTCCTAAAGGAAGCTGTAACCACAGAGAGAGGCAGACATCCCTCTCATTTTTAAACTCCAATACCATTGGGTGCCTGAGTTGCTCAGTGGGTTAAGCCTCTGCCTTCAGCTTAGGCCATGATCTTGGGGTCCTGGGATCGAGTCCTGCATTGGGTTCTCTGCTCAGTGGGGAGCCTGCCTCCCCTGTCTCTCTGCCTGCTTCTCTGCCTGCTTGTGACCTGTCAAATAAATAAATAAAATCTTAAAAAAAATAAAAAAATTAACTCCAGCATCATGAAATTATAAAAAAACAAAAGTAAAGTTATTTTACATTCAAGAACTTGATATAAAGACATACTCAAGAATACATGTAGTATATTTTATTTTGAACTATAATTATAAAAGGATAAAGAGTTCATATACTGGGTATGTCAGTGTTACCTATTTTCTCCTGGTTTCTTTCAAGGGATTCATAAATAAGAACAAGACCAAGTGGTCTCTCAAAACGGAGGTTTTATATTCATCTATGGAGAATTGAAAGCAACAGGAATTTTAATCCAGGAAATAGCTTAATGTTATGGCAAGTGTTGCCAAATGCAAGAGATAATGCTACCAAGTTCCTCATTGTCTGGTTTTCTCCCTTATCTAATTAAATACCAGCCAGATTTTGGGAAAAATAATTCTCAAAATACAGTGGCCCTCTGTCTTGCTACATTTCCTTTTTGGATTGAATTTTCCTTTGTATTTAATTACAAATAGGACTGTTTAAATTATTACATCTCAAGGAAAGACTAATAAGATGTGTTTGTTCAATTAGACTGAAAATTACTTTGAAATGTTCAGGAAATAGAGCAATAAAATCAGTTTTCAATCTAATCAAATTAAAATAAACATCACCTAATATAGACTATAGAAAAACTTATTTATTCAAAGATTGCAAAAAAGAAACATTTATTTAAAATTACTTTGCCATGATTATTTGAGAGCCACCATTAATGTTTAAGTTTATTTTGGATAAAAGATAAATGCTACATAATTTCTGGAAAATGCATTTTCAAAAGACCTTTTTGGGACACTTTCATGATAGATTTTTATTTACTTTATTTTTATTTGCTTATATATGTGTATATAGATGTATTTGGAGATTTATATGTATATATGTATATTCGCATACATATATGTATACATATATATGTACACATATAGGTATATTTTTTATTTGCTTATATGTATATATGTGTGTATATATGAGTCACATGTGAAAGAATAAAGCCCATTTGTGCTCACAAAGATTAGAAAAATGTTCTGATAGGTATAGATGAATATATTTACTGATGAAAGGAATTTCATTAAAATCTATGATTTGTCTATGATTTATGACAAATGCATAATAGATAGTCAACGGATAACAAACTCAATGCTCTTAATATTTATAATTTGGTGTTTTAAAAATTTCACCAGAGGAAGAATTTCATATACATCAGTTTAAGTTAATTGGCACTCTCCTCTGTGTTACTACAGCATCCTTATGTTCAAATTTTGCTTTTAATTTTTGCTTAAATCCCCATTTGCAATACTTCAGATGTTTTCTCCTAACTTTCTGTTATCTTTTCCATGAAAGCTATGAATATTACTAAGTAATATTGACATTTGTGGGCTTTGTTATTTATTTATATTCATATTTAAATGTTTAGATGCCATTCAATTAATTTTCACATTGGTTGTTTTAGAGTTTCCCAAATGCCAAACTTAATCTCGTGGAATAGAACATATTTTAGTTTGGCCTTCTGTCCTTAGCCCATTCCTATTTTCCTCAAAATTACAGTGATACTCGTTTTTTAATCCTTCCTGACTTCTGAAGGATGATCTAGCTCTCATACTTTCTCATTCACCCACTGCCTCTCCTGGTCTCTCTTCTGCCTTTAAAATCGCACAAATCTCGATTCAGATTAAAAATGCCTTTGATTTAAAGATAGTTTCCGTTGTGTTTTTCTCTTTTCTTAGTATCTCCAACTTCTAGGAAGAATAATCTACAAACTGAGATATCCTTTACTTATACCATTCCCTCTTTGATCTCTAATGTTAATTTTGTGCATGTAACTGTGTCCAAATTGCTTTTCTCACCAATTTTAGAGTTTTTGTCTCAATTTTTACTTTTTTAAGTTCTCTGACTTAGGCAACAATATGCTCTCATGGTTCTCTTCCAATTCCTGTGAAGAGAAACTTCTACTTTATTTTTCTTACCTTCTCCGATATTAAATGTAAACTGATATTTGATACTCTACAAAGGTTAATCTTTAGACCTATACCTTTTATAAATTTTCTGTTTTAGATAATTCAATCATTATCATGGAATTAATATGTATTTTTAGCTCTCAAATTTCTTTTGCAATATGGCCAGTGTTTCATCTGCCAAAATTATCGTTTGTGATATATTTCTTTATTTAGGAAATCTAAGATTATTAAATTAAGAAATCCATGTAAAACAAAGAAAATTTGGTGAGATGCATGCTAACAAGAATGATGGGTCGTTTACAATAGTGACAACAGACCTTACAGAAAAAAAAATACAAAGCTAAATGTCATCTTCACTTCTATATCAAAATAAATTCCAGATACATCAAGGATTTGAATGTAAAAATGAATCCAAGATTTCTAAAAGCAAAAGCTGGATAAATTTATTTGTGATTTTAGTAAACAAACTCAGAAGAATGACAAGATATATGGTAAATAAAGCACCATTTGTCTTACAAAAAGCATACAAGGAGATATGAAAATCAGTGTTTTACAAATAATAAGAAAATAAAAAGGAACCAAGCATATGTATAGTCAGTATACCGAAAAAGAAATATAAACACAAATGATAAATGAATACATATGAAAAAATGTTCAACTCACAACTAAATAAATGAGATACTATTTTTTAAATCTATCATAAGTAATACCTAGTCCTGACAAAGTTGTGTATGTGCTATGGAGAGAGAAATCTGGGGGAGTAATTTAAAGGTACCTGTAAAAATTTTAAATGTGCATCATTTTGATATAATAGTTGCACTACTAGGTGCTTAACTATAAATATATATACAAACATATATCAAGATACATCTATAAAGGTTGAAATAGCAAAAAGATGCATAAATTTTCACCAAAAGAGCATCAGTGAAAGTGTCTATTATATGTGTATGATAATATCTAATCTAAATAAAGTACATTTTCTAATATAAAAAGTACTCAAATTTATTGTTAGATTAACAAACAAGATATAGAATCACATGTATTAGTTTGAGTCATAAAATTGCTGGTCAATATTTAGCACTTTTATATGGCTCAAATTAATATACTTCTATGTGTAATAAAATGTAAGATAACATAAAAATTCTTAAAATGGTTATCATTGGAAGAGAAAATATGTGCAGGTTTGGGATGGGGGTTTTACTTATTATTTGTTAAATTTTCTAATTTTATGGATTTTTTACTTTCATTTTAACAAATCTGTATGGATTGCCTGAGTTATGAGTTTATGAATAATTTTGTTGTTTTCCTTTATAACTTTGTTTGTATATATGTTTGTAGTATTAAGTATTACTTTAAAAATAATTTTTGCTACTAGAAAACTATCATGGCCCCTGGAATTACAAACCATGTATTCTGTAGAATATTCACGTTGAATACTGACTCTTCTACAAAAAGATTTGCTAGCAAGCTTTACTAGTGCATTTAAATATCATTTTATTGTCATTAAACATATTTAAAAGAAATGCCCATTAAAATAAGTATTTTCTAGCTTGTTTATTTTTAAACCCTTTAATTTATTTATTTTTAATAATTAATAATTAATTATTTAACTATTTATTTAATTATTTATTATTTAATTATAATTAATTTTTTAATTAATTTATTTTTAAACCCTTTAATTATCTGGTTTATTGGGAAAGAAATAGCTTTATTAAAAAGTAAATGTTAAAATATCCATTAAAATTACAGATGAATTTGAATTGATGTATTAATACAAAAGAATTTTCCACTGCATAATAGTTTTAAAAAGGATATGGGATATGGAGAGAATGCATTATTCATATCAGGGAAGTATAACTCCATACCATAGACTTTTCTTATCTGTTTAGCTAAACACTCAATTATAAATACTTGAAAGTTAACTATCACTATCCCTACTTAACACACAATTACTATTTAAGTGTATAAAATCTATTAATGCTATAATCAATTTATCATTATATCAGAATTGATACAAATCAATAATTTTGTATGTTTTGGCTAAAGATGAATTAGGGTATGGTGACAGTCTGCCTAAAGCAACAGAATATTTTTATAAATACATCTTAATTGGTAGCCTTTCTATCCAGAGTTTTACTTAACAAGTCATATAGAAGAGAGCTGATTGGGATGCCTTGGTGGCTCAGTTGGTTAAAATGTCTGCCTTCAGCTCAGGTCATGATCACAGTGTTCTGGGATTGAGTCCTACATTGGGCTCTTTGCTCAGGGGGGCACCTGTTTCTCCCTCTGCCTGCTGCTCCCCTTGCTTGTGCTCTCTCTTGCTCTCTTAAACAAACAAACAAACAAACAAATAAATAGAAAAGAGCTGGTGAATATAAAAACTTCTCATTTTTGGTCAGAAAGAGGTTCTATATTACTTGGATCACATCTGTTAGGGTCTGAATTATGTCTTCCAAAATTCATATGTAGAAACCCTAACTGCGAATATGAGAAGCACACTCAGACACAATAGCAAACACTCCAAGTGATGTATACACTGAAGTATGACTTTTATCTTGGTAAATTTTTTACCATTTTTAAGTTAATGAAGCAACTGGTCCTTTTAAAGTTAAGCAGACACTATGTCCTTAAAGGTATACATAACATTCTCTAACCCCTTTTATAACTAACTGTAATTATACAAAATATAGGAAATTCTTATAAGATTCTCAGAAGTAATAACCATAGTGTCCTTCATGTGGATTCAGCATTTTTTCCTGAGCTCTTCCGTAGTTGTGTTGAAGTATTAAAATATGTATACATGCACTTGGGGGGGAAAAAAGGACTGTTATATGCAAAGACAGAAAATTGAAGATACTCTAATTATCTTCCTATTCCTTTCCAAGAACACTATATCTGATGGTTCATCACTTCTGAGAGACCCAAGAGTAAAAGCACCAGATACTTTAAAAGAGCTGTGGTATATTCTCCAGGCACCAAAAGGATTTATTACATGCAAATTTCCATTAGTGCTAATGGAGTTATTATAGGTGATTCATACTTTAAAGATAAAAAACAAAAAGCTGGTTTCATTTTGTCCACTTTGAGTGAATCTCTCCTTTTGTTTTGCAAAATTCATGGGAAAAGATGAGAAATAAATATCAACAACCCAAATATAAAAAAAAATACTATATGTTAAATGATGCTCTTTATGGTTGATCAATTTCAAATACTAATGTTTAGATTCTCAACATATGCCACTGGCACTCCTTTCTCATTTATCCCAGTGTGTAATCAGGCAATAAAGACCAATTTTAATATGAGGTTGATATGCTGCCATTACCAGTCATAAATATATGACAAAGCCATATAAAAAGGAGTTTTTCATTGTTACTTTAATTTCAAGTATAATTAAAAGCAGATTATTAACTAGCAATCATATTTCTTTGCAATCATATTTATTGGAAACATTCAACATACTAAATTAGATTGAGATAAGAGCTTTCATCTCTTCTTTGAGAAAAATGTGATAAGGTAGAAAAACAATGTAAGTAGACATGAATGCAGCTGTTCTTACCCTTTTCCCCCTGTATTGCCTGCTATCCAATGGCCCTCCCCTTTAAGTCAGGTAAGATCTCTTAAGCTTCATCTTAATGCTGAAATTCTGTGGCTTTATAATGAAATAATCCTGAAGATGGAGTCTGAAATGCTAGAAAATCTATTGCACGTAGATTTATTTTTTTTATTTTATTTTATTTTATTTTATTTTATTTTATTTTATTTTATTTTATTTCTTTTCAGTGTTCCAGAATTCATTGTTTATGCACCACACCCAGTGCTCTATGCAATACATGCCCTCCTTAATACCCACTGGCAGGCTCACCCAATCCCCCACCATCCTCCCTTCCAAAACCTTCAGTTTGTTTCTCAGAGTCCACAGTCTCTCATGTTTTGTCTCCCCCTCCAATTTCCCCCATCTCACTTTTCATTTCCTTCTCCACATGTCCTCCATGTTATTCCTTATGCTCCACAAGTAAGTGAAACCATATTATACTTGACTCTCTCTGCTTGACTTATTTCACTCAATGTAATCTCCTCCAGTCCCATCCATGTTGATATAAAAGTTCAGTATTCACCCTTTCTAATAGAGGCATATTACTGCATTGTATATTCAACGGACGAATGGATAAAGAAGATATGGTGGACCATATCTTCTTTATCCATTCGTCCGTTGAAGGGTATCTTGGTTCTTTCCACAGTTTGGTGACTGTGGCCATTGCTGCCATGAACATTGGGGTACAGATGGCCCTTCTTTTCACTACATCTGTGTCTTTGGGGTAGACACAAGAAGTGCAATTGCAGGGTCATAGGGTAGCTCTATTTTTAATTCTTAAGGAATCTCCACACTGTTTTCCAAAGTGGCTGCACCAACTTGCATTCCCACCAATAGTGTAAGGGGGTTCTCTTTCTCCACATCCTCTCCAACACTTGTTGTTTCTCATCTTGTTGACTTTGGCCATTTTAACTGGTGTAAGGTGGTATCTCAATGTGGTTTTGGTTTGAATCTCCCTGATGGCTAATGATGATGAAGAATATTTTTTTCATGTGTCTGTTAGCCACTTGTATATCTTCTTTGGAGAAGTGCCTGTTCATGTCTTCTGCCCATTTTTTGACACAATTATCTGTTTTTTGAGTGTTGAGTTTGAGGAGTTCTTTATAGATCTTGGATATCAGCCCTTTGTCTGTAGTGTCATTTGCAAATATCTTCTCCCATTCCATGGGTTGCCTCTTTGTTTTGTTGACTGTTTCCTTTGCTGTGCAGAAGCTTTTGATCTTGATGAAACCATAAAAGTTCATTTTTGCTTTTGTTTCCTTTGCCTTTGGAGACATATCTTGAAAGAAGTTGCTGTGGCCAATGTCAAAGAGGTTACTGCCTATGTTCTCCTCTAGGATTTTGATAGATTCCTGCTTCACGTTGAGGTCTTTTATCCATTTCGAGTTTATCTTTGTGTATGGTGTAAGAGAATGGTCAAGTTTCATTCTTCTACACATAGCTGTCCAATTTTCCCAGCACCATTTATTGAAGAGACTGTCTTTTTTCCACTGGATATTTTTTTCCTGCTTTGTTGAAGATTATTTGACCATAGAGTTGAGGGTCTGTATCTGGGCTCTCTACTCTGTTCCATTGGTCTATGAGTCTGTTTTTGTGTCAGTACCATGCTGTCTTGGTGATCACAGCTCTGTAGTAAAGCTTGAAATCAGGCAACATGATGCTCCCAGATTTGTTTTTCTTTTTCAATATTTCCTTGGCAATTCGGCGTCTTTTCTCATTCCATAAAAATTTTAGGATTGTTTGTTCCAGCACTTTGAAAAATGCCGGTGGAATTTTGATTGGGATGGTATTGAAAGCATAGATGGCTCTAAGCAGTATAGACATTTTAACAATGTTTATTCTTCCAATCCATGAGCATGGAATGGTCTTCCATCTTTTTGTGTCTTCTTCAGTTTCGTTCACAAGTGTTCTGTAGTTCATTGAGTACAGATCCTTTATCTCTTTGGTTAGGCTTATTCCCAGGTATCTTATGATTCTTGGTGCTATAGTAAATGGAATCTATTCTCTAATTTCCCTTTCTATATTTTCATTGTTAGTGTATAAGAGAGCAACTGATTTCTGTACACAGATTTACTTTTAAGGTCAGTTTAAACATGTATCCTCTGGATTACGCTTACCGATTCTGATGACTCATTCCCATTCTAGTTTTTTTTTTTTTTTTAATTTTTTCTCACATATACTAGGCTACATTCTCTATTATTTTATTATGTGATCTCACAGAATGGAACTCATTCCCATTTATGTTGTTTCAGTGAATATTTCAATCTCAGGAATAAACAAATCTCTGGGATTTTTGCTCATATAATGGCATAATGCCAGGTTTACAGTTTTGCTGAGGAGCTTACACATGGCCTTTGTCTATGTGCAAATGAGCAGAGAAGCTTTTCAGAAAACCAATCATTTTCACAGACTGCAACTTCCAATATTTCATAACAAATCTTAAGTAATGGTTCAAAATGCACGCTGATCTTGATGACATATGCAAAGATGAGTAAAATCAATTTTAGCATTACAGGTGCGGTTTGCAGTTTCAGATCAGTAGCTGGTGCAGCAAGCAGATGTGGCTTTTTGCAAATTTTCTGCTCTGAGCCCAGCATTTGCGATTTAACCGTGTAGTTTCAAGGGATGTTCATAAACAGTCAAAGAAAGAATTTTAGAGATAAACAGAAAAGAAATAATGTGTGTTCAATAAAAAAAAAGTTAACTTGGTTTTCAAGTGTGAAGATTAAAATGCCCAGTAAGGACTGAAATACACTTGTGGTTTTGGCTTGAAAATGCATGATGCACTTACAGGTTTTATCAATATTTATATTTGTATACTGATGGTGACTGAAATGAAGTCCTTATTAGAAATAATAATGCAATTCAACAAATATTGCAATTCAACAAATAATGCAATTCAACAAATATTTCTGAGTATGTTTTATTCTCCAGATACTGTGCTAAGCATATAAAGATGATTGACAAGGTACCTGCCTTTAAAAAGTTCATGGTTAAGAGTGAAGTGGAAGACAGACATAATCACACAAATAGATGCTGTGTGTATCCAATGCATGCAAGCATGTGTGTATGTGAGTCTGTATATATGTACTTAAAAAACAAAGCACAGGAAGTATGCTAATAAAATGAACTAGAAACCTTAAAAAGAAAGAAATAAAGAAAGAAAGAAAGTTGGGAGTCAAAGGTGATAACCTGAATAAAACTTTGCTGTTTTATAGGATACAACTGACAATTCTACCCTTCTTGAAAACTTTCTTTTCTTACTTTTGGCAGCAGCACAACTCACTGGCTACTCCTTTCAGACTCCTTCCCCATCTATATTACTTCTATACATAGTGTAAATGTTGGAGAACTTCAGGAGTGAATCTTAGTATGTCTTTCTTCTCCCATCCTTGGTTTTAATTGCCATCCATATTCTGATGACTCCTAAAGTTTTGTCTCCATGCTAGTCTTCTCCTGTTAGATCCAGGTTGGTATATCCTACTGTCTACTTGATAGCTTTACATGGTGTTTATATTAGCATCCCAAGTATATTAAAAATATTGGTTTGAAAAAATTCCTTCCTCTTGGCAGCAAACATTGTTATACCCAAATTTCCCTATTCTCAGAGAATAGTCCTAGCCCTCACCATGTCTACAAACTCCAAACTGTAGGAGTAGTCATTGATCTATCCTTTCCTCCATTCCTCAAATCCAGCTTAGCATCAAATGTGGTAGTCTTTCCAACCAGAATATCATATCCACTTGCCTTAATTGTCTTTGCCACTATCAATGTTTCAGCTAAATCATCAATTCACCAAAACCTTGTTTGTTTTTAACAAATTAGTGTAAAATCAATTGTCTAAAAACCAATTCATAAAAATGCAAGTTCCCTCAGACACATCTATATTAAATATTTATATAGTTTTTCATCATATTGTGGAGACATGGATTATTTAATGAGATTTTCAGGATTTTAAAATAATCTTTAAGATGAGTTGATCCATAATAGTCTTAATACTGTTACATATTACTTACTGTAGTTGTTTTGCAGTGAGTGTTTTGGCAAAATTTATTTAAATGTCTATTTTAAGAGTGATTCACAATTTAGTCCTTAAGGAATTCTCAAATATTAACTTGTTTGAGTTTATTGATGAATTTGTGACTCTCAATTTATTGGGAGATAGAAACTCACTCATTTTAAAGTACCAATATTGAATATATGCCCAAAACTTGTCACTGAAAATGTGTAAGATAGTCTCGTTTTCAACAAGGAAATAGTAAAACAATCAGGAATACACTAGATTTTGGCTTGCCAGAGTGAAATCACTCATAATAAATCTAAAATAAACTGAATTAAAACTTAAATTCCTTGACTAAAACATTTTAGGAATTTTCAAAGTTTATTAAAACCATCCATTTCAGTCAAAATATCTCTAAACTTTATGAATAAATAACATCTTCCAGTAAATTGGTAAATTTGGCAAATTTACCACTCAGCATATTGATCATTCACCATATTTATGAATTATTTGTAGAGATTCAAGAATTTTGCAACTGACGCATATTTTCTCTTGGACAAACTGAACTAAAGCAATTCATTCATTATATCTTAATGGGAATATTAAAAATCTTTCTAACTAGTCTTCCTCTTTTTGTTCTCACGCATCCTATCAATCTTCTCTATTCGCAGCAGCCAGAGACCATTTCACTTTGAAATGCTATCATGATCATATCACTGCCTATTTAAAGTCTATTAATGGAGTCCCAATTTACACAGTAAAATCTAATCTGCCTGGCAGAAGCCTAATATCCCCTGAGTGATCTGACTCCTGACTCAGTCTCCAGCTTCTTCTCAGGCCACTCTTTTTCTGTTTAACCACATTTCAGCACCTGGAGCTCTATTTGAATCAAGAAAAGAAAAAAATGCTTTCTCTTTAGGGTCCTTGTATTATTCTTTCTGCTAGAAATTTTCTTTTCCTGGTTCTTCACTCAGCTGGCTCCTTTTAACCTAAAATATAACTCCCTTCAGCAGTCGTTGCCTAAACGTGTATTTGTGAAAAACTGTCTCTATTATTCTCTATCATAGCAATTTATTCTTTTCCTTTCTAATTCTACTTCCTTCTAGATTTCTTTTCTTTGTGCACTAAGTGATGCCCCCCTTATTGTCTATTGAACTCCCTAAATTTCATAAGGAAAAGGATCTGTCTGTCTAGTTCAACATTGCATCACTCCTGGGCTTAGCACAGGGTAAGTGCCCTCTGGATATTTGTTATTCTATAAAATAAAAACAATAATATGAGGCTTGGGGCAATAAAAATAAATGGAAATGGATTATTTCCTAGAAAAAATAATGGAATCTGGAATATATCATATCAAACCAATATGTTCAATAGCAAGATAAAAATTCCTAGCAGATTATTAAATGAGTGATTTGTTAAAGAATACAAAAGTAATACTGAACCACCATCCCCACTAAAAGGAATCATGTAAAAATTAAATTGACTTACTCTATCATGATTGGGTCTTTATACTAATAGATGAATTTGACTGCTCTATAAACAGTATGTTGTTATTTTAGTTTACATTCAGCAAAATTCTAAATGTATTGTGGATAAGGTGGAGAAATAGACACCAGATTATAAGCATATGACTAATGGTTATTTGAGCAATTGTCTCAAAAAAAATGAGTATTTATCAATTAAATGTTGTCAACCTGGAGAAACTGCTCTAAGGCTATGCCATAGGATTCCATATTAGCTTTATTCTACTTAACTTTTTAAAAAGTCAAGGTATTTCTAAAGATATATAAAGCATTCAGTCAATGTTACAAAGCAGGAAGGATTGCTAAAATATCTGATGACAGGATCAGAATAAAAGTATGTGAAATTAGGCTAGAATATTAAGCTAAAACAAGGCAGATAAGGTTTATTAAGAATAAATATAGGGGCTCCTGGGTGGCTCAGTATGTTAGGCATCTGGCTTCAGAACCCTGCATCAAGCTGTCTGCTCAGTGGGGAGCCTTCTTCTCCCTCTCCCTCTGCCTGCTGTCCTGCCTTTTTATGTGCACATGCGCTCTCTCGCTCTCTGTCAAATGAATAAATAAAATCTCTTCAAGGAGAATATAAAATTTTGTATTTACATTTTCAATTTAAAAACAAAGGTATTAGTTCTTTAGGAGTGACAGGTAGGACCCTTCAGTGGAACTCAAGCTTAACCAAAAGTCACCCTCCTGTGTGTGTGTGTGTGTGCGTGTGTGTGTATGTGTGTGTGTGTGTTTAAGATTTATTTATTTATTTTAGGGGGCAAGGGCAGAGGGTGAGAATCTCCAAGCAGACTCCCCATTGAGCATGGAGGCTGAGGTGGGGTTTGAGCCTGACACTGGGCTGGACCCCATTACCCATGAGATCATGACCTGAGCTTAAACCAAGAGCCCCACACTTAACCAACTGAGGCATCCAGGTGCCCCACCTTCTTGTGGTTTAAGGATGAAAGTAGAATTTGGAAAAAAAAGTTCTAGTAATAGAAACGTATTATCCAGACAGAGAAAGAGATTAGTTCCATTCTAATATTCACTGGTCCAATACTTAAGGTATAGTAAATCTAATTCTGGGGCCCACGTTTTATATATGAAATTAAGAAACAAATGCTTACCTAGTAAAAATGCCTGGAAACTGTTATTTAAGCAAAAGTTACATAAAACTATAAAGAGTAAGCAGGCAAGTAATATAAAGATTGGAGGATTGATAATCTTTGTGTTTTTTTCTAATAGTTAATTTTCCTGATTTTATTCTAGCTAAAAAGTACTTTTTAAAATTTAAGGAAAGAAATAATATAAACAATGGTTCCATAGGTAATGGGAGTCTTGTAATGATAAAAGCTGTCATTTTTAAGCTCTTAGGTGCCATGCCCTATAAAAGGTGGCTTGCATGTATTATCTTAGATCACTTACATAGACTATCTTGGGAAAATGGATTTATTGTCCTTATATAATTAGCAAATTAAGGTACAAAAAATTAATTTTTCCCAAAGTTCATATTAACAAAGTAGAAATATTGGAATTTGAGCCCAAATCTATTGAACCCACTAGTCCTACTCTTTCCAATATAACAGTTATCTTTATCAGCTTATTTACATTTTTTGTATTTTATGTCCATTATAATGATTACAAATTACTCTCATGTGGAATGTGTTTAAGCTAAAACAATAAATATTCTGAATGCATTGAGTTATGTTGAGAACATAGAAGTAAAAGTAGAAAATGGCTGGCTTGTAACAAAGGAAAATAAATTTTTTTTAAAGATTTCATTTATTTATTTGACAGACAGAGATCACAAGTGAGCAGAGAGGCAGGCAGAGAGAGAGAGGAAGAAGCAGGTTCCCTGCTGAGCAGAGACCCCAATGCGGGGCTCGATCCCAGTACCCTGGGATCATGAGCTGAGCCGAAGGCAGAGGTTTAACCCACTGAGCCACCCAGGTGCCCCCAATTTTTTTTTTTTTTTTAAGATTTTATTTATTTATCTGACAGACAGAGATCACAGGTAGGCAGAGAGGCAGGCAGAGAGAGAGGAAGAAGCAGGTTCCCTGCTGAGCAGAGACCCCGATGCGGGACTCGATCCCAGGACCCTGGGATCATGACCTGAGCGGAAGACAGAGGCTTTAACCCACTGAGCCACCCACGCACCCCACAAAGGAAAATTTTTGAGGAAGAAAAGCATTTTTCTCATAAAATGCTTATATTTATTCACCTCAATTTCATACATTGACTTTAGTGACTAGGAGAATATTTTCTGTCTCTAAAGTAAAACAAATATGGTTTTAGGTAATTGGCAGAAAACAGTTTCAACTTTAGAATACGTGACATTGGGACGCCTGGGTGGCTCAGTTGGTTAAGCGGCTGCCTTCGGCTCAGGTCATGATCCCAGCGTCCTGGGATCGAGTCCCACATCGGGCTCCTTGCTCCGCAGGGAGCCTGCTTCTCCCTCTGCCACTCTGTCTGCCTGTGCTCGCTCTCTCTCTCTCTGACAAATAAATAAATAAAATCTTTAAAAAAAAAAAAAAGAATACGTGACATCCTCAGAAATCCATGAAATAGTCCTCTACAACTGCTAAGTTAACAATTCACATGTGTTATTTTACAGCTTAAAATTTTTATCATAATTTTCTCCCATTTGAAAAAAAAAAAAAAAGAGAAAGAGAGACAGAGACAGAGACAAACCAAGAAACAGACTCTTAACTATTGAGAACACACTGACCATTGTGTGTGTGTTGGGGGGTGTGTGTGTGTGAAACAGGCCTTGGGGATTAAAGTGCACTTGTCCTGATGAACACTAGGTGATTAAAATAAAAACTTAAGATTTTTTTTTCTCCCATTTCATTCTCACAAAATGCCTCCTCATTTTCCAGATAGCAGAGAATGAGAAAACTGGAGTGACATATTTGAGGCCACAGAGAAAGCAAGTGGTAAAATGAGATAAAATACAGTCCAGTAGGCCCAAAATAGAAGAGGTAGGGAAGCACATGTAAAATAATACAACATAATATCCATTATAAAAGCAACATTATTGACAGGAATTCATCATCAGCAAGAGTATTAATGCTGAGATTCCGAGTCTAGGAGACAGTGCTCTTGTCTAATTGAATATTCTCAAAATCCTATGTGATCATGAACTCAGAATCTGTATCATTTTTAAGACCATCTTTATTTTACTTAACTTTATTTTGCTCGCAGTTATAATCTAGGAGAAGAAATAGAACCTTACCATGTTTCTACCAGGAGTAAATTCTGTAACTGTCTTTTATACATTTGGGGATTGGTTTTGTTATAGCAAAATTGAGCTAATTTATCACCAAGGTAATGGTGAAGATGCATGTTTTATAGAAGCATGGCTTAAAACTTTAAATGAGTGAATATTATTTTACATAACAAATACCCTAACAAATGCTGTTCCTTATGACAGCTTCTGGAATTAAAATCAACCAATAATACTTGACAATATACATACCATTTTTTTTTCCAAAATTCCAGGAAAACCCTTTGCCCTGATTAACAAATGGGCTTACACGGAAATTCAAATTTATGATGCTATTATACGAAATACATTTAAATTTAACTTAAATTTTAAGGTAGCATATAAATATTTGCTAACTTCTTTCTTAACAGTTCTTCAACAGAATAAACTGTCTAGCTTATGGATTGTCCTCTCAAATTACCTATATCCAAAATCTATCATTCTTTTAGAGTTTTTATTAACCAATAATGAAGTTATACTATCTAGCCATGACCAAATTAAAGAACACAGAGACTGTAATCTTGTCTCTCTACATCTAAAACTAACCTTGTAAATTTAATTCTAAGATATTTCTGGGGTGTAACTGAGCATGAATTGGAGATAGATGTATTTGATAATAGATAAATGTCTTAGCAGATCATTTTTAAGGCTTTAATATGAATGTATAGGTGAAAATATTCGAATATATAACTTCATATAATATTTAATTATTCTATCCAGACCAATCATACCATTGTTTAGTCTGAATTGATTTCCCCTGTGTCCTCCCTATTTTCCTCTCTATTCTCTACCAATTCTCTGAGTATCTTGTAAAAAAGTTAATTTTGAATAGAAAAAATATCATAAAAAATAAATGATGATTCAAAAAATCAAAATAAATTTCTCCCCTTTCGATTCTGTACTTCTCTTTAAAAGGATCTTACTTTAATGAGTGTTTAATAATTGTTATTCAGTAATGTTAATAACTATGATGAGTCTGAAGTTCATCTAAGTGGAAACCACATCATAGCATGAGAACATAAAACCTTTTACTGGAGATGAAAAAATAAAAATTGATTATTGAATTTTACCATTTTGGCAAAATATTAAACAGCATGATATTCAGGAAATAGAGAACAAAATAAAGAATGCCAGCATGTTCCCAGAAAGCCTAGCTAACAAAATGTGACACCAGTGGAGCAAAATGCTCCTAGCCAAGCTAATAGCCCATAGAATAGTTTAGTATGCAATTTGAAATTTGACTGTGAGACCTAGATTTTCACAGATGCTGCTAAATATCAGTACTTCCACCATGTCACAATGAACAAAAGGGTAAGCCCTTAGATGAAACCAACAGCTGTGTCACCACTGAAACTCATCTTAGGTAAATAATATGTCAGATTCATGAGGGTATTAAAGCACATGCAGGGACAATGCCATTTGTTCAACTCCATGAGCTGTAGGTATATTACAAGTCTAGGGTCTGCCATTAACAAGGCAAGCCCCCATAAATCCTGAGCCAACCAAATCTTTGAGACATTCAATTCTGCTGTAGTCAAATAAAATCAGTGTAGAAATGGATTACAAAAAATGGATTACTGTTCTATGCAAAACTGAGAACAACCAAAATCACAGTAGAAAGATGAAATTCTATGAGGACATGCCTAAGCATAATTTCAAGCAACAGGGCATAGCCAATGACTGCTGGGAAACCATAGCAACAGGCAGACCAAGCTGGCATGTTAGTAATATGAGATGGAATGATTCTTGTAAACGGAGGAAGCTAAGCTGTAAGCAGGATCAAGCCTGTAAACATAAAGGAAGCATACTTTCTCTCTTACAAAAAGAGATGTAGACTTATTAGTAACAATATTCTAATAGATGTCAGCAACAATAGCACAGCCATTAAACAAGAATCACAATGGAGCATCCTATACCTTTAGAATCCATGTATCAAAAATAGAGATAATTTTGGTAATTTCATAATTTATCTCTCTTGGATGTCATTTGAGAAAAATATACTTAAATCTAAGCAATAATAAAGCAGACTAGAACAAATCCCTAACATATACCATCTAAATTTAGTGACAAAGAATTTTATTTGGTAGTCTACATTTAGAAATTGATGTTGTACAAAAAATGCTATAAATGATAGCTTTTTCAGATGGAACATGGAAATTTAAAATATTTAAATACTCCTGTGTGTCAAAAATGAACATATAATTTTCCCAATATAAATCCTGACAATACAAAGAACATATAAATCTATGGAAATAAAAGCACTAGGATTCATTTTATATTTCTGCAAAGGAAAATACTTTCATTTTTACCATCTCTACTGTAAGGTATTTAATCGATAGCATAATGTAAAAAGAACTACTGATGACTAATAAGATATAAGGTAATCTCTATATTTCTTCCCATTATTACTGTCCTGAATATTTATAAAGCTGGACTACATATTTTTCTGTATGCATTAGCTGTAAATCTCAAGTCATATTTTAGCCAAGTAAATACATCTTCGAGGAAAGACCTCTGAAGAAGAAAAAATGGGATTTTGAAACCAAGTATTAAGTACAACATCCTAGACAGTATTTTATTTGAGACACTTTGCTGTGCTATCAGTATGATAGAAAATCACATTGAAGATGAGCATTTTTATGAATTGAGATTGAAAGCAGTTGAGTCCAGCTGTTTCCAACAGGACAAAAGAAATTTTGTAGAAGCCTAAGTATTGTATGTGTGGTTTTTAAACACACTGGTTTAAGAAAATCAATACTATAAAAATGGTTCTTAATAACTTAATAGAGATGTTCTTAATAACTTAATCAAAGTATTTCTTTACTTCCACTGATTCCTATCAATTAAAATAAAGTGAACAGATCCTGGATTTTGCTCAAGATGGTGGAGGAGTGGGGGACTCTGTTTCAACTAGTCCTCTGAATTTAGCTAGAAATCTACCAAACCACTCTGAACATCCATGAAATCAGTCTGAGATGTAAGATTATACACATCTGGATCTCTACGGGGGCAGAGGATCATAAGTCAAGAGGGTGCACCTTGCCTGAATTACCATTTTCAGCTGTACATCCCCTCAAACACAATTCAACAGAATGACTAGGAGGAGCAATTCCCAACAAAGAAAAGACCCAGAGACAATGGCCTCTCCCACAGAGCTAATGGATATGGATATAAGCAAGATGTCAGAAATAGACTTCAGGGTAGCAGTTATGAAGACAATAGTCAGGCAGGAGAAAACTATTAATGGTGACATAAATTCTCTAAGAGCAGAAGTGAGAGCTGATCTGGCAGAACTTAAAAATGCTATCAGTGAGAGCCAATCTAATCTGGATACTCTAACAGCTAGGGTAAATGAGACAGAAGAATAAATCAGTGATCTAGAAGACAAATAGAAAGAAGGAACAGGAGGAGGAACAAAGTGCTTAAATCCATGAAAACAGAATTAGAGAAATAAGTGATGCCATGAAATGTCCCAATGTCAGAATTATTGGGATCCCTGAGTGGGTGGAAAGAAAGAAGACTAGAAGATATATCTGAGCAAATTGTAGCTGAGAACTTCCCTAATCTGGGGGATGAAACAAAAATTCATGTCCTAGAGGCAGAGAGGACCTCTCCCAAGATCAAGGAGACAAGACCAATGTCCCAGCATGTAATAGTAAAACTCACAAATATTAGAACCAAGGAAACCATTTTAAGGGCAATTGGGGGAAGAGATTCCATATGTACAGTGGGAGGAACACTGAATAACATCAGACCTGTCCACAGAGATCTGTCAAGCCTGAAAGGGCTGGCAAGACATAGTCAGGGTACTAAATGAGAAGAGCAAGCAGCGAAGAGTTCTTTATCTGGCAAGGCTGTCATTCAGAATTGATTGCCAGGACTGGCAGAGATTAAAAGAACATGTGACAACTAAGCTGGACCTGCAAGAAATATTAAGGGGGGTTCTATAAAAGGAGAAAGACCCCAAGAGTGATACAGAACAGAAATATTCAGAGACAATCTATAGAAACAAGGACTTCACAGGCAAGATGATGACAATAAAACCTTATATTTCAATAATCATTCTCAACATGAACGGCCTAAATACTCCCATACAATGGCAAAGGGTTGCAGATTGGATGAAAAGACAGGACTCATCCACATGTTGTCTACAAGAGACTCATTTTGAATCTAAAGATACATCCAAACTGAAAGTGAAGGGAAGGAGAACCATCTTTCGTGCCAACAGACCTCAAAAGAAAACTGGGGTAGCAATTCTCATAACAGACCAATTAGATTTTAAGCTAAAGACTATAGTTAGAGATACAGAAGGACACTATATCATTCTTAAGGGGTCTATCCAACAAGAGGATCTAACCATTATCAATACCTACACCCCCAACATGGGAGCAGCCAACTACATAAGCCAACTGTTAACCAAAATAAAGAGACATATTGATAATAATACATTGATAGTAGGAGACCTCAACACTCCACTCTCAGTACAGACAGATCATCTAAGCAGAAAATCAACAAAGAAACAAGAATTTTGAATAGCACACTGGACCAGATGGACCTTATAGATATATACAGAACATTCCTCCCTAAAACAACAGAATACTCATTCTTCTCAAGCATGTATGCAACTTTCTCCAGAATAGACCACATACTGGGTCACAAATCAGGTCTCAACCAATACCAAAAGACTGAGATTATTTCCTGCATATTCTCAGACCACAATGTTTTGAAACTAGAACTCAACCACAAGAAAAAGTTTGGAAGAAGTTCAAACACTTGGAAGCTAAAAACCATCCTGCTCAAAAATGTTTGGGTCAACCAGGAAATCAAAGAACTTGAATAACTCATGGAAACCAATGAGAACAATGACACATTTGTCCAGAACTTATGGGATATGGTAAAGTTGGTCCTATGGGGGAAATATATAGCCATCCAAGCCTCATTCAAAAAAAATATAAAAACCCCAAAGACACAAACTATCTTTACATCTTAAAGATCTGGAGAATCAACAACAAGTTAAACCTAACCCACGCAAGAGAGGGGAAATAATTTATTAGAGCAGACATCAATGAATTAGAAACCAGAAATACAGTAGAACACATCAATGAAACTAGAAGCTGGTTCTTTGAAAGAATTAATAAGATCGATAAACCACTGGCCAGACTTATCCAAAAAAAAAGTGAAAGGAACCAAATTAATAAAATTATTAATGAAAGGGGAGAGATCACTACTAACACCAAGGAAATAAAAATAATTATCAGAAATTGTTGTCAACAGCTATATGCCAATAAATTAAGCAACCTGAAAGAAATGGATGCGTTCCTGTAAACGTATAAACTACCAAGACTGAAACAGGAAGATATTGACATCCCAAATAGACCAATAACCAGTAACGAGATTGAAGCAGTGATCAAAAGACCTCCCAAAAGGGGCGTGGTTCAGTGGGTTAAAGCCTCTGCCTTTGACTCAGGTCATGATCCCAGGCACCTGGGATTGAGCCCTGCATGGAGCTCTCTGCTGGGTGGGGAGCCTGCTTCCTCCTCTCTCTCTCTGCCTGCCTCTCTGCTTACTTGTGATCTCTCTTGGTCAAATAAATAAATAAAATCTTTAAAAAAACAAAAACAAAAAACCTCCCGATAAACAGGAGTGCAGGGTCTGATGGATTCCCTGGGGAATTCTACCAAACATCCAAAGAAGAAATAATACCTATTCTCTTGAAGCTGTTTCAAAAAATATAAAAAGAAGGAAAACTTCCAGACTCTTTCTATAAGGACAGCATTGCCTTGATCCCAAAACCATGCAAAGACCCCATCAAAAAGAATTTAAGACCAATATCCCTGATGAATATGGATGACAAGATTCTCAACAAGATCCTAGCTAATAGGATCCAACAGTACATTAAAAGGATAATGCAGCACGACCAGGTGGGAATTATCCCTGGGTTTCAAGGGTGGTTCAACATACGCAAATCAATCAATTAAAAGGAGATAGAACACACAAATAAGAGAAGAGAGAAGAACCACATGATCCTCTCAACTGATGCAGAAAAAGCATTTGACAAAATACAACATCCTTTTCTGATTAAAACTCTTCTGAATATAGGAATAGAGGGATCATTCCCTAATTTCACAAAATCCATCTATGGAAAATCCAAATGATTATCATTCAAAGATTGGGAACACAAGGATGCTCACTCTTGTCACTGTCGTTCAACATAGTACTAGAAGTCCTAGCAACAGCAATCAGAAACCAAAAAGAAATAAAAAGTATTCAAATTGCCAAAGAAAAAGCCAAACTCCTCTCTCTTTGCAGATGACATGATACTTTATTTGGAAAACCCAAAAGATTCCACCCCCAAATTACTAGAACTCACACAGCAATTCAATAACGTGGCAGGTTACAAAAATCAATGCACAGAAATCAGTTGCATTCTTATACACTAACAATGAAACTGTAGAAAGAGAAATTAGAGAATCAATTCCATTTACAATAGCACCAAAAACTGTAAGATACCTTAGAATAAACCTAACCAAAGAAGTAAAGGATCTATACTCTAGGAACTACAGAACACTCATGAAAGAAATTGAAGAAGACACATAAAGATGAAAAAACATGCCATGCTCATGGATTGGAAGAATAAACATTGTTAAAATGTCTATGGTGCCCAGAGCAGTTTTTCAGTGCCATCCTGATCAAAACACTAATGGCATTTTTCAAAGTGCTGAAACAAACAATCCTAAAATTTGTGGGGAACCAGAAACGACCGTGAATTGCCAAGGAAATGTTGAAAAAGAAAAACAAAGCTGAGGGCATCACGTTGCCTGATTTCAAGCTATATTACAAAGCTGCAATCACCAAGGCAGCATGGTACTGGCACAAAAACAGATACATAGACCAATGGAACATAATAGAGAGTCCAGATATGGACCCTCAATTCTAAGGTAAGTAATCTTCGAAAAGGCAGGAAAAATAACCAATGGAAAAAAGACAGTCTCTTCAATAAATGGTGCTTGGAAAATCAGACAGCTATATATAGAAGAATGAAACTTGACTATTCCCTTACACCATACACAAAGATAAACTCAAAATGGATGAAAGATCTCAATGTGAGACAGAAATCTATCAAAAACCTAGAGGAGGACATAGGCAATAACCCCTTCAACACTGGCCACAGCAATTTCTTTCAAGACATGTCTCCAAAGAAAGGCAAGGGAAACAAAAGTGAAAATGAAGAAGAGATGCCTCCAAAGAGAGGCAAGGGAAACAAAAGTGAAAATGAACTTTTGGGACTTCATCAAGATAAAAAGTTTCTGCATGCAAAGGAAATAGTCAACAAAACAAAGAGGCAACCCACAGAATGGGAGAAGATGTATGCAAATGACACTACAGATAAAGGGCTGGTATCCAAGATCTATAAAGAACGCTTCAAACTCAACACCTAAAACCATGTCAAAAAATGGTCAGAACACGGTCGCCAAACTGTGGAAAGAACCAAGATGCCCTTCAATGGATGAATGGATAAGGAAGATGTGGTCCATATACACTATGGAGTATTATGCCTCCATCAGAAAGGATGAATACCCAACTTTTGTAGCAACATGGACGGGACTGGAAGAGATTATGCTGAGCGAAATAAGTCAAGCAGAGAGAGTCAAGTATCATATGGTTTCACTTATTTGTGGAGCATAACAAATAACATGGAGGACATAGGGAGATGGAGAGGAGATGGGAGTTGAGGGAAATTGGAAGGGGAGGTGAACCATGAGAGACTATGGACTCTGAAAAACAATCTGAGGGTCTTGAAGGGGTGGGGGGTGGGAGGTTGGGGGAGCCAGGTGGAGGGTATTAAGGAGGGCACGTATTGCATGGAGCACTGGGTGTGGTGCAAAAACAATGAATTCAATGAATGCTGAAAAGAAATTAAAAAAAAATGGGCAGAAGACATGAACAGACACTTTTCAAAGTAAGACATACAAATGGCTAACAGACACATGGAAAATTTTCCATCATCACTAATGATCAGGGAAATTCAAATAAAACCCATGTTGAGATACCACCTTACACAAGTTAGAATGGCAAAAATTGACAAGGCAAGAAACAACAAGTATTGGAAAGGTTGTGGAGAAAGGGGAACCCTCTTATACTATTGGTGGGAATGCAAGTTGGCACAGCCACTTTGGAAAAGAGTGTGGATCTTCCTCAAAAAATAAAAAATAGAGCTACCCTATGACCCAGCAATTGCACTACTGGGTATTTACCACAAAGACACAGATGTAGTGAAGAGAAGGGCCATATGCACCCCAATGTTCAAAGCAGCAATGTCCACAATAGCCAAACTGTGGAAAGAACCAAGATGCCCTTCAATAGATAAATGGATGAAGATTTGACCCATATATACAATGGAATATCACCCAGCCACCAGAAAGGATGAATACCCAACTTTTGTATCAGCATGGGTGGAACTAGTGAAGATTATGCTAAGTGAAATAAGTCAAGTAGAAAAAGTCAATTACCACATGGTTTCACTTACTTGTGGAGCATAAGGAATAGCATGGAGGACATTAAGAGAAGGAAGGGGAAAATGAAGGTGGGGGGAAATGGAGGAGGAGACAAACCATGAGAGACTATGGACTCTGGGAAACAAACTGATGATTTTAGAAGGGAGAGGGGTGGGGAGACGGATGATTCTGGTGATGGGTATTAAGGAGGGTATGGATTGCATAGAGTGCTGGGTGTTATATGCAAACAATGAACCATGGAACACCATATCAAAAACTAACGATATACTGTATGGTGACTAACATAACATAATACAAAATTTTTAAGAAGTAAAATAAAATAAAGGGAACAAAATATAGACAAAGATACCCTGTCGATAGTTCATAGCTTCTGATTTATCCGTCTTCCTGGTGTTAATATGCTGCTTTGATTTTTATACTTCTCTTCCCCAATTAGCCTATCTAATGCCCCAGAAGTTGACTCCATTTTCACTTTTGGGACTGATACTAGTCATAATCAATCATGCTAATACTTTCTTCCTTGCCAGGTACAGGATTCCAATGTTAAGCAAATCAGTACTTGACATTTTCCTGATTAATGATATTGGTCCAGAGGTGGACACATGACAAAATTTGGTCTTATCATACAAAAAACAAACAACAACAACAACAACAAACAAACCCAAAAAAGACCCATTTTTCCAGATTATCAAAGAAATTTATCTTCAAGGGATGTGTCTATCTTGTATATGTTGATTAGACAGTTGAATAAAGGAGTCTTTTTTAATATCAAGATTAAATATATTAAATTGAGAATCAATTGCTTATGGCAACTGTTATGTTGAATAAGAAGAGTTTATAAAATGGATTTGTAAGAGAAACTTTGTTTTATTTCTCCATATCTCTTTCCTTACATACTGTGACTTTTCTAATCAATGTTAGGCAATAGAAAAGCCTATAGTTATTTAAGACCCAACACAAAGAAATTATTGAAAATATACAGTCTCAATGATAACCAAAACTCGGATTTAGATTTAATGATAAATTTGCTCCTTTCGCCTGGTTGGCCTCTTGATGTGGGATAGAACAGCGTCATCCTACTTCTTTCTCTATAAGCCTCCTAAATATGGTTTCACAAGGTCCAATCATGAAAAGGGAATTGAGTTTGGTGGGAAAGAATGTTCTCACACAGATTTATAACTTTCTTAGATAAATCTGTTTGTCTGGGTTTGGTGTATATTTAAAAACTATTTTTTTTTCTCCCACAGGCATTTTCAAAGATACTTCAGGGACCCCCGCTGGTGATATTTGATTGCATAATAGGGTGAGGGGATGTGCCTTTTCCTTGGATCCTTATTTTTAATAATTTCAATCAATTCTTTTTTAGCCTCCCATTCCTCTTCTGGCAACTTTCCTAGAGGATTTGAACTGGCCTCAGGTTGGTTATCTTTCCTTTGCATAATTCACCTCTGATCCATGGAAAATGCTCGTATTTTGTATGGTTAATTTCCAAAAGTCAGGCCAATTCCAATGAAGCAACAATTCTTCTTTCCTCACTTATTCAAGTAGTCAACCAAATCATCTTATCCTTATAATCAGTCCCTGGATGAGAATCAAGTATGAGTACACTTGGCTTTACCAATTTTACCAAACACATAAAACTATTAAACAGAACTAATGAAAATTACTTCTCAGATTCAGGAAACCCAACAAATATCAATCAGTAAAAATAAAAGAAAATACATATCTAGATACTTCACAGTGAAACTGTTATCTCTTTCATGTTTGTCTCCTTTGTTTCAATATCCTATCCTCTATATAATTTCTTCAAATGTAACTTGGAAATAACTAATTCTTATTCAATGGTGTTTAATGAATAAAGTGTTTAAAGAATAAAGTAAGAATGAAAGGTCCTCTTCTGGGTCCAGAATGGCCGAGTTAAATACTAAATTTTCTATTTGCTAATCATACTATCTTGGGGTAAATACTCAATTTTTCTGGTTTTAACCTTTCCCATTGTTTCTGGTGTCAGAAATATATTCCTTCTTTTTCTGCCAGCTCACCTTTGCATAAATAGGTAGGATACATTGATTGATTGATTGATTGATTGAAAGACAGAATTGGAAATTGATATTTAACTTTAGCAGTGGGAAGACCTAAAGATATATAAGCAAATGAATAATATGATTAGAATCACATAGAAGAAACAATCTGCAAGCAACACATTGGCTGTATTAGTAAGTTGGACAGTATAGCTGGTGATCTCAATGAGAATTTAGTCTATGCTTAGGAATACTTAAAAATACAGACAAAAGGTATTAGAAACTTACTACTGATTAGGAAGGATGGGATTGGAAATGGGATGAGTCATTTACAGAATGTTGCAAAAATAATTGCATATCAGGTGTGAGGAATCAAATATTACCATTTGGAACAAAAGAACCTAAGAAAGAAATGTGCTTAGTTGTTCAGACTATGCTTGATGTCCTAAGATGATGCCCAGGATAGTGTATCCAACATGGCATTATTTATGTGGATTTGTAGCTCAGAATTAGATAATAACACATAGAAATGACGGCTAACTCTGCTAAGAAAGAGAGTGTCGAGAGAGAAAAGTTATGGACAAATAGTACCCACATGTCAAAAAATGTTAATTAGGTAGAAGCTAGATAAAAGCGGTGGAAGGAATGCACAGAGGAACCTTCATACCTTGACTTGAAAGATTTTAGAGTCACAAGTCCTTGAGAGGGGAATGATAGAGTAGGAAGTTAGTTAGACAGGGGCTGGAGGAGAAGAGGGTGATATATAGGTTACACATTAGAAGCCTGAGGGCACAACATTTTGACCTTGTGGCTCCATAGACACTGGGGCTAACAAACCAAGAGCCACAAGCTAAGCTCTCTTCCACTTCTGCCCCAGCATAACCCCTCTATTCATTTGCATTACAATGCTACCACCACCCCACGGAGGAAGGCTACCTAATAAACCTTGTAGGGTTTTGTCCCAGCCTGGAGGAGGAGTCCCCCAAATGATTGGAAGCAGCCTCCATTAGAAACTACACTAGGCATGATGCAAGCACCCCTCCCCCACCTCACATAAAAAGAATGAACTCCCCTCCTCCATAGCCTCAGGGCAGTTGCGACCTCTGAGCCTGCCTGGTCTCCCACCTTGAGACTATACTGTCCTTAATAAAAGTGTTCTCTGCTTTCACTTTGGGCACTGGTCTCTGTTTATTGCATTGGTGCCAAGAGCGGTTTTCATGCAGAAAATGATACTTATAATGTAACTGGGCCCATCACTTGTATGTGCCCCTTCCAAGGCCATGGGAGGGTCTCTAGGAATAGCTTCATATGGTCATATGGTTTTGTAAAATTTGTGAAACTAATTTTTTTTAATTTGTGCACCATTATTTATTTTTGTGCTTCAAGACACATGTTTATTGGAGACACAACTCTGTTGCAGGGATGATAGGAACTGTACCAAAAAAAGCAATGTCAACAAGGCCCTTGAAGGGGCTAGCAGGGTACAGTGCCCCCTCACCCTCACCCACTGTACAAAAATAAACTCACACCTATGGACCAGCAAAGACCAGCAGAACGGCTCCTCAGTAGGTACTCCATCCTCTGCCAGACCTGAGACCCCTTTCTTTGATCCTCATCCCTGCCACTTTTTAAAAAAATATATGTCAGGGCACCTGGGTGTCTCAGTGGGTTAAAGCCTCTGCCTTTGGCTCGGGTCATGATCCCAGGGTCCTGGGATCGAGCCCCGCATCGCATCGGGCTCTCTGCTCAGCGGGAAGCCTGCTTCCTCCTCTCTCTCTGCCTGCCTCTCTGTCTACTTGTGACCTCTGTCTGTCAAGTAAATAAATAAAATCTTTAAAAATAAATAAATAATAAATAAAAAATATATGTCATGTATCTTTTTTTAATTCAATTAGCCAACATATAGTACATACTTAATTTTAGATATAGTGTTAGTGATTTATCAGAAACTAACATTATTTATTTATTTATTTATTTATTTTAAAAGAGACCCCTTCCCCATAAAATATTTATCTGCTTACTTAGTTTTCATTCTCTTGAAAGCAGAACCTGAAATGAAGACAAAGTCAGGTCATTTATTTGGAAGAGGACCCCAGGAAGCAGGAGAGAGGGAACAGGAAAAGTCGTACAGAGAGGAGGGAAAAGCCTAAATATAAAGATGCATCATTAAGGTCGCTGCTGTAAATAACTGGGCTCGGTGCCACCATGACTTGCAAGAAGCATAAAAATTATCTCCTAGAATTATCCACCTAAAAGCAAGAGGCCAGAGCATTTAGCCACCATTTCCCATAACCCACTGGTAGATGAGTGCCCACAGAGATTAATTCTTGCTGAATTTCTGGGTGGCTCCCTGTTAAATAGCCAGTTCAGAGAATGCCTTGGGGCAGAATGCTGAAAGACATTATGCCCTTGAAGTGGGACCCTGATAGCCAAGATGAATCTGAGGTTGCTCTGAACTGTCTATCAGAATGCACATTTGAGTCAGAGTTGTGCCGAGGGCAATGGATGATTTTATGAAAAAGACATCTGCTTCAGTCCTATGGGTCAAAGCACAAACTTTGGAATGCCCTTATTCAGGGTGCTCAAAGAGAAAGAGAGTAATAATAAAATGGGAAAGCTTACATAGTATGAAGATAAGAAAACAACTAAATCAAAGCAATATAAGAGAAGCAAAGAAAGGAAAGAATGTTAGAAAGAAGTGTGGCCAAACATTACGTTTTACAGGGTGCTCAAGAATGATATGCTTAAAACCTGCTATTGAACTGGGTTAATGAGAGAAGATAATTGACTTTACAGAAGAATTTCATTGAAAAAGTGGGTCAGAAAATCACATTAAAATCCATAATTACTTTCTTTTCCTGCATTTGTGATATAGCTGATTCTTTTCCTGAAAATTTTCTCACCTAAATACCTTTCTGTTTCTGTAAGGGTTAAATGAGTTAATATATGTAAAGTGCTTAGGACTATGTCTGGCACATTGTGGGCACTATGGAACTCCTTTCTATTATTATTTGTATTATTTAGAAGATTATAAAGACATTGTGAATAATGTAATAAGAAGTCAAGTAGAGATCAATTTAAAGATTGTTAAGAAAATAGCAGGTTCTTTTCAAGTCAGGGAAGATTACTTCACAGTGATCTCAAGAGGGCTTGGAAGCTCAAGATCAAAGCAAAAAAGAGAGGACAGTGGGGGAAAACCAGGTATAGGGACATGAGAAATCAAGAAGGTCCGGAAGAGGCTCAGAATTAGAACCACAGGGATAAGTAAAGGCTGGTTATAGTTGGTCGAAGTACAAATAGGGAAGTAGTTAAGAAGTGGAGCTGTGGAGATTGTTTTCAGAGAAGAATTGTAGAAATGGAAATATTAAAAGTACAACAATTCTATTGTCCACAGGCACAGGAATAGCTAGACCTGATGACAACCAAGTACAGTGAACATTTCAGAATTAATATAATAATAACATAAAGTTATACTTTATAGCTTACAGAACCTTACTCTTCTTATAATAATGCATACACACACACAGACACATGCATATGTATGTATATATACATACGCATTATATATATGTATATACACAAAATGAAGTATATATATGAGGCTATTCATCATCCTAAACTAGAAGGAAGCTAAAAGTTCGGAAAAATAAGAAGACAGATTCTTAGCTTATTATTCCACTAGAATTTCACTAATGATTGCTCCTTCAATCCTTTATTCTAATTAATAAAATATGGCAGTGATTTACAGATATCATTTCCTATTACTAATTCCTATTATTATTTCCTATTACTATTACCGTTACATATTCTTATTACTGAAATATTTTTCATATCCTCTTATAAAATAAAGAAATACAAAGCATCTCAATGCCTATGACTAATAGGTTTTAATTAACACATATTTTTATATTAGCTTGTTAACTTTCTGCTCATTCTGTTCACATGTATTGATGACTTCATTTTTATAGTTTTAAATTTTCAAAGAGACCTCTCTCAGGTTTCTCTTTCATATACACATATTGGCTTTGTTTGTACTTTCAAATAATGAGTTCCGATTTGTTACAACCTACCTCTTTTTGATCTTTACAGCAGTCATTTCCATACATTCTAGCTGGGTCTGCTTAAGAAATATATGCTACTTTTTTTTCCGATCAGAAAAATATCAGAATATTTAAGATGTCCCTAATTTTGCTACACAAAATATTTTTGAGACTGTAAGCATCGGTCACTTCTTTTCATAAGCACAGAACATTACACTGAAAGATACAGTCACCTCAATGCCTTCTAGTTTTCTCAAAAGATTATTTCAAAGTGTAATTGTTTTATACGAAAGAGTGAACACTCATATGTTACCATGGTATTGACTGCTGCAAATCAATATGAATACCCTCTTACTATCCAAGCAGGAATATAGAGAAAAAGCACATTATGGTCCCATGTGGGTAACAATTCCAGGATGAATCTTCACTGTGGAAGATTAATTTCATATGAGGAGCAGCCTTTTTTGAATTAGTATATGAATCAACTAGTTACTATGTTCTACTAATGCAGAATATTTTATGGAAATACCTCTTCCATGAACTTTGAGCATAAATGATCAAAATGAAGGGTAGAAAGACATATATTTTATTTCACTAGAAAAAGAAGAAAATGAATCTTTCTTATCATTTAGGGAAATTTTTAACAAAATGTTGTAAAGTCCTTTTTGAAAATTTATGGAACTTACTCTATTTGTTTTATCAAATTAGTAGCAAAATAAGAAACTGCACTGATAAGAAAATACGTTTCAACTTAAAGATGCAATGAGATGACCATTATTTAATTGCTTTGTAAAAAGGGAACTCAACATTCACTATTTAATAAGGTTGTAATTTGAATTCAGTGAAATTACTATTGGTAAAGGTCCTCATCTAATTAAACACAAACAAATGTATCTTAATTCATGTCCCCAAAGAAGTAATCCCTTTATATTTTAGCCAAGTTCAGTGCTTCCAAAGGATTTAAATAACTGAGAAAGGTGCTTAATCAAAAATAGCTACTTATTTCAATTAACTTTATGTTAAACATGAATGATGCTTCATTTCCCATGTTCTGTGCTATAAATGGTGACAATTACTTTATTCATTCGTTTGTGGTCAGCCAATAAATATTGGATAACTACTACATGCATAGAACTATTCAAAACTTTGGAAGTTAAAAAAACTTTCCGATAATAAAAGAACATAAAATCTAACAGGAAATACAGTCATATAAATATAGGTAAGTAACTAAAATAGAACATGGTAAATTTTAAATTGATGATTCCACTCCAAAATAAAAAAATATTATAACTTATGCCTTTCTTTTCTCCATCATCTCTGTAACACATTTCAATGGAACTTTAATTTTTGAAATTTTATTTTATCTGTTCTTAACAATATCTACTCCTAATGATGATGTGATGGTGGTGGTGATGGATGATGATGGAGATGATATTAGCTAACAGTTACTGGACATTATGTGCCAGTCACTGCCCTAAGTAACCAATACGTATTTTCTCAGTAAATCCTCACGATGTCCTTATCAGTTAGATGCTATTATTATATTCACCATTCATAGAGAGGAAACCTGAAGGACACAGTGGTTAAGCAATGTGCCCAAGTTTACATAGCTAGTATGGGCAGAGATAGGAAGCAAAATTAGACTATCTGGTTCTAGAGCTTAGATTGTCAACCATCACACAAGACTGTATCTTAAATCATCATTATATATACCATAAAATATCACAATATATGTTCTGTAATAGAGAAATATTAACTCAACATAAATTATAAAAAAATATTATCTAGGGGCGCCTGGGTGGCTCAGTGGGTTAAAGCCTCTGCCTTCAGCTCAGGTCATGATCGCAGGGTCCTGGGATTGAGCCCCACATTGGGCTCTCTGCTCAGGGGGAAGCCTGCTTCCCCCTCTCTCTGTCTGCCTCTCTGCCTACTTGTGATCTCTGTCAAATAAATAAAATCTTTAAAAAAAATTATTCTCTCACATCTTCAACTGTTTCCATGTAATTATTCCTAGTCCCCTCTAAATTCTTGAGTAATTGCTTCTGCTCTACCTATTGTGTGACCTTAGAAAAATTAAGATTTAAAGAATTTAGGAACTTTTCCAATCTGTAAAATGGAGCTACCAAAATAATTGTCCTACCTCAGTTCAAATGTCCTACTTAAGAAACTACCTACACAAATTTCTAGAACCTCCTTTATCAGATCAAGTCTCCCTTAAATTTTGTTCCTCTCCAGGACTGGACAGCTGATGCTAGTTTTGGGGGCTTGCCAGCCTGTGGTGCAGAGTAGGGGGAAGGGCTCTGATCCTATCTCAGTCTGAAACAGATGGTGTGTCCATGTGTCTTCATGGTGGGATTTTGTTTTTGTTTTTGTTTTTGAAGTCTATTTATTTATTTATTTACTTACTTACTTAGAGTGCATGAGTGGAGGTAGGGACACAGGGAGAGGGGGAGAATCAAGCTCATGCAGACACCACACTGAGCATGGAACCCATGTGGGGCATGATCTCACAACCCCAAGATCATAACCTGAGTCAAAATCAAGAGAGGATGCTTAAATGACTGAGCAACCCAGGTCCCCATGGTGGGACTTTGAAATAATTTTGTCCATCCTCCAGATGAAGAAAATTTTGAATGATCTAAGTTCAAGGGTATTTACTGTCCCTTTCTCAAGGAAAGAGGGATTTTTCATATTCTCTTCCTTCAGTCACAATGGGTCTTCACATGTGTTTTAGGATCAATATAGAGTTTGCTTCCCTTCCCCAAAAGACGAAGGCTTTTGTTCTGTAGGAAATAAGGGACCAAGTGAGGTTTCCTCATTTTTTCAAGGTGGTGAAGGCTCTCTTGCTCCAAATCTGCAAAACTGAGGCAGTTTATTGGGTCAAAAACCCTACTTTCACTTTGTTCATGAGTATTCAGTGAAGTTCTTTGTAGAAATGCCAATGAATGAATGCAAACATCCTTTGCGTCTGCAGTTCTTAAGGCTTCTAAACTCTCACATTAGCCCGCACAAAACCTTCAGCATTCATTAAAAGTTTTAGCTGAATTATTTTTCCTACTTGTATGGAAACTTCATTTTCCTCCCATGGTTTGCCCTATATAAATCAGCACTCACACCGCACTCCTACTTGAAAGTGCTGCCTGTCCTTGGATTATAGACTGGTTAGTTTCTCTATGACCTATCTCTGATGGTTTGAAAAGTTATACTTTTGTAGATTATCTGTTGTCTAGATGCTCAGCGGAAATCAGAAGTCTTACATTTTTATATAGATTGTTATTTGTTATTTAACCTTTATTAAAGCATTGAATCTCGTGTGTTACTATCATCTTTATTTTGTATATAAGTAAATCGAGTTGCAGAGAATTTAAATCCTTGCCCAATATTATTTAACTATTAAATAACAAAAACCAGTTCTCTTGGCTTCGAGATCAAGTTGCTGTACAGAGTTGATTATGCCATAGGTCAGAAATGTTACAAAAATGAAAAAAAAATTCAATAGTATTCTACTATAATCCAGGGTGTCACCTGGGTGCTTTTTAACTCAAAGGAATTTCAAAAAGCAAATATGTCAGTATTCCCCCCACATTGTGCTAGGGACAATGAAAATTATGCTGAGCAAAAAAAGCCAGGCACAAATGGGTATATACTGTATAACTGCATTTACATAAAGTTCTAGAATAGGGGAACTAAGCTCTGGTGATAGAAATAAGAATGTTAGTAGCTTCTGAAAAGGGGGAGGTGGGTGAAGATTGTCCAAAAATTGGCACAATTAAACTTTGTTCTGTAATAATTTCCTTTATGTTGATTTTGGTGGTGGTTAAATTGTATACATTTTAAAAACTCATAGTACTATATATTTAAATTCTGTTTATTTTATTATATCTAAATTACACTTAAATAAATTTCAGCTATAACCAAATAAGAAGGAAGGTGAAGTTAAATTCATTAATTTAGAAATTTTGTGAGTTCAATGGGAAGTTTTACTTTTATAAGTGATACTTGTATTTTAAAATATTTTAGTGTGCATTATTTCATTTAATCGTTACTATACTGGGAAATGTGTATTATTATTATGTCCCTTTTATACTTGGGTCTGCCTGCAAGTTTGGATCTGTTGAAAGAGTTAGCTACATCATGAGTTAGAAATGTTAAAAGTAAAATAAATGCAATAATATCTTTCTGTAACTCGCAGAATCATATGTGTCATCTTGCAACTCTACATGGGAGGAAAAGAGAATATAGCCACTTTTTCTTCCATATTACAAAGGCGACAATGAAGCTCCTACCTCTTCATCATGAAAACTTCCACACCCTAAATAAAAATGGAAATGTTATTCTAAAGTAAATGTCTTCAATCATAATATATCATTATCATTTCCCTTTTTAAGTCAATTGATGAGGAAGTTTTTGGCCAAACTGACTGATGTTTCAGGACATGTCCAGATAATGGGCTCATCCTCTTACTAGGTTAACTAAAAATAGTTAGTTGATTGTTACTGTCTTTGTTTGCATATCACATGTTACCAGAATGTCTGGAATATTTTGATAGGACTAAATTCACACACATTATAATGAGAAAAATGGAACACATAATTATCCAAATAAAACACAGCATAATAAAATAGGAACCATTATAAAATAAATATGGCTATCACACAGGTCAGGCAAAGCTTCACAAAAATTGATTCTGTATATACCATAATAACAGTATATAATATGGCTTAGTCCTCACCCTCCATTAAGACAGGTTGTTATTGCTTATTATGTTCCCTTGGATTCAATGTTCACATGAAGCTCTAAGCCTTACAAATGAACTTAGGTTCAAATATGGTAATGACAGTCCATTTGTAATTTCAAAGGTACAGGACCACATCCAAATAGCTACTTATCAACTGGCACACAGATTTAATAATCCAACAAGAGTCACTATCAGTAAGTATTTTACAAGCCTTACACTCTTCCCTGTCTACTCAGTGGTATCTCTGCAAAGAGATGCTGCTTTGATAATGACAGAAATGACTAACATAATTTGAACTTCAAAGGTTGACTCATAAAATGCCTCAGGGATGGTCAGATAATTTAGATCAAATTGAGCTTTCTCATTTCCAGTTGCAACACACACTAGTTCTGGCTCCCTACTGTTGTTATTTTCCTAGTTATCATTTACTCAAAAATGTATTTTCTTTTGCCTTTTGCTCTTGTCTCTGCCTGCCGGGCTTGTGATTGGCTCCAAGATGGCAAAGCCAAGTGGATGGGAGCATTTGTTTAGTGTCAGAATATTGACTACCTCCCAGGACATCATTATTTCAGGATTTCCCTAGCATTTGGTGCTGATTATAGTGTCTGGAGCCACTAGTGAATTATTTTCAGAAGGACCGTATGGCTTCATTGTCAAAGTAAGGTTTTATACTATAATTGGAAGGTACACTTAAAAAAATTGCAGGACTGAAAAAATGGCTAAGTAGTTGCCAATTTTCTCTCTGATGACATTTCTTATATTTTATTGACTTAAAAAAATCTGTCTTCTCTTCTGACCATTCAGTATAATAAGGGAGAGTGGAAATAAGGGTGGTTGTGACTTGTGAGATCACAAAGTTGGTACTCACTCTCCTTGGTCAGACAGCAGAGAGCCAGTGCTCACTGAAACCTCAAAGCCACTCACTTTTGGTTTAGGATTTGGTAATAGCACCCTAAACCAGAATCATCTTCCTTTGTCTTGAGTTTCTTGACTCCTATTTTTGCCTTCTCATTAATCCGTGTGGTGCTACAAGTACCAATAAGTTAGTAAATCAAATGATAACATCCCTTTCTGACTTGCCAGCTTACACTGCTACTTCTAAAAGACTATGGTTTGGAGTTCTACATATAACTTGAATTACTTATTAAATTAAACAGAAAAAATTCTGAACTCTCTATGAGCAGAATGTATTTTTTTCTTGATTTTTTTTTGAGACACTATAAGCAGATACTAAAAGGCCAGAAGTCACAGAACAGACATAGAGTTGACAAAACAGAAATAGAGTTGTCCTAAAAGAGACAACCACCCATGCAAATGAAACATGACTTTAGACTGTGTTTAAGTCTTAGGTCCTGTTCTATGCAATGAATAATGAATGTATCTAGCATCCATTCTGTCTTTGTTTTTGATGAGGACTACTTCATATAGGTACCTCCATAATGAAATCAACACATATTTTAAAATCTTTTTTGAAAACATTTGTTCAAAAGTCAATATATTATGTTTTCCAAATCTGATTCCTGGATCTGTGTTTGACTGAAACTTTGAGAAGTATGTGCTCTTACCATTTCACCCATTGTCCCTTCCATGCTGCAAAGACAATTGTGCCATATAAGAAAAGGTATCGATCTTGAAGTGGACTTAATTTCAAGTTCCATGCCAGAGAGTTACTAGCTATGTGATCTGAAATAAGGTGAATAACAATTTGTGTGTCTTAGTTTCTTCTTTGCAAAATGGGGAACCATTCACCTAACAAGGTTATTTGGGAGTTAGAATGCTACGAGACAATGTGCTCTATCATTAATTATATATCAAACAAAGATAAGGTCCTCTATAATAGAATTCAACTTATAAATAAAATACTCTCATCACAATGTAGCTTTAGGTACCTATTCTTTCCAACTGTAGGAATGTGATTGAAAATAATATAGCGTATATTATGATTATAGATTTTCCTTTCTAACAAACATAAATCTGCCTTAATGCTCAAATCTCTGTCCTTATTGTCTTTTTTCATGCACACTGATAATCAGAGTCCTGAAAATTCCCAGAATGCCGAGTGTTGACAAAGATCCCATGCAGTCATCATGAGAGAATTTCATCTCCAGCTTTGCCTTTCTCAGCAGTAAGCCATCAGTTCAGGGAGTAGAGCTGACAGTAATTTAAGATGGTGTCACATCTCTGGTGCCACTTTTTGGAAAATTATAGGCTGTTGTGTTCCATTTGTGTCAAATTTGGTGCTAAGAGATGGCAGAAATGCTAGTGTTGCTACCAGAAAACCACTTTTCTGCTCTGTGACAATAAGAAAACCAGCCATGTTCCTTAGAGGGATAGGTGTGGTGATGACAATCTGTCAATCTGAGAAGTTCAGAAAGTACCTCAAAACTGAAAATGCTGTTTTCCTTCATTCTGATTTAAACTTCTGAATAGTTTTCCTTTGCTTAACTGCTGATGTGATTTATTCAAGAGTTACAGTAGATGAAATAAACTTTTTAATTTACTATACCTAAGTATTTCTAATTGGATGGTTACAACTACTAAAATATTCACATGGAGAGCAATCATTTTAAGAGCCATCACAGGAAGCAATTGTAAGATGCCTATATTTTGTGTAATTATATAGCTCATTCTTTGTCTTTCTCGAGAGAATTTTGTATGAGATAATAACTTCAGAAAATGATATTAATATATCTGATACCAGAGCTATTACCAATCCTAATTTGCACCTTTCATGCTACTTTGAATATTTTATTTACGCCAAAATGTCAACTATGCAACTGAAAATGGCCTAAAAGGAACATTAGCCATCCATCTCTTTGGGTAGAATGTACCCATATCATCCCTGACAATATAAAATGCTCTAAGATACAGGTTTGCATACATTTTGTGTTTATAGATGATTGCAGAGGATCAAAAAACCCATAGATAACTTACCCTATTTTCATAAATCTCTATCACAGAGGTATACTTACAAAAGTGGTTGTGAGGTACTGATTAAGATCTGTATTTTAGGTGGATGCAGGAGTGTGGCTAATGCAAATAATGTTGTCATTAAAGTGTAGTTACAGAAAAGTTGCTAACTGCTCCAGAGTCAGAAGAATACCTGGATCTTCATATAAAATTCTCGTGCTCCCTGGTATTAGAGGAAGCTCAGACTCTTTTAGTGAACTAATCAAGAGATACAATAAGGAGACCAGGAGTGAGAAAGTATGGTCTTTACACGAATGAAGTTATGCAGCAACAACCAATCCATCTCTTTTCTTTCCAACTTCTTCACCAGAAAGTGCCTAAAACATGTTTTTCTTAAGTTCTAATAAATGATGCCCTCTTATCAGAAAATTGCTGAGTCACTAAAACAGCTCAGTTTCTGCTGCTATGAGAGCACAGAAGGGGCAGAAGAGAGGGGGCAGAGCTGAAATGAGAGCCTAGATTTTCTTCACTTAACATAGCAATGGTTAGGGCCTTCCCATGAGTCCATGAGATCCTTTGGATGGTTACAGCATCTTAGGTATTCTTGCCAATGCCTCCAAGAAGGCCACTCTCTGGGAGAGGACTCTAACTGCACAAGGCTATGAGGTAGTTGGCCATGGCATGGCTTGGAGTTGGGGAGAAAAGGAGAAGGTTGCACTTCAAGTGGCTCTCCCATGCCCAGAGATCATGTGTGAGTAAGATCTAGAACTTTGAGGAACCAGCAAATGCATCACTAGGAGATGGCTTTAAAACACACAAAATACAGAAAGAACAAACAGCCAGTTGGTATTGGACGGAGAAACAATAATGACTAGCAGTACCACCACATCCTCCATCCTTGATAGATGAAGCATGGGATTACTCACATTATCCTGTCCAATAAGAACAAGCACTGAAAGAAATGCCTTTACCCTCTGTCTTCCTTGTCCCAAGATGAGGGGAAGAGCACTGGGAAGACCATGGTATAAAAGGGCAGCCCACTATTCTCTCTAACCTCCACAGTGGAACTCAGCCTAATGTTGCTAGAAATGGGGACAAGGGATATTTTGACTCCTTTTCAAAATTTTTCAATGCAATTCATTAGTTTTAGAACTTATAATTTCAAAGGCTTTACAATGTAACATTTTCTAAATTGTTTGTTGGTATAATAGCTTTATTAGTTCAAATCAAGAGAGAAATCATATGTTCTAACCCATCATGATGATGCAAGATATTTAGCTCTTCTTTGGAAATAGAACTCAGCAATTTGTTTCCTCTACATCTGCTGGGTATTTCCTAAATATGACAGTATTTGCCACAAATCTCTGTGTTTACTTGTTAATTTGTAAGATACCTTGGTTTTTTGATCTCTCACAGCTACGTTCCAGTCATCTGTGAGGGATTCTTCTGGACTCCAGTCCTTCTTGTTTGGCCACATACATTCCCCTCTGAGCCTGCTGTAGTACCTTCATTCCAAGCTGTTCTGTCCCTTCACCTTCTAAACCATACGGATGCTCTCATAATCACCATGCTTTAACTTGTACTTACTTCTGGTGGGCTTTGCATCATATGTGAAATTGAAGCATTTAAAGGAAAAAGATCAAATCTTAACTACTGAAATGAGACTCTCAATAACTGAAATAACTAAAATTTTATGGATTCAGACTAAAATATCATTAAAGGACATGCCAAGCACAAGAAAGGGGTAGTTATAGAGAGCTCAGTAAGAGCAGTTCACAGAAGAATAAAACACCATTTTTTTCATTGAGACAAGATTCCTAATTTAAACTGGTAATATATTTTTAATATTTCCTTTTTTTTAAAAAAAGATTTTATTTATTTATTTGACAGACAGAGATCACAAGTAAGCAGAGAGGCAAGTAGAGAGAGGGGGGAAGCAGGCCTCCCATCAAGCAGAGAGCCCGATGCGGGGCTCGATCCCAGGACCCTAGGATCATGACCTGAGCTGAAGGCAGCGGCTTTAACCCACTGAGCCACCCGGGTGCCCCTATTTTTAATATTTCCATTTGGAATTTTCAAAGATTTTACAAAGGCAAAATAATTAGTGTGTCTTTATGCATAAACTTAGAAAAAAATTTTATTGCAAATTTCTTTAATATTTGTTTGTTCACCACACATTTTCAGAAAGCCTAGTTTATGTAAAAATTCATAGTAGTCATTGTGAGATATAATAAAATTGGTATTTTATGCCATGAGGTTTAGGGGTAATTTACAATGCAGCAATATTTTGTAATAATATTTTTGTTCATTTTATTTTCCAACAGACACTAGCCCTTTCCTCTGTCAAGTAGTTAGGGTAACAGCTGGTTCTTCCTCAATTCAGACTGAGCTGCAGTTGGAGTGGGTTCACATGTGCTCAAGCCCAAACTTCCACCATCTTATCAGGATATGGTATTGGTCTTACTAGTAGTACAGCTGGATTGTGTTGGGGTAGCAGTTTGAGATGTTTTCTGTTTACCTTATGCTTCCACTCTGTTAGAGCCCTGGAATCTAACACCATGAGATTATGTGGAACTATACAATTACTCTGTTATCTAACCCCTCTTCCACGGTACTTTCTTGGTTAAACCTGAGTGTGTGTCTTAAGAGAAACATTGGTCATTTGATTTGCTTCTCCATTGGGGGTCTTCCTGACTTTATTCCATTCTAGCTACCCTTACCTCATCTAATGATCAACTGATTTCTCTTTGTCCCTACAATTATTCTCTATGTTAGGGCCACTCTTCAATTGACCTATCCCAGCCTGCTCCAGTATGGAAGATGTAGCCCCTGTTACTTATGTGAGAAAGGCTTGTTTTTCTCTGGAATATAATTCTTCAAGGTTTTCTTGTGTCTACTGCTCTTTGATAGCCACATAAAATACTACAGTCACTGTTTGCTCATATTTTTCTTGTTATCATGAAACAAATGTCTTTCACATTCTTCTAGATCCTAACTGGAAGAAGTCTAAGCATTTGTAGTTAGGGCTGTTGTTAGCTATTTCATGTTATGATTCCTCTTACTAAAATAACCACTTTTGCATTATAACTTCCAACTGAATGATAATTTTATACCTTCTTTAATTCAAAAAGTTAAATCTTTAATTCAATTTTATGTCTATTGCATTAGATAGAATTTCTAAAATGGAACAAAACAAAACACCTTCAAGTAAAATCTGGGCTGGCGGTGGTAGCACCAGCAGAATTTCACCACAAAATATGATGTTAGCTATTAGTTTATGTCAGAAAACTTTCATCATAAAGGAAATATCTTGCCATTACTAATTTTGAGTCCATTACTAGGAATATTTGTTAAATTTATATCATCATTTGAGAGACTTTTTTTGGGAATCTATTAATGTGATAAATTATGTCAATAGATCTCCCAAGATATTATTATTCTTTGACTCCTGGGGTGAACGCATCTTACTCATACTGATTACTATCTACTATAATGTTGAAATTGATACTGGTGATGCTATATGGGAATTTCTATCTATGTTATTTCAAAATGGTTTTTATAACAAGAATGGAAAATGCTTGTCATCTGTAGAACCACATGTGTTCACGGCAGATATCATAATTGGTGAAAGCAAATGAGGCTAATGATTCATTATTTACATAATACTTGTCAGCAGCTACTACTAATGAGTCAGAGTTGGAATGAGACCTGAAACTGCTGTCATTAATCAATGCTTTTCATTTTTTATGTTCTCATTGTCAGTTTTAGCACTAAGTTGCATAACATTCCCTCTTTTTATGTTTTACCATGGGTATCATAACATGTAAGTTTCCTCTTTCTAGATAGTTTAAAATAATTCAAGCTTAAAAATGTTTGTCCCAGAGCCATTTTAGGAGGTGATTCCTTAATAACTTTTCAATGTCTCCTATGGTTGTGGATTTTTCTAGACCTTTACAAATTCCTAGTTGGTTTATTCTTAGTAAGTTAAGCATTCTTAGAATATAGTTTAAGTAATATTTTCCACTCTTGATATAGAGACAACCAACAGGAGGTACTAATTTTCTAACGTCATAAAAATGGGATTATAGTTTTCTATGTTCTTACAGTTATATACTTCTACATTTCAATTCTGCCTAAATATTGATTTTTAAACTTATTTTGAATAATCATATTTTATATTTACTTTTAAGATTTCTTTTCTTAATGTTTTGTATGTTCTTGAGAACACTATAACGTCAACTTCTTCAGTGGAATTTTACATATGTCTATTAGATCAAGCTTATGTTGTATAATTTTTCTAAACTCTTACTAAATTTTGTCTGCTTAATCTGTCACTTAAGACAGTATATCATTATCATTGTCTTAGTTAATTATTTGATTTGGCAACAAACATTAATCTTTTTGCATATCCTTCTTACTCATATCATAGTATTTCCATCTGGAATTATTTTCTTTCTAGCTAAAGTGCTCATTTAAAATTTCTTTTACTGATATTCTGTTACATACTGTTAGGGTCCGTGATCAAAGGAGCGAGATTGATACAAAGCGAAGGTCAAGCAAAGCTTTATTTCATGCCAAGCACCAAGAAACAAACCGACCCGTCGGGGCCGCCTCTTACAGAGAGAGTAACCCCTCCCAGCCTCACAGACTAACTTTAGAGCAAAGGCCATGTGGTTGAGCCTGGCCACACACAGGTGGCCAATGAGATTGTAACACACAGAGAAAGTTGCATAGTCATGCTAGGTCACACACGGGTGGCCAATTGAATTACCACATTCTTTAGGGAGATAGTGATTGGATGTCTCCACCTGGCCTGGCTCATCCTTGCATTTGGGCTCTGTTATCTCCACCTGACCTGACCTGCCCTTGTATTTGGGCTCTGTTATCAAGGACTGGTCAACCATATTTTACTGGCTTCCCGGACTTGTTTCTAAGTAAGTTCCTCTGGTGGTGGTGGGGGGGGGGGTGTCAATTTAAGTTTTACTGCATAAACAACAAAATCACTGTTTAACCGAGAAGGAATCACTTTGGCTAAATAGGCCCTTACGATACTCTCTCAGTTTTTGTTTTTGTGAAAATATCTTTATTTAACCTCATTAAAAAAATAATGATGGCACTTTGTTAATTATAGGTGGACAATTCTTTTCCTGATATCATATTGAATATTTTGATATGGTCTCAAAATGGTCACCCAGTGGGTGATGCCTTTTAGCATTTATTATTCTTATGTGGATGACGCCCTCCCCCACCTTTAAACTAGGATCAGCAACAGGAGTAAATTTTTACCCAGACAATGAAGAAGAACTGATGCTTTGTGACTCAAAAGGTTATGTCAAAAGAAGCCTTTCCACTTTCCTATGGTCTCAGAATAGCTTAGCTCAGAGGGATGTCTGACCATTATAAGAAGTCTGACTATGTTGAGCCCACCATGCCGTGGGCAAGTCTAAACTAGTTTCATGAGGAGAGAGAGATTCCAAGCTGAGCTCAATCCATCTACAAAACTGACAGACAGTATGATCTGGTTTATTATGTAGCAATAGATAACTAGTAATAAAATTAGATTACTCCTTTTGGAGTTTGTTTTGTTTTTGAAAAGTTTTTTTTTTTTACCAAATTGATATTATTTTATAGATAAAAGAGAGCTGAGGAGTGCAAGAGTTAGCCAACTATGAAGTTGGAGAGTACAGATCATATAAGACCATCGTCAACTGCAGGTTTGGGAGGATTCTCAAAATCACCCTCAATTTTGATAATCTGTTAGAAGAACTCACAGAACTCACTAAAAGATGTAATCTTTATGGTCACAGTGCTTTACAGGGAAAGGATACAGATTAAAATCACTCAAAGCCAGAAAGGCATAAGGCACAGTCCAGGAGGATTCCAAACATGCAGCTTCCAAATGTCCTTTCTCCATGGAGTCACAGACAGTTGTAATACCTCTTAGAAACTATGTGTAACGATACGCATGGAGTACTTCCAACCAAAGAAACTCACCAAAGTCTTGATGTCTGGAGTTTTTACTGGGGTTCTATCACATAAGCCTCATTTACTCTTTCAAGTGGCTTACCTCAGTCTCCAGCCCTTTAGAAGGCTGAGCTGACACCTCCTGCAGAACCCAAAACCATCACCCTATATTACCTTGTTGAAGTGGCCCTAAATCACACTGTTACCATCTGGGGGCCCAAAGCCCCCAGGCAAACAAAGATACTCTTACAAAGCATGATATTCCAAAGGCTTAGAGATTATCTTCCAGGAGCCAATAACAAAAGACAGACATCTTTTTGGGCAAGGTTAAGCTTTTTTTTTTTTTTTTAGGTTTTATTTTATTTGTTTATTTGACAGAGATCCCAAGTAGGCCGAGAGGCAGGCAGAAAGAGAGGGGAGAGAGAGGGGAGATCCAGGCTCCCTGCTGAGCAGAGAGCCCGATGCGGGGCTTGATCCCAGGACCCTGGGATCATGACCTGAGCTGAAGGCAGAGGCTTTAACCCACTGAACCACCCAGGCACCCCGGCAAGGTTAAACTCTTTACAATACAAAGAGTGTTCTAGCTTTAGCATTTTAGCAGTTTTCTAGCACATTCCATCAAACTACTACTTCAAAGAAAAACAAACTATATCTGCATGACCCTAACCCTAACCACCAATTCACTTCTTTCCCTTCTCCTACCTAATAATAAGACTCAATAATTTCTAAATATTCTGAAGGCCATGGGACAACTTCTCATATACTGTAATTTCGGCATCATTAAGAGTATTGTGGTGCCTGATGCTCACACTTTTAAGTGGGAAAGGCACTCAAAGGGGAGTAAAACATCTAGTACATAGCTATTTATTATAATCCACTCTAAAAGAACTCTTATAGCCAATGTTTGTCAATTAAAAATACAAGATTTCCACTTAAAATTGAAGGTTAGATAAATGACCAATTATTTTTATACTATGTCCCAAATATTACATACATACTTATCTTAAAAACTTAACCATTGTTCATCCAAAAATGAAATTTAGATGAGTTTCTTGTATTTTATCTAGAAACCCTACCTTCAGAAATTCTTTCAACTGGTGATCATGTGCTAAGAAAATACATGACCACTGGCTTTAGCTTGAAAAAAATAATTCTTGAAGATATATAAAAATGCTAAATTAAATATATCCTTCTGCAGAGTGTTATCCTTTAATACAGTAAATGTGAAGAGTAAACTACAGAGTTGGTTATTCCTTCAAAGAATCAGATCAACTATGCAATAAGGCTAATTTCAACACTGATTCATGGTTTTCTGGTGTGATTTCTTAATATATAAGTAAATAAGAAAATTTCAACAGGGGATGAGTTCAGAAGTTGTCCATATTTTGAACACCTCACAAGTGTTCTTAATTTTCTTGTACTTCCCTAAAAGTACTCATACAAATGAAACTTCAGAAATTTACCTGATGATTTAGTGTTTGAATGCTTGATATTCATGCCTATGTTTGTAAGCTAAACTCTAACTACTGTGTTTGATTTAAAATAATGCATAATTAGCCTTAGTTTACTTAATAACATTATGCTGTGTTTTGACAACCAAATAGTGAAATCCACTGTGCTCAACCTCTTTTTTATTGAAATCAACAGACAGAAACCAAAAATAATTGTTACAAGCCCTCTGATAGTAACAATTAGTTAACATCATAAAGAAATAGCTGTAAACAAGAACAGTGTTCCAGCCTGAGTTATGAATTATAAATTTACAAATTGATTTTTCTTATGCTTCTCCATTGACTTGAACCTTAAAAACATGTAATTGATTAAGCAGGTCCTATATTATGTATGATGATGAGAAAGAAACCTGAAAAGACTGAAACAACAAAAAACATAGCAATACATTTATCTTAACAAGAACTATTGATAGGGGAATCTACTTATTCACCATTTTTCTAACCAATCCTATTATTGGAACTCTTCCTTTAGACTAAGCCATAATATATGGTATGTTCCAAGAGATTTTGTGAAGGCAGGAAAAATCTTAAGAGGTAAGAATGAACCATAAATTAGTCTATTTTTGTCTCTGCAAAACTTAGAGACACATGAGGTATTTAAAAATTCTCTTCCTAAATATTTCCTGTGAGAAATGTGCCTTTCCATTATTTTCTCCCTTTATACTCATGTCATTTACTCATTTATTCATTATTTCAAATATGGATTGAGTTCTTAGTACAATACCACACAAAATGCTATGTGCTGACTATCCCAAGATGAATAAGTAACAATAGCCCCTTTCAATGAACTTATAAACTAGTGAAGAGAAATAGATGAGAAAATCAATTATTGTAACAAAATGTAAAAAGTGCTAAAAGCAGAGACCTGCATAGTGAAACAGAAGAGGATAATTTTTCTCAGATTTTGTGTTGGTGAAAAGAAAGTACATTTGAAAACATTTCAACAAGGACATCCATAAACGAAGAAATTACCCTACATTCTTATTAAAAACTATTTTCCTTAATGTCCTCCATGGAAGAGAATATTGATGTGTACAGCCCAAGCATGGGATTGGATAAAGGTGAGGAAAAGGAAAAAAAACATACATGGCCCTTAAAAATTCCAGCCTAAATTCCAACATACATCATGGGGGATGGGAGACTAAAAGTAAGCTAAAATGTAGGTCACCAGTGAAACAAGCAAAGCTATAGTTTGTATATGCATTCTCCTACTCAATCCAGATATAAAAATATTTAAAATTCATACTTCTTAAATTCTTCTTTCATTGGATTACCTCAAGTAGTATTTTCTCATTTATTCATTTAAAACTTCAAATCAAAGCAAATAAAACATTTTGTCCCTAAAAGCATCCATATCTCTTTTAACTATTAATTCTGATTCTTGCAAACTCTTGTCCTTCAGATTAGTTCTAAAATATGATCTTGACTAATAGACTCAATATACAGGCAATTCCACTTCAAAGATCCATTGAGTGTTTTCACCGTGTAATTTCAGAGTTCTGCTTTGTTTGTCACCTTTATCTTATACCATTAATAAATTCCAAGTCCAGGCTTTCCAATCCAATATTACGTATGAGGAACAGATAGATATTAAACATGTTTATCCCTTTCTTAATCTCTGCCTCAGTCTTTTACTTTATTTGAAGAGGGACAAAGATTGTGAGGAGATGACTGGCCTCTTTTGAAGATTAGAATATTGACAAGTATGGTTGTAGGTCAAGACATAGAAATTAATATGGATTCAGTCTGAATGATCTAATGCAAACTACATTTAAACAGCAATGTGCAATTAGAACAGCAAGGGTGAGAGATCAGATCATTTGATGTTCTTTCTTCTTTTGAAATTATGTTCATTTATTTGAGTTCAGTTTTGTAAGTTCTAAAAAGAATCTTAATATCACAACCCAACAGCAGCCTTAATTTTTCTTTCAAGTTTCTAGCTATTTCTTTTCTTTTTTTTTTCAGCATAATGATTTGTTTTCGTTCTTTTTTTTTTTAATTTTTTATTTCTTTTCAGCGTAACAGTATTTGTTGTTTTTTCACCACACCCAGTGCTCCATGCAATCCGTACCCTCCCTAATCCCCACCACCTGGTTCCTCCGAAGTCCCACACCCCACCCCTTCAAAACCCTCAGGTTGTTTTTCAGAGTCCATAGTCCCTCATGGTTCACCTCCCCTTCCAATTTCCCTCAACTCCCTTCTCCTCCCCATCTCCCCTTGTCCTCCATGTTATTTGTTATGCTCCACAAATAAGTGAAACCATATGATACTTGACTCTCTCTGCTTGACTTATTTCACTCAGCATAATCTCTTCCAGTCCCGTCCATGTTGCTACAAAAGTTGGGTATTCGTCCTTTCTGATGGAAGCATAATACTCCATAGTGTATATGGACCACATCTTCCTTATCCATTCGTCCATTGAAGGGCATCTTGGTTCTTTCCACAGTTTGGCAACTGTGGCCATTGCTGGCTAGCTATTTCTATACAAAATATTTTATCTCAAATATTCCAAAAAATGTGTGTTTTTATTAAATACCCTTCAAAACTGAACAGATCATTATAGCCAACAGCTGCATATAAAAATTTAACTTTGTTTATTTGAGGTTCATTGCAATTCCTCATTATGGTAAGTTCCCAGGGTTCAAAAATAAAATGGTCTAACTCCAGAACCCAGGTTCTAAACTATTATGTAATAGGGCCTTCTTTTTCAGCTGCCAGTTTCCAAGACCTTATGCCTAGCAAAAGAAAGGAAAAATTCTTTGCACAGATAAACATTTTGAGAAAGACTAATAAAATATTTGCAAAAGCTTCTTTTTCTTGTTTTTGTCTCTCTGTGCTTCTCATTGTGTTTTTTGTTTCTCTATTTTATTGCACTCATATCTTTTCATGTGTGTATCTTTTTCTTCCTTCCTTACATTCCTCTTCCCCTTCTCTTACTCTTCTCTTACTCCTCCCCACACTTCCCCTTTCTTCTCCTTCTTCCTCCTTTTCCCTCTCCTCATCTTCTTTGTTTTCTCTTCCTTCTCCTCCTCCTTCATCTTGTCTTTTGTTTTCTTCTTCTTCATCTTTTTTAAAGTTTCATTTATTAGGCAAACTCTACACCTAAGGTGGGGCTCAAACTGATGACCCTGAGATCAAGAGTCACATGCTCCCCTGACTGAACCAGCCAGTTGCCCCTAGTTCTTCTTCTTCTTCTTTTTCCTTTTTCTTTTTCTTCTCTCTCTCTCTCTCTCTCTCTCACACACACACACACACACACACACACACACCTGTGATGTTTGGATCATGCAGCTGGGTATATAACAAAATCACATAAAGGAAACTAAATGAAAGAAAAATGTGTCATTCAATCCTCCAGGTTTTCTAATTCAACACGTCCTGGAGATGGATGATGGCAAAAACTGTTTAATCATATGTCTTTCCTTCCATGTCAAAAGAATTTTAGATGATATCACCATAAGCTACAGTCAACTCAAAATACAAAATAGTAAAATTTTAAGATCAGATTAATTCATTTCCAATACAGCTTCAAATAAATGTAATTTCTAATTAAGTTAATTTATTACTTATTGGGAATCTGCATGTCTCTGATAACTACAAGTTTGATTAAAATGATATTAAATAATCTATATATAAAAAGGGTTTTACAACCCCATGGCCCTTTAGAAGAAAATAAATCTCAAACACTGTTATTAGGGATCATTCCGAAGTTAAAATACAGCAAAATATAATTCATTTTGAGAATGAATACAAATATTCATATATATGTAAATATTTATATACATTATTCATAAAAATATATGGTGAATCATTCATTGGTTGTTTCACGTGAATTAAAGGGTTTTAAATATATGTTCTAAGTAAATTCAAAGAAATAATGTTTGTATCACTATGGAGATGCACAGGATGAATTCTGGTATCAGAAATAACACTGCTTTAGGGGCGCCTGGGTGGCTCAGTGGGTTAAAGCCTCTGCCTTCGGCTCAGGTCCTGATCCCAGGATCCTGGGATCGAGCCCCACATCAGGTTCTCTGCTCGGCAGGGAGCCTGCTTCCCTTCCTCTCTCTCTGCCTGCTTCTCTGCCTACTTGTGATCTCTGTCTGTCAGATAAATAAATAAAATCTTAAAAAAAAAAAAGAAATAACACTGCTTTAAGTAACTTCTAGTAAGAAGAGTCTTGCCAACCAGAGTCCATCTCCATTTTCTTCTCCTATTTACATGGAGAATTGGATATTCTAGAAAAGGTAAGGTGGTTGATTTGAACAGAACCGCAATGTAACTTTTCAATAAGGATTTTTAGTAAATCAAAGTTCTGCTTAGTTCTTTCTTATTACAAAATATTCAGAACATGTCAGAATGTGTAATTTTGATTTGCTACTACATGTAATTATGTATTACAAGAGCAGGTTAAAAGGCATTTGGAGTAAGTAATTACTTAATACAAAAAAATATTTATTGAAATAAAAATTTAGACACCTCCCAAAAAGGATGAAAAAAAAAATAGATCGCTTAAATAAATCAAAGTGGTCTAAATGTTCATTTATTTTTTATCTTTGTTAAAAATAAGACAACAAGCTCAAAATGGAGTCAGGTAAGGTAAGCCCCATTTCACCCAATTTGGACTTAATTACAGTTTTGGATCCCCAGTGATGGAACCTTAAACCACTCAATCAGGAATTCCCTGGTTAGCACTATTTAGGTAATCTGCCTGATAGGCCCCTTCTATCCCCTCAAGGAAAATGGTGTTGCCATAACCAATCTGCTTTTTTTGTCTACTGTAACCTCTTTGTTTCCTGCTCCCTTCTGCTTATAAAAGTTTTTCATTTAAACAGCTCCTTGTAGCTCTTTCCTATATGCTAAATTGGAGGTTGCTTAATTCATGAAGCATTGAATAAAGTTAATAAGATCTTTAAAACTTACTCAGTTGAATTTGTTTTTTAACATCTTGCTAAACAATTTATAAAACAGCTTGTGAAAATATTTTCAAATGTAAAAGTTTCAATTTCAAAAACTTATATAAATCAAAACACAGAATAATGATGAGTAGTGTCTATTTCAGGAGGTTTAAAACCAATCCCCTGGAGTAGAATGAGGATAACTACATGTATGTTCCCCAAAGCTATTCTATTATACTGAATATTCATTCTTTTTGGTAGTGAAAATATGACCCTGGAAGGAGAAATAAAATTGTAGTAATTTATGGACTTTGTTTTTATTTTTTCATTGAAGAAGCAGTTGTGGATATAGTGATAAGGAGAGAGTTGAGCTTGTTTTCCCTGCCTGAACACAAAGTTTGCAATTATTTACATGTTTTTACAACTGGCAAAGAGTTTACAACTAAACAAAATTTAAGTTAAATTAATAAATGAAATTAATAAAAAGGAACTCTAAGTACTTGCTGATATGATGAACTATAGAATTTGTGCCATATATGTATGTAGGGTCAGAATGGAAAGCACAGAGACCATCTATAGAAACAAGGACTTCACAGGCAACATGATGTCAATAAAAACTTATCTTTCAATAATCACTCTCAACATGAATGGCCTAAATGCTCCCATAAAATGGCACAGGGTTGTAGACTGGATAAAACGATGGGACCAGTCCATATGCTGTCTACAAGAGACTCATTTGGAACCTAAAGATACATCCAGACTGAAAGTGAAGGGATGGAGAACCATCTTTCAGGCCAACGAGCCTCAAAAGAAAGCTGGGGTAGAGATTCTCATATCAGATAAATTAGATTTAAACTAAAGACTGTAGTTAGAGATACAGAAATACACTACATCATTCTTAAAGAAGAGCTAACAATTATAAATATTTATGCCCCCAATATGGGAGCAGTCAATTACATAAGAAAACTATTAATCAAAATAAAGAGTCAGATTGATATGAATACATTAATTATAGGGGATCTTAACACATCACTCTCAGTAATAGACAGATCATCTAAGCAGAAAACCAATAAAGAAACAAGAGCTTTGAATGACACATTGGACCAATTGGACCTCATAGATATATACAGAACATTCCACCCTAAAACAACAGAATACTCATTCTTCTCGAGTGTACATGGAACTTTCTCCAGAATAGACCACATACTGGGTCACAAATCAGGGCTCAACCGATACCAAAAGACTGAGATCATTCCCTGAATATTCTCAGACTACAATGCTTTGAAACTGGAACTCAACCACAAGAAAAAGTTTGGAAAGAACTCAAACTTGGATGCTAAAGACCATCCTGCTCAAGAATGTTTAGATCAACCAGGAAATCAAAGAAGAACTTAACAATTCATGGAAACCAATGAGAATGAAGGCACATCAGTCCAAAACCTATAGGATACAGCAAAGGCAGTCCGAAGGGGGAAATACATAGCCGTCTAAGCCTCACTCAAAAAAACTGGAAAACGCCAAATACACCAACTCTCTTTACACCTTAAAGAACTCGAAAATCAACAGCAAATTAAGCCAACCTCATGCACAAGAAGAGAAATAATCAAGATTAGAGCAGAGATCAATGAGTTAGAAACTAGAGATACAGGTAGAACACATCAACAAAACTAGAAGCTGTTTCTTTGAAAGAATCAATAAGATCAATAAACCACTGGCCAAACTAATCCAAAAGAAAGAGAGAGGACCTAAATTAATAAAATTATGAATGAAAGGGGAGAGATCACAACTAATACCAAGGGAATAGAAACAATCATCAAAAATTATTATCAACAGTTATATGCCAATAAGTTAAGCAACTTAGACAAAATGGATGCATTCCTGGATATCTATAAACTTCCAAGGCTGAAACAGGAAGAAATTGACAACCTGGATAGACCAATATCCAGTAAAGAGACTGAAGTAGTGATCAAAAACCTCCCAAAAAACAAGAGCCCCGGACCCGATGGATTCCCTGGGGAATTCTAGCAAACACTCAAAGAAGAAATAATACCTATTCTCCTGAAGCTGTTTCAAAAAATATAAACAGAAGGAAAACTTCCAGACTCTTTCTATGAAGCCAGCATTACCCTCATCCCCAAACCAGGCAAACATCCTACCAAAAAGGATATTTAAAACCAATATCCCTGATGAATATGGATGACAAGATTCTCAACAAGATCCTAGCTAATAGGATCCAACAGTACTTTAGAAAGATTATCCACCGGGAACCTGGGTGGCTCAGTGGGTTAAAGCCTCTGCTTTCGGCTCAGGTCATGATCCCAGAGTCCTGGGATCGAGTCCCGCATCGGGCTCTCTGCTCAGCAGGGAGCCTGCTTCCTCCTCTCTCTCTGCCTGCCTCTCTGCCTACTTGTGATCTCTGTCTGTCAAATAAATTAAAAAAAAAAAAAAAAAAAAACCTTTAAAAAAAAAAAAAAAAGAAAGATTATCCACCATGACCAGGTGGGATTTATTCCTGGGATGCAAGGGTGGTTGAACATTCGCAAATCACTCAATGTGATAGAACACTTCAATAAGAGAAGAGAGAAGAACCACATTGTCCTCTCAATTGATGCAGAAAAAAGCATTTGACAAGATACAGCATCCATTCCTGATTAAAACTCTCGGGGACGCCTGGGTGGCTCAGCTCGTTGAGTAGCTGCCTTCGGCTCAGGTCGTGATCCCGGGGTCCTGGGATCTAGTCCCACATCTGGCTCCTGGCTCGGTGGGGAGACTGCTTCTCCTTCCCACTCTGCCTGCTGCTCTCCCTTCTTGTACTCTCCCTCTCTGTTAAGTGAATAAATAAAACCTTAAAAAAAATTCTTTAAAACTCTTCAAAGTATAGATATAGAGGGAACATTTCTCAACTTCATAAAATCTATCTATGAAAAATCCAGAGCAAATTTCATTCTCAATGGGGAAAAGCTGACAGCCTTCCCTTTGAGATCAGGAACATGACAAGGATGCACACTCTTGCCACTCTTATTCAACATAATACTAGAAGTCTTAGCAACAGCAATCAGAAAACAAAAAGAAATAAAAAGTATTCAAATTTCCAAAGAAGAAGTCAAACTCTCTCTTCACAGATGATGTGATACTTTATATGGAAAATCTGAAAGATTCCACCCCCAAACTAGTAGAACTCATACAGCAATTCAGTAATGTGGCAGGATACATAATCAATGTACAGAAATCAGCTGCTTTCTTATACACTAACAATGAAAATATAGAAAGGGAAATTAGAGAATTGATTCCATTTACTCTAGCACCAAGAACTATGAAATACCTGGGAATAAACCTAACCAAAGAGGTAAAGGATCTGTACTCGAAGAACTACAGAACACTCATGAAAGAAACTGAAGAAGACACAAAAATATGGAAGACCATTCCATGCTCATGGATTGGAAGAATAAATATTGTTAAAATGTCCATACTGCCCAGAGCAATCTATGCTTTCAGTGCCATCCTAATCAAAATTCCACTGGCATTTTTCAAAGTGCTGGAACAAACAGTCCTAAAATTTGTATGAAACCAGAAAAGACCCTGAATTGCCAAGGAAATGTTGAAAAAGAAAAACAAATCTGGGAGTATCATGTTGCCTGATTTCAAGCTTTATTATAAAGCAGTGATCACCAAGACAGCATGGTACTGGCACAAAAACAGACACATAGACCAGTGGAACACAGTAGAGAGCCCAGATATGGACCCTCAACTCTATGGTTAAATAATCCTCAACAAAGCAGGAAAAAATATACAGTGGAAAAAAAGACAGTCTCTTCAATAAATGGTGCTGGTAAAATTGGACAGCTATGTATAGAAGAATGAAACTTGACCATTCTCTTACACCATAAACAAAGATAAACTCAAAATGGATAAAAGACCTCAACGTGAAGCAGGAATCTATCAAAATCCTAGAGGAGAACATACGCAGTAACCTATTCAACATTGGCCGTAGCAACTTCTTTCAAGACATGTCTCCAAAGGCAAAGGAAACAAAAGCAAAAATGAACTTTTATGGTTTCATCAAGATCAAAATCTTCTGCACAGCAAAGGAAACAGTCAACAAAACAAAGAGGCAACCCATGGAATGGGAGAAGATATTCGCAAATGACACTACAGACAAAGGGCTGATATCCAAGATCTATAAAGAACTCCTCAAACTCAACACTCAAAAAACAGAAAATTGTGTCAGAAAATGGGCAGAAGACATGAACAGGCACTTCTCCAAAGAAGACACAAATGGCTAACAGACACATGAAAAACTGTTCATCATTAGCCATCAGGGAGATTCAAATCAAAACCACAGTGAGATACCACCATACACCAGTTAAAATGGCCAAAATCAACAAGATGAGAAACAACAAGTGTTGGAGAGGATGTGAAGAAAGGGGAACCCTCTTACACTATTGGTGGGAATGCAAGTTGGTGCAGCCACTTTGGAAAACAGTGTGGAGATTCCTTAAGAAATTAAAAATAGTGGGATGCCTGGGTCGCTCAGTTGTTAAGCGTCTGCCTTCAGCTCAGGTCATGATCTCAGGGTCCTGGGATCGAGTCCCACATCAGGCTCCCTGCTCAGTGGGAGGTCTACATCTTCCCCTCCCACTCCCCCCCCCCGCTTGTGTTCCCTCTCTCTCTGTCTCTCTTCTCTGTCAAATAAATAAATTAAAAAAAAAAGAAATTAAAAATAGAGCTACTCTATGACCCTGCAATTGCACTACTGGGTGTCTACCCCAAAGATACAGATGTAGTGAAAAGAAGGGCCATCTGTATCCCAAAATGCATAGCACCAATGTCCATAATCGCCAAACTATGGGAAGAGCCAAGATGCCCTTCAACAGACGAATGGTAAAGAAGATATTGTGCATTTATACAATGGGATATTATCCATCAGTTAATGTCATCAGAAAGGATGAATACCACTAAAAAGGATGAATATCCAACTTTTGTATCAACATGGATAGGACTGGAGATTATGGAGGAGATTATGCTGAGTGAAATAATTCAAACAGAGAAAGTCAATTATCATATGGTTTCACTTACTTGTGGAGCATAAGGAATAACATGGAGGACATTATGAGAAGGAAAGGAAAATTGAATTGGGGGAAATTGGAGAGGGAGACAAACGATGAGAGACTGTGGACTCTGAGAAACAAACTGAGGGTTTTGGAAGGAAGGGGGGTGGAGGGTGGGTCATCCTGGTGGTGGGTATTAAGGAGGGCACATATTGCATGAACCACTGGGTGTGGTGCATAAAAAAATGAATCTTCGAACACTGAAAAAATTAAATTAAATTTAAAAAAAGATGGGAAAGCACAGTAAACGAAGGTAAGGTGATTATGCTAATTTAAGTCTTGCCTTCTCCCTTCCTAAGAGTTTTTAGAGAGATTTAGTTATCCTCTTCCTGGTGCAGAGAAGGAGACATCCTAAAAAACGGAGATTTTCCTTAGAAATGATAATGTCTTTTATCAAAGGGTAACTTTTACTGTTTTCAGAGCTTCTTTGTCTTCTGTTTTTAAAAACAGCTCAAGATTTTCCTTACTCCATATTTTAGAGTGGTATGTTCCATTCTCTTTAAACACATCTTCAAAATGCATTTTTTGTAAATATTTATTTATTGTCAAACGAATCATTAATTCATTTTAATGGCTTTTATCAGTAAAACCACAAAGGATGAAGAAAAGTTGGAAAGTCTCTTAACATTTGAGATATTGCCTTATCTTTTAAAAATTTCATGTGTGGGGATGCCTGGGTGGCTCAGTTGGTTAAGCCGCTGCCTTCAGCTCCGGTCATGATTCCAGCATCCTGAGATCGAGTCCCACATCGAGCTCCTTGCTCGGCAGGGAGCCTGCTTCTCCCTCTGCCTCTGCTTGTGCTTGCTCTCTCTCTCTCTCTCTCTCCTGGAATTGAGCCCTGAGTCAGACTCCCTGCTCACTGGGGAAGCTGCTTCTCCCTCTGCCTCTGCCTATTGCTCCCCCTGCTTGTGCTCTCTCTCTGTGTCAAATAAATAAATAAAATCTTAAAAAAAAATTCATGTGTGTATAATTAAACTGAAACACATCTTGAAAAGACTGGTAAGAATAAATTTGGTATACTTGTTCTTCATGTGTATACTCCCTAATCTCTTAATGCAACAGCAGAGAGCACAATAATTTAAAGACCATGGACATGGTATTTCCACTTGGAGCCCAGCTGCATCTGCCTGTGATTAGTGACTTAGGTCACAGATGGGTTATCTACTCTTCTCTGCCTCTTCCCCAGGTCATGTCAGTGACTTACAATGTCATTATTTCTCCTGCCCTCAGTGTACCTCTCCCTATTCTTTTCTCCTACCTTCCTTTCCATCTCTGCTACAGATACCTCCTTCTAATATGCATAGATGGAGGCCTGGCACTTCCAGAACTTATGTTTCCTAGGGGCCAGATCCAACTTCATCACTCTGGTTGCACTGAGATTTATTCTTTCATGCTTGGGAAAAACTTCTGTCCCAAATTTAAGCTTGATATGCTTTGATTCTATGTCACTTGAGGTAACTTCCCTACCAGTCTGACATCTCTATGTTCCAGAAGTTGTGACAGGTTTCATCAAACTTCTTTTTTATAACTGCTTATGCTCATATCTGGGAACCTAAGTCCAAATGACATCTTTTCCAATGCATAAGATATGTATTGTTTGACTACCTGTCTCAATGACCCAACTTTCTCCTGCTGGAGAATCAATTTATCTCTACACAATAGCCCCCCCCCCCCCACAAGGACAATTATATAGAGCTTTCTTTCTCTTCTTCATATACTTTATGGCACCTTTCTGGCTAAAAGAGTCTCTCTCACCTTCCTGTCATGAACTGCATCCCGTTAAATGTCACCTTACTGCCAGAAGCAAATTGTACCCCTTTCATTGTTATTTTAGAATCCTAGGTTGTAGTGTAGACTCTGCTACTAATTATTTATGTGAGTTTATAAGTTGGTTATAATTTCTGGTCCTCGGTGAAGAATAAAAATGTTGAAGACATTTTTGCTCTGAACTTTAGTCAAATACATGTATTAAGCAACACTATTTGTTCAGCTTTATTCTCATCATATCATGAGAGGCCCAGCTTAAAAAGTGACTGAAATAACTGATATCTTTAGTTTTACTAGAAGAGAAAAGTCAAGAACTCCAGAGGGTGGACACACAGAGTTACTTAGAGAACTGAAGGAATCAAAGTTTACAATCTTCGTTCATCTTTCCATTTGGTTCTATTAAATTGAAACCAGACCCTAAATTCCACTTCTGCCAAGCCATTACTTGATGAATCTAGTATTTTGAGATGAGAGTTCTCTGATTTGAGTCAATAAAGCTCTTAAGGCTACTTTCCAAGCCTTCAAACTTATCAGTTTTGATGACACTTTTCCTGTAACTTTGAAATAAACTTCTTATGAATTTATTTTTACCATCAAATTCATCATAGGAAAAATGGCTTTTGTCCCTCTTATCCTGTCACTTGTAGACTTACCTACTGTGGTATTTGTAAGTACCTATTTTCCTCCCTTTAGGATGTAGAAATATCTTTCTTACCTAGCATGGCTCAGTCTTCCTGCCTGCCTGCCTGCCTGCCTTCCTTCCTTCCTTCCCTATCACCTTCCCTTCTTTCCCTTAATCCACTTAGTCAATAAACATTACATGGCTTAACTTTTCAGATATATTAATTGGGCACATAACACTCTAACCTCCTAAACATTTCAGAATTTGAAAAATGCATCACACACTTCATATTTGCTTTCTTTGACATGAACTGTTCCTTTTGCTTTTTAATAATCTTCCTTTTTCTACCCTGAAAATGCATGACTTTTTAAAAAACTAAATCCGTAACTCCTGCCCTATGAAACTACTTATAGCTCCTCTCTGAAAAGCTAGGCACTCTTTTTTTAGTAGACATCTGTCTATACCTTATTCAAAAGACCAATTATATAGTACTTTATATGATTTTTATTGTTTAGTTCATTGAGACTTTTTTCAAAATGTGGTAACTATAGTTATCAGTCTAAAATTTTAAAACAGTACTTTTTGTGTCACTCTCTTTAAAACTGGCAACTTTACATTTTATTTAATTATGAAGAAAATCTCCCCCAATAATGAATAGGGGAAGTGCATAAAACCTTGAAGACTGCAACAACCAAATGTCTGTGAAATTAAGAGCATGTGTAATAAGATTTCACATCTGAGAATACTGGTATTTTCATACAGCTGAAACTAGCAAAGTATCAAGGGATAAGTAGTATGTATGGATTTTTGTCTTCTTAAGCAGTATAAGCAGAGGAATAACAGAAATGGGAAATACAGTCATACCATTGATTCATATCCATATATGTCCAAGACAATCTAATATTAGTGACACTTTTTTTTTTTTGTGACACATTTCTAAGATAAAAGCTAACTTAGATAAACTACCTAATGATCCAGAACAGATTTCTATTTGGCAGTTTGAAACAGATGAAAGTAGGAATTTTCTGAAAGTGTGGACCCTAAAATTAATGATTACATAAGAGAATGGTAGTTAAGAGTAAAATTAACCACATCAAATGTAAATTGTTGAAATTTTAGTGCAAAGAGCAAAAGAAGCATATTATAAATAGCATATTTTTAAAAATGGATAGAAGTCTTATGAAAAAAAAGGGGGATAAAAATAAAAGTCTTACGAAAAAAATAACATTTAAGAGAGTTTTTTTTAATGTGAACAGAAGACTTGCATTAAAAATGTCAAAATAATAGTAGCAGTAGTACTTACTAATAAGAACAATAACCATTATTTTTTGAGTGTTTACTGATAAGCACTTTAGACATTTTATGAATATTTTCCTAACATTCACAGTAATATTATTTAAAGTATATATGTTTTTTTTTTTTTTTTAATTAATTTATTTGACAGAGATCACAAGTAGGCAGAGAGGCAGAGAGAGAGGAAGGAAAGCAGGCTCCTCGCCAAGCAGAGAGCCCGATGCGGGGCTCGATCCCAGGACCCGGGGATCATGACCTGAGCTGAGAGCAAAGGCTTTAACTCACTGAGCCACCCAGGCGCCCCTAAAGTATATATGTTTTTATTTTATAAAAAGCAGTCTCATTAAAGTTAAACATGTATCTCAAGATTACAAAACTAGTCACAAAAATAAAATCAAAGTACAAGTCTAAATTTTGTTATTTTCAATGTACCTGCTAATTATAACAACCCTTGCTCTATACCCAGCTCTCAAATCCCTCACCCCCACCGGCCCTGCCCCCCAAAAACAGCTAATATATATAAGGTATCTTCTTTTTGTTAGGTTCTTTACATCTGTTATCTCCCAGATTCAAATCACCATCTAAAGCCATTTTGCCTTCATTTTACGAATGACAATACTATACATCATAGTTACACAATTTTATCACATTAGAAAGTTAAGAAGATAGAGCTAGCATTCTAACTTGGTTTTGTTTGAAAAACACGTACACCTCTTTCATTGACATACTTCCCTTACTACCGTATCTTTCCTGCTAGAGTAAAATTATTTACTTAGAAGGGTTGAAAACTCATAGCTGTAAAGAAAAATGACCTGAGATAATCACCGCCCCCAACACATACACACTCACACTTGCATGTGCGTTTTAGGAATTTATATTAAATTTGCTAATTTCGATATCTCTTTCCTGTGCTTAGTTTTTGCTATTTTATATACTGTTGACATTATTATTATTGCAAAATCAAAACCCATTTGCTGATTTTCACTTTTCTATATTCAGAATATCATAATCATATTGAGTATTCATTCCTTAATTCATTTAAATATTTTTATATATTTAAATCACATTTTCAATATTTCTTCAAATAACTTCCAAATATTCTTTCATAAATCTCATGAGAGCTGTATTCTATATGATTAATATATTAAGAGATTTGGCAGAAAGGTGGATAACATAAATTAACATGTGGGAAACCATAAAAAGGGAAATGAAAATACTAGATAACTGTTTGTCATGTGCTTACATTTCTAGTTATTTTGGAAACTACTGAGGTAAGAAACAGAACAGAACATGGGACGCCTGGGTGGCTCAGTTGGTTAAGCGGCTGCGTTCGGCTTGGGTCGTGATCCCAGCATCCTGGGATCGAGTCCTGCATCCGGCTCCTTGCCCCGCAGGGAGCCTGCTTCTCCCTCTGCCACTCTGTCTGCCTGTGCTTGCTTGCTCGCGCTCTCTCTCTCTCTCAAAAAAACAAACAAACAAACAAAAACAGAGCAACAAAACTGATAAACATTATCTTTTTCTTTTTTATAACTTTTTAATTTTTTTATTAACATATAATGTATTACTAGCCCCAGGGGGATAAACATTATCTTAAGCAGGCTCCACACCCAGTGCAGAGCCTGACTCAGGGTTTCATCTCCCAACGGAGATCATGACCTGAGCAGAAATCAAGAGTCAGACACTTAACAACTGAGCCACCCAGGTGCCCTGAGGTCTCTGCCAATGCTAAAAATGGCTCACTGATAGCTCACCCTTGAGCAAATATCTTCTTAAACTTTAAGCAAATTCCCTCTCCTTCTGTTTCTTCCCCCACCTTCCTCCCTTAAAAACGAACGAAACACTGGTAGAGATCTAAATGATTTCAGGAAAACTGAGCTGGTAAAACCTCAGTTGGAACTAGAAGGAATGACTGAGAAGGCACTTGCCACTGACACAGAATTTGGGGTGGTGACAAATCAAGGTAAGTTTAATGCAGTATTTTAAAAAATCAAAATTAATGCCAAAAAAATCCCTGGTGGAAAAATATCATTAATTTAAATAAGAAAGGATCCAAACCTCAACTTGCCTCCCTTGACCACACTCGCTTTCACTCAACTCACTGTGCTTCCTGCCTTGGATAAATCTAAATGTAACTGTCCTATTACTTCCCTAAAAATTGGTTTAATTTCCAAAGAGAACAGAACTTCATTTTTCCTTCTAAGTTAACAGACTGCAGATGAGGATGTTATAGAAGAGGATGTTACACAGGTGGAGTGAAATTTTCTATTTAAAATTTTCAAAACAGTACTCAGTTTTCAACCCAATTTCTCATTATTATTTTTAGTTATTTTTTCATGGTCTGGAGCCTATATGGAATTTTGTCAGGTAAAATGATTATTCATTAGGTTAAAGCTAAGCTGTTTTAAAAGGGGTGCCTGGGTGGCTCAGTCGTTGGGTGTCTGCCTTTGGCTCCAGTCATGATCCCGGGGTCCTGAGATGGAGCCCCACGTTGGGCTCCCTCCTCTGCGGAAAGCCTGCTTCTCCCTCTTCCACTCCCTCTGCTGTGTTCTCTCTCTTGCTGTGTCTCTCTCTGTCAAATAAATAAAATCTTAAAAAAAAAGATGCTCCAAAATACAATCCTTTAAATAAACAGAAGTTAATTTCTTTCTAACATAAAAGACCGGAAGTTTGTGGGTAATTCATGGCAGATAGATGACTCCACTCCATGACATTATCCATAGACTCCCAGCTTGTAGACTGGCTGTGGCCATTTATTTTCCTGTCAATCTAAAAGGGAAAGGGGGGAAAAGAAAGAAAAAAAAGCCCCACAATCATCTTTCTTTTTAAGATTTTGACCCAGAAGTTTTACACATCAAATTCTGCTCACATCTCATTGGTTTGCATTTAGTCACATGGTTGTATTTAGTTAAAAGGAAAACAAAGGTATAAAATCCCTAGCTGAGCCATATTGTTAAGAAGGGAGGTTGGATGTCAGTGTTCTTTAATTATCAAAAAGGAAGAAAGGCAGAATAGATGTTGGAAAAAATTAGCAGCCTTTACCATGAATTTTCCCTTCCTTTGGTGTATCACCTTTTGCATGTTGTTCTATGTAAGATTTCTTTCCTTCTGTTTCACCAGTCAACACTCCTCCATCACCTTTTCTTTTTCCAGAAATGTGACAGAAATCTCATCTAACAATATCTCTCTCATTAACTTTTGTTATCAGTTTGTATCTTTTTGTTTGTTTATACCATTTAAAATTATACTTTCCTGTCATTACATTGAATTCTCATTATGGAGAAGAAAGAAACATATGTTCCCAGTGTTTAAGCCTGAACTGGTAACTATCATTTTTAACAGTATCTGTAATTCTTCCTTAAGATTCATTTTTTGAGGGAGTTTGAGTGGCTCAGTTAAACGTCTGCCTTTGGCTCAGGTCATGATCTCAGGGTCCTGGGATCGAGCCCAGCATTGGGCTCCCTGCTCAGTGAGGAGCCTGTTTGTCCCTCTCCCTCTGTCTCTCGGCCAGTATTTTTGCTCTCACTCTCTATCTCAAACAAATAAATAAAATATTTTAAAAAAAATTTATGAGAAAAATATTTTGTACGTACTGTTCAACTGATGTTCTAATATAGAAACAATAGAACTAAAAGCATTGCATTAAATAGTGACACTTTCATAAGTTCACTATAGTAAAATGGAACATTGTATGTATTTACCTTTGTATATGTGCCTTGGTGTGTATAAATGGGAAGAGCTGGGGAGGGCTGGGCGAACTAGAAAATTCAGGAAGGGGATTTTAACCAAATAATATGGTATTGTTGAAATTATCCCATGTCTAAAAATTATCCTATTTACACTGACTCTAGAATTCTGCAACAGAGGAAGTGGAAAATTAAAACATTTTAGCACTTGAAATTTTGTACAGTAAAGGTACTGTTAAATAATGGTTCTAAGCGACAATCTTTTTTTTTTTCTCTGTTGAACTAAGATGGGCCATTAGGGAGTTTTGTTTATAGGATTCTTCTAAAGAGCTGTAAATTTCTACTAGTTCTTTTATATGCCCTCTCATTACAATCAGAAGTATTAATCATGGTACTTAACATTAATATGCTTCATTATGATAACAAAGTGTTTTGTGTAGATCAATTCATTATTCTTACCAAATAAATTACAGGATAGTTTAATGCTATTATTGCTTAATTTTTTGAAGAGATAGGAAATGGGTACAGAGATGTGAAATATATAACAGATGATTACAAAGGCCAGCATAAGGAAATATACCAAGGTTTTCCCATAGGGAGTGTTTACTCAAGCAGAGAAATGGTAAATTCACTTCTTAGATAGAATAAAACCTTAAATTTCATTCACCAATCCATCCATCCATCTATGCACGTCTCACTGTGCATATGTGGACCACGTGTGCAACTGCTTGATTTATATAAGTCCTAGCTGATAAATTTTTCATTTAAATTATTGTACTTTCAACTCTATAATTTCCAATTTGTTTTTTAGTTCCAGTTCTCTATAGTTATTTCTTATTTGAATCTTATTAGCATACTGCTTAATTCTTTGAACACATTTATAAGAGTTACTTTGATGGTTTTGTGACTAACATCAACATTGGAGCCCAGAGACAACTTCTATTGAATGTTTTTTGTTTTCCTGAATTTTGACTATTTCTTTGCATTTTTACTAATTTTTGGTTGAAAACTACATATTGCAAATGATATATATCAGTGTCTCTACATTTCATGCTATTATTCTTCTAAGGGATTTTATTTTTAATTGAGTTGCCTGGACTTACCTGTAGAACTCTCTCCTTTACTGGCGTGCCTGTGTGACTCAGTGGAGTCCAGCATCAGGCTCTCTGCTCAGCGGGAAGTCTGCTTCTCCCTCTCCCACCCCTCCTACTTGTTTCCCTATATAACTGTCTCTGTCAAATAAATAAATAAATAAAATCTTAAAAAAAAAAAAGAACTATCTCCTTTACAGTAATAAATAAATAAATAAATAAATAAATAAAGCAACCAAACAAATGTGATAAAGGTAAAAAGACGCATCAGGTTCTAAATCTTGAGTTGTGGGATCTATTCCAATAAAAAATTTGTGTAGATGTCTATTTGTTACTCTCTTTCAGTCCCTCTGATCTCTGAACTTGACAGATTCTGTTAGTATACAGTCTTCTAACCTTCCTCCTTTCCTGTCATCTATATATAGCCAATCAATACAAAAACTTCAGGAAAACAAAACTCCCAGGAAAACACTGAGGGTGCATAAGGAAAGTATAAAGTGTTGAGTGTACATTGTTTTCTGGGAGGAGTAACATCTTTATAAGCAAAGAAATGCTGAGTAAAAAATGAATAAATGTGCATATATTTTTATGATGAACTTCAAACATGGAAATTTAGAGAGAACAGTATAGTGAACTTCAATGTACCACTACCCAACTCTGACAATTCATGCAGGCCAATTTTGTTTTATCTATACTCCCTCTTTTTTCCCCCACCCCAGAATACTTGTCAGGAAATTTGAGATGCTATATCATTTTATCTGATAATATGTCAGAATCTTCTCTAAGTAGATTTTCAATACTACTATCACACCTAAAATAGCAAAATACTTTCTAAATATTACCTGTGTTCACATTTCTTGACTTGTTACATAATTTGTTTGTCAAGCAAACTAACAAAGAAACAAAGGTTTCTAAAATGTGGTTGTTGATATGTTATTATGCCTCTTACCTTTTTAACCTATAGCTTTATCTATAGTTACAAAATCTATAATCTCTAATTACTTTCTTGTTTAATTGCTTTGGCTAAGATCTTCAATTGAATGTTAACTAGTAGAACAGGGAATTGGTATGTTTATTTTTTCTTGAATTTAGTAGGAAAATCTCTCTTACTTTGCCACTAAGTAACATGCTAGCAATTGCACTGAATTACATATATTTTATCATGTTAGGGGGGTATCCACAGATTCCTATTTTATACATGATTTAACATAAATCAGTGTTGAATTTTGTCAAATGCATTTTCTAGTATTTATGAAGATAATAATCATATGATTTGGTCCCCCTAAATTGTTCTATAAAATTCAAAACAATCCCAATCAAAGCACAAAGATTATTGTGGAACTTGACAAATAATAGAAATTTAATCTAAAAAAATAACTTATGAAAAGGGCCATTTAGATGCTGGAAAAGAATAATAATCAAGTGGGCCAATTAAGCTCTAGAAAATGTTGAAATACATTCAAAAACTGGATAATTCAAGAGATTTCTTACTAATAGGTCTAGATAGCTTGATGGAACTGAATGGGAAAGTGCAAAATCAAATTTAAGTCAATTTCAGAATTTACCAGACAGTAAAGTTAGCATTTTATCAGTTGACAAAACATGATTTAAAAAAAAAATTTGGTGTTGAAGCAACTGATTAGATCTTTTGAAAAGAGTATAATTACCAGGTTGTGCATATTTAATATTTTTATACTGATTGTTATTAATATTTTGCACACATCAATTTTTATAAATTAATCAGCTGAAAATAATGTAATATTTTAGTAAATTCAGGGAATGGTTGGGGAAAATCTAACAACATGAAGAATTGGCACAAAAAATGCTTTAATTTTTTTAGAGCATGAGAGAATGATGACAGACAAGTTAAAACAAAAAAAAAAAGTCTGACCTGATATTCAAGTTAACATGAAACTATACACCTATCCCTTAAGAATGTCCAAGTGATTAGGCCTTGTTCCTCATGAGATTAACAATATAATGAAGAAAGTAATGGGTTGAGAATCACTCAGAGGAAGAAATGAGCGGGAGGCAGAATTGGGGTGGTTTTGGTTGCTCAGTGAACTAGCTATAAATTAGGTGATGGAGAAATGCAGTTGAGATCTGAACTAAAGCCTGCAATGAGAATAAAGACTTTAGGACTTAATGGTGAAGGCAGACCTATTTTATTGTTCTGTGATTTAGCTGGAGTCAATGTAAATAAGCTAAGCATTCATATATCCATATTTCCTCTCTTGCTCTGTTTAGGACTGAGGACAGCTAGAAAGAGAATCATCTGTGTGTGTCACAGTTATGCCTTTGCAATTTAACGAACCAATCCAAAAACTTAGTTGCTTAAAACAATAACCATGCATTTGGCTCATGATTTTGTGGGTTGGCAATTTGGAATGGACTCACCTGGACAGTTTCCCTGCTGATTATAAATGACCCTGAGGTCATTTATACTTGTGTGTTAAGTGATAGTCTGTTATGCTCACAAAAGCCATTTTTGAGAGAATATGAGGAGAAATGCCTACCAGTCTGTCAGGCCATTATCAGTGTCTCCTCCTTTTCCTTCTACTTCAATTTTCTTCCTGTAGAGACTTTTGGTTTTGTTGGTTTAGGTTGGTTAATTTTGGTTTTCACTCATTCATTCATTCACTTGGAGAAAGAATGTGCTTATTCAGTGTATTATACTTAAGATGAGCTTGAAAAAGTAAAATTTGAATGGGTTTCTGTAATATTCTAGAAACATAGGATAAATATTGTTTTAAGAAGACATTATCTTCTGATATTGGACTTCAGTTATTTTTTAAATACTCAAATTTATCGCATTCTATCATTGCAAATGTTGAGACTATTTATTTAGTGAGAAGAGGAAAGGACTTTAAAGATTATATTAAGTAGATGAGAGAGTCAGATGATGGTAAGGGAGTATGGAAATAAGATTGGTATGAGGGTACCATTTCTCTTTATTCTATACATCAATGCTGTAAAAAAATTAAGTGACTTTATAAATTATGAGGGCACTACTTTCCCAAAGTGTAGCTTATCATGTGGAGAGAATTCTAATGGTAGCACCTTGATATTTTCAGAAATGTCAGGAAATTACTTCTTATTATGTCATCACTACCCAATCAAATATCACAGACTTATTCTGACTACTCATGTTCTATTTTAACATGTGTGTGTTCTAACCTAATTCCTCCCAAAAGTCACATGATGACATGGAAATTTTAATAAATGGCTGCATCTGTGATCATATAATAAGGGAAAATAATGTTAGTTGGAGGCTTGTGTCACAGGAGAGGATGGGATGGAACACCAAAGAGATCTCTGAAGGCTAGAAGTTTGCATCAGGTACAACAGAGGCACTGTGAGAATGTAGGAATCACAAAAGGAGCTTACAATATGCCATAGACACTTGATCCGCTTTAAAATTATGCTCTGGGTCTTAAAGGTAACCAGCATTTGATGGTACTGTTGAGAATTATCATGTGTACTAGCTTTGGAATAAGTATCATTAATCGATACCTACTGTAATGCAACAGAAAATTTGAGTTAAGGTGTATATGAAGGTAAACTTCTTCATCAATACATACACAAAATGATATAGTGGTAGACTCCCACTGCCACATCAGCTGTGCAATCCTGGACATATGCAATCATTAAATTGGCAAAAGTCAAACAGTTCATCACCAGAAGTCGAGACTCGATTAGCAATGCAGTTGCTATGAAAGGAAGATTACCCACTCACTAACTCTGTGGCTTAACTGTTTTCTTCCGTTTTATAAATTAAGCTGGTTAGAGTCTGCTAGACTGCTGAGTGAAGAAATTATTAGGAGGTAGATCTGTGGTGGGAAAGAAAAGAAGTAGCTAAAATGAGTACATTTGTTTAAGCTCATGTTGTTTTTAAAAGCAGAAATTCAGTTTATTTTATTGTAAGATTCCTGTTAAATATCAGTCGAAATTTCTTCATCTGACTCTGTCCTCAAAGAAATAAACAAAATCAAAATTAGGCATTCTAGACAAATAGAGTATTTTGGATTTAAAGATGCACAACAAAATCTTTGTACCTCCTTTAATTAAAATGATCAAATGTAATTTAAGTTAGATGCGGTTTCACCTAAAGTTCATCACATGCTGTGTAATATTTGGGAGGAACATGAACACATTAGCACTTAGTATACTTTTTATTTTTAAATTTTTTAAAAGTTAAAATTAGTAAGATTCAGTATTTTAAATATTACTCTTACCTATATCAGGTAATCAAAATTATTAAATTTGTGCTAGATTTATATGCCATTCCAGCCACTGGGATGTTTCCTGGCATAAAATTGTTCCATGATTCTCCCAATTCTTATTATAATGAATTGACTTGGTACATGTGTGTTTGAAAATGCATATATCTGAATCCCTTGCAGGAGAAATCTACACATCACTGCTATACATGGAATTAAAAAACTAATCCTGTACAATATAGGATTGAGTTATTGAAAGATTAGAGAAATGACTAGAAAAGTCTGCTGTTGAAAAAAGATTGCAAACATTATTATAGTCAATTTTGCTTTATCAAGTGTTTGTTTTGTTTTGTTTTGTTTTTATGAAGAGAGCCACTAAACTTTTTCTATAAAGGGCCAGACAGTAACTATTTTTGGCTTTAAGGGCCACACATGTTACAATTACTCAACTTCGTTATGGTACCATGAAAGCAGCCATAGAAAATACCCAAAGAAATGGGTGTGGCTATTATCCAATAAAACTTTATTTATGGACACTGAAATTTTATTTTCATGTAATTTTTACATGCCATAAAATATTCTTCCTTTGATTACTTTGTAACCTTTTAAAAAACGTGAAAACCATTCTAGGCTCATGGGCAATGCAGAAACAGGTGGCAGGCAGGATTGGGCTCCCAGGGAATATCCTGTTTAACCCTGCTTAATACTAATTTTCCTATCTCTTACAGCTTTCAGGTAAAGTCACTACAAATGTATAGCTAATTAATAAGACAGGTATTAACAGACAGTAGTAAATTATCTATTTATAATATATCCTTAGATACATATACTTACATACTCATTCAAGATATATTTATTAATTACTTTCCATGTGCAAAGCATGTGTTGAATTCAACAAATGATACAAAGCGAGTATGACACAGCTTCTATCTTCAAAAGGCTTAAAAATCTATTAGAAATTTTGAGCGATCTACTTTACACAGAGGCCACTGGGCATAACTGCCCAAGTTGAGAGGTGCGTAAGTACTTAGAAGTTCCCAATGTGAGATGATTGCTGACATCTTAGCGAATGTTTTCATGATATGGAGTATCTTTTTCCTAAGACTCAGTGGATGACAGTATATTTACAAGCAGTTGGTAAAGACACAAGAAGATGAGATAAATTCTAAGTGCGGCAAGGCAGAATTATCAGCCGATATCTTACAGATAAGTAATTTCAAAGATAGGTAACTTATTTTTTCTTTTTGAGAATAAAAATGGTGAGACTAGGCAATTTACAGAGGAGAAATTCTCTAGTTCAGAAAGAAATACTATTCATTTTAAGGTGGAATTAACCAAACAAAAATTTTGTATCTACTATGTACCTCTCACCGGGTCCATCTCTAGGTTACAAAAATTAATAACACAAGTACTTTCTGTTGGAGTGTTTTGCAATGTAACAGAAGGCTGTAAACTGTGAAACATTAGTTGTATCCTAGCACAAGGAGTATAATATAATGTCTATAAAATGATGAGGGAACATTGTGTTGCAGGATTTCTTCTCCTCTCCGTGCCCATGGTTCTTGATCATGCCACTTGGAAGAATGAGGAGGTAGAGTAGACAAAGAGTGGTGGGCAGCAAAAGCAAAGTTAATTGAGCCACAGTAAAATGATAGCACAAAGCTCCCAAAGCAGGAGGGGACCTGAGAGGGTTGCCACCAGAGTTTCTAAGTCTGGGGTTTTTAGGGGCTTGTTGGCAGGCTGTTTTAATCTGGTGTTTGTCATCTATCACATGGGAAATGGTAGAGGGCTCTTTCTGAGTGGTGTAGAATCCTTAAGGGTGGTTTCCTCCTAGGGCGGGGGCGGGGGGGCCTCTTGTCCCTTCCTGCCTCTCTTCCAATGATCCTTCATTAATTGCAGATATTGATATCTGATTAATTCTAATGGGGGAGTGGAGAGGTGAAGACTTTTTTTTTTTTTAATTAGTAATACTAGGAATTTTCAAAGAGAAAGGGTAAAAAGAGAATAGGGTACCAAAGGACAAATACAAACTTACAGAGATATAAAGAAACAAATTGTTTTCCAGGGTATAGAGGTACAAAAGAAGGGAAGCAAAGAGCATGTTAGCAGGAAATGAAATTAGAAATTCATCCCAAAACTTATAATTAATTAGGCAATATTAATTTTTCAGGGCATATACTGAAAGTAAATGTGTTAAAAGGCAAAATTATTTTGTTCATTTTATTATTTTCTGGTAAAGCGATCCCAGGCTTTTGAAGCATATTAAGTGTGCAGCTAACTCTGGAGATTTTATCAGAAAAGTAAATGAACATACTGCTTCAGTTCACATTTAAAATGATCAATATTTTCTATTCACATATGTAAGAAGATAGGTGGGAGCTCAAGTAAGTGAAGGACATAAGATATTATCAGAAGATTCTTCTACCTCAAAGAGGACAATAAACCATTTCAGGCTAGACTGATACCAATTTTATTGGTTTCCAGATTTGGGGGAAACTATTTTCCCTAATGAAGGATCTTGAATTTTACTGCCCATTAAAAATGGAAGAAAATGACGATGACTAGTTTTTTATCTCAAAATACTTTTTAAAAATATTTATTTATTTATTTATTTGAAAGAGAGAGAGAGATAGAGAGAGAGATCACAAGTAGGCAGAGAGCCAGGCAGAGAGAGAGGGGGAAGCAGGCTCCCCACCGAGCAGAGAGCCTGAAGCGGGGCTCGATCCCAGGACCCTGATATCATGACCTGAGCTGAAGGTAGAGGCTTAACCCACTGAACCACCCAGGCACCCTTCAAAATAATCATTGACATAAACAGAAAAATGTAACGTTTGTCTACTGGCAGTTTACATCATTTGAATTAGTCTTTTCCAGTTGTCTTAAGGAAGAAAATAGAATGAGACTCAGAATTTAACGCAGATCAGGTTGAAAGGAACAAAAAATGGAGTCCAGATGAATGAGCCCAGTTCTTTCAAGAGTTTTGTTCTTCAGAGCAAAGAAAGGCTCTGTGGAGCTGATTTTCAGTGAGGAAAGGTGCTAGGTTCTCTAAGGAGTTTTACTAGTTAAAACAGTTTACCAACTTTGTCCAATTTTTGAATATTAATGGGCTTCAGAGTGTTTATTTTATAAGTTCTATTTGATTAATCATCCTATATATATATTTTCTCCTATGAGAATTTACCTTTTTAACTTATCTTTTTCTCTCTTAATAGATGATCTTAATATAAGGTTTTTAACTGGAAAGTGAAAACATTGATCAAAAAAAGACATAAAGCCTCAGGTTATGCAATCTGCTCATGGTCATTAAGCTGATAAGGAGATGAAATTTAATTCAAACCCCAATTTTTCTTACCCCAAAATCACCACATTGTATTACCACTGAGTATTACTCTGTGTAAAACCCTGTATACTAAATGCCAATATGAGATACAAGAAACCAAGTGAAGGTAAGGCATCGTGATCATATTGTTTTCTATTCTCTACATGCGTCTCCTTTTTTTTTTTTTTTTAGAGGGGGCAAGAGGGGCAGAGGAAGAGAGAAAGAGAAAGACTCTTAATCAGGCTTCCAAGCCTAGCCCAGAGCCCAGTGTGGAATTTGATCTCATTATCCTGAGATCAGGACCTGAGCCAAAATCAAGAATCAGGTGCTTAACCAACTGAGCCACCAGGAGTCCCTAAACATGTCTCCTTTAAAGGCTTTGGCTAAGCTCTTATCGTTCTTCACCTTGCCAAGTCCACTTCTGCCCCTACGCTTTGCAGGTGCTGTATCCTCTCCTCAGATCACTCCTTCCTCAGAGAGTGGCATGGCTTGCCCTTCTCTTTGGGACATTCACATATCTGTTCACTTCTGTCATCTCCACAGAGGCCAGCTACATAGCTCATTGTCACTCTTTATTCTTTTAACCTGCTTTATATTTTGCATATGATGTATCTCCTGCAATTATGTACTTATTTATGTGCTTCCATTTATTTATTACTATCTGCCTAAACTACAGTCTAGTAAACTCCATGAGGGCAGGGATTTCGTCTTGTTCACTATTTTACTTTCAGGGCCTATAGCAATTCTGTGCTCATAGTAGGGATTCATCAAATACTTGTGTAATGAATGAATAGATAACTCAATTAATTATCTGAGAGAAACACATCAGGAAAAATGGGGCCTATTTAATAAAACAGAGAGAAATGTATACCATATTATCATTAGATCTATAAACAAAACTCTATGGGATTCCAAAGAAGGAAGCAATTATATCCAATTTAAGATTTATGGAAGGCATAACAAATGAGCCAAAACTTGAGCTATCTTGGAAAAGGGGTATTTTAGAATAAGAGGGCATGATGAATACAGGCACAGGCAGAAACAAATTCTGACGGTACCTGTCATTAAAGATTCTTATGGAAAATGAGACTGGAAGTACAGGTTTGCCTCAAGTTTCATGGAAAACTGATTGGATGCCTGCAAGCAGTGGGAAGCCATTTTACTGAAGATGAATGCCTGTGTCACCAACTGGTTCTATCAGGCTACAATGGGCAACCTGTAATTCCCAGACACAAATGATCAAAATTAGGATCTTAATGACTGATTTCTTGACTTTGGTGAAAATACTAATTCCTGGTCTTAGCTGAAATATGTTAAATTAATTTGAAGCTAACCAATTCTATTTAGTTTGTATATAGTGATATACTTGTAATTTACATACTGTTGAGATACGAGCTGATTGAACATAGAGATTTTGGTAAGTTCAAGACTTTATCACAAGGAAGAAGATGATAAAATAATTTTCTCAGTCAGGAGATATTAATTTCAGTATAATATCTATTAACAACTTAATATATGAAGTAAATTCTGTGCCTTGATCTCATTTTTTTATTTACAATGAAAATAGTACTATTACCCTATACTTCTAATCCTAACAAAAGGAATAAGGTATCTTTTTTGTGTTCTTGGATTAACTCCACCATGAGGGGACTTTCCCCACCCTGCCCCACAACACCAAGCAATTCTCAGATACCAGTAGGAGTTCAAGAATAAATAAATAAATATCCGGTCAAGTGCTTTTCTTAATGTTTACTAAGAAATAGTTCAACTTCAATTTAGTTCTGACACAATCTACTAGGAGATAATGTGCAATGCCACAGGTTAAGGGTTCAGTCCTACAAGAGTGCCTTCGTTCCCCGACTTCAGATGCCAGTTGCAATTTCAGGTTGTTACCTGAACTTCTTTTGACTGATTGGTTATAAATCAGAGGTTCCCATGATCCTCTCTTTGATTTCAATTAATTTGCTAGAGCAGCTTACAAACTCAAGAGACCTGCTTACTCACGAGATCACTGGTTTATTTTGAAAAAGTATCACTCAGGAATCACTGGAGAGAAGAGATGTATAGGCCAAGGCAAGAGGAAAAGGCTCTGAGCGTCCATGTCTTCTCCAGCTGCAGCACTCTCCCAGCTTCTTCACATGTTCACCTACCCAGGAGCTCCCCAAATCCAATCCTTTCGAAAATTTATGCAGGCTTCATTACATAGTCCAGATTGATTAAATCATTGGCCATTGGTGATTAATTCAATTTCGGGCCCTCTCCCCATTTTGGAGGTCAGGGAGATAAGAATGAAAGTTCCAACCCTTTAATCACATTGTTGGTTCCTCTGAGAACTAGCCCCCATCCTTAAGCTACCCAGAAGCATTCCCAAACTCTCATTAACATCACAAAAGACACCTCTATCACTATCATCACTTAAGAAATTCCAAGGGTTTTAGGAGCTCTGTGCCAGAAATGGGGATGGAGAGCAAATACATATATTTCTAATTAATCACAATATCCCAAGGTATTTCATATAAAGTATTACTCTAGTGGAAATATCAGAATGAATACAGACAGTAATATACATATATGCCAGGTCAAGTGCTTTTCTTAATGTTTACTAAGAAATACATTTTATTCTCCTGTTTTTGAATGATCATTATTCATATTTGTTTTTAAAAATACAAAGTAGACACTATAACTATGAAGATAAATAAAATAGCACCTGGTCCTCAACAAACTCACCTCTAATTATAAAAAATGCATTTAATTGGTAGGATGAACTTTAAAATTCAAACATGTCTAGTAAAACATGTCAGGGAGAAAGAATTTACTCTGTCCTTCAAGGTTCTCCTAGCTGGACTAAGAATTAAATGACAGGAGACAGATAAACTGAAGTTTAGTTTTATACACACAGGTAATCCACACAGAAATTCCAAAGATAAGGCAGTCAAAATGAGGTATATAGAAACTAAGGAGAAGTGGGTAGGAGTTTGGGACTTTGAAGGGAAGGAATGCAGTTCCCAGGAAGATGAAAAAGATGTTTGGTAAACAAATGTTTGCTGGCACTCAGAAACAATGGAACATAGAAGATTTTGATTAAACAGACCTTGCTAGGTTCCTTGCTGTTTACCATACCTGGTTCATATCATAAGGTGGATATCTATGGTAATAACTTTCTTTCTGGATCATGCCCCCTGTCTAAATTCTTTTTAGGAGTAGATATGGAGGTAAAGAGGTTTTTCTGAATCTGTTGAGTTCTGATTGCCTTAACTCAAAATAATTATATTCATGCCAAAATGGCCCATCTTGGGGCAGCCTGACCTTGAAGCCTATACATGTAAAAAAGGATTTTTTTTTCAAAAACTTATCATTGATATTTTGAATGGATATATAAACTCAAAAACATATCTTAAAAGAGAAAATTAATCAAAGTTCATCTCTAGCTTGGCCTATATTCTTAGTGAATAGAAATTAAGAAATGTTATGTAAAGGATATATATATAAATACTAAAGTCTCAATGTTAAAAGAAAGTAACTACATTGTAAAGTGCTGATTGTAAGATGGTAAAATGGAAACTAATTTTTTTTTAAAAATGTTATTTATTTGACAGAGAAATCACAAGTAGGCAGAGAGACAGGCAGAGAGGGGAAGCAGGCTCCCTGCCGAGCAGAGAGCCTGATGTGGGACTCCATCCCAGGACCCTGAGATCATGACCTGAGCTGAAGTCAGAGGCTTAACTCACTGAGCCACCCTGGTACCCCTGGAAACTAACTTTTATTAACTAAAACATTGACTTTATTTCAATAGTTTCTAGACCTTCTGAATGTAACACATGAACAGAGAAAGAGTCAGAAGCATAAATGTGTTAGCAAATAAAACTGTGCATGGTTTAAGTGATTTGGGGCATTTCTTTACTGATAGTGGCCCAGATGTTCCAAAGACACATCAGCCTTATTGTTTTAATCACTACTAAAATATCCACACAGAATAAGGACTCAAACTTGAATGGATACTTGCAGCACTCTAGTGGCCATTCTTTATAAGTGCAAAGACACTGCAGCAAAATAAATCACAGTGGATGACACAGATGTTCTTGAAAAGACAGTCTATACCCATAAACCAGCATTGAAATTAAATCTGTTATTCTTACTCAGTACATAATTAAATTTAAATTAGCAAATTTATCCTGCTAATTTTCTTCTTTTCTCAACGCTACACATTTTGGAGGATAACACTTGAGGGCTGTGGAAGCACAAAGTGATTAAGGAGGTAAGGAAATATAAAGGCTCAGGAGCTCACTCAAGTCAAAGACCATAAAGGGATTAGTCTGGAAAGATTTCGTTAAGAATCATATTAATTAGAGTTGCAAATGAAGGTAGATTAATAACTTCACACTCTTAGAGTATAAATCAATTTTGTGTCTGTAATAAATAATTTTGTTTGGCTAAGGTAGAGTCTTCAAACTTATATAAGAAAAAAAGTTAATTGGACGAAATACCACCTAGGGAACACTTCAAAGTGTTTACCAGTGTTTATTGGACAATATGGGAGATCATTATAAGAATGGGGAAGGACTAGATTATAAGAATGGGGAAAGACTAGCAGGGGTTTGGGGGAGTAGTATAAATTGTGCAAGGAACTGATTAGGGAGAAATTATATTGTACATGATAATGAATTAAACAGAATTTAGACTTAGAGATGTGAATGTAAGTCCAGCTACAAAATAAATAAACATAAATCTATGAAATCATGTATTTATCTATCAAAAGGATGATTTTGGTTAACTTTCCTTTTATCAATGACTGACTTTACAATTCCTGAAAGATAATAATTTTAGAAAAATATGCTTTAAATAATTCATCATCTGAGTGTTAAAATGCCACTCTCACTATTTGATAAAAATTAGGTAATAAAATGTAAGCTGACAGTTGGGTAAATGAAATACTGTTTAGATAAGCTTATCTGTTCTTCAGCAGAAATATATGCATAAAGTTGTCTTTACTTCATAAATGATATACACATCTTCTAAAAACTCACTTTGCTGAAAAAGAGCTTAATAGATGTCAGAAAAAATAAGGTAGCGTTTTATTTTAAAAAGCTTTGTTTTTAGTCCATTGATTCGAATTTTTAAAAACAATGTTTTAAAAGGTCATTTTGACCTTAAATATTCCCTTTATTAGGATCTACATATATATTCATGCACAAGTCAAATATTAATACGATGACCTAATGCCAGGGCATTTTTTTTTTAAAGATTTTATTTATTTATTTGACAGAGGTCACAAGTAGGCAGAGAGGCAGGCAGAGAGAGAGAGGAGGAGGAAGCAGGCTCCCTGCTGAGCAGAGAGCCTGATGCGGGGCTCCATCCCAGGACTCTGGGATCATGACCGGAGCGGAAGGCAGAGGCTTTAACCTACCGAGCCATCCAGGCGCCCCTGCCAAGGCATTTTTAAAAATTAAATCAAAGGTCTTCATCAGGGCGACTGGGTAACTCAGTGAGTTAAGTGTCTGTCTTCCTCTCAGGTCCCGATACGAGGATCTTGGGATGGAGTCTCACATAGGGCTCCTTGCTTAGCAGGAGTCTGCTTCTCTCTCTATCCCTCCCCCCACCGCTCATGATCTCTTTCTCACTCTTTCTCTTCTCAAATAAATAAATAATATCTTTTAAAAAGGGATCTTCATCAGACATATGCAAACACAGTTCAAATGAGATAATACTGAAATGATCCCATACCTAAACAGTTCCTGAGATGTTTTTTCATACAATAAGAGAAAAATACATAATATTAAAATCTTTCCATGTGGTTGCCAATATATAAATAAGTGGTTAAGGGAATAAAATGTCAAAATAAATGTGACTATATTCAAGCTCAGTAATATATTCATTATTTTTAATGTTTATGTAAGCCTTGTCTGTATATGATCAGATAAATGGAACAGTAGTCATGACATGTCTTAAAAAATAAATAATTTCTCAATTTGGTTTCAGCACTGAGATACAGGGAATTGGTTATTTTCAGTGGTTCACACTTTATCTGTCACAAATTATTGAATGCAGATTAAATATGTACACACAAATCATGCATGATGTGTTTCAAAGTCATTTATGTTAGGTACTTACTTTCTGTTAAACTAATTTTTTAGAGTAATAGAAAATATTCTATTTAAAACAAAGGAAAATATTTTATAATCTTAAATCTCATGATTTGATTTATTAGATTCTCTTCATTTCCAAGGGAGAGAGTGGAAAAGAAGCAATGGGTGGAAGACTTGCCAAAAGGCAACTGCTCATGTTAAAGAAAAAATCATTCTGACACTTAGTAAAATGGCAAGAAAGACTTCATTCACAGCTAGTATAATAGGTGTCAAGAATATAGCAATAAAGAAGAGAGATAGGGCTCAGTTCCAAACACAGCAAAGTCAGCTGGGGATTTAAAGCCAAAGAGCAGAGTAAGAGGGTGAGTAGATTAAAAAAAAAAAATTATTAAGGGGAGACCAAAGGTAGAGGTATTCTTGATAAACCAACTTCACAGAACTCTTACTGAAGGCAGGCCAGGGTGATCAGGTGAGTGGGGAATTCTTGCTCAACTAGGTTAGCAGGGTTCTTGATACCCTGAGCTAGGGAGGCTGAAGACAGGGCTCAATGATGAGGAAGAACAAATGAACTTGGGAACACTTTGGCTACCATGGGGAAGAAAACTGTCCTACTTACCTCAAAATGCGGTATTCCTGAACTGGTAATGTCACTTTACCTCAGCCATCCAAATTTCTTAAGATATGAGAAGAAGATCCTAAAAGCATGCAGAGAGTAGTCCTAGAATTCAAGAAAATGCCAATAGATATTTTATCATTCAAGACAACAGAAGAGAGATTAGGGGAAAAACAACAACCTAATAAAAATTATTTTTAAAAAGATTTAATTTATTTATTTGACAGACAGAGACACACACACAGCAAGAGAGGGAACACAAGTGGGGAGAGTGGAAGAGGGAGAAGCAGGCCACCTGCTAAGCAGGGAGCCTGATGTGGGGCTCGATCCCAGGACCCTGGAATCATGACCTGAGCTGAAGGCGATGCTGAATGACACCCAGGGGCCCCTAAAAATAAAATTTGAAATAGGAGACAAGCATAGTTTCTATAAGCCTTAATAAGATAAGAAATCCATTTCAGGTATTACGTCGTTTGTGATCTCTGCCAAATTCAAGAAAACATGGATTGCATGAAGAATGCAGTGAAAGATAGAATGATGAAATCTTTTACCTAGATAAAATGTCATTTAAAAAGAAAGCTAAGTGAGATAAGAAAAACTGTAATCACAAATTATAATGGAACAATGCAAAAATCTCTTTTTGTACTAATAAACACAGAACTGACATTGTAAAAAATCAAATAACTTATATGGGAGTAAAAGTGGTCAAATGATTGAAAGAAAATTACAAATAGATGAAAACAGTTCAAGGTGACAGTTATGAAGAAGGGAAAGTGTTAACATGTATTTTTGAGAAAGAACAAATAGGATAGAAATGAAAAGTATGGATAACTAAAAAAATAAATTTTCTGTGCTAAGACTTAATTCTATACACATGAAGAAATCCTTCAAATAGCACCGAATTCCAAAGAGAATATAAATTCTTAAGTGAATCCTGCTGAAATTATTCAATAATAAGGTAAAATAAAATATGCCATCTAAACACACGGACAGAATTTTTCACTGAAGGGAAACACCTGACTTCAGTTTTCCTTTCTGCTTATTAAACAAAAGAAGAAAATGGAGAGATTAGTGGTGGAAACAAATTCACCCCTCCCAACCACCTTGTAATGCCAAGAGACACTCTTTGTACATACGCAAGGATTTAGTCTGTGAATAACCACTCAGTCCATTCAGTTGAAAAATGAGTAAAAAAGAAATTTCAAGAATGTAAATTTGTGGTCTAAAAGGATGGGGAATGTAATCATTATCTAAATAATTGTTGGAAATATGGTTACATATTGGAGGAAATTAATTGTTTCAAAGTAAGGAATGTACAGCAAAAGAAAGAAAGAGAAATCAGTTTGAAAATACCATATTAGGATGGGTAAAATAGGCGATGAGAATTAAGGAGTGCACTTGTCATGATAAGCACTAGGTGATGTATGGAATTGCTGAATCACTATATTGTATATCTGAAACTGATATAATACTGTATGTTAACTATACTGGAATTTGAAATAAAATAAATAAAATATAAATACCAAATTATATAAGCACAAACTGAAAACAATTTTAATTCACATCCCAAACTATTTTTGCAAAAATATTTATTGCAATTTTATCATAATAAGAAAGAAAAACAAATGAAATATTCCATTATATAATACTGGTTAAATACTCTTTTATCAAAATATTTAATAAAATGTGAATATATTCATAATATGTGTCTAATGACAAAGGCAGGTTACAATAGGGTATACTGAAATTATATCACTCTCAAGTAAAAGACAAACTTTATACAGAATCCATAACTATACTGTCACAGATAAATCAGGGAAAAATTTACAATTGGTAAATATGATTTTCTTGAAGATCTATAAATAACTATTAAGTTTTCCCCAGAGGAGTTAAAAAGATAATGGTGAAAAACATATGTACAAGTATATGTAGCTAAAGTCAGACAGTGAATATGTTTTTACATTGCACATCAATATTTGAATTTTCCCTTTAGACTGGAGTTAACTACTGTTGATGAATAACTAATATTATTGTTAATATTTACAAGATTACACCAGAATTCTATTGTAATGATCAGTAAGGAATATCATAAATCCATCAATGAGCTAATTAGCTCACCTATAAATATTTTTAACCAAATAAGGATTTTAAGAAAAAATATGCATTAGCTCTAACAGTTGCTGTTTGCTGTTATATGCACACTATATTAGGGAAAAAGATTAATCTTCTAAATGAATAAATATTTAACCTCAAATTTCACCTTTCTACACTTAAATTTGTATTTTTAGGCCTACAGCGAATTTCTTTATTGGTGACGACTTTCCAGTTTGTTTATTTTTGTTTTTTTAAGCCATGAAAATTGATTTCTATAAAGAAATACTAACATACCTTTCTTCCAATGGAAACATAACATTTAAATAGAAAGGCTACAAATGTGAAGCAGTATCTACTACAATCATAAAGACAGATGTTTTACCATCATATAATCTTCAATTTTCTTTTAGCTATACCTATGCTCTAAGTATGTCATGTTGAAGTGAAAATGAGTGAAGTGAAGTGAGTACTTTTATTCATTTCATGTAAGCTTAATAGTGTCATAATTGCTTCACCTTTTTTGATCCATATCAGTGTAGTTTTGATGATGTTAGCGTTCTACTGAACAAAAAAACTTCTTTTGTTTATACAACAGATTCTCCAGGAAGAATGAAAACTGATGATGATGTAGTTTGCTAGCTCCCTCTGCTTTGGCTTTCATTGTGAGTTCATGTGTATCTACCTTTGCAAACCAAATTAAACGATAATTTGCAATAAAATGTCAAAAATTTTACTTAGCGGGGCGCCTGGGTGGCTCAGTGGGTTAAAGCCTCTGCCTTTGGCTCAGGTCATGATCCCAGGGTCCTGGGATCGGGCCCCGCATCGGGCTCTCTGCTCCACGGGGAGCCTGCTTCCTCCTCTCTCTCTGCCTGCCTCTCTGCCTACTTGTGATCTCTGTCAAATAAATAAATACAATATTTAAAAAAAAAATTTACTTAGCAAGAGAGATGGGGAAGGTTTTGGGGCTTTCCAAAATGCTAACTACTAGACCCCTAACTGCTAGGCTCACCTCAGTCTTTCCTTGGTCCTATTAATCTTGGTTTGCAATTAACTAACTTGTGTGATTATGTCATAAATATCTACCTTCACCACTGTACTTTGAGCACGATGAGAACAAAGGCCACATGTTTTTTCATCACCATATTACCCACAGCGCATAGGGTAGGGTTTGACTGAAGAGAATACAGAAAACAGAGCTGCTACAGGAAAATACAGGCTGCTGGATGAATGAGATGGTTTTTTTAGGGCCTTGTTGCTGTGGACAAATAAGTTCTAACTAATCTGTGTTTTCATGTCCTTTGACTTAGATTAAATTTAATCTTTAGATTAAAATGCCCAGAAAAGAGACTCAAATTATTCTAGTCTGGGTCCTTTGTCTATTTCTTTTCAAAATGAACACAGTGCACCTTGATTGACAGCCACTGAAGTTGTGTAGCATGGAAGAGTAGAAATTCCCCCCGGAAAATTTAGGTGATATTACCAGACCAGAGTAAAGATATATCCAATGAAAGCAAAACCAGAAGTTTTCAGTATAGGGAATAAAGAAATGGTCTACATTTCTGACAGTTTCTTATCATAGAAATGCCAGAATCTGCAAAGGAGTTACTTAATTCCTTTTAATTAAAGTCAGTCTCGCCTTCGAATAACCAACAGCAAGTTAATTAATCTTCTATTAAGATTTATTTTGCCAGCAAATATCTCAGAAGAATTATCTTGGACTATATATCAAGAAGGCACATACCTATAAGTTTTTTCATTATTTAAGTTTTTTTTCAAAGATTTATTTATTTATTTGAGAGAGAGAGAGAGAGAGTGTGTGTAGGGGGAGGGGCAGAAGGAGAGGAAGAGAAGCAGACTCCCCGCTGAGTGTGGACTTCAGCTGTGGCCACAACCTGAGATCATGACCTGAGCTGAAATCAAGAGTCAGAGGTTCAACCAACTGAGTCACCAAGGTGTCCCTATTTTTTTTTTTTTAATTAATTGTGAACTGTTTGTTTCCCCTTTAGATTGCTACTCCAAGAAAGCAGAAACCATGTCGGTTGTGCACTTCCGTATTCCTAGCATATGCCAGAGCCTGATACAAAATAGATACTCCAAAACTACTGAACAATAAGCCAAGAAAGGACTCTAACAGGTTTCTAATGGTGTAGACCTTTCTAGTTTCTTTCCCTTATGAGAACTAAAAGCAAAGCAGAAATTATTTAAAGAAGTGTTTATATACAGGGGCACCTGGGTGGCTCAGTTGGTTAAGGGTCTGCCTTCCGCTCAGGTCATGATCTCAGGGTCCTGGGATCGAATCCCACATCTGGCTCCCTGCTCAGCAAGTAGTCTGCTTGTCCCTCCCCTTCTCCCCTCTCCCCCCTACACCCCGCTTATTCTCTCTCTCTCTCTCAAATAAATAGATAAAATCTTTAAAAAAAAGAAGTGTTTATATACAACTATGGAATCCAAGAAAGCCAATTGTAGAGTTTCAAAAAGAAAATATCTTTATCACTTTTGGATTAGGTTCAATTTAGGACTCTCACAAAACATTTTAAAAACATAGAAAATGACGTAATTTGATTTTATGCTAGTTTACTCATGCCCTAAAGCAGAAAAAAGGAAACTCTGTGGATGGGTTTGAGGGCTTTAATTCCTACAAAATAATTCTAAATATATGAGGACTAGATCTTGACACTAATTCATCCAGCACAGTATTATTTTCCTGAAATAAGCCTCTCTGGCAACTTGTCATGAGAATCTATCAGATGGACATATATCCTCATCTATTAAATCTCTCCTGCTGACATCTCTATTAAGTGATATTATTCATTCTCTTCAAAAACGTAATTCCATCTTGGTTGTCCTCTCTATCGAGGGCTGAGATATTCATACTGACTCTTGCTCACATTTGTTTTTTTTTTTTTTTGTTAACTAAAGGATATGGTTTTCTTGAAAGCAAATAAGTTTTCTAGCCCTAATTCTTTGATGCACTAGTTTACTACTCTATAGACACTTTTTCAGCAAGGAATTCCTGCACTGCACTGTGTCCTTGGTCAGAAGAAAACCTGTTCCACCCTAGCGTTGTTAATCATATAGCATCTAGGTAATAAAAAGATCACTGTCCTGAATTAAAATTCTGACCTGATAGTTATTGGATGAGTGCCCTTAGAAAAAAAATATTATCTTTTCAGAATATTTGAACCTTTGTCTGTAAATGAGTGTAAGAATATAAATAGCAAGTCTACTGTATGAAATGGGATAGCATAAGAGAATGGCTAGCACACTGACTCACGGCAGTGTTTGGAAAGGGTTATTTTCCTCATTTATTTCTGAACACAAGATGACTACTTTTTTTCCTGACCTAGTATCTCTACTAGAAACTGAAAAGTTTCCTTCAGCTATAAGGTGCATATATGTTTTTTAATAAAGACACTGCGTGGCTAACCATTCATATAGAGAGTAAATGGAAGCTTATGTAAAATCTAATGGAAATTTTATTTCTAGCTCCAAACAGGTGTTGAGACATTAGTACGTTTTTGTCAATCATATACCTATAAATGCCTATATTAGAGCAGAAGTGTTTGCTATATTCTTATCTAGTATATATTGCACTTGTAACTGGAATGACAAGATTAAAAGCTCTAAGTATCATGAAGTCAGAGCCATAACTATTTTCTGTAACCAGCATATATCCATAAAGTAACACAGTGCCTAGCACCTACTGGATGTTCAATAAACATATACTGAAGGAACTAATAAATTAATGAATAAATTAATGAATAAGAATAAGACAAATTATGGAAAATCTTCTGTGTCTATAAGAAAATATCTAAACATACTTATAAAACCATCCTTTGGACAGGGTCTCACTGCTAACCACATGCTGACAGACTATAGCCACTTCAACCTGGTCCCTTACACCTTGGATTGAATTGCTAGTACTAGGTATTTTGTTCAATAATGCCTACTCTTTAATAAAATACACCAATCATGAAATGTAAATGTGACATTATACTATGTTGTATAAAATGCTATTTTGCCTGCTATGTTAAAGACAGGGTAAGAGGGGCGCCTGGGTGGCTCAGTGGGTTAAAGCCTCTGCCTTCGGCTCAGGTCATGATCCCCGGGTCTCGGGATCGAGCCCCGCATCAGGCTCTCTGCTCAACGGGGAGCCTGTTTCCCTCTCTCTCTCTGCCTGCCTCTCTGCCTACTTGTGATCTCTCTCTCCCTGTCAAATAAATAAATAAAATCTTTAAAAAAAAAAAACAACAACAGGGTAAGATAACTTTAGCATTATTTTATATGAGATGTTTAAGACAAAACAAAACAAAATAGGGTCATTTTAATTTTGGGGGAATAAGCTTTATATTTCATTTTTAATGTGATCTTAGGTAAATGAACTTATCATCCCCCCTCCCCCCCACACACAGGCAGGATGTAAACACAAAGCCACAGAGTACAACAAAGGGTATGAGACCCAAGATAGATGACAAGAGGGTTGGAAGAGAGGTTGTCCAGGAAAATGTTACAAATCAGGCAAAACTGAATTACATACATGAATTTTTTCCAGGGAGAAAGAATTCCAGGTAGAGGAAGCCACGTGTACAGAGGCAAAAATGAAATGAAACAAAACAAAACACAGAAACAAATACAGGAGGACGTAAGACATGTGAGGGTTGTAAGGAATTCAGTGGCTGGTGGGAAGCTGAGTGATGAGCCAGACTCACAATGAGTCTGATTAGTGGAGCTAAGTCATTTGGGTTGTGAACAAAATTAAAGAAAAGACATCAAGAATTTTGAGTACAGAATGACGTATTCAGTCTATATTTTAGAAATATCACTCCAGCAGTGATACAGAGAATGAATTTGGTTGGTAGCAGGGGTAAAACACAGGTACAAGGAAAAGCACCCTAGAAGGCTGAAAATGAAGAACTAATGCAGTAAAAGAGATAGGACCAGTGAGAGGAATTAGAGTGATATTAAAAAGCTACTATATGGAGATGAATTTGCCAAATTGAAGATGAGAAGGAGTGTCTTTTTCTCAGACACTAAACAAAAGAAAGGAATATTGTAGCAAATTTGTTAACTTTGTTATTATGATTTTGAACCTGAAGGAGTTTATGGCTAATCAACTTAACCCATTCATTTAGAGTCAGAGGAAAGGCCAGAAAGTCTACCAAAAATGACTGTGGTAGATGCTATGAAAGGGACTTAAGAAAAGTGCAAAGCTGGAGGAGATGATTGAAGAATGATGTACAAACTGGGTACGGCAAAGAAAGATTTTCAGAGATCAATGAGGATGCAGCTAAAGTTGAAGTCTTCAACAGCTGATGTGCAATGGCATTGGTCTACATTATGATGCAATTCCTCAGCAGTTACTTAATCTTTTAGGTACAGTTATCCTCCCTGCATACCCAGAGGGGAATTCATTCCAAGACCCTGAGTGGATGTCAGAAGCCAGGCATTGAACTAAACCCTATATGTACTGTGTGTTTTCCCATACACATATACCTATGATAAAATTATTTTGTAAATGAGGCACAGTAAGAGATTAACAACAATAACTAAGAATAAAATAGAATAATCATAACAATGTGCTGCAATAAAAGTTAGGTGATGGGGTCTCTATCTCAAAACATCTTCGTGTAGTCACCCTTCTTGAATTGATATGAGATGATAAATGCCTACTCGATGACAGCATGAGGCTTCCATGGGCCTTCTGATGATACGTCAGTAGGAGGATAATCTTTCTGGACTGCAGCTGACCATGGATAATTGAGACTGTGGGTAAGTGAAACCCTGAATAAGAGGGAACTACTGTATTGTACATGTTGAAGGCAGACTATCATGTATATCCAGGCAGATTTTTCTAGTGAGTGCAGCAAGGTAATAGTGTGAGGTAGGAGGATTTGAGGCATGAACAAGAGTTGTGAAAGTGATCTAGGCAATGAAGGCAGGAAGAGAGGAAGGCAAGGTGGATAAACTAGGGAAAAATAAATAGGTTCAGAAGTCTAGATGATGTCAAAGATCAGAGACGGAGCTAGAGATGGTGTAGAATAGGTCAAACACAGAAAACAGTGATTAGAGTGCAAAATATTTGTTGTACTCTTTCAGACATGATGAAGTGTGAAACCATATGGAATATTATAGTATCAGGGCATTATTACTTTACAAATGAGTGGCTAAACAAGTGTTCAGGAGGGGAGAGATTCATGTGGGCTGAAAAAATCTTGCAAGTCCTCCTGGAGAAAGAGAAACCTGCATGGAAGGAAAGACTTAAAATAGACACAGGCAGAAAAACAAAAAGAGAATGTGTCCCCCTCCTCTTTCCCCATTGAACTGCAAAAAAGAGTGGTGACAGCACATTTGCAAGACTAGAAGTTTCTGTTAAAGCAGAGATATTCTTGAAAGACAAATGGAAGAAAATGAAAAAGGAAGCATTGTTAAAGGCAGAATTCAAGAATCTAATTGCCAAGACAAAGTCGTCTGAGACAGTGCTGTTAAGTTAAAATAATTTAGATTGATTAATAAAATATTTAACAAAAGCTGCTCAAATATTTTTATCTGCCCTTTAACAAACCTATCTCTAAAAATATACAAGAGAATTATCAATTCAAACACAGGATTTTCCTGAGTTTCTCAGAAACTAATTTCACTTGTGCTATTTATGATAAACTCAGCATCAATACAGCCTAAGGGCCAATTGATTGCTAGTAAATTGAGTACAAACTTATGTTCATTATGACATTTCAATTGGGAAATTTTCCCAAGAACTATTATCAATCTCATCTATTTAATTCTCTGGCAAAATGTGCAACTAAAGTGGTAATACTCTACAGGAATTTCACATTATCTGATAGTATCTAATAAAACTTTGTTAGTTGTTTTAAAGTTGAATTTTTAATTTTCTTGTTATATAGGCTATACTGCTTTTTGTAATACCTTATCAAGATTGGATCTAACTAAAATTTTGTATAAAATAATATTTTAATTCATTTTGTAAATGATGTCTAATGAAATTAAATATTATAAAGATTTCTTTGGTAAATATTGTAGTAAGTAGAAAGATATTGGATCATATTTATTATTTAGTCTTCTGTCTTAACTTTAAAAAAAAACCCATATATTTAATAATGTTATAAAGCAAAGAAACCAACATTTTCTCACATAAAATATAATTATATCATTAACACCAATTAACCAAAGACTACTTACTATCATATTCTTCTGAATTTGACCACACAAACATTGGAAATTATCAAATTATACAGTACCTTAATAAATATTTTTGCTTCTATTTTTTGTGAAGACTTTAGATATTCCCTCAGTCCTCAGTTTTTATACCAGTTGGATAATTTAGTCAATATGATTTAAAACAAAAATACAAGATAGAAATCCAGGTATAGTATGAGAAGCATATAAGTAATTTCCAATAGCACTGACTCCACTACTTTTTTTTCCTAGAAGAAAGAGCACAATATAAAAAGGGGATAAGTGAATTTTCCTAAGAAGAATTAGAAAATATGCCTTTCATTTTGCCTAGTTGGGGAAAATTTAATAGTAAGTAAATGCAAGTATATACACTTAAATTCCCTTTGCTAGAGAAGGGGAACATTGACTAGCTGCTGTCAATGATTTCTAAATTAGCCAGAGTAATCAGGATAAAGAGGGGGAAAGTTAATAAGAAAATTCTAACCCATCTGAATAATTTCAGTTCAATTCAAGGCATTTATAATGGAAATACTAGTATTTGGATGAGGTGGGATTTTATAATGACCATCCAGGGTGACCCCAAATGTCCAACCTACTTAATCATTCCTGGTCCCAGAGAAAAACCACTTCATAATCTGAGCATCCTACTTCAGGGATTTCTACAGAGTTCTACCTAGATTTTTCTGTGTTTGAGATTATCCTTATTCAAACCCAGACTTCCGTTTGGCAGTGTTTGTTGGTGACAGGATGGGGGAAACTGCTCGGAGAAGAGTTAGAAAGATGTCACTGAAGGTGGTCAGTAAGCAGCAAATCTAGGTTTTGTGGAACATGCAACTCATTCAATTTCCCATACTCAACTTTAGCAAGAGAACACAAGAGTAGGCACACAACTGAATATTTATTTAAAAGGAAAAAGAATTCATAAAAATAAATTTTAAAGCTGACAAGCATCAAAATCATTACAAAATCTAAAAAATAAAAATTTTAATTTAGAAAGTTTTTTCTTTTTAAGATTTATCTGAGAGAGACAGAGAGAGAGAGCATGAGCAGAGAGAGGGAGAAACAGACTCCCCAGTGAGCAGGGAGCCCAATGCAGGGCTAGATTGCAGGACACTGAGATCATGACCTGAGCAGAAGGCAGATGCTTAACCAACTGAGCCACCCAGGTGACCCCATTTTTATTATTTAATTGCCTAACCCATGTTATTAATAATAACCAATTTTTCTACATTTTGTTGGCTACAAATTCTGATAGCTTGTTTGGAAGGTAACTAGTGGAGAGAATAAAAAAGTATTTTTTCTCTAGTATAATTTATAAAAATTTGCTTATTATTGATAGTTTAGAAAGCTGCTTTCAGCTTTACAGCTCATTATTGGTAATACTAGGTAAACATCTAGAATTGTCATCAAATTACTTTTGTGTGTGATTCAGAAGGTGTTCTGAAGATCAATTCTGGCCCCAAGCATTTCACACTCCTCCACTACCTACATACTTGAAAACAAATATCTTTCTCTTGTAAAGGACATAGATTATAATCATTTAGACATTTAGAAAAGGAAATTTTCTTATCAATTATACTGTAGGATATTAAATTGAATTTTTTCAAAATAATATCGATTTTAAAATACTAATGTCAGTAGAACTGAGTTTTCAAACTAATATTTTACATGAAGAATAAATAAACTTTAAGAGATTTTTTTTTCTATTTGTTTATCATGGAAAATGAGAAAAATTAAAGGCAAAAATACTAACTTTGATTTAACTGAGGCAAACCATCTATGGACCAAACCATATATTCTTAATATATATTGAAAAGAAGCAGAATATGCCAAAACAAAATAAGTCATTTTGACATATTGATTATTTTGAGTTAAAGTTACTTAAGAAATAGCCAGTACAACAAGGGCATTCTGATCTTCCTTTGTCCCCTTGAAAGCAGAAAATAAATCTCCCTTGTGAAAAGTGCCCTTCCTGTACTAGGAGGGCAGAAGGCATCCTTATCATCAGAAATACGAAATTTAGGTCTGAGAAAGATGGATAATCAAAACTTGTTTCCTCACTAATTTACTTCCCCAAATCCAACCTTCTTTATCTTATCAATTCTTTACAAAGTTATTGTTTCTTTGTTTAAAAGGTATAAAAGCCACTGGTTTGTTCACTTCAGTAAGCCTATTTTTTATGGGGCTCTGTATGTACATACAAAATTAAATTTGTTTTCCTTCTGTTAATCTGTTTTATATTAATTTAATTATTAGACCAGCCAAAGAACCTAAAAGTTTAGAAGGGAGAAGTTTTCCACCCCTACAATGTCTTAAGCTTCAGAGTACTGAACACATTGGTATTGCTAAAATAGTGTGAGAGTAATTTCATGTCAGACACTCATCTAATATTGCAATGTATCTAATAGTACCTTAAGACATACCCCTTGCAGTTATATTCATTTTTTTCAGTACTCAACGAATTAAACGAATTTCCTTTTTCTATAGCAAGCAAAAACACAACTTGTTTTTCTCCATGTTATATAGATATATTTTTATTATATCAGTTTGAAAAATGGTTTAAAACATTTGGCTTTACTGGATTACTGTATTTAAAAAAAAGAGAACATTTCCATTAACTTTAAAAAATTAAATTATTGCCTTGTTGATGGCAAGGCTTTCTTTAATATATAAATAACCTCAAGACACACTTAAATTCATCTTCTGTCTAGGAGCACATTTGTAGCTAGGTTATCCTTAGATACAATCTATACTTTGCAAGGGACAAGTCATACTATTGTAGAGAAAGGAATGCCTAGGGCCTCTTCAGCAGGCTGGCAGGGATGAAGAGGACCAGAAATTAAAACTAGGGCAATAAATCTTACCAAGGGCAAATGGTAAAAAACAGTTTAAATAATAGTATGTAAAGCGAAATTACAATCTCAATCTGGATACAAAATAGCAAAAAATATCTAAAGAAGTCAGATGTAGTGGTAGACACGGAGGAGCAGACTGTGGTAACCTTCCGTATCAAACAGATTCTAAAGTAATTGGGTTTGTGATTGGGATTGTTAGTCTCCACTTGGCCCTCCAAATCCACTCTCTCCCTTTACTTGTATTGCTATGCATAAGAGATGACTTCTACAAGTTGTATCACTCAGGTTCCCTTCCCCTCGGTCTTCCCATGGGGATTGTACAATACAAAGCACCAACAGGAGATGGATATGTGGAAATAAAGACAGTCTGGAGTTTCCTTCACTTTCTCCTTGCATCTGAATTGTGTTGGTTTATGTGAAAGGACCAGTAGAGGTTCAGTGATTAAAAACTCAGGAGAGAGAAAGGAAATAATAGAGTAGCATCTACAGATGCAGCTCACTGAATGACCCATTTCGAAGGTTTTTAGCTCCCTACAGGCTTCGTTAAATAATTTCTTCTCTTGCCCCTCTTGTCTCATATAGTAATGGCTTCCTAATAGTCTCATTCCAGAGTTCTTTACTAAAATTTGCTGTTCCATAAAACTCTCCATACATTCGTTAAACTCTCCTCACTTAATACCCTAGTTAATACCCTAGAATGTGCCATTTATTTCCTGCCAGAACTCTGACTGAAACTTGGCAATCTGCCTGGTTTGAAGAGTCCAGATGCGCCCAAGGTGATTCAACAGAGACTGACTTCTGGAGTAAACTGAAGGGTGCAGTGGCCTCACTCCCTAACAAAAACATTTAACTGGAGAAAATTAAAAAACACAAATAAAACAATTTGAAGTCTCTGGAAATTGAAAAAAGGGGACATTCAGATTGCTAAGGGAAGAAATAAAATCACTATATGCAGGTGACACAATCTTATATACAGAATATACTTAAGGTATCCCCTAAAATTATTGGTCCTAATAAATGAGTCCAGCAAGTTAGTAGAATAAAGGATCAATATACAAAAATCAATTGCATTTATATGCACTATAAATGAACACTGCAACTATAAAATTTTTTTCAAATCCTTTAGCAATAATATTGAAAAAGAATAAAACACACATAAATCTAACAAAAGAAGTACAAAACTTGTACAATGAAAATTTCAAAGAGATTTAAATAGATCTAAATATATGGAAAGATACTGCATGCTCATGAATCCAAAAAATTGTGAAAATGGTATTATTCTCCAAACTGATCCACAAATTCAACATAAGCCCTATCGATATTTCTGTTATAGTTTTTCCCAGAAATTGACCAGCTGTTTCTAAAATCTTGTGGAAATCCAAGGGCTTCAGAACAGACAAAACAACTTTCATAAAGAAAAATAAAGTTGGAGTACTAACACTTTCCAATTTCAAAATTTATTACAAAGTTGTTATAATCATTACAGTGTTCTACTGGCATAAGGATGAATCTATAGATCAATGGAATTAAATTGAGAGTATAGAAATAAGCTCAGATATTTACGGTTTGGTTTTTGAAAAGGTGTCAAGATAATTCTATGAAGAAAGGTATAGTCCTTTCAACAAATGGTACTGAGAAACTACATATCCACATGCAAAGATGAAGTTGAAACAGTACTATACACCATACAACCATATTACTTAAAATTAATCATAGATCTAAATATAAGATCCAGAACATTAAAACTCTTAGAAAAAGAGTTTACCTAGGGTAAATCTTCATGACCATGGGTAGACAATGCTTTCTTAGATATGATATCAAAAGCATAAATGACAATATATATCCAAAAGAACTGAAATCAGGATCTTGAAGAGATAGCTATTTTTACCCTCATATTAATTGCAGCATTACTCACAATAGCCAAGATAAGGAAACAACCCAAATATCTGCTAACAGATAAAAGGATAAAGAAAATGTGGTACACCTGCAATGGTATATTCAGCTTTAAAAAAAAGGAAATGCCATTTTTCATAATATAAATAAATAAATAAACCTAGAGGACATTAAGTTAAGTAAAATAAGCCAATCACAGCAGAACAAAGACTGTGTGATTTCACTTATACTAGGTATTTAAAATAGTCAAACCAAGCAATAGAAGCAGAAGGGAAGGGAAAATAGGAAATTATTTTCAAGGGGTATAAGGTTTCTGTCATGCAAGATGAGCAAGTTCTAGAGATCTGCTATACAACATAATACTTATAATTAATAATATAATGTTTTGCACTTTAAAATATGTTGATAGGATAGATCTCATGTGTTCTTTACCAAAGGAAGAAAGAACACCACAGAAGAACACAAGGAAATTGCTAGAGGTGGGATATATTTAGTACCTTGGTTGTGGTAACAGTATCACAAACATATGCATATGTCCAAACTCATCAAAACATATACATTAAATGTGTGCCTTTTTTATATTGATCATACCTCAATAAAACTAAAAATAAATGAGTGGTTAGACTAATAAAAAAAGAAAACCCATGCAATGGGAGAGAGTATTTGCAATTCAAATATTGATAACAGACTATATCCAGAATGTATAAAAAATTCTTACATCTCAGTAATAAAAATACAAACAACCCAATTAAATATGGACAAAGGATTTGAATAGATATTACTCCAAAGATTATATACAAATATATATATAAATGAGATAAGCACATGAAAATATGCTCACCATTGTTAGGCATCAGGGAAATGCAAATCAAAACACAGAGAGATGCTACTCTATATCCACTTAGATGGCAGTAATAAGAAAGAAGATAACATATCTTGGTGAGAATCTGGAGAAACTAGAATCTTCATTCATTGCTGGTAGCAATATAAAAATGCACAGTCACTTGGGGAAAAAAAAAGCTTGGAATTTCCTCAAATTTTGGTACATAACTTTATCATATGACCAAGTAATTCCACTCTTAGGTATTTATTCAAGAGAAATAAAAACATATGTTCATACAAAGACATGTACATGAATTTTTATAGTGGCATCATTCACAATAATCAAAATCACCTAAAACTTCCCACAGAAGTTCCCTTCTCTTAAATCAGTGCCAACCATGTGAACTGCTTTAATCAATATAATATGTGACAATAATCAATATAATAATGCTCAGTCAATCTGAATCTCAAACTTAAAAAGCCTATAAGCTTCTGCTTTTATGCTCTTGGAACCCACTGCCACGATATGAGGTAGGACCAGAACCAGGAAGCTCCAGCCAATAGCCAACATCAAATGTCAGCTATGTGAGTGAGTTACCTTGGTTGGACATCTGGGCTCAGTAGAGCTTTTCAGATGACTGCAGCCCCAGCCAACACCTTGTGGAGCAGAACTTCCTAATCAAGCCCAGTCAATTCACAGAATCATGACATACAATAAAATAGTTGTTGCTTTAATTTATTAAGTTGAAGGGTGTCAGACAGGTACTTGAAATACAGAGCATGGCATATCTCAGCCCTACTTAGTAGTGGGTAGAGGAGGGTCCTAACTTATTCTGGTATTGTGCTCAAATATGAAACAGATAAATATGCAGTTGAAAGAAAATGTAGCTCCTAGTAACCTATTCAATAATATATGGCACGTAACTTTGGATTGTAAACTGAAAATATTTAAGTAATTACTGAAAATATTCAAAAGCAGGGGAAGCTGGGTGGCTTAGTCAGTTAGTTGTTTGACTGTTTTCAGCTGAGGTCATGATCTCAGGGTTGTGAGATTGAGCCCTGCATTGGGCTCCATGCTGGGCATGCAGCCTGCTTAAGATTCTCATTCTCTCTCTCTCTCTTTTTCTTCCCCCACCCTCTGCCCCTCTCTCCTACCCCCTCCTTAAAAAAAAAAAAAAAAAAAAAAAAGTGAGAAGATTCTAAATCTATATTTCTTTTCAATGAAAATAAGAAAAATATTAGGTTTACCTTTATTCACTTAAAAAAAAATCTATAAAATTCTTGTTTTGTCCTGGGCAGTGTGCTAAGAACAGAATAGAACTTTGAATAAAAAAGGACAGTTTCATTGACTGCACAGAGCTGCTGGCTTTGGAGGTTGTGATAATTCATATGAGCTATGTAGTGCCCTGATTTTGGTAGAAAACAGCATAAGAGGAGAGGATAGGTTTGAAAGATGTGTAATTTGGAGATGATATAAAATTTTCTGTTTAACTAAATCTGACATGAGGGATAGAAGGAGAAATCAAGATTAGCTGTTGGGTTTTCAATTTAGAAAAATAGCAGAATTGGAAGCAAGTTGATTTTTTCTGTTTTGTTGACTTTAGGATATCCTCTGGAGAGCTTTGGGAGATATTTAGAATGAAGGTGGAAGTATAAGCCTAATGCTCAGAAAAGAGACATGGGCTGGAATTATAATTTGCAGTCATCAGAATACGGATGTGCATAAATCTATGGGAAAGGCTAAGTTTGCCCAGAGAATATTTTAAGTGGGAAGATAAGACCATCTGAAAAAGAAGCATGGACATTTTAAGACATGGCAGAGCAAGAAAGACCACCAAAGAGGATCAGGAATAGGCAGGAGCAACAGAAGTACTGAAGATGTATGACATTATAAACTGTTAAATGCACCTTAGAGAATATACTACATAAAGACTTTGAAATATCAATTGGACTTAGAAATGATTCAATTCTTAGTGACTGGAAAAAGTGAATTCCTTAGCATAGCATGATCTCTATGAGGAAGCAAATACATTGAGCATTGAAAATACTCTCAGGATGTTTGGTTTTGAAGGGAAAACAAGAAATAGGGCAGTAGAGGCAGTGATGTGAAGGGGTTATGGGCAGAGAAGGTTGGTGTTTTCTGCCCAACATGCAGGGGATAAGACTTTGCACTATATCTGTAGAACTGTAAAACAGTAAGAGAACTCAGTAAACATCTGTCTGTGTTTATCATCACAATGCTTAGGCAATTCAATGAAAAAATATTCCTCTTGGTCAGAGCAGACCACTCATTTCCATCATTTCCTGCCTACACCACTTCACAGCAAAAGAGAACAAGGGGTCGAAAGAAGAATTAGGGTTTATTTGTTTGCTTATTGTTTTAAGAAGGGAAATAGTTGTGTACCTTTAGATAGCCACAACATTCCTCTCAGTGTGATTAAACTTTAGGTGGATTTCTTCCTGTCTCTTGGCCTCCCTTTGCTCAGGGCATTTACTTAAAAAAATGTGTACCTGCGAAGTATTTCTCTGCGTGTTTGAGATATAAAACTTTTAAAAAGCCTCTTTTTAGTTTTATAACCCTGGACTCTTTCTCAAGGACCTGGGAACCGCCCTTTGAAATGTGACCATCAAGGAAGGTAGCACCCTATCTCCCAGTGTCTGCGGGAGGGTCTGATGGGCAACCTGCTCAAACTGTAAAACCACCTTCTGTTTTGACGGTATCAGAAAGTTTACTTTTCCTTTGGGTAAGGTCAATCAGCAAATACCAATCGCCTACAAGCTCCCTACCCCAGTTCCTAGAAACTATGGTGCCCTTTGTTTCAGCAGAGTTAATAGTGTGTTCTGTATTGCAACAGTACTGAATAAAATTCTTCTTACCTGTTTAACTTTGGGGGTGCTATTTTTACTCTGACAGGCAGGAAGGAATGAGTAGAGTTTGTAGATTCAGGTGAGTGCAGAGATAATCAATAGAAGAGAGTTTCTAAAAAAAATAGATGAGAGATTTGCTTTAGCCTAGAGCAGAGACATCTCATGGTGTGTAATGTATATGATATTCTTTCAAATGACACCAGACTGAAGTGTATTGGCTTTCTGTTTGGGAGTGGGTAATGACACTCTTATTCTTTGACAAGAAAGTGACTATGTTGATATCTTTATGTCAGGTGTCTAAAATTAGCCAACTGTACTTATGGGCACATGTAAGATTTTCCAGTCACAATTTTTACTGTCACTCTAAATCTCTTCAAGATTTAAGTTAGACAATAATTGAGAGGAAACACTAATTAATTGTTTCTGTTCTTACCATTCAAGCTTAGCTCAATTAATTTTGCATATTTCACAGGACTTTTGACATAGGCATGGTCAGAATTTATTTCACTGAATTGAATATCTACTTTTAGTTGTGACATCATAAAGCGAAGTACCAAAACCATTTTGTCTCCAAACAGCAAAGAAACTCATTATTGAATTCAGATTTAATGTTATGTTCTTTATTCTTTAATAAGTCAATAAAAGACTTGCTCATTTACACATTCGCTCAATGAAAGGAAGAGTTTTTTAATAATTAGACTTCCCAACAGCAATGGTATTATTTGCCTTTCAAAGGAAGGAAATCTCTGTCCCTAGAAGTATCACGCATCTAAAGAAAGACCAGGATGTGGTACACCCTTATATTGGTCTGGTAATTTTCTTTTTCCTGCATCATGCTCCTTCAAGTCCCCCCACCCCTACCTCATCCCCCCTGGAAGCCCCCACAGAGATGAGGCAGCTGGAACCTCCTTTCCAAGTCTGAAGCCACTCTGTTGCAGAAGCTGGCAAGGCCCCTCCTGCCAGCTCTGCTGAGCCCTGGGGGGGGGGGTGGTTCTGGTACTTTCTAGATGAGTGACTCAAACATATTACCTACTTTTACTGGGCTTCAGTTTGCTCATGAGTAACTTTTTAACATGCTGTAAAGTTCAAATAAGCTACAAATAACTTATTTTGAAAATTATAAATGAATATATGAGCACTCAGTGTTTAACCAATAGTTTTCATCATAAATTTGTTAATGTAAATACACTAATTTATGTGCTTACATTAAGCAATACTCTAAGCATGATATCCAACTTTCAAAAGATACACCATTCTTATTTCTAACCTCGACTGATGTCAGATGCTGAGTGTGGAAGTTGGAGAGGTGCAATCAAGTACTCATCCTCAACTTCTTTTTTTCCAGTGTTTTCTCAAAGTGCAGTGAAAGTTGAGTTCTCAAGAGTTGCTGGTTTCTGTCATCAGCTGGTGTTGTTTCTACAATCTTACATGTACTATTCAGGGTCGAGTAGAGGCAAGAGAGAGGGTACAGGTGGTCTCGTTGCTTTTAGGAACAAGTTTCCCATAGCTGAGAGTGGAAGTGCTCACTGAATGCAATAAAGGCTTATCAGAACAATTATGGGTTCATGCATTCTAATAAGTATACTAGGTTTTTACTTTGAAAACACACCACAATCTCTAATTAACTGAATTTCCCATTCATGCTTTTGGTTTTTTTTTTTTTTTTAAAGATTTTATTTATTTATTTGACAGAGATCACAAGTAGGCAGAGAGGCAGGCAGAGAGGGAGAGAGGAGGAAGCAGGCTCCCCGCCAAGCAGGGAGCCCGATGTGGGGCTCGATCCCAGGACCCTGAGATCATGACCTGAGCCAAAGGCAGAGGCTTTAAACCACTGAGCCACCCAGGCGCCCCCCATTCATGCTTTTGAATTAGGAATATGCAATTCTGGCAGAAGAACATGAGTGAAAATTTGCTTTCTATTAATGTGGAAAACACAGCACCCTTAAATTATATCTGTGGAAACTGTATATCCTGTCCTTTCCATAATGGATACAAAACATGCTAAGACATTCAATTAAAAGTAGTAGTTGAGAGATCCTAGCCTCATGAAAATTCTAGGTGTTTGGTTTTAGACATTAAAATAGTGTTGAGAGAGATAGTCCAGTCTAGTAAAGGGTGAAGAAAATAACTTACTGAAGGATAAAATGTCCAACGGCCATTTTGTCCTTCAAGAGGAAGGTAACCATAAAAATTAATTACACATTGGAGATCCAGGTGCATTAGATAACATATTTTAAAACTGAAGCTTGCAACTGTATTTAAAGCCTTGTAATGAAGGACCAATTGTCTTACTTTTCCCCCTTTTTTTCTTAGCTTTAGAATTTGTTTAAGGCATGCTCAACTTGTTTAGGTACTAAATATTTGGAACTCTAAAATGAAGTTTGACACATTATCTGTGTCTGGGTAAATTCAGCTATGTATCTCTGATGTAGCCATTTATAGATCACGGATGGCTATAAGCTCTTATGGATATTATATTCTTCCTTGAAAAGTAGTCAACTAGGTGTGACCATACACTTGTTTCAGTAATGACTATTTCCTTAAATATATGTCCTTCATATACTTTGGTGATGATAGTAAGAGGGGCATAATGTCCTGTGGTAAACGCTATGTTAACTTTGTAAGATAACACATTTGGAGGTAATTTCTCAATTTTTCAAAAAAAAAAGTTAATATTGATAGATTTTATGAAGAAAAGTTTGAAAATATTATAAAAGATTAAATTTGGGTTACCAGATCTTGCATGTGATATTAGTCACCCTCACTTTTTTATATCATTTTCTGTATAGATGGCATATATACCAACATATGCCTTGAATTTTGTGAGTAATATATAATTGTATACCCAACTAGTTTCATTCAATAACTTGTAATAAATTATTCTTAATTCTCATTTATTTGAAAAACAAGTAATCTCAAAGTCAGAGACTACTGAATTTGGAAAATTAATATTAATATCAAGTAAATATCACTTTTATTTTATTCCAAATATATAACTATTTTATTCCCATTTCTGCTGTGTTATGAATCTACTCTGGTAGATATTTTCTTATGACCCATTTGCAAGTATATATTCTAGGCTTACTTTCTGGTGTATTTAAATGCATGATTGAATTATTTTATGAGTATACAATCACTTCTACAACTTTTTATTATGCTAATTTAAGACATTACTTTCTATTTAAATTGTGTAATTTGATACCAAATAGTCCTTGTCTTCTGTTTATTAGAGAGGAGAACTAGTAAGGAACATAAGATAGAATTCAAACTGGGATATGGTGCCTGAGAAAAATTTTGAAACATTTTAAATGAAGGCACAAATTTTAATCCAGTTCAGTATTTAAATGGCCTCATGAGCTTTGAAAGAGTCATCTCATATTAAGAGAGAGAAGGAGTACTATGGGAAGACTCTTGAATATGCAAATTAACCAGTATTAATTAGCTCCAGCAGCCATATATTTTAAGTTTAAGTGTTAGAACTTAGCTAAGGCAATAAGACCAAATCAGGTCTTAGTAATTTACATTTTTATAGTTCTTCCTAAAGCAATCTAGGATTGACTGTTATTGCCGAGAGAGGACATCAACTAGTATCTAAAATGCACTGCACTCTAGGCTATGCGTTTAAGTATGATCCCTTGTCGATTTTGAAGAGTTCTGCTTAAACGGGTAATATTTTAATAAGGCATAGTCTTTTCTAAGTTGTTAAATGATGGTAAATAGTATCTCTGAAATCAAGTGACATTTGAGGTGACCAAGGTATCTTATTTTCTTTGGAATCTGTCCATTTTCTCTAGCCGTTTTCATTTTCATCCTTGCTGTCCCCTTAAGGCATACATCAGAGTCTCCTTTAAAAGCATTTTAAACTCAGTCCCAACATCAAAGCAAACAAGGAACCAGGACTGAAACCAGCTTTAAATGTGTCCTTATATTTGTTTTTTTAGACATGTTGCTCAGACTTAATAAGTTTCACTCAGTCATCTCTGATGTAATGTTATCCCATACATGGAGAATTTGAAGCCACTGAAAATAGTATTTTGCTCTTCACTTCGGCTATTTCAGGGATTTAGAGAAAACTTACTTGAAGAAATTCATTTCACAAAGGTAAAGAATTCTGCCTCATTCAGTCTTGTTGCATGATTCCAGAATGCTCATTTTCTTCTAGAGACTCCTGATGATTATACAGGGGCAATAATCAGCAATTATCTATCACAAAAAGAGTGTTAAGAGGCTACTGTTCCAGACACACAATTTTCAGGAGTGTAAGTTCCTTGCGGAGATTTCAAAGGACAGAGTTTTATTTATTTTTTTTTTTTATTTATTTATTTATTTTTAAAGATTTTATTTATTTATTTGTCAGAGAGAGAGAGAGGGAGAGAGAACGAACGAGCACAGGCAGGCAGAGTGGCAGGCAGAGGCAGAGGGAGAAGCAGGCTCCCTGCTGAGCAAGGAGCCCGATGCGGGACTCGATCCCAGGACGCTGGGATCATGACCTGAGCCGAAGGCAGCTGCTTAACCAACTGAGCCACCCAGGCGTCCCAAAGGACAGAGTTTTAAAAAGTAGATCTTGAAAAGATTATTTCATCTCACATTATTTTCACTATACTTTAAAGCAGACTCCTTATCTCCGAGGCCCCCCTAAGTGTGACCTCATTTCCCACACTTTCAGTACAATTTACTGTTCATGGGATAAGGTTAAGCCAACCAGATTTCATAGAAGTGGAATGCCAAGGATAAATAGTGGTCATCAAAAATGTAAGAGGGTCATCAGAATCACAATTCTAGAAGTGATGTAAAAGAGGAATTAGCAATCAGCCATGACTTCAATGTACTGCATTATGCAGACTGTGGCTTATGCTATTCCAGGTAATTCTTTTCAACAAGAACATTTGAGGCCATAAGACAAAGAGATCTTTTCTACTCTTCAACACACATTAGAGTTGTTCAACAGCATATTACTTTTATTTCCCAAGAAGGGTTTTTTTTTTTAATGGCTCAGATAACCATTTCATCTGGTTCTCTCCTAATTAATATTGCTATTCTCCATTTTACTGAGGTAGGGCAGACTGTTGGACACTTCCCAAGGGGTATCACAAAAATGACAGAGCATAGAGAGAACATGAACCAAGAGGTCCATTAGAATGATGAACCTGCAAGGAGTGAAACTCTGCTTCTGCTTTGATAATAGGTAGTTGAAGCCATCATGATCTAAATCCAGTCCTAGTAAAAACTGTAATTTACTGACTACTCTAAAGCCAGTTGCAATATTCCATTCCCAATTATTAAATTAAAATAAGTTAAGACAGTTAAGTAAATAACCCAAGTGAGTCTCTTAAGAATTTAGTGCAAATATTATATTTCAACATCTTTAAGTCATCAAACTACGAAAGAAGCCCCAACAATTACTTAGAAAAAGTGACTCTGAATACTAGTCTTAAAATCCAGTAACAGCTTTAAACTGTAAATACACATTCCTTTTTAAAACAAACATCTGCCTATTGTTCTCCAAACCAGAAGTTTCTGTATAGGAGCAATCATTTCCGCGCCCCCCCCCCTCCCCGGCCCATAAACTAAGAAAGCCTTAAGAATTTTAATTATTAAACTGCCTTTAAAATAGTTTGCCTATAAATAAGACAGCATTGCTTATTTTTCTAAAAGCAGGTGGGATTTTTCTAACATAATAAAATGAAGAAGAAAAGCCATCTGTTAGAATCCAGTTACATCATTCATTTACCACAACAATGAGATATTCCTATATATTTTCCCTTTTTCTAGTATAAGAGTCTAAAACATAGGTGTGCCTTTTTTAAAAAGCTCTTTTAATTTTGACTACTAACCCCTCCCTACCACAGGACCACTAGAATACTGGTTTATGTCAAAAGATGAGTTTGCTTCTCTTCAAATTTTCCATAGTCACTCTTTCAACCAGATTCAAGTGAGACATACCTGCATCATCTCTGACTTAGAAAATAACTTGTTACAAAAGTCTCTGTTAACATAACACTTTGAAATTAACTTGTCAGTGTTAACAACAACATTCTAATTTGAGTCTTTGAGAATGATTTCACTCATTCTTCCAGCACTTTCTGTCCACACTCTCTGTCCCCACCCACCTCATTTCATTGGCTTATGGTACCAGTATCACAAATATGTCTGCCGCAGTTGCCAACTATAAATTCATCTGGAATGGCAAGTAAGGATAATTTTTTCCTCTTTTAGCTCATGGACATTAAAAAAAAAAAAAATCCCTACTGTGTTATTGTGTTTCTACTGTTTCCTCTCCACTTATTCATGTGACTACTTTATAGTTTAACATTAAGCTTAAAATTCGACATGTGGGGGAAAAAAAAAGTCTCTGCTGGCCAATAACCACCTGAAAATTGTCTACTTCTGTACCCTTCCTAACTAAGTCCTTACTGTTTATTTGCAAACTTTCTGCTGTTTTGGTTTGGGTTCCTCTGGAGGTAGGTCTTGAGACAAGGATTTGAGTGCAAGTGATTTATGTGGGAAGTGAAGGTAAGACTAACAGGAATGGGAAACTGAGATAGGAAAGAGAAGACAGCCAATAAAGTGTACATTACTAACTCAGCTAACATTGTGGCAACAACTCAAAAACATGGGGAAACTCTGGGAAGTGGTGTACAACCCATACCTTGGAATTACTAACCTAAGAGGTGAAAATACTGGGATATTTAAACACCAATCCACTAACAGCTATTGATTGAAAGCTAATCAGGGAACCAGAAGAGGTGTTAATTCTGGAATACTTCAGTCTATCATGAACACATGTCGAAAGGCTATGGCAATGGAAATTCTCCAGCAAACACTGAAGTGAGTATGGCTCAAAGATGTGGGCAGGGCCCCATAGAGGTTTTTGTTTTTGTTTTTGTTTTTTAAAGAGAGAGAGATCACAAGTAGGCAGAGAGGCAGGCAAAGGGAGAGGGAGAAGCAGGCTCGCTGCTGAGCAGAAAGCCTGATGCAGGGCTCGATTCCAGGACCCTGAGATCATGACCTGAGCTGAAGACAGAGGCTTAACCCACTGAGCCACCCAGGTGCCCCGCCCCATAGAGTTTTTACATCTGCAACCACATTACTCCTGTAACAGGGAGAAACTTAGCACACGTGACTCCATATTGCCTCTATCTGCCTTGCTGCTGTGATCTATGGCTTAGAAATTCTGCTTGGCCCTGCACACAAGCAGGTTACAGCTAAGATTTGCAAAAACCCGCTCTTTATCCCAAACCTACTTCACCTGAGGAGAAAAGGAAGTACATACACAAATAACTCCGCTCTGCTTAAGATTTACAGGAACAACCTGACCATATTCCTCTGTGCACAGATCAGCTGACAGGGACAAATAAGTTATACGACCCTCCTCAGAGGTCTACAGACGTGAGTCATCTTTTGATTCCAACCCCCTCCCGCTAACAAAAGCAGCTGGAAATTTCAGGCCAAGAAGAGACGGTTCTTTAGGACAATAGTTCACCATCTTGACGGGTTGCTGGCTTTCCAAAGTCGCTCTCCGTACCCCATCATCTCGCCTCTCGACTTACTGGCCTGTCCTGTGGCAAGCAGAATGAGCTTGCACCGGGTTACAATTTTGCGACCCAGCCGGGAGTTACCTCACGTAGCCAGCCCGCCCACCTTCTGGCGGTTCTTCCCGGAAGTCCCTTTTGAAGGGTGGGGGGACGACAGCATTGGTTCGAGGGACTTCCTCGGCCACTTCCTGTAAGCCGCGGGCTTCCCCTGTGTCAGGCTGTCGCGGCAGGAATCTGCAAACCTCTGCCAGCCCCGGAATCGAAAGAAGGGTGAGTCGCTCCGGCGTGTACATCCGGCGTGTACATCCGGGAACTCCCTGCCCGTTGGTTTGGACTTTTTCTTGGGGAGAAGCCACTTGGTTTGCGTTTGTCTTGGGCGCCCTGTTGGAGAGGGGAAGCATTGCCGGACTTTTGACAAGATCTGTCTGTGAACCCCTTCGTTTGCATTTGGTTTGTTTGTTGCTGCAGCTTTTGGTATCTTTGGACGAAACTGGCTGTGTTAGATTTGTTTCCTCAAAGGGAGATATTTGGAAATTGGGACTTTAATGTTCCCTGCACAGATATTAGTGATTCATAGCTTTCTTTTTCCCATTTGGTTGCGTCCAAATGGGAAATTTGAATCTTTTTGAAAAGATTGGAAAATTTGGAGATCTTTTTCTCATTTGGTTGCCTCCAAATGGTTCCCATTTGGTTTGGCTCTCTGAGCTTGTCTAGGAGGCCGTTTGGTTCAGTCCAACTCCCGACCTTTGGGGAGGAACACTGCCCACAGAGGTCCCCTGGCCTTCGTTTAGTTATGGTGGTGTTTCTTCTGTGTTCTTTCTGAGCTTTTGCCTAGGAGGATAGGGAATATTCGTTCTGTTCCCAAAGAAAGTCTGTTAGGGACTATTTTGAATGAATGGTGCAGAATGCTGAAAAGCAACCAGAGAAAAAGCCTAATTTGCAGGAAGGAGAGCCACGAGACGGAGATGGAGGAATGTTAGTCCAAACTTTGAACCCCTGCCAGCTCTGGCTTCACCTTCCCCTCCTCCCGTTCCTGTACTATCACCAGTATTGCCTGTGCGGATGGTTTCTGCACTATCTTCCACAACCCCAGTGCCACGGGCTCCTGCTCCTCCTACCCTCAGTATAGAGGAGCAGAAAGCACCCCAACCTGTTGAGCCACCTCCTTCGGAGGTTCAAACTGAAACACCTCCCAAATTAACATGAAGGGGCCCAGGGGCTTGAACTGCCCACTCCAAACTTCCCCACGGAAGCCCAGGTAAAACTGACCGGGGAGCGAGGGGCGTGGGTGTCTCAGATGGTTGGGCGTCTGCCTTCCACTCAGGTCACGATCTCCAGGGCCTGGGATCAAGCCCCACATGGGGCTCCCAGTTCAGCAGGGAGTCGGCCTCTCCCTCTTCCTCTGCTTCTCTTCCTTGTTTGTATGCTCTCTCCCTCTCTCTCTGTGTGTTTCAAATGACTAAATAAAATCTTAAAAACAACAACAACTGACAATGGGGAGCAAAGTGGTTGACTTTGGCCACAGGCGGCAACATTTTGATGGTAAAGCTAATTCAGGCTTGTCGACTTAAGATAGACATGCCTTTAGAATCATCAACATTAGATATAAAACTTATGCTACAAGGTTTACTAAAAGTCAAATAAGCTCATGTTATCTCTCTTGAACGTTGTCAGTGAAAATGACTTAAAAATGATGGTTGATTTTGTCTCATGAAGTTTTTATCGGTAATTGTTAAGAGCAAATAGGTTAAATAACAAAAGGTTTATAGAGAAAGTTTTAAATAGCGTGAACGCTATCTTTGGAAACCTAAAACTGAAGTTTTGCTCGGTTAAATGATAAATTGTGTTGAGTTCATTGAATATCTTAAGTCTTTTACAAAAAAGATAAGAGACTAAACCATTAATTGCTAAACATGGGATTGTATGCCTTTGTCTTATAGAGAAACCAAAAATACTTGGGTCTGTTAGTAAACATATATTATGCTCTATTTGATACATGAAAAACGCATGTTTCTAAAAATTATGAAATCTATGTACAAATTTGCCAATCTAAAGAATTCTGGTATAATAGTTCACCATTGGTTACTATTTAGTTTTCACTGGAAACAAAGGTTTTTTTTTAAAAGTTAAAATTCTGAAAACAATTAAGACTGTTAGAAATGATAAGGAAAACAATATGTATTACTGGTTAAAAAAAAAAAAGTATGAGGAATGAGAATACATTTTTGCTGAGGGAAAAAAAAGGTATCATCCTAAAATGAGACTTGCAGTGTAGAGAGGGAAAACTTAGGACAAAATCTGAACGAAGAAGGAAGTTGTAGAGGATTCATGAAGGAGAGTCTTTGAAAAGAATTTTATGCATGGTCAGGACTGAGATTGGAATGAACGTGTTTTAAGAGTACACTGGTATAAGATCAGAATTTGGTTTCTTAGATTGTTGGTCTGCTTTTGATAAGAAATTGCAAATAAGTTTTTTTTTTTTTCTTTATCGGCTCAGGAAAAACAAAGTTTCCAAGTTTTGCCTTCATCAGGACTCTGAATACTTAAGAAAGGTAAAACTTCTGGAGAAGCCTGGATGGCTAAATTGGTTAAGTATCCAACTCTTTTTTTTTTTTTTCTTTTTAGATTTTTATTTATTTATTTGACAGACAGATCACAAGTAGGCAGAGAGGCAGGCAGAGGGAGGAGGAGGCAGGCTCCCCGCTGAGTAGGGACCCCCCCCCCCATGCAGGGCTCAATTCCAGGACCCTCAGATCATGACCTGAGCCAGAAGGCAGAAGCTTTAAGCCACTGAGCCACCCAGGTGCCCCTAAGTATCCAACTCTTGATTTCAGCTCAGGTAATGATCTCAGGGTCCTGGGATCAAGCCTTGTCTCGGGACTTCAAGTTCAGCGGGGAGACTGCTTAAGGATTTCCTCTCTACTCCTCCTCCTGGTCACATTTGCTTTTAAAATAAAAAAATAAATCTTAAAATTAAAAAATAGAAAATTAAAACTTCTCAACATTAAAGGAGCTAAGTTTTGTTAACTATGTGACCTTCTGTGGAATCTCTTATTGCCACTTTGGTTGGATAGAGAATTAAATATTAAATTTTCTAATAATCTGTAATCCTATTTAGGCATGCCCTTTAGAACCTTCTGAAGTTTTTAACAAAATTCCCCAAAATTCAAATTTTAAATGAAGTCTTTTTCACTAATTAGGCTTATTTATTTGGTATGTTGAATGACACGGGAAGCATTGTAAAAACTTCTGAGGTTATATTGTGTGGGTGAATGCTATAACTGTTGCAGAAATTATACAAAATTAAAGTTTTAATATGTTCTGGTATAATGTCATCATATGTAATTCTTTTTTAAAAAATTTATTTATTTGACAGAGATCACAAGTAGGTAGAGAGGCAGGCAGAGAGAGAGAGGAGGAAGCAGGCTCCCTGCTGAGCAGAGAGCCTGATGAGGGGCTCTATCCCAGGACCCTGAGATCATGACCTGAGCCGAAGGCAGAGGCTTTAACCCACTAGGCCACCCAGGCGCCCCAATCGTATGTAATTCTAATTAGTGAAATGTGTGTCACAAAAATAACCAGATTTCCTTGTCATCATTATAATGAACTCTCATCAGGTTTTTACTCATGGCCATTTTTGAGTCTTTGTCATTTACAGTTATTGTTTCACTCTGATACTCTTGTAAATGTGTTTAGCTTCAAGGAGATTCATGAAAAGGACTTTTGACAAATACAGGTTTCTGCTATCTTTAAGATCATTAAACTGAACTAGGGATTTCAGGAACTAATGGAAAACCTGCATGCAAACAGAACAAGAATTGGTTACATGGGACTAAATAAATTGAGAAAAATGATGATAGTTTTTATGACTTTTGTATGAAACATCACTGGTTTTCTAATATTTGCCCTTCCAGATTTAAGGAAACTTTTTCTCTTAAGCTATCTATGATTTATAGAAATTTGATAAAATATTCCTTTGTGCATGAATTGAAACATTTATCTTTTCTCCCTACCTGAACTCTCCAGAATTCAGAAACTCTCAGTGAGTGTTCTTTCTTTCATGGCAATTATTATTGTTTGAGTAATTCAGTAGACATCTGTTCTCCTTATAACAGAACACCATTGAAAACATCAGTTATATTACCAAGGCTTGACCACAATGTTATATTTGAGAGAATCAATAGACTTGGAGATGACCAGGCAGCTTTAAGGAACTAAGGTCGACTTTATGCAGCCAACAAAGCCCCTGGAAAAAAAAAAAAGCCTGATACTCTGCTTACAGAGTTCCCAGAGCCTTACCAGGAGGGTAAAGAATGTCACTTCCTGACAGGTACAAGAACCTCAAGATATTTTGGGGACCTTGAGAGGAGAGGAATTCACCCAAATAACCAACACAGGTATTGCAGGCAAATCTGATGGCAGACATTTGGCTTGGCTCTTAGCTTTAAAAGGCTGTTTGTTAGAGGGATGCCTGGGTGGCTCAGTCTGTTAAGTGTTTGCCTTTGGCTCAGGTTGTGATCCCAGGGTCCTGGGATGAGGGATTGAGTCCCTCTTCTCCATCTGCCTTTCTCATTCTCTCTCTCTCTCTCTGTCTTTCGTGAATAAACAAATAACATCTTAAAAAAAAAAAAAAAGGCTGTTAGAAGTCCAATCTGAAATTCCTTAGAAAAAGTTCAGTGAGGCAGATTAAAAAGAACCGATATGGCTAATCACTATTCTTGCTGCATTTATGTAAATAATTAGGTCAAGTCTGTTAAAACTGGTCTTATTTCACAATCAAATTTTTCTTCACTTGGCTATCTTTGATCAAAATGAAGGTGATTTTAGAGTGAAAATTTTGTTTCAGAAACAGACTTCTGTAGATACTAGATTCTAGTTCTGTCACTAGATTCTAGTTTTTGAGTGTTACTTGCTTTTTTTTTTTAAGAGTTTTTACTTTATTTATTTATTTGACAGAGAGAGAGATCATAAGTAGGCAGAGAGGCAGGCAGAGAGAGGAAAGCAGGCTCCCTGCTGAGCAGAGAGCCTGATGAGGGGCTTGATTCCAGGACTGGGATCATGATCTGAGCTGAAGGCAGAGGCTTAACCCACTGAGCCACCCAGGCACCCCTGCTTCTAAAACTAATCTGGATCCTGAATTATTCTGCTTTCCTCAAACATTTGGTCATAACTCCCCAAATTAAATTTTGTTTATCTCCCATTCTCTTCATTTGAAATCACCAAGTTCTAAAACTGCCCTCTTTCCTAAAGTTCTGCAAACGGAAGCTAGACAACCTGAAGTAAACTTCAGAGAAATTGCCACAAAAGCTCTTACATAGACAATCTTCATGCCTGTTGTGTGAGCCATTCAAAAGGATCACCAGAGACATTTGAACTACAAACCAGAAAAATCTATCAGAATGCTGCTGCATGCCCTCACTCCATCTGAGGATGCTTTGAGTCCAGCATCTAAAAATCTTCTCACTGGCCGTCCTTGGGACTCGGGCACTGGGTTTATAATTTGCTTCAACCATTAACCTGTGTTTGTCTTTTATTTCCATAGAAATGGTTTTGGTTACTTCTAAAACCCCAACGCCAAAAAGAGGCACTAAGGAATATTTCACAAGTCAAGTCAAATGATTCTATTCTACAGTTGCCCCTTGTTGACCCTGTTTCAGCGGCAAGTAGTCAGATGAGTGATGATGTCCCCTTGTCCCTTATCCCATATAATTGTGGAATGGACCTTAGACAGTAGGCATTATAACAGCGAGAAATTTGGCATATGTGACTCCATACTGCTTCTGTTTCCCTTGCTGCTGTGACTTGTCGCTTAGAAACTTCTGCTTAGCCCTGTCCAAAGGCATGTTACAGCTAAGATTTACAAAAACTGCTTTTTACTTCAAATCTCCCTCACCTAAGGAGAAAAGTAAGAATGTATAGAAATAACTATGCTGTTTAAGATTTACAGAAACAACATGACCAGACTCCTGTACACAAAGATTTACTAACCAAGGACAAAGAAGTTGTACAACCTTCCCCAGATGTCTAGAGATGTCATTCATCTTGTGATTTCAGTCCCCTCCCAGTTCCTTCTGTTGCTAACATAAAGGAGCTGGAATTTCATGCCAAGGGGAGATGGTTCTTTAGGACAAGAGTCTACCATCAGATTCCTGGCTTTCTGAATAAAGTTGGGTTTTTTTGAGCATATTGCCTCATGACTTACTAGCTTGTCCTGTGGTGAGCTGGAGCTTGGACTCAGCTACACTCCCCATTCAATGGCATGTTTTCTTGCCACAAAAGAGTATTTTATGGATTTTCCATATATAACTTTGTTAGGGGTTCTCAGTGTTGAGGTTATCTAGGTTTCCATGCTTGGTTGTCTTCTTTCTGTCCTCTTCTTTTGGCAGGATCAATTGTCTCTTCCTCACAGGTGACTCCCCAAATTTTATCAGTGTCCCAGCTTGAATGACACTTCTGGTATGCCAGTTCCTCTAGTGTTTACTCTCCCCTCATTAAGGTACTCACATTTTTCAGCTTACAAAGGATTTTGCTATATTCTTATATATGTCTGTCTCTGCTGTGATTTCTGAAAGAGATCAACTTTAAAGTAGAATGAGTAGCGTTAGCTCATGTTCTTGAGAACACGTATATTTTTGGAATGATGTAAACTGCTGTGCTTGTTATCAGCAACCATTAAAACACCTAAACTGTTTTAGTTTAAACTAAACACTGTGACATGAAGATAAATAAATTTTCATAGTACTGTGCAGGTTTTTGAGTTTTGCTTTGCAACAGTGATATTATACCTATTTTCTAGTTTTTAATTAGGTAAATGACAGAAGCTAATTTGGCACAAAATTGAATACATGGTATTATGAGAAAGTAAAATTTTCCCGAGATATTAGTAGCCAGAGGTAACTGCCATTAACTTACTGAATCACCACAATCATATAGCTATTTATGCATGTAATCATGTGCATTTAAATAATTGACATCAATGGTATCATAATATAAGATTTATGAAGATATCTTTTAAATAGTCTCTTTCACACTCCCAAAATGTTACAAGAATGTAATTAGGCTTATGTAGAATCTAGACTTATTTTCAGATACCCTGTTATCAATCACATCCTATTACAATTACATTTTCAGTTTAATTCTAGTAAATAAAAACACAACTAGTTTTTATACTTTTTTCCCTCCAGTAAACTTACTCAGCTATTAATTGCTCAGTTATTTATTCCAATAACTTATTTATAGGTTTATTTGTATTTTATGTGTAAACAACCAAAACATCTGCAAATAATGATAGCTTTGGGTTTTAATCCTTGTTTATCTCCTTGTTTTATTGCACTAAGTCTTCCCAGGTTGAATAAAAGTGGAGATAGCGGGCTTTTGCTATTTTATTGGTAATATTTCCAAAGGTTTTTAGTATATTCAAGTTATCATATTTGCTAATTAGAATGGGAATGACATATTTATTGTGGAACTGACATATCCTAATTTGCTACTACTATGCTACTGAGTTTCTGTGTTAATTGAACTTTATCAAAGTATACTATCTCTCATAGACATGGGTGGGTTCTATATATGAATGCTTTAATATTTTTGCTTTTTTTGGTTAGTCATATTTTTCTTTTCTGTATCAGTTTGTCTAGTTTGGAATCAAGGTTAGAAGGTCACATGCAATAAATTGTAAGAATATTTCCATGTTTGGTCTTAAATAGTGATAAATTCCTTTGGTTTGGAACCTCTTTGAGAATCTGATGAAATCTATCTAGAGATTCCTGATTGGTAAACACATGAAAGTACTGGGAGAGTGGGATACCTGGATGGTACAGTCGGTTTAGTGTCTGGCTCTTGGTTTCAACTCTGTTCGTGATCTCAGGGTCATGGGATCAAGCCCTGTGTGGAGCCATTCAGGCTCCCCACTCAGTGTAGAGTCTGCTTAAAACTCTCTCTTCTCCCTCTGCCCCTTCCCCCACACTCTCTCTGTCTCAAACAAATAAATAAGATCTTTTAAAAAAAGAAAGTACTGGGAGAATCACCCATCCAGAGAGGTGGTGGAAGCACCATGCCCCTTCCCACATACTTTGCCCTATGCATCTCTTCCATCTGGCTGTTCCTGAGTTGTATCTTTTATAGCCAGTTGGTAATTCTAGGAAGGAAGGAAGGAAGGAGAAAGAAAGAGAGAGGGGGAGAGGAGGGAAGGAAGAGAAGGAGGGGAAGGAAGGAAGGAAGGAAAAGAAGAGAAAAGAGAAAGGGAAGGAGGGAGGAAGAAAAAAGAGACAAAAAGAAAAGAAGGAAAGGAGAGGAGAGGAAAAAGAAAGAAAAGAGAAGAAAAGAGAAAAGAAAAGAAAAGAAAAAAGAAAGGAAAAGAAACAAACCTATGCTTTTGCCAGGAAAAGAATAAGCACATGAGCACAAATATTTTCATACATATTGAGAGAATTTATTGGCCTGCTAGAGAGCATCCCTTGGCCCTCAAGGATGCCTATCATATTCCTAGAAGTTTTTAGATTCAGGAATATAAAAGTAAATGGTCTAATTTTTCCAGAGTTCATCATCATTATTAATGTCTGACAATAAATAAATAAATATTCAGCTTTTTTTTTTTTCATTCATCATTGAGTATCATGAGCTCCACCAACAGTTCAGGAAAATAAATGCTAACTACAGACTAAACTAAAACTAAAGACAATTCTTAAAAAAAATCAGTAAGAACGAAGTTTACAGCATTGAAGAAAAATGTCCTAAAAATTTAAAAAACTTAGGAAAGAAAAATGGCTAATAAAAATACTCAATCACAGGAAAATGCAAATTAATACAACATAGTATTGTCTTGACCTCAGGATACCGAACAATTCTATAATATTTAGTGCTGCAAAGAGAATGGCAAACAGTACCTTTGATACTAATGATAAAATTATAAATCAGTGATCTTTTTGAAGTCAGATTTTCTATATTTATCAAAGCCTTTGACACTGCAATTCACCTGTACTCAGAGATGTATGAAGAAGCAGAATCATTGCATTCAGGTTTGTATGGTAAAACTTAAATTTCTCTCAGTGGAGAATAATAACATATATGTTATATCTGTACAATGGAATACTGAGGAATAATTTTAAGACATGAAATTATTTCATAGATATTAGGATATGTATGGCATGGTTATATTATTAAGTAAAAAAGGCACTCCACAATAATATTTAGTAGTTTTCATTAGGGGAAATATATGAAACAAATATAAATATACATACATTCATGAATGAAAGTTTAATAATAATTTTGAAGGTCTGGAAAAACAAAACTGAACATCAACATATTTATATCTGGAGAAAGAAATAAAGTAGATGCAGGGCTACAGTGAAGGCAGACTTTCCGAACTATATTTTCTGTACAACTTGACATTTTTAACAAGTACACATTTAGCTATAATTTGTATAATTCAAAACACATTAAAAAGTGGAAAAACTAGATAAACCTCACATTATTAAATTACATTATTTTCTGCATTGTTCGCATTTACTCTTATTTAGGCTGTTGTTTTGACTTGTTATATACAAGTAAATCTAAGTTAATAAACCTATTAACATTAATGCTGTAAAACGCTACTACCCTAGTTTTCATACCACAATCTTGCGTTTGCAAATTACTTGTAATTTTAAACATACTTTATATATTGAAAAGAAAATTCTCTGTTGAAAACGTAACTGCCTAAATTGGAGTAAAGTATTATTTTTGATACTTTATTTTATTTTATTTTTTTTAAGATTTTATTTATTTATTTGACAGACAGAGATCACAAGTAGGCAGAGAGGCAGGCAGAGAGAGAGGAGGAAGCAGGCTCCCCGCTGAGCAGAGAGCCCGATGCGGGGCTCCATCCCAGGACCCTGAGATCATGACCTGAGCCGAAGGCAGAGGCTTAACCCACTGAGCCACCCAGGCGTCCCTATTTTTGACACTTTAAAGATCTTCATTGTCTTTAATGTGCTCTCAGAGAAAAAAAATTCAACTTTAGAGAAAATAATTTTTCTGTATTAGAACAACGTAACTTTTCTGTTTAATTTCTCTATAGTTGTGTACATATATGTATGTATGTATGAGTATATAAGAAGGTATGACTCTGTGCATAAAGTGTAAAATTCAAGATAAGCAAAGGCTCTGCTTTGAGATATCCTTGAGCAATCTGACCCGAATTCAGACTCCCGGTTCTTTTTAAAATTAGCCAAACTCTCGGAAGCAGGTTGGTCTAAATCTGGAAAAATAAAGGTTTCAGGCCATTGACACACTGAAAGTGTATTTATTTAATATTGCTCAATAGAACAGCATTCTGCATTACAAATTAAATGGAAAATGCAGTTACTTTTTCAGAATCTATTTTTAAGACTTAATTAAGTCTTCATCTTTATTTTCAATATTACTCTGTCTTTGAAAATAAAGTTATAGAAAGATTAGTCTCTTTCTAAGATTATTATGAATGTGAATAATTAGCTCTTCCATCATGCATTATATACATGTTGGACTTTTCCTTAATTGAATTTTTAACCATTACTGTAAATACTCTAATTTAATTTGTTCTAAAGTGTCTTATTAAATAGCCCAGAGGTGTTGACTTATTATAGAGTTGAATCAAATGTTTAAACTGCACTTCAAGAAAAAAAAATAAAAGCAACATAATTTTTTTTGGCTTTAGTTCCTTTTTCTTTTTATGTATTTTCAATCTTATAGAAAAATTGCAAGAACAATAAAAAAATTTAAATAACTTAGACTCCAGTTGACCAGTGGTTTATATTTTGTCTTATTTGATAATCTCTCCTCCCTCCTTCTCTGTGTCTCTCATCTTTGAGGATTATAATTGCACATGTGTTTGACTTCTCGATATTGCTTGACAGGAAGCCTCTATGCACTATTTAAAAATCTTTTCTTTTCCTTTTTGTTTTTCTGGTAGGATCACTTCTATTGCTGTATCTCCAATCTCACCATGTTTATTGGCATCTCCACTAAGCTTGCTAAAGCCATTTGAGGGATACCTGATTTCATTTCATATACTTTACTTCTTAATTTTAGAATATCAATTAGTTTTTTTAATAGCTTATATTTCTCCACCAAGATTCTCCATCTGTTTATTTTTTATGGCCGTATTTCCCTTTAAGTCCAAACATTTTTATAATAGCTGCTTTGAAGTTCTGGTTTTCCACTTCCACCTTCAACATTTGAGTACCTGCAGATTCTGTTACTAATGATCACTTCTTCTCTTATCTAATGGTCTAATATTCCTTCTAATTCTCAGTTAGTATTTTGCTTTGTTTTGGTATTTGGGGCACTGTGAATATTACATTGTAGACACTGAAACCAGTTAGCTTTCTTTGAAGAATGTTGAGTTTTGTTTTTTCAAGTAGTGAATTTGATTGGACTTAAATTCTAAACTCTGTCTTATCTTCAGGAAAGGAGGAGTTAAAAATCCCTGCTCAGTACTGTAATCTTTCATCTATTGCTATCTGTAGGGCACATTTGTGTACATAATTTATGGAAGAATCAAGGATATTGAGAAAGTTTATAGTCAGGTTTTGGTCTATCCTATCTGTGGATACTCCATATTCCCTGGATGTTTTAATTCCTTTGGAATTCCTAAACTCTGGCTTTTCAGACTAGTTAGACTCTGACTTTGTGCTTCTTCACACTGTAAGGAGAGAAAAGCCATCTAAACTCAAGTATCACCCAGTGAAAATTACCCTTCCTGACATACCTACCCTCCAGTTCTGCCTGATGTAGGTTGTTTTCCAATATTGTCAGTAGTTATCTTTTCAGCTTTTTCAGTTTTCAATTGCCATATTTAAGAGGATGAGACTCATACAAACTACTGGACTGCTATAAAAAGTAGAAATGCTTTGTCACTAATTAAGCATATTTGTTTTCAACTGCATGCATTGCCATTTGAGGCACTGAATATTGATTCTGTAAATATTATGCAAAAGATAATAGTCTTTAAATCCTTTTACCCCTACTCCCAAAAGTAATAAAGTAAAATAGAAGCTTAACGTAGGAATCATTTTTGCGCTACCTACTTTGAAATGATTAACAAAGAACCATATGAGGGGAGTACTGTTATTTTAAACATGAGTAATTGAGTCTTAGGAGTTGGATATCTTGTACAAGGTCGGAAGATTGCTAGACTCTACCCAAAAAAATTAAATCAGGATTCCAGAATAACCTAATCATGCTAAAACTTCTATTAAAAATAGTTATTTTAGAAATATAATTTGATTCATTTTAATGTAACTATGTCTCAAAACTGAAATCCTTTAGAAATTCCAAACAAAAAAGTTGTTATTGACTAATACATAAAGAAGTGCCATAGTTGCGGTTTGGGGGTTTTTGTTTCTGTTTTTGTTTTTAATCAGAACATTAGAACACTGTGGAAGTCCTATGAAACACCCTTTGGCATTAAAATCAACGATTAAACATAAGTTATTCTTAATTCAGGATAAAGTTTTTATTCTTCTGAATTCACTCTAAAGCAGCCCACAGTTTGTCATCTTTTTTAATGCTTATAATGTTGGTGTCAAAATGAAAAAAATAATGAAGTGACTCATTACCAAATAGTTCTTAGGATAGTTCTTATCAAAGTTTTCAGAATTAACTGTGACTTCCTTGAAAAACAGTTCTGTTGACTGAATCCCTCTATATCAGCAAATATAGGACTGCCTTAACAACAATCTCTAGATTGTGTTTGCAAACATATTATTTATGATTCAGTTTTTTTTTACTAGAATTGTGTGTTATCTGATAATGTGCTGAGAAATTTTAAATCTTCAGTTTACTGCTATGTTTTGGTTGCTCTTTTCAGCCTTTCCAACTTATTTTATTTTATATTGCCTGTATATAACATGTGATTGGGCTTTGCTTAATTATCCAATGTGAGCACATTTTTTTCTTTTAATAGATAAGCAAACCTCATTTAAATTTATGGAGATGAAATTAATTCTTGGTTTAGTTTTGCATCTTTATTTTTTCCTAAAATTTATATTTTGTTTATTTTCTTTCTCAAGAAGGTCTGTGTTTCCTTCTCTGTGTATGTTTACCTTTGATAATTTTAAAAGCTTATGCTCTCTTAAAGTTATTGTGGTCCTTCATAATTGTGATTTATTTAGTGGAATTAATTTGTGTCTTTATCGGTGCCTACTGCGGTTGGCCGGTTAGCTCAGTTGGTTAGAGCGTGGTGCTAATATCGGTGCCTACTGATTTCCTACTGCAAGTGATGCTGAAATTTCTGTACATCTACTTTCTTCCATGTCTGTAATCTCCATTGTTCCACAGTATTTTGTAGGTTATATAATTCCTGGCTTTTCTAGAGGTTACCTCCATACATTTAAACACACTTATATTGCTTACTTGATTTTCATGCCATACATAGTACATCTTTTCCCCTGGCATGTGTTTTTCTTTAGCTGAAAACTGCTTCCAACCCATAGGTTTTCTTCCACTCTGCCATTCAGTTGCAAAGATGGTGGATTTTCTCATCTTCCCTTGAAAGATCCTAGTATGAACAAAATGTGAAGGAAGTTTCTGCAGGAGTTCTCATCGTTGAGACAATCTGCTTTTTTCAAGGAAAAGGTCATTGACCTTGCCACTTAGAGTAGCCCACTTCCCTTGAAAAGCTAGTTTCCCAATACCTTTGCATGAAATCTGTACCAGCAGGCATGCTTTTAGGCATTCATTCTCATCCCTGTGTTATTTTTACTATAATGGGAAGCATATATATATGCATATGTTTTTTTCTATATTTATTTATTCTTATCATCAAGGCAGATTTCCGTTTTTCTTTCTCATTCGTCTTGTTATCTAGTAGAGTCAGAAAAGGAAAAGGAAAAGAGGAGGTATCTTTATTCTGTCTTAAAACTAACAGTCCATTTAAGGATTTAAAGTTGATGGTTGTTATACACATGATTACATTTTAAAAGATAACCACAAGAATATAAAATCATTGCCACACATATTGATTCAGATGTGGGTTTTTTTTTTAACACCTACAGATACTTTAGATATCTGAGTTTATCTAAAAACACTTCTGTTACAAGGCACCTAATGATACATAATTAAATTTTGTATTTCACACAATAATTGACTTAAGAAATCCAAGTGTGACTTGAGAGCCTAAAGACCCATGAAATCACCTTGATTTTTTATTAATACCTGAACTTCTATCTTTAGAACTTAACAACCTATTCTTATTATTTGGATCATTTTTATTCTAAAAAATATCAGTTACTAATAATACTGTAACTGACAGTCATTTACTCACACCTTAATATTAATAAAAATTTTGAGAAACATTTTTGAGAAGGAATTGATTAAAAGAAGGATATGGATTCTGGGGAGCAAGAGGTTTTAAAGTACAGACTGAAGTATACCTTTTGCAAGTTCAAATCTGAAGGAAATCACCAGCTATAAGAACATGGAGTTGCAAACATGTAGTTTGCAACTACAAGAATAAGAAAAACTTCATTAAGACATGATATTTTGATATTAAATTGTACCTTCAGGTGTTTAGATGTTTTAAGACATGTTTAAATAAAGTCAAGTTCAAACTGAGGAAACAAAATACTTTAATTCTCACAAAATATTGAAAATATGAAGCGATCTGAGTAGGCTTAAACATAATGTAAAAATGGGTGGATAACAAGACACATGTGGAGGTGAGTGCATCTGTCAGACACTTTAGAAGCCAATGACAGAAATTCAGTTTAGAAGAGGTAACTTGAAGGAGAGTGTGTCATCTCTTGGGTTTAAAATATAGAAAGGTCAAAAATGAAGCTGGCCTCAGAGTCAACAGGAAGACCCCTGTTTAGGCAAAAATTTTGTCCTTGGTTGGGTACCTTTCTCTGAGTTAAATTGTAAGCGTCAGTCACCAAAGGAAGAAGAGAAAGTACTATATTCAGTTACGAATGGGACTGTGAATTAGCTTTCTTGCCCTGGCAGGGCAGCAGGATGGGACCCAGGGCCTGTTAACGCTCATTGTTTGAGCGTTATCAAATCAATCAAGAAGACCACGCTGAATTCCCTGCTCAGTGGACCACTGGTTTTGCCTTGCAGATGTGACGAGCCATCTAATCAGTTTTCCTATGTGCTCTGGAGACTGTATACAGTAATAGGAAGGGCTACAAATTAATTTTTCTGCCCCACTGCAGTGGGAGAAGCAGCTCTAAAACTAGTAGAGCTCTCTGTTGTCTTAACTCAAACTGACCTGCACCTCAATTTCCTTGGTTGAACAGGCCCATTGGCTTTGCTCTGCAAGTGATCAGCTCTGCCAGCCCTTCTCTGAGCTTGAGTGCTGTTGGGCTACACAGGCCCTCTGGTCAGATGTGGCTGGGAGACACTCTGCAACTGGAGGGATTATGACTCATCTCTTTACTTGGGTGTTTGCAAACCGGGCTCTAGGGCTGGCAAAACTCATGATTTGGAGATCCAAATCAAGCAGATCTTTACCCCGCTGAGTTTCCTGGTCAGAGTGCACCACTGACTTGGTTCTACAGATGAGCAAAGCTGCTGGTTGGGATTGCCATTTGGGCACTGCAGGCATGAACTTAGTCTGCTAAAATACAAGTGCTTATTGTTGTAGGTCCCTCCTCCGTTCTCCATTATAGTCAGATTCCCAGTGGGTGAGTCCCATAGATTGCTCTGCAGTCCCAGTGGGATGAGATCAGACTGGTGCCTCCCACAAAGAGACTGACAATGCTGGGGAGCATTGGTTGTCCCCCACGGGTTTTTTTTTTTTTTTTTTTTTTCCCCACTAGAGAAGCTGAACACTTAGGGAGGACTTCTCCTTGTGGTACTGTGCTGGCCGGGGGGAGGAGCAGTCCGGTCAACATGTAGCCACTTCTCTTACCCTTTGAATTCAGTCTGTCTTGATTTTGTGTTGTAGTGTGGTGCTTTATCCTCATGCCTGCGTTCTCAGACTCTAGAACCTCTCAGTGCTGTCCTATTATTGTATAGCGGTTAGTTGTTCTTGTTAGGGGTAGCAGTTCAGGAATGACACATCTTGCCATCTTGGTTGACTTTTCTAGGTTTCAGAGATGCACTCCTTGCATTATTTGGCTGATGGCCCCTTCCTTCATCTTCAAAGCCAGAAGTATAGCATTTCAAATCTCTGTTCTGTCTTTACATCTCCTTCTGTCTCTCAGACTCCTTTCCTTCCTCTTGTAAAGATCCTTGTGATTACATCAGTTCTACCTGGATACTCCAGAATAATCTGTGCACTCAAGCTCTTCATTTTAGCCATACCTGACAAGTTCCTGCTGCCGTATAAAGTAACATTCACAGGTTCTAGGAATTAGGACATGAACATTTTGGGAAGCTATTATTTAGCCAACCACACGTAGTTTATGCTTTTAACCCATGTATACTACCATTAACTGAATAAAGTTTGAGTAACCACGCTTGAAGAAGATGTATTTTTTTTTAATGAGAAAGCACTGGATAGCTTAACATAGCTTTGCAATCATCAAATATATAACATATAATTATTAGATTTCCTCAGAAACCAATTGTTCAGGTAATCAACATGATATAAATCAACATATTAATTTTCCATTAATATTTTTCAGGTACTAAAGAGTTCATTGACTGTCTAATAGAGTAATTGATACTGCAACACATTATTTATTTATTTGTTTACTTATTGAAAATATTTTATTTATTTGAAACAGAGAGAGCATGAGCAGGGAGGGGGAGAAACAGTCTCCCCTGCTGAGAACGGAGCCCAAGGCAGGGCTCAGTCCCAGGACCCTGGGATCATGACCTGAATTGAAGGCTGACTGACTGAGCCACATAGGCAACCCTGCAATATACTTTTAATATAAAATTTATTTTGAATATAGTATTTAAAAATATTAAGCAAACTAGAACTTAGATTTATTTTTGAAAACTTATCTGGTTGGGATTGAAGTTGATTGGCTGTGCTTGGTTCGTGATTTCCTTCACTTCTTCCGTCCATATACAACAGGATACAAAGCCTATAACATTGGAAAAATGTGCTAGTTCCTAAAAGGAATTATCTTCTGCTACAACATGGATGTAAAATTTATCAGCAAGTAAGTCACGACTACAAGACAACTGTGTCAAGTTTTCCAAGAATAGGAACATCAGGTTTTAATAGCATTATCTAATATCTCCTGAGACAGCCCAATTGTGAGATGATGCCCAAAATAGCAAGTGGGGAAAAAGCCACACTACAAACCCATGTTTGATGACCTATCCCCAGTATCTAGAAATAATTTTCACAGCTTATAAAACCAAAAATATTAGACTGAGAAAATTACCAGCGACCATATATATTTTACTTCATGTCAAAGAGCTATGCTAGCTTTCTGAACAAAAATAGGAGGATACACTATAAATTCCCTCTTCTCTGACCCTGACCTAAATATTGCATCTGGCATGTGGCTAACATTATTTTTGAAGAACTTGAAGTATGTTAGTAATGCCAAAAACTTTCTATACTTTGCACCACCCTGGAAAATAATTGACAGTTAGAAGAGTGGTATAGTAAATCAGTGCTTCTCAAACATAAAGTCAGTGCTCAAAAGGTACATGCTAAATGAAGGAATGATTGTATTTATTATCATTATAAGTGAAGCACTCTTAGTGCAGAAATTGTCCCCCAGCAGTATGCTACCATTAGAAATGCATTCAGCTTTTCTGAAATCCAACTTACAGTGGTTTTATTAAATCAGAGTTATTTTTCTTGTAAAGGAAAGAATTCAGGAGTCACGTTCCAATGCCCCTTATGCCAGAGCCCAGGCTTCAGGTAGCTTTTCTATCTGCCTTCTCAGTTTGTGACTTTCATTTCTATTTCTTTGGGGGTAACACTCATCCCAACATGGCTATTACACCACCATACACTGCATCTACATTCATGAATGGGCAAAAGGCAGGGCTAGTCCTATGTGACCCTTTAATTTGGAAGACAAAAACCTTCCCAGAAATCTTTTCAATAGACTTGCCATTAGGTTTCATTGGCCAGAACTGGGTATAGGTGAGTATCAGATATACAAGTAGAAATACAAGGCACGTAGTTAAATTTGCATTTCAGGTAAATATAACTATGACTGATTTTTTACTCTAAGTATGTCCAGTACAATATTAGGGACATAAAAATTAGTCATTGTTCATCTGAGAGTCAGATTTAACTGGATATCCTGTACTCCATCGGGCAATCCTAACAGGATCACACACCTACCCTACTATAAAAAGAGTTGGAAAGTTGAACCAACCTTGCAGCCCTGGAATAAATCCCACTTGGTCGTGGTGAATAATCCTTTTAATGTACTGTTGGATCCTATTGGCCAGTATTTTGGTGAGAATTTTCGCATCTGTGTTCATCAAGGATATTGGTCTGTAATTCTCTTTTTTGGTGGGATCCTTGTCTGGTTTTGGGATCAAGGTGATGCTGGCCTCATAGAATGAGTTTGGAAGTTTTCCTTCCATTTCTATTTTTTGGAACAGTTTCAGGAGAATAGGAATTAATTCTTCTTTAAATGTTTGGTAGAATTCCCCTGGGAAGCCGTCTGGTCCTGGACTTTGTTTGGAGATTTTTGATGACTATTTCAATCTCCTTACTGGTTATGGGTCTGTTCAGGTTTTCTATTTCTTCCTGGTTCAGTTGTGGTAGTTTATATGTCTCTAGAAATGTTTAGAAATGTTCTAGAAATGTCTCTAGAAATCCATCAATGTGATACAATACATTAATAAAAGAAAGAATAAGAACCATATGATACTCTCAATAGATGCTGAAAAAGCATTTGACAAAGTGCAGCATTCATTCCTGATTAAAACTCTTCAAAGTGTAGGGATAGAAGGCACATACCTCAATATTATCAAAGCCATCTATGAAAAACCCACTGCAAATATCATTCTCAATGGAGAAAAACTGAAAGCTTTTCCGCTAAGGTCAGGAACATGGCAGGGATGTCCGTTATCACCACTGCTGTTCAACATAGTACTAGAAGTCCTAGCCTCAGCAATCAGACAACAAAAAGAAATTAAAGGCATCCAAATCGGCAAAGAAGAAGTCAAACTATCACTCTTTGCAGATGATATGATACTATATGTGGAAAACCCAAAAGGCTCCACTCCAAAACTGCTAGAACTTATACAGGACTTCAGTAAAGTGTCAGGATATAAAGTCAATGCACAGAAATCAGTCGCATTTCTTTACACTAACAACAAGACAGAAGAAAGAGAAATTGAGGAGTCAGTCCCATTTACAATCGCACCCAAAACCATAAGATACCTACGAATAAATCTAACCAAAGAGGCAAAGAATCTATACTCAGAAAACTATAAAGTACTCATGAAAGAAATTGAGGAAGACACAAAGAAATGGAAAAATATTCCAAGCTCATGGATTGGAAGAACAAATATTGTGAAAATGTCTATTCTACCTAAAGCAGTCTACACATTTAATGCAATCCCTATCAAAATCCCATCCATTTTTTTTAAAGAAATAGAACAAATAATCCTAAAATTCATATGGAACCAGAAAAGACCTCGAATAGCCAAAGGAATATTGAAAAAGAAAGCCAAAGTTGGTGGCATCACAATTCCAGACTTCAAGCTCTATTACAAAGCTGTCATCATCAAGACAGTATGGTACTGGCACAAAAACAGACATACAGATCAATGGAACAGAATAGAGAGCCCAGAAATAGACCCTCAACTGTATGGTCAACTAATCTTTGACAAAGCAGGAAAGAATATCCAATGGAAAAAAGACAGCCTCTTCAACAAATGGTGCTGGGAAAATTGGACAGCCACATGCAGAAAAATGAAATTGGACTATTTCCTTACACCACACATGAAAATAGACTCAAAATGGATGAAGGACCTCAATGTGAGAAAGGAGTCCATCAAAATCCTTGAGGAGAATGCAGGCAGCAACCTCTTTGACCTCAACTGCAGCAACTTCTTCCTAGGAACATCGCCAAAGGCAACAGAAGCAAGGGCAAAAATGAACTATTGGGATTTCATCAAGATCAAAAGCTTTTGCAGAGCAAAGGAAACAGTTAACAAAACCAAAAGACAACTGACAGAATGGGAGAAGGTATTTGCAAATGACATATCAGATAAAGGGCTAGTATCCAAAATCTATAAAGAGCTTATCAAACTCAATACCCAAAGAACAAATAATCCAATCAAGAAATGGGCAGAGGACATGAACAGACATTTCTGCAAAGAAGACATCCAGATGGCCAACAGACACATGAAAAAATGCTCCACATCACTCGGCATCAGGGAAATATAAATCAAAACCACAATGAGATACCACCTCACACCAGTCAGAATGGCTAAAATTAACAAGTCAAGAAATGACAGATGCTGGCGAGGATGCGGAGAGAGGGGAACCCTCCTACACTGCTGGTGGGAAGGCAAGCTGGTGCAACCACTCTGGAAAACAGTGTGGAGGTTCCTCACAAAACTGAAAATAGAGCTACCCTATGACCCAGCAATTGCACTACTGGGTATATATCCTAAAGATACAAACGTGGTACTCCGAAGGGGTGCGTGCACCCGAATGTTTATAGCCGCAATGTCCACAATAGCCAAACTGTGGAAAGAGCCTAGATGTCCATCAACAGATGAATGGATAAAGAAGAAGTGGTATATATACACAATGGAATACTATGCAGCATCAAAAGACATGAAATCTTGCCATTTGCGACGACGTGGATGGAACTAGAGGGTATCATGCTTAGCGAAATAAGTCAATCGGAGAAAGACAACTATCATATGATCTCTTTGATATGAGGAAGTGGAGATACGATGCGGGGGTTTGAGGGGAGGTAGGAAAAGAAAAAATGAAAAGATGGGATTGGGAGGGAGACAAACCATAAAAGACTCAGTCTCAAAAAACAGACTGAGGGTTGCTGGGGGGAGGGGGGATGGGAAAGGGTGGTGGGGAAATGGACATTGGGGAGGGTATGTGCTATGATGAGTGCTGTGAAATGTGTAAACCTGGCGATTCACAGACCTGTACCCCTGGGGATAAAAATACATTATATGTTTATTAAAATTAAAAGAAAAATAAAATAAAATAACAAAAAAATGAGTTGGGAAATCAAATAATACAGTCATGCTATCTTAAACCAATTATGATTTATCATTTAGGCCTGAGCACATTACCTGTCTGGAAAAAAAAGGCAGTTTTTTTTTTTTTTTTCCAAGAAAGGAGAAAAAGAGAGAACAATTAACTGTTTCTGACATAGGCTGCTGGAGTATATTCCTCATCAGTTCTAAGAATTGCAATTGTATAGAGGGTGAATTGTGGAGGAGTGGGAATCAGGTATTTTAATCTGCTGTCCAAATATAGATCTACACACAGCCAAGTGGATGATGACTAAAATAAAAATAAAGAAATCCAATAACCAACATTTGGTCTATGAAAGAAAATACAGAATTATGGGTTTTGTTTCATTTTTTTTTACAAAATAAAAATATAAATAAATATTTAATGTTGAGGGAGGGGATATTTTCCTCCAAATAAAATCAGTAGAAAAAGTTAAAATCTCCCAGAGCAATAGGTTTAACAAAAACTGTATGGAACTTTAATAGATTGAAAAATAATAATGAAAACAGGAATACAAACTGGGAAAACTTCTGCAGCAAATACAACAGGCACAAGGTAATTTTTAAAGAATTTCTGCAAGTTAATAATTTTTTAAAAGATTTTTATTTGAGACAGAGAGAGGGTGATAGAGCAAGCACAAACAGGAGGGAGGGGCAGAGGGAGAGGGAGAAGCAGACTCCCCGCTGAGTGGGTTGCCAGACATGACCTGGGACTGATCCCAGGACCCTGAGATCTTGACCTAGTCGTGACATGAGCCAAAGGCAGATGTTTAACTGACTGAGCCACACGGGTGCCCTCTACAAGTTAATAATTAAAAATATCACTAATAGCCCAGAAAATGTAAACGAAAGATATGAACCAATGAGTCATAGAAGAAAAGTTCTAAGTAACATGCTTAGAAAAAAAAATCTAACAAGTTGGTAATGAAAAAAAATCAGGTGAATAGAATGTAATTTTTACCTGCCATATTTTCAATCTATGATAGCAAAGCATTTTCTTAGAGCAGCCTTGTACGCTAGTTGTAGAGGCAAAAATTGATGCTGAACTCCTGGAAAGCAATTTGAAATACCTATGAATCAATTAAAAGGTATGCCATTGAATAAGCAATTCTGAATCCAGAACTTACTTCTTATAATCATTTTGTAAATAAATAATTCTGTGAAAAACCTCATTTCTTAATCTGAAATAATATGAAAACATTAAAGGTGAAAATAAAAGTTGGGTTACCCATTTACTTGATATTCTGGCAAAGGCAAAGCTATAGGAGTAGAGAACAGATCAGTGACAAGTGACAAGGATCTGGGGTAGGAAGAGAGTCTAAGTACAAAGGAAGAAGGGAGGGAATTCTTTGGGGGTGTTGAAATTGTTCTATATTCTTTTGGTGATGGTAGTTATCAGAATACATACGTTAAAACTCAGAACAGTTTATCAAAAGGAGGACGGGAGAAGAAGAGGAGAAAGTGGAGGAGGAAGAGGAAGGGGAGAGAAATGAGTATACTGTGTGCTTATTTTAAAAAGTGTTGTCACCAATATGTATAACATGCATGTTGGAAAAATTAGAAAAGCAATTTAAAAAACACGTAACTTCTTAGTACTCCCTGCTCCAGATAGCACAAATAGCTAATAGCAACTAGATTAAATTTTAAAAAGCTTTACTCTATATTTGTGTATCTTTATCTATAAATGAAATATATATTTGGATTATACTGTATTTATATCTTGCTTTACCACTTATAAGTATTTTTCTATAAATTATATATTTCATATGCACATTGTGGAATAACTGATCATCTTTTTTTTAGATACTTAGTAATATGATGATTAAATATGATCTTTATACATTTACATATATACAGTAAATACACATATACATATAAAGCTGTTTTAATCAGAAAGATATAAATATTTTTTAACAAAAGCCATGATAGTATTCTTGGAGAAAAGTCACCGTGGTGATCTTTGTGTCAGTTTTAAACCGAGTTTTAATTCTTGTTATATTTCTTCTTCACACCTGTTAAGGTGCTGCCAGGACATCCTGTCTGGAATGATATGCGGCTCTCTCTCTTCTTTTGTCGTGAACTACAAATGTAGTGATTACAGAGAAATGGTCATCTTTAATACTTTTTTCCTACTCAGGGGATTTTGAAAGAATAATGAATCATTAGGAAGATTTGTTAGTCTTTGAATCTTATCAAATATAGGATATGAAGGCTCTAATATTTGCATACATGATATGCTTTTGGATAATCAAACTCTGTGATATATTTGTAAATTTCTCATGTAGCAAACATTGTAAAGACATAGAGGGACCACTATGCTGTTAGAAGAGGCAGTTCTTTGAAATGTATGTGCATCAATGGATTATACGTACACAAAACTCAAAAGCAAAGTTTGTTTAATTCAAGATGGAGCTCAGATTGGAAAACAGAGATAATTCATCTCCATGCATATATGCGTGAGTATCTTGGGCAGCAACACAGATGTCAGAGAAAGCCAAGGGGTTTTAAAGCCTTTAATTGTATCATAGAGGAAGATAAGGTAGAAAGTCCTGTGTCCAACAGAAATTAGGGAAATGGAATATAGAAACAAATTGTGGCAATTCCCTCAAGATGGAGAGATGGATGAGAAATGGCCTCATGGCATCTCCTCACCAAGCTCCTTATCTTTCCCTGTTCCAGAGAAATCACAGTGTATTTCACAAAGACTTGGACATAGATTTCTGCCGATCCTTGCCTACATGGTCTATGTGGACTTGTGCAAAGTTACCAGTATACCAGGGTAGAACTATTCCCCTACGTAGAATGATTCATGGGATGTTAGGCACTGAAAGTACAACTGTGAATAGCTACAAGAACCTTATTTATGCCCTTTTTTTTTTTTTTAAGGTCAAAGAGATGAGCATGTGCTAAACTAGTGAGTTTTTAATCATGACACAGGTGTGTCATACCAGAAAGCAACACATGGAGAAAATTACTTTGTAAAAAGCAACATATGGTTTTTAATCAGATTAATTTAGGCTCTGAGCTGCAATGTATTAACCATGTTCTGTTGGCCCTAAACCACAATTAATTCACAAATCAATTAATAGTCTCATCTATTTTTGTCACTCATCCCGCACTAGTGAACATACTATACCTCCAGTGAAGCCCAGCCTCTAGAAAAGTTCTCATATACATATAAGACTTCTGATCTCTGCTTGAATACTTAGAAATCATGACCTCATAGAAGACTTCTTTACATCACTAAACAATTCTCATGATCAGGAATGTTTGCACCTTAGTTTGTGGCCAAGCCTACAACTTTCAACTTTCCTCTAATTGCAAAGTTCATTTTTTTGTTTTTTGTTTTTTTTCCTTACTGGCAAACATTGGGTAAATATGCTACCTCTTCTACAAGGTTGTACTCAACAAACTAAGACACACTTACCTTCACTTTCTTATTATTAGTTCTTGACAAATGTTGGGGGTCAGAGAAAAGAGTGCTCCAAGTTTGATAGCTTCCCCCAATATAGTTATATAATTCAGTGCTGTGATCTTCAAAAATTAACTCCTGGACAACATTAGAGAATTTAAATAGGTAAAGAAATGGACATCTTTAAAATCTATGATAGGGCAGCTATGGGAAGCAGCCATCAAAATAACAGTTTAGTGATAAGTACTTGCCAGGGGACATGGTGTCTTTTTTCCTACACTGAGGCCTGACCTTGCCTCTTCTCCCTTTTTAAAATTGTCTACTTGGGACACCTGGGTGGCTCAGTTGGTTAAGTGCTGCCTTCGGCTCAGGTCATGATCCCAGCGTCCTGAGATCGAGTCCCACATCGGGCTCCTTGCTCAGCAGGGAGCCTGCTTCTCCCTCTGCCTCTGCCTGCCTCTCTGTCTGCCTGTGCTCACTCTCTCTGACAAATAAATAAATAAAATCTTTAAAATTGTCTACTTAAATTTATATCATGAGCCTCTGAATCCATCTATTTAGTCAAAATATATTTATTGAGCAATGCTGAGAACATTGTAAATTTGCCTTTGTGAAGTGTACATTATGTAGGAGACAATCAACAACTAATAAAGATAATTTCAAAGAGTCAGAACTGTAATGAAGAAAATGAAATAGGTGATGTGACAGAAGATGGGTGGAGAGTTTTCATAGAGGTCTTCTGTGTGTAAAGCAAGTTTTCAACATCAGCAACTAAATATCTTCCTGGGAAAGGTCAACCAAGATGACGATACTTTTTTTTTTTTTTTAAGATTTTATTTATTTATTTGACAGAAAGAGAGATCACAAGTAGGCGGAGAAGCAGGCAGAGAGAGGAGGAAGCAGGCTCCCTGCTGAGCAGAGAGCCCGACGTGGGGCTCGTTCCCAGGACCCCGGGATCATGACCTGAGCCGAAGGCAGAGGCTTAACCCACTGAGCCACCCAGGCGCCCCGATACTTTTTTACAATTCAATTTTCTATTTAAAGTTATTCAATTTATCCAAGATTTGCTCTAAGAAATATTGTGGGTCTACTGAATATTAAAAAAAAAAACCTTATGGAAAAGACTAATTTTATCTATTGGATCAAAATATAAACCTATTTGAATTTATATGCTTTTAATGTATATTGAAATTGCCTTCATTTTATAATCTTACGGAGTTATAAATGACCTTTCCTTCTTCTTTAACCTTGAAGGTTTGTGCAAATTTTACCAGATTCAGTTCACATTCCATCTTGCATGGAAAACCTTTCCTGTTCTTTTGGTTCTGTTTGTTTGTTTGCTTGTGTGTGTGTGTTTTTTTAAGATTTTATTTATTTATTTGACAGAGACACCAAGGGCAGGAACATGAGCATCGGGAGTGGGAGAGGGAAAGCAGGCTTCCCACAGAGCAGGGAGCCGGATGCAGGCTGGATGCAGGCTCGATGCAGGTTCGATCCCAGGACGCTGGGATCATGACCTGAGCCAAAGGCAGATACTTAAGGACTGAGCCACCCAGACACCTCTCTTCTAGTTCTGTTTAAACCCCAAGCTCCCACCCTGCTCTCTCGCTTTATGCATCTCTGGGGATTCCATGTCCCTGACTACACTATGAGTTCCAAGAGGGCGACAGTCTGCTGTCTGCCAGAGATAAATGAAAACACAAATCAGTGACTGACCTTGGGAGGTAACATGCCATGTCATGGCTATAGATGGAGTACTGGAGGCAACTGCATATGTGACAGATGACTTTTATTTCCAGTTAAAGATTTAAGTTCCAACTCAAAAATTACATGTTGCTTATCTACATAAGAAATATGTTTTAAAATGTTATCTAAGAATAGGTTTGCTTCTCCCAAAGATCTGGATTATTTTCTTCTCATAGATAATGAAAACTATGTAACTAACAACACCTTCCTTTTTGCTTTGACTTTTTGGGATGTCAGACACAAATTTATGTCTCAATTATAACAACCATTTTGGACCTTATGTCTGTTTATCTGTGTTCTCTTTTCCCCTTGGTCTGTTCCTTCTATTCTAATTTATATTTTCCTTGATCCTGATATTTTATTTATGTTTTACTATTTTGTTGGTTGTGTTTTTATAAGCCATCTTTTGTGGATTAACTTGTGGATTAACTCAAGATATAAATAAGCTACTTACTTAAAACTGTTCTGAGAGCATTACTTGTACCATCTCTAAACCACATGGATTCTCAGAAAAAATAAACTTTTTTCTCTCAGATTTTAAAGTTCTATTTTTTCTCTTAAATTCTCCCCCGAAAATAGTAAGCTTATTTCAGGAACATTTGTATGGAATTTCTTCTATGAAAAATGCACTTAAATTTTAGACATTACTAAATTTCATTCTCTTATTTGTAAACAATTTTTAAAAATCAAGGCTGTTTCAGGGCACCTGGGTGGTTCAGTTGGTTAAGCATCTGCCTTTCACTCAGGTCATGATCTCAGGGTCCTGGGATGGAGTCCTGGATTGGGATTCTCTGCTCAGCGGGGCTCTGCTTCTCCCTCAGCAGTCCATCCCCCTCCCCCACTCATGTGCGCACTCTCTCTCTCTCTCTCCTTCCCTGCCTGAAATAAATATATAAAATCTTTTAAAGAAAATAAAGCCTACTTAATTTTTAAAAAACCAAGCCTAGGATGAATCATTCTTTCAAGGCTTACTGCTTTCATCTCATTTGCTTTTTAATTTGCAGCTTCACATTTATGATTTTTATTTCTGGATATGACTGTGGATTTGTTCATCATCTATGTATATCATTCTTACCTAATATCTTCAAGAAATGGTTTGACCATTTCTAATGAAATCATTTAAAACACTTACAGAAAATGAATAATAGCCTAGAAGCCATTGATAAGTTTGCCTACATAAATTTTAAACACTTGTGTGGAAAAATATCATTAAAGAATTTTTAAACACCAAGGAAATTCTAGAAAAATTAGTTCACATAGTTAACTAAGGAAGAATTTCTTTAAGTAACTAAGTAAGTTACTTAGTAACTAAGTAAGTAACTAAGAAAAAGACTAGTGCAAGTAACTAAGAAAGTAACTAAGGAAAAGACTAGTAACTCACAAGACAAATGGTTAAATTATGTAACATTGAGGTCACCAAAAAGTAAATTTAAATGTAGAAAGATGTGGAACTTTAAAAAAATTAAATTTAATTTTTTAAAATTAAGTATTGTTGACATACAATGTGCATTAGGTTCAGGTGTACAATGTAGTGGTTGGACAAGTATATATATACATATGTATATACAAGTATATACACTATGCTTTGCTCACCAGGAGTATACGTACCATCTGTCACCATACATTGCTATTCCAGTACCATTGGCTATACTGCCTATACTGTACCATTCATCTCCATGATTTATTCATTCCATAACCAGTGGCTACTATACCTCCCACTTTCCCACACCCATTTTGTCCTTCCTGCCACCCTCATACCCTCTGGCAACCACCACTTTGTTCTCTGTAATTTTGGGTCTGTTTCTGCTTTTTTGTTTGTTTCTTCATTTTTTTGTTTGTTTGTTTGTTTAGGATTTCACATATAAGTGAAATAATATAGCATTTGTCTTTCACTGTCTGAATTATTTCACTTAGCATAATACTTTCTGGGTCCATCCATGTTGTCACAGTTGGCATGATCTCATCTTTTTATGGCTGAGTAACATTCCATTGTGTGTGTATACCACAGAAAGCTGTGAAACTTTATCATAATAAATGCAACGTAAATATAAAGAGCTATGATGGGCGCCTGGGTGGCTCAGTGGGTTAGGCCTCTGCCTTCAGCTCAGGTCATGATCTCAGGGTCCTGGGATCAAGCCCCACATCAGGCTCTCTGCTCAGCGGGGAGCCTGCTTTCCCCTCTCTCTCTCTGCCTGCCTCTCTGCCTGCTTGTGATCTCTCTCTCTGTCAAATAAATAAATAAATCTTTAAAAAATATATAAAGAACTATGAGATGTTTTTTATTTATCAGATAGGCAGAGATTAAGTTGTTTGATAACAATGAGTTTTATTCAAGGTATTGGAAATAATCTTCTCCCATGCTATTGATGAGAGTGCATAGTGCTGTGAGTTTCAGAAGGCAATGTTTATCAACATTTTTAAATGTACCTATTCTTTAATTTAGCCAGTTGACTCCTGGTATTTTTTACACACATACTTGAATTATAGAAATAATAAAAAGATCTTATTTCCAGTATTGCTTGTAATCTTGAGATAACTAGGAAAAATATTTACCAAAAAAGTGACTAAATTTGATCATTTACTCAATAAGTACTTATAATCCGTTATAAGTCAGACTTAGTCCTAAACTTTGTAAGTAGGCCAAAATGAACAAGTAAAGGCTTACATTCTAGTGGAAGTCATGGAAAACAAGTAACAAATTTATGCTTATATATATATATTCATATACATATTCAGGTTGTAATGCATACTATGAAGAAAACAAAATTAAGGAGCATGATAGAGGAAATAGGAAGCCTGAATTAGGTAAGGGGGTGGTCAAGATAGAACTCTGAGGAGGTGACATTTAAAGTGTGACCAGAAGAGCAGGGCACAAGTCATATGGCAACAAGGGAGAGAGTGTGGTGGCAGATTCATATATATAAAGGCTGCTGTTAAAAAGTAAGGGGATAAATCTAAATGGGCTTACAAATTCATTGTATTATCTTTCTGGTTAAGAAATTATTAATGATTAACAAATGTTACAGTATGGTGTGTATTGTATAATCCTGTTTGTTTAGATGAATTTGTGCATGTCCATCTATGTTTCTGTGGTGTCTACATACACATGTCTATCCACTGAAAATTTCTAAAAAATATAAGCCCCCTTCAGTGATGGCACTTCCAAGGAGTAGGACTTGGATATCAGGGAGCTTGTAAATTTCATCTTATAACCATACATTTCATAAATACTTTCATTGTGTTATTTTTTAATAGCAATTTCAAATTTAGAATATATAAAATATGTATAAGAAATGAATAATGGGACTAGGAAGGAACAATTTTAAAACAGCTCCCTCTGAATCACATTACAGGTTTTCAGGTCTTTTTTAATCCTGCTTTTATTACTTAATGAAATTATCATCAGCCTATTTGTCCATTAGTTTACAGTTGGATGAATGTATTCCTAAAATCAATCTGATAAATTTCTCCATTTATTTTACTGAAGTAATATTACATTTTTTGTTAAAAGAGCATATCATTGTTTAACAATTCAGTCTTGCTATAAATATAATATTAATGTGGGTGTGGTAAATAGATTACTGAATTACAGCACCAAACTTGAGTCATAATTAGTTATTTTAATTAACTATTAATTATTTGTGTCTTATTCAGAAGATGGCCATCAGAAAGATCTTTCTCCAGAATTTAACATATAAATACTTTTTTAGTATAAACACATTACCTTTTGCAAAACACTTCTACATTTATTTCAATCCTGATGTCACTTCCTAGGTCAGTCTATATTCTCCAGTATAACAGCATATTATCTTGACTCTGTCATTGTTGTTGCCCTGTTTTTATAATTTATATTGATTGTGTTGTCAGGCTCCCTTATAGTATTGTGAGCCCCCAGAGGAAAACTGATATGTCTCTGGAAACAAAAACAAGTCCTAAAAGAGTTTCCTTAAACCAAGAGCTGTTTGAGCCTAAAGAAGCAAAAAAAGACACAAAACAGCTATAACGAAAAAAAAAATCACTGCTATTTTTCCCTGCATATTCTTTTTATCTTCTGACATGATTACAGGTTATATATATACAGAAATAATTTCTGAAATATTACATTGTATTTATTCTTGCATAACCATTTTTTGACTAAAGAATATATCATGCATATGTTTTCAGTGTTAAGTATTATTCAACAAAAGCATTTAATGGCTATATCATTTCATTCATATGCATCAATCAATCTTCTAACAGAATTTTGGGGTAGTTTCTAATTTTTTTTTTCTAAAGAAAATGGTTATGTTAGATAAAATTAAAAAGATAAATGTTGAGAGTAAAGAGAAAAGATACATGTGGCAATAGCTAGGAGTGGTCTTTCCTCCATTCAGTATTTTCTAATCTACACGCTACCACCTATCCTCACCAATCCAATCTACCCACCACTCTCCTAGCTTTGGTCAGCTCTGGGGTCTCGTCTGATTTGCATAAGCTGAGGACTACTTCACTTATATTCCTTCAAGACCTCAGCTGCCTCTTTTCCAGGACACAATCAAAATTGGGCTTGTCAAGATTATGATTATTTAAACCATACACAAAACAGTGTTTGATGCCATTGTTCTGTAGCTTGAGTAAATCCTAGGGAAATCTCTCTCTCTGTTTTTTCTTGGGCTTGAAATAACAGGCAATTTTGCTCTTTTCAGATGCTTCCCAGAATCCTGTCTAATTAGTAAAATTCTGTTGCTAAAAACCAATTTTGATTCAATGGTAAAAGTTGGATTAAATGAGAAAGATTTAAGGTAACTGGGGGTTGAGGTAGCATGTTCAAGGGCTTGGGCTCTACTAAGAAGAACCTGGACCTTTTTCCCCAAAGAAGAGGTCTCTTCAACCCTCCCCCCAAAGAGCTGATGTAGCATGGACAGATACATTGGCTTTGCTGATACCAAACATCCATTGGGATCTGATGACTTAAGAGAGGAGATGAGAGGGATCCCACTCCCGGAGACCCACTGGCTTTCAGCATTCACTTCATGTCTTTCCATAGTTAACTGTACCATCATATCGTGCCCTTCTGGTAGAAGCAGTAAAGTAACTTTGAATATGTGTTTGTTTCTCCTCATTAGATAAAATCTAAAAGCAAAGAAACTGTAAATGGCTCCTGCTTACAAATCCAATTTATGCAAGTGCCAACCTCTGATTTAGAATAGTAGCTTGAGTGCTTCTTCATGCAGAAATTTGCAATTGGAAGGGACATACACAGCATCAAATAATGGAACAATGAATTCTTATTGCACCCTATCATCAAAAAGGGCGAACAGCTTTGAAAGGTGGTAAGGGAGCAGAGCACTATGCTATGCCACCCGGAATGCTCAGGGAGAAAAGGCTCCACAGGTATTTTGGACAACAGGACAGCTTAGAACAACTGAAGCTAATCCCTGCCATACAGAAGGCTTTCCTAATCAGTAGGATTGAAAGATCAAAGGTTGGCATTTGAACAGATTGTCAGGATAAGGAGGTCATAGAGAGGGAGTAAATAATTTTGAGTGTTTATGTTGTGGTTAAACCACACATTTTCCCAAATGAGAAGCTCTGGTTTACATTGCACAGCTACATAATGACAGAGCTGGTGTGTGTGTGTGTGTGTGTGTGTGTGTATTATGCATATGTGCATATATAAAAATGTGTGTATAAATATATATATGTATATATATATTCAAGTCAGGCTGTACTGTCTCTGAAATATGAACTTTTGTTGAAATAACTGCTTCTTTATCTGCTTTCTCTTGCTTTGATTCTACCAGTCTTCATTAAACGTAAATATTCAAAGCAGATGTTTTGGCCTCAATCCTCATTGATCGTCAAGACTAGTAATAAAATATTTTCCAGGAAAAATTCACTATTATATAGTTTAAAAGTACGTACCTATAATTAATATTTGCTTCTTCCCATATACACGTCTCAAAACGGTGTCATTCACCTATACTTACTTATGTAGACCTCACAATGACCTTGTACAGAAAATACTTCAACCTAAATTTATTGATTCATAAGATCTTCTTTCTGGAATAATGTGCTATTTCTGGTGCTTCTCAGAATTTTAGAAGTGCTACATTCCACATCTCTACCCCAAATTCTTCTGTTGGTGTTAGTGAGATTCTTATCTTACCAACTTGGCTAGCACAGGTTCAGCTTCTTTTTAGAGGCTGCTGCCTCACTTTAACATGCTGCTATATAACTTTTACAGATTGAAAAGGCATAGGGACAACTTCATTTAAAATAAGGAGATGTGTTTCAATAAGGCTGGCAGTGTTATAGCAAGGGGGGAATTGACCGTTTATCTCTTTGAAATCCTGTTCTGATGAGTTCTATTATCTCAGAAACATTGTAATAGCAGGAAATTTTTAAATGGTGAGATAAATGCTTAAAGCATAGACGTTTTTCCATTTTCTGTTTTTGCTAATTTTTATCTGTTCGCCTATATTTACATGCTTTATTTCCTTCTTAAAATATGTCTTTCCAGGGCACCTGTGTGGCTCAGTCAGTTAAGCATCTGCCATCGGCTCAGGTCATGATCCCAGGATCCTGGGATTGACCCTCATGGCGCTCCCTTCTCAGCAGGGGGTCCGCTTCTCTCTCTTCCTCTGCTGTCCCCCCCCCCTTACTCTCTCTAGTCCTGTCTCTCCCTCTCAAATAAATAAAATCTTTTAAAAAAGATGTCTTTCCTTTGGATGAAATACAGTTTTCGTTTTAAAATCAGTACATTTAAATGAAATTAATGTATCTGAATAACACATATTCAAATAATATATTTAGAATGCAGTCTGGTTTCTTCTTGACTCAATTCTGGAACAACCCAAAGACTAAATGACAGTAAAGAAAGCTTTCTTTACTTCAAGTAAAATTGCTCTTTGATGAATAAGGGTGTCCCGGGAAAATTTATGATATATGTCTTAGATTTATGATACATGCCTTCTCTAAACATAGTTTTCCCTTTTTAGATATTCTTTCCTTCTCTGGGGTCATGTTATTCTGATTATGTCCTTTTTGAAGACATTTTCCACCCAGGAATCATTACCAACTTACTGTCTGGAAATGCATTCATTGAATTCCTCATTTATGCAGAGGTCTTTCCTTTTTTCAGGAAGGGCTGCCAAGGATAAGATAAAGTTTAAGCCAAAAGAGAGAATGTCATTTTGAAATAACAGACACTGGGACAACTTGACGTGTTAATATTTGGTGATAGGAAGTCCTTCTATTTAACCTTCAAACCCATACCACATTACCCAAATTTATTTTGAAGGCTCTATCTTTGTTAAAGCACACACATTTCCCAAATATTACAATTTGCTTAAGATTACAGAGCTAGCTAATGAGAGTACTGGATTTTTCCTTTGAGTAGACTTTACTACCTCCCGAACATGAAATTTTATTGAAATCATTACTCTTTTATGTCTAATTGTAATCATTTTGTTCTTTCTCTCTACCATTTATCTACAGATCTTCATTAAAAATAAATATCCAAGGCAAGTGCTTTGATATTGTATGTATTATTGTTATTATAAATTATTTGTTAATCCTTTATGTGTGTTTTCTTATTTCATCTGCCTGTTATGATGCTGAATGGATAGACCTAAATGTAGGTTTCAAATATCTGAGGAATAATAAGGATTTTCATTTCAGAGTTAATATTTTCACTATAAAATTATTAATCATTTTTTTTTAGATTTTATTTATTTATTTGTCAGAGAGAGAGAGGGAGAGAGAGAGAGAGAGAGCGCGAGTACAGGCAGAGGCAGAGGGAGAAGCAGGCTCGCCGCCAAGCAAGGAGCCCGATGTGGGACTCGATCCCAGGACGCTGGGATCATGACCTGAGTCGAAGGCAGCTGCTTAACCAACTGAGCCACCCAGGCGTCCCTAAAATTATTAATCATTTTAAACAAAAATTCTAACCTTTCCCAGAATACATACTTATTTAAAAAATACTTATTTACAACTACAACAACACTTTAAATATGATTATCTTAGAGAAGATTAATGCTCATGAATGCCTCATGCACTGATTGTTTTATGTCAAGCTTTTATTGTATGTTGATATGAATCTCTGAATGTAATTTGAACTTGGTGATATGATTCTCTAAGGTAGTAAGTTATGTCATAATGAAAGTCTTATATAATAAATTTTTCCCAACAATAACTTTTTAAAAATCAGTTCATTATTTTATAGTATTTGATTGGGTTTGGGTTTTACATAAAAAGATTTCTAATTTGCATACCGTAAAATAAGAAGTTAGTTGTGCCATCCCTATTACTTTTCTAAGTTTGGATTTATTCTTGTTTTTTTTTCTTTTGTTTCCAGATCTATCACATCTCTAGTCTTTGCTGAATTCATCTAGCCAATTATTACCTAGAGTATCATTATTTTCTAGAATAAATTATTTAGTAGTGTGAGACTTAATGAATTCTGGAAATGAGGACTGAGTCTCAATAAACTCAGAAGTTCAGAGTAATTTGTCAAAGTTCAGAAGAAAAAAATCTTATTGAGACATCGGAAATTAGCAAGGAGGGCTATGGTAAAGCTTGCTGTTCTCTTTAGTACTGCAAGTCAGTAAGAATTTGGGGCGGGGGCGGGGGAGGCGGAATAAAGCCTGCTGACTAGAGCACTTTTTCCTTAGGATCTTTCTATCAAATTAGAGAGTGCTGTTTGTTACTATTTTTCTGAAGATGGCATCAGATTATAATAAAAGTGGCCTATGCTTTTGTTTCTACCATTTGGAAGTAAACAGGGAAGGAAGTAAACATTGGTTTTAAGAAATATTAAACCTAGAAAACCACTATCCCGGGAGTTAGAAAAGTGAACTGAATTCTCAGCTAAGCTTTACCTCTATCAAGTTTGATACTTTCTACAAATCATCGATTGCTCTGATCTTCAATATACTTTTCTTTAAAATAAAGGAAACAGACTAGGTGGTATCTCTATTTTTTTTTTAATAAGGAGCTAGATTTGTATATATGTAAAGACACATTAAAGTAGACTAGTTAATGTAAAAAAAAAAAAACAGGGTGCACAAAGGCCAGGCAGGAAGGAGGTTTCCCTCAGACTTGGATGGGCTTCTTTGGGTCAGCTGAGGCAATATTTTGTGTTTTGCAGTAAACATATCCTGTGGGGAGAGTAAAATCTTAGCTTTACAGGAGCAGCTCCAGTGGACCGAATGAAAAAAATTATAGTTCCCTGAATGGCCAGCATAGGTTGAATGTGCAGTCTGTGTTTGCTAGAAAAGTCCATCTCAGACTTTTTCAGGCTACATATTACAATCACTCAGGGAGTTCTAAACTACAGTGGTGCCCAGGCCACACTCTAGAACAAGGAAAGCAATCTCTCAGGGTGTTGCATAAGCAGAAGTGGTTTTTAGGTGGCTGTCAAGTGATTCCAAGACATAAACAAAGCTGAAAACCAGTGATTTCACACACCATTGGCAAATTCACGTTCATTTTAATTATCTACTCAGTCTAGTCGTTGGTGGAAAAAGACAACAGAGGTAGCTTTATCAAAAATGATTCTAGGGAGGGGCACCTGGGTGGCTCAGTCCTTAAGTATCTGCCTGTACCTCATGATCCCAGGGCCCTGGGATGGAGCCTTATCCCAGGGTCCTGGGATCAAGCCCCACATTGGGCTCCCTGCTGGACAGGAAGCCTGCTTCTCCCTATCCACTCCTCCTGCTTGCATTCCTGCTCTCTCTGTCTCTCTCTCTGTCAAATAAATAAATAGAATCTTTAAAATAAATAAATAAAATTAATTAATTAAAATTAAAAAGGAATGATTCTGGGGCACCTGGGTGGCTTAGTCAGTTAGCGTCTGCCTTCAGCTCAGGTTGTGATCTGGGGGTCCTGGGATCAAGCCCCTAGTTGGGCTCCCTGCTCAGCAGGAAATCTGGTTCTCCCTCTCCCTGGGTCCCTCCCCCCTTGCTCATGCACGTTCTCTCTCTCTTTCTCTTTCAAATAAATAAACATTTAAAAAAAAAAAAAAAGAATGATTCTGAGATCATTCTGTTCAGCGTAAAGAAGGGCTGTGGTGTGTCAGTGAAGGCCATCACTGGCAAATGAAAACTGAGCGAGGACTTGCTACCACATATTTGCCATCCTGCGTTAGAGTTTTTGTTTCTGCTTTTGTTGTTTCGTTCATGGTCTTTTGTTTCTGCCTGCAGTTTTTTGGAGCAACGAGTCGTGTCTGCTTATAGAGAGTGTTTTGAAATATCCATAAGTTCTTTGGAACTTGCATGCTTTTACCTACTATGAATAATTTGGCTTTACTTCTATATAGCTAACTCCAGGTTGCATAGGTTTTACTCCTGGAACCCTCCCAGGAAGGGCCAGATAGTTGAGAATGCATAGGAAAAACAAAAACTCACAGTAAACAATAAAAAACTTCTCAGTTTTATGGTAGCTTTGTAGACGTTGCTACATTGATTCTCATGAAACACTTTAAAAATAAGACGTATACTCATTGTGAACGTTTAAAAATCAATGCCCACAATATAAGTGACTTTTACAGTCATGGTAAAAATCACCTTCCATTCTGAGTTTAAACTTGCATCATGCATCTATCTTTCCAATGTTAAAACTAACAAAAATTATTTGAACTTGTTTCTTTTCCTGCTTCAATTTTATTTCTTCTTAATAATTTCAGAATTATTTTTTAAGAAAATAAAAAAAAATAGCCTGACCTATTGCCTCCATATCTTTACTACTGAATCCTTTAGACCCTTGCAGCTGACTTCTAACTACTACATTATGTAGATTTTTCAATTTAGAACTTCCATATACAGATGGTGGGATGACACCAGATTACAAAATCTTCCTTCTCCAGTGCTTGATAACATGCAAAACTCAAAAATTTTAAGGCAAAAATTTTTTAGTATTAAACAAACAAGAAAAGGACTTTAACTTCATGTCATATACCTCAAAGGTGACAGCCAAGAAAACTGATGAATTGTGGGTAATACTACTCTTAAGTACCCCTAACCCAACCTCAGAAACTATACTCTGACTAAACAAAATCGTCACAGTGCTCACTTAGACCATCATGTTTCCAAGTAATTAGGCTTATGAGTATTATTTTTTTTCCCTTCTTGACTCGGGAATGAGGATTAGAAAAGATGGAAAACCACAAGATGGTTGAGTGAAAATAGAAGTAGTTGCCATAGAGAGTCTGGCTAAATAGTAGGGATGAAATATGGTATCTGACTCTCACTGACAGAAATAGAGCCTCTAGGATCTGTTAGTAAATTAGGGAGCCATCAGGATTTATTTATCCCCTTATGATAAATGACTGCATTCCCTACCAGGTTAAGTATAGCCTGGCATAGGACAATTAAAATAATCTCAAATAAGAGTACAGAAGTAATTCCAGCTGAATTCTCCTTATCTGGACAAAACTGCTTAAGTTCAGCATGAATATGAGGTAAAGAAGAGTTATAGTGGCCAATACAAAACCTGCTACTGTAAGAAGAAAGTAAATTAAAGTAAAAGAACAAACATGTAAATGAAAGATGAAATACTGCTCTAGAGGAAGAAACTCAAAAGTGAAAATTTCTCTGGAATATTTAACTTTTTAGATAACTCATTGAAATAAGAGGTCATAGACCATTGATAAAATAACATAACAAGGTAATTCCATGTTTGATTTTATCCCAAAATTTCCAAATAATGAATCCAGTTTGCAACTCCAAGTGGATGCATATTGAACATTTCAAGGTTAACAAGATCAAAGTCAAATTTTTCAATCATAAATATCTTTGTCTTTCAGTCTTCCTCATTATAATAAAAGTCACCGCCAAGCACATGTTTACTCAAGCCAGAAATATACTCTTATCCCCTCTCCATCATCTCTCATGGCCAGTTCATCAACAAATCTTATCTAGACAGAAAATCAAAAAAGAAACAGTGGCTTTGAACTACACTTTAGAACAGAAGAATCAAACAGATATATGCAGAACATTCCATCCAAAACCAGAAGAATACACATTCTTTTCAGGAGCACATGGAACATTCTCCAGGAGAGATCATATGTTAGGCCACAAAACAAGTCTCAATAAATTTAAGAAGAATGAAATCACATCAAGCATCTTTTCCAGCCAAATGGTATGAAACTAAAAATCAATTATACAAAAAAAAAAAAAAAAAAAAGAAAGAAAGAAAAACCTGGAAAAAACACAAATAGGTGGAGGCTAAACAGCATGCTACTAAACAACTAATGGGTCAATGAAGAAAGCAAAGAGGAAATTAAAAAAAAAAATACATAGAAGCAAGTACTATTCTGAGTTCTCTCTCTCTCTCTCTCTCTCACATACACATACACACACACACACACACACAAAATCAGGAAACAAGGTCCAACAAACTCAACTCTTGAAAAGTTTTCTTAAAACACAACTGTGGAAAAAAGAAACTATAAGGCAACATTCCAAACTGAATAAATAGGTTTTAACAAGCATTGGTCAATAGGAAAAACCATGATGAATGAGAAACTAACAAAACTAGAAACAGAAGTAGAGAAAAAGTAAGGAATGAAAAGAATTGTTAGAAGTCAGGAAATAGATGTAAAAGAAAAAAAATTATGTCCACAACAATTAAATTACAAAGTGCATGTGAGAGGCTTAACTCAAGTGATAAGTTAATAAGGAACATTGAGCAAGGTAGAAAATCAACTAAGAATGAAATAGATTAAAGAAGGATCCCTGAAACAAGAAATTGTAAAAACCATAAGACTGCTCATGTTTATTTCTATGTGAATACATTTGAAAACCTAACTGAAGCAGATAACTTTCTGTGGAAATACAGTTTATCAAAATTGATCCCATTTTATAAAGAGAATCTAAACCGACCAATTTTTGTACAAGAAATAGAGATAGTAATTAAATAACTGTTCCCTTTTCCTTGTAAGAGCAACTAACCCAGATATTTTTACAAAGCCTATTAAACCTTAAAGACCAGCTAGACCTAATGATCTATGAATGGTTTCAGGGAATTGTAATGAATTATATCCCCTAATTATTTTTATTAATTCTTTATATATAAACCTGGTAAATACAGAAACATTGTTGTGAATATTAATGTAAAAATACCAGATAAAGTGTTAGAAATCTAAATCCATACTAAGAAAATAATACAAGTGATCAGGTGGAATTTATTCTAGTGATGAAAATTTGGTTGAATATTAAGAAATCATTTAATATAATAAACTATGATAAAATGGCAAAGAAAAAATAATGTAATCATGTATTTCCATAAATGCTAAAACTATAACAAAATTCAGTACTTCTTCCTGATTAAAAACAAAACAAAATAACTCAAGAAAATAGGTTATCTTAGTTTTTATAGAATGAGAAAACACTAAGGGCATTTTACTAAGACAAGGAACAAGCAAGTCCAGGATGCCCATTTTCTCCACTACTATTCAGCATTCTACTATATACATTTGTCAAAGAAATTAGACAACTCAATCAAAGATATATATATATATTTTTTTTTTAAATAAAGGTGTATCTATTTATAGATGCTATAACAGTGAACTTTGGAAACTAAAAAGAATCATTGCTAAAACTAACAACTAATACTACAATAATAAAAAACTAATAAAATAATAAGTTAGTAGGCTAAAAAAATTATCATACAAAAATCATGTAGACAATAACCTATGTAATAACCAGCTAGAGGACATAATATATGAAGAATAACCTATTTGCAATAGCAACAAAGATTAAATACTTAAAAAAATGAACAAGAATTGCATAAAACATATATGAAGAATACTTTAAAACACTCCTGAAAGGTACTGAAGTAGATCTTTAAAAATAAGACGCCATCTGTTCTTGTATAGGATGACTCAACATCATAATCAAGTCAATTCTCCCTAAAGTGAAGTCAATGTAATCCTAATAAAAATACCAACAAGTTTTTAAATAAAGTTTGACAAATTAATACATACATACCTCATTGTATTGTGGTTCATTTTATTGTGTTTTGTAAAAATTGCTTTTTTTACAAATTGAAGGTTTGTGGTAACCCTCCAGTTGAGGAAGTGTATTGGTGCCATTTTTCCAACAGCATTTGCTCACTTCATGTCTCTGTGTCATATTTGGTAATATTCTGTACTTTTACATTTGTTACAATGATCTGTGATCAGTGATATTCAATGTTGTAATTGTTTTGAACCACATTCATGTTAGATCACAAGCTATTCATAAATGTGCCACCATTTTCTGACTGTTCCACAAACCATCCAATCCCTGGTCTCTCTCTCTCTCTCCCCCTCTCTCTCCTCAGAATTTCCTATGCCATAAACGCAGCAATATTGAAATTAGGCCAGTTAATAACCACAATGACTTCTAAGTGTTCAAATGAAAGGAAGAGTTGCATGTCTCTCATTTTATTTATTTTTATTTATTCTAGATAGAAGAGAGAGTGTGTACAAGCAGGGGGAGGAGCAGAGGGAGAGGGAGAAAATCTCAAGCGGCCCTTTTTCCTTCATGCTGAGTGTGGGGCTTGATCCTACAATCCTGAGATCATGACCTGAGACAAAATTAAGAGTCAGATGCTTAACTGACTGAGGCACTCAGGCGCCCCATGTATCTCATTTAAATCCAAATCTAGAAGTGATTACACTTCATGAGGAAGGCATGTTGAAAGCTAAGATAAACTGAAAGCTAGGTCTCTTGTGACAAAATGTTAAGCAAATTGTGAGTGCAAAGAAAAAGCTATTGAAGGAAATTGAAAGTGCTACTCTAGTGAAAACACAAATGATAAGAAAGCAAAATAAAAATAGACTTATTGCTGATAGGAGAAGGTTTTCATGATCTGGATAGAAGATCACACCAGCCACAATATTCCCTTACACCAAAGCTAATCCAGAGCAAAACCCTAACTTTCTTCAATTCTATGAAGGCTGAGAAAGGTGAGGAAGCTATAGAAGAAATATTTGAAGCTAGCAAATGTTGGTTCATGATGTTTGAGGAAAGAAACCATCCCCATAACATCAAAGTACAAGATGAAGCAGCAAGTGCTGATGTAGAAGCTGCCATAGGTTACCAAGATAATTCATGAAGGTGGCCACACTAAACCACAGATTTTCAACATGGATGAAACAGCCTTATATTGGAAGAAGATGCCTACTAGGACTTTCATAGCTAGAGAGGAAAAGTCAATGATTGGCTTCAAATTTCAAAGGACTGACTGACTCCCTTACTAGGGACTAATGCAGTTGGTGGCTTCACGTTGGAACCAGTTCTCATTTACTATTCTGAAAATTCCTAGGACCCTTAGGAATAATCGCATAATAATATTAGCATAATAAATTATGCTAAATCTACTCTGCCTATGTCCTGTAAGTGGAATGACAAAGCCTGGATGACAGCACATCTATTTACAACATGGTTTGTTGAATATGTTAAGCCCACTGTTGAGAAGTACTGCTCAGAAAAAAAAAAAAAAAATTCCTTTATTTCAAAATATGACTGCTCACTGTCAATGTATCTGGTCTCCCAAGAGCTCTGATGGGGATGTATTACAAGGTTAATGTTTTTTTCATGTCTGCTAATACAACATTCTACAGCCCATGGATCAAGAAGTGATTTCAACCTTCAAGTCTTTTTATGTAAGAAATACATCTCAAAAGTCTATCTGAGGAGCTACTTCTTCTGACTGAACAAAAAATAGTGGTTTCTTGAGATGGAATCTATGCCTGGAGAGATGCCATGAAGACTTTTGAAGACAACAGAGGATTTAGAATAAAACATAAATTAGTTGATAAAGCAGCAGCAGGTTTGGGGAGGATTAACTCCAATTCTGAAAGAAGTTCTGTGGGTATAATGTTCTCAAACATGCTACAGAGAAATTGTTTGTGAATGGAAAAGTCAGTCAATGTGGTAAACTTCTTTGTTGTCTTATTTTAAGAAATTGCTGCAGCCACCTCAGACTTCAGCAACCTCCACTGATTAGTTAGCAGCCATCAGCATGTAGCAAGACCCTCCACCAGCAAAAAGATCACTCACTAAGCTCAGATGATGATTAGCAAATTGCAGGATTAAAGTGTCTTTAGATTAAGGTATGTACATTTTAGAGACACATTGCACACTTGATACACCACAGTTAGATACAAAACATAACTTTTCTATGACTGGGAATCTAAAAAATTCATTGGACTCTCTTTATTGTGATATTCACTTTGCAAAACCAAACCTGCCATATCTTTGAGGTATGTTTATATTCCCCAAAAGTGTATAATGAAGAAAGACAGATATTTAAAGAAAACAAAGTAATTTCTAGTGCTAGAATTTCTAAAGCTAGAGTAAATTCTGATGATTTCTTATCACACTTAGAAATACCCCAAATACTGATCCTTATTTATAGGGTTCTATGTGATCTGGCCCCTGTCTCATCTCTGAGCTCATCTATCTCCCTTCCAGATTCAGCTTGTTCCAGCTGCCTGGCTTATATTGATTTATACACTCTCTACCCCTTCACCGTCTATCTCTTTACCCTGTTGTGTTTACTTCTTTTGTATTAATCACATTTAATCTACCTCAAATAAACTCAAATTAAGAGCCACTCTTAAGAAGTGCAAACCCTAAGGAAGTATGCTGTTGTCTTCCTCAGTTCTTTTTCCATCTCTAGCTAGTACATTGCCTGGCACATTCTAAGTGCTAAATAATACTTTCTAAGTAGTTATCACTCATGACTTCAGCTGGTAAATTCAAGGTTTTGTTTTGTTTTGTTTTTCTTTTCTTTTTTCTTTTTCTTTTTTTTCTTTTCTTTCTTTAAACTAATCCATAATACTATGGCATTTAACTCTGGATCACTCATAGCTTCATTAATTTCTGCCCTTCCCTGGATTTTGTGCCACTGTCTCCCTAGTTTTCTTTTTATCTTTCATACTCCTTTCTCTTCTTCATGCCTTTGACCTCCCTTGATCTCCACTTAAATGTTTTCTACAGAATTCTGTTGGGCTAGAATGGCCACTCATAAGGGAAAATGCCTAAATTTGGAAATATAAAAAATGGCTAGAACCCCAAGACTTGCAGTGTAACACATTCACCCTCATTAAAAGAATCCTATCTGCCTTCATGTCTGAGCTGTAGGAATTTTTCATTATCCTTCTATGCATTAATTAAAGTAACATTAGCTGTAACAAACAATCCTGAACATTACCCTAGCTTAACTGTGTACGAGTGTATTTCTTGTTCATGTTGTAGTCTACCTGTTTATGCAGCTCTGTTCATATTGGGTATTTAATGTACTCTAGGATTGGAATCACTTATGTACAGTTAGTGGATGGAGGAAGAGCATGAAGGGAGATACTGTGCACAAGGGCATCCCTTAAGTGTCTTGCATCACGTCTGCTTTTATGGCACTAACCAATAGCACTCAGTCACATAGTCGAACTCAATCAGAAGAAGTCTGAGAAATATAGTCTAGTTGTGGGTTCAGGAGGAAGAGAACACAGGCTTTGTGAACAGAGTAGTCTCTGTCATACCAAAATGGAAGCATAGCGGAAGTCTACAAGGCAAACATGATAGTATTTGGTAGTTAACCTGATATAAGAGGAAGCAATAAGACATAAATTTTATGAGCATGTTTAGTGCAAAGGACAAACTCTTTGCTAAGACCTGATCTTTGTTTCTAGTATTGCCTAGTAGGTCATCAACTTAAACTCTAAATTGGGGATTTGAGAGCTACATTTATGAAGACTGTTAGCCTCCCACCTCATATGGGCCTTTGGCTTAGACATTGTAGTATTGGATTTCTCAAATTTAGAGTGTCCCTATGACTCCTTCCTCAGTTTTCAAAGACAAGCAATATGGCCTGTCAGCTTCTTCAGCCATGCCACAGTGGAGCTGTGGTCTAGCATCAGGACTAAGAGACTCATTTTAGCAGACTTTCTTTGCTCCTCCTAGGTCCTCTTATTTCTCTATGCACTCTCCCTTGGCAAGCTCAGAAATAGGCCCAGTTTCAAGTGTTCTCTGTGCGTTATAATACAATTCACAGCCATTTTCTGAACGTTTTAATTTAGATGTCATGTTTGTAGTTAAAAATGTGAGCTATGAAATCAAATAGATTTTGGATCTATTTGAAAAATAGATCTAATTTCTCATCTAATAGCTGTGTGTCTTTAGGGAATTTACTTAACCCGTCACCACTTCTGGCTCCTCATCCAAAAAAATCAAGATGTGATGACACCTGTTAACCTGTTGTTAACATCACTTAATCATTTAAAAAAAAAACCTGTAAGTGACATTTTCTTACTGTATTTCTTATGCTAGTTCAAAGACATGAGTACCCCCTAAATTGTCCGAGTGAGAAATCTGATTGTCAGCCTAAACACCTTCTCTGTCACAGTAATTAGTTGTCAAAATCTATTAATTTTACCCTTGTGACAGAAACTGCTGGCTGCTCAGGAAAACTGATTCCTCTTCTTTCTGTTCATCTGGGTAGATGACATTATAGTTAGGTGTGGTCCTAAGACTGACCTCTAACCAGGGAAATATGGGTGGAAGTGTTACGTGTCACTTCCAGGGATGGCTCATAGAGACTTACAGGTTGATTCACCATACTCTTTCCCTTCTGCTTGCTGTGTTTGCACTCAGGGTGACCTTGGACATCACTTGCTGAAGATATGGCACTTACTTCACTCAGATTCTGTGAATTACTGTGTGGAGCAGAAGATCACTGTCCCACTGCCATCTTTCCTTTTTTTTTTTTTTTTAAATTTAAATTCAGTTAACCAACATATTAGTTTCTAATGTAGTATTCAATGAATCATCAGTTGCGTATAACACCCAGGGCTCATCATATCATGTGCCCTCCTTAATGCCCATCACCCGGTGACCCCATCCCCCCACTCACCTCCCCATCCACAACCCTCAGTTTGTTTCCCAGAGTTGAGAGTCTCTCATGGTTTGGCTCCCTCTGATTTCTTCCCATTCAATTTTCCCTCCCTTGCCCTGTGGTTTCCTGCACTATCCCTGCCATCTTTTCATTAACAGTTAATGTAGACCTTCCATGGCTGTCAGGACTTCTCTGTTGAGCAAGAAATATACTTGTGCTGCCAAATATTTGGGAATCTATTTGTAATAGTGGTTTGGCTACTTTTAAAATCCTTAAAAAAATTCTGTTACCTGTTAGATACTATTTATGACCCACAAGTCACCTGATAATTATAAATTTTCTCTTCATTCAAAATCTGCTTCACCTTCCTCCCGTGCATATCATGCTATGTATCTATACTAGGACATCTCACCGATACCATGATGGAACATGTGTCATTTTCCCTTTGTAGGTTATTCTGTGTGCCTTAGATGTCTGACTTCTTTATCTACAAAATGGATTCTCATTAATATACAAGGACTCAATTTAGATACCACTCTGTGATTCTTCACTTCGTTCTCCAGCTCCTACTTGGACTGAGATATGTCTTCATTTCTTCTCAACACTCAGTACATTTCTTTAATATTTCTCTTAGCAGGTCTTTGTGTAACTATTTGCTTACCAATTTTTATTGTGAATACTAGGATGTTTCTTCATTTAAGACTAGAGATTTTTCTTTTTAAATATGGTCATTTTTGTATTACTCAACATGTAGTCATTTTCTGGGAAGACATTTACTGAATAAATGATTGTTCTTTCCTCACTGTGTCATAACAAACTATCCCAGCATTTAGTGGCTTAAAACAACCATTTTATTTTATTTACAATTTCAGAGGTCAGAAGTTTGTGAAGGGAGTGGTTGCTGGGAGAATGGCTGTTTCAGGATTCTCTGCCATGATGGCTGCTTCATTTACATGCCTGAGCCTTAGAGCTCCTTGGTGTCTCTCTACATCTCTGTCTTTATCTCTGTCTCTATATCCCTATCTCTATCTCCATCTCCATCTTTATCTCTCCTCCCTCCACATGGTGTCTCACATTCCAGAGAGTTTCCACGTGGCTTGTACTTGTCACATCATGGTAGTTTCAGTGTTGCGCTTCTTCAATGAAGCTGACTTCCACAAGGATGTGCACTCAACAAAATGTTCAAAATAGGCTTGGTAGAACCTGAAAAATTCGTTATGATCTTACCCTGGATTCCCAAGACATCACTTCCTCTGCATTTTATTAGACATGTAAAGTCATAAGGCAAGCCTGATTTCAAGGGAGAGTCCATCTGTCAATGGGAAGAGTAGCATCTTTAATATAGTACAATAAATAAATGGATATACTGAGCATACTCAATATCTGAGTAGTGAATATATCGATAATTAAAAATAAAATCCCCAGACAATTCCACTGTACAGTTAAAATGTTATACACTCAAGTGTACCAGATACCGTATTAATTTGGGAAAACCACATGATCTATGGATTTGGGGAGTCAAAATCTGAAAGTGGATATGTATGTAAGTGAATCATAGTCCCTCCTATTCCATGTACAGAGAGTACATTATTGTATCTCAAGTAAACTCAGTAAAAGAACAAAGTGAAAATATTCATAAAAACAAAAATTGATTTTAACATTAGCTAATGTGCATAGGTCTTTAAGAAGATGGGTAGCTTTTTTAATCATAGAAAAGATAAGAATAAATGTGTATATAAAAAATGCCCAATTTTGATGTGTTAATAAGAACTACCCTTTTTCTGGCTTAGGATTTTGCCAACAGGTATAAGGTCATAATTACAGCTTGTTCTGATATGATAGTTGTATTATAAAGCAAACGAAGACAAAATAGGATATTTTTTTCTTCAAGGAGTATGTATGTATCAGTTGCTATCACGTATCTTGAGGATAGAGGAAAACTTGTGTTTCAGCTGAAGGAAGTTGAGGCTGCCAATAACAACTATGCAGGGGGAGGTTATTTCTAGGACAATTAATGAAGTAGATTTTTGGATCGGTGGTAGGGTAAAGTAGGGGACCTCCTCTTTGTACTCTGGAACTCATATGTCTCTGATTATAAGACATTCCAGAACTATTTCAGGAATGATCTCCAACTATCCCTCACCATGTGATAGTAGTTTGGGAATAAGGTTACTAAAATGAGTGTATCATTCATCAACCACAGCAACAGCTGCAAATGTAGTGAAATGAGGCAGAAAAAGTCTCTGAAGCAAGTTTGGGCAGCCATGAGTGAGACTCATAATGAATATCTGTCATAGTTCAGTTGCAGAAAATAGCAACCATTCTAGTTATTTTAAGGAGAAAGAGATTTAAACCAGGAAGTTGTCGTAAGAATTATGGGCCGAGTGTTCAGGAGTGAATCCCCAAAACACACTGCTTAACTGGACTTCCAGAAGAGCTGCTACCTCTATCCCAGTGAGAATGGAGGGGCCTCCAGTGGCCATCCTATACACCTTGGGGCTTAGGGACCTACTTAGGTAGCAGTGATCCAGCATACGTACATGTCAGCAAGCCCAGAACCCGTGACCACAACACCATAGCAGGCTTGCTCCACACCTCCATGCCCCTTTCGCTGCAGCAACGGCAGCTTCTCTGCAGCCTCACTTCTGCCCGTCTCATCTTGAGAGTGCGTTTAACTGGCAGATGCTAATTCCCTTCCATAACTCTGGATATAAGGGAGTTTGTGCAAAGTAGTTTTTAGCTCTCCAGCCTCTCACTGTTAAGGAAGGCAATTAGGAAGAGGCTGCAATGGCTGATGATTGTCCCTTCACCTCATCCACGACAGGGTGCCCTGAACATTAAGAGCAGCCAGAGTGGTACATTGTGTGGAAGAAGGGCACTGGCCTCCTCTCCCCAAGGCTGTCCTGTGGCTATCAGACTTCCAGCCTTCTTCCCACAGAGTCCATGCTCCACACAGGGCCAGGCAGTTGTAGAACTGGGAACCCATGGTAAGATGCAAATTCTGGAGAGTGGCGGGACAGAGGAAATAGTTCTCACACAGAGTTGGACAACACCCCTGGGATATGTTTCTCCCGTGAAGCTTGTGTAAGGCTCCTGCTCTAATACTTTGTTTATATGAAGGAAATACATCTTGATTTTGTGTGGTTATGGATGCACGAGGCCAGGCATGTGCAGCTTTCATACTTAAGAAAAAATCCCACAAAGCAAACTTTGAGCCCAAACGTCAAGATCTCCCAGACAAAACTGTGATACAATTTACTCTAGGACCCTGAAGCCCTGGCCAAAACAGGGCTATAAAATGAAAGCTCAGAAGCATTTCAGAAGTTGTTCCAAATATTAAGGAAATTATATATGTTCATTATAAGGATTATAATGGGTTTTAGTGCTTTTATATAAAGAAATTGCTATGTCAAGCCAGTATTGATAGTAAAAGGCACAATTTTGCTAACTTATGAGAAGATGACACATGTAATTTTTAATTAGGCAACATTGGATTAGCTTTAAGTTGAGCACTTGGAGTAAATGAACACGGAAGATAAAGCTGCACTGGGGTTGTCTCATCAGTATTGCTTGAATGAATCACACCTACAACTGAAAGTATGAGCCCACAGATTGTGCTGCTTTCTGGGTAGGATTAAAAATAAATTGATAAATAAATCTGCACTTGGAATAAAAATGTACTCTTATGGCAACTATGTTACTAGTTTTTCTTTTCATGAGAAAACTAATACCTAAAAGCTCTCTAATTGTCCTCAACTGTGTTGTAGCATTTAGTATAGATGGAGATTTAACAATGAATAAATTGTTCTTTCACATGGGTAAAACAATATACATAAATGAGATTTATTACCTCAGGACCAGGGATTATTATACACAAATAAAAGTAATCATATTAAATCTCTGTTGCACTGAAGTTCAGACGCTAACCCTTACCCTCTGTCAGGTTCTCACTGACTCTGCCCTACACACAATCCACAGTCCCCCCCTTTTTGCTATTGCATCTCGTGTTTTCCTCTACGATAGTACTAATTGCCTTGAATTTTAGCTTTTGGTGTGATTTCCTTTCTACATCAACAGAGCATGCTCCATGAGGTCAGTGTTTTTGTTTTATTCTGCTTTGAATCCTCAACATCAAAAGCATAGTGTCTCACATCAAGTAGGAGCACTATAAATTTGGGTTGAATAAGTATCTACAATTGCTTATGCCTTTGGCTTGCTTATTCAATTCACCCCCCGATGTTCCACGCAACAAAAAAATAGGTGATATAGGAGGTTGCTGAAGAACACAGTTAACATTTCTGCCTATAATTGTATTGGAGAAAAAAAAGCTAACAAACCAAAATAAATTCTATAAAATACCAACAATGGTGTACAATCTAATCTATTTGATAGACCCAGAGCTTCAATATGACAACTAAGATAATTCACAGGAAAGAGAGATGGTAATAGATATGTGTGCTGATGAACGAATGAAAGTATTCCTGCATGGAAAGGTCAAACTGAGGTGACTGATCTGACTGGAGATTTCTCAGATTTTTACATTGGTAAATATTTGTTGGGCACCCACTGGAGAAGGTGTCCTTTTTGATTCCATAACTAATGCCGAAATATAGAAACTATGGTTCTCAGCTTACTGGAGATAACTTTCTAGAATCCTCAAAGATAAAAGTAGGAAATAAAATTGGAAATGTAGGGGGCCCTGAGATACTGTTGCAATGTTTGTTTTAGTGAAGCCCTGTCCCATGAATTATGTATTGTGCCTGAGAAATATTCAGAGGAGTATGAGGGTTATTATCCAACACAAACAACTCCTATCCTGATGCCTGAGAAAACATTAGTCCCTGGTGAAAAGCAGATACCTAAAAAGCAAATAATGGGCTACAAAACATGAGGTAGGACCCAGAGTGGAAGATGGATGAACATTAATAATGACAAAATTATCAAATTGGGTTTGAAACAAATTAATTTCATTATCTGAATTAGATATTTTTATTTTTTAAATTTTAGATGTTTAATTTACGTAGATTAAATTTTAGTTTTATTTTCCTTCATTCCATCTTTTTTCACCTACCTCCTAAATACCTCTTAAAATAAATTGAAATAATATTGAGAAAAAAACAAATGCAATTAACTTATTCAAGATTATATATTAAATCAAATAAATAATGTGCAATTATTTTGTTCTTGGGTATTTGCTTTCAGGTGGTTGCTACCTCCTGTGAATTTAGTAACATAAACTATTCTTAAGCAGCATTAATATCATCACCAATTAATTGAATTACATGCACTATTTTTGAGTTTGAAAAAATTCAATCCTTATTTTATGATTAAAAGAGCATAGTTGAAGAAACACTGGGTGGATACATAGCTCTAAAGGTTTCAACAGGATCTGAAAAAAGGGAAAATACTAGATAAAAACCCTGAAAGAAAAATGCTTAATCTCTATTTTCAAAGAAAATTGAAACTAAACCTCTACCTGTATCAGATATTAATCACTAAAGTATTATTATATACTATAAAATAATTTTCATTCTCCCACAACAGAGACTTCATGCATTTGCTAGTTTGTAATTCAAAAGGATTTCCCAAATGAGTCAGTTTGAAAATAAACTAAATAAAATACAATGTTTTTATGGAAGATTTTTGAGTTACTATAAGCAATTTTGAATGAATAATTTGAGTTTAGTTTTACATTACTTAATAGGTAAAATTTACATTACAAAAATGATGCAACATTTATGAACAGAACCCTTTATCCTTTGAAATTGCTCAAAACAAATGACTGTCTACTCATATTCTAACAAACTGGTTTGATATTATGTGGCCGTTTTAACCTTAGAAAGATTTTGTTGTTTTCATTTCCTAGAAATATAGAAAATGTCCCTATTTTCAGGTAGGCTGCTTTTCCTTTTCTTCTTCTTAAGAAGAAAAAATGTGCTCTTGGCATATTGCTTAGTTTTCTCTCATTAGAAAAAACAATAAATGATCAATGTGAAAAATGAATAGTGGATTGATGGACTTCAGGGAGTCAGTGAACCTTCTGAAGTCGTGTGGGAGATACTACATGTATCTGCTCATGTACATTTTTTAGGGGGGTTGGGTCTATATTCTTATGGATTCTCAATCTGGTTTGTGGAGGGAAAAAGGATTCACTGGTGCTCAATCTTAGTTAATATCATTTAATGGTTAAGTATTTATGCTTTATGGTCCTTATCTTTGTATCTATTTCCGTTTCTTTATGTCTTCCTCACTCTCTGCACCTACTTATCTATATAGTTATTAATATCAAGTGTGGCTAGGTAACCATGTGTGGAAAAGAGCATTAGTGCACATATTCTTGTTTGCATATTATTTATGTGTTTGTAATTTTAATGTATATTATTTCTGAGCATTTATGTATATTCATTAGTTACTTCATTTCTTGGTTCACTTTCTCCCTTTCCCCTACTCTCTTGTGTAAGGAGTACTCATAGTGTTTTTGACAGTGTGATTTAGTCTTTAGATTGCTGAATAGGGAGGATGGATATTGAATGTACTAGAAAAGAAATTAACACCACACAGACATGGATATGGAGACTTCTGGGTCCTTGTACTTCCCATTTTTCTGAGAGCAGCTTAATTTGTACAAAAACACTTGCCTTTTTAGGTGAATGTATGAAGTGGTTTTATATATGATGTATGGAAGCTGAGTATGGGGTACAAAGGTGAGAATAGATTATCAAGAGCCATAGAGATAAGTGAGAAAACGACATAACCCAGACTTCCTTGGTGATGGACTCCTAGATACTTTCTGCTAATGGGAAATCCTAGTCTGAGTATGAAAGTTAGGAAAGAAAAGTATTATTGTTTCTGCTTCTAGAGTGCTTCCAGCAGCAGCTGCTGCAGCAGTGGGAGAATCTGGATTTCGTCATCATTCTTAAGCAGTAGGGTCCTATTCCCAGCTAGAGCAGGAATGCTAGAGCAACCTTGACTGTGTGGTGTTCATGGGCTCTGGTTGTGGCCCAGACAGTGCTAATTGCGGGTACTATCAGATCTTCAAGCTTCTGCCAGAAGTGTGTGGGCTTTTATGTATACTACAGGTGGGAACATGACCCTCAGAGAACTGTGAAAATTAGAGGGATAGGAAAACAGCAAGAACAGCTAACTTTAAATATATGGCTCTTTAATGTTGGTTAAAATCTTTTTTGCTGGTTTTTGAGTTTAAATCATAAAACTAGCAAAACAACTTTAACCAACACTGCAGGCTTACCAGTTTACAAAAGAGACCTTCCGTGAATGGCACAGTGACATAAAGTCAGATCAACAGGTCTTATAATTGTCGGGATGCAATTAAAAATTAAGCACTACTGTGCCCTAATTAAGTGAAGAATTTAATTCAGAAGAATGCTTCAGGAGGCAAAAGCAGGTTGTGATTTACCAATAAAGCCACTTCTGAAGAACAGAATTATATAATGAATCATTTTTTAGAATTAAAATTACCTCAGAAATCATCAGGTTAATACCCTTTCTTTCCAAGTGAAAAGGATATTCTGACAGCAGTTTCTCAAAATTTACAAGACTAGTTGGTGACAGACCTGGAAAAAACATCCAGATTTCTCTCTGAATAACAGCATTTTGCTATAAGTAGAATGGTCAGGATGAAAGAGTCTGAACCTTTATGGATTTACTATACTAATTCCTTTATAGGCACATTGACCTTGAAACCTTGCAAGATCACTAGGTCAGTAGAGAGAAAAGATTGATGCTTTGAAAAATCTGGTTTTGGCATTTTGCAGAGTCTGGGTGATTTCACACAGATTATAGATATTTGCTGAATGTCTTCATTTTATAAATGGCATTAGGTTATTTCACATGTACGTGGAGCCTCACATGCTCAACAGATGTTTTTAGGTGATCTTGTTTCAGCTTTTAGAAGCCTATTTTGTTGAACTTTATGAAATTGCTATTTTTTAGACCAAAAATGGTCAAATATCAGCAATTCCTATAGTTCGACCAAATAAAAAGGAAATGGTATTCTGATTAGATTTTTTGACTTAAGAAAAAAAAATCAAAGAGGTTTCAAATGCATCATATATTGGGAGGATTTTGCTAATTTTATCTTAGAGATAGGAATTCTCTGAGATCTATAAAGACCTCTTGATTTCAGTCTTATTGTCTTACTCCAGCATCAGATGACAGCCAATCTGTTCACTTAGTGTATGGATCATTTTTATATTGTATCAATTATAATAGAGAATTTATTAAGGATATGAGTGGAAAAAACATCCCAGTTAGATTGCCGTTGAACCCTACACTCTCTAAAATCCACTAGGGAACTTCAATGATTAGGCTTTGGTATGGGTTCAGGCATGGCTAAAAAAGACTGGTGAGTTTAGTCTGTAAGGTGGAGGCCTGTGTCCAGAAGATAAGACAAGATTATAGAGTCAAGATCATTCTCAAAGTCAACAATTTGCATATTTTTTTCCTTATGTATAAAGTAAAGCTGGAAAGAAAATCTCTATTTCCACTGACCTCTACTTTCTTTTTTTCCTTCCCCTCCCTCCTTTGTATGTGTGTTGAAGGAAGAACTCTTTATCATAGACAATGTTAGACTGTGCAAGTCTTGCTAACTGATAATGCTTGAAACGCAGACTGATCAGAAACACTGAGAAAGGTTACTTGTCTAGTGAAACGTATCAGTAGAGATGAAGATACAGATAAATGTGTTCATTATAGTTCAGCCTAAATGGTGAACATGAATCTATCTGGTAGATAAATCTGTATTTGGACAGTCCATTAAAAAAGGCATTAACAATTTTAAATGCATCATTGAGCATTTTATTACCCTTACCTATTGGCTTGAAAACTCAATAAGTAGGAAAGAAAAATATCCAAATTAATACACATTTCTATTTTGCAATGTATGTGTATTGATTTAGTTTTAAACTAATTAATAAATTTTTTAAATGTCAAGTTCAGCAGCATAGAATTAGAATTATATGTCTCTAAGTATAAATACTGTATATCTTCAACAATTAAAACATGTTTTATGGAAGGTAATTTCTTGTTCTTTCTTAACTCACTTTTGCTGTGATTTTAAGAACATGTTAATTAGAAATGTAAGTTATAGGAAAAGAATATCCCTAAAATTGATAATAATTTTAATATATTAAATTAGGAAGATTTTATAAGAAAATTGTAATAGTCATTTTTCTGAAACCTGGATATAAAGAAAAAAGATATTATTTTATAAAAGCGACATGGGTTTCTACACTATTTATCCTAATTCTATTAGTTAAAGCCCAGGCAGGTAAAAAATTTTTTAAAAAATTTTTAAAAAGACTTTAACTGTTCAAATTATAAGAAACTGACTAAAATACAATCGGAGAAAGACAACTGTCATATGATCTCCCTGATATGAGGAAGTGGAGATGCAACATGGGGGGTTTGGGGGGCTGAAAAAGAATAAATGAAACAAGATGGGATCCGGAGGGAGACAAACCATAAGAGACTCTTAATCTCACAAAACAAACTGAGGGTTGCCGGGGGGAGGGGGGTAGGCACAGGGTGGTGGGGTTATAGACATTGGGGAGGGTATGTGCTATGGTAAGTGCTGTGAAGTGTAAACCTGGCGATTCACAGACCTGTACCCCTGGGGCTAATAATATATTATATGTTTATAAAAAATAAAAAAAAATTATTAAAACAAAAAGAAAGAAACTGATTATTCAGATAAGGGAAAAGTTGTGAAGCCAGAGAGAGCAGTGATTGAATCCAGAGATGAATACAGACGGGAAACTCAGTCTCCCCTAGGGCTAAAGAGACAATGAGAGAAGCCCATTGAGATCACAGAAGCCAGAGTCCCAAGAACAGCCTGGAACCATAGCAGGGACTGCCCAGAATTTGCTGGGACCATAGACAGAGGGGATGTAACTGTAACCCTTCTCTGATGAAACCACAAAAGAGGTGCAGTTGTTTTTGGTCATCAAGCAAAAGTGAAAGAGAGGGAGAGTAATTCCCTGGTATCTCCCTGTCTTTTATCAATATGCCATCAGTGCTTTCCATTGTCTTAATAGGTAACCAGTTGAAAAGGGAGGCTGAAAAATGTGTTTGTGGCAGCCTTGCTAATGTGCGACTAGATCTCATGTGGAGGGAAAATAAGACTGAGGTCTTCAGCTGCTTCTCTTCTGGTTCCATCTCTGTATTTGCGCCATATTTCTGGAGGGCAGTACCTAGCCAATTAATATAGCAGAGGTACTAATACAGGCTCATTCCTGCAAGATGCGGGACTTTAAAAAAAAAAAAAAAAGGCTGCAGTTCAAGGATCTCCCCATGGGCTTAGGTAAGCTTTCTTAGTACTGTACTGTGGTCTTACATTCTTCTGCTTAAAAGGGGTCAGACATGCATTAACATGTGAAGGCAATTTCCACCTTCTCTTGCTTGCTCCTTTTTTTCCTCCGTAGGCCTCCCCCAGTTAAGTCTCTTTCATGTGTCTTTGATAGCTTATTAAAAGGCTTTAGCTTGTGCAGGGGAATAGCTGATGTAACTAAGTAGAACTGAGGTTCTTATAATTAATTGTAGAGCTCCAGTGACATTTAAAAGCTCATCCAAGGGATGCCTGGGTGGCTCAGTTGGTTGGGCGGCTGCCTTCGGCTTGGGTCATGATCCCGGCGTCATGGGATTGAGTCCCACATCGGGCTCCTTGCTCGGCAGGGAGCCTGTTTCTCCCTCTGCCTCTGCCTGCCACTCTGTCTGCCTGTGCTCGTTCACTCTCTCTCTCTAACAAATAAATAAATTAAAAAAAAAAAAATTAAAAGCTCATCCAAGGCAGATGTCTTGTGTTATAGTCAGGGTCCTGGTTGAGAACATCTGGGACTGGAAAATGTAGGATGGAGACATTGATGTGCCTCTGACCTTATTGGTTCTGCAGATCTCCTCAATAACCTTAGCTTGCATAGGTGACTGACCCCTCCCAACCAAAGCTAGCACTTCCCCCATGCTGGAAGACTGCAGAGGCCTCTCCCTTGCAAGTTAACAGGTATTTCCATTTAGGAATACCCTTACTCCTTCTTCTTGTTGACAGACCTCTAACTACAACCTTGCTGAGGAGTTGCTGTGCCTAATAAAGAAGAAAAGAGAGTATAAACCAAAAGAGTTATAAGTACTATCCAGCATGCATTGACAGGAACCAGAGTAGTACTAAGGATGCTTGATCAAGGGAGTTGGGACATTAGACTGGGTAAGTGAGAATTCCATTAACTTGAGGGCACATCCTCAGGACTTAATACCCTGGAAAATACTCCAGGGGATGAGGTCGAATTGGCTCTTAGAAGCCTGGCCCTTAGAAGCTCTTAGAAGATAAATCCAGAGCCAATGCTGTAGTAGAAATGCCTGGGTTGCTCTGGTAGACAGCAGAGGAAGGAATGAAGGGGCCAAGAGAAATGGTCATGACTGAATGAACATTTTATTTAAGGCCACAATAGATTATGCTCAGCTGGAGGGCCCAGAGTACATTTCCTTTCACCATGGCCATCAGGAATGTGCTGGGGAGAACAGCATGGATAACACCAAGTAATTCTGGGGTGGTTCAGGTAAGCGATGATAATAGGAAAGGTGATCACACAGTTGGACTCATAATATCCAAGGAAATAATGCTCAGTCTTCTCCCTCAGTTCTTAGTAACAGAGGGCAGGTGATGATGACTAACCTCACCACTGGATACAAGAGGCTTAGAAGTACTACAATGACTGGCAATAGTGGAAGGGCACCAAGAAGCTCAAATGGCATGGATTTGTACAGATAGTCAAGAGAGCATACCTAGGGGTAAAGTGGACAGGCTGGATAAAAGTTTGCTATTTAATATTTATAGACAGAAGAAGGAGGAGCAGGAGGCCTAGGAATGTCTCCTCAGTTAAAGGTTATGATAACTTTCTTTCATTTCCCAGGGCTAAGCCCATTTCCAAATCCAAATCACATTTGTGGACCAACCAGTTGTCATTTATAATTGGGAGTGCCATAGTTGGTAGTTAGAATAACCTCCACATTGTGATGTTGGCCTGTGGGTTAATATTTATCATGATAGAGACAGTCAAGTGGAAACCTCTGAAACTTCCCCAATCTCCTTGGCCAAGAGAGAACTCAAAAACAATAGTGTACACCATCGTCTAACCTTGGGCTCTGAATGATTATAAGTCCTGATACTTGAAGGACTGTACTCTAAAGACTAGCAAATATACTACTGAGTTATAATTTATGGATACTCCTGAGTAATTTGGATTTCTTGTGTTAGGGATCACTATCTTGCAGGGTTAGTTAGCCCTGATCAGCAGAAAAACTAGTCTTACTATTACACAGTGCCATCAGGGAGGAGTTTGTGTGGGGTGCTGGTGATCCACTGGAGAGCCTTCTGGTAATCCTTTGCAACATGGTAACTTCAGATCAATACCTGAAGAAACCCTAGCCTGTGAAGTTTCTTATTACTGAGGTCTCAGACTCTGTAGGAATGATGCTCGGTCACATCACAAGATAAGCCGTCAAGATCTGCCAAGGTGATAGCCAAGTTTGATGAGAACTTAGAATGGATAGTACAGGAGGGACAGGATGAATACCATATGTACTCCCTGACTACTCCAGTCATGACAGTGGTAGCTCATCCCAGTATCTTCTCTCTTCTAGGTCTGTCCTCTGGAAGAGAAGCCCACAAAAAAAAACACAGGGAGCTGTTCTTGAAGACATCTCTACAATGCATATGAAAGATGAATTATGTAAATGGATAGTAGAGCCAATAGGCAAACACAGCAGGGTATCTTGAAAAATTAAGAAAACTTTTAGAAATTTTTTGAGACCTAACGTTAGTTGTAAACCCTTTATAATTACAGGTTTTAGTTCTCCTTTTTCTGCAAGAAATAACAATTAAGAGATGTCTAACATAACAATATATGAGTCACCAAAATGTAAAATTAAATGTTTGATTTGAACATTGTTAATTCAATGCCTGTCCTCCAACCTATAAATTTTGTTTCCACTCATTTCAGACTCTTTAATCAACAAGAGATTCCCTAATTTTCTATTTTTCTCCAGTATCTTTAGCATATTTTGACTCTGTTGTTAAATTATGTTATTAATAATTCATTGTATTTATGTATTGTGGCTTAAATTATGTGTATAAAAAATTCACAAATGAGGCTGCTACCCTAAAATAATGACCCAAACCATCATACTCTATGCTTAAAAATAAGTGGATAAAAACAACACAAATTTCCATCAAGAAAAGACCTGATAAATCAGTAAATATTCCAACAACAGAATAACAGTAATGGAAATGAGCAAACTACTGCTACATGCAATAACACGGATGAATCACAAGCACAATAGTGAGGGGGAGAAGGCAACTATAAAAGATTACATGATATAAATTCAAAGAAGCACAAGTCAGACCTCAGAATGGAAGTCAGCATAGCAGCCATCTTTTGGGAGAAGGGCAGGTACCTACGGCATGAGAGGGGCTCCTGGAGTGTTCTTGATGCTCTAATCCGTCACCTGGCTGGTGGCTACATGAGAGTGGTCACTGTGAAAATTGGGGCTATACTTTTATGATTTGTGTATGTATTTGTGGTATGTTTCGATAGAAAGTTTTTAAAAAAATGAATGTTCAAGTAAAGGTTAGCGTTGAGATTGTGAGCTATCCTTATATGCTGTAATAAATCATTGTATATCTGAATTGAGAAAAGATTGTTGTGCCATGCAGACATGTCCGCTTCCCTAAGAAAAAAGAGTGCATGTATTTTCCTAAGGCTAATCAGTTGTCCTCTAATATGTAGAGCATCTCAGAGACTTTCATAAGAATCTCATTACTACCAGAACAAAATTAATACTCTGTATCATACCATACAAGTACTGCATTATCTAGTCCCCTCACCACACTGAGCATCCTTTCTCACTTTGCTGTGTATTCGGGATGAAGAGGGCTTCTCTGAGCTCCAAATATTTGCCCAGATCTCTCACATCGGAGTCTTGACATGATTGTCCTACCTGCCTGCTGTGCTCCCCCCAACCCGTTCAATTAGTTAAGTTTCCCTTAGTCAGCATCTAGACTTCCAGAAAGAAGTATTCTCTGGTTGTATAACTGGTATAAATCTCCAAGGCTCTGTTTTAGTGTCTTGCTTCATAGCACTTGTTACAGTTGAGATTTTTGTGACTGTTTACTTAATTCCTCTCTCATTTTGTATGCCATGATACCTGTGAGGAGAGCTACCTTGTCTTTGTTAGTTTAAATTACTTTTAATTTTGAAATTGTTTGTTTCACAAGCAGTTGCAAAGATGGTACAGAGTTCCCCTGTACCATTCATGCAGCTTTCCTCAACAGTAACATCTCAAATAAGGAGTACATTGTCAAAGTAGGAAATTAACATTGGTGCCATATTATAAACTTGAATACAGCATATGACTCCTTTTTATTATCAATGCACATTACCTTCTACTACAGTATTGATGCATAACTAGCTTTACACAAATATTTTAAAATGAACATTGTTTGGATGAGAATATGAAAAAATCATATTTTAACCAAAATTTCCTCATCTGTGAGAGTGTAAGACTATTTTACAAAATGCCTTAACTTCCGAATTCCTTGAGTTATAAAACATTGCCACTGTCCTCCATTAAAGGAATATATACTTAAACTATTTTTTGCCGAAGTTGTAATAATCCTGCTTGATTTCTCTACTCAATTCTTCCTAATCATTGCCAGTGAGCTGATGTTGAAGTCTTGGGTTCTAGAAACTTGTCCTTTAGAGGAGGGAATCAGCATTCACTAACATTCTATTTTATAAAGCAGAATTAAACAGTTCTGTGAATGAGCAGAATTATTCCCAGAAAAAGGATATGTTTGAGAAACTTCATTTTACGAAAAAGAAAATCTTGGAACACTATTTAATTTTACGTTTGTTTGAAAGTTAAAGGAGACCTGAGACATTGTTATAGCATCGTGGAGAAGACTCTCATTCCTTGTCTTGATCCCCTTATATTTACTTCTCCGTATTCTTATAACAATACTCAGTATTTTCAAATCAAACTCAGAATTAGACAACCCAGGTTCAAATGTTTGAGTTATGGCTTTTTAGTCATGACCATTAAGCTCCAAAGTGATACCCTGTGTATTTTTACAAGACCCTGGACCCATTTGCTTGAGGAACACACCTCAGACTTTACATTATTTCATAGTCATATTTACCCACCATCACCACTACTCTTCATCCAATCCTGCTTCTAATTACACTCCTCATCAACTTAGTTCAAAGAACCAAAGGACTAGATACTTTCTTACTTCCTCTTCTATATTCTCCCCCACTTCTTACCTAAAAATATCCCAATACCAATCTGTAGGTTGAAGATATTTCCCTAAGCCTTGCTTTTATCTTCATTAAGGGAATGGAAACTAGCCCTGTGCCTTAACCCAAGTTCTCCTTAATGTATTCTATGTGTTAACTATCATGGGGACTCCCTAGTACTCTGCTCTGCTCATAATTTTAAATTTTCCTTATCTTGAGCTACCCTCAAATTAAGACTGAGATAGTTCTGTCTCTTTAGAGATGGTGTCCAGTCTATGAAGCTGCTCTGATGTAGTCTTTGAAGTGAGTTCATTCTCTAGACTCAGGGAATACCTCTGCACATGCCCGCTCAGTGCTCCTTCTCAGTATAGTCATCAATGATGAAAATAAAAAACTTGCATAAAATTTATTTTTCCTGAAATGAAAAAGATGCTATTAATTATGTTCCATTACAGAAATACCAATTTCTCACCAGTACTAAATTTAAGTAGCGATTTCAATGGATGGCAGAGAGAAAATATATTCAATGCTAAATTCTGTTTAATCACCTTTTTATGTCTCACAGCATGAATATGTTCATCATTGACTCTTTAAAAGTTGACTGAGGTAATTATCAGGAAAAATTACTTCATTTTGATTACTAGAAAAGCATCTTTTAAATTATTAAAATCTTCAGGCAAATGCAAAACCTATAATTATGCATTTAAAAACAAGGCAGCATTTTACAGCTATTAAAACACCTTCCCTGAAGGAAGTAAGCAGTGTTGCTATTATTCAAGCTATAAAGCACAGAGATGGGACTCATAGAGCTTTAAGAATTGAACACATTCAAAAGGATCTTAGCATGTTCAGTTGGAGTGTGGTCTAAATGGTTGATCCAGAGTCCCACATGGCTAATTGAATTGACAGACACTCAGTTATTGAAATGTAAAACTTTCCAAATTATCCACACCAAAGAGATGTAGAATCTGAATAATTCAAGCTAAATCAACTCTTTCTGAAGTTAAGTGAGAAGACCAGAAGACCTACTTCATATAGAATATTCCAATAAATAATATATATTATATTTATTGCAACACTTGTTCATTTTTTATATCATGAATGGGAAATTTTTTTAATGGAGGTAAATGATGTGGTATTCCGAGTATGCCATTTTCAAGAAGGGCATTTTAAAAATGTTTGAAGAGAGTGGGTTCTGTAGAAAGGTATGACTCTGGTTGACTGTATATATTTACAAATTAGAAAGACATCAGATTAGGTAACATCTAAAGAATCTTTCAATCACTAATGCAATCTATGTAGAAATTTTGCTGCTTTTAATCAGAAAAATTAAAATACAATAATAAAAATATATTTTCAGTAGCAGAGCTAACAGAATAAGAGTACAAAAAAAGTAAAGTCTTTAAAAAAGAAAAAAAATAAAAGCTTTAAGAAAGAAATAAGAAAGAGGAGAGAAATTTAAAAAAAAAAGCCTAAGTATATATAACTTAATTTTAGTTGAGAAAACTGTGTATAGGCTTCCTAACACTGACCACTCTTACTAGCCAATAAAAAAAAATTAAAATATTTTTCATGTCCTGTTTTGATCATAATCTAAATCATTCAGTCATTAAAATGAGTATGATTCTACTACATTTTACAATTTCTTTTGAAATTTTAGCAGCTTAAAAATGAAAAAATAAGAAAAATTATTTCCTATTTAGGCCAATGTAACATTTTAAAAAGCTAGTAAAATTTAAATTTATTTCATCAAGAGACATAAACATTTTTTTATGATTTTATTTATTTATTTTGAGAGAGAGAGAGGGTGCACCAGCACATGGGGGGGGGTAGAGGGAAAGGGAGAAAGAGACTCCAGCAGGCTCTACTGAGTGAGGAACCCAACATAGGGCTGGATCTCACAACCTTGAGATCATGACCTGAGGCAAAACCAAGAGTCTGATGCTTAACCAACTGAGTCACCTTGGCGCCCTTGAAGACATAAATATTTTGACCAAAGATTATGTTTTCATTCTCTTATACATATGCCTGGGATCTGTTTGGTTTTTCTGGTCTATACTGGTCTATTTAACTGTTTTCTTTTCTTCCTTTAAAAACTCTTTTGAAAGAATCAGAGGCTGTGGGAGTAGGACACTTAAAAAAAAAAAAAAAAGGTGGAATGGGAGCTGGGGTAGAGGATACATTTGGCCAGGTCACACTTGTGCAAGGGTCTGCTATTCAGAGCTTTCCAGAAGTGAAAGAAGAGGCCAGGACAATTGATAGCCGAAAGTAGAGTCTATAAAGTGATTGGTATTAATCCAGTTCTATAAAGATGTAAATAGATGTCAGGAAATACTTAAACCATACAGATTGGAGGGAAAAAAAACCCCTCATTTTCAAAATCAAAAGTATTCAAATCTTGCTCATTGAAAATGGCACTATACTGAGGGACATAATGACAGTTTTTATTTTATAATAAGAATTGAGGTGTTTGTAATTTTCAGACTATGAGAGGAATATGTCTCCTTTTTATTAAAAAATCTTATTAAGTTTCAATTGTTATGCAAGAAAAAATAAAAAACATTATTCTCATTTCTTCTCCACAAGATATTTTATTGAGTCATAATCTGGAAGAGCAAGTTAAGAGTCAGTTAATAACATTTTTACATGAACTAATTTAGAACCTTATTTAAAACACTGTGGGAAAAAGTACAAATCAGTTGTGGAATCTTGAGTACACAAAATATCAAAAAAATAGTCAAACAGAAAGAAATTGTGACATATTAAACACACACTCAAGTGTGTGGACACACACATTACTCTGAGTTAAAAAGACAGCCTGAGAGAGTTGTTATACTGGAATACAATATTTTTGCTAAAATAAATCTACATCTCCATGCCATTTTATGTTACATGAGAAGTTATATAAAGTTGCAATCTCTAGGAATATATAAAGTGAACACTAGATTCAATTTTTTGAAAACTGCTATTAGGTAAATCATTCTTGAATATGTAAGTCTTAAGTGGTAGATTAGCAAAGGGAATGTCAATTCTTAGATTCATGAAGTTGAAAGCTCATGGACTTTTGACTCAGATACATTTATATCTAAATCTTAACTTTACTGCTGACTTCTATGATCTTGGAGGAAATACTTTCTCTCCATGTGCCTGCATTGTGTTATCTACAAAATACGGGTAACATTACCTATTTCAAGAACTGTTAGGAGAATTAATTAAAAGAATGTTTGAAAAGGTTCATTATTCAGATCTCTGTTACCACCTGTATTGTGTACAACTATGCACAAAATTAAATTATTTGTGCTTTTGAGGGCATATACAAGGACTCAGAAATATAAGCGTTGTAATGCTTGCGACAAAACTAAAGTTGATTTTTAGAGTGGAGAATTGTTCTCACAATACAGATGTGCTGGGGAAGGAGTACAAAAGGTAGTTATTGCTAACTCTCCTGACTAAATTTTATTCCTCAACACTACTCTTTAATTGGCACATACGCATTTGCTGTGATTTCAAAAGGCTCTTGTGCAATGAAGGACCTGTAGCTGTGCTTTGAGGAAGCATTGGTGAGAAAAACTGAGAGTTGGGTTTTGAGTTTGTTGACTATCAGGCGACTTAAAGACATTCAAACCAAGATATCAGATAGAGTTTTATGCATGTGTATCTTACACATGGGATTTGGGCTAAAAAGGCAAATTTGGAAATCATTAGCATATGGTTACAGTTGCACACACAATCATGAATAAATTGCCTAGGAGGAGAGTACAGAGTACAGAGTGAGAGGAGAAGAAGTTTTAAGATTTACTCTTGTCAAATCCACTGCTTATATACACAGAGGAGAGTGGATATGTGGTGGAATCTGCACTGAAAGAGAGTAACCAGAAAAGTGAAGGAAATTAGGACAACTCAGGGTCAAAGAAGTCCCCACTACAGTATCAAGAACATCTGAGACTAAAGTTACAGTGGAGCTGAGACATCACATTTTACAATTTGATAAAAATGTAGCTCCTGAAAAAGCCTTCATTTAATTCCATGGTGCTGCAGTTCAGAGGCTGAGTTTTTTCCTCAGGGCGACCTCAGTTCTTCTCTCCAGGCCAAACAACTGATTGGATGAGCCCCATCCAGATTATTAAGAGTAATCTCCTTTATTTAAAGTCAGCTGACTGTAGATGTTAATCGTATTTCCAGAATACTTTCAGGGGCAACAAGTAGATTAGTGTTTCAGTGAATGACTGGGTACTGTGGCCTACCCAAGATGAATGCAAGACTGACCATCATGCTTGGCCTCTAGCTATCCCCCAAAGCAATCATATAATAAATAAATAATTATATAAGAAATAAATTTGCTTAGCTTGTCCATTTCTTCTGCTAGAAAAGAGACAGATTTTTGTTTTTGTTGTTATATAACAAGGAGCTAAAACTTTAGTATTAGATGTACCTTAGAGGCCATATAGGTGTCTATACATAAAACATTGATTGTACACTTATGTTTGCACACATTATGCATGGTAAACCTCAGTAAAACATTAAAAAATTCACCTATGAAATCTCTCAATGGCTTTTATTTTAAAATAGTTTTTTAGTACGTATCTATATGACATTGGTAATTTAACTAAAAGGTTTTTTTCCCCCCAGATATCTTGGAAAATACTTCTCATAGGTTACAAGTGTAATTATTTTCCCCCTATAGATTGGTAAAAATCCACGTTAATAATTAGTTGTAAGACACAAGAAATAAATCACCCATGTCTATCCTAGGTCCTGAAACCTCAATATAAAAGTATATTTCAGACTAAATACTATTATTTGTGATGAACTGAGCATATGGTCATTTTAATAATATAGTTATATAGAATAAAAATAATTGTAGGATTTAAAATAATAAATTACAGTTTATAATGTCTGTCTTTCTCACTAATACAGAGAAGTAACATAAACCAGTAGTTACAGGGCAAGATTATCCATGATTCCTCTGGGATACCATGGTCTGAATAAAAACCAAACATTAAATCCTGTAATTTTGGGGGATGCCTGGGTGGCTTAGTCAGTTAAGCGTCTGCCTTTAGCTCTGGTCATAGCCCCAGAGTCCTGGGATGGAGCACCACATCGGGCTCCCTGCTCAGCGGGTAGCCTGCTTCTCCTTCTCCCTGTGCCTCCTGCTCCCCTGGCTTGTTCTCTCTCTCTCTGTCAAATAAATAAAATCTTTAAAAATGTTTTAAAAAACAATAAATAATTAAATATATCCTGTAATTTTTTTTTTACTTTCAGATATTGTGAAAAATACAGTAAGAATCAAAAGAGAATCCAAGATATGCAATAATAGTGCTATGAACATACCAACATCCTGTTATAACTTTTACTGTCAAGCCATTGGCAAAAAAATGAATTTACTGGTTTCTTTTTTGGTGTTTGTGTTTATTTTATTTTCCAAAAATTCTGGTCTTCAGCATCAGCAAAAAAAAATTCACCTTGAGGATTTGCTATTATTCTACAATTGCACATAAAGAATATTATAAGCATTTGGCCTTTGGTTCCCAACCACAAAACATATCTTGCCTTTATGATCCAGAACAGTATTGTAAGTCTCAAGGAGTCCAGTGCCACAGCAGGTGATTAAGTGGAAACTAGGCAATATTTGCCATATGCTTTTGTATAGATCATTTGACAGAATGAGGAAATATTTTATATAATAGGTAAAATTGTTACCTTTGCCATAGAACTTTCAGCATAGTGTGATATAAGTATATTTCAGCCTTCCAGAATCTCCTAGAAAGGACTTCGACAATATTTCAAAGGCTCTAAATGTAGGAATATGTTATCAACACAATAGTCTTTATCACCTTTGCTTTGTTGGGAGGGGATCAACACTTGTAAGAATCAATGACAATACTGGATTCTGTGTTCACTGAATCCGAAGCATCAACAGGCAAGGCAATGTAACTACTGTCAGTGTTTAAGAATAGCCAGATCCTACTCTATAAGTTAGGGAAAAAAGAGTTAAGTGTCTGAGCTTAGTAGTCATGAAATATTCTGCTAAATTTTAAGACATGTCTTTATACACTAATTATAAAAATATATTTACAAAATATCTTCCTAAGATTTATTGGACACATAAATCAAGGGAATAGTTAATAGATTTCCAAAGAACAAAGCATGGCAATAAACAACTTTTTACCCATATTTTAGGCTTCTGATAAGCATTGCCATAATTTCTGGCATGCTCTGAATTCTTCATAGTAATTATAGTTAAAGGAAGAGAATTCATAGAAATATAAGAAAATGTTCTAATTCCCAATATTAAAATGTAGATATTTGAATTTTATTCAAATGTAGGTGTTTTGAATTTTATTTTGTGCATAATTTATGTGTCATTTATCATATGTGAAAAGATAGGAATAGCAGTTAGAAAAGCTATGAATAGCAACATATCTTAATCTGGTAATTTAAGACTCTGAAATCCACATAGAGTTGGTCCATATCTGATTTGTTTAGATCTTTTGAGTGCTTGTACAACTTGGAAAGACCGGGGCACCTGGGTGGCTTAGTCGTTAAGAGTCTGCCTTTGGCTCAGGTCATGATCCCAAGGTCCTGGGTTCTAGCCCTGCATCAGGCTCCCTGCCTGGCGAGAAGCCTGCTTCTCCCTCTCCCACATCCCCTGCTTGTGTTCCCTCTCTTGCTGTGTCTCTCTCTGTCAAATAAATAAAATCTTAAAAAAAAAAAAAACTTGGAAAGACCTATATATTACAAGATGTGTTTCATATCACAAGCTTATCTAGTCGTTGCCACAATTTCCAAGGAGTGAGTAGTACTTTCTTCCCCCCCAATCCTAGTACAATAAAAATACAATAACAAATATAGCAAAGAATCTATTTAAAAACTCTTAAATATAGTGTTTATATATTAACTGAAATATTATAGCTGCTGCTGCTGCTGCTGCTGCTGCTTCTTCTTCTTCTTCTTCCTCTTCTCCTTCTTCTTCTTCTTTAAATATTATGGCTTCTGAAAAAACACAAAGCAATCCCTTTTTTTCCTTATGTCATTCCAAATAAAACTCGGGTTGTTTATCAGGAAAAAAAAATCCCAACTTTGAGATTGTTTCATGAGTAGGAAAAGTTGTCATGAGCACCAAGTTAGAAACATAAAATGGATACCCCAGGGAGGGAAGCATTCCTCAGGATATGTTATTATTTAGAGACTCTCCCCTTTTGACTCTTAAAAGGATCAGAATTCAAAACAACTTACTTGTCAGTCTATCAAAAGAAGCCGCCTGTTACAGTGTACATTGTTCTGGATCACAAGCTAAAGATTTGTTTTCTCATCCTAACTCAGCCATTGTGTAATTTGAGCATTGCATTATACAAGTATAATCTGAATACTTTACAGTACCTGTAAAGCAAAGCATTCACCAAGAAAATGTCTCCTTTACCTCAAATATTCTGTGATTTAAGAATTTAATGTATATTTAACCTCTGATGATATTTAGCATTCTGCTAGTTTTTGTGTGGAAGTTAAAGAATTACACTGTCAAAGAAATAATAATGTTATTGCCTTTAAAAAGTTATAGTTAGCAAAGACACACTTGGGATAACTATAGAGTGTTAGAGATATATTTCAGAAGTAGAATGAATGGAAATTAGTCACTAATAGGGTGATGTAGAAAAGACAAGGAAGAGCTAGAGAGAGAGTCAGATACCCCCTAAAATGTGTAAAATGAAAAAAAAGAAAACTGAGAGTATCAAATTCTGGCAAGGATGTGGAACCACTGGAATTTTCACACACTACTGGTAGGAGAAGAATGAGGGTATAGGCGTTCTGGTTAATTCTTTGATTTTGCTTTAAAATGATGACACAGACATTCTGCTTGTAGATATTTGCTCAAAATAAATGAAAATATATATCTACAAAATATTGTGTAGATAAATATTTATAATCACTTTTCCAATACCACAAAACTTGTAACAACCCAAATGTCCATTAATAAGTGAGTAAATAAATACATTCATGTAACTGAATACTACTCAGCAGTAAAAATGTATTCATTATGAAAGCATGAAACTATGATTAATGTCATGAGCTTTATGCTAATAAAAGCCCCTGAAAGTGCATATTAAATGATTACATTTAGATGATTTCCAGGAAAAGGTAAAGCTAATCTCAATAAATATTGTAAATATTGTATATACCTTTTTATGAATATATATAAATATGCATGAAATAATATAAAAAATAGGAGCTAATAAAGGGTTTTAGCTGGGTTGTGGTATGCAAGGTTAATATAAAAAAGTCAATTGCTTTACTATATATCATCAATGAACAAGTGAAATTTGAAATAAGAAACACAATATCATTTATATTATCACCCCAAAATTGAAATACTTGAGTTATAAATCTAACAAAATATGCACAAAATCTATATGCAGAAAGCCATAAAATGCTAATAAAAGAAATAAAAAAGAGAGCTTAATAAATGGAGAAATAGCCCATGTTCATGGATAGGAATAAGAACTCTCAATTTTGTCAGAATATCAGTTCTTTTCAACTTGGTTCATAGATGCAATGCAATCACAATAAAATCCTAGTAAGTTATTTTATAGAGATTGATAAACTGGTTCTACATTCTACAGAAGACTCAGAATAGCCAAAATAATATTGAAGGAGAAGAACCAAATTGAAGGACTGACACTACCTAACTTTAATTCTTATTATAACATTCCAGTAATCAAAACAGTGTGGTGTTGGTGAAATAATAAAAAAAAAGAAATCGGTGGAAGAGTAAAGAGCCCAGAAATAGATCACCATAAATAAAGTCAACTGAGCCGTGACAAAGGAGCTAAGGCAATACAATGGAGAAAGGATAGTCTTTTCAATAAACAGTGCTGGAAAAATTGGAGATCCACTTTCAAAAAAATGAATCTGGACATTACCCTACATGATTCACAAAATGTAACTCAGAATGGATCACAGAACTACATGCAAGATGCAAAACTATAAAACCCTAAAAGATAACATAGGAGAACACTTAGATGACCTTGGGTATGGGGATGACTCTTCAGATACAACATCAAATCCTGACCCATGGAAGAAATAATTGAGAAGCTGGACTTCATTAAAATTAAAAACTTCTGCTCTGTAAAAGACAAAACCAAGAGTGAGAAGAGAAGCCACAGACTGAGAGAAACTACTTGCAAAAGACACATCTGATAAAAGACTGGTATCCAAAATATACAAAAACTCAACAGTAAGAATAGAACTAGCTCAATTAAGAAAAGGGGTAAAGATCTGGGGTGCCTGGATGGCTCAGTGGGTTAAGCCTCTGCCTTCGGCTCAGGTCATGATCCCAGGGTCCTGGGATCGAGCCCCGCATCGGGCTCTCTGCTCAGCAGGGAGCCTGCTTCCCCCCTCTCTCTCTTCATGCCTCTCTGCCTACTTGTGATCTCTCTGTCAAATAAATAAATAAAATCTTTTAAAAAATGGGGTAAAGATCTTAACAGACACCTCACCAAAGAAGATGTCCAGATGTCAAGTTACCATGATACACCTATTAGAATGGCCAAAATCTGGAACACTGACAATACCAGATGCTAACAAAGATGTGTGACAATAGGAACTCCCATTCACTACTGATGGGACTACAAAATGACACAGCCACTTAGGATGTCAGGCAGTTTCTTAAAAATCAAACTAAATATGCTCTTACGTTACAATCCAGAAACTGTACTCCTTGGTATTTACCCAGAGGAACTGAAAACTTACATACACACAAAAACCTGCATATGATGTTTATAGCTGTTTTATTCAGAACTGCCCAAACTTGGAGGAAACCCAGATGTCTGTCAGTAGATGAATAGACAAGTAAACCACGGTACATTCAGCAAATTGAAGATTATTTATCACTTAAAATAAATTAGCTATCAAGCCACAAAAAGACATGAAAACAAAACCGTAAATGCACGTTGCTAAGTAGAAGAAGCCAATCTGAAAAATCTACATACTATAGATTCAAACAACACAACATTATGGAAAAGGCAAAATGTGGAGTCAAGTAAAAGGATCAGTGTTTGCCAGGAGCTGAGGGAGCAGGAGAAGGATGAATAGGGTTTTCAGGATAGTGAAAATACTCAGGATGATACTTTAACAATAGATACATTATATATTTGCTGAAATACAACACTAAGACTGAACCCTAATATAAACTCTTGATTTCAGATGTTAATAATAATACCTCCATGTAAATTTATCTGTTGTAACAAATGTATCATTCTGGTGGGAGATACTCATAATTGGGGAGGGAAAAGTACAAGAGAAGGAAGCATTTGGGAAATGTCTGTACTTTCCCATCTATTTTGCCATGAATTTAAAATTACTCTAAAATTTTTAAAATTATTAATAATTTAAAATGTATCTAAATTACATGTGTGAGAGAATAAGAAAGTGATCAAAGATTAAAGAAAAGTAGTTTTTCTTTATGTATTGGAATTTAAGAAGAGAGAAGAGAAACTAAATTCATGACCAGGCACAAGTACATGGTTTTACAATTACAGAGAGAGACAGAGAGAGAGAGAGAGAGAGAAAGGGATAGAGAATATATGTGAAGCTATGGAGGAAGGGCCCCCTGTGTCTATGATAGGGCAAAACAAACAAGAGAGGGATCTTACTACATCCATATGTAGTCTATATAAAGCTGTACTAACCAGAACTAGAAGGCACTTGGATAATATAAATTTAGACAGAATAAAGTCAGGTGAGCTAATAATGGCTAATCTAATCTCAAGAATCCAAAATTTTTTAAGAACCCAAGAACTATATTAGAACAAATTTGAGATTTCTTAGCTGACTTTCTCTACTTTTTTTTTTTTAAGATTTTATTTATTTATTTGACAGACAGAGATCACAAGTAGGCAGAGAGGCAGGCAGAGAGAGGAGGAAGCAGGCTTCCCACGGAGCAGAGAGTCCAATGTGGGGCTCGATCCCAGGATCCTGGGATCATGACCCCAGCTGAAGGCAGAGGCTGAACCCACTGAGCCACCCAGGCGCCCCTGACTTTCTCTACTTTTAATTGAACTTTTGATTCTTGCTAACATCACACAATGTTTCAAAACAAGTTAGTTAAAGAATAATTTTCCCTCTTAAATATGAGGCAAATATAAACATTCAACTTAATCTGTGTAGTTTCATCAATCATCAGTGTAAGAATTTGTGCTTCTGAGGGTGTGTAGAATGCATTCTCAAATCTATTCCATTCAACCATAATAACTGACACCAATTATAGTTGAGGAAAATGCATACCTTGTTTGATTTAAACACTGAACCACTGATAAACCTCATGAACACAATGAAATTGAGCCATTCCCCTGTGAAGCGCTGCAGCTGGGAGATATTTACTAGTTTGCTCAAGCATTAATTATGGTTTTCCTATTTAATATCCATGAAATAATGTGCAAGAAAATGGAGTTAAAAGATGTCAACATGAATTTACACACACACACACACTCACACACACACACACACACACACACACACAAATATATGAGAGGCACTTTCAGCATTCATTAGGAGGCCAATAGTTTTTATATGCCATAGGCTGTGATACTAATGGTTTGGTAATGAACAATACCTAATCCTACTGTAAGTGGCTGTATTACTGCAAGTTTGCTCTCTTTTCTCCCTTTTTCTTTCCTTCCATTTCCATTCCCAGTGGCCTAATTCAGTCAGGCTTCTCTATCGAACATGCTACAACCACATTTTGTTTTTCTCTATTCAAGCAACTAAAAACTATGCATAAAATCTGACATATCAGCGTGTGGTTTTTTTGTATTAAGAATATATGTAGATTAATGCAAACAACTACCACATAATACATTGTTGGACCTCTAAAACTTTATCTCCCCTTTTTCTGTGTATTGTAAGGTAAAGACCTCAGGACATTAGCTATAGGTAATGCTATTTTATTTTTGTAGTATGTCCTTTTTCATTATCTTCTGGAAAGAGTAAACTGTCTTTCTTGCAAATCTAACTTGCTATAAACCAAACATCACTTGTTCTTACAACTTCTTTTTATTACTAATAATGCTTGTATAAGCCCTCTTGACACACTTATACAAATTCTGCTTATTATAGCAAGTCCAGCTAATCCCCATCCAGAGCCTCTCCTGCCCTTTGTCCCATGAATCTGGTAAGCAGTTTTATTTGTATCCTTATCTTTCAGTTAAGCTTTCAGAGTCATCTCTACTTGCTCTTTCCCAAATGTGTGAGTGTGACCTAAATGTCAAGTATAATTTCAGTGCTCTCAATCTTGGATTTTTTTTGTTCCTTCTCTTTCAATATTGCGCTCAGCCCATTTATTACTCATCCTTTTTCTGCCACAAGAAACAAAATTGTTGGCACTGTTGTCTGAGGATAGTCCTGTGATATTCTTTAATATAAGCTTAGAAATACATATTTTTTTTCGGAAATGGTCTACAACTAGTGATAGTAGTTTAAGCTACTGAATAAAAAGAGATAGTACTAATCCCACTGAGATTCTCTAGGATGGACACTTATGGTCCCAGTTATTGAGTATTTTGTCACTCTTATATATATGTTACTCTTATTACATTGGGGAGAATTAATCCCATAAAAAGACTACTGAGTTATCTAATCCGAGATTGGAATGTAGGGGCCTTCTGAACTCATCTCCTCTCACGGACATAATGAATCTACACTGACATTCAGAGAAGTCCCCTTTGAAAGAAATTCAGAAACTAGCTATGCAACTCCTATACATCAGGCAAATGAGGAGATACCCACATCACCCACATCACCCACATCAAAATGGGCAGGAAAGGCTGAGACATGCTCTCACCATAAACTCCACTACCAGCATAGTGCCATGCAATCTGAAGGGAACACTTAACTTTCAGCTTCTCCCTAAGGAGTGAAGAGTTGGAACCCCACATCTAGCATGACAACTTTTGAGACTCCCACCTGAGGGAAAGGTGCCCAAAACACCTAGCTCTGAAAGCCAATGGGGCTTGTGTCCATGAGACTACAGAATATAGCTAACAAAGAAAGAATTTTTTTTAAAAGATTTTATTTATTTGACAGACAGAGATCACAAGTAGGCAGAGAGGCAGGCAGAGAGAGAGAAAAGGGGAAACAGGCTCCCTGCTGAGCAGAGAGCCCGATGCGGGGCTCGATCCCAGGATCCTGGGATCATGACCTGGGCCGAAGGCAGAGACTTTAACCCACTGAGCCACCCAGGCGCCCCAAAGAAAGAACATTTTTTAAAAAGATTTTTTTTTTTTTTTTTAATTTGAGAGAGAAAGAGAGAGTGGAAAGAAAGGACAAGAAAACTCCAAGGTGAGCATGGAGCCCAATGCGGGTCTCCATCCCAGGACCCCCGAGATCATGACCTGAACCAAAATCAAAGTCAGTTGCTTAACCAACTGAGCCACCCAGGTGCCCTGAAAGAAGTCTTAATGGACTTATAAAGACTCACAATGGCTATTCCTCCAGACCCAATGCAGAGGGAGCGAACAAAAGCAAACAAACAAAATGCCCATTTTCCAGTCTTGCTCTGAAAGAGGCCATCTGGATACTTTAAAAGCTGCTGCCTAAGGGTCAGGCTAATTTAGTACACATCTAGGAGCTGACCACAATTTTCCCCAGAGAATGGAAACCAGAAGAATGCACCTGGGCTTCTCAAAGCAGCCTTCTGTAAATCACCAGTATCTTCCTACAAAGACCTTGTGCAGAACCCATACAACTCAATGACAAAAACAAAGAAACAAAAATAGAACAAACAAACAAACAAACAAACAAAAAAATCCAACAATTTAAAAATGGGCAAAGAAGGGGCTCCTGGGTGGCTCGTTGGTTAATCATCCAACTCTTGATTTCGGCTCAGGTCATGACCTCAGAGATGTGTGATGGAGTCCTATATCAGACTTCGGGCTCAGTGGGGAGTCTGGATATATTAATTCAATTGTCAGAATCCTTTCACAATGTATATGTACATCAAAACATCACTTTGACACCTCAAATACAGTTTTATTTATCAGTTATTGCTCAGTAAAGCTTAAAAGAAATGAAAAGCACATAAATCCAAGCCACATAGATATTCTGGGGTTCTTTTATTTCTGTTACAAAGAATAAAGCAGGACTTTTCAACAAAGTTGTTTATGCTTTTCAGGTTTGCTACAACATTTTATTTTCTTTTATTATTATTATTTTTTTGTAGGCTCCACGCCCAATGTGGGCCTTGAACTCACAACCCTGAGATTGAGTCTCATGCTCAACTTACTGAGCCAACCAAGTGCTCCAGCTCCAACTTTCTAAAATTAAATATTCATACATAGCTTCATGGCAAATTCATTGTCAGAGTTATCTGTCTTGTTATGACAATATAATTTTACAGGAAAGAAATCAAACTCAGGGTGGTGAAGTAAACTAATGGGCAGTATATCAGAAAACTAGCAGGTACTAGTCTCCATTTGATCCCAAGTCTGTATGAATCTTAAAATTAATTCTCTTAATGGATGTAGTACCTTAGTAATAGAATAAGTGGTGATGGTAGTTATAAATGTATACCAAAAAAACCATAAATAATGTTTCTGTGTTGCAATCCTAGGACCAATAAAGAGTAAGAACTATGTGATGTGAGAGAGGAATGTAAAGAGTCACGCTAAGCTTTACTCTATTGTAGCATGAAGTTTTTTGGGGTAGAAGAGGAACTCTCTAGAAATCCCATGCATTGGATAGAAAGCTAAATGCTTCTAGTCTGGTTTAACTACAGTTTCCTTATTAAATTATGCCAAGCTATGAATGATTAAAAGAATTACTTAATGCTTTAACTTTAAGGAGAACTCATATCCATTTAATAATTTCAGGGATGTCACAAATGCATTGAAAAATGTTTGAAGTACTAATGTTCTCCTAATGTCAATACAAGATTTAAGAAAAATTAAAGGTTACTGCAGAAGGCATATTGGGTTTAGATAATGATACTATGGTGAGAATATCTTTAAAAAGCAAACAAATTGTTTAGGAGGAGCGGGCAGTTTCTTCCCAAGAGATGCTCTCAATTTATTGCTTATTTAATTCAGTTAACAATTTGAAAGGCAGAGAGGGTTCTGATACTCACCTTCTAACTGGCACACTAATTTTATGATTGTCCCCATTGTTTTCATGTGGATAACTATAGGAATGTTAAATGTTTTAAAGATCATAATCTTCTTCCCATTTCCTTAAGAACATGATTTAACTCAAACAAACCAATAATAACAGAGTATCAGCTATCTACATTTTGTGGGTATTGTAGGAGCTACAAAGGTGAACACAAAATCCCTGCCTTCAGAGAGCTTATACTTTAGTAAGAGATATTTAAAAGGCATCTAGATAACCAAAGTAGAGGGCTACCATAGAATAGGGAAGCAAGGCAGGATATACATACAATTTTACAGTGGTAAGACAGGATTTTTAAAAGTGAAATGACATTTGCTGTGTGCATGGTGTGTTTAGTAATATTTCAACAGAGGGTAAGTGTTAGGAAGGGGGATGGCATTTGAGGTGGATATGTAATTCTACACAAACAAGAAGATAGGGACTTGGGGATATTTGAGTTCTCGAGTTCAGTTTAATTAGAGAAGGCTTTATGATTGTATGATTCTTTATAGACTTCTGACACTTTTTAATGAATAATATAAATATATTTATGCAAATAGATTATCTTTTATCCTAGTAAGAGTGAATTCTCATATCCACTGTGATTTGAACAAGAGGAAAAATATGGAATTAACAGTGATTTGATAGCTTAAAATAAAACATAGGGGCGCTCGGGTGGCTCAGTCTGTTAAGCATCTGCCTTTGGCTCAGGTAATGATCCCAAGGTCCTGGGATCAAGCCCCACATTGGGCTCTGTTCAGCAGGTAGCCTGCCACTCCCCCTGTTGTGCTCTCCCTCTCCGTCAAATAAATAAATAAGTAAAATCTTAAAAAAAAAAAAAGAATAAACAGGTATAAGGAAAAAATAGTTGATTGGCTCCTCCAAGGATAGGATTGGATTCAAGAACTCAAGCAGTATCATTGGGCTCTGTCTCTCTCTCTTTCTCAAACAGCCTTTCTTTGTATGGTAGAATTAATTAGACCATATCTTTCAGTTTATCAATCACAGAAAAGAGTGTCTTCCCTGATAACTCAGGAAAAATATTCCATCAAACTCTCTGACCAGCCAATTTGCATCACAGACACGCCTTTGTCAATGTGATTCTAATTGGTTAGCCATTAATCAACATATCTTTATAAATTATTCAAATTTATGATTTAATTTTAAACATTTGATTCCAACAATTCTTTGACTATAAACAGCTGTTATTATTATTATACTTATTCCAATGTTGAAAAAATTGAGGCTTAAAAAGATGATAGATATCCTGGATGATGGAATTTATCTGAGATTTTCAAATTTGAGCAGTGAGAAGAATTGATTATTTTGGAGTATTTATATATGAGGACTGGAAGGTGCTAAGGAACTAGTGAAATATATACCAGAGAGGTAAAAAGAACATTCTAGAGCCATGGAATAAAAGGCACAAGAGCAAACAGCTTCACAACAGAAAAAGTGATAAAATGCCATGTGATATTTGAAGAATACAGCTGAAGACAAGGCTACGAGATTTTAAATACTTATGTAAGGGAGGAAAGTTAAACTGCACTGAAGACATGTTGAAGAAGATTTGAGATTTTGGAAACTGACATTCATATAGCTTAAGAATTGCACTGAGAAAAGCAGTGGGACTATAGTTAGAGTATAGCAGGAGTGAGGAATAGAGGAAATTTTTGCTTTGCAATTAAGATTGCAGTTACCAATTTTTATAGTATATGAGCAATGAAAATAAACAGAAAAAGGAATTAGAAATATTTTTAAAAGTAAAAGCATCATTAGAAAAATATGTATTCAAGCTGGTCTGAATTCTATGTTCAATTCAATATAAAAAATTCTGATAAGCTTATTAAAAATCCATCTCATTTCTTGATATTTGACTTCCCTCATCCTGTGACAAACCACTGACCAGAAACAAATTCGAAGTCTCCTATGGTCTCAGGTCTAAATAGCAGTGACCATGTCTCCATCTATTATCATTTCCTGATTGTAACAGAACAAATAACTGTTAGAGGTTATCAAAGGTAAATTTGTTACCTTTGCTAAACTGTCACAAGCTTGGCGATTTTATCGACTTTGGTCAATAGGCTGTCTTCTCTTGAATTGCCCAGCAGTATTTCTGATGTCGGTCGGAGGCACTCGCCTAAGATTTCTAGGCTCCAACATTCTAACTAGACCTTTTACTCTTTTTTTAAGTCTCTGACACGTGCTGAACACTCTTAATTAGTTTGAGTCCTTGGGAAGAGTGAAAGCACATCGAGCTGCATCGAGCTCCACTGTCTTTTTTGTTCTCCTTAGTTCTGGCATTCGGCTGCTAATAGAAGTATATTTGACTTCATAATGCATTTCTGTAGATGTTTTTTCCTTGAATAGCCAATGAAATTGTGCCTCATTGGAAGCATTTTATTCAGGGACAATTCTGAGAGGCAACACAAAGTAAAAAATGTTAGCCTCCAAGGAAAAGGAATCCAAATTTAGACACACTTTTTTATTGCCTGCTTCTATCATTTTTGTATGGGTCTTTTTTTTTTTTAATGTGTGGACTACAAAAAATAACTTATGTTGCCTAAGTGAAAATTAGTGGGTAAATGCTAAGAGCAGCAACTATATAGGCTTCAGAGTCTTCGTTTCAGTGCCTTAATTTATTTAAGCAAATAGTGATATAGTGAGGTAAATTAGAGATTTTATGCTTTTATAGAATGCAGAATTTTTTTTTTTTAAACAAAATCCTACCAGAGATCACTAATCAGGTTTTAATCAAATGAAAAGTGACAGGAGCTCACAGTCCTGCCTGACTGTCCTTCATGGTTTGAAAACTTACTGACTTGGGCAGGTAATACCTAAGATAAATCTTCTCTCTGAAATCTTATGGGCAATATGCTAACAATGTTGATCTTGGATTTTAGGCAGCTGTTGAGGGAGGAGGGGAGGAATATGTGGTTATAGCATGTGTAATACAGTCAGTGTTTTATCCTATTGAGCAGAGTAGCAATCTACATATAATTGATAATCCTAAGAGTTTAGGATTGGCCCTGGTGTGTCTTTAAGAATTTGGCGCTGGTGCAGCCTAGGAACTAAAAACAGGGAAATGGTTAGCATGGCACCTAAAGTAACAAGTTAGACAGTCTTTGAAAGTAACATGTCCCAATTTGGCAGCTAGAGAAAACATGTTTGTATTCTGATGGAAATAGCTACTTATAAGCTATTAACAAGAACATTTCTACACTTAGGTCAGATAGTCAGAAGCTTTTCTAAAGCATCCAATCTATTTCCACTTTTGTCTTTCTCTTGTTACCCTGGGTTTTCAAAGAACATACACAATCTTCAAAATGTATTTTTTGGACTTAGGTATTGAATGCCTCTTTGCCCCACTCTTTGGTTCATATGGTATAGAACATTTAGAAGTTCTCAACAATTTATTTTGAGTGAATGAGTAAATGAGTGAATAATGAAGGGTGCTCATGAACAGAGCCGCAGCAATTGAAGGAGACTAAAGGAGGCATGGGTGGGTTTACAAATGGATCTACCAATGGAGATCAAGGGTTAACATAGTCACCTACTTTCCTACTTTTAAACTGATGACCTCATTTAATTCAAGCTTTCCTCTGGAGCAGGAATTTTTCCATGTCAACTTATAATAGACTTGAAGGTCTATGCCTTATACTTAAATTTCACTTCTGCTGAGTTACAAATTTGAAGAGTCTGGAGAGGGAACAAGATTTTCTTTTAACTTTCATCACAGACCAGGCACCTCCTTTCTATACTACAATGAAGGTTGGTTTTTCTCTACTCATTGGTGTGAACACTTTAACTTTCATACTATTTTTGTCCATTTTTAAAGAGAAGCACAAGGAAAACAGTGCTCTGTAGAAAGATGACGCAAGTGGAATGCATTTAACTATATTTATAAGTGACTTTCTTTTTCTAAAAAACATTTAATGGGAATCTACAAATACTTTTCAATTATAATGTGCTTTATGAGGAAATTCTTTTATTAAGGGATTTGAGAATTCCCAGTTAATAATAAACTTCATGATCTACTGAACAATTTCAAAATTCAAGGTTTTTAAGATACATTAAAATACATGCAAGTAAACATCCTTAGGGGAGTACGTAGGTGAATAGGAGAGAGGGTGATTTCTTCACAACCGAATCCCAGATTGAGCTATAATTTCTTGCTTTGGATCAAAACCTGGACTTTCTAGCTGCTTTACAACTTCTGTGCTTCATACTCAGTTTCCATAGCAAGCTAGGAAACGTTCCTGTTGGAAAATATTCAATAGGGAAAGGAAAGTTTTGAGGACAGAAAAACGCATCTAACAATGTGCCCTGCAGCCTACAGTATAATTGCTTTAAAAACCAGGGAATGGAAAACAGTTTAAGTGTTATACCGCCATACATCATACAGGGATTAAAAGTGATCATTTTTCAGACTTGCGCAGGGCAGTTTGCTTCAGCATGGCATTCTGCCACATGGTGATATATTTGCCTGCAGAGATCACGCTGAGGTAGTATAATACCCAGTTCTGCTTTGGATTTTTCCTAAAGGCAGACACAATTACTACAACAATCGTGACAAATTGCATGGTGCTCTTTCCAACAGCAAGAGATTCCCCCCAATTTTTGCAACTGTTTGAAGTGGGTTATCCATGCTGGGGTTTTTTGTGTGCTTTGTTTAGCTTTTTTAATTATGTTATCCAAAGGAAATACTGACACCGGGATATAACTTTGCCAATACTGATAACAAACATTTTGTTCCATGCCCTTTAAAAATTGTAGCCAAAGCATTTTGAGTTTTAAATCATGGATCAGTTAAGGCAACAGATAACTGGTTCCCTATTTTGGTAGAAATTGAATTTTGAATTATGTTTATGTCCTAGTGATACAGAAAATGGTTCACTATCTCAGTTCATCTCAGAACACCAAAAATGTTCAGTGCCTTCTATGTGCCAGAAAATGACCTAATTGATGAAGAAACAAATGAACATGATATGTTTCCAGTCCTCAAAGTATTTCATATCTAGAGGGTCTTCCTGTGAATTCAACACGATCACATGATTTTCTTAATCTTTCGACAGCAATGCTCATGAATAAATCCAGACATGACCTTCTATTCTTAAAGTCTCTGTTATAGTTTTACAGCAGGACTGTCAAAACTTAATGACATTCAAGGACAATTTTTGCGTCTGAAAATGAGCTAAAGTGGGAAAAAATGTGAGAATGACCGGTGTATATGTCAAATGAGGAGAACATGCATCTCAATAATCCAGTTTTATTAAACTGAATACTTACTTCAAAAACTCAGAAGAATCATATAAAATGAAGTCATCTGTATGTAACGATCATAGCTGAACATGTGAAGAGAGAATGATCTGACACTACAGAGAAGGAATTCTCTCCTCATATAGATATTGGGGAGAACAGGATAATTAACATCTGGGAAAACCACAGTCAAAGGAGATTTGAGAGGCTATTGAGGTCAGAAGTGATCAAAGTTTTCCATAAAATGGCTAGTACTAGGCTTCATGACAAACTGGGCAGGGTGACTTTGATTCTGCATATTCAAAGGAGCCAGAAGCATCACAAAGAAAAATTCTCAGATAATTTTTTCCCCAGCTTAATATTCCCCTTTGCTGACACTCTTACCCTATATTTAGATTCCAGTGCTCACTTTTAGGATGTACATCAAGAATCATTCTTCCAAATAACTTTTGGAAATCTTACATAGATTCTCAGCAGTTTAAACTTATTCTGTCAAAAATTCAATTCATTGTGTCTCCTTTCTTTTCATGGTGCCAGTCTTTTCCCAATGACTCAAATTCACAATTCCATACACTTCTCCTTTGTTTCCTACAGATAATACATTGCAAAATTAATTTTCATATTCTCTTCTTCCTCTCTGTTCCTCCTGCAGTCTGGTTTCTTTCAGATTCTGTCAAGAACAGGCAACATAATATTGTAGGAAGACCATAGGTTTGCAGACAGATAAACATTGTTTAGAATACAATTCTCTCTGTTTAGGATTTTGTAAAATAATTTCATCTGCCTAGGCTTCAATTTTATCATCTTTAATAAGTACAAAATATAGCATAAAAATGATTCTCCTAGATAGATATGCTATCATCTCATTGGTCTATGTGTTCATTCATTTATTCTTTCAAAAATATGTATCAAATGCCTGCTGTAAACTAGAAACTATGTTATGCACTGGAAGTGTCCCACCTGGAACATATTGGTGTCATTAACTGGTATGAGGAGCATTAGAAGATGCCTCGATTGGTGGTGGCATAAATCAGGGAAGCACATAAAAGAAATATAAATATCTGCCTGCAGGAGGTAGAATACAGAAAAAGTGAGAGAGGAAGAGAGAATGGTGTGCTGTTTTCATAATGAATCCCAGAATTTCATAGATAGAAAAATTGAATCCACAAAGTAGATGGCAGAAAAATCAGAGGGGATAGGAGACTATTGTGTCACAGAAATCAAGTCAAGAGCATATTTCAAGAAGGAAGTATGTAATCCATGCCAATTGATGCTAAGAAGTGGCACAAGAATAATATGGAAGAAAGACCTATTGGATTGTTGTTTCCAGTTTTTATTTAAATTCTAGTTCGTGAACTTATAGTGTAATATTGGTTTCAGAAATAGAATTCAGTGATTCATCACTTATATATAACACCCAGTGCTCATCATAAGTGTCCTCCTTAATACCCATTGCCCAATTATTCCTTCCACCCACCCACCTCCCTTCCAGCAACACTCATGTTTTTCTCTATAGTTAATAGTCTGTTTTATGTTTTGCCTCTCTTTTTTCAAATATGTCCATCTAATTCATTTCTCAAATTCTACATATGAATGAAATCATATGGTATTTATATTTCTCTAGCTGATTTATTTTGCTTTTCATAATGCACACTAGCTTCATCCATGTCATTGCAAATGGCAAGATTTCATTCTTTTTGATTGCTGAGTAATATTTCATTGTACATATATTCCACTTCTTCTTCTTCTTGTAGTTCCATGCAAATATTAGGATTGTTTGTTCTAGCTCTATGAAAAATGCTGGTGGTATTTTGATAGGGAATGCATTAAATATGTAGAATGCTTTGTGTAATATAAACATTTTAAGAATATTTGTTCTTACAATCCATAAGCATGGAATGTCTTTTCATTTCTTTGTGTCATCTTCAGTTTCTTTCATAAGTTTCCTGCAGTTTTTAGAGTACAAATCTTTTACCTCTGGTTAGGTTTGTTTATTCCTAGGTAACTTATGGTTTTTTGTGCACTTGTAAATGGGATCAATTCCTTGATTTCTCTTTCTGTATAAAAATGCACCAGATTTCTGTACATTGATTTTGTATCCTGTGACTTTACTGAATTCATGTATCAGTTCTAGCAATTTTTTGGTGGAGTCTTTCAGATCTGTAAATAGTGAAAGTTTGATTTCTTCCTTGCTGATTTGGATCCAGTTTATTTATTTTTGTTGTCTGATTGCTGAGGCTAAGACTTCTAGTACTATGTTAAATAACAGTGGTGGGAGTGGACATCCCTGTTTTGTTCCTGACCATAGAGGAAAAGCTTTCAGTTTTTACACATTGAGGATGATATTAACTGTGGGTCTTTTGTATATGGTCTTTATGATGTTGAGGTATGTTCCTTCTATACCTACTTTGTTGAGTGTTTTTTATCAAGAATGGATGCTGTACTTTGTTAAATGCTTTTTCTGCATCTATTGAGTATATCATGTGGTTCTTATCCTTTCTTTTATTAATGTGGTTTATCACATTGATTGATTTGTGAATATTGAACCACCCTTGCAATATAAGAATAAATCCCACTTGATTGGGCTGAATGATTCTTTTAATGCCTGTTAGATTCGATTTGCTAGTATTTTGTTGAGAATTTTTGCATCCACGTTCATCAGAAATATTGGCCTATAATCCTCTTTTTTAGTGACATCTTTGCTTTTGGAATCAAGGCAATGCTGGCCTTGTGGAATGAGTTTGGACATTTTCCTTCTATTTCTATTTTTTGGAACAATTTGAGAAGAATAGGAATTAATTTTTCTTAAAATGGTGGGTAGAATTCCCCTGGGAAGCCATCTGGTCCTAGGCTTTTATTTCTTGGGAAATTTTTGATTACTGATTGAATTTCTTTTCTGGTTATCAGTCTTTTTAAGTATTCTATTCCTTCCTGTTTCAGTTTTAGCAGTTTATATGTTTCTAGGAATTTATCTATTTCCTTGAGATTGCCCAATTGTTTGATATATATTTTTTCATAATAGTCTCATAATTGTATTTCTGTGGTGTTGGTTGTTATCTCTCTTCTCTTATTCATGATTTTATTTATTTGGGCCCTTTCTCTTTTCTTTCTGTTAAGTCTGGCTAGGAGTTTATCAATTTTATTAAATTTTTCAAAGAATCAGCTCCTGATTTGATCAATTTGTTATTTCTTATCTATATCTATATCTATCTATAGATATTCATATATATAAATATATCTATATGTATAAATATATCTATTTCATATGCGTGTGTGTGTGTATGTATGTATATGTATATATACTTGTTTCTGTTCTAATCTTTATTATTTCCATTCTTCTGCTGCCTTTAGCCTTCATTTGTTGTTCTTTTTCTAGCTCCTTTACGTATAATGGTAGGTTGTATATTGAGATTTTTCTTGCTTCTTGAGGTAGGCCTATATAGCTATATACTTCCCTCTTAGGACTGCTTTTGCTGCATCCCAAAGGTTTTGGACAGTCAAGTTTTCATTTTCATTTGCTTCCATGTATTTTTCTATTTCTTTTTAAATTTTTTGGTTGATCCATTCATTCTTTAGTAGGATTTTCTTTAACCTCCATGTATTTGTGGTCTTTCCAAATTTTTTCTTGTGGTTGACTTCAAGTTTCATCACATTGTGGTCAGAAAATATGCATTGTATGATCTCATCTTTTTGTATTTTTTGAAGCCTAATTTGATCTATTCTGGACAATGCCATGTGCACTCGAAAAGAAAGTGTATTTTCCTGCGTTAGCATGAAATGTTCTGAATATAACTGCTAAGTTCATCTGGTCCAGTGTGTCTTTCAAAGCCATTGTTTCCTTGTTGATTTTCTGCCTAAATGATCTGTCCATTGATATAAGTGAGGTCCCCTACTATTATTGTATTATTATCAATGAGTTCCTTTATATTTATTATTAATTATTTTATATTTTTGGATGCTCCCAATTTGGGGGCACAGGTATTTAAAGTTATTAGATATTGTTGGATAGACCTTTTAATTATGATATAGTGTCCTTCTTTATCTCTTTGGCTTAAAACCTATTTTGTCTGACATACATATTGCTACTCCATCTTTCTTTTCACATCTATTTACATGACAAATGGTCCTCCATCCCCTTACTTTCAATCTGCAGGTTTAATTAGATCTAAAATGAGTTTCTTGTAGGCGGCATATAGCTGGATCTTGTTTTTTTTTTGTTTTTTTTTTTTTTTTAATCCATTCTAACACGCTGTCTTTTGATTGGAACATTTAGTCCATTTACATTCAAAGTAATTATTGATATATATGAATTTAGTGCCACTTTCTTCTTTTATTCTCCTCCTCCTCCTCCCTCCTCCTCCTCCTCCTCCTCTTCTTCTTCTTCTTCTTCTATTTTTCTTCTTCTTATTATTATTATTATTTTAGATTTTCTGTGTTCCATTTTAGTCTTTGTCACTTTTGGTCTTTCTTTTCCATTCAGAGTCCCCTTTAATATTTCTTGCAGGGCTGGTTTAGTGGTTACAAACTCCTTTCTGTTGTGTTTGTCTGGAAAACTCTTTGTCTCTCCTCTATTCTGAATGATAGGCTTGCTGGATAGAGTATTCTTGACTGCATATTTTCCCCATTTAGCACATGGAATATATCATACTACTTCTTTCTGACCTGCCATTTCTGTGGAGAGATCATCTGCTAACCTTACTTATCTAACCCTGTAAGTTTAGGACTTCTTTTTTTCTTACTTTTAGGATTTTTTTTCTTTATCTTTGTATTTTGCAAATTCAACTATGATATGTCTTGATGTCGGTATGCTTTTGTTGATTTTGATAGTTCTCTGTGCCTCCTGGACTTGGGGATCTGTTTCCTTCACCAGATGAAGGAAGTTCTCAGCTATAATTTCCTCAAATAAGCCTTCTGCCCCCTTTTTTCCTCTCTTCTTTTGGAACTCCTATGATACAAATATTATTACAGTTTTTTGGAGTCACTGAGTTCCCTAAGTCTACATTTGTGGTCTGATATTTTTATTTCTCTCTTCTTTCCAGCTTCACTATTTTCCATAATTTTATCTTCTTCTTTTTTTCATAATTTTATCTTTTATAGTATTTATCTGTTCCTCTGCTTCTTCCATCCTTGTGGTCATTACATCCAGTCAGTTTCAAATCTTGGTTCTTGCATTTTTCATTTCTGCTTAGCTAGTTTTTATTTCTTTCATCTCTGTGGTAAGGGACTTCCTAGTGTCTTCTATACTTTTTCCAAGCCCAGCTAATATCCTTATGAATGTTGCTTTAATTTCTGAATCAGGCATATTACTTATATCTGTTTTGATTAGACCCCTGACCTTTTCTTATTCTTTCTTTTGGAATGAATTCCTCCATCTTTGCATTTTATCTAGATCTCTGTCTTCTTCTGTGTGTAAGGAAAACCTGCTGTTTCTTGGCCCTGAGCATAATGGTTTTATGAAGGAGAGGTCATATGCTATCCAGGGCCTGGCACTTCAGGAGGTGTCTCTGCTGTATGCTGTGTGTACTCTGCTGCTGTGTTTTGCTTATTCTTTCCCCCAAATCAGTCCTCTGCAGTTTCTCCTTGCCTGCAGTGGAGAGTGTTTGGACCTTGGCCAGAGTGTGGTGGGTTTTAAGTAGCTGTGTTCTGGTCCACTTGTTAGAAGAGACCTGGTGCTATTTCCGCTAGAGCTGAAACTTTGCAGAACTCTTTGGTTAGTAGACATGGTTTGTGTAAGGGATACGTGCTGGTCTCCTAGGGGAAGGGGCCAGCTGTGCTGATTCTCAAGCACACTTGCCTGAGAAAAGCAGTACCTGCAGAGCACTGGTGAGTGGGGCTTGATGTAAGTGGTTTAGACTGTCACTGTTGGCACTATGCTGATTGCCAAAGTTAATTTGGCGGGGGAGAGAAAGGTGCCAGCACTCACCCTTATCCCAGAGAGGGGAGTTTGCACTTACTGCTGTCTGGGAAGCACTCTCAGAAGAGTGAACAGTCTCCCCTTGTGTGCCCCAGTTGTCCCTCGATCCCTATCTTTACCGTCTCTGTGTCTGGGTTGTCTGTCCATCCATCAGCACAGTGCACCTTGGGGTCTATCCCAGGCAGGCCTGCTGAGTTTTAAAATTCCAAAAGTTAAGGACCTTAGGAAACACTGACCCATGTTAGTCCTCTGTGGGACGTTCTCACGGTTCTGGGACTAATGAAGGTTTGTCCCAGTAGGGCAACTGCACCAAAGTACAGGGGCATGGAGTTTAGAGTAAAGCACAGCAAAGAGCCAGTGTCCAGGCTAGCCACCTCAACAGGTGTCTCTGCACCTAAGCTGAGGGACAGGTGAGGGAAATGGAGCCTATTAGCTTTTTTGTCCTTGGCAAGGCAATGCCACCTCTCCCAATGGGTCCCAGGGGATCCTCAGATCACACCATCTGCTCTCTTGTTCTTTGACCTCCTTCTTCACAGGAACACTGCTGTGCCTTGAGGGGTGCCGCCCCAACCATCCCCTACAGACCTCTTAATCTCCAGTCTTTGAGCCCCACTGGTTACGAAAATTTATGAAAATCAGCCCCCTTCATTTTCTCAGTCATTGACATTGGGAAAGTATTTTTTTGTGTGTGATTCCTTGTGTGCTCCTCTCTTTCTCTCACCTTCCTTCCCTTCTTCCCTCCCGCCCCTCTCTCTGTGACCAGGGCTCCCTTCCCTCTACCACATCTCTGATCCTTTTCTTCCCCAAACCACATCTCCATACCTCCTACCCTCCATGATGTGGCTTCTTCTCTCTCCCTAGTTGTGTATTTTTTTCTGTCAGTCTTCAGATCAATTTCTTGGTATTCAGAATGATTTCATATATATCAAGCTGTGTTTGAGGAATGAGGCAGGACTCAAGTCCTACTATTATTCTGCCATCTTAGCTTCTCAGACCTACTGAATTTAAATTTATGGACACAATCATCATTCTTAGTGGAAGTTATTTTGGAGGAGGACATATAAAATTGGTAGATTCTTCTGTGTGTTCTCCAATATCCATTCTTATCTTCTCCTACAGAGTAATAGAACCTCCCATTTTTATCTGTGCACTGGACTTCCAAAACTAAGCCAATATTTCTCTGTTACCATCATGGTTAAATGTGATTATATTTTTGAGTTATGGATATAGATATAGATAACATAACACAACTTCCTAGTAATGCTCTTTCTTTCTCCTATTCTTTCACCCAGTTACTGGAATGTGGATATGTTGGTAAGCTCCCTTTGTCCATGCAGATAAAGACAACAATTTATGGATATCAGAGCAATAAGAAGGAGCATGAGTTTTGAAAACTTATCAGAAGGGTGCTGCCACAACAGTTCCAACTTTTACAAGAGAAAGGTAATTCACTTTTGCTTAGCCTTTTGCTAAGTCTGGATCTCTGTTGTAGCAGCTGGCTTATATCCATACTAGCACACAGCAAATATGAAATGAGAGCAAGATGCAGAAATGAAGACAGCTTATGTAGAAAACCTTTTTCCTAACAAAAGAGAAGAAAAGAGAAAGCTCCCAAAGTAGCTATAAAAGAATGAGTGAAAGAGTGACTATGGTGAAGTGTGTTTGTTGCCAATGGTATGAATATGAGAATTTTGTATATGTCTAAAATCCAATGGGAAGAATCCAGATAGAGGTTGAATATAAAATGAGAAAAGGGTATTCAATAATATTAGATTATTGAATTTATAAAGTCCATTGGATTTACAGTACATTCATAGTAAGGGCCTTTTCTCTCTTGTAATAGTAAGTAGGAAGGACAGGGTGTTCACAGATAATTTTGTATGGTTGCATTGAAAAATTCCTGTGCTATTTATTGTTGATCTTCTATAAAGACTTGAGGATTTGTTGGAAGACTTGAGATTTAAGAAGACTATAGAGTTTGTGTTTGTGTGTATGCATATATGTGTAAATTATGAGGACAAGGTAAAGGAAAAGAATAGAGTAGAATTGTGGGGATGACTGAGTAGCTCAGTCAGTTAAGCATCTGCCTTTGGCTCAGGTTATGATCCCAGGGTCCTGGGATCAAGTCCCATAACAGGCTCCTTGCTCAGCAAGAAGCCAGCTTCTCCCTCTGCCTGCTTCCCCTTCTGCTACCACTACCTCTGCTTGTGCTCTCTTTCTCTTTTTCTGACAAATAAGTAAAATCTTTTAAAAAATAGAGTAGAATTGCCTATTTGATTCCATTTGATATACTGATCTTAGGTTTATCATTGAACTTACCTACTTTCTCCAGCACTGTTTGATTACTGGAAGGCAGGTACAGGAACAGTAGATAGTTGGGTTAGCCAGCAATGAGCCTTTACCATATTAGTGTGATGAAAAAACAGCAGAGAAGGGGGATTTATGATATCATTAAAAGTGCTTTTGAGACTGTAAACTCTGTTCAGACTCAGACATGATGACTCTCCTGTGCTAGGCGGTGTCACTAGAAAGCTGGCTTCATCCTGGTATAGTTAAAATGCAGACATCTAAGAGACTGATCAAGAGTCTGATACCTCCTCCATTATTTTCATATCTCCCTTTTCTCCATTTAAGATCCATGGTATTGTTGTTTTTTAACCATTATAATTAATTCAAGAAAATCAGATAAAATATAGAAAGAATTCAATGTTTGTTTCTTGAATGAATATACGAATGAATGAATACACACATATCGCACCTAATCCTCAGTGTTTTCACCTTTCCATACCTAAATTTGAGAGCTAAGTACCACAAAACATAAGTATAGTGGAAATAGGCATATTTAGATAAGCAGCAAAAGATTTCCACATTACGATTTCTTTAGGGGAAACACACATGTATTTCTGATCTTCTTCATTATACTGTACTTAGAATTGTCATAGAGATTTTTCACCCATCTATATCTAGTATAAGTTGTTGAAACTGTATTTGGTGATTTTATTTTTTATGCTTCACTCACTACATTATATTCAGATGGTTAAAATCCACCATTGTTTTTTCCTCCTTCATAATTAAAGTCAGGATTCCACTTGATCATGATCAGTTAGAGGTTTGGCCTGCAGGTCTTTGTCAACTTGCACTTAAGTACCAGTTTCCGTCTTTCCTTTGGGAGTCATGTATTCCCTAGCATTTCTATCAGCTGTGGAATTTCCTTTGCAAGGAGTCTCTGGTGTAAGCTGGCTGCATATGTTTATGTTTTCCCAGTAACTGACACACCAAAATAAAAACCATCTAAATGCAGCCTCTGATTGCCATTCGATCTCTCTTTCTTGGGGAAGGGGGTGTTCTTAGATATTTTCACCCAAAGGAAATAAGTTTTCTTTGAGCTACCTGAAATTTGTGACTCATTGTTCTTTAGGATTCCAAGGGATAAGAACATTTGTATAAAAATGAAACTGAAATATAGAAGTATAACAACCAAAATTTCATATTTCAAAGTGTCTACATAGGGTTTTATAAAGAACCATGGGTATAAGCACTTGACAGAATAATAAAATTAGTTAACAATCTTCTGTGAATACTAGGAGCTCTGTTAGCTGTTTCAAAACCAGTCTTTAGGATTTTCAACTTTTGAATGTCAAAGCCATTGCAGAATTTAACCCCTGCCCTCAGAGATTTTAGAACATGCAAACAGTTTTGAGAATCAAAAGTCAGAAAACAACACTTACAGTATGTTTTGTGTGCTTATCGGAAGAGGGAGACCAAAAAGAATAGAAGTATGGAACAGGGGCAGGAAGATGTAAGCCAATTGTCATTTGTAGATTATTCTCCTTTATTTATTTTTTAAAAGATTTTATTTATTTATTTGCAATAGCACAAACAAGGGAGGAGCAGAAGGAGAGGGACAAGCAGACTCTGATCTGAGTGTAGAACTGGACATGGTCAATCTCAGGACCCTGAGATCATGGCCTGAGCTGAAATCAAGAGTCAGCACTCAACCCACTGAGCCACCCAGGCACCCCTAGGCTCTCCTTTATTGTGCTAACTTCTGGTCACTTTGGATTACCAGTTTCTTTGAATGCCTCTCAGGATCTCTTCTTCTCTAGTAACACTTTATATTATGTGATGATTATCACAATAGAAGTTGAAAAATACTATAAATCACTGTCTCCTCAGTGTTCTATATTACTTTTATGAGGCTGTGCTATTTTGGGGTGCCTGGGTGGTGTAGTCAGTTAAGTGTCCAACTCTTGGTTTCAGCTCAGGTCATCTCAGGGTTGAGAGATTGAGCTCTGTATTGGGCTTTGTGCTCAGCACAAAGTCTGCTGGAGATTCCCTCTCCTTCTCCCTCTGCCCCTCCTGCTCACTCTCTCTCTCTCTCTCTCTCTGTCAAATAAATAAATAACTCTTTTAAAAAGAGAGAGAGGTTGTGCTATTTTAATGAACACAATCTAAACTCTGACACTGCAGGCACATAAAGTTATTGTGCTACTCTAATGATGTACTCAAAAGGGAAAACCAAAGAGTAAGCCAGGCAAATTGGAGGAATAGGAGAGAAGAAGGAAGTAAACAAGTCAGAGGAAGTCAGAAAGATCAGAGGGAATAAATGGAAGGACTATGTGTAGATATATATGGGAAAAAACAATCATTGGCACCTAATACAGTGAATTGATGAATGAACAACATTCCCCCATACCTAATTCTTCAGTTGTGATGCATATTTACTGAAATCAGTTCTCTTACCTGGGGGATATTTTTTTAACTTAGAGTGATAGTAATGGTCCGAGAAATTTGTAAGTGTTACAGTAACACCAGATATGCCTAAATATTTATTTGGTATCTGGAATTACAGGATTTGTGAACACTGGAGCTTATACTCCTTAGACAATTAGGATGCATCACCCTTATGGTTATCAAATATTCTTCCTTAAACCCAACTTCCATTTTTCCAGTGTGCAAGTTTGGGAATAAAATATAATAATGGGTAAAACTAGACGTATTTGGTCTGAGAATACACACATATATACATATATACATGTCTGTCTGTATGTGTGTGTGTATATATACATATATACATGTCTGTATGTCCGTCTGTGTATACACACATATATGTATATATGTATACATATATACACACACACACAGACATGTATGTATGACTGAGGTGTGTGAATTACATAAGCAAATTCAATGAAATTTTATGTCTAGCAAGTAAAGAAAGGAACAATTTAACATGCATATTACCTTCTTTAAAATGCATTTTGAATATTTGAATTGTATCCCTAGGTAGCTTCATTTTGGCCCATCTTAATAGTATTTAGTCTAGGTTTTCCCTTCATTTGAGGTGGCTGATTTTTACCAATATGTAAAAATCTTCTGCCAGATTCAAATGTTAGAACAATAGCTGCTAATGTCCATTTTATTTCTTTTATTTCTCTGGAATTTCAAAAAATACATTAGGTTCCTGGGTTTTAGTTTCTTAAATGCTTGAAATAAATTGAAAAAGACACAAAAAGATGGAAGACCATTCCATGCTCATGGATCGGATGAATAAACATTGTTAAAATGCCTATACTGCCTAAAGCAATCTATACTTTCAATGCCATTTCGATCAAAATTTCACTGGCATTTTTCAAAGAGCTAGAGCAAACAATTCTAAAATTTGTATGGAATCAGAAAAGACCCCGAATTGCTAAGGAAATTTTGAAAAAGAAAAACAAAACTGGGGGCATCACATTACCTGATTTCAAGCTTTACTACAAAGCTGTGATTACCAAGACAGCATGGTACTGGCACAAAAACAGACACATAGACCAGTGGAACAGAATAGAGAGCCCAGATACGGACCCACAACTCTATGGTTAAATAATCCTCGACAAAGCAGGAAAAAATATACAGTGGAAAAAAGTCTCTTCAATAATAGTGCTGGGAAAATTGGACAGCTATGTGTAGAAGAATGAAACTCGATCATTCTCTTACACCATACACAAAGAAAAACTCGAGATGGATAAAAGACCTCAATGTGAGGCAGGAATCCATCACAATCCTAGAGGAGAACATGGGTAGTAATCTCTTCAACACTGGCCACAGCAACTTCTTTCAAGACATGTCTCCAAAGGCAAGGGAAACAAAAGCGAAAATGATTTTTTGGGACTTCATCAAGATCAAAAGCTTCTGCATAGCAAAGGAAACAGTCAACAAAACCAAGAGGCAACCCATGGAATGGGAGAAGATATTCGCAAATGACAATACAGACAAAGGACTGATATCTGGGATATATAAAGAACTCCTACACCTCAACACACACAAAACAGATAATCATGTCAAGAAATGGGCAGAAGACATGAACAGAAACTTCTCCAATGAAAACATACAAATGGCTAACAGACACATGAAAAAATGTTCATCATCACTAGCCATCAGGGAAATTCAAATCAAAACCACGTTGAGATACCACCTTAAACACCAGTTAGAATGGCCAAAATTAACAAGAAAATAAACAACAAGTGTTGGAGACAATATGGAGAAAGGGGAACCCTCTTACACTGTTGGTGGGAATGCAAGTTGATGCAGCCACTTTGGAAAACAGTGTGGAGATTCCTCAAGAAATTAAAAATAGAGCTTCCCTATGACCCTGCAATTGCACTACTGGGCATTTACCCCAAAGATACAGATGTAGTGAAAAGAAGGGCCATCTGTACTCCAATGTTCATAGCAGCAATGGCCACAGTCACTAAACTGTGGAAAGATGCCCTTCAACGGACAAATGGATAAAGAAGATGTGGTCCAAATATACTATGGAGTATTATGCCTCCATCAGAAAGGATGAATACCCAACTTTTGTACCAACATGGATGGGACTGGAAGAGATTATGCTGAGTGAAATAAGTCAAGCAGAGAGAGTCAGTTATCATATGGTTTCACTTATTTGTGGAGCATAAGGAATAACACGGAGGACATGGAGAGACGGAGAGGAGAAGGGAATTGGGGGAAATTGGAGGGGGAGATGAACCATGAGAGACTGTGGACTCTGAAAAACAATCTGAGAGTTTTGGAGGGGCAGAGGGTAGGAAGTTGGGTGAGCCTGGTGGTGGGTATTATGGAGGGCACGTATTGCATGGAGCACTGGGTGTAGTACATAAACAATGAATTCGGGAACACTGAAAAGAAAGTTTAAAAATAAATTTAAAAAAAAACAATTTAAGTATTTTTAAAAAGCTATTTTAGATTAGAATTTTAAATACTCAATTGCAATTTATATTATTATTTGCTTTATATAATTAACATATGCATAGCTTAGTCTCTGTCTAAAAGAGAGTCTTGAAGAAGAATGAGGGAAAAAGATCTTTAAAGTTAAATATCAGTAAGGGTACCTGTGTGGCTCAGTTGTTTAAGTGCCTGACTCTTGATTTTGGTTCAGATCATGATCTCACAGTTGTGAGATCAAGCCTGGTGATGGGCTCCATGCCGGGCATAGAGCCTGCTTGAGATTCTCTCCCTCTCTCTCCTTCTGTCCATCTGTGTGTCCCCTGCAACTGCTTTCTCCATTAATTAATTTAATTAATTAATGTAAAAATAATAGTAAGATATAAATAAATTATATATTATATATTGTAAATAAATATAAGTAAAAACTATAATTTTGTACTGATTCATATCTATTTTCCTCTTTAACTTTAAATAATGTAAATGTGGGCAGTCCTTGCCTTGCTCAGTAGTGTTAACACATTATAAATGACTGTATAAGCTGAAAGTGTGCAAAGTGGTCTTAATAGCAAATGAGAAATTTATGAATGTCCTATTACCTTCAGCAGTTTTTGGCAAGAAATGAAAATGTCAGTTATAAATGTATATAGAAAATTTAAAAATAGTAAATTCATATTTTATTTTATATATTATAATTTAAAATATTAAGAACATTGAGAATTGATATGTATTATATCTTAATAAAAAATATGTGTCGGGGCGCTTTGGTGGCTCAGTGGGTTAAAACCTCTGCCTTTGGCTCAGGTCATGATCTCAGGGTCCTGGGATCGAGCCCCGCGTCAGGCTTTCTCCTCAGCGGGGAGCCTGCTACCCTTCCTCTCTCTCTGCCTGCCTCTCTGCCTGCTTGTGATCCTGTCTGTCAAATAAATAAATAAAATCTTTAAAAAAAAATGTGTCAGTAATAGTTTGAACAGTGTTTGACTCCTTCCTGTCATTATAACTTACAGTATGGATTGAACATCCTTTCTATGCCTTGTGAAGTGACATACTTCTTTCTAAGTCTGGATCCACTTCCAACATTTTATCCTTTGTTCTTCTGAAGTCATGAAGTGCCTCTGAGAATTGCTTTAATGTTAAGTTTTTGCCCACATCGCTTCTTAGATATCTTCATCTTTTTCATCACAACCATTTTCTGTCATCATTATTTCAATAAGTGTGCCTTCACGAAGTTCCTCTAGATGCATACCTAGTATCTCCCAAACAGCTGCAGTATTGACATTCCCATGATCAGCTATTTTTCTGCAACCCCTTTTATGCTTGATTTGAATTCTGAAAATTATTTGCACAATGTAGTTTCCGCTGTACTGCATGTATTTTATTCTGTTACTTACTCCCATCATGCTTAAATGTTTTCCAAAGCATGCTATAACTCATATTTTTTCCAAAATTCATCTAAAGAAATTTCATGATCTTCCATTGTAGCATCATTAGCCTGTCTATGACAATAGGGATTCAAGTGTTGAAATGACTCTTTGGTCCATTAGCTGAACTGATGAAGTTGAATTTGGTGGTAAAAATTAAATGTTCACATTTTTATTCAAGTTCCAAAGAGAATCAGGGTAGCCTGGAGCATTATTCAACAGAAATGGTACTTGAAAGGTTTTCTGATTATAATTTATAATTTGCCTGTAGTATCTCTCACCTGTAGGAGATGAGGCAACACAACTACACTCTTTGCTGTCTGTGTATGAGCTGAATAACAGAGGCGCAATGACCTATTGCTGACAGCCTTTGAAAGAAGTCACATGCTTGGCTCCTAATTGTAATGCACATTTGTTATTTATGCAGTCAGTTTATAGACTAGAAAGCTAAAAGCAAAGTTGATATTTTGTGTAATTACAATTAATATACTGTGATAATTGAAATTTGAGTTGTGTAGTTGGGGTTGCATATTGAATCACCCAAAGTGAGAACTGTCATGTTGTTGCTAAATTAAATAACCTCACTAAGTATTGAAGCCAATTTTCCTAATAATATAATTGAAACGTGTATGATTTGATTTTTTCCAGGCCAAAGGATGTGGAATGACAAATGTTTGCTAAGCGATGAAAAACCAATGAATTCCTAGAGGTCATTAACCATAAGCCACTAAGCAATTCTCACCGGAACCTAATTGTGTATGTGTAGTACATTCTTATTATGAATAAATGCACTTAAGAATGAATGAATAGAAAGAAAGTACTTCTTTCCAGTATGTATTATGTATCCAACAAAAATACATTTAATTTACTAAAATTAAGAAACATAATCTTTCATCTTTAAATAAAATTATTGACTCATAAAATCTATAATTACATTCATGTTATGAAGCTAACAAGATTTGATAGAATCACAATTGACACAATGAAACTAATTTTTTTTTCTTTTGAATATTCCCCAGGAAAAAGAAAACAAAGGTCATATTTATGTGCCTTCTTCATTCCTTGGAATGTAGGTTGAACAGCTCTTCTTCCCCCATTTTTTCCTTCTGAGTTTTTCTAGGAAATAAATATCCGCTAGGTCTGAGAAAAGCCATTTGTGTCTTTGACTCCATTTTTGCTTCCTGCAAGCTCAGTTAAGTTTTATGATTCTCCTTTCCAAACCATTATAGAAATCAATAGTGGTCTGGGTGTGTTTACTCTAACACTATAACATTTTTGGCTTACTGACTAATATGCATTTCTTGCTTCTCTAAAAATAAGAAAACTTGATTAAGATTTTATTGTCCTTATGCATCCCACTTTGAAAATTATAAATGACAATATCTAGCAAACAAAATCAGACAAATGAAAAATAATGAAACATAAGTCCAGGAAACCACACAATGGTAAGTGAAATCTTTCTCCTAAGGGGAATGTAAAGAATACTTGATTTTGTGTATTATAGACAGGTGTATAGAGATAGCATTTCATGTTAAATAAGAAACAATCTGATTAATTCTGCATTAATAAAGTAAACTCTGTCTTCAATGTTTACAGATAATTAGCAAGCAGTCATATTTTTGAAAATGAGTACTGTGTCCTTGGCACTACCTAACATCACTTGAAACTTTATTCATCATAACTTTCTTGAAGTATACAGATGACCCTTGAACAATATGGAGGTTAGGAACATTGACCCCCTGCACAATTGAAAATCTGTGTATAACTTTTGATTCCCCCCCAAATCAACTACCAATAGCCTACCATTGGCTTGAAGCCTTACCAATAACATAAACAGTTGATTAACACATATTTTGTACGTTATATGTATTACATACTGTATTCTTAAAGTAAGATAAAGAAAAGGAAATGTTATTAAGAAAATCATAAGGAAAAGAAAGTACATTTGAAGTATTGTACTGTAAAAAAAAATACATATAGAAGTGGATCCATGAAGTTTAAATCTCCTGTTGTTCAAGGGTCCTATATATATATATTTTTTTAAAGAACTATATCTATTTTTGAAGCAGATGTCTAAATAACTGATCAGAAATATATCCAAAATATTTTTTCAAATCAAATATCCAATGTTGCTCAAATAAAAAGAATTAATCCTTGTTTGTCATATAGATAGAGCCTTCTTTAAAAACTCTATATTTGTCTTTACTATTTATATTTCTCAGTCTGAACTTTTTAGACAACAAAACTAGTGAAAATTGGTTCAGTGGTCCCTTCTGGTTTTCCCTCATCTGGTTTCCTTCAAATTGTGAAAAGAAACCAAAACAAAACAACAAAAAAAAAGATGTTATGCTTCCACAGGCAATTAATACATTAAAGGGAAGTAGAGAACAACCACTAGAACTCTAACCATAAAATAAATGTTTTTATTTATATAATTTATTGGGTTTTATTCTGAGCTAAACATGAGTAAATCTCAACATTTCTAATGGAGCAAATATTTATATATTTAGGGCTTGCCGAATTCTTAAATTCTTAAATTAATTCTTATTGAGTTAGAAATTTTCCATTCCTGAAATTTTAATACCTCTGAATTTTCTTGCTTGAACTAAATTGTGCTTAAGTTTCTTGCGGTTGCAGTAATGGAGGGGTAAGAAGTAAAAGCACTGATTGAAATTATATCAATTAAGCAAGCCTCAGACCCCGATATTTCCAACATCCAGAGTGAACATATAGTCTCTCCCATTGGGAAACTTCTGAGAATCAAAGAAAGTTCTATTGTAATTACATTGGGGAAACAAGAATGAACTGGTAATGTCCTTATTTTGGCACACCTGAATGTAAATCCCTCCTCTAACTGATGAGTTCACATGGGTAGGGATCAAGCATTTGTCCATCTTTTACTCATATATCTTTGAAATCTTGACTCCTAGAACATTTCAAGTATTTACTGCATTAAAATTGAAATATAAAGGAAATAGGGGTTAAAGCAGGGCAGAGCAAAAATAAATAAATAAAAAGAAGCAAAATGAGAGGAAAGGAGAAAGGAAAGGAAGGGAAGGGAAGTTTAAGAATCCTTATACCATTTATTCACAAGATGAGATATGGGATATTTGTATTTGAAGAAAACTAGAAATTTAAAGAAATTTGTATTCCTACATAACCCTGTTTCCATTAGGAAATAGATTGGTATATTTTAAATATGAATACAGTGTGATGGGAAACAGGGAATGGATGAAAATCACAGCTCCCATATCACATAATTTGCTGGTGTAGTGTACTATTAGTCTGTTTTTTGTTAGTCTCTCTCCTAATTCTGCCCTCATCAAAAATTATGATCAAACTATGGTTTTGCAAAATCCCATGCATAATCATGTGGTGATATATATCCCCAGAGCACCTTGTAAACTGCTTTTCCTAAAAGTTTAATCTGGATCAAAATTAAATTTGTTTAATTATTTTCCTTATGAACTTCTAACATATTGTATCAAAACTTACACTTGTATTCTTACACCACATAAATGGAAATGAAGAGACCAAGTTTCAATTTATTGAAAAGCCAAAAAAAAAGGTGTTGAATATCAAGTTGTGAGGTAGCCCTTGTAAATACAAATCCTTTGTCTGCTGTGTTACTTTTCTCCTCTGCAGTCATAGATATATTTAGTTATTGCAACTAAGTGTATTTCATTCATTAATATTTCATTTTCAGTTACAGTGACACTCCAGTTTCACCACAGGCTTTTAGAATTACAGACAGCCATGAAATTGCATCCTACTCCAAAAAGATAAAATAGTTCCCCCATTAAGGGAAACTTGTTAAGTGTCATTTCCATAGCTTGCAAACCCCATCATTCTCATTGCATATCCAGCCATCTTCCTCCATTTCTCAGCAACAAATCATTAGCTAAGAACTGGAGTGAGACCTCATTATCACTCACACTAAACTATTTTCACAAAATGTGTTAGAAGAAATTTACTAGTCTACCCTGAAGCATTATCAAAGAGTTGGTACTGAAATACATTTGTCAAGATAAAGGAACAAAGTACATTTTGTGATATGATCTCCTTCATTTTTAATCCTGTTTTGCTGGCTTGTTCACTAATTCATAAAACTCAGTAATTGGCAGTAGTTTTCTGTCATGGACGTCAATTTGCCCTGGACTTTTGTAACTTTAAAACACAATATAATTTTGTGTGTGTTTTCAATATACAAAATATAAATATAAATATAAATATAAACAATCATATGTTTATTGAGTAGTCTTTTGTTACCTTTGCAAAGAAGTAGTAGAGGAAATGTTTATGGTACAGCTTAAAGTTATAGTAAAGCTATAGCATATCTTGTAAGGGAAAACATGCTATTTCTAAAAATGAACTACTTCCAAATTTAATTATATATAAATTAAAATTTTCTAAATAAAATAATGAACAAAAAAGTCAAAGACAAATAAGAACCCAAGAAAAATATGAAAGCTAAGTGGCTAAATATTTTTAACATACAAAGAGTGCTTATAAATTAACAAGAACCAAAAACTCAATATACAAATGGGCAAAGAAAAAGCAAAATATAAATGGACAATGAATTTGAAAGATGTTGAATCTCATTATAAATAATGCAAAGTAAAATACCAAGGAGGTATTTTTATTCACCTAAGCAAAATCTTGAAATATACTTAAAATATGAAATAAGACAAAACAGGCCACTAGACATTATTAGCAAAAGCATAAACCTATACTCTTTTTTTGAAGAAATGTTTGGGAAAATACAAACAAAAGAACACCTAACTTTGCTTTCTCATTAACCAAGCAAATTTACTTCAGGGCAGATAGAGATCTCTAAATTTACATATATTTGGTGAATAAATATGCCTAAAACCAATATTGAAGACTATACCATAAAAATATTACCAAGTAACTGTCATAATCAAAAAGTGTTCATAAGGAGCAAATTTGTTCAATTAATGGTGTTCGTTCCATTAAATAAAATGGGACAGAGCTTTTAAAATCAGATCATCTTGGGACGCCTGGGTGGCTCAGTTGGTTAGGCCGCTGCCTTCGGCCCAGGTCATGATCCCAGAGTCCTGGGATCGAGTCCCGCATCGGGTTCCTTGCTCGGCAGGGAGCCTGCTTCTCTCGCTGCCTCTGCCTGCCTCTCTGCCTGCTTGTGTGTACTCTCTCTGTCTCTCTCTCTGGCAAATAAATAAAATCTTAAAAAAAAAAAAAATAAAATAAAATCAGATCATCTTGTATATAGTCATATGCAATGTTTTAAGAGTTGCAAATACATACATGTAATACATGCAATATGGAAGTATATCTATTACTTGTGCATGTTTTCATGTGTAGATTGTCACTACATGTTCATAATGCCCCATACTCTGGAAAGTTGGATTCACATGGAATCCTATGTTTTGAGGGGTAAGGCAAGACTGGATTACTTCGAATTATAATCTAAATATATTACTTATTTGACAAAAATGAAAACATACTAAAGGTAAGGAGATTTTATTAATTTTCTTCTTCCTACATGAGAATCAGTACTTGGTCCTCAATACGTTTTAATCTGTGTTGTTTTAGTTTGAAGTTAAAATGAAAAGATAAAAATGGGATAACCTTTTTTAATCTATAATGCTCATAATTATGTCATGTTTACATGATATTTATTTGACATTAAAAAATGTATAACATGGACATACAAAAGCATTTACTTAAAACTCAAAATTGCATCAACTGCTAGCCACAGAGAGAGAAATAATAACAGCAACACTGTCTAGGTGACTAAGGTAATTCTTTGCAGCAATGTCTTTACTGCATGGAATGAATAATGGGTAAACCATATCTTCACGACCTCAAACAATAAATGTAAAATCACCACTGGACGATCAGGCTTATTATCAGAGAATGTAATTAGACCTAATTACATCTCAGGCTTATTTTCCCTAATTTTTCATTCTCCTGGTACTCATGCATATTGATTATACCACATAATCGTGGGCTTACTGATTTGTTGCCTTTTAATTGGTCTCTAGTGTTTCACTGATGTGTATTTTTCTTCTTGATATCACTGTGGGGCTTTTTAAAAATGCCTTTCTCATATCCCTTAGTACAATTGACAATCAGGAAATGTTTCTTTAATGAAAACAGAGTGAGGCAGAAGCTTTTTCAGCATGGACTATTAAATCACTTAATTAAACAGGAGAAACCCAGTAGGAAAAGTAAGATTCTGGTTGTCAATTGGATAATAATAAAAGAAAATTAAGTGAAAGATGTATAGGTAAGGATGAACCAAGGAATCTCGGTTCAGTAAGTTAACTGGGAAATGAGGGATGGTCATACAAAAAAAAATTTAATGTATTTCATAGGTCTAGTCATGGGAAGGGGGTGAATTAATGCTAGGTGTTGACATGGTTCATTTTAACGTAGTAATACAGATATTTTTCATGATCTATACTAAAATACAAAAAAAATTAAGAGATCCTTTTATTGAAAGGACAACTCAGAGCCAACATCTCTAGGTCATTATTATGTGTATTTTTTTTTCCTAATCCATTTCCTTTATCTCAAAAAACAGTAGGGATAAATTTTCTAAATTACTTTTTTATATTTGGTCAATGTCATAAAAATATACTAATAAATCTTATACTTTGTCATTGAAAAATAATGAAAATTAGTAAAACTAGATTTCAAATAAAATCATATGTATATCTGAAGTCTTGTAAAATGCATTGGAAAATGTTATTTTGTAGGCAATATATGTGACTCTTAAATATCTGGAAGAATAATGTTATTTTAAAATCTAATTTAGGGACGCCTGGGTGGCTCAGTTGGTTAAGCCGCTGCCTTTGGCTCAGGTCAAGATCCCAGACTCCTGGGATCGAGTCCCGCATCGGGTTCCTTGCTCGGCAGGGAACCTGCTTCTCTCGCTGCCTCTGCCTGCCTCTCTGCCTGCTTGTGTGTACTCTCTCTCTCTCTGGCAAATAAATAAAATCTTGAAAAAAAAATTAAATCTAATTTATTCAGGGCGCCTGGGTGGCTCAGTGTATTGAGCCTCTGCCTTAGGCTCAGGTCATGATCTCAGGGTCCTGGGATCAAGCCCTGCATCAGGCTCTCTGCTCAGCAGGGAGCCTACTTCTCCCCTCTCTCTCTGCCTGCCTCTCTGCCTACTCGTGATCTCTCTCTCTCTGTTAAATAAATAAATAAATAAATAAATAAAATCTTTTAAAAAAAATCTAATTAATTCAATTTTGCTACAAACATTTGTCCACATACAGGGCAAATTCCATGCCAAGATTAAAATTTTAACAGATAAAATATGCGTAGGCTCAAATGTATTGGGAAAAGTTTCCAGGACTTCAGTAAAACTCATTGAAAAGCCATGTTTTATATAAATATTTTATCAAATAACTTTAAGTTATTGAGCAACAACCTGCATCATATTTCTTTCTGTGTGTAATCAATAACAAAAACAATGCTTTTCTCAAGTTGTTTAATTTGTAAATACCTTTCCCTTTCTCTATGATATTTGACAGTGATTTTTAAAAAAGATTCTTTTTATTTATTTGTTGCCAAGAGAGGGAGGGAACACAAGCAGGGGGAGTGGGAGAGGGAGAAGCAGCCTTCCCACTGAGTGGGGAGCCTGATGCAGGGCTCAATCCCAGGACTCCAGGGTCATGACCTGAGCCGAAGGCAGTTGCTTAATGACTAAGCCACCCAGGCGCCCTGACTATGTTTTTTTGACACAGAAAATGGTTGATGTAATGAAGCGTGAGTCAAAATTGCTATCTTTTTGAGGGTAAGGATTCATCTTTGTACCCCACATCTTATTCACAAATCTTTATATGATACTATGTTAGGCACTGTTTTAGGCACATAATAAATATTAACTCACTTTAGTCTTCCTACAACTCTGTGATATAAATATTAGTATAATTCCTACTGTGCAGGCAAGGAAACTGAGGCAGTGTAGAAACTGTCCAAGGTTCCACAGCCAGTAAGTGGAGGTTTAAAAAACAGGGCTTGTATTTCAGATTTTATATTCTTAACCAGTATCAAATGTTTCATCCCTATAACCTCTGATATAAATACTTAAATGAGTGAATTTAACTGAATAAAACTTTTCAAAGTATTTAATCCAGTATGTATACAAACCCACATTGAATTCCAGATGCAGTAGTTTCAGTCAACATGCTATATAGACTTGCTTATTCATTAAACTGTATCAAGTCCTAATTCAGGACTAGAGTTAAGTAAAATTACTGTAGGGAAACCTACTTTGAGTAACTTTAAAGTTAGTATTATAATAAGTATATCACAATGTTTCACAATATATTTTTCACAAAATATATCAATTGTGCTTGCTTCAGCAGTGTATATACAAAACATATCACCATACTGAACTTAGATATGTATAAATACATATATAAAATAAAAGTCAATTGCCCGTTGCTGCAGGGTTTTTTATCATAAAAAATTATAATTATCTGACCAAAGACAGCTTACTTTTTTCCTGATGAAAATATTATTTAATGAAGATATTCACTGTGCCCAGTTGCACCCTCAGAATCCTTCTCAACACAAAATGTCCATCACCATTGCCAGTATATTGAAGGTGCTTCAATGAGAGAAATCAGTTTGCCATCCTTGTAATGTAATCACCAAAATAATAATTGCTTCCAATATTTAAAAAGTCCTGGTATCAACTATACTCATTTCATGGAAATCACTTATAAGTGTTCTTATTTTTTACATATTCTGAACATTTTAGTTAGCATTGAGATGATTCACTCTTTAAAGATTACATGCTATTTGGTGTGTGTGTGTGTATATATGTCTATATACATATATACACACACACACATATGTATGTTATGTATATATATATATATGAATGACTTTTATAACTGTTGTGAAATTTGATGAATAATAGCTTATTTCATTCAGTGTTTTTGCACTGAAATCTAGCTTGTCTGATAAGAGAAAACTCCACTTTCCTTTTGTTTGGGGTTGCCTGTGTGCTTTTGGTCCCCTGTTTGTATTCAATTTTTCCTAATCATCTATCACTATAGCAGAGAATTCGTTTTTGCTTTGAAAGACAATCTGGAAATAATTCTGATAGGTAAGCCATTCTTACTAACGTTCTTTTTTTTTCTTATTTTTTTTCTTACTAACATTTTTGATGTAATCGGTATATATGTAAATATTACTCTCACTTTCTCTAAGTTTTTAAATAACATTTTTTCATCATGATGATATAGTTGTAATATTTAGTAAAGTTCCCATTTTTATTCCAGAAATTACTTTTATACTAGCATGTAGGGTTTTTTGCCTCTTTTTCAGATACTGTTTATTGATTCCCTACTGTGAGTAAAACAAACTAAACTTGTTAAGTCTTCATCTCTATTTCTCTTCTCCTTCACCCAGTTTAATTTAGTGAGATTATTTAATGTTTATCTTTTATATACTTAAAATTCTATTTGGATTATCAGATTTAAATGATATATTTTATCTCCCACCTATTGCTTCTAAACTATAGAAGTCAGTGGTTTCTATTCTATTTTCTATCATTGTTCTCTATTTTCTTCCTATTAAAAAGAGATAGTTGTATTATTTCTTTTTTGTAAAAGTATATGTCGTGTACTTAGCAACATTTCATCTTAATCCTTTCCTTTCTTTAGTTTTATTTCCAGATATGAATAGTAATTTCAATGTTGAATAAAGAGTATTCAACTTATTAAATATATTCAAGTTTCACCAGCAGTGCTGGGGTTTCCTAACCATTTCTGTTCAATCAAGCTCATCCTCTACTAGAGTGCTGTTGAATAGAACTTTCTGTGATGATGGACGTATTCTAAATGCATGCAATAAGTAGCACTAGTGAATGTGCCTTGAAACCTGGCTACTGTGACTGAGGCACTGAATTTTAAATGTTATTAAATTTTTTTTAAAGATTTTATTTATTTATTGGGCAGAGATCACAAGTAGGCAAAGAGGCAGGCAGAGAGAGGAGGAAGCAGGCTCCCTGCTGAGCAGAGAGCCCGATGCTGGGCTCATCCCAGAACCCTGGGATCATGACCTGAGCCGGAGGCAGAGGCTTTAACCCCTGAGCCACCCAGGTGCCCCTAAATATTATATAATTTTAATTAATTTTAATTTAAATGTTTTTAGCTACATGAGGCTAGTGGCTGCTGTACTTTGCACAACATAGCTCTAATACTTTTTATGTTCTTACACTTTCAATATCATTTGTTTTTAACTTTTTACTTAATGGACTACTTGGCTGAATATAAAACCCCTGGCTTAAACTCTGTTTTAGTAAAACTATTGCCAAACCACCAACAGAGAGGTAAAGAAATCAGGTTGTGGAGCTAGCAAATGTGTTCTTAATATTCATCCATAGGAAGAATCAAGTGCAGTTTTGAATTGCATGGAAAATACAGTAGCATATATTCACAGCAATACTCCAGAGTTTTAATGCCTTGTAATTTTTCTTTTGTTCCAGAAGAATCTTGATCACCTAACATTCTTCAGAACATCACAGTTTTTCTTTGTATTGCATATAGTATGCAAAGTTGAGCTGGAAATAATTGGCACACATGTTGAACTTTCTAATTTAAATACATGCATGTTGGTGGTCAGAAAGTATACTTAGGAAAATTAAAGACTTTCCACTTCTGTGAAGTACTTTGGGATTGAATTTCTGGAACACACTGGTGGCAATTAACTCTGGCACTATCTGCCATTAAGAAAGAGACACAGAGCTTCATGGGAGTCTTTGATTTTGCGGCACCATATACCATGGTTGGGAATACTGTTCCTATCACCATTCATCAGGGGACTGAGAAGATGTCCAGTTTTCAGTGAACACAGAGCAAGAGAGCAAATCAAGTCTGTATGGCAAGATGCCTTACCCCTCTGGCTATATGATGCAGAAGTCCAATGGAATAAGAGTTATCTGTGAATAATAGTTTTCCTATATGAAAATCCTACAGATTTCTGGAAAGCCTCAATGGGATAATTGAAATACTGGCACTTAGGATTCTATAGATATTTCATGCTGTATATTTTGGAAGAAGAGCCCCTGGTGGGAATCAAAGATTTAGGACAAGGAAACACAGAATGAGATGTGTAGATAGGCCTATGGGACTGCCCACAGAAGCAGTAGGTTGTATTCCTTCAGAAGATGTCCACCACAGAAGTTCTCCAACTAGGTAGATGGTATGACCTGTCCAGTGAATTTCAGCCATGACATCCCCCAGAACATTGCCTCAGACCAGAGGCCCATTTTAGGAAGGAGAAGTTAAAAGAGGGACACAAAACCACATGATCCCCTATCTTATCATGTGTACTATTATCCAGAATAGCCAAATAAATCCTAATGGATGATAGAATGGACAATAACATGCAGTGGAGTTGCTAAATAAACAACCAGTATGTGGTGGGTGCTGTGTTTCTAGTGGATAGAATGCTCAGTTTGAGGAACAAAGGATTGGTTACTCTTACAGACCCACTAATAATAGTGCTCTTAAAAAAAAAATAGTGCTCTTATCTCCCCCAAATTAGTCTCTTCCAGATTTGAAGTCCTAGTTCTAGTTCTTGTGAGGATAGACAGATAATCTTCTGCTGAACTTGAAGCTGAAATTACTTGTTCACTTTGGGTTACTCATCCCCATGGATCAAAAGAAAGGACTTGCTACATGGGTGGGAGAGGTGGAGAGGGGTGATCCATTTTGATTATCATAAAGAACTAGCTTTGCTTTTACACACTGGGGTCAGGCATGAGTATGTAAGGAAAACATAGGATTTACTGGGTGCATCTGTGTCCAGTGATAATGGTGACATAACCACAGTTCAACAAGATCAAGGCAACTAATGGCTCAAACCAGTTGAAATACTGTCTGAAGATGAGGGAAACTTAGAGGTGACGAAGTAATATTTAGAATACCATTTGTATTTGTATTAGCTCTCAGTCCTTTCTGCTTTGTTCTCCTCTCTCACTCCTGCTCATTAAATGATGAGCTCTAGTAAAGCCCTTGCATGTAACAATTTATTTTAGGCTCTGATTTCTGGGGAACCCAGACATAGATATAAATGAACAAAGATAGTAATTGTATCAACACTCTTATTTGTATGACAAATTGAAACAACTAGCAAAAGATAAATAATTGAATAAAATTTGGTATGTCCTTATTATGAAATATTATTCAACTATTAAAAAGACTAAATATACATAAATCAGAAGCATTTATAAGTTATGGAGAAACATATATAATATGATTCCATTTTGGAATTTTACAAGGCAGTCATTTGAAGGAATGTTTCATATGGGTACAAAGGCATGATTAGAATGATCTAGAAATTTTTCTAAATGGAATAATACTATATATGTGTGTACATACGATTGTGTAAGATTGTATGGTAATGTAGAAACATGAAGGATATTAGACAATAGGTTTTTAACATTGGTTATTTCAAGAGACAAAATGGGGGAGACCATTAACTCTTTATTCATCTTTGAATTTATTTCTCTGGGAAAGAAAAAAGAAGAAAAGAAAGAGGAAGGAAGGAAGGAAGGAGAAGAGAGAGAAAGAAAGGAAGAAGGAAACAAAGAAGGGAAGGAAGGAAAAGGAAAAAAAGAAGGAGAGGGAAGGGAGGGAAGAAGGAAAGGATGAGGGAGGGAAGAAAAAAAGGAAAAAAGAAAGAAACTTAGAATTTGAAAAAATAAAACAAAATAATTGTGCCATGCTGCTGATAATTTTTATAAGGTAAGATGAGGCTTCTAACATGGGATATTACAAGGCAGTCATTTAAAAGAATGTTTCATATGGGTAAAAAGGCATGATTAGAATGATCTAAAAAGAAAATGAGAAGTGAGAAATTGGAAACAATGAGTATAGTCTACTCTCTTGAGTGATTTTTCTATATAGTTGAAATGTAATGCATATAGAAAGAGGGAAATGGATTTAAGGAAGGGAGTTATTAAATTATTAAAATGAGAATTTATTTTGTATTCTCATAAGAAGAATCCTGGTGAGGTGGAATATTGATGATATGTGAGAAGGGAGAATTACCAAGCAAATTCCTTCAGGAAGTCAGGGTATAGGATCTAGAGGAGCGGTGCTGGCCTTGATAAGAACACGGTTAAGAGTGAAGGGAGAGAGTGGAAGCAGAGGCAAATGGATTGGTATAATTGGCAGTTGCCTATATAGTTGACCCTGGACAACATGGGAATTAGGGTTGCCAACCTGCAATGCAGTAGAAAATTCACATATAACTATTGACTCCCCTACTATTGACTGGAAACCTTACATAAAGCATAACAGTCAACACATATTTTGTATGTTCTATGTATTATATACTGTATTCTTATAATAAAGTAAGCTAGAGAAAAGAAAATGTTATTAAGAAAATCAAGGAAGAGGGGTACCTGGGTGGCTCAGGTGTGAAGCCTCTGTCTTCAGCTCAGGTCATGATCCCAGGGTCCTGGGTTCGAGCCCCACATAGGGCTCCCTGCTCGGCGGGAAGCCTGCTTTCCCTCTCCCATGCCCCCCTGTTTGTGTTCCTGCTCTTGCTCTGTCTCTCACTGTCAAATAAGTAAGTAAAATATTTTAAAAAGAAAGAAAATCAAGAAAGAGAAAAAGCATTTACAGTGTGTTTAATTATATATTTACCAAAAAAAAAAAATCCTCACGTAAGTGGACTCATGTAGTTTGAACCTGTGTTGTTCAACGGTCAACTGTAGTCTTGTCTCAGTGAAATAAAAAGTAAGGTCATCATTCAAGAGTTAGGAAAGTGGAAAGGGAGATGGAATTTTGAGGAGATAAAAGGAAATACAAAATCTGGAAGAGAGAAAGAGAGGGAGTAAATAGTGGCAACAAAAAAGGATTGCTGAGCAGTGCTCAAGTTGAAGACTTGATTATGTTTTAACATGAGTCTAGAATCCAGATGGGTTTGTGTTTCTAGCCATAGTCATCTCTGTGGGTTTAGGCAAAGAAATTGAGATACATTGCGCAAATACACTAGAGAATGTGCTAAAATACAGGCTTTTCTACACAATTAGAGCATTCGATAACCACATTTCTATTGTCTTGTTACCACTGGTTTCCCCTACCTTCTACTATAATAATATGTATGTAGCATAAATGATGAGAGATGCCACTCCCTAGTGTAATGGATGCTGAATTTCTGAGTTCGCTTTGCTCAGGAAAGCCTTCTATGAGGCTGGGGGATGTTTCATGGTCTTTTGTAGTTTTGGACTAAGTATAAATGATTTTGAAGCAAACTGCTTCCTAGAAGACAACTTCATAATTTTTCATCTCTCAATATATATTTCCCTATTATAAAGTTACCTTTTGTCTTTAAGCTTTTATAGCTCAGTGTGATGGAAAAAAGCAGTTTATTTCATTCTCACTACATGAGGTTTACATTAATTAATAAAACATTTAATTAAAGCAATGCTTTGGGAATTCACCATGGCATTACTAGAAACATATGTTTATTAATATAAAATGGCATCATGTACAATATGCAGTCTTTCTTATAAATTGCTTGGCTCCAGAGAAAAATCACTTTCTCAATAACCAGTGGGATAAGGCTCTAGCACAATTATTAGAATTTTTCATTGATTTTAAATTTTGATGAAATGTGTTACATGTTACAGCCAACAATTAGACTTATTTGAAGTATATGTTATGGTAGGTTCCACTTTTCTCTCTTTATATAACATAATATGTATAATATATGTAGTAAATAAGGTTTAGCCAGCACATAACATCATCTTTTTTTTAATTTCACACATTTCACCATGCTACTTATAATCATTTAAAATCAAGAAAATTTGAGGGAAATTTTATATGTAGAATTTTTTTGTTAACAAGTTTCAAGGTATTCTATTTTAATAAGAGAAAGTGCTGGAGATTTTGAAATATTTAACACAATCAAAGCAGCAAAAGTTATGCTTCTTTATTTGAGAATTCCATATTAAGCAAGGAGTCTGCATCACAAATGGAAAAGACGTCACCACCACATTTAATAAGACATTTCTTTTTTTTCTTTTTAAAAATTGTGTTAGATATACATAGAACAAAATTTACCATTTTAACCATTTTTAAGTGTACAGTTCAGTGGCATTAAATACATTCACATTTTTTGTGCAATCATCACCACCATCCATCTCCAAAACCTTTTTCATCTTCTGAAACTGAAGTCCTGTACCATTTACAGAGTAACTCCTCATTCTCTCCACTCCCCCCAACCCCTTGCAACTACCATTCCGGTTTTAGTCTCTATGAATCTGACTACTCTAGGTACCTCATGTAAGTACATTACATGGTATTTAACATTTTGTGACTGGCTTATTTCATTTAACAGGATGTCTTCAAGTCCCATACATGCTGTAGCATGTGTCAGAATTCCTTCCTTTTTAAGGCTGAAGAACAGTCCACTATGTATATACTACATTTTGTTTATTCATTCATCTCTTGATAGACGCTTGGGTTGCTCCCACTTCTGGGCTATTGTACATAATGTTGTTATGAACATGGGTGTACAAATGTCTGTGCAATTCCCTGCTTTAAATTCAAGTGGAATTTGCTGGATCATTTGGTAATTCTATGTTTAATTTCTTGAACAACTGACATACCATTCTCTATAGCAACTGCAGCAGTTCACATGCAATGCCTAGGGTTCCAAATTCTCCACATCCTCAGCAATACTTGTTAGCGTGTGTGTGTGTGTTTCATAATAGCCAGTGTGAAGTAGGATGTCACTGGGGTTTTATTTGGTTTGCTCTTAATAATTAGTGATGTTAAGCATCTTCACATGTGCTTATTGAGCATTTGTATATTTTTTGGAGAAATGTCTAGCCAAGTTATTTGCCTATTTTTTTAAATTAATTTATTTATTTTAATAAACATATAATGTATTTTTATCCCAAGGGGTACAGGTCTGTGAATTGCCAGGTTTTCCCCACCCCTCTCTCTCATCCCCCCTCCTCCCAGCAACCCTCAATCTGTTTTTTGAGATTGAGTCTTTTATGGTTTGTCTCCCTCCCAATCTCATCTTTTCATTTTTTCTTTTCCTACCTCCCCTCAACCCCCCCACATTTCATCTCCACTTCCTCATATCAAAGAGATCATATGATAGTTGTCTTTCTCTGATAGACTTATTTCACTAAGCATAATACCCTCTAGTTCCATCCACGTCGTCGCAAATGGCGAGATTTCATTTCTTTTGATGGCTGCATAGTATTCCATTGTGTATATATACCACCTCTTCTTTATCCATTCATCTGTTGATGGACATCTAGGCTCTTTCCACAGTTTGGCTATTGTGGACATTGCTGCTATAAATATTCAGGTGCACGTGCCCCTTCGGAGCACCACGTTTGTATCTTTAGGATATATACCCAGTAGTGCAATCGCTGGGTCATAGGGTAGCTCTATTTTCAGTTTTTTGAGGAACCTCCACACTGTTTTCGAGAGTGGTTGCACCAGCTTGCCTTCCCACAAGCAGTGTAGGAGGGTTCCCCTCTCTCCGCATCCTCGCCAGCATCTGTCATTTCTTGACTTGTTAATTTTAGCCATTCTGACTGGTGTGAGGTGGTATCTCATTGTGGTTTTGATTTATATTTCCCTGATGCCAAGTGATGTGGAGCATTTTTTCATGTGTCTGTTGGCCATCCAGATGTCTTCTTTGCAGAAATGTCTGTTCATGTCCTCTGCCCATTTCTTGATTGGATTATTTGTTCTTTGGGTATTGAGTTTGATAAGCTCTTTATAGATTTTGGATACTAGCCCTCTATCTGATATGTCGTTTGCAAATACCTTCTCCCATTCTGTCAGTTGTCTTTTGGTTTTGTTAACTGTTTCCTTTGCTCTGCAAAAGCTTTTGATCTTGATGAAATCCCAATAGTTCATTTTTGCCCTTGCTTCTGTTGCCTTTGGCAATGTTCCTAGGAAGAAGTTGCTGCGGTTGAGGTCAAAGAGGTTGCTGCCTGCATTCTCCTCAAGGATTTTGATGGATTCCTTTCTCACATTGAGGTCCTTCATCCATGTTGAGTCTATTTTCGTGTGTGGTGTAAGGAAATAGTCCAATTTCATTTTTCTGCATGTGGCTGTCCAATTTTCCCAGCACCATTTGTTGAAGAGGCTGTCTTTTTTCCATTGGATATTCTTTCCTGCTTTGTCGAAGATTAGTTGACCATAGAGTTGAGGGTCTATTTCTGGGCTCTCTATTCTGTTCCATTGGTCTATATGTCTGTTTTTGTGCCAGTACCATACTGTCTTGATGATGACAGCTTTGTAATAAAGCTTGAAGTCTGGAATTGTGATGCCACCGACTTTGGCTTTCTTTTTCAATATTCCTTTGGCTATTCGAGGTCTTTTTTGGTTCCATATGAATTTTAGGATTATTTGTTCTATTTCTTTAAAAAAATGGATGGGATTTTGATAGGGATTGCATTAAATGTGTAGATTGCTTTAGGCAGAAGAGACATTTTCACAATATTTGTTCTTCCAATCCATGAGCATGGAATATTTTTCCATTTCTTTGTGTCTTCCTCAATTTCTTTCATGACTACTTTATAGTTTTCTGATTATAGATTCTTTGCCTCTTTGGTTAGATTTATTCCTAGGTATCTTATGGTTTTGGGTACGATTGTAAATGGGACTGACTCCTCAATTTCTCTTTCTTCTGTCTTGTTGTTAGTGTAAAGAAATGCGACTGATTTCTGTGCATTGACTTTATATCCTGACACTTTACAGAATTCCTGCACAAGTTCTAGCAGTTTTGGAGTGGAGCCTTTTGGGTTTTCCACATATAGTATCATATCATCTGCAAAGAGTGATAGTTTGACTTCTTCTTTGCCAATTTGGGTGCCTTTAATTTATTTTTGTTGTCTGATTGCTGAGGCTAGGACTTCTAGTACTAGGTTGAACAGCAGTGGTGATAACGGACATCCTGGTCGTGTTCCTGACCTTAGCGGAAAAGCTTTCAGGTTTTCTCCATTGAGAATGATATTTGCAGTGGGTTTTTCATAGATGGCTTTGATAATATTGAGGTATGTGCTTTCTATCTCTACACTTTGAAGAGTTTTAATCAGGAAGGGATGCTGCACTTTGTCAAATGCTATTTCAGCATCTATTGAGAGTATCATATGGTTCTTGTTCTTTCTTTTATTAATGTATTGTATCACATTGATGGATTTGCGGATGTTGAACCAACCTTGCAGCCCTGGAATAAATCCCACTTGGTCGTGGTGAATAATCCTTTTAATATACTGTGGGATCCTATTGGCCAGTATTTTGGTGAGAATTTTCACATCTGTGTTCATCAAGGATATTGGTCTGTAATTCTCTTTTTTGGTGGGATCCTTGTCTGGATTTGGGATCAAGGTGATGCTGGCCTCATAAAATGAGTTTGGAAGTTTTCCTTCCATTTCTATTTTTTGGAACAGTTTCAGGAGAATAGGAATTAATTCTTCTTTAAATGTTTGGTAGAATTCCCCTGGGAAGCCGTCTGGTCCTGGACTTTTGTTTGTTTGGAGATTTTTGATGACTGTTTCAATCTCCTTACTGGTTATGGGTCTGTTCAGGTTTTCTATTTCTTCCTGGTTCAGTTGTGGTAGTTTATATGTCTCTAGAAATGTATCCATTTCTTCCAGGTTGTCAAATTTGTTGGCGTAGTGTTGCTCGTAGTATGTTCTTATAATTGTTTGTATTTCTTTGGTGTTGGTTGTGATCTCTCCTCTTTCATTGATGATTTTATTTATTTGCATCCTTTCTCTTTTCTTTTTGATAAGTCTGGCCAGGGGTTTGTCAATCTTATTAATTCTTTCAAAGAACCAGCTCCTAGTTTCGTTGATTTGTTCATTGTTTTTTTAGTTGCTATTTCATTGATTTCTGCTCTGATCTTTATGATTTCTCTTCTCCTGCTGGGTTTAGGCTTTCTTTGTTGTTCTCTCTCCAGCTCCTTTAGGTGTAGGGTTAGTTTCTGTATTTGAGATCTTTCTTGTTTCTTGAGAAAGGCTTGTAGCGCTATATATTTTCCTCTCAGGACTGCCTTTGTTGTGTCCCACAGATTTTGAACCGTTGTGTTTTCATTATCATTTGTTTCCATGAATTTTTTCAATTCTCCTTTAATTTCCTGGTTGACCCATTCATTTTTTAGAAGGATGCTGTTTAGTCTCCATGTATTTGCGTTCTTTCCAAATTTCCTCTTGTGATTGAGTTCTAGCTTCAGAGCATTGTGGTCTGAAAGTATGCAGGGAATGATCTCAATTTTTTGATATGGGTTGAGACCTGATTTATGACCCAGGATGTGATCTATTCTGGAGAATGGTCCATGTGCACTAGAGAAGAATGTATATTCTGTTGCTTTGGGATGGAATGTTCTGAAGATATCTGTGATGTCCATCTGGTCCAGTGTGTCATTTAAGACCTTTATTTCCTTGTTGATCTTTTGCTTAGATGATCTGTCCATTTCAGTGAGGGGAGTGTTAAAGTCCCCTGCTATTATTGTATTACTGTCGATGTATTTCTTTGATTTTGTTATTAATTGGTTTGTATAGTTGGCTGCTCCCATGTTAGGGGCATAGATATTTAAGATTGTTAGGTCTTCTTGTTGGACAGACCCTTTGAGTATGATATAGTGTCCTTCCTCATCTCTTATTATAGTCTTTGGCTTAAAATCCAATTGATCTGATATAAGGATTGCCACCCAGCTTTCTTCTGATGTCCATTAGTATGGTGCATTGTTTTCCACCCCCTCACTTTAAATCTGGAGGTGTCTTCGGGTCTAAAATGAGTTTCTTGTAGGCAGCATATTGATCGGGGGTTTTTTGTTTGTTTGTTTGTTTGTTTGTTTTTGGGGGGTTTGTTTTTTTATCCATTCTGATACCCTGTGTCTTTTGATTGGGGCATTTAGCCCATTAACATTCAGGGTAACTATTGAGAGATATGAATTTAGTACCATTGTATTGCCTGTAAGGTGACTGTTACTGTCTATTGTCTCTGTTTCTTTCTGATCTACTACTTTTAGGGTCTCTCTTTGCTTAGAGGACCCCTTTCAATATTTCCTGTAGAGCTGGTTTGGTGTTTGCAAATTCTTTCAGCTTTTGTTTGTCCTGGAAGCTCTTTATCTCTCCTTCTATTTTCAATGATAGGCTAGCCGGATATAGTATTCTTGGCTGCATGTTTTTCTCGTTTAGTGCTCTGAATATATCATGCCAGTTCTTTCTGGCCTGCCAGGTCTCTGTGGATAGGTCCGCTGCCAATCTATTGTTTTTACCCTTGTATGTTACCGACTTCTTTTCCCGGGCTGCTTTCAGGATTTTCTCTTTGTCGCTAAGACTTGTAAATTTTACTATCAGGTGACGAGGTGTGGACCTATTTTTATTGATTTTGAGGGGCGTTCTTAGCATTTCCTGGATTTTGATGTTTGTTCCCTTTGCCATATTAGGGAAATTCTCTCCAATAATTGTCTCCAGTATACCTTCTGCTCCCCTCTCTCTTTCTTCTTCTTCTGGAATCCCAATTATTCTAAAGTTGTGTCATCTTATGGTGTCATTTATCTCTCGAATTCTCTCCTCGTGGTCCAGTATTTGTTTGTCTCTCTTTTGCTCAGCTTCTTTATTCTCTGTCATTTGGTCTTCTATGTCACTAATTCTTTCTTCTGCCTCATTTATCCTAGCAGTGAGAGCTTCCATTTTTATTGCACCTCATTAATAGCTTTTTTTTTTTTATTTCAACTTGGTTAGATTTTAGTTCTTTTATTTCTCCAGGAAGGGCTTTTATCTCTCCGGAGAGGGTTTCTCTAATATCTTCTATGCCTTTTTCGAGCCCGGCTAGAACCTTGAGAATCATCATTCTGAACTCTAGATCTGTCATATTACCAATGTCCTTATTGATTAGGTCTCCAGCCTTTGGTACTGCCTCTTGTTCTTTTTTCTGTGGTGAGTTTTTCCGCCTTGTCATTTTGTCCAGATAAGATTTGCTTTCTCCCCCTCTAGAATTCCACTGTTCTTGGTGAGTGAAGTTGGTCTTGGCTGGGTTTCTTGTTGCTCTTCTGGGGCAGGGGCCTGTTGTAGTGATTCTCAAGTGTCTTTGCCGCAGGTGGAATTGCACCGCCCTTGCCAGGGGCTGGGTTAAGTAATCTGCTTGGGTTTTCTTTCACGACCTTTTGTTCCTTGAGCGTTTTCCGTAGAGTTCCAAAGGACAGGAATGAAGATGGCGGACTCCCAGTCTCCGCCTGGAGGAGCCAAGAACTTGGGGTCTGGCTCCTCAGTGCGCCCTCAGAAAAAAGCGCCCAACCGCCCCGCCTCCCTGGCCTGCGGTTGCCCCTGGAGGAAAGCAGTCAATTGCTGACACTTGGAGAAAAGTGCCCGGTTGCTTCCGTCTCCGTGGCCTCCAGCCGCACTCCGAGCCCACCCAGCCTGCGACCGGCACAAGGTAACCCCGGGCTGAGAGCTCACTCCTTGGCTTTGTCGCTGTAGCCGGCTTCCCTGCTCTAATACCTGCGAGCTCTGCGGCACTCAGACACCCCCGGTCCTGTGACCCTGTGGGACCTGGGGTTACACTGACCCTGCCTGGGCTTCCCCCTGGTTTAGCCTCTGGAGCAATGTCTCTCCGTGGAGCAGACTTTTAAAAGTCCTGATTTTGTGCTCTGTTGCTCCACTGCTTGCCGGGAGCTGGCCCCTCCCACCGCGGTCTGTCTTCCCATCACTTCTCTGCAGGTCCTACCTTTCAGAAAGTGATCGATTTTCTGTTTCTAGAATTGTTGCTCTTCTTCTCTTCGATTTCCCATTGGATTTGTAGGTGTTCACAATGGTTAGTTAAGCTCTTTAGCTGATCTCCTGCTACCCGATGTCGTCTCAGCCTGCTACTTCTCCACCATCTTGACTCCTCTTCCTATTTGCCTATTTTTAAATCAAATTTTTTTGTTGTTGAGTTGGAGGAGTTCTTTATATACCCTGGGTATTAAGCCCTCCTTAGATGTATGATTTGCAAACATTTTTCTCACATTTCATTCTGTTGGTAGTTTCCTTTAATGCACAAAAGTGTTTTTTTTTTTGTTTTTTGTTTTTTTGTTTTTTACGAAACAACATATTTATGAAACTTTCTTTAAAGTGGAAAAATAATTTAAAACTCAAGTTTAAAGCTAACTATTGTGTTTCTCTGCACTATTGGAATTAGGATTTAGATTAGATTAATGAATTTAAGAAAAATGATACAAGTATTGTCTGTGTTTTATCATTAAAGGTTTTCCAAAGACAACAGCATCACTTAATTTTGGCCTTCTAAGTGAAAATTTTTATAATCTTAAATACATTTTGATCATATATTTTTAAATAGAATTGTACTGAAATAAGAATAGAATAAGAATAACAATAGAGAAATAAATGACTTAAGATTACAGTAGATGAAAGAATCTGTGAATTTTCACACTTGTGGTTTTAGCTTTGCTTCTTTTCTTCAGTGTGAGCACCAATGACAGGCAAAGTTTCCAAATAAAATATCAAATAATATTTATGGAAACTTAACTATTTTCTACCCCAGGATCTTAATACTTGATCTCCAGCCAGCAACACTATTCTTTTATAGCTTTGTATATTTGGTTCTAATACAGGATTCAAAACAGCTCCAATACTATCCTTTAGAGAGGTTTTCACTGATCTACCTGAATGAAAAAGCCCCACTCCCACCCTACATTACTCTTTCCCCAGCCAGATTCCAATTATCTATACTTTATAGCCCTGCATGTATAATTGCCTGAAATTATCTATATACATTTTTGACTTGGGCAATGTCTCCTCCATGCTCCCACTAAATGTGTGCTCCATGAAGGACCTAATCTGTCTTGTTTATCTGGATACCAATGACTAGTAGCTGGAGTATAGTAGGTAATGAATAAAATAAATATTTTATTTGCAGAAGAAGAAATAAAATGACATTTGTGCCAAAATTCTTATGAAATTGTCTCCTTTTCCTCAAATTATTGAGGTCATATGACCTTGTTATTAATTACATAATCATATATGAAACTTGATTATACATGGACTATTTTTCAGTTATTTTACAAGACCCATTTATGGGCTTGTGCATTCATTGGTCATTGCAGAAAATACATGGTCCTCATCTTATCTTTCATAGTGAATGGATATCTTGTAAGTAGTTGTATCTCAGGGTCCAAGCAAGGTATTTATTTTCTTTACTTTCTTTTAGATCTCTTGCCCACAGAGCATATATCTTTCTCTTTGATAATGAGAAAAATATTTTTTAATTTTCTAAACTTTTCAGAGTTCTTTTTTCTCAATCTTTAGTTCCTTAATTCAAAAATACTCAGTTGTAAATTAGTTCCTATTTCTGACAACTGTGTATGAAACATAAATGAGACATTTAATAGCATAGTAACATTTTTCAAAATTTATGTAACACTTTTTTTAACATTAGTAGGAAACCTTATGATTTAAAGAAATGAGGTATTAATTTGAATTCTGTTTTTCCAAATCTCTTAAAAGGGCTACAGATATTAAATAATTAGCTTTTGAATGCCACAATTATAGAAAGCTGTTGCTTTTAATACATCTCACAGCATATCAATTTAAGGGGAAACTCTGGCTGCTATTGCTTCATCTGCTTAGACAGTATTAAAATTTTTTTTTCAATTTCTTGTTAGGAAACACCTCAGGTTCTTCTTCTCCTTCTTCTTCTTCTTCTTTTTTAAAGCACTCTTTCATTTTAGGAGAATGATACATTAGAGACAATCTTACCCATCTTGAAATACTAAATACCAGAGTGATTATTGAACGATAGAGTGTTTCCATTACTTTTTGTCTTGCAGACAGTTTTTTGTGTCATTAATTTTTTAGTGCCAACAGAGTATTGCAATATTCTAAAATGCAGCCTCTTTCCCAATGAATCTCATAAATCTCACCGCCACTGTGGTTGGAAAGCAAGGGGCTTTTATAATAGCAGATATTCCTGGCCCAAAGACAGATATCTTTGGTAAGATTTGTTTTCGCTGTTGTAATTATTTAAAGGAGACACTTCAGGAACAATTGCATAGTATAGCATGATGGGCTGTGGGAAAATGGTCAGCAAAGCTTGGTTCTGATTGGAGCCAAGTTACTTGCTTGCCACATGATTTGGAAATATCAACTTCTTCCAGTAAAAATTGGAAATTTTGCTGATAGTATGTTCTAATTTGTATAATGAAATTAATACATCAATATGCTGTGATTTTTTTTCAAAAAGGATGAACATTTTCTCTAAAAGAAAACCATGACTTTCTAGAAAGATTCTTGCTGAATAAGTTTGATATTTCTCATTCAAGCAGAACAATCCTCTCTCTCTCTCTTTTTTTAAAAGATTTTATTTATTTATTTGAGAAAGAGTGAGACAGCACTAGCAGGGGAAATGGCAGAGAGAGAGGGAAAAGCAGGCTCACCACTGAGCAGACAGCCCTTTGTAGGGTTTGCTGTGGGGCTAGATCCCAGGACCTTGGAATCATAACCTGAGCCAAAGGCAGGTGCTTAAATGACTGAGCCATGCAGGTGCCCCCAAAACAATCCTGTCTTGTTTTCTAGTTTCTAGTTAACTTTTTTGAGAAGATAGAGTAATTACCAAGGTGACATTCTAGTTTGGGACCCTCAAAATTAGGTCTCCTCAGCCGACGATATTTCAGATATTCAATATGGAAAGCACTAGTTTGATGTGCTCCATATATAGATGCCTAAAGATTGAAAAAATATTTTCTACCTCAAACAAAAGTTTTCACAAATGAAAGTTAGTGTCCTTATTAAAGTATCCTGGGAAAGTGGTCTCAGGGGAATCTGCCAAAAATGGTTGATAATAGCTAATATTACACTATGTGATTTCCAAGTGTAGGAGGTAAGAAGTAACATTTTCAGTACAGATATGTGTCCACCACCATTTTTGTAATGTCTGAAACCATTCAGGCAGGTAGTATGTAAGTAGATGATATTCACTAAGGTCTTGAAACAATTTATGAAAGCAGTCAAGAAGTAATGGATTTACTAGGTAATCTTTTCAGGATAAATAATAAATGCTATATCATTTAACTCACAAATTACTTAGTTCTTTATCCTTTTAATTCAGAATATAAGATATCTATTGATAAATGCTTTAATTTAACTTCAACTAAGCAACAAATAGGTATTATTCACCTTAGGTAGACATTATGTCAACTGATAATTTTCTCTTTTAATACTATTTCAAACTACTAAATGAATTGTCCTTAAAATAATGTCATTACATTAAACACATGTAATTACTTAAGTTGTACTTCTTGAGTTATATTCTTTTGCCTATAAATGAAATATTTGTCATCCATATTATGTCAACCTGAAGAAATTAAAATGATCTATTGTATACTTTCTGCTAACTTTTTAAATGATGATTATTTTTTAGAATCCCTAGCTCAAATTTATCTTTTCACATAGATTTAAATTTATTTGCAATTGTGAAAGGATAACTAACTTTATTATATATCTTTTAAAATTGAAAATAACCAGCACAGTTGTGGTGTGGTATCTGATAAGGTCTTAAGGTAACTTTATCTTACCTTATCAGTATATATAAAGCTTTTTATATTTTGTCTTTACCATGTACATATATACTTACATGTATATCCATTAAAGAGGTGATCTTTTTTGTCACTTGTTCTATATTTAAGACGTTGTACAAACATTGAAAATTTATAAAGAATTTTGAAGAAATTTAATTTTATTTCTACTAAAAACCAAAAGGATATTCTTTGTATTCTATTAATTTATAAGAATGACAAATAAAATGATAATTGATTACTTCTTGTTTTCCCACAAGAGAAAAATTTTAAGTTATAATATGCATAACTTCCAACTATATACTTATACCTAGTTATATGTAATGTGTTATTTTGTGCTCAATTTTGGCATCAGTAGATATTAAATGGTAATTGGGAGTTCTTTCCAGTATTTGACACAAATCTCCCACCAAAGAATATAATAATAGTGTAACTGATGATTAAATTTTAAAATTGTTAGTATTATAAAAAATACATCTGTCCCTTATGCTTTATGTTTTTTTTAAAATAAAAGTAAAAGATAAACCTTAAAGGAAGATCGAAGTGCAAGAAGACAAAATTAGAAGAAAAACCCCTGTAACTGAGGTAGCAAGCACTCAGTAGGTAAACACTACTGGAAATCTTTTATTCTTTCTTAAGAATTAGGCTGCCAAGAGGCACCTGGGTGGCTCAATCTGTTGAAAGTGGGACTCTTGGTTTCAGCCAGGTCATGATCTCATCATGGGTCTTTGGATTGAGCCTCCCATCAGGCTCTTTGCTCAGCAGGGAGTTGGCTTGATGATTCTTACCCTCTGCCCCTCCCCCTACTCACTTGCATGCTCTTTCTCTCTTCTAAGTTTTCTTTAATTTTTAAAGTTTTCTTTAATTTCTTTTAAACATTTTTGTGGTTTTCAGAATGTTCTACATTTTGCTTTTTAAGTTTATTCCTGAATATTTTATTCTTTTTGATGCTGCTATAAATGAAATTGTTTTCTTAATTTCATTTTCTATTTGTTCATTGCTAGTGCACAGAAATATACTGCTTCCCAAAACTGATCTACAGATTCAAGGCAATTCCTAAAAACATCCCAGATGACTTTCTTTTCCATCATTTGGAAATATAAGAGAACCAGAATAACCAAAACAATTTTTTAAGAAAATCAAAGTTGGAAGACTCACACTTCCTAATTTCAAAACTTACTACAAACTTCAGTAATCAAAACAGGGTAGTATTAGCCTAAGAATAGACATACAGATCAATGGAACTGAATTGAGAGTCCAGAAATAAACCTCACATTTATGATCAACTGATTTTTGACTGGATTACCAAGACAATGAAGAAAGAGTAATCTTTGGGGGGTACTTGAATGGTTCAGTTGGTTAAGCAGCAAACTCTTGGTTTGACTTAGATCATGATCTCATGGATTTCAAGACTAAGCCCTGCATTGGGCTCCATACTCAGGAGTCTGCTTGAAGATTCTCTCCCTCTGCCCCTTCCCTCCCCCACTTCCTCTCTCACTCTCTTTCTCTGTCTCTCTAAAATAAATAAATAAATCTTCTAAAAAAATAATTAGGCTGTCAGATTAATTAGTGAGTTATAAACATTATTGGAATATAATGAAAAGAATATGTCAAAGAAGTAATCCAACCATGTAGAATAGGAAAAGCTTTTTATCTGTTCTGTAGGCACTGATGTGTGAAGTACAAGAAATTTGTCTCTGGCAAACTTAGACTTATAGCTACTCTGTACCCTGAACATTTAGTTTCTCATAATAACTTTATACCCCTCCCTGCCTTTTTATCAAATATATTCTTTTTTAAATTAACATGTAATGTGTTTTTTTCAGGGGTACAGGTCTGTGATTCATCAGTCTTACACAATTCACAGCACTCATCATAGCACATACCCTCCCCAATGTCCATCACCCAGCTGCCCTATCCCTCCTACCCCCATCCACTCCAGCAACCCTCAGTTTGTTTCCTGAGATTAAGATTATCTTATGGTTTCTCTCCCTCTCTGGTTTCATCTTATTTCATTTTTCCCTCCCTTCTCCTATAATCTTCTGTCTTGATTCTCAAATTCCTCATGTAAATGAGATCATATGATAATTGCCTTTCTCTGATTGACTTATTTCACATAGCATAATACCCTCTAGTTCCATTGACATCATTGCAAATGGCAAGATTTCAGTGTTTTTTACATATATATATATATACATATATATGTATATACACAATGGAATATTATATATATATACACCACATCTTCTTTATTGATTCATCTGTTGATGGACATGTAGGCTCTTTCCATAGTTTGGCTATTATGGACATTGCTGCTATAAACATTGGGGTGCATGTGCCCCTTCAGATCACTACGTTTGTATCTTTGGGGCAAATAATCAGTTGTGAAATTGCTGTATCATAGGATATCTCTATTTTCAACTTTTTGAGGAACATCCATACTGTTTTCCGAAGTGGCTGCATCAGTCTGCATTCCCACCAATAGTATAGGAGGGTTCCCCTTTATCTGCATCCTTGCCCCGCCTGTCGTTTCCTGACTTGTTAATTGTAGCCATTCTGACTGGTATGAGGTGGTATCTCACTGTGATTTTGATTTGTATTTCCCTGATGCCAAGTGATGTGGAGCATTTTTTAATATGTCTGTTGGCCATTTGTAGGTCTTTGGAGAAATGTCTGTTCATGTCTTCTGCCCATTTTCTTTTCTTTTTTCTTTTCTTTTCTTTTTTTGTTTTCCCTGACAATGTTTTAGTGTAAGAACACACCTAAGATAATAATGCATTTATTGCTTCAGTTATAACATCATAAATTAAGTAGACTTTATCATCAAGACAACAGAGAAGAACTCTCTTGAAGTGAAGGTTTTTAATGTGTAGGAGAAAAGACATATTTATTTTTGAGGCATAAAGATCTGCCACCAAGGACAGACAGATGTGAAGAGTGAGATGTGGTTGTGGATTCAGAGATTATTGAAGAATGTCAACTATTTGCTCCAAAAGATTCTTAGCCATTATATATTGTTTTGGCCATCAGGAACATTGGGAAGAAAAAAAAAAAAAGGTTCTGATATGCTTGCTTCTCAAACCAGACATTTATAATTTCAATACATGAAGCTACTTATTCATTATTAAATTTTAAATTTATAGAAAATTTGGAACATGTGGAAAACTGAAAATCAAACCAAGAATATTTTTATGTCCCAAAGGTAAAGCCGCGTTGCTGTAGTTGTGTTCTGTTTTTTTTAGTTCCTGTAAAGTTTCTTTTGTCTGTCTTCTCGGACACCTGTGGTAATTGGATTATTTGTTCTTTGGGTGTTGAGTTTGATACGTTCTTTATAGATTTTGGATACTAGCCCTTTATCTGACATGTCGTATCAAATATATTATTTTAAAACTGTGTTTTCAACCCCATCATTAGCCTTCATGTTGCCCAAGTCACTGGTCACTTGGCTGCCCTCATATTATTCCATCTCTCAGCACAGATGGCTACTGCTTCCCTGAAACATTTTCCATTCTTGGATTCCACAAAATATGTCCCTGATTTACTTGAATTGTTTGTACTTCCTCAGCAATTGCCTTTCCTGAATCTTCCTGTTATGACTGACCTTAAATGTTAAGTTAAACCACCATTTGATTTTTAAACTTTTCTTTACTTATATCATTTTCTGGTGATTATGGCTTTAAGATTATCTGTATTTATCTGACTCATAATTGTCTGCATCCATCACTTGCCTCCCTCAAGTTCCAGACTCAAAATATCCATCTTCCTTCTATACATCTCATTATCTTAATAATAGTCCCTTCATTTACCATATTGAACATAGGACTCTTAACTTAACCCATTAAATATCCCAAACACATAACTATACCCTATTTCTGGTCTTCTCCATCATGATAAATGGAACTATCTATAAGATTAGATAAAAAATCCAAGAGTGTTCCTTTGATTTAACTCTTCCTTCTTCCCTGAATCTGTTTATTAATTGGTGAATCCTATTGACTTGATTTCCAAAAGAAGTTTAAATAAGTCTTAAATAAGGTTCTCTCCAACCACACTGTCAACCTCACGTTCTGTCATTTATTAGTAAATAAATAAATAAATAAATAAATCTGCAATTGCCATCTTACACTTACACCTCCCCACACTTGCCCCCTTCAATTCATTTTTCAAAGAACAGACAAAATAATTTTAAAAAATAAGTTGATCAAATCACTCTTGCTTCAAGACATCCTCTTATACTTAGAATAAAATCCAGACTCCATACCATGACACATAATATTCTGTACACCTAGTACTTGCATATCTATTTAATATTATCTTCCAGACCTCTCCCTCTTCTCTCCACCTTCAAACCACACTGGCTTTCTTTCTGTTCCTTAAACAATCTAAGCTTGTTTCTATCTCTGTACCTTTGCACTTACTGTTTGTTCCTCTTGGAACTGTCTTATTTAGACTTCTCACATTCAGTTTTTAGTCTGATTTAGATTTCAGCCTGATTTCACCATCCCAGAGAACCTTGGCCTTATTTGCCCATGATAACCATGGTTTCATTCTACATCCTCCAACAGTGAAGGGACCTGTCTGTGTAACTCATTGCTTAGCATGGTGTCTGGCATCTAATTATTACTCAGTAAACATTGTTTGATTGATTCAATAAAGATCAGTGAATGAAACCTGTCAGAAAGTATCAGGACTGTATTCCCACTGAAATATAAGCAACTGGTTAAAAAAAATTTCTAACCTATTATTAAATTCTTAAATGTAAGAAATAAAGCTTATTTTAAAAAGTTACTATTAGGATAAATTTAAGGCACCCTTAATTAGACAGTAGGAGGAAGGTTTTGAAGGGAATGTCATAGACCATGCTGGGTACTTCACGTAATACACATAAGTTATTCCTTCTAAACTTATCTATTAAAAAAACCCAAGGAAATTACACTTGTATTTTCTGTCATTTTCATTTTTCAATTTACTTCACTTTTAATTCATTAAATTGAAGTAAAATGTACATCAAAGAAAACAGCCTATAATACCAACATAAAAATTAATTCAGAAATGTTTGCATCTGCATGCTTTGTAAACGTACTTTAAAGATATACTACTCAAGTATAGAAGTTACAACAGCTAAGCATGAATTATGGAGTTATAATTCCACTGATGAAATCTCAAGGCACAAAACCATGGGTCATATCCTACTATAGATTTAATATGAAACTCTTTTCACAGTTAGGGAGTTCCAGTTGAAAATTGAGAAGACAGGTTGTGAATTAATAGTCATAAAATGCATTGTTCTATGAACCCCATATTGAATTAATAAAAGAAATATGAATCAGGCTCATGAGAGAGGAAGGTATATTTTCTGGTTTAGTGAAAGAGTGTACCAGCTTCATTTTTTAGAATTAGAAATAAATGCTGTAATTTTTTTCAGGCTATAATAACTTTTTGTTTGTTTGTTTGTTTTTACTCAAATAAGTGAAACCTGTGCAGATAAAATATTTTGGTGTTGGGAATTCTAGGAAGTGGGATGTTGGCACAGAGACGGATGGACAATCTCTTTTATTATTTTAATCATTGTGCTGTGCCACATGCACATACTTTTTAAAACTTAACTTTTGATTTTTTTTTTTTGTAGTGTCTACAAAGTGACATAGGGTTTTTTGTTTTGTTTTTTCTTGTTTTGGATCTCTGTTTCATTTAATATTCATTTTTTAAAATGTAAATTCAATTAATTAACATAATGTATTTTGGTTTCTGGGATAGAGGTCAATTATTCATCAGTCTTATCTAATACTCATTATATAATGCTCATTACTTCATATGCCTTCCTTAATGTCTATCACCTAGTTACCCCTCCCTCCATCCCCTTCCCCCATCAACCCTCAGTTTTTTTCCTATGATTTAGAGTTTCTTATACTTTGTGTCCCTCTCTGATTTCATCTTGTTTTATTTTTCCCTCTCTTCCCCTGTGATCCTCCATTTTGTTTCTTAAATTCCACATGTGAGATCATATGATAATTGCCTTTCTCTGATTGAGTTATTTCACTCAGCATAATACCCCCTAGTTCCATCCTCATCATTGCTATTGGTAAGATTTCATTTTTTTGATTGCTGAATAGTATTCCACGGTGTGTGAATTTATGTATATATGCATACACACAAATATATATATATACACACACACAAATATATGTACTTGTGTGTATGCATATATACATTCTATATATATATATATATTTGTGTGTGTTTGTATATATATGTATGTGTGTGTGTGTGTGTGTGTGTGTCTGTGTGTGTGTGTGTGTCTATATATAGGCATTTGGGCTCTTTCTATAGTTTGGCTATTGTGGAAATTTCTGCTATAAACACTGGGGTGCAGGTGCCCCTTCACATTTGTATCTTTTGGTTAAATATGCAGTAGTGCAATTGCTAGGTCAGAGTGTAGCTCAATTTTCACACTTTTGAGGAACCTCCATACTGTTTTCCAGAGTGACTGCACCAGCTTGCATTCCCACCAACAGTGTAGGAGGGTTCCCCTTTCTCCACATCCTCACCAACATCTGTTTTTTCCTGACTTGTTAATTTTAGCCATTTTGACTGATGTATATCTCATTGTGGCTTTGACTTCTATTCCCCTGATGCTGAATGATGTGGAGCATTTTTTCATGTGCCTGTTGCCCATTTGGTTTTCTTCTTTGGAGAAATGTCTGTTCATGTCTTCTACTCATTTCTTGATTGGATTATTTGTTCTTTGGGTGTTGAGTTTGGTAAGTTCTTTATAGATTTTGGGTAGTAGTGCTTTCTCTGACATGTAATTTGCAAATATCTTCTCCTGTCCTGTCGATTATCTTTTGGTTTTGTTGACTGTTTCATTGCTGCGCAAAGGGTTTTTATCTTGATGAAGTTCCAGTAGTTCATTTTTGCCTTTGGAAATGTGTCTAGCAAGAAGTTGCTGCAGCCGAAGTCACAGAGGTTGCTGCCTATGTTCTCCTCTAGGATTTTGATAGATTCCTATCTCATTGAGGTCTTTCATCCATTTTGAATCTATTTTTGTGTGTGGTGTAAGGAAATGGTCCAGTTTCATTCTTCTACATGTGGATGTCCAATTTTCTCAACATTTGTTTCTCAATTTGTCGAAGAGACTGTCTTTTTTGCACTTAATATTCTTTCCTGCTTTGTCAAAGACTAGTTGACCATAGAGTTGAAGGTCCATTTCTGGGTTCCCTATTCTGGTCCCTTGATCTATGTGTCTGTTTTTTTTTTTTTTTTTTTTTGTGCCAGTACCATATTGTCTTGATGACTACAGCTTTATAATAGAACTTGAAGTCTGGAATTGTGATGCCACCAGCTTTGGTTTTCTTTTTCAACATTTCTGTGGCTATTCCAGGTCTTTTCTGGTTCCATACAAATCTTAGGATTATTTGTTCCAATTCTGTGAAAAATGTCAATGGTATTTTGATAAAGACTGCATTGAACGTATGGATTGCTCTAGGACACATAGACGTTTTAGCAATATTTGTTCTTCCAATCTATGAGCATGGGTTTTTCCATTTCTTTATGTCTTCCTCTATTTCTTTCAGGAGTATTCTATAGTTTTCCCAGTACATATCCTTTGCCTCTTTGGTTAGGTTTATTCCTAGGTATCTTATGGTTTTGGGTGCAATTGTAAATGGAATTGACTCCTTAATTTCTCTTTCTTCTGTCTCATTGTTAGTGTGTAGAAATGCAACTGATTTTTGTGCATTGATTTTATATCCTGTCACTTTGCTTAATTCCTGTATGAGTTCTAGCAATTTTGGGGTGAGATCTTTTCGGGTTTTCAATGTACAGTATCATGTCATCTGCAGAGAGGGACAATTTGAGTACTTCTTTGCTGATTAAGATGCCTTTTCTTTTGTTGTCTGATTGCAGAGGCTAGGATTTCTAGTACCATGTTGAAGAGCAGTGGTAATAGTGGACATCCCTGCTATTTTCCTGACCTTAGGGGAAAAGCTCTCAGTTTTTCTTCATTGAGAATGATAGTATCGCCTTTCATAGATGGCTTTATGATGTTTAAGTGTGTTGTCTCTCTCCCTACACTGTGAAGAGCTTTGGGTTTGTTTGTTTGTTTGTTTAAGATTTTATTTGACACACAGAGAGAGAGAGAGAGAGAGAGAGAGAGATCCAGAGAGGGAACACAAGCAGGAGCAGTGGGAGAGGGAGAAGAAGGCTTCCCACAGAGCAGGGAGCCTGATGTGGGGCTCCATTCCAGGACTCCAAGATCATGACCCAAGCCAAAGGCAGGTGCTTAATGACTGAGCCACTCAGATGGCCCCACTGTGAAGAGTTTTAATCAAGAAAGAATGTTGTACTTTGTCAAATGCTTTTTCTGCATTTATTGAGAGGATCATATGGTTTTTGTCCTTTCTTTTATTTATGTAGTGTATTACATTGACTGATCTGTGGATGTTGAACCACCCTTGCAGCCCCAGAAATATATCCCACTTGGTCATGGTGAATAATTCTTTTAATGTACTGTTGGACCTTATTGGCTAGTATTTTAGTGAGAATTTTTGCATCCATGTTCACCAGGAATATTGTTCTGTGATTCTTCTTTTTGGTACTGTCTTCGTTCTGGTTTTGGGATCAAGGTAATGCTGGCTTCATAGAAAGAGTTTGGAAGTTTTCCTGCCATTTCAACTTTTCTGAAAAAGCTTCAGAATAATAGGTAATCATTCTTCTTGGAATGTTTGGTAGAATTCCCCTTGGAAGCCATCAGCCCTGGACTCTTGTTCGTTGGGAGCTTTTTGAATACTGCTTCAGTTTTTTTGCTGGTTTTGGGTCTGTTCAGGTTTTCCATTTCTTTCTGTTTCAGTTTTGGTAGTTTATATATCTCTAGGAATGCATCCATGTCTTTCAGATTGCCTAATTTATTGACATATAGTTGTTCGTAATATGTTCTTGAATTGTGTATATCTCTGTTGTGTTTGTTGTGATCTCTCCTCTTTCATTCATGATTTCATTTATTTGGGTCCTTTCTTTTTTCTTCTTGATAAATCTGGCTAAACTTTCATCAATCTTTTAATTCTTTCAAAGAACCAGCTCCCTGATTTCAATGATCTGTTCTACTGTTCTTTTGGTTTTTAATTCATTGATTCTTGCTCTAATGTTTATTATTTCTCTTCTCCTGTTGGATTTAGGCTTTATTTGCACTTCTTCCTACTGCTCCTTTAGGTGTAAGGTTAGGTTGTGTATTCGAGACCTTTCTTGTTTCTTGAGAAAGGCTTCTATAGCTGTATACTTCCCTAGGACTGCCTTGGCTACATCCCAAAGGTTTTGAAGTTATATTTTTATTTTCATTTGTTTCCATGGTTTTTTTTTAATTCTTTAATTTCCTGGCTGACCCATTTATTCTTTAGTAGGATGCTCTTTAACCTCCATGTATTTGAGCTCTTTCCAAATTTCCTCTTGTGATTGAGTTCTAGTTTCAAAGCATTGTGGTCTGAAAATATGCAGGGAATGATGGCAATCTTTTGGTACCAGCTAAGACCTGATTTGTGACCCAGGATGTGATCTATTCTGGAGAATATTCTATGTGCACTGGAGAAGAATGTGTATTCTGTTGCTTTAGGATGGAATATTCTGAATATATCTGTAAAGTCCATCTGGTCCAGTGTGTCATTCAAAGCCTTTGTTTCCTTGTCAATCTTCTGCTTACATGATCTGTCCATTGCAGTGAGGGGGGTGTTAAAATCCTCTACTATTATTGTATTATTATTGATTTGTTTCTTTAATTTTGTTATTAATTGGCTTATATAACTGGCTGCTCCCATGTTAGGGGCATAAATATTTACAGTTGTTAGATCTTCTTGTTGGATATACCCTTTAATTACCACATGGTGTCCCTCTTCATCTCTTATTACAGTCTTTGTTTTAAAATTAATTTTTCTGATATAAAGATTGCCACCCCAGCTTTCTTTTGATGTCCATTAGCATAATAAATGGTTTTTCACCCCCTCACTTTCAATTTGGAGGTGACTTTAGGTCTACAATGAGTCTCTTGCAGACAGCATAGCAGTGGGTCTTGCTTTTTTATCCAATCTGATACCCTGTGTCTTTTGATTGGGGCATTTAGCTCATTTACTTACAGAATTAACTATTGAAGGATATCAATTTAGTGCCATTGTATTATCTGTGACAATTACCTGTGAAGTCACCATTCCTGTATATTGCCTCTGTTCCTTTCCAGTCTGTGTTACTTTTGAGCTCTCTCTTTGCTTGGAGGATCCCTTTTAATATTTCTTGTAGGGCTGGTTTGGTAATCACAAATTCTTTTGGTTTCTGATTAGGTCCCTGGCAGTCAGTATTGCCTCTTGTTCTCTTTTTCAAGGTTAGTTTCTCCATCTTGTCATTCTTGAAGAAAGTGGTCAGTTTTCTATTTATAGAATTGCAGCTATTCTTCTCTTACATCTCCAGCTGAGTTCCTGGAACCAGACAAAACTAAGGTCTCCTACATCTCTGCCATCTTGATTGTTTCTCTCTCTGCTCCACTTTAAAGAAATGCCCTGTCACCTCTGAAACAGAGAGTGAACCTCCAAAGTGACATAGTTTAAAAGATTATCTGATCCTTCTTTTTTTTAAACATTTGAGGCTACTGAGTCTGAAATAAGTTAAATGACAAAGGGAAATAACTTGGATTTGGAATCAGATTCCCAAACTCTACTATCAGCCCAGCACTTACTAGCTGTGTGACCTTTTCCAAATTACTTAACTTCTCTAACTCTATTTCTTCATCTGTAAAGGAAAAAATGATATTTACCTTGGAGATAAGTTTGTAACCAAACCAAATGCAATGTTATGTGTATAAAAAGCCCACCTTGGAAATAATAATAAGTGATTTCCTATAAAGCATATAAAAGGCATTTCACTAAAAAAGGAATTATCCTTTTAGTAAATGATACTAGAACAATCACTTATCCATGTGTGAAAACAATGAATTTGGTTCCATCCTGTGTATTATATAAAATAATTATTCCAAATTGATAACAGACCTAATGTAGAGTCCAAAACCAGTAAGTTTTTAAAATAAAACTTTTGAGAAAATCTTTATGAATATTTAGTTAAATAAAGATTTCTTAACACACTCTATTTAAAAAGTATAATCCATAAAACAAATTGAAAAACTGACTTCATTAAAATTAAAAACACTGCTCTAGAAAAATATTATTGGAAAAATAAAAGACAAGCTACAAATGAAGAGGGAATATTTTCACTCATGTATCTGATAGAAACTTGTGTTTCTAATATGAAATAATAGAAAATCAAACTAATTTGTTTAAATGGGCAGACTTAGACACTTCAGAGAAGACAAGTGGATGGCAGATAGACCCATGAAAAAATGCTTAACAATATCAGTAATTAGGAAAATTACCACTATACACCCATTTGAATGTTTAAAGTTGAATAGATTGACCAGGATGTGGAAATAATGGAACTCTCATGTACTTCTTGTATAAATGTAAAATGGTGCAATCCTTTTGGAAAAAGTTTGGCAAAAGTGCCTGAAAATGTTAAACATATACATACTATACTGTCCAGCCTTTTGACTCCTAGATATTTACACAAAAGATGTGAAAGTCAGTGTCTATGACAAAGTTTGTAATAGCCTCAAACTGAAAGCAGTCCAAATGTCCATGCATAGGTGACTAGATGAACAAATTATGGAATATCTATACAGTGGAATACTAGTCAGCAATGAAGTGATTAAACTATTGATACACATAAACATGGATAAACCACAAGTAATTATTCTGGGTAAACCAAGACAGGAAGAAAGAGTGGCAAATATAAAATTCTAAAAAATGCAAACAAATTAATAGGGCAAAAAAATGGATCGAAATACAAAAAAATGCTAGAAATATAAGCATTAGAGTGAGGGAAGTTTTGGGAGGGAAGAATTCCAACTAGGCATGAGAAAACTTTTAGAGATGATTGACATGTTCACTTTACTGATTGTGATGATGGTTTTTCAGATACATACGTATGTCAAAACATCAAATTATATACTTTATGTGGAGTTTGTTTTATGTCAAATACATTTGAATAAAACTGTTAAAAAAACAGATACAAAGACAGCATGGATTAAAATTGCAGAAAGCAAATAAAAGTTAGAATATAAATGATATGTATATTTTAAATATCTGTGTAGTGTTTTAACAGGGACCAGTGTCCAGAATTTCCTGTTCTTCTTCATTTTCTTAGTGATATTAACTCTCTCACTTCACCATGCTTACTTATAGCTTAAAAGACACACACTACTTTGAGATGCAGTCATTTCATTAAGAAATGTTGTCTGCCTAAAATGTCATTTTATTTTGAATTCTGTTAGTCTAAGTCTGTCCTTCTAGACCCCAGAATTAATGATCTTCCTTTCCCATGGATATATCTGAAAATAGTTGAAGAATGCTATATTTACACTTCTAAAGCCATCCCTTCTATGATAAAAACATACCCAGTTTATTCTGTTGTTTCAAGATATTATTTGATCCTATTCATCTCACTCAGGAGTCCCCTGAGTTTGTTAGTGTCACTCTTAAAGTATGGAATCCAAAACTGGAAGCAATAATCCGGATTTAATGTGATCAGTACAGAGCACTAGGAGACTATAATCATCTTTGTTCTGAACCATACAACAGCCTGAGATTGGATTACCTTTTTTAGCAATAGTGTCATGCTGTCAGTTCCTATTGAACTTGAAGCTAAATAAAACTTCATGTTTTTCTTTTTCAGTAGAACTGCTACAAATCCTGTTTTTCCACTTTTTATTTATATAAAACCAACTGTTTGAACCTAAATGTAGGAATTTATATTTGTTCCTTTGATATTACATCTTGTCTTATGTTTCTCATTTCTGTCAATTGAGATCATTTTGAGTCCAGTCCTCCTATCTACTATATTTATAGTTCCTCTCAGCTTTTAGGTAATTTCCAAATATCATACATAACATTTTACTTTATGTGAATTCCTTAGGCCTTGTATTTCCCTCTAGCTACCAATTTACCTTTCACCCTCATGTCACAATTACAGTAGATACATATTATTTACTTCCCTTTATAGCTTTCTTTAAAGAATCATCTCTTTTATAGAACTGGGAAGTTTAGCAAACCACTCCTCCTCCACTAGAGAAAATATGATCTATACTGGTTAATCTGAATACTCTATTTCAAGGCTAGAGAGATGGCTTGTGGATGGGCCCATTAACCATCCTGGGTCAATCAGAATCCTCTGCAAGAGTTTTATGCCAAATCAAATGTAGAATACATTTGTGGTCACACCACAATAACTGGGAGAATGTGACCATTCGATCTACCAGAACGATGAAAATCTGTTGGTATTAGGATAGCATAAAACCAACTCATAGTTATAGGAGGTTGGGTGGAAAAGGGAACTGTGAAAATTTGTGTTAACCTTTGGATCCAGCTATAACTTGGTCAGAATCATGCCTTAACATCCTTGTAATGTTGGCTACCTAATTCTGTTTCTATATGAACTACTTTGATTTGGATGTTATATAACTTTACTTTTTGCTGTTAATAATAAGAGTAGTATTTTTTTATTGTAGAATAAGTACAAAGTATGGAAAAGCTAAATATATATATACAGATATATATATATATATACCACATTATTGATATAGATATATCTTTAAAATATTACTTCTTATTCCACCAAGTCCTCCATGAATAAGTACTTTCTATTCATTAACTCTGTGTTGTGGAGAGTCAAATGAATATTAAATAGAGCAGACATAGTCTGCTCTCCTAGAATCTAAGATTCTGAGTAAGCTTTGCACATGGCACACCTTAAATATATATTTTTGCAATTCATTACTCAAGGAAGTCTCTTTTCTTTCTTTCATTCTTTCTTTCTTCTTCAAAACAAAGTAATAGTTACTCAAAACTTTTTATTTCCTAGTTACTTTACTATATTTTACTGTCATCTATGCTCTTGAAGTTATTGATATCTGTATGATGGAGCTATTAAGTAATATACTATCGTGCATCCCTTTCCAACTTTCATTCAATGACTTCATGATGGATGGAATCATCCATGATGGGAGTATTTGCACCATAGACATTAACAAGCACTATAGATCAAGTCTCCCTCCTACCCGCCTGGTTATGAATAGTTTGTCAGCACACCAAGGAGTAGAGTAAAAGAAACAGAAAGAATTAAATGCTGCCATGTACCTTTTGGTCCTCATGCTTTAAATGTGTTATCCTATTTATGTATTTTTTCAAGTATAACTAACATACAGTGTTATATTCATTTCATGTTTATAATGTAATTATTCAACAATTCTATACATTATGTTACCTATTTAAATCTCACCATAACACAGTGAGCTAGCAACTATTTTTATCCTCATTTTAAGGGTGAGAAACTAAGATACAAATAAGTTAAATAATTCCTCTGAGGTAGTACAATTAGTAATTTACAAACTGATGGTGTAAAAAGTTTCACCTCTGTCATGTCTTGACATTACACAAGAACTTACAACTTATGAACTATGAATGATAACTTACGTTTTTTAAAGGATTGGGCAAAGATTTCTCTAGTTTGGATATTTGTTTTTGTTTTTTTTTTAAAGATTTTATTTATTTATTTGACAGAGAGAGATCACAAGTAGGCAGAGAGGCAGGCAGAGAGAGAGAGAGAGAGAGGGAAGCAGGCTCCCTGCTGAGCAGAGAGCCCGATGTGGGACTCGATCCCAGGACCCTGAGATCATGACCTGAGCCAAAGGCAGCGGCTTAACCCACTGAGCCACGCAGGTGCCCCTAGTTTGGATATTTGAAAGGACTCACTAGATTCTATAGAGCATACTCATAAAAGGCTTTTATTTCCTTCATTTTCTTGCTTGAACATTCTTAAAGGAACAAACAATAAACAAAAGACTCTTTAGCAATTATCTTTAGCTTCTAAAAATATAATCCTATAACAATGTAAGGTTTTCATATCACTGAAATTTTCAATATATTGTCATACCATTTGTTTGTTAGCATAGTTATTTGATACTTATTTCAAACTTATGTTTTGTTACCTTTTTTCCAATCTAAGTTTTTCATGGAGGTAATTGTTCAAACCTGCCACTTCTTTGGATATTTCCTAGTTTCCACTTTTTCTTTCTCACTGAGGTTATTCAAAATGATATAGTTGGATTTGGGGGGATGTTTTTCTGAAATTTATTTGGTACTTGAGTCATAATGCTTCTTCCTCTGCTAATAGGTCATGGCTTCCTTTTCTTAAGGTATTCAAACATGCTTTCTTCATCTTTGGCCCTGTGGGATTATAGACCAATATTCCTTTCTTTTGGTTTTGCAAATATTAAGATGGTATTCTTTTTTCTATGGATAACCATTGTTTCTACAAATACTTTCATTATTACTAAAATTGAATTTCAAAGTAATGCTTTTCATTATTGTTTCTTATATGCTCTAAAATTATCAACAAATTAATTCAAATATGTCAAGCCTTTATTATATATTTTACTTTCTGTGTTTTGATTTTATAAAGATACAACCTCATAGATGCTTAATATAGGGGCACCTGGGTGGCTTAATCAGTTAAGCGGCTGCCTTCAGCTCAGGTCATGATCTTGGGTCCTGGGATGGAGTCCCACATCAGGTTCCCTGATCAGCGGGAAGCCTGCTTCTCCCTCTGCCTGCTGCTCTGACTTACTCATGCTCTCTATCTGTCTGTCAAATAAATAAATCTCTTTAAAAAAAGATGATTACTGTAAAGTATGATGAAAGAAAATGATGAACCATCAGTTTGGAATGTGACTGTTGGATTTCTCTTTTACTGTGTTTAAAACCTTCAATGAATTAATCTAAGTTCTATGATATTAAAAAATAGTATAAAAGATTGCATTAGCTCCCACATAATTTTGTAGCAATATTTATTTATTTATTTATTTATTTATTGAGACATGACTTCTAAATAGCACAGTAAGCTTGGAGCTCTTGACATAATGCCTGGCCCATAATAAGTACTAAAAAATATTGGTTTACATACCTACTCAAGAGAAAATATATCTAGTGCTTAAACTTGAAACATTCTTTGAGTTAAATAAAAAAGATTATTGAATTAAATTAAAAAGACAGCTCAATTCTTTCTTCCATAACAATGGAAGGGAGAGATCTAGTCTTTTTTTTTTTTACAGATTTTATTTATTTATTTGATGGAGGGCAGGAGAGGAGCAGAGGGCAAAGCAGGCTCCATGTTGAGCAGGGAGCTTGATGCAGAGCTCAATTCTAGGACCCTGGGGTCATGACCTGAGCCAAAGGCACTCTTAACCAACTGAGACACCTAGGCACCTCAGGAAAGATCTAGTCTTAGCAGATGATAGCCATGATCACAACATGCATATAGTGCCTAAATTATATGTCAGATTCTATGCATATACCCTTGCTACACAAATTTGCAAATGTGGAATACATAAACTAATTCTATAATTTTGCACATGGTCAGATGGAGCTAAGAAAAGTTAAGTGGTTTATCCAAGACCATCCTGTTGATGACAGATCTAGGATTCACATTTGTCTGATGCGAAAATGTTTTTCCACTATATTGTGCTGACCATTCCAGTCTACATCTGGAGCCCGAATATTTTGAAGTCAAGACTTAGTTTCTAAGTAGGCAAATCCATAAAAAGATGTAACATTCTCTAGTGTGCCACATTCATAAATGGTACACTGTAATTTTATATTAAGTCACACATGGATGATGAGCAAGTGGATGGATGAATGAGTAGATAATTTTCAGTTCTTGGTTCTCAGTCAAATTGAAAAACCTTACTGTCCTGTCTATACCAACACATTAATATGCAAACCATTTTCAAGTCACCTGCTGGGAAAATAGGAAAGAAAAAGGAGTCAGCAAAAAGAAGAAGTGTCATCTCTTTCATGCATAAATAAAATTTAAATTGCTGTGATACTAGTCAAGTGTTATTCATTAATAACTAGCATATTGCACTAGAAATCAGCTGGATTAATTAGTGCACTCTACTTGTTACAAGTATAATTTCTCATATTACTTTTAATGACATTTTTAGGCTGTTAAATTGCCAGTGAATGCAGAACTTGAAATATCAACATTCTTTCAAAATGTTAATTTTGCTGATTATGAAGAGAACTATTATACTGTGAAAAGAATGTGGAGCCTGGGGTCTAAAGACCATGGATTAAATCCTGAATCTGACATTTACTCAATTTATTAGGCAAATTATTTCATTTTATGACTTAGTTTTCTCTTTACTAAAATTGTAGGGAATGATATTTCTAAAATGAGATGATGCAGGTGAAGAACTAACACTAGCTTTCTTCAGCAACTTTGGCAGAGATAAATACAATGAAACTGACCCCCCAATTACCTCTTCACCAGATGTTTGGAAGCATGACTGACCCTTTCTAACTGAAGAGTTCTGAGTTCTTTGGGTAGTTTAAGCTCAAGGTGGGCCTCATCAGAAAGAATTGGATGTCTTGATATAATTTGAGAGATAAATACTATCATATTTTATATATTAGATATATAATGATATATATACTTTATAATGATATATATACACACACACAGTAATATATAATATATAAACTACGTTAGAAAAACATATTTAAAAGAACAAAAAGTTAAATGGCCATAAAAAGAATTAGTAGTATATATAAATATAGATAACTTATTTATATGTATTATATAAAACCTGTTTTTTAATGTATAAACTATTTTATCCTAGGAATTCAAACATATAAATGTAACATGTAGTCTGTTATTGAGCATATAAATGGATGAATTTTAAGTACCGCATAGCCTATATATCATTAGACTATACAATCATAACCTCTGAAGCTAAAAAAGCCATGCTTTCTCATTCTCTACAGAATGACTATATTTTTTAATGTCCCCTAATGACAATTCAAGTGAGTTTCACATGTACTATATAGTCTTTTTTACCAAACCAAACTGTTCCAAGCTTGTTCTTCAAATTTAGTTAAAAGGTCTTTATCACTTTTGAGTAATTGTGTAATAGATGGATAGTGTCATTTTAATTTTGCGGATAATTAGTTTAAGTGATAATCTTTGAAGTTCAGAGTATAAAACACTGCATTTTAATTTGCACACTACTCCAACTGCAAACATTTTAATATCCTATTTATTAATTAGGATTTCAAATATAACATTTCTTTGCTCAAAAAGGAACTATGGAGAAAAGAAGCATGAATAGTCAATAATAAATTAGTATAGAAAAAAATGCCCTTTCTAAATCCAGTGTTAGTTAAATATGCAAATATGTATATTTTACATGGGTTTTGTATATGTAAGAATTTTACTAGTATTCAAGAAAGTAATGTGATTTTAATTGTCTTGTTTTTGGTTTTGTTTTCTTTTTAGCATTGTTCTTTGAGTCTCTTAACTATGTAACAAAATCTTTGTAAAGTAAGGGCTGAAAAAAACTGTATTTTAGTGCCTAAAGAAGTAGTACTAGTAGAAGCTAATGATCTACTCTTTCAGTTAAAATAACTTTGCAAGTTCCTCCCCACTGCATCTACCTCACTATTTATGACTCAGACAGTGTATGAAAAGACTTAGTCATTCCTCAGAAGCAGATCACCAAAAGGCCAAAAATTTAACCCAAAATGTTTATTACTCTGGACAGGAAAAGTGAATTATTCCATCATTAAAGCTAACACATATACATTTGACAAGCCATATATTTTTTTAAAGGCAGTTTATCTTTGTTCTATTTTATCATAAGGCAGTTCAGAGATTTACCAGTTTTCACAGCATTGTCTAGCTGTATTTTATAATAAATGAGCACAAACTCTTGACTGCTATGGGAATCATTTCTTTGTGCTTTTAAAGTGAAGAAATTCTAGAAACAGGTACACCCTCCACAGGTGTATAGATATGCAATAGTGCATGGCTTATCAGGCTGCTTGATAAAATTACTATGACATCAAGAGCTAGGTGTTAAAGCACAATAGGCTAGAAGAGTATGAGCCATCAAGATGGTCAGGAAGACCACTACTTTGATATTCATTTCAGTTGTTGAAGGCTGTCCCGCAATGCCGTTTTGCAGTGTAAATGTTATTACGACATTTCATCCTGATGGGTCCTGTGATATTTCACTTAGCCTAAGATGAATCAAGAGGACATGAGGTGAAAGGGGTTGGTGAAGATCAATGAAATAACATCTGGATAGGAAGAAGAAAAATCAAACAGAGCAAACTCCAAGAGCTAAGACAACACTTTAGGGGAATGATTATCAGGATGACCCTGCTTTAGCTGTAACTTACATTAGTTCACCAGCCAGGAGGAGGAACGGTTTGGAGAAACAGGTCTTTTTCAAGTTCTTTCTGCGTTCTATTTCTCTTATTTCATTTAAACATCTGATTAATTCACATAATATTTGATATCTAGAATACCCTAAAATATTAAAAGGAAGAGTTCAAGTACCTGTCATTCTGCTTTGATCCTTGACAAAATGGTAGGGAAAAAAAGATGCAAATAAATCTCCATTCTTTATCTACCCCCAGTAAAGTGCTCCAAATAGTCATGTTTTCATCTAGCATATGTCAAACTTGTGCCAACTCTTTGGAAAATGAGTAAAAGGGAGTCTGTTCATGAGAACTTAAAGAGTTATTTCCATCAGAGCTTCCAATCTAGAAAAGGTCCTACGCTGCTCACTGTTGCACTTAGCTATTGACTTATTTGTCTTGAATTATTTGTTTTGAATGTTCTGAAAAATATTTTGAAGTAAATGGAACAATAAACCACTGACAGATATATAAACACCCAGATATACAGATATACACAAAGGTAGGTAAAATGAGGAAGCATGTAGGGTATAATACCTTGGAAGAGTCAAGAAAAAGAAATCTGTAATTTATGTCCATTATTGCTGATGCTTCCAGATAAACCATCTCAAATTTGAAAATTATGTTTTCTAAGAACATACCAAGCCTGTAAGTCAGGTTTCTAAAGATACTTTTCCTTATATGTAATTAATCAAGAGTAGATTTTTATCTGTTATCTTTATCTTACTAGACAATTAATCGATGGATTCAGCCCTAAAGGCAGTGGCACTGGGAGTGTATCTAATGCGATATTCGCAAATGCGAATCCATTTGCAAAACTCATTCTTTGACTCAGAAAATAAATGCTGCCATTGAAAAGTAGACATTTTCTTCTTGAAATATTTTACTATAAATACAAAAATATTTGCATGCTTTGTCATGCTCAGAAATAATAGTTTCATGTGCTTTATTTATCAAAAAATTTTAAGTTTTTAATAGTTTTACTGTTCTCTGGTCATTGCAAAAATGTGATAAGAAAACAGCTTCTAGCAGGTCCAAACACCTTGTCCATAAATCAGTAAATATGTTAGTGTTGATATTTTTATAATTGGACAAAGAAACACAATTTTCATCAACTATGATCAAAGCCCTGAATTTCTCAATAAGATATGCTTCTTTTAAAGAAAAGCAATTATTTAATTCTTATTTATAGTTCTTTTAAAAAACACATCATTTCTTAATTTGTTTACATTATTACCTTTTTATGCAGAAAGCAATACAAATTCTATTGAGTAAATTTCTGATGAAAATTAATATTGACTGAGTAATTCAGCATGCTATCTTCTTTTTTACCTGCATACCTGAAACTAATACTAGGAAATATTTTTACTTTTTAAGCTTTAACCACTTAAAGCTTAACAAAATTGATTAGCTTTTGAAAACTGCTTTCTTTCATGATGATATATTAACTAGTAAAACAGGCAAGGGAAGAATAAGAAGCCGATCATAGCCACTGAAAAGAGAAATTTATAATGTTACGCTCATATTAACTTATGTGAAATTTCACAAAAGTATGTCTGCTGATTTGTAAAATTAATCAAGTGTACTTGGGGTTTAAAACGAGATATAATGAGCCAAAATATTCATAATTACATTAGATTTAATTTAATAAAAATTTCTATTTCAGAAGTGACCTACTGAAGTGACATCAGCATTGGTGGGATAGGAAGCTCCAAGTTCACATTCCCCCAATAGAAACACTGACTTAGCAATAATATATAGCCCAAATTACCTTTCTACAAACTCCAGAAACCAAGTAAGAAGTTGCAGCACCTCAGGTGAGTACAAATCCAGAAAAAGATGGCTAGAAGCCAGTGAGAATGTTCCTTGCTTTTACCCACCATAGTCACCCAGCGTGATCTGGAGAAAACTCCACAAACTCTCAGGCTTCTGCCTCCACTCAGGAGAGGAAGAGAGGCGTGGACTGTGAGTCTAACGATCTCTTTTTTCAGGGACTGCTCAAGGGACTGCTTTCTGTGTTAACTGATTCAGAGCCCTGAAATAATTGTCGGTTTAGCGCCAGACCAAGGGCCTCTGAACAAAGGCAAGCAAGCCTTCTTGAGGCACCACTGGAGAGACTGTTTTACTGCTGGTAGTCACCAGGGGGCGCAAGAGATTACAGGATGCAGAGAAGGGGGCAAACTTCTCTAACTGGGAAATTACCTGTACAAGCCCAGAAAAGGTTTTAAACACTCCCCAAAATTTCTGGCTAAGCTTATTAACCAAGATCTTCCTTGGTATGAAGATAGTAAAGACTGAGAGATATGCCTGTTTTGTTGTTGTTGTTGCTTTAATTATTCAAGACTTTATTTTTTAGAAGTTTTAGGCAAATGTATTGGATAAGTTGACTTTTCATGTTGTTGATTATTTCTTTTGCTGTGTAGAAGCTTTGCAATTTGAGGCAAACTGAATCGCTTATTTTTGCTTCTGTTGCCTGTGCTTTGGGGGTCATATTTTAAAAAATCATTTCCCAGACCAATGTTAAGAAGATTTTATCCAATTTCTTTCTGTTAGTTTTATGGCTGCACATCTTAAATTTAAATTTTTAAACCATTTTGAGTTGATTTTTGTAAATAATAAGAGATAAGGTTTCAATTTGATTTTTGTGCATGTGAATATCCAGTTTTGCCAATACCATTTGCTGAAACGACTGTCCTTTCCCCATTATATATTCTTAGCAACTTTGTTGATGGCTATTATCAAAAAGACAAAGAGTAACAAGTGTTAGTGTTTATATATACATAAGTGAATGTTATTTAATCTTAAGAAAAAAAAAAAAGGAACGGGGGGGAATCTTGTCATTTGCAACAGCATGGATGAACCTGGAAGACACAATGCAAAGTGAAATAAGTCAGGCCCAGAGACAAATACTGCGTGATCTCTCTCATATATGGAAACTAAAATAGTCAAACTCATAGAAGCAGAATGGTAGTTGCCAAGGGGTGGGGGAATAGGGAGATGTTTATCAAAAGATACAAAGTTTCAGTTATGTAAAATATATTCATTTTGGAGTTCCAATGTATAACAACATGACAATAGTTAATAATATTTCATTGTGTGTTGGAAATTTGCTAAGAGGACAAATCTTCAGTGTTCTCACCACACACACGCACGCACGCGCGCACACACACACACACATACACATACACACACAATGATAATAATGTGAGGCGATGGATATGCTCATTAACTTGAATGTGCTGGTTATCTCACACTGTATATGCATATTAAACATCACATTGTACTTAAATATGTACATTTTTTGGTCAATTATATTGAAATAAAGCTGAGAAAAAAATGGAGACATTAAAACTTCCCCAGATAAACAAAAGCTAGGGGGCTTATTAATATTATACCTGCCCTATAAGAAATGCTAAAGGGATGCCTTCAAGTAGAAACAAAAAGATGCTAGACAGCAACATGAAAGCATATAAAAATATAAAGCTCTCTGGTGAAGGTAAATATATAGACAAAGAAATGATCCTTTAGTATTATACCACTGGTGGTTAAATCACCTTTAATTCTGATATAGAATTTAAAAGATAAAAGTACCAAAATGACTGTAAATTTATGACAATATAAAAAGATGTGACTTGTGAATCAGAAACATGAAGTGGAAAAGGCAGAAATGGAAAGGAATAGAGCTTTTTATGCAATTGAAGTTGTTATCAATTCGAAATAGGTTACATAATTAAGATGTTAGGTAATCCTCATGGTAACTGCAAGAAAAATACTTACAGAATGTACAGCAAAGGAAATGAGAAAGTATTCAGAGCACAAGGTTATGAAATATCAATGAAGCACAAAAAAATGTAGGAAGAGAGGAAGAAGGACAAAATAGCTACAAGACATAAAACAAAAAAAAAAATGGCAATGATAAGACCATCTCTATCAGCAATTACTTTACATGTGAATGGATTAAACTTCCTAAGCAAAAACGTAGATTAACTAAATGAACAACAAAAAATTCAATTATATGCTATCTAAAAGAGACTCACTTTATGTTTTGTTTGTTCTTTGTTTTTGGGGGGTGCTTGGGCATTTTTAAAAAATTTATTTATTTTTATTAAAATTCAATTAACATATAATGTATTATTGCTTTTAGAGGTAGAGGTCAGTGATTCATCAGCCTTATATAACACCCAGTGCTCATACATCACGTGCCCCTCTTGATGTCCATCACCCAGGTACCCCATCCCCTGACTCCTCCCCTCCAGCAACCCTTAGTTTGTTTCCTGTGATTAAGAGTCTTATGGTTTATCTCCCTCTCTGATTTTGTCGTTTTATTTTTTTCCTCTCTTCCCCATGGTCCTTTGTTTTGTTTCTTAATTTCCACGTATAAGAGAGATTGTATGATAATTGTCTTTCTTAATAGACTTATTTCACTTTAGCATAATACCCTCTAGTTTCATCCATGACATTGCAAATGGCAAGATTTCATTTTTTGATGGCTGAGTAGTGTTCCATTGTGTGTGTGTGTGTATATATATATATATATATATATATATATATATATAGACATATCTTCTTTATCCATTCATCTGTCGATAGACATCTGGGCTCTTTCCATAGTTTGGCTATTGTGAACATTGCTGCTATAAGCATTGGGGTGCAAGTGCCCCTTCAGATCACTACATTTGTATCTTTGGGGTAAATACCCAGTAGTGCAGTTGCTGGATTGGCGGATAGGTTTATTTTTAACCTTTTGAGGAACCTCCATACTGTTTTCCAGAATGGCTGTACCAGCTTGCATTTCTCACCAACAGCATAGAAGTGTTCCTCTTTCTCCACATCTTCACCAATATCTGTCGTTTCCTGACTTGTTAATTTTAGCCATTCTGATTGGTGGGAGGTGGTATCTCACTGTGGTTTTGGACTGTATTTCTCTGATGCCCAGCGATGTGGAGCATTTTTTTCATGTGTCTGTTGGCCATTTGGATGTCTTCTTTGGAGAAATGTCTGTTCATGTCTTCTGCCCATTTCTTGATTAGATTATTTCTTCTTTGAGTTTGATAAGTTCTTTGTAGATTTTAGACTAGCCCTTTATCTGATATGTCATTTGCAAATGTCTTTTCCCATCCTATTGGTTGTCTCTTGGTTTCGTTGACTGTTTCCTTTGCTGTGCAAAAGCTTTTCATCTTGATGAAGCCCCAATAGTTCATTTTTGCCTGTGCTACCCTTGCCTTTAGCGATGTGTCTAGCAAGAAGTTGCTGTGGCCGAGGTTACAGAGGTTGCTGCCTGTGTTCTCCTTAAGGATTTTGATGGATTCCTGAAGACACTTTAGGAAATGATGGATAAAGATATGCCATGCAAGTGGTCATCAAAAGAGAGGAGAGATGGCCATATTTATATCCGATGAGATAGACTGTAAGTAAAACACTGTTATAATATTTAAAAAAAGACTTTACATAATGATAAAAGGGTCAGTTTACCAAAAAATACAGCATTTACAAGTATAGGTGTACCTAATATCAGTGCTCCCAAATATGTGAAGCAAACACTGCAGAATTGAAGGGAGAAATATATCACAACAACATGATCTATACGAAGCCAGAATTTCCTCATATACTCCCACCAAACAACACACTGCAGTAAAATGAATACAGAGTACATAAAGGAATCTGACATCTTCTATTAAGCTAGATAGTAAAGAGGCTTAAAAAATGTAAAACTGGGACACCTGGGTGGCTCAGCTGTTAAGCATCTGCCTTCGGCTCAGGTCATGATCCCAGGGTCCTGGGATCGAGCCCCCGTTGGGCTCTCTGCTCAGCCTGCTTCTTCCTCTCTCACCTCCCTTGCTTGTGTTCCCTCTCTCGCTGTGTTTTTCTCTGTCAAATAAATAAATAAAGTCTTAAAAAAAAAAAAAGTAAAACTATGCCACTTTTACCTTTACAGAATTTGGGGAGGGGGAATCAAATTTTCCTTTAAAATAAATAAATAAATAAATAAATAAATAGTTATTTTGAATTAAAATATTTATGTGACCATGTATAGTGTTTCTTTAATAAAATCTTTAAAATCTATTGTAAAAGTGAAAGGAGGCATAGTTCTTCAGAAAAATTGAACAATAACTGTCTTGAAACAAATGAAAATATTTATCAATCCAGTTTGTTCAACAGGGTGCAACAGCCGTGAAAGCAGCAGCAAAAGCAGCTAGCTCGCAGGGAACCCCGAAGTCAGTGTCTCCATCACCCCGCAGCTCTATGCACGTTTTCCACATACGTTCATGAACTGCACGGCCCCTTGAGTTTTCATGGATGAGGTAGAAGTGTTATCAGGCTCTCCTCAGAAAGAGACAATATGGATGTTCCCCTCAGTACACAAAACAAATTTCAGTCTTTAAATAAATAGTAGCCCATGTGGCATGTGATACATCTGAATTTCTCATCTCTTTTTGCCTTTACATTTTAATCTCAGCAACTAGCAATTTTCTTCCATACAGTCTCAACATGACGTGACTGCTTCTACAAGGAAAGGGATGAGAATGAGAAAATGACAACAGCCTGTTATTGACCACCTTGGTAAAGAAACATAATTCTTAACAATTGTTACGTTGCATCCTAGCTGTATTTGTAGTAGTTTGGTACAAGGAGAATAAATACCTCCTCCTAAGGCAATGACAAATATGGTGTTATAGAATTCAGGGGGGAAACTTTTTATTTAAAAAAATAAAACACTGGATGACGTAGCGGTTCGAATAAGCTGTACATAGACAGTAGTACTCAAAAGCTGTTTAATGAGGCCTATGAGCTCTTTTACTGCCATCCACTTCTTCCCCCACTCTCCTTTGCCTTGCATTAGCAGAATATTTGTTACCTTCCAGTGGCATGATTCTCATAAGCAATGATTCTTAAGAAGAGGAATGACAAACTTTTTCTTTCTTTTTAAAGATTTTATTTATTTATTTGAGAGAGTGAGCACAAATGGGGGGTGGGGCAGACAAAGAGGGAGAAGCAGACTTTCTGCTGAGCAGGGAGCCGGAGGGGAAACTCTATCCCAGGACCTAGGGATCATGACCTGAGCCAAGACAGGCACTTAAGGGACTGAGCCACCCAAGGGCCTCAGTCTTCTTCTATAAAAGGCCACATAGAAATATTTGACCTTAGTGGGTCAGACAGCCTCTATAGCAACTATACAACTCTTCATTGTATCCAAAAAACAGCCATAGGCCATGGGTAAATCATGCATATGACTGTGTTTCAATAAAACTTTGTTTACAAAGAGAAGCTGGGGTTCATAGATTTAGTCCACCGGCCAGTTTAAGACCTCCTGTCTTAGAATATTGCTTCGTGTACCCTTGCCATCAGTAATACAACGTGTGAGGTAATTAGGGCCTTTTATGTTTCTATACTGGGATTGTCTCATCTAAGACAATAAGAACAAGTGTTGATAAGAAAGATCACAGAAAATTCATTAAACGTATTAGAGATGCTGTTGCTCTTTATCTTTGTTCACAAAACTCTCCTCTACCTCTTTTTGATTTTGGCTCAGAAACAGGAAACTTCACATATTTACGCTGATTCTGTTTTCAGTTAGTTTAACCATGGGTAGTGACAACCCAATTATTGGAGATTACTTTGTAAACCAGTTAAGGTTGAAAAGAATTTTTCTCTCACCTTCTATACTTGCTAAAGGTCACATATAGAAAATAGAATTTCACGAATTCCTAACCCACCTAAAAATGTACCCTGTAGTAAGCAAATCCCCCACAGTCATAAACACCATTCTAGTGTTGCTATTTAGAAATTTACTGCATTTCACAGTCCAATGGCTCAGTAAAAGCAATTTTTATCTTTACTTCCTATATCAGCCTGTGTGAAAATTTTTCCATGTCAGAGAGGCAGTAGGAGGCAAACATTAAAGTACTTTATTATTTTACTCTCAGAAAAATAGGTTTCAAACCACCGTCTATCTCAAAATGTTGACACCTGAAGGACCAGTGAGAGGTAGCCTAAAAAACAGATTACTACACTACAACAAATGTTACTACATTACCACATTCTTAATATCTAATAAAAATTATTAATAAAACTCTAGCTTGTCTGGCTTGCTCATATTTGTTCTCACTTATTTTCCTATTCCTACCTCTTCTATCTTCCTTTACCTTTCTTTACTTCTTAGTCTCTTCTACCATCTCAAACTACTTTTCTTACATTATCATTATCAGTGGTTCTGTTCACAAGTGCATATAATGATCCATGTTTACAAACCATGGGAAGAAAATCAAAGTCCACTGAGGGTTAGGAATAAGAGTTTGATTGTTTAAACTGCTAGAGAGGTCAGTTTTCTTTTTCTCTGTTTTCCTTTTATCTCTTGTCCTTCTCTGCTCTTTCTTGAATTTATTCAAAACTGCTGGTTAAAAACTTCCCAGATTATTGATTTTCTATAAAATCCCACATGAAATTCCTTTCGGGTCTTTCAAGGCCACTAGTAACTTAATTCCACCACAATTAGCCAGTTCCATAATGTTTCCTCTACTCAAGGCACACTAGGCATCTTATCCTCGAAAACTCTAAAGTAATTTTTACTATGTCTTTGCTAATATTAAGCTATTTATCAATAATGACACAACAATTCAAATTCTATCCACTCATTGAAACCCAGTTCAGAGATGAAATCCTGGAGATATCCTTTCTATTCATTCTTACCCCAAAACTCTCTTACTCCAAGTTAAAGCCAACATTCTTCCAATGACCTATGTATGTTTAATGATCTGGTTCTGACTTCATTACCTAATGCTCTCTCTCCAGTCACACCACGCCCACTATTCTGCCCCCCCTTGATCATACATACTTCTGCTATGGACCTTTGTACCTGACCTCCCCTCCACGTGACTTATGCTTTTCCAGTTCTCTGCATGGCCAGTCAATTTAGCTCTTTCACTTCCTTCAGATTTCTGTTCAGTGACCCCATCATTGGATACCTTACCAAAATTCCTCTCTGTCCTGTTGACATTTCGCATACTCCTTTCCTCCTCATTGTTTCTACTTAGCCTTATTTACTTTTTAATGTATTTATCTATTTATCTTTCTTACTGTCTGTTCTGCTGCACTTTAAGCCATTCAAGAATAGGTATTTTTTATCAGTTTTGTTTAATACTGTATGCTCTATGTCTAGAGGAGTACCTGAAATGAGGTACTCCATTGATGTTTGCTGAATAAAGGAGTGTCAGGAGCATAATTTAACACTTCATATTTCCCCTACATTTCCTGGCCTTTATTATTCCCTGAATGATACTAATCTGCCTCAGTTAGATCGTCAGAACTTAAGGTCTTGGCCTGGATTTCATCTTTTTGTGTTCCAAAATATGTAGTACAGTGGTATGCAATATGACAAGGACTCAGTGTGTGTGTGTGTGTGTGTGTGTGTGTGTGTGTATATATATGTTTTGATATACTATTATAAACTATTAAGGTCTCATAAGTGAAAAAGAAGTGAAGGAAAAGGAATTGGTGAATTTACCAAAAATAGAGTTAAGCTCACTGTTTGGTGATGAGAGTTTCTGGAAAATGTGTTCCTGGTTAGAATGAAGAATTAAAAACCAAGTTTCATTTACTACCATCTCTCCTCAGTAATGCTCTAAACGTACTTAAACACTGAGCCTGAGTATTTCAATATATCTTAAAATGCAAGGAAGTCAAAGGTGAACAGGCTAACAGAAAACCGAGGGAATGCTAAAGGGAGCTTTCCACACAGTTTAACAAAATGTAAAGTCAATATTCCATCCAGAATGAAAATAAATTCATGCAATATTAAATTAATATTAACATTAAAATATGCTTTTACCAGTTTCAGACCCTATAGGTGTTACACGTTAATCGTATACAACCTTAAGTTTTGTTTTTGTTAAATATTTTGCTCTACTCAGAAGCATTATTACCCAACGAAAGCCCTTAAATTGTACACAGTGACCTCAATTTAGCAGGTAGAAAAATCTATGACTTAATGCATGTACAGTAGCTGATCCAATAATAAGTCAGCCCCAATTAATGCAGTAGTGACTACCAGGCAGCCTCCTGTAGTTAGAAATCTGTGGGGCCAAACTTAGAGAGCTCACCTGCTGAGAATGTCGAATCGTCTACAGTTTAGCTGTTAGGCTCATTTTGTCTTCATATAGCTGCATTGTGTATGAGAACCAACCCTCATCACCTGAGCTGAATCAGCAATCCAAGGAAACTGCTATTTGCCAAACACGTCTCCCCAAACCAGTTCTGTGGTGGGGATGCCAATGCTATGCTGTGTGTGTGTGTGTGTGTGTGTGTGTGTGTGTTTAAGAGCAAAGCTTTGAATCTGTAAGCTAAGCATGAAATAATAGATGTATTTTGAAAATAATTAGAATTATTACACAAAAGGTAAGATTCAGAACTGTGAAAAAGTAACCCTGAAAAGATAAATTAATGTGCATACCTGTTCTCTCTCTTGGACATCATTTACCTTGTAGTTCCTTTACGATTTCATAACTCTAGTCCCTCCAATCCCTCCATTTCACCTGACATGGAAAAAGTTTCTGATCATACCTTTCTGGTGCGTTCTGCCTACCCCCTTCTGGAACTGCTCACTAGCATTTTCAATAATCTTGCAGTTGTGTCTTTTCACTGCGGACAACACTGCAATTGTGACTCAATCCCTTAGTCTCTTTCTTCTTACCTAGGCAGTTTCCTAAGCTCTGCTAGATAAAACTAAACAACCATGCAGATTAATCACACACACACACACACACACATACACACACACAGTTTTTCAGACAGAGCTGGACCCTCAAATCTATTTAATAATGTATTTATTTGTTCTTACTTAGTTCCACCTTCCATTTCCCCTAACTGAAGATTTCATTTTTCAAGCTTTATCTTGCCACATAATCTTTTGGTAGTTTAACTCAATTTCGAGTAGAAAACTGAAGTAACTAGAAGTAGATATTTCTAATTTCCCAACACGTTTACTTATTAACATATCCTTATCCATATTTCCCTTCTTTTTTTCTAGTCTCAACTAAAGAAGTCCCACCTTCTATTCAGGACTAGTTTCCCTGTTTTCACCTGAGTGATGGATCTAGTTTCCTCCAAGGCAATGCCCATGACATATTTCTCCTCTTTTTCTAGCCCTCCCTGCTGGCTCCTATAATCTTGCTCTTTCAAGACTCTTTGCTACTTACCTACATATTCTCTAAGAGCAGATTTTCAGAAAGAAATATTACCCACTCACACCACCTCCCATCATCACTATAAATCCATTCATTCTTCAATCCACTGAGATTACTTTCTTCTTCCATGGCTTTCCACTCCCTGGGAACTATCCTGGAAATGAACATACAGTCTTGATGTGTCAAAGCCAATAGCTGCTTTAATGATCTGAATTCATTTAGAGAAAATTTCTCTCTTGTCTGCCTTGGCTTCTATGTTACCACTATGTCTTTTGGCTTCTATGTTACCACTATGTCTTTTAGATTTCAGGGTTTCAGTCTTCTTAGCAGAATCCTTCTATGCTGGTCGCATCAATCCATCTCAAACCTCTCTCAAAGCATGTCTTTCTTCAGGTTACCCCTTCCACTATTTTTGCCAATTGCCATTCCTTATCTTAATTCTATACTACCTTTTCCATATCTCTTTCCCAGTGAAAATATTCTTTCTTCCTCTTGGTCTCTCACTGTATTGTTACCTCTTCTATAGTATTTACTGCAACATTATATCAAAGGTCTTTGTGTCTCTCTTCACCAAATTGTAAATACCAACATGGCAGATACCTGGTTGTATTCACTTCTATTTACCCTAACACGTTAGACATAAACAGTGCTCAGTAAATTAAATTAAATGTAAGTTTCATACTCCTTGCAGTTTACCCTATATTCTTCAAAACCCAGACCTCACTTAAAACTACCAGGAAACAAAGTAATTACATTACATAACATTGATATTCTTGAATGCCTTCTAGGAAATTCCCATCATTACTAGGTAGTAAATTTTCTTTCTCACATAAAGATTTCCCCCTCTACACTTAGAAATTGTCCAGAATACCAGTACTGTAAAAGAAGGACGTTAAACACCTATAAAATTACTTGCTTAAGGATTGTTGCTTTAAAAACCTACTTGCCTTTTACTTCTCTGCAAAGAATTTAGGAAAAAAATTATCAGATTTCTCTTCATATTTCAAAAGAGATGAAGGGCATTTGTGACTGAATATCAATAAAGGGCCACACTTATTGATTCTGCACTAGTGCCCTAAGATGTAGTCTGAGTGGGTCAGAATACCCCACCATCACCGTCCACATGCTGTATAGAACAATTATCCAGGTGATCAGAGGTACATTTCACTGTGTCACTTGATTATATTTACAATCAAGTGATTCATCTCAGTTTTAGCTGAAGGGAATTCTCTTTTAAAATTCCCTCATGGTATCAGGAATCTTGAATGTGGCCTTTGAATATTGCTGATCAAATTTCAATTCTAGTTCTTTTTAGCCCTGTGTCTTCAAACAAGTTCCATACCATTTCTGAGCTTTATATGCAGCATGGTAATAAAAAGAAATCCTTTTTGACAGGGTATTTATTAGGATTAAAATGAGATGATGCTCCTGAAAGTATTTTGGATGTATAATGCATTATTCAACTATTGGTAATTATTTCCGTGTTCAAATTTGTCTTTCTTTTGGGTAACCTTCTCATTTGGACCCCTAAGCCATCCTATTGAATCCAATTAGGATTCCTTCACCATTACACCCTGATAATGTTTCTCCATACAGATTGCACCATGGATATAAGTTTTTCCTATTTGGAGTCTGCTAAGTAGATCATTCTCTGACAGATTTAATTTTAAGAATGATTCTTTATGTCTTCACTATGTTTTATACCTCACCACTGGAAAATTACCTCAGGGAACATTCTTGTAAATTTATTAATAACACCTCAGCAACTAATGTTCAACACAAACCAATTGGTGAAAATAAGCATTCAGTGATGTAACATAATTTGAAGCTCTTGCCTTATTGCAATGATTCTGGGGCCTAACATGTACCACATTCATATTTAGTCAAGTTGGATGGTCTCAGATCTGGACAAATAACATTTTATTCATTAGTACTTGGATTTTCAGGTGATTTCTCTGGCTTCAGTACTCAAGTGTCTGAGGTCTGAAATGGAGTTTATTCTTGCCATTGTTAATGACTTCTTTGCATAAAATCTATAATTATGGGATTCTGTTAGTAATTATTTTTGTTTGCAAAGATAATGATGCCATCTCTGGGAATATTCAAAAAGCATCCAGTGCAGTCTGGACACACCCTATGCATTCAAGTATTTGAATTCATTTTGGCAACCTTTTAAGGCATTTTTCATTTTTTCAACTAAGGTCTTATAAACCTTCATTTGCCAAGCATAAAATATATTTTCTCTGACATATGCAAAAACATAATTCAATCAAGTATATGTATGTGCATAAATATCAGAGCCCTTAAAAATAAAATCTACGTTGAAAATGTTGCTTTTCTTCCCATTGCATGTAGCTATTATTGCATAGTCTGAGAACAAACCAAATTCTCTTTGACAATTTGAAAGTAGAAAATACCATGATATCATGACGGATGTATGGCTAGATACAAAGAGAATAGATATATATTCTAGATTAAAGAGAAAGATTTTTTTATTGTGATATATTTAAGAATCTTAAATATATACTTTAAATGCAGGATTTTAAGTGACATGTTCCATTTCTTTGATAATGATTTAATCAACAGTATATATTGTAGTACCTACATTCCAAGTTTTGTTCAGAAATTAGGTGGTACCTCCTCTAGGAATCCACTAGGAACTCACTATCCTGTTACAGGTTCTTTTCTCTAAGGGTTCCCATAATATCCCATGCATATCTCCACATTTGCATTTAATACATAGATTTTATATGATTTTACCTATAGATATGAGCTTTTTGAGTGCAATGCCTTTTTCTTACTCATCTTCAAAACAATTGCACCCAGCCATAGTGTTTGGCACGCAGTATAGTCAGAACAAAACAAGAAATGATGAGGTGAATAAATTAATAAACAATCCATAATCTGCCATCTAAAGTAAAAATGGTATTATTACCATTGATTTTGGCTCATTGTTCGTATTTCCTTACTCATTCTTCTTATAACAATCTAAATGAGAATATCACTGTACCTTCTATAAACCAAAAGAAGGGATGCCTGGGTGGCTGAGTCGGTTAAGTGTCTGCCTTCAACTCAGGTCATGATCCCAGGGTCCTGAGATGAGTTCCCCATCAGGCTCCCTGCTCAGCAGGAGCTGAACCTGCTTCTTCCTCTGCTTGCACCTCCCCCTGCTTGGGTTCTTTCTCTCTCTGACAAATAAATAAATAAAATCTCTCTCTCTCTCTCTCTCTCTCTCTCTCCATATATATATATATATATATATATATATTGAATCCTTATCAGAAACTATCCTATTATGATTTATATCCAGTGGTTTGCTCAGAAATCTTTAAGAGTTGGCTCACCTGGCTGGGGGTAGAGAGGAGGAAAAAAGATGAAAAGGCTTGATTTGTAGCATTTTCTGATTTCTCTGGGGATAACACTTCTACCATGGCCAATGTCAAGTTACCGACACAATGTCACTGACACAGAGTTGGGAAGACATATGCACAACTGGCTCCCCTGAGTTGGTGAAAACAGGATCCAGGATACACTGGCTGCTTCTTTCACTAGCTTTGCTGAATTGGCTTCTGCTACAGGTTTTCAGTTGCTCCATTCAAGGACTGACTTCAGTGGGGGGAGGTAATAAATCAAGGACACTGGAGCTAGTTGTAGCTGCCATGTTCCTTAAAAATTTTATCTTTAAATACAATTCTTAAGATCACCAATAACCACAAGAACAATTATACCTAGTCTTTTTCAGGAAGCATATTTCAAAACGTAAATAAAAGCATGAAAAGTACATGAATGCTTTTGGAATCTATTTTGATTTGTATTGGAGAAGGCTGTACCATAGTTAATAATTTCATCCTTTCGGCTGGGGAGAATAGACCATTATCTCAAAAAAAAAAAAAAATCCTGTGTTGTTTTATGTTAATGACTTCCTTCTTCATTTTTCAATTAATTTAAGCTTAGATAGCCTCTGCTAGTAAAACTCCAGAACTTTAAACATTTGTGGTAAACCACATGTTTACATATTTATGCATCTTCGGTATCTTGGTTTCTGGCCTACAGTTATTAGAATCAAATGAGAAAAGACCAACTCAGCAATACTATAAACATCCTACTGGCTGAGGCTTTGAAAGAAATTAAGAGTCATGAGAGCTATTAAATCCGTAACCTGACTTCTGGTGATTCATTGAATCTTTTTTAACCATCTGGGCTCATGGACAAATTCTGAAATATTTTATTAGTGATGAAGTCCTGCAATTATTTTAAATCACAATACTGATTAATATACAAGGGAGAAAGGGATTTCAGTTAAACATTTTTGGAAGTCTTCACTACCCATACTGTCAAAAATTATTTGAAATTATTCAGTAAAATCTTGATATATGTAAAACTTTCAATAGTCAGAATTAAGCACACTGATGGCAATATGATTCTTATTTTGTTACCTACAAGTAACCTTTGGAATTCAGCAAACATCATCATTTTCTTCCAAGAGTTTAAGCTTAGTATATTTTTAGAGGGAGCAGGAAAATTCTTTGAATTCTAGGTTCACATATTAAGTTCAGAAGTCATATCTTTCTAAAAATAGGAGCAAACAGAAATAGACATCTTGAGCACAAAAATATTACAAAGCTCCAATTCCAAAGACAGGCTACTCTTGCATTCAAATTATATGCAAAGTAAAAATGAAACAGTATGCTTTTAATTGATTTGTGCCAGATTACACAGGATAAGAAGTTCTCAATACCAAATGAAATGAAACCAATAATCGGAACACCCTGGGGCCCTTGAATACAATCATGCTTATTTTAGTAGGATGATGAATCACCAAAAGAAGGTCAGTTATGATCAACACATATGTTTATTAAACCTTGTTGAGGCAGAAAGTTGTGTAATATATTTAAGCAATTATATAGCCATATATACCTTTATATGAATATGTATACACAAATGGTATAAGGGAAAAATTCACTAAAAGGTATTTTTACAACTCATGATAAATGCTGAACATATTTTTTAATGAAATCCAGATTTTGCCAATTTGTACCATTTGAAACAGCAAAGGCATACATCTCATTTGCCTTACTTCCGAGACCAAAATTATTTCATGATAATGTTGGTGCTTCACAGAACAGGTGGTTAACATGTGAAAACCTTTTGAATCACTTTTTTTTTTAATGTCAGTCTGGTTCTTAATTAAATACAACAGATTATCTAGCTTTTTTTTTTTTTTTAAGATTAGTTATCTATTTTAGAAAGAGAATGTGTGTGAGCAGGGGTAGGAGCAGAGAGAGAGGGGAAACAGATGTCCTGCTGAATGAGGAGGTGCTCAACCCCAGGACCCTGAGATCATGACCTGAGCCAAAACCAAGTCAGACACTTAAAGGACTGAGCCACCCTGGTGCCTCCTAGCTTTCTTTAATCTTTATGTATATAGACTTCCAGTAATTCCTTTTTTTAAGGATTTTATTTTTATTTATTTATTTGAGAGAGAGAGAGAATGAGAGAGAGAGAGAACATGAGAGGGGAAATGTCAGAGGGAGAAGCAGGCTCCCCGCTGAGCAGGGAGCCTGATTCAGGACTCGATTCCAGTACTCCAGGATCATGACCTGAGCAGAAGGCAGTCCTTTAGCAAACTGAGCCACCCAGGTCCCCTAAACTTTTTTTTCCCTAAACTTTAATTAATTCTAATATGTCTAGCATTTCTTATTATGCCTATTCCTAAATTTATTCATAGAAATGATTAAATGAAAATGTGTTCAATTAAAATAATACAGAGCTATTTCAAACATTTTAAGTAATATACATACAAAACTAAGGGGGAAAAATCAACAAAAGTTATTGGGCAACAAAAATTTCAAAATCAATTGTTCTTACACAAATAATACCTGTTTTAGGTTGTATTGCATAGATGACATACATTATGAATTATGTGATACATAATCTTAGTGAGAGACAAACAATAAAGTACATATTAAACATGTTATATTACATAGCATATATATTATAGAATCTTAGTGAGGGAAAAGTCATAAAATTGCTAAGGTTTATTGACTGCTTTTCACATACCAAGTTGCACTCTGCTAAGCACTTTACATAAATTATCTAGGGTAATTATCTCAAATATTTTTATAAAACAGGTATCCATATCATTTCCATTTGCAATTTAAGAGTTTGAAGCACAGAAAAATTAAGTAACTTGACAAAAATCAGAGTTGAGCAAGGGTTGATCTAGGAATCAAGCCCACGATGAGCTGCCAAAGCTCTGAGTTCCAAAGCAGCAGCTACCTCACTGATATTTCAGTCCCAGTTTAAGTCTATATTTCTGAATGCTAAAGCTCAGAAGTTGGTCAGTAAACTCTGGCCCATGCTCTGGCTTCAAATCCAGCCTGCTGCCTGTTTGTAAGTTTTATTGGAACATAATCACACCTCTTGGTTTACATATTGTCTGTAGCTATTTCACTACACCAGAGTTGAGTAGTTGCAATGGACACCATATGGCTTGCAAAATCTAAAATATTCACTGGCAGACCCTCTACAGGAAAAGTTCATTGACCTCTGCTTTAGACTGCTAATTTGAAATTTGAAATTAATATTCTATGATTTTGGATATTTGCTGCATTGTCCAGTTATCTAACTTTTCAATCAGTTGATATGGTTGAAGTAATCATTGTGTATTTAATAAATATATCAACATTATATGATTAAACAATTACCTGAAAGAGAAACAAAAAAGAATGAAAATTGTCACCACGTGTCACAAAATTAGGATTTGGGGGCAAAGATTCCATCATAAAACCTGCTTTTATGTAAATGAATTATTTATAATAGCTATTACATTTCAAACTAAGAATTTTCCTGGTTAAAATCATGCATATTGGGGCCAAAACATAGCTGGTAGATGTCATAAAATAATGGATATAACTCCAAAGAAATAAAGATAAAAATGAGATTTCTTTGGCTTCATTGAAAGAGTACAAAATATACTGTCAACATTGACTTAAATTTTATTAAAGAAGTTAGTTGCCCATACATACACTTTTACTGGCTAAACCAACTTAGCTATTAGAAATAGTGTTAGTTAGGAGTAATGTTAGTTACTTAGGAAATAATGGACAAACAGCTTTGTTTACAAAGGATTCTGCACTGTAATCATTTTTGCAGATTTATATATTCAAAATTAAATTTAAATTTCTCAGAAGATTTCTTTGTAGTAGAAGTTAACAAGTTTTGAGGACATTGTAATCTAAAGCAACATCTCACGAGAAAAGTTAGCTGGGCCCCTGGACCAGTCACATACAGTGGTATTCTCTTGGTGGATTCACCACAATCTCAATATCTGGTCTTTTAATTTGATAGTCCACTGAATGGGCTTCTCTCTTGTGACTTTGCAGATATTAAGTTCACAGAAATGGTTGCATAAACTAAATTGCTGTTTTATTTATATTCAGTCAAGAACTATAACTGCTGAACAAATGAGGTTCTCATTCATCGTCTTTAATAGTTTAGGAAACTTTGCTGTGACATCATGATCTCTGGCAGCAGATCATCCCACAAGTATAGACCATGCCACTTTCAATACCTCTTGAATCTGTAGTGTCCCTTTATTGTTTTTTTCAGGGCCTTACACAAATATTCAAGTTACTGAAGAGCACATTTGGTCTGATTCTTCCAATCAAGTGTATCAGAAGGATGGATCTTAACCAGATCTCTCTGTTACATAATCCCATATAATTCCTCACATGATACAAGAAAGAGGGAAAAAATAATTGTCATGTTGTTTTAAAAGATGACTGACCAAATAATGTATTTAAAAGATCAAGTATTATTTGAATATTCAGAATAATGGAGTCTGCTTAGGTTCTAATATATTGTGATACGAATATTGGGCTTTGCACTCACAGGGTGATCTTGAGGTGATAAGCAAAGAGAAATATACTTAAATCTTCCCTATAGTCAGGTGCATTTATTTGTACCCATCTCTTATCATCTGAAGATATGCCCCTATCCACATGGTAAAAATAGGATGGTTAAAGAAGACAGAAACCAAGAGATCATTCTAACTTTGGAAGAGTAAATTTTATAGAAAAGGGACCAATTTTCCTTTGGGAAAGTTGAGTTTTAGACTCCATCAATTAACCTAAAAGTTTCTTTTTATTTTTAAAGATTGTATTTATTTATTTTAGAGAGACAGAGAAGGCACTCACAGTGGAGGAGGAGCAGTGGGGGACGAAGAGGAAGAGGGAGATAATCTCCAGCAGACTTCACTGAACATGAAGCCCTTACAGGGTACTCAATCCCACAACCCTGAGATCATGACCTGAGCCAAAACCAAGAGTCAGTTGCTCAACCAGCTGAGCCACCCAGGCACCCCTAATCTAAAAGTTTCTTAAGCAAAATTCTATGATTTGTACATTCATGAATATACTATTTTTTCATGATACCAGATGTCCTTGTCAAATCTAAAAGCTATTTCCTAGTCATCATTCCTCTTGATTTTAATAGCATTTAATATTTTAAATAACCTTCAAGAAACTGATTTCCACTTTCCTAATTCTACTACCTGATGCTTATCTCTTTTTTTAATTCTTACTTCTTTGTCTTTCTGTTCACTAAGTGGAATTTGAATGTTTAAAGTTTCTCCTAAATTCATATCCTCCATGATATAGTTATGATTAGAAAATTGAGTTTGTTTGTGGTCTGGAATGTTGTATTTGTATACCGGGTTGGTGGGATGTAGAAATTAGTTTGGGAGCACCTGGGGTCTCATTCATCTTACTCTTACTAGCAATCAACATGTGAGGTTTTGGAGGCTGACAAGATAAAATTCTTTGGATCCCAATTGGTCATCAACATTATAGTACCCTGGACATAAACAATAGAGCAATCTTGCCCCCATGAATAGTTTGGAGGTTGATATATGATTCAGCTCCAAAGAGCTAGTTATTCCTGGTTGCTCTGGTGAGCCTTCACTATATCTGCTCACCCAGGTGTTCTAAGAGAGTGGAATCTTCTCCACTATGACACAGCTTCTTTAAGATTGACTGGTTTCCTGCCTCCTTAGTCATCCTCAGGTGACATTTCCTGAGGTCTTTCTATACTCAAAGATACCAACTGTCCTTTCTATAAAGACAGAAAGGTCTTAAATCGTTCTTGTAGGATTGTTTCATTCTTTTGTGAGTAGTAAGAAGAGTGGGTAGAAAGAAAACAAAATTGCTCCATATCTAAATTGTCTAAATGTTTATACTTCTTACCATATCATATTTACTTTCCATGACAGTTTCATAAATTAGGTATTGCTTCTCTGTTTTATAGTACTGAACATTTAAGTAATTTGTTCAATGTTACTTTACTATTAAGAATTGAGTGAAGAAACAAATTTGGATGTGACTGGCTGTTAATCGTAATATTATAACCATTCCTGGTTTTGCACATACATTCCTAAAAATGAACATTATGGAGGCATAAGACATGAAGTATTAAATATTGTAGAAACCTTGCTTTATTTTCAACATATGAAATTTACTTCTTTAATGTGATGAAACCACACCTATGTTCTTGATGAGGAGAATCAAAAACAGGCATAAGGCTGCGTTCTTGAACAGACATTTACTTGTTTAATCTAAATGACTGAGTCTAGGTTGACTTATATCACCAAAGAATTTTTATCAAAATATGTTTATCAAACTTTGGATTGTTTTACTCTAATCCTCTAAAATAACATCAAGGATTTTGTTTCCATATAGCTAAATTCACTTTTCAGCTGACAATAGGCATGAATCATTTCATTTCACCAGCTAATTAGTTTGGTTACAAGCTACTAAAAATAGAGGCTTTGAAGTAGAAGTGCCTTTCAATCATATCGGTCCAAGTAGGTGCATTCCAAAGAGAAATGGAAATCACAAATTCAATGTGAATTGCTGCAAAATGGACCAATGAGTAAACAACAAATGAAGATTTTTTTTCCTCTGTAAAACTCTTTTCAACAAGAAACTGAATCAAGAATCTTCCTGCTTTAAGCAGCAGAACTACCTGAAAAATAAGTAGAAATTTTCCTCCTTTAACCTAATCACTAGGATTTTTATTTATGGTTTGCAAGCAATAGTACCAAGTGCATGGTCTTTGAAGTACATCTTTAGAGTCATCTGATAGCCTTTTATCCAGTTATGATACAGATACATTCATTTTTTAAAGATGAAGTTATTTACAAAGCATTTTCTGTTTTCCTCTGGTAATGTCATAAATGGCTTCACAGAAGAGACGACAGCAAAACAGGATTTTGAAACATGAATTGCAGTCAAATACAATTTTTCTTTAAGGTGGGTGTGACTCAAAAATTAGGTGTTTTCACAAGCAACCTAATCAGCACCCTTACTATCCTTCCCAAACCACTCTCCACGAGGGCTTGCTGAGCACCAGTCACAAACCCGAGCTGATCGGGGATGCTCCAAACCTCTAATTATTTGCAGAGTAGTGAGTGATTAATAGACTTTGTAGAAAAAGAGAGAGAGAATATGACTTGAGAAGGAATTCAGAGTTCTTTTGAGGTAAGTATCAAAACCAAGTAAAAGCTGATTTTTATATGCCATTTTTCTCAGCTGAGGATCTCAATTAAATATTCTCCAAAGTATCAGTGTATGTTCCTGTTCACCTGGGACCACTTTAAAATACTTAAGTGTAGTCAGTTATCAAAAACATACTGAGTAATGTTCAATAGAGTTTTAACATTAATATGTCTTATTATTTCCTGATCCCCTAGTAACAATGAGTCCGTCTATTTTTTAATCAATCTATTTTTGATAAAATATACTCTAGTGTACTCAGAGAGCCACACTTCAGTTGTGAGCCTAAGGACTGCTCCAGACCACTTGTGCCCCACTGAGAAGTCAGTTTTCAGACCTCAAGTTCCTCATTTGTAAGACGGGGCCTGATTTTACATGATTGCTAAGTTACTCCTCTATTCTTTGAAAAAGTCTCACATTTCTAAAATTACTTCATATTCATGAGACTTTGCAAAGCTGCTCCACACAGTGTTGTTTATCAGGACTACTTTCACATTAGTTTCTGTCACAACTTAAGAGTTAAAATTAATGCTGCTCAAACAAAGTTGACTCACAGAATCAGCCTGAGAACATAAATTACCTTATAAATTCAGTGAATTTTCAATTAAATATCTGGATAGGGTTTATTAAACTCCTCAAAATGCTAACCCTAAAATTCACAACTAAAAGTATAAGGCCAAGGAAAGTCATAACTAATTATTGAGTAGTTACTGTTTGTCAGGAATAATTCTAATGCTTTACAGGAATAAGAACACTTAATTTTTGAAAGAACATTCTAATATAGAAACTATTAATACTTTAATTTTGCAGATGAAGAAAATGAGACACAGAAAGTCCAAGTAACTTGCTAGTGTCATATTGTTAAAAGAAGATAGAATTGAAATTTGAATTCTAATAATCTATCTCCAAACATTACATGGTAAGCCAGTACATTATACCACTTACATAGAAAAGTAAAGTGGGAAGATTTGACTTAGTAAATAGCACAACAGGATGAAATTAAGATATTACAATTTTGGCACAGACAGAGAAATAGAATTGGAGAGGTGGCCCAGAAGCAGATAGACGCAGATATGTCAACTTGGAATATACAAGAGATAATGATTTTACAACCACATCAAGTAGAGAGATAATGGATTATTCAACACATGATGTTGGAAACAATGGACTGCTAAATGGAAAAAAAAACAAAATATAAAAGAATATTTATCCTATATTATGAAAAACTTAATCCCAGTGGAATAAACATGTAGTTTAAAAGAACAGTTATATGTCCTCAGGGTAAGAAGATTGTTTGGAAAACAGTGTGGAGGTGCCTCAAAAAGTTAAAAGTAGAGCTACCCCATGATCCAGCAATTGCACTACTGGGTATTTACCCCAAAGGTTCAGCTGTAGTGAAAAGAAGAGCCATATGCACCCCAATGTTCACAGCAGCAATGTCTACAACAGCCAAACTGTGGAAGGAGCGGAGATGCCCTTCAACAGATGAATAGATAAAGTTGTGGTCCATATATACAATGGAATATTACTCAGCCATCAGAAAGGATGAATACTCAGCTTTTGCACCAACATGGACGGAACTGGAGGAGTTTATGTTTAATAAGTTAAGCAGAAAAAGTCAATTATCATATGGTTTCACTTATTTGTGGAACATAAGGAATAGCATAGAGGACATTAGGAGAAGGAAGGGAAAATTGAAGGGGGAGAAATCAGAGGGGAAGATGAACCATGAGAGACTATGGACTCTGGGAAACAAACTGACAGTTTTGGGTGGGGGGAAGGTGAGCCTGGTGATGGGTATTAAGGAAGGTACGGATTGCATAGAGCACTGGGTGTTATACGCAGACAATGAATCATGGAACATCAAAACTAATAATGTACTCGATGGTGACTAACATATAATAATTAAGTAAGTAAGTAAATAAATAAATAAATAAATAAAGTGGTCACCAAAGTGATAATGTGGATGAAAAAATTTAAAAATAAAATTAAATAATACACATGCACACACACTGAAAGGAAACAAAGGAAAAACATGATTCATTTCATTACATTGAAATTTAAAATTTCTGTAGGACAACAAAAACAAATATTAATCATGACCCATAAACTGCAAAATTATATTTGTATTGCCTATAAGTAATCAATATTTAATTTCTGAATGCATTATGTTTCTAAAAATAATAACAAAAAATAAACAAAATGAGCCAAGGATTTAAATAAACAAATCATAAAAGGAAAAATCTGAATTCCCAATACACATATCTAAAGCTCAATATTACTAGGAATTAAGGAAATGTTTATTAAAACAATGAGATATAATTTCACGCCTATCAAATTGGCAAAAATAAAAATATATGTTATATATACATATAAAACTATATAAGATAACATCAAATAGGCTTAGACTTGGAGAAGCAGAACCTTGTTTACCTTGCTAATAGGCATGTATACAAGAATAACCACTCTGAAGAACAATATGGTAATATCAGCTAGAGTTAGACATCCACATATATTAAAAATCAACAGTTTTTTGCACATGGGTATCTACAGAAAAATACTCTTAATATTGAAAAATGAACCAATCTAAACTGTGAATGGAAAATGAAGTAATAGTTAATCATTCTGTATTTTACTAAAATCTAGAAATCTGTATAATATATGGTTATTAAAATATACTATATCTACATGTGTTAACGTGGATAAATCTTGATAAGTATGTCATTTACATAAATATGAAAACAAAGTAATGCTATGTTCATAGATATATGATTATTATTATACATACGAGTTTGAATATACATGACACAAAGAAGGCTTTCAATTTTACAACAATATTTTAGTTCTTTTTAGAATAATTTACTTAGTTTTCAAAGATTCATGTTGCAAAAATTACCAAACCATGTGTTAAATATGGGTAGTGAATACATTGTTCTTACTCTGTGTACCTTTCCTGTATCTTTTTAATATTTCACAATTTAAACGTTGAAATTCAAATTGCTTTAAGCTAAATGGAAGCAATGTAAATTCTATGGTTTTGCTTTCCTCTGGTCATCTGAAAGACTGAAAATAAGCTCTTTTAACAACATCATTATCACGTGGCCCAACAGATTTGATTTCTACAAAAATATTTTGAAATTTACATACTGAAAATTCAGAGATTAAATGTAGAGTGCACCTAAAGAAATTTCTAGACTTCGAAATACAATGTGAAACAAAGGAGTAAAGCAATGCAATTATCAAATAGGTTGTAATATCTCACAAAATATCACATTTTTATTTATATATATAATACACACACATATACATACAGAGTAATTTTTATTTTAAAATGCAATGCTCAGATCTTGATTTCTAAACATCATAGTGAGTTGAATAGTGTTCCTCTAAACTTGGCATCTACCCAGAACCTCAGAATTTGCCCTTATTTGGAAAAAAGTTTTTTGCAAATGTCATTATTTAAGATGAGGTCATACTGTACTAGGGTGGGCCCTAAATCCAATGACCGGTGTCCTTATAAAGATAGGGCACAGAGAGACAAATAGCGAAGAAGGCACATGTGATGATTCAGGCAGGGACTGGAGTGAGGCAGCTACAAACCAAGAAACGCCAAGCACTTAAGCAACCAACAGAAGCCAGGAAAGAGCAAGGGATGGAACAGATTACCCTTCAGAGCCTCCTAAAGGAATCAAGCATTGTCTTCTAGTGACACAAAGTGATGAAGTGAACACACACACACACACACACACACACCCACACCCAAAGCCAAAATTTATGATGGGTCGTGTTAAAGGGACCCCCAAGTCAATCTGAGAAATCTGAGAGAGGTCCTAATGGCAAAAGCAACTTAAACAATATCATAAGTAATAATAAATTAGATTATCATGCTAAACATAAAGTAAATCTCTATAAGGGTATACTGACAAATAAATAAGTGGATAAATAAAACAATGAGAAAGAAGGGACAGATCTTTCTTTCTTTTCTTTTTTAAAAAGATTGTATTTATTTATTTGACAAGAGAGAGAGATCACAAGGAGGCAGAGAGGCAGGCAGAGAGAGAGAGGGAAGCAGGCTCCCTGCTGAGCAGAGAGCCCGATTTGGGGCTCGATCCCAGGACCCTGGGATCATGACCTGAGTCGAAGGCAGAGGCTTAACCCACTGAGCCACCCAGGAGCCCCAGGACAGATCTTTCTTACAGAAGAATTCCAGCTAATTGATATAGAAGGAATTGTAGCAGGCAAGATCCATTGATGAATGCTAAAATCTGTAGGTAAAACTTTAAAGAGAAACAAGATCTTTGCCTAGCCCCAAAGTTTCTCCCCCAAATTTACTAATAATGGCACAGTTTCAATGACCACAAGTTCCTTGATACCCATCCCACTAGGAGATGTAGCTTTATTTCCCCTTCCCTTTTGAGTGGGCTGGACTTGGGGGCTTGCTTCTAGTGAATGGAATGTGTAAAGAGAAAAATAGTAACTTTAGAATAAGAAACCTGACAGACCATCTTAACCAATGATCAAGATAAACATCACCAATGAAAAGTTATGTTGATATCATGTTACTCCTGATATGATGCAATGAAAAGAATCTATAACATCTGTGATATTCCTCCCCCATACCCAAAACCTCCATCTATTCCCAAGAAAATATCAAACATATCTAGTATAAGGGACATTTAACAAAATAGCTAATCAATATCTTCAAAAGTGTAAAGGTCATGAAGACAAGGAAAGACTGAGAAATTGTCCAAGTTTAAAAGAGACTTAAAGAGACATGACAACTAAATGTGATATGAGATCTAGAATTAGATCCTGAAACAGAAAAAAAGGCGGTAGGAAAACATGAAATCAAATCAAAGCTTGAGGTTTATACCATTATATAGTATATAATATTAGTATAATGTTATACTAATAGTTTTCTCAAAACTTAGTTTTGACAAAGATATCATAGCCATGTAAGATATTATCATTAAGGGAAGTCAAATGAAAAATAAATAAATAAAGGAAGTCAAATGAAAAGTATAGAGAAACTGCCTGCTATCTTTGTCACTCTTCTATTATCTAGAATTATTTCAAAATTAAAGGTTAAAAAATGCATAGTACCAAAACGTTGATACATAATTAATTTCAGACTATAAAGCTCAAACACTCATCATCTTAATTATATATGGGGCTAATCAAAAGCCTAGCCAAGTAAATAATTTTCTCAAAGTCACAGAGCATATTAACAATAAAGGAAAGAAAGTTACCAAAGATTAAAGGCCTATTTATGAAAGAATAAAGAATATTTCCTTTGAAATAAAAGAGCTAGAGTGACTAATAATGTATATGTAGAAAGAGACCAGAAAGTCTCATCCAAAAATTTTTTGCAAGATCTTAGTAGCTCTCCCAAAGGATTGTGGATGTCATACTCAACCTAAGATTCCATTAAAAATTCAACATAGTTTAATTTCAAGACTTTAAAAAATGATATTAAATTTTACTTTCTCTACCATAGGACATAGAGGATTTATGGATAATTTCAGAGGAAATGGTCCTTAGAATTAAGTGCATGAATTCATGCTGAACTGTTTGATTAAAGTGAGAAAAAGGACTAACTATTCATTCGGTGGCTGAGGTTCTCAAAAGGTTTGGAATGGTCTGTAAATATTCAAAATGGATTAAGGTAACCAGATTCTTCATGGAACACATTGGAAAATATATTTAGAAACAAGACTACCTCTGTGCGATAATATTCATCTTTTCATTTTTTTCTCATAGATTCCCTCATAATCTTAATGTCCAGTTACTGTATTTTGGATGAAAGAAACTATCAAAATAAAAATTAAGTGATTGTTTTTCAAGAAGGAAAGTTGAGCTCTAACTAAATTGCTATGTCAAATCATAGTTGGGATCCTCAGAGCTTAATCTGCATACAGAAATGATTGAAAGTGTTTCTTTGCAACTTATCTTTTCTACAGTTTATTTGGGAAAAGATAGTATTAGTCAAAAGGTGAAACTAATTCCTTTTCAGTGAACACAAATTAATTCCAGGCTGTGAACACTTTAGCTCCATACTCACTCAGAAAATTTTATGATTTAACTTTGGACTACTTATACATTTTTGATAGGTGACTTCTTTTGTGACTTGTAACTAAAAGTGACTGCTTATGCTTTAGATTATGCTGCTAAATTATCTGGTCTTCATTTCTTCTTTCTCATCCACCTCCAAATATACCCTATCAAGTACCTTTAGGATGATGTCCTCAGTGGTTTCCAGCACACAGGATCTGACTCATTAGGGTTGTGTGTTGAAAAATGCTTATTAAATGAAGAAAGAATGAGTCTAAGTTTTCATCCTACTCTCTGAAAAACTTAGGCTAACATAAATGAAATTGGTTTTTCACTTGGTAATGCTACTAATTTTTTGCCTATAATGCTGTGATACTCTTTTCCTATCTATCAAACGTTTGATTGATTGAAGTGGGCTTCTTCATTTTAATGACATTTCTAATACTGTTCATTGTCCAGAAAAATGAAACTCTCTGTGCTCTTACTGACTCCTTATCTTTACCCAGGCTATGAGCTTTAATTTTATGTGTTCTCTGTTCTGAATCTTTCCCATTTATTGTGAAGAGGCTCAGTAAATGTTTAGGAACAAACCTAAGGTCAGTTACTATGAAATGGGGGACCGTAACTCAATGCGGTGACCAGACTGGTAATGTTAAGTTACGTAGACCAGCAGGGGTTCCAGCCAAGACAGCTCCCTCTCTATGAAGCAGTACTACTTAGCTATGGCTGATGGTTGCCACAAGGGAAGGCATTCCTAACATTGGCAGAAGTGCCAGTTTATCAGGCAGTGCCAGAAATGACTATTTTTATTCAGAAACTCCTGGTTTTAAATGCTGACTCAAATGTTTCTTTTGAGCTGCTTAAGCCAAACTCTAACATGTCTGCAGGCTGGAATTGACCAGTCATCAATTTGAGCCTACTGATAATTCAAATTACATTTTATAGCAATTCCCTGCTAATACATAGAGAGTTGAAGCTGAAATCTCTCCCTCCCAAAGCCTCTTTTTAAAAAGTTAAAATAAAAGAAAGCTTGTTAAGGGCCAGTCCACGTCAAAGGAATGATTTCTGAAAATCTGGAGATAGATGAACTCTATAGTAATTTTTTAAAATTATGTTTTGAGAATCCTAGAGTTCAGAAAGATGTTAATAGGTGTTAGAGAATATAAATTCTGAAGAATAGGCTTTTGGGACTTTTAGTTAAGCATGACTTTTTAACTACATAACTTCTTAGAATCTTTAGTATGCCAATATTAGGATTTTTCCTGAGTTCTGCAGGGTCATTTGAGTTAAGCTATCACTCAAAGAATGTTTCACTTCACTTTACATAAGCAGAGCCAACTACCTTGAGAATTAGAGATAGATAAAGAAGAAAGACAGAGATTTTCTCATACATCTATCAGAAAATAAAAATTTAACAATGAGAACAATAATATTACAAACAATCTCATGAGCTCTCCCTCACTTATTTTATTTTTCTATATAATTCATTCTTGTTCGGTTCCTTTTGGGTTAGCTAGTAGTCTACTTTTGTGAGATATCTGCCTCTGCACTAAAAGTTCCAGAAATCCTGACTTGGTTTATCAGACAAGACTGATAGGAGTGTGCTCATGGCAGTGCCTGCTTCCACTGGGAAGTCTGTACTCATGAGACTGCTATATGGTTATGAATTCTCAAGAGTACATGGCAGAGGGGTGACTGGATGGCTCAGTCCATTAAGCATCTGCCTTAGGCTCAGGTCATGATCCCAGGGTCCTGGGATGGAGTTGAGCTCCCTGCTCGGCGGGGAGCCTGCTTCTCCCCCTCGCTGGCTTGTGCTCTCTCTCTCTCCCTCTTGCTCTCTCACTCTCTCAAATAAAATTTTACAATCTTGAAAAAAAGTTTTAAGAGTAAATGGCACTGGGGCACTTGGGTGGCTCAGTCTTTGGGTGTCTGCCTTTGGCTTGGGTACTGGTCTCAGAGTCCTGGGATCGAGCCTTGAGTCAAGCTCCCTGCTGGGTGGGGGGCCAGCTTCTCCCTCTCCCACTCCTATTTCTTGTGTTCCCTCTCTAGCTGTTTCTTTCTATGTCAAATATATAAATAAAAATTTAAAAAAGAGAGAGTAAATGGCACTGTCCTTATTGAGGTATTCGTTCTTGAAGACTCTGGCTCTGGTTCATTTATTATAGTTACAAACAATATAAGAATTGAGGATTATGGACTCCATTTATCAGGTACTATAATACTAAACTATTGAGTAAATCTTTAGATCACCCTGAGGATAAGAACATATTATGGACAGTGAGGACGATGACAAGTTTCTAGAGCTTTCCAACTCTTTCCATAAACTATGTGTCACAAAGTCCATCAATTCACAAAGATACTTTAAAACCATGAAATAATATGTTCTATAATATCAACTTAGTGACAGTCATTATGCCAATCTTTGCACATGAACATTAGTGTGCATCTATGCATACTAAAAAGTAAAAATTTTTGAAATGTATTCATTTATTTTATTTTTTTAAAGATTTTATTTATTTATTTGACAGAGAGAGAGATCACAAGTGGGCAGAGAGGCAGGCAGAGAAAGAGGGGGAAGCAGGCTCCCTGCTGAGCAGAGAGCCCAATGTGGGGCTTGATCCCAGGACCCTGAGATTACGACCTGAGCCGAAGGCAGAGGCTTTAACCCACTGAGCCACCCAGGCGCCCCAGAAATGTATTCATTTAAAGAACAGTTTACATTTACATAATAGATGAGGGAAATTTTAGCTCCTTTAATCTATTTCACTGACTTTCCCATATTGTGGCTTAATAAAAAGACAACTCATGATAGTTAGTGAACTAATTAAAAATAATGGAGGGATGCCTGGGTGGCTCAGTCAGTTAAGTGGCTGCCTTTGGCTCTGGTCATGATCCCAGAGTCCTGGGACTAAGTCCCATGTTGGTCTCCCTGCTCAGTGGGAGCCTGCTTCTCCCCCTCCCTCTGCCTGCTGCTCTACGTACTTGTGCTCTCTCTCTGTCATAATAAATAAATAAAATCTTTTAAAAATAGTGGAAATACCAATCATATTTAGTTACATTCAACCTCTCTTTCTTGAAGGTGAAAGAGTAAAACTCAGTGCTATCCAGTGGTCAAATGGTGATCTCTAAAAACAGTTTGCATGTGAAAAAGTAGTTGTATTATTCTGAATTTGGGGACTTATAGTAATTATTATGTAAGCTATGAGCATAAGTCATAGATATTCACCAGAACACAAGAAATAGCTCCAGGCTTTGTTTGGGGTAAGAATGTTCAAAATGAGGATAGCAGCAAGTAATAATTATTAAGAATTCTAACTTTTTTTGCTCCATATCACTCAGCATCAGGGAAATACAAATCAAAACCACCATGACATACCACCTCACACCAGTCAGAATGGCTAAAATTAATAAGTCAGGAAATGACAGATGCTGGCAAGGATGTGGAGAAAGGGGAACCCTCCTACACTGTTGGTGGGAATGCAAGCTGGTGCAACCACTCTGGAAAACAGCATGGAGGTTCCTCAAAAAGTTGAAAATAGAGCTACCCTATGACCCAACAATTGCACTACTGGGTATTTACCCTAAAGATACAAATGTAGTGATCTGAAGGGGCACATGCACCCGAATGTTTATAGCAACAATGTCCACAATAGTCAAACTATGGAAAGAACCTAGATGTCCATCAACAGATGAATGGATAAAGAAGATGTGGTATATATATATATACAATGGAATATTATGCAACTATCAAAAGAAATGAAATCTTGCCATTTGCGACCACGTGGATGGAACTAGAGGGTATTATGCTTAGAGAAATAAGTCAGTCAGAGAAAGACAACTATCATATGATATCCCTGATATGAGGAAGTGGAGATGCAGTGTGGGGGGTTCGGTGGTAGGAGAAGAATCAATGAAACAAGATGGGATCGGGAGGGAGACAAACCATTAGAGACTCTTAATCTCACAAAACAAACTGAGGATTGCAGGGGGGAGGGGGGTAGACAGAGGGTGGTGGGGTTATGGACATTGGGGAGGTGTGTGTGCTATGGTGAGTGCTGTGAAGTGTGTAAACCTGGCAATTCACAGACCTCTACCCCTGGGGCTAATAATACATTATATGTTTATAAAAAAATTAAAAAATTAATTAAAGAAAAAGAATTCTAACTTTTTCAGAACTGGGGAAATTTTTCTAATTCTAACTTTTTCAGAACTGGGAAGACATCTGTTTGGTTCCTGTTTTTTCCTTTTTCTTTTTCTTTTGCTATTGATTTGTGTGAGTCATATATTTTGGATAGTAAGCTCCTATCAGATATACAATATGCAAATAATGTCCCATTCTGTAGGTTGACTTGTTATTTTGTTTTCTTCTTTTACTGTGAAGAAGCTTTTACTTTGATGTAGTCTCACTTGTTTAATTTTGCTTTTGTTGATTTTACTTTGGTGTCACATCCAAAAAATCATTGCCAAGACCAATATCAAAGAGTTTTCCTTTGTTTTCTTCTAGTAGGATAATTGTTTTGTGTCTTACATTTAAGTTTTTAATCATTTTAAAATAATTTTTGTGTATATTGTAAGATAATAGTTCAGTTTTTATTCTTTTGCATATTTGTATATGACTTCATAAAACAACTATTTTTTGAAATGTAATTGACCTTAAACGTCTTCCTAAATACTGTTGCCTGAAGTAGAAGAATGTCTTCCAATGGCATTTCACATATTTACTTTAGATTCCCAATACTCAAATACTGATATAGTATGTTTAAATACATAACTAGGGTTCAAAAAATTTTGATAAATTGGGCTTTATCAAAAATTAAAAACAAAACAAAATGTAAATCACCAAGAGTGAACCCTTGTATAGACTATGAACTTTGGGTCATTATGATGTGTCAGTGTAGGTTCATCAATTTTAAACAATATACCACTTTAGTGGGGTGTATATTTCATGGGGGAGGCTGTGCATGTGTCAGGGGAGTGGCATATGGGAAATCTCTGTACTTTCTATTTTTGCTGTGAACCTTAAACTGCTCCCCAAAAAGTATTTTTAAATAATAATAATAAAAATTAGTTGTATGCTTAAACTTTTTTCTCAAAAGAACTTCCCCCAACACATGCAAACACAAATTAAAAAAAAAAAAAAAAGACTTTTGCCCATCAAAACACAACATTGAGGGATGCCTGCATGACTCGGTTAAGCATCTGCCTTCGGCTCAGGTCATGATCCCTGGGTCCTGGGATCAAGCCCCACTTCAGGCTCCCTGCTCAGTGGGGAGCATGCTTCTCCCCCTTTCTGCCACTCCACCTGCTTGTGCTCTCTCTCTCTCTCTCTGACAAAAAAATAAATAAAATCTTAAAAAAAATTAAAAAGTTAAACACACACACATCATTGAGAAAGTAAACAGAGAAGCCACCGATTGGGAGAAAATATTTGTAATGCATGTATCTGTCAAACTGCTTATATCCAGAATATATAAAGAACCCTTAACTCAATAATAAAAAAAGGAAACAACCCAATTAAAAATGAGCAAAGAACTTTGTGAAAGGCCATTGAGCACATGAAAAAGTGTTCACCATAATTAATCATCATAAAATGCAATTTAAACTATACTTCACCCCAATTATAATGACTTAAATTGAAATGCCTGGCAGTGCGAATATCAGCAAGAATGTCTCTCTTAGTATAAAATGTTTTAACCATTTTGAAAATATATTGCTAGTTTTCCCCTGATCCAACAATTTACCCTTATTTATTCAAAAGAAATGAAAACATATATCTATAAGGCAAGAAAATTTGTAGTAGTTTTATTCATAATGATCAAAGACTGGAAACAATTTAAATGTTCATAAAAGAAAGACAGAATGGATAAATCATGGCATATTCATACAATGGATTAGTACTCAGCAATAAAAAGGAACAAACTATTGCTGTACACAACTACATAGATAACCTAAAGCATATATGGATGGAAGAAAGCCAGTCATAGAAATGGTACAAGTTATATGATTCCTTTATATGAATTTCAACAACAACAACAACAGCAACAACAAACAACTTATAGAGATAGAAACTGGAACAATGGTTGTCTCTAGGTGAGGAAATGACTGGTACACAAACGAACTTGCTGGGGTGATGGAACCATTCTGTATCTTGGTAGGGATATAAGTTAAATGGGTGTATATGTTTGATAAAACTGTATATTTAAGTCCCTGTGAATTTAAAATTTTTACAAATAGAAACATACATAAAAGGTAGAACACCTTCCCAGACACTGAGATTAATTACATAGGAAAATGGGCCTTCCACATATGTTTAATTGAGGAAGTTGAGAAAGAGATTACCCAGCTTATAGTGGTGGCCCCAAGGTAATCAAAAGGGTTCTTAATAAAAGGGAGATGGCAGGGTCAGAGTCGAGATGTGGCAATGGAAGCAGAAGTTATAAAGAGAGACATTTGAGGATACCTCCTATTGTTGGTAAAGAAAAACAGTTTAGTTTGGGATATAGGTTTTGGATATATCTCTAAGTTATTAAAGTAGAGTCTTCAAAATGTCAGTTGGATAAACAACTCCAGGTGGTTCAGAAGAGAGGTCTGGGCTGGATTTGGGAGTTAGGAGCTTGCAGATAATACTTAAGAATGTGAGACTGGTTAAAATCACCAAAGGACTGAGTAAGGGTCCAAGGGCTAAGCCCTGGGGCACAACTCAAAGCATTAGAGTTTTATTGAGTGGTACTGATACATCTAGAAAAAAATCTAAAAGTGATTGGCATTCTATGGTAATCTCCAGAGATAACAAAGAAGATTTTTGGATCAAGGGAAAATAGAAGCAATATATTATATTTGCTAGAAAAGGGAAGGGCCAAAAGAGATATTAAATTGGATTTTTTTAGAATTAGAGAGTGAAGCTACCATAAATTTAAGGTTAAATATAAATCAATAAAGGGAATATGACTTGATTGAAAGAGTTTTCAAAAATTTTAAATGTTTTAGCAATTAGTGTAGATGGAAAATCCTGAATAAAATGGCAGCTGAAGGATTAATTCTATTTACTTATTCTGTGGACAAAAGATAAATATGCACATACATACCATAGTTGATACTTTCCATTCAGTAATGTCCATTAATAAGCAGGAAGTTGGTGTTACAGAGCTCCGATTATATGTTCTGAAGTCAAAGCCTTGTAGTTTAAGTAATCCCTGAAAACCTTTACCATACTAATATTTGTTAATCTATAGACTCAGTAGGGGAGGGATTCTAGAGAGTCAGGGAATTGCGAAAAGTAAAACAAGCAAAATTGATTACTTTGCCAGACTGTATAAATCCCATTTTGATGTGTTAATACACTCTCTAGATGGGTAGAATACTTAATTAAGTCGGCAAATAAACATGACACTGAATGGAGGTGTGACAATGGAAAAATTTTACTTCTAGTGAAATTTGAAAAGATCATATTCAACCATATATTACACTGCTAGATATTTTAAGTTTTAAGTTAAATGTTTGGAAAATTAAATTACTTATAAAGTAAGTTAAATTTGTTGATATATAATAAAATTGAGCATGCATTTTGAACTTATATTGAATTATGTATCAGAATTTTAAGAAAGCATCAGATAAAATTCAGTTTTTTCTTATGTATTGGATTGCTTTAACAACATATCCATAGGAAATTCATCCATTAGACCAATGTTCATTAAGCACAGACTATGTTCCCAATACATTTATTGTTTTCCATAACAGAGAGACAGAGGGAAAATACAAAAAATAAGGGGTAAACTGTCTCTCCCTAAGTGGTGTTGAGGAAGCCCAAATTTGTTACATTTACTGATTTCCATTTTATAAGTATTCCCATAACTGCTGATTTCACGCCACTAACATGAAGAGTTAGAAGAGATGTGCCCATTTAGCTCTTGCAAGCCAATTCAAAGTAGTTGTAGCATACCACCAATTGGTCTAAAGTTATGCAAAAAGTGTACTTGGCTTTTAGTTATAATGGGCATCTGGTCTGCAACTTATTCTCAATTGGTCCGTAAAAATATTTATATAAAAGAAGATAGTTATATAAATATAAAATATATATCTCAATCTAAATGTATATACACATATTGAGAGAGAGAACCGTAAGTCAAGTAAGATAAAATGAGTAATAGCATATGGAAATATTTTCTAATATTCTTTTAATTTTCTGTTCAAATCATTTCAAGATAAAAAATTAACTGAAAATGAGAGAATGACCAAGAGTAATTGGAGAAGAATATAGTTGATAAGACAATGTACTATTTAATATAATAAAGCAGATAAAAACAAATGTAATTATATAACCAGATATCAAAAAATAATTTAAATAGGGGCGCCTGGGTGGCTCAGTGGGTTAAAGCCTCTGCCTTCGGCTCAGGTCATGGTCCCGGGATCCTGGGATCGAGCCCCACATCGGGTTCTCTGCTCCGCAGGGAGCCTGCTTCCTCCTCTCTCTGCCTGCCTCTCTGCCTACTTGTGATCTCTGTCTGTCAAATAAATAAATAAAATCTAAAAAAAAATAATAATAATAATTTAAATAATATCCCCAGTACATAAGACAACTTTTTACCTTAGAAAAGAAAGTGGGGGCGCCTGGGTGGCTCAGTGGATTAAGCTGCTGCCTTCGGCTCAGGTCATGATCTCAGGGTCCTGGGATCGAGCCCCGCATCTGCCTCAGCGTCCCTGCTGAGCAGAGAGCCTGCTTCCCCCTCTCTCTCTGCCTGACTCTCTGCCTACTTGTGATCTCTCTCTCTGTCAAGTAAATAAATAAAATCTTTAAAAAAAAAAAAAAGAAAGTGAATTGTAAGACATTGTACTCTAATAGCAACTAGAGGTGATGTTTGTCAGTTTGAAACATTTTAATATTGCTATAGTCCATGAGTAGTTCAAAATAATGAATAATCAGTCAATATCATATTCTTAAATTATGTATTAAATGCACAAAGATAGATCAGAGATTTGATAATACCAGAAACTCAGCAGTGGGTAAAATTGATTGAATGTACTTTATGCATGAATAAAAGAGTTTTTGATTTATTGACACTCTGCAGATTAATCTTAGACCACATGAAGCAATGAAGCAGAGTAGCAAATCTGATTTGTGGGAATTTGAAAGAACAACCTGGGAAGTTAAAAAATTGATCATTCTTTAATTTTTTTTTTTCAATGGGGCATCAGGATAAAATAAGAAATGTGACTTATAATTTTCTAATGCTTAAACGACAATACCTTTAAAATCTTTTTTATAAAAACAAATATTCCACTATGTAGATTGAAATTTCATAAACACATTTTTGTGCCTATGTAAGTAAGGGAAAAAGTTAAGATTAATATTTTTAGTAGGTGAGTTTTTATAATTTGTACTATTTCATGACTATCCATACTGAAAGAAATGATCTATCTTAACATAGATCCCTATTTTATGGGCTTTTTGTGGCCATGTATTCTACAAAATAGATGATGAAGGTGCAACAAATGCAAAAGGAAAATGGTTTTTGTGCCTCAGTATCAACTCTCCAAATGACTTTTTCCTATGAATAAATAAAGTCTTAAAACCTGTTTTGTGTAATGTGTTTTTCTATTCGCTATGCAGAGATGCCTTCCTCCCCATTTATCTCCCCCTTCTATTACATATGTTAGGGTGTTATAGTCAAGATGTTCCTTCATAACAGCTGGAAAATTATCAAGCCCTTATTTTATAGTAAGGTTCATCATTAATAAACACCATTTATTTTCTCCTTCATATAATACAAAAAATTGACCATAATGACATTTCCATGAACAAAATCATAATAGAGAATTATCAATTAACTAGAATTACTTTCTCATTTGTCTTCCATATTCAGATTTTGAGGTAAGAATTCTATCATAAGACCAACAACCAAGTGCATTTCTGGGTTTTGTCCTATAATTTGAATAGATACATCCAACACCCCATTTATTTATATACAATACAATCCAGAGTTCATTAATGTTCAGAAGGATGGCCCTGAGACTGGACAGGTCCTTCAATCATCAACAAAAGATTTTATTAAGAGAAATACAATGCATCTTTTGCAAATATAATCCAATTTCCTGACTAAGAAACATGTTTAAAATTTTGTGACAATGCTAACCTTAACACCCACTTATTAAGTAGTCTAGTTAATTAATGCTTTATTACTAAATGTAACAATAGTAAGGCACTCTTTACATTCAAGTTGATAACTCAAACCAGTGACTAAATTTGTAATTTCTAAAAACTTAAGGTCTCTAACATTAATAACAGCAGACAAAAATATTCAAAGAAACAAAAATGCACCAAAAAAGTATTAATTGTCAAAAGCCTTGAGATAGAGAAAAAAATATCAACTATTCACTAGTATGTAAGCCAGTAAAAGAAAATGATTTGGATTGTTTATAAGATATTTGAATTTAAATTCAAGTACTACAATTTCTATACCTTGTACTACCAAGAAAAATATCCAAATAGAAAAATTTATGTTTCTCTCTAACAAAATCCCTATTTCTTGATAGCTATGATATTCATGCTCATCTTTCCAATTCTGTTAGTGTAGTTGTGTTATCGACATAAATTTCAAAAGTATTTAATGAATGGCACAGGTGACAAAGCAGAAAGATATGTTGTTTTTCAATCCCTTGGAATTTTTATTTAGATGAGGTTTCTGCATTTATAAAAGAAAAAATATGGTACAGTTTAAGTATTTGATAATAATATGCTTTCTAAGGCAATTCTTTTGGGATGATATCATAGAATACTTCTTGGTGATTTTTAAAGTATTAATTACTAAGGATATGCTTTTCAATATGTATTACTTAAATATACTCAAAACAACCACAAAAAATCACATCCAAACATGTTTGGGATGTATTGAGTACCAAATGATCTCTTGAAAAAATGCACATTTAAGTCTCTGAGAAGTCCTGTGATAAGGAAACAGTCCTATTTAAAGAATATGTAGGTGTATGCTAGCTCTTCATATAAATATAATTTAAAAGATTCAAGCAACTAATCATGGAAGGATGTACGGTGTGTAAAGATCCATGAGGTTCACATAATTCAGTTTGCTATTAAGACTGTATTAAGTGGAATAACATATGTGGAATGACCAAAATGAAGATTTGACTTGCCAATTCTTAATAATTTTCCCAGTTCATAAAATTTTCAATGCTTCTTTATGGTGTAGAGCTAGAAAAATGACTTTACTGAAGGAATTGTCATACTTCTAGCTCTACACCATAAAGAAGCATTGTAAGATGTTTCCCATTCTAGTTAATAAGGAGATGAGGAAAAATTATCTAGTATTTTAAAGAAGGAAAGGAATTCAGAAGATAGAAAGTTAAGATGACTCCATGAGGTTGAATTCAAATTATTAAAATAGATACCAAAAAAAACATGTATTTATAGCCAAGATGTAGTAACAGAAACTGGATTTAACTACCTAACTGAGGAAAAAAAAAATTTTTTTAACATTTTAAAAAAGACAAAACACATGAAACAATTCTCAAGATATTAGACATCAGGCAATAAAGGTCAGTGCTCCCTGACATGGGAAATAAATGAGGTAAGCCTTAATGTTGCTCCAGATTACTCCCTGGGTACCAAGTAATAATGCAAGAAGGGAAATCCAAAGCAGAGTTAGGTGGTTTTCTTAAGTTGAATAGACTGACATGGAAATCCAGGAAGGCCAAAGCATCCAGAATCACAGGGAATAAAACATAGCACAGAGACAATTTTAGATATAAGCAAGATACCCATTTGAGTATTCAGCTGAGTATTGATCAATGCACACTTTTAAAGGAACCTATGCAAAGCCAGGTTAAAAACAAAACAAAACAAAACAAAACAAAACAAACCTACCCCAACAGATTAGAAGAAACAATCACCAAGGAATAGTGCTCTGGAATAGTAACTGTTTCCATTAACCAGAGTGAAAAAAAGAAAAAAATCTCATAATTCGGGAGACAACGGGAAGAGTACTTAGAAAAGTTTTGCCTCATTTGGGGAATAATTAGCTTGAGGCTGAGACCTGCTCATGAACTGCCTAATTTGTTATTAAAGAAAGGCACTAATTATTTCCAACTAACTTAACCACATCTCGAAATAATATTCAAAAATACTTAAAGAAATACAAATCATCCAGCACCAACAAGGCAAGGTTCACCATGGTTGGTATCCAATTAAACATTCTAGGCCTTCAAAGAAGAAAAACACTACCCAAAATTAATTTTACTTTTTTAAAGATTTTATTTATTTATTTGACAGAGAGAGAGAGAGAGATTCCAAGTTGGTAGAGAGGCAGGCAGGGAGAGAGGGGAATCAGGCTCCCTGCTGAGCAGAGAGCCGGATGCAGGGCTCAATCCCAGGACCCTGAGATCATGACCTGAGCAGAAGGCAGCGGCTTAACCCCCTGAGCCACCCAGGCATCCCCAAAATTAATTTTAAAAACTCAACCAATCTAATCATGCCAAAAATGACACATCCAGTAGATCTGTTATATAAGGATATTAATAAATTACTAAAAATGTGTTTATACCATATGCTTAAGAAGCTACAGGACATTTGAACATGTTAAGAGGTGACATAGAAAATATGAAGGGGGTCTATATTGTACTTCTACAGATGAAAACTACAATGTCTATTAATAAAGATACACTTGATGGGATAAATGACAGATTACACATTGCAGAAAATATAGCTGAAGGCATAGGAGTGGAAATCATCCAAAATGAAACACAGAGAGAAAAATTACTGAAAAACATTGAACAGAGCATCAGTAAACTGTGGAACAACTTCAAGCTTCCTGGTATATTTATAATTAAAGTAGAAGAAAAGGAGAAGGGAGTGGGGACACCAAAAGTATTTGAATTAATGGCCAAAATTTTTTTAAATTGATGAAATTTAGAAATTTGCAAATAGAAGTAGCTGAACAAACCTCAACCACAGGGGCACCTGGGTGGCTCAGTGAGTTAATCCTCTGCCTTCGGCTCAGGTCATGATCTGGCATCCTGGGATCGAGCCCCGCATCACACTCTCTGCTCAGCAGGGAAACTGCTTCCCCCTCTCTCTCTCTGCCTTTCTCTCTGCCTACTTGTGATCTCTCTGTCAAATAAATAAATAAAATCTTTAAAAAAAAAAACCTCAACCACAAAAAATTTAAAGAAACTACTCTAAGACCAATTACAATCAATCACTTAAATTATCAATAAAGGGAAAATTATATAAGGAATCAGAGGCAAAAAAAGCACAGAAAATACAAAGGAACAGAGATAGCAGATTTCTTGTCATAAACAATGCAAGTTCAAATAGTGGAGTAATATCTTTAAAGTATAAAATAAATAATTCTATCAACCTAGAATTCTTTATTCAGGGAAAATACCTTTAAAAACAGAAGGTGAAATAAAGAATCTTTTAGGATCTAATGAAGCTGAAAAATTATTAATAGACTTGAATATAAGAGGTGTCAAAGAAAAGTCTTCAGAATGAAAGAAAATAATACCAGAAGGAAATGTAGACCTGCAAAAGGAATGAAGAGATTGGAAATAGTAACTATGTGGGTAATTATATTTATTTTATTATCAAAATTCTTTGAAGGATAACCAATTGTTTTAAACAAAATAATAAAAACAAAATAATAAAAATGTATGTGAGATTTATAATATGTAGTAAAATAAAATATATAGTATTAACACAAAGTCCAGAAGGGGAGAAATATAGTTTACTAGTATAAGATTCTTGGGGTGCCTGGGTGACTCAGAGGGTTAATTAAGCCTCTGCTTTCTGCTCAGGTCATGATCCCAGGGTCCTGGGATTGAGCCCTGCATCGGACTCTCTGTTCAGCAGAGAGCCTGCTTCTCCCTCTTTCTGCCTGCCTCTCTGCCTACTTGTGATCTCTGTCAAATAAAAAAATAAAATCTTTAAAAAAAAAAAAAGGATTCTTATACTATACATGAAGTATGTATAATGTCAATTAAAGGTAAGCAGTGATATCAAAGGTATTATAAAACATAAACCAGCCATTAAATTAACAAAAAACCTATAGTTAATAAATCAACACATAAAATTAAATGAAATCATAAAGTACTATCTAATTAATCTCCCCAAAACAGTGGTAAAAGTGAGGGGAGAACAAAGAAAATATGGGACAAGGGGGTAAAAAAAGCATGACAGTAAAATGAAACTTGCATATATCAATAAACACATTAAATATAAATGTTTAAACACCCCAATTAAAAGACAGAGATTGTCAGATTGGATGAATAAATAATACCTAATTGTATGGTGTCTATAAGAAACCCACTTTAAATGCAACAACCAAATAGTTTCACAATTAAAAAAAAAACCCTAAAAACAGAAAAAGTACCATGTTAACATGAGTCAAAAGAAAGCTGTAGTGGCTATATTAAATTGGACAAAATAAGTTTTAGAACAAAGAATTTTACCTGGAATAAAGAGGGTCATTTCACAATGATAAAGAGCTCAGTTCATCAAGAAGACATAATAACCCTACGAATTTATGTCTCTAATAAAAGAACTTCAAAATACACAAAGCAGTAACTGATAGAACTAGAAAAAGAATAGATAAATCCACAATTATAATTGAAGATTTCAACACCTCTCAGTAATTGACAGGGCAGGTAGACCCAAAATCAGTAAGAATATAAAAGTTAGCCTAGGGGGTGCCTGGGTGGCTCAGTGGGTTAAGGCTGCTGCCTTCAGCTCGGGTCATGATCCCAGGGTCCTGGGATTGAGCCCCGTATCGGGCTCTCTGTTCAGCGGGGAGCCTGCTTCCTCCTCTCTCTCTGCCTGCCTCTCTGCCTACTTGTGGTCTCTGTCTGTCAAATAAATAAATAAAATCTTTAAAAAAAAAAAAAGTTAGCCTAGATTGTCATGGCAGAATTCATTGCTGCACTTTTCTTAAGCTGTGTATTTGAAATTTAAGAATGCTATAAAGAGGGTATAAAAAGAAAATTGTTTTATAGGTTAGTTCAATAGGGGAAAGCTAGTAATTTTTTTATTACAAATTTATAACACCATATGATATCACTCATGTGGAATTTAAGAAACAAAACAAATGAACATGGTGAGGGGAAAGAGAGGGAGGTAAGTCAAGAAACAGGACTCTTAACCAACTGATGGTTACTGGAGGGGAGATGAGTGGGGATGGATTAAAGAGTTAATGGGAGCTAAGGAGGGCACTTGTTTGTTTTTTTGTTTGTTCTTAATTTTATTTCTTTTTCAGTGTTCCAAAATTCATTGTTTATGCACCGCACCCAGTGCTCTATGCAATATGTGCCCTCCTTAAAACCCACCACCAGGCTCTTGTGAGGAGCACTGGCTGTTACATGTAAATGATGAATCACTAAATTCTATACCAGAAACCAATATTACACTGCATGTTAACTAACTGGAAGTTAAATAAAAACTTTGAAAGAAAAATGATGTGTAACAAACCATAACTTTGATGTTACATATACTCATATTATCTGTTTTAGTTTTTCCTAATTTATATAAAATTATTTAGCCTGTGCCATTTTAAAGAACTCAATAATACCTACAGATAAAAAGTTTCCATAAAGTGGTTCTTATATACCTGCTATAAATATAATGAAATATAATATGAGCATTGTATATTTTATAGTGATAAAAATAGCAAGAATGCTATCTAGTACCTATAGTCCAAGAAAATTTTTTTCATTTAAAAGAGCTTAAATACTGATTGCTACCAGATAAAGTTTCTGTTAATCATTAATAATAAGTTTAGAATAGAAACCCTGAGTTTAATTAGACTTTGTTGACTAAAAAGATTATAAAATATAATTAGGAAAAAAAAATCCTTTCAAGGCAGTCATTGTTAATATTTTACAATAAGAGTTTGACTTTAGTCTTAGCAATTTCTAGATGGAAAACTCTTAGCACAAGCTTTCAGCATTAGTGTATTAATGTCTAATAATCAGGTAAGTGATTCTTCCATTAGACCATACTTCCTCCATGATGGCAAGACTCATAAAGAGGGTGTGAAATTACTTTATCACACTTATTTCATAGAAGTTCTTTTACACAGACAACACATTTTCAAGGTACCATGTGTAAGCAAATTCTAGTTTTAAAGTAAAGCAATGAAGGGGACTGGGTGGCTCAGTTGGGTAAGCATCTGCCTTGGTTCAGGTCATGATCCCAGGGTCCTATGATGGAGTCCCTGTTCAATGGGGAGGCTGCTTCTCCCTCTCCTACTCCCCCTTCTCTCTCTCTCTCAAATAAGTAAATAATTTTTTTTAATAAAGTAAAGCAATGAAGTAGATGTATTTGTCTTTCATACCTCATGACTATTTTTGACACAAGATCCTATGTATAGATAATTTTTCTGAAGTCATATTGGGGCACTGACCTTATTACTCTCACTCTTTTCTCAACTTCCACACTAAATAGTTTTTAAGATGTGAAGAAAAAGCCTTTATTTAGCAATTTACCTAAATTGATTTAACTCTTCAAACTTGATTTGAACTTGAATCTTTAGGAGTCTGAAAGCTGTCAACTTTTCTTAAGAATACCAGTTAGGGAGGTGACAGTGCACATGTAGTTGAAGATTTATATGGAAGAACTGATTCAGTGTCCTTAATTTAGACACTGGTTATAAGTTCTTTATACCAACATTTTCTGTGCTCTAAAAAAGAAATACTAAAACAATTATAAAATAAAATAACAAAATATAAAAATATTTTCTATTAAAGTAAAATATTGTATAAATGCAAATTAACTGTAACATCGTAGAATAAGATGCATATTGATAGATGTTACATACAGTACAGTACTTTGATGCTTTATGTAAACAAGGTATTAACCTCAAGTTTTAAAGCTAACATAAACCATAAAGACTATCTGGAAAAATTCCAGATGGCCTGAAAATTTGGGAGAAACCTCTGCTCCAAATCATGCCATTGGTAGAGAAAATATACTAAAAGAGCTAACTAAGGACACCTGGGTGGCTCAGTCAGTTAAGCGTCTGCCTTCAGTTCAGGTCATGATCCTGGGGTCCTGGGATGGAACCCTGCATTGGGCTCTCTGCTCAGTGGGAAGCCTGCTTCTCTGTCTCCTGCTGCTGCTCCCACTGCTTGTGTTCTCTCTCTCTCTCTCAAAAAATTAAAATTTTTAAAATCTTTTTAAAAAAAGAGCTAACTGAAAGTTATTTTTTGGGTTATTAAAGATGACTATTGCAAAAGATTATAAGCTGAGCAGAAAGTGCAAAATGCTGATTGAACGATAGTTGTACAGTAGCTGTACTCCAATCAGGGAGCAGGGAGTGAAGTCCAGGGAATCAAATTTTGTAGAGTGACTCAAAACGCTACAAAGCAGAAGGTTAGGCTTACTATTAGTAACCAAGATTAAAGCTTTCCCTTGAGATAGAATATTTAAGTAACAGTTACCAAACCACTGCAAGAAATATTGTCTATAATGGAGGTAGAGAACTCTGGTTTGGACTGGGAGGTAGATCAATGAGTATTATGATGAAGGAAACCATACAATTGTTAAAACACTAGACAGGTAGCATTAGGAAGAGAAAAACAGCAATTACTAGTACAATATAAACATACAAGTGAAATAATTCTAATTCAAATTGCAAATGCAAAACAAAATTCCTAAACATGGAAGTATTTAATGCTAAGAAAAATAGCTGCCAAAATGTACAAATCAATTATGAATTTTTCCATATGTATAATTAGATAAAAACTATGACAGAGGTTTAAAAATAAATATATTTATGTTCCTCAAAGATACTATGTGACATCATAATATTACTTTAAAAATATTCCTACAGAACATGAAAAGATGCTTGGCATCAATAGCCCTGAGGAGTATGTGAATTAAAACCACTATTAGATATCACTGCACATCTACTATAATGGATAAAATAAAAGTATTGATAGTATGCATATTACTGGCACTACATACATATGTACATACATGCATACTAAACTCTCACAAATTGTTGGTAGTAATGAAAAATATTATAGCCTCTCTGGAAACTGTTTTGGCAGCTTCTTATAAAATTAAACATATACTACCATATGACCTAGCAATCCCACTCTTGGGAATATACCCTAGAGAAAGAAAACTTGTGTTTATACCAAAACAAAAACAAAGCAAAACAAAAAACCTGTTCTCAAATATTTACAGAAACTCTATTAAAATCTCCAAAACTGTAAACAACCCAAATGTCCTTCAACAAGTGAATATATTTAAAAAAACAAAAACTAAGAGGGACCTGGGTGGCTCAGTCTGTTGAGCATCAGACTCTTGGTTTTGGCTCAGGTCATGATCTACAGGTAGTGAGATTGAGCCCTGCCTCAGGCTCTGTGCTCAGTGGGAATCTGCTTGGAACTCTTTCTCTCCTTCTCCCTCTGTGCCTCCTCCCCTAAAACAATAACAGCAAAAAACAAGGAAACAAACAAACAAAAAAAACACACCACAATCACACTGCATTATTCTACGTATACCAACCTGTGTATGTAGAAGTAAAGAGCAAAGAACAATTTCTGGGAGCTATAAACTGATGAATTCCCAGGGCTCAAATGGGTAGAAAATATTTAGATCCCATTGATATGACATGATCAAAAAGATAAAGGTATAGTGATAGAGAATAGCTTATTTGTTACTAGGGGTTAAAGATTTGAGGAGAATATGCTAAAGAATATGGGGGTGGATTGTGATGACAATGTCTGTATCCTGATTGTAATGGTAATTACAGTATAAGAGTGAGAGTTAAGAATCATGCATGTGAGAATAATAAATTTTACTGTATGATAACTTAAAAATTTACATACACATAGTATATAGATAATATATGCATATTACCTAGAACTTCTGCTTTCATCTACAAAGGAATAACTAGTATAGGTCTTTATTACCACCTGTAAGCAATTAGAAACTGGACAAAATACATGAAACAACTACTGTTAGACATTGAACCAGAGGCAGGGAAGGACTGTTGTACATAAGGAAGGGAAACAAATAAGAGGAGTCCTACAATCTCCTAGATAGATTTCACACAAATTTAGACACTGTGAGAGAAAGGATTAGTGACCTTGACATAGCAACAGAAAATATCCAAACTGAATATGCAAAGAAAAAATACTGCCAATGAGGAAGGAGGAGGAGAATAAGAAGGAGGAATAAGATGAAAGGAGGAGAGGGTGGAGAAGGAGGAGAGGGAGTTGGATGAAATGGAGAAGAATAAGAACAAAGAAAAGAAGACAAAGGGGGAGGAAGAGAAGGAAGGAAATTCAGGAATGAGGGACACAATATTAAATAGTCTAGTATATTATATGTGTCACTGAAACTCCATAAGAAGAAAGAGAAAGAAGAGGGTGGAAATATTTAAATAAATATCAAGGAGAATTTTCAAATTTGATAAATATTATAATATTACACATTCAAGAAACTCAATAAAACCTCAGCAGAATACACTAAAATATATCAGGGCACATCATTATCAACTTTCTGAAAAGCAGTAATAGAAAGAAAATCTTAGAAGCTACTAGAGGACAAAGACACAAGACACACAGAAGAACACGGTATTATTAGACTTTTGGTGGTGCAAACCAAAAGACATGGGAATGAAATTTTTAAAGACTTTTATTTATTTGAAAGAGAGAGAGAGTGAGCTGGGGGGAAGGGCAGAGAGAGAGAGAGAGAGAGAGAAGCACATTCCCCACTGAGCAGGGAGCCCTATGCTCGGGACTTTACCCCAGGACCCTGAGATCATGACCTGAACTGAAGGTAGTTGCTTAACCAACTGAGCCACCCAGTTGCTCCTGGAATGAAGTTTTTAAATTGCTGAAAGTCAAGGGAGAATTGAATTCACAGCAAAAGAAGAAAAAAAAAAGCTTTCAAAAGTAAAAGTAAAATTTAAAAGAATTGTTAGGTTTCTCAGGTGGAAGGAATGATGCAAGTTGAAATCATAGAACTGTAAAAAGTAGTAAGGACCACCAGAAATAGTAATATGTGGATAAATACAATAGATATTTTTTCTCATGTGTAAATTATTTTAAAAAAGAACTGACTGCTTAAACTAAAAAATAGTGACAATGAAGGGCAGTATCTGTAAGATGGTGGAGTTGGAGGTCTCTATCCCACATCTCCCCACAAAAATGAAATTTTGGCAGCTATCCAGGGGGGAAAAAGTGTCTTTGGGGGCTTTGGGATCCAAGTAGGAAGTTACAAAACCCTGGTGTAACCCAAAACTGAGGAGGTCTGCTTTGGCAAGGCAGTCTCATGTACAACTAGCAGGTTGTGCCACCTACGGTACTAGTTGTGGGCTGGAAGCAGGTCTCTCTCTGAATTTGGCTCTGGCCCCGCGTGTTCACATCCTATCACCAGCCTCTTCTGCCAAGGGCCCACGAGGTGCTACACAACTCAGTAACTCCAATAACTGACCTGCCAACCTCAGACCCAACTGTGGTCCTTATAGCAGTGCCATGACTATACTCCAGCCCTGCCCTATTGAGGTCCTATGGCAATCCTGCCTGCTCACCAAGAGGCCTGCCCAGAGACCCCAGATGCACCTAAACTAACGATCTTGCAGAACTGGGATCTGATTGTAGTTCCTGAAACAGTCCTGTGGCCTGCATTCAGCCCCACTTTACCTTAGTTTGGTGGCAGTCCTGCTGCCCAAGGATCTGCCCAAGGATATAGCAAAGACCATATCCATAGGTCAATATTTCAGAGGAACATAGATAAAAAAGTCCTCAACAAAGTACTAGCAAACCAAATTTAAAACTTTATTAAAGTGCTCACATACCATGATCAAGATTTATCCCTGAGATACAAGCATGATGGTTCAACATATGTGAACCAATAAAGGTGGTATAGCATATTAACAGAATGAAGAATAAAAATCATATGATTATCTAATATATATAGAAACACATTTGACAAAAATCAATATGCTATCATGATAAAAATGCTCAAAAAATTTGGTACAGAAGGAATTTATCTCCATATAATAAAGGCCATATATGACAAGCCCACAGCTCATATAATAGTCAACAATGAAAATGTTTTTTTCCCTCTAAGATCAGCAACAAGACACGGATGCCCATTGTCACCATTTTTATTCAACAAAGTACTGAGAATCCTAGTGAGAGCAAATAGGCAAGAAAAAGAAAAAAAGGCATCCAAATTAGAAAAAGAAGAAATTTTAAATTTTCTCTGTTTGTAGAGGACATGATCTTAAATAATAGAATACATTATAGAGTCCACCAAGGTCCTAGACTGTTAAGACTAATACATGAATTCAGTAAATTTGCAGGACACAAAAAATCAATACAGAGCAAACATTTTACAGTAACAACAAATTATCTGAAACAAAAATTAACAAAAAATCACATTTTACAATAATATCAAATATATAAAAAATATATATCATATAAATATATCATATAAACATATTATAAATAACATATATATGTTAAATATACAATATATATTATATATAACATGATATATTTTATGTATATATGTATGTTATATATTTATATATTATATATAACATGATATATTTTATGTATATATGTATGTTATATATTTATATGTCATAGAAATATATATTTAAAATACATAAAAGTATATATATGTATATATATATATATACATATTTAGGAATAAATTTAACAAAGGAAGTGTAAGATCAATACCTGAAAACTAGAAAACATTGATGAAAGAAATTGAAAAAGACAGGGCACCTGGGATCCTGGATGGCTCAGTAGGTTTAGAGGCTGACTCTTGGTTTTGGCTCAGGTTATGATCTCAGGGTCCTGGAATCAAACTCCACATTAGGCTCCACTGGGGAGTCTGCTTGAGATTCTCACTCATTTTCCCTCTATTCCTCCCCTTGCTCACATTTTCTCTCCCTAAAATAAATAAATAAATCCAGGGATGCCTGGGTGGCTCAGTTTGTTAAGTATCTGCCTTTGGTTCAGGTCATGATCCCAGGGTCCTAGGATTGAGCCCCAATCCTTGCTCAGGGAGCCTGCTTCTCCCTCTCCCTCTGCCTGCCACTCCCCCTGCTTGTTCTCTCTTTCTCTGTCAAGTAAATAAATAAAATCTTAGAAAATACATAAATAAACCTTTTTAAAAAAAGAAGTTGAAAAAGAAATAAATGGAAAGACATCCCTTGTTCATAGCTTGAAAGTTAATATTATTAAATATCCATACTACCCAAAGTGATCTATAGATTCAATGTAATCTTTATCAAATGTCCAATGGACTTTTTTCACATAAATAAAAAAAAATCCTAAAAAAATATGTGGAAGTACAAAAGACCTCAAATAGCCAAAGCAATCTTGAGCAATAATAAAGCTGGAGACTTCACTTTTCCTGATTGCAAAATATAAAGCTACAGTAATAAAAACAATATGATATTGGCATAAAGACAGACATTTAGATCAATGGGACAGAATAAAGGTCCAGAAAAAAACCCACATATTTGTGGGTCAACTGATCTTCAACAAGCATACCCAAAATACACAAAGAAAAAAGGATAATCTCTTTAATAAATGGTGTTGGCAAAACTACCTATCTACAGGCGTTAAGTATAAAATTTGACCTTCAACTTATACCATATACAAAAATCAACTCAAAATGGATTAAAGGCTTAAATGTAAGATCTGAAACTGTAATACTACTACAAAAAACTTAGGGAAACATCTTAACACCAGTCTGAACAATGAAGCTTTGGACATGACCTCAAAATCACAAGCAAAAGAAGCAAAGATAGTTAAGTGGAACTACATCAAACTAGCATGCTTCTTCACAGCGAAAGAAACAACCAACAAAGTGAAGACACAACCTATGGCATGGGAGAAATAATTTGTAAATTATACATCAAATAAAAATCAATATCTAAAATATATAAGGAACTTGTATAACTCAGTAGCATAACAACCTGTTTAGAAGATGAGCAAAATAGAAACTTCTTTAAAGAGGACATACAAATGGCAGATAGGTATATGAAAAGGTGCTCTACATTACTAATTATCAGGCAAATTCAAATCAAAATCACAATGAGATATCACCCATACCTAGTAGAATGGACATTTTCAAAAAGAAAAAAGATAACAAGTGTTGGCCAAGCTGTGGAGAAAAGGGAAAGTCTGTGCTTTGTTTGTGGGAAAGTAAATTGTTAATGCCATTTTGGAAACAGTATGGAGGTTTCTCAAAAAAATTTAAAAAGTAGAACTGTTGTATGATTCAGAAACTCCACTTCTAGGTATATATCTAAAGGGAATGAAATTAGGATCTCAAAGAGGTATCTGCACTCTCATGTTCATTGCAGCATTATTCACATCAGCCAAGATATGGAAACAACCTGAATGTCCATCTATGGATAAATGGATAAAGATGTGGTATATATGTATAGAATGGGATATTATTTACCTTTAAAAATATCAGCTTTTAAAAAGAAAAGAAAGATATACAGACATTTGTGAAAACATGGATTGTGACAACATGGAAGACAATTATGTTAAGTTAAATAAGCCAAGGGAGAAAGACAAATACTACATTGTCAGACAAGACAAATACCGTGCTTATATGTGGGATCTAAAAAAGTCAAATTCGCAGAAATGGAGAGTAGAGTGGTGGTTACAAGGGGCTATTGGAAGAGGGAAATGGGGAGAGGTTAGTTAAAGGGTATAAAGTTTCAGTTATGCAGGGTGAGTTAGTTCTGGAAAGCTAATGTGTAGTATGTTAACAATAGTTAATAATACTGGATTGTATATCTGATTTTTTAAAATATTTTTATTTATTTATTTGAAAAATGGAGCAAGAGAGAGAGGGAGAGATCATGAGCAGGGGGGAGGAGCAGAGGGAGAAGCAGACTCCCTGCTGAGCAGGGAGCCCAACTCGGGGCTCCATCCCAGGTCCCCAGGGATCATGATCTGAGCTGAAGGCAGACACTTAATGACTGAACCACCCAGGTGCCCCTGTATATCTGATATTTGATAAGAGTAAATCTTAAGTATTCTCACCACATACATGTACAAAAAAGATAGTTATGTGAGATGATAGATATGTTAATTAGACTGATTACGGTTATCATTTAACAATGTACACATATATCAAAACATAAATTTATCCAACTTAAATATATACAACTTTTATTTTTTATTATAACTCAATAAAGCTAGAAATAAATAATGACAATGAATTATGGAACCTGTAACATGCATAGATGTATAAGGAATGATATAGTAGCACAGTGGAAAACATTAAAGAATATGATAATGTCAAGAGTTGATGGAGATGTAGGATGAAATAAAAACTGTAATACATTTCTTATAAAAATGAAAATTAGCACATTTTGAAAAATATTTGGTAATGCCTGGTAAAGTGGAAACTACCCTTAACTGATGACCCAGTAATTATACTCTGAAAAGGTGGAGGAATATTTGTCTACTAAAGGAACTTACACAAACGTCCCCAAAAAAATATCTGTAAGGAAGTTTATTGCAGTGCCGTTATAATGTTGAAGACACACATATAGACACAAAAGAGAAAATGACAAAATTACTGAACAGGGAAATGGACAAGTTTAGATGTAATGCCTACTTAAATTCACATAATTAGTAAGGAATCCAAGAACAGGATCCTGGTTGGAATGCCCTGGACTCCTTGTGGTACACCAGAGAAACTATGTCTAGGAAAACACCCTTCACAAGGAACTGAATTGCAGGATACAGGGACCATGTCAAAGGATTCCTAAGCAAAATGAGAATAAGAAAAAACTGTGTAGCTAAAACTCAGTCTCAGACATGATAAGATTAAATAGAGTACACTACCTCTTTTTTGTCTTTTTCTATTCTGTGCTGATAATTCATTAATTCAACATATACTTATTGAATTCCTTGAACACATTCAAATGAGGTACCTGTTTCATTTTGTCTAGTAAAGAATTCATCAAACTGTCTGTTGGTTCGCAACCTTGGGAGCTAACTGGGTAAAATCTGAAACTGGCCCCTGCACATGGAGGGCAAGGAGAAACTAAAGAAAGAGGGAGGTCTCTCCAGGCCAGTAGGGGGCAGGTATAATAAGCAAAGGAACTTACTCACAAGGTTTGTCTTGAACAGCTGCAAGACAAGTAGATCTCCAAGTCCACCTGCCAGAATCTTGTAAGATAGACATAGATCTATATATAGATCTTAATGGGGTTCTTCATTCACACATACCATCCAGATGGTCTCAACAACACCTTGCTTTCTCAAGTCTGCATCCTGGAAAATGGTCTGGTAGGAGCAGTGGGCAGAATGTACATTCCAAGGACAGGGGAGGGAGTGAGGGACTTCGGATTACCCAGGCCCAGCTCTGAAGTCAACCAGCGGTCACGTATAGTATAATTGAGTATAATTGCTGGGTCATTGGTTAACGGTAATTTCCACTTTACCAGGCATTACCAAATTTTTTCAAAATGTGCCAATATACATTTTTATAAGAAATGAATTAGAATTTTTATTTCATCCTACATCTCCACCAACTCTTGACATTATTATATTCTTTAATGTTTTCCACTATGCTATTATATCATTCCTTATACATCTATGCATGTTACAGGTTCCATAATTCATTGTCATTATTTCTAGCTTTATTGAGTTATAATCAAAACACTGTTCAGGAATGCCTACTCAAAAATCACTCATTTGTTAATTTAAAACTAATGACTGAATTCCTTACACTTCCCACTGTTTATCTCCTACCATATCTATAGTCAAGACTGGATCAAAAGGTCTGCTACATCTGAATTTATTTTCCAGTGTAAACAGAAAAATTCCCTTTGTCCCTTTGACATTCATTATATACGTAGCTATTTTTAAAATACCAAATTTGAGAAGGATTTTCCCTTTGTTTAATGTTTTACTTATAGGAGTTAACAACTTTATACATATCAGCCCCTAGTGTTATGATACCATTTTAATTTAGAAACAGATGACCATTATTTCACTGTAAGGCATTTTCCAGATTTATAGAGTCATAAACCTGATGGCATTTTGGGGATGTTCACAATGGAAAGCAATAAGGAGCATCAGTATAATTATAACAAATAGAAATGTTATCTTGCCTGGCAATTGTTTTATGTTTCAGCAGTTTTTCTTTTCTTTTAGTGAATTCACTGAAAGGCAAGGTTATTATGGATATTCTGCATTTAGCTGCTAAGTAGCCCTTGATGATTAGATGAATTAAAAAATCTTGATCTCCCCAATTTTCAGTCAAAAGGTAAAATATCAAATTCTTCTTACTTGAATGATTCTTGAAATTTCTATGATGTGTTAATAAGTTCAACTAATCAAAAATAATACTATAAAAGATAAGTTGTGAGCCTCTTCACATTCAAATATTTTCTTCTCTTCCCTGCTTAAATAATTTATTTCTAAATTCAATAAGCAATCTCTCAACAGAATGCCAGCAATTACCAAGGGGTAAATTAGTATAAATGCATATCCCCCTATAGGAAAAAATATCTTACTGATGATGAATCAGTGACATGATCTCTTTTAAAAACAGAGATTACTATTATTGCTGTTATTATTTTTGTTACAAGTTAAAAACAAATACTTTTACTCCTATCAACACTTTCATATTTAAATCCTAGGGATCTGTATGAGCATACCAATATATTAATGCACACCAGTCCTTTTTTATTTGAAATATAGTTATTTTTCCATTATTCAGAAAACAGAAGAGAAAAGTGGTATGGATAATTTAATAGCATGTCAATGAAATTCCTCTCTGTATTCGGATTGCATTTTGTAATAAGTTGTATAGCAGATTGTCTTTTTTAGCTCTTTGACTAAGCTAAAATGAATGGATTATTTTATTCCCTAAGCACATACATGTTCACCAAATTTGGTAGATTAAGACAAAAACAAAAACAAAAACAAAAAAGGAATGCTGTAAAGCCACCCCAGATGATTATACTCAAGTCCTACTTGGAAGTTTTACCTTGTACATGGCCAAAAAAGAATTAATCTGAACCCAGCCTTTCTTCAGATAGGATTTTCAAAAAGATTCCTTTTCAAAAAATATTTCTTAAACTCCTTAATGCATAGCCTTCTGCTGATTTGGGGTAATACAGAAAAAGACACAAGTCTCAAAATTGAATATAGTCTAGATAAGAAGCTAAGATATCTTTCCATCTTAAAGTTCTTCTACTGAAGTTCTATCATCAGTGTTCAAACATATTCACTCTCATACTATTAATGACAAATCCTTTCTTGAACCTAAATCTCCTTTTATTTATAGCTCTATCTTGCTGTTGACTTGACAACAAACCTTTGTGAGAAGTTATTTACCCACTCTGTCTCCATCTCTGTATTGGGGCTTTATTCCAATGTCCCATCCACATTACTAAATCAAATGAACAATCTTCACATGTTTGGACACTGAGAAGTTTTACACACTCATTCTCTTTATTTGTCTGAAAGTCAGCCCTTAGCTTCCTAATTTCATACCAAGGTCCTCTTGTTCTCCTTATCCACATTGTACTCTTCACAATTGGCTGGATTTTCTTCTGGCTTTCTTTCTAATTGATCTCTTCAGACAATTTCTTTCATTCCCATGACCTCAGTGAATATTTTTATGCTACTAACCCCCAAACTCTCCGGCTCATGTCTTTTTCCTGAGGTCCTGACCCGTTTATCCAGCTGCCTACTAGAAACCTTCCCTTTTACATTTCCTAGTCACTTCACACTTGACATATCTAAAATTGGCCATAATTTTGACTGCCAGATCTACTCCTCTTCTAATGTTTACTTAGTTGATGGACCCATCTACCTCCTTGTTCAAATATAGGTGATCCTTAACTCCTACTTTCTTTCACTCCCTATATATATTTAATCACCAAGTCCCTATGGACTCTAACAAGTGAACCTGTCTTACATCTGCCTTCTTCTCTTGGATGCCATTGTGGGATACCCTAGTCTAAGCCATGCTCACCATTCCAAAAGCTGGCAAATGTTCTTTTTCAATCTGTTTTCCATATTTTACCATAGCCTACATATCAGGCTTAATGTCTTTTAATCCTTTGTCACTGTTTTTATGATAATGTTCAAAATCTGTAATGCACTTGATAAGTGGATGGGAAAGGACTAACAGCAGACCTGCAATACATTCTCACTATGGAATGTCTTGGAAACAGCAAGAAAGATGTCAAAGAAAGGGGTCAAATCCCCTTGTAAACATGCTATTGACAGATCTGCTGTCAAGTACATTATTGGCATTTACCAGTGAGAAAGTCACTATTTATAGAATGCTTTTAGCAGGATATACCAGGTTTGTATAGGATTGTTAATGATAAACAAATATGAACTCAGGATTTATGGGGCATGGCTTCAGGAAAAATGTTATATAACCTATGTGATGATCAAAGTAATTCTTTTTCATGTAAATGATGACCTCATGCATCATTTAGATAGTTAATGTTTAAAAAGAATACATTTTAATATGTTGAGAAGGACCTGTGGGTTTACATTCGTTTTACCAAACTTCTTTATTTTGCCTAGTTCTTGAGATTACTTATATCCTTAATATTATTAATAAAGCTTGATACCAGATAAGCTTGCTGATTCTTAAGAGTCTGATCTGACAGTATGATCCTTTGAGTTAATTTAATAAGTCTTCATGCAGGTTAGTTTATTTTAAGACCTTGAGCCTCATCTTTTCTAGATCATAAACACTATAATCCAGCCTTACTAGACTTCTTGGACTTACTTTGGTTCCTTAAGTGCACTCATGCGTCTATCTCACTCTGAGATTTTGAATCAGCTGTTTTCTTACCTGGAATGCTATTCTCCTCACTCGTCTCTCTGCCTTCCTACTCTATTTAGCAACCGTAGTCACTTATTCTCTGTGTCTGTTAATCTCTAGTTTTCCTATACAGTTTCCTACTGAAGAATTTCTGACCCTACCTATATGTTACAATAACATCCTCTACTACTCCTTCAGTAACATTGACTACAACTATAAGACTGTACTCTGTGAAGGAAAGAATCTCATCTTTTCTAGACACCATTCTTAACCATAGCTTAGCAAAGCTTGTTACATAACAGGTAGGTGTTGAACAAAGTTTACTATTTTGGAACGTATCATAATTATTGGCCTAAAATAGCTCATAGCAGTTGAGATTTCAGGAAGTTCTTTATTATATTTACAGAACTATTAAAAAAACAGGTCTAGAGAAAATGTTTAAGAATACATCATTCTGGACCATGTGGGTGGCTCAATCCTTAAATGTCTGCCTTCGGCTCAGGGTCCTGGGACTGAGCCTCATGTCAGGCTCCTTGCTCCGCAGGAAGCCGGCTTCTCCCACTCCCCCTGCTTGTGTTCCCTCTCTTGCTGTCTTTCTCTATGTCCACAGAAACAGAACAGAACAAAGCAAAACAAAACAAAACAAAACAAACAAACAAAAAGAATATATCATTCTATTTTCTAGTTTCATATTATCTGAGAGCAAATTTTTTCTAATATGTGACCTCAGGAAAGTCACATAACCATTTAAGTTCCTCACTATAAAATGAGAGTGGTAATAATAAATTTTTAAGTGATAATGAAATAAATGTATTAAGATGTGCACTTTAATTATAAATAATCTTAAAATTGGACAAATGCCATTTTCTTAAAATGTTTTTGTGCATGCCTTTATTTTATTAAAAGTACATGTAGAATATATTCCAACCTTCAGTTCCTAATAGGAATTACATCTGCTTTATATTTACTACTCTCCTTATTTTGACACAGTATTCTCAAGGTATGACAGCAAGTTTGATAACTCATATGTGTTTCTATGAAACAATGCCAAACAACATCCAAATATATTTTTGTTAATATACAAAAAGGCTAGGAAGTATATTAGAAATGCAAAATGTTACAGCCAAACAATAATAACAATTTTTCTACCCTCCAAAAAGCACATTACTTCCCCTGTAAAAGAGCCTTCATGTATTATAAATTCCTTCCTGCATTACCAAAGTTACTCTATCATCATCTATACTCTTATCGGATTACCTAAATGTATAGGATGGACACCAGTCAATACTCCTGGAAAAATGCAATGTCTAGTGGGCTTTATGATTTTAGAAACAAGATAAAAGCCTTATGACTCAAAGAAAGCAATCAAATGCATTTTTGTAGCCACAAGCATCGTATTTACTTAAAGGATTGTGACTATAAAAGCAAATCTCTCTTACTGGAAGCCGGGACAAAAGCTGTCAGGGAACAGGGTAGTAAATAGCTCTGAAATTGTTTTCTTTGCTTCATTTCAAAAGCTTAGGGCCACCAATGTTTGACCTTTTACAGATGGAATGGTTTCCTGCAGGTCCTGGTGCTGCACTGAATGCTGATGGTGGTATGGGCTTGATGCAGTCATCAAGAATGGTAAATATGCTCATCACTGGTGCATCTTCTGCATCAAGAACATTTCTCATTCAGTGACATTTGCTGGTTTTCTCTAAGAAAAGGTAGAGTGATTCTATTTTTCCCCCCAAACATTTTCCCTCTAGTCTCTTGACCAAACAGGGCAAGGAAAATTGTATAATTGTCCAAAATGATGCCATATAGCTTAGTCTAAGGAAAATAAAGAAGGTTGAACAAGAAGGCATTTTACTGAGAACATGTGAAGTCAACCTGTTGTCTCTTTTACTTGGTGATGGAGAACGTAAAAATATATTTGAGGATTATTGCAATATGCTGTCCTTTTGTAGATTGTATATTAACATTAATCTCAATCTCTCGTGTTAAGATATTTGCCTTACAGTTTCTAATACACAGATATTGGATTATTAATGTAGGATAATCTGTGGACAGTTTTTAAAGTAAACTATCTATGTAATATAATTATTTATAACATTAGAAAGAAGGGTGCCTGGGTAATGCAGTTGATTAAGCTTCCAACTCGTAGTTTCAGCTCAGGTTGTGATCTCAGGGTAGGAAATCGAGCCCCGTGTTGGGCTCCACACTCAGCATGGAGTCTGCTTGAGATTCTCTCTTCTTACTCTGCCTCTCCTGCTTGTGTTCACCAAATAAATACACACATACATACATACATACATACATCCTTATAATATTAGAAAGAAAACACTGAGTAACAAAATAAAGCTCTATCTTATATCTATGCTCTCTAATATACAGTACCATATTTAGCTTCTACGATAGTATTAAAGCATACCATTATGAACTTCTGAGTGCCTGTTGTGTGTTAGCCTTTATTTTTGGTACACATCTGTAAAATAGTAACCATGATTTCCTTATTTTTATAGTTGAAATCGTATGAAGTTGGATCATATGAAATACACAATTGCTCAGTCAAATGAAATGGTTAATAAAGAAACTGGAGACCAGATTGGAGCCTGGGCCTTTCTGAATCCAAATCTGAGGCCAGGAATATTTGTAATTGTATAAACTATCTCTGTATTTACATTGTAAAAATGGAAAACATATTCTCAGATTCTATCGTGTCTGTTTTGAAATAAGAAATTAATTATAAAGAATTATTTTTGCAAGTTAGGATGCCTCTGGTCAGAGCTTTGGTCAACTTCCAGAGGGTACTTTAATACTTAGCAAGTATTAACAATGTGCTAAGCTTCATGTTAAATGCTTTGCACCCATTATCTCATTCAACCCCTCATCAACAAGGAGGAAGTTATTATAATCGCCAATTTACAGGAAGGCGAACTGATAATTTGGGGATATCTTTATTCTTTATTTTTCTCCAGATCTGTTCTTTGCATTTTTCTGCCCTGTTCTCCACTTTAAGAGTCTGACCCCTAAGAATTTCTTTTCCTGGGCTCCATGGCCCTTTGACTACTGGTTGGGCTTGGAAGGTAGAAGAACTAAGAGGGGACAGAGTGTAAGAGAAAAGATCAGGAGATTGACACACCTTGCTAAGGTTCCAGCGTGGACCACCTTTTTTCATGATGGGAGCTCAAATTAGTGGTCCTACTTCTGCATCTACAGCTGTCTCTGTCCTGTGGTCACACCTTTCCCTCTCCTTTTCTTTTCAGGCCCCAGCTGGAAAGAACTTCCTGCTATTGTTGTTCTAGCTTTTCATTACCCTTTGTTCCTTCCTGAATTCTGCACACCTGTATTATGCTCTCTTCAATTACACCCCTTGAAGTATGCCAATTGTTGACTGCTGGGAACTTGACTGACATATGAAGTTAAGTAAATTGCCTTAGGGTTACTTCATTAGGATTTGGCAGAGTCTGGAGTTCAACTTGGGTTTGTTTGATGCCAACACCATTAACCGTTCTGTCATTCTGCCTCACAGATTAATCACCAGAGGGAAGACAATGAATTGTATTTCAGCCCCTAAGGATATTTGCATTCTTTTCCCAGGGTCTATTCTTTATTTGGAGAAAGAGCCCCTCACAGTGAAGATACTGCTGTCAGGGAATCTGACCACAGGTCATCAAAAACAGTTCAAATCCTGAAGATCTAGGCAAGCAAAAGGTCATTGAGCAGGTAGAAAAAAACCTTAAATGTTAGAAGGGAGTCGGAGTTCTCTGGCAGTGGTTAGAGGGATTACTGCTATGAACTTCTCCTGCTGGTCATACCACAAATTCAGAAGGCTCTGTGCAATCGGGCCTCAGTTTCAGATACTGCCCTATTAATTCATCAAGCCCCATACCACAAAACTTTAGTCATTATTTATTTCTTCAAAAATTATGTATTGGGACGCCTGGGTGGCTCAGTTGGTTAAGCAGCTGCCTTCGGCTCAGGTCATGATCCCAGCGTCCTGGGATCGAGTCCCACATCAGGCTCCTTGCTCCGCAGGGAACCTGCTTCTCCCTCTGCCACTCTGTCTGCCTGTGCTCACTCTCGCTCTCTCTCTCTCTCTCTCTGACAAATAAATAAATAAAATCTTTAAAAAAAAAATTATGTATTAAATTCCCACTATGGGCTAGGCATTGCATTAAGTGCAGGTCACACAAAAATGAGTAAGAAAAGGAATCAGCCCACAAAGAAAGCACAGCATAGATATGCAAATGTCCAGGAGTCTAATAAGGAATTACAGTTGCTATGATTGAAACTTGTGTGGGTTACTGTGGAAGAAGCACTGAGTATTTCTTCACTCTTATTTTCCCTGGTGTCACCCAACGGTGTCACCCAGCCACGCATTACTTTTCCCCTAATGCCTAAAATTCACGACCCAGGTGCTATGCTATAAAACCTTGGTTGGCCGCATTAGCCGGGGGATCCTGGAATAATGAGCACACATAGCCTGCTAACTGCTCTTCAGGAAACCCTCAGCTCTTTCGCATTCTAACATCTCTGAGAATGACGACGAGTTCTGGGCCTAAGCCTACAGAGCAATTGCTTGAACAATATTTTAAACAATAAATACCTAATCTGAAGTTTAGTCAGGTGTAGACCAAGGACAAGTGTTTTAAAGTCATCATGATTTTGCTTTGTTTTCAGAAGATATGGAAACAGTTCAGAACAATACTTCTGACTTGCCTTCCCATTGTCCCTTCTCCTCCTTTCTCCACTTTTCTTCCCATCTTCTCACAACTTTCCATCCTCTTTGACCTGCCTCTCTGCTCTTCTCAAGTCATCTTTCCTTCTCTTCTCTTTTCTTCTCTTAGTCAACTATTATATAGAGAGTTATTTCATGAGAGATTCAATAAGCAATAAAACTGATGCAGAAAATTTCGATTAGTAACTGTGAAACACCTCCAGCAAGATATTAATAAACAGAAAGGAAAAAAAAAAACAGTGAAAATATGGTGGGAAAACCTGGCAGATACCAACATGACAAAGTGAACAAGATTTCCACTAGTGACTGCTTGATATTGTGATGCAAAACAGTGCATGGAGAAATTTATAGTATCATTTTAGTAATATTACTGCTGAGACTTCAGGAAATGGATTTGGTTGTGAGAAAACAACTTATGGATATAGGCTGAGAGTCATGCAGCCTTATCCAGAATACAAGCGTTATATTCTTTAAAGCTCTTGTACCCAGAAAACACTGAGAAACTCTTTCAGATTTAAAACTCTAATGCAACACACACAACTGGATCAGATTCTAGACAAGAAATTAAAAGGAAACATTATTGGTGCAGTTAGGAAAATGTGCATGAGTTCTGTATCTGGAAGTGGTTATAATATATCAGTGCTGATTTCCTGATTTAGAGGATATACCCTGCTTGTATAAAAGAGTGTCCAGGTTTTGGTGAAATATATATGGTGAAATATATACTACAGTGTTTGTGGTGAAGGGACATTATTTCTGCAAGTTGCTTTTGAAAGATTTAGAAACGGACTAGTAATATGTATGGAGGTAAGTGGGGGTGGGGTGTGTATTTGTCTGGGAGATAGCAAGGAAATGCTATACATTTATTTTTTTTAATCCTATGCATTTCTAACAAATTACCTATCTTGAGTAAAATGTATATTGGGGTTCTATGTACTGTTCTAGCAACTTTTCTATAAGCTTGAAATAGTTTCAGTATTACTTATCTTAAAAAATACTGCTGGTCTCATATCTAATCAGGTAGGAAGAAATAACAAAGACCAAACTTGCACTCTAAATTAAACAACTAAAAAACCAGATAAAATATATTAAATAAATTTCAGACATTGGGCAATACACATCACTTATAACTATTGATCTCTGAGAAAGGAAAAAACACAAAATGAAAATTCTCCATATTTGGTGAAAACTATCATTTACAAATCCAGAAAGCACAACAACCTTGAACATATGATAATCAAGTTGCCTGATACCAGTGATAAAGTGAAAAATTTAAAGCAACCAGAGACGAAAAAAATCACATTACATGTTGAGGAGGAAAATGAAAGAATGACAATAGGTTCTTATTTAAAAGAAGAAAGCAACCCAAAACATGGAGTAAAAGATGTATCTCTAAAGTACTGAAAGAAAAAAAGGTATAAACTAATTCTATATCCAACAAAAATATGTTTTTTTTTAAAAAGGTGAAATAAAGACTTTTTAAATATACAGAAGCTGAAAGTATTCTTCATCAGAATCTGTTATTCGAGAAGTATTAAAAGATCTTCAGGTCAAAGCAAAATGATGTCAAATGGAAATCTGGATCTACACGATGGAAATGCTGCCAGGTGAACTGGAGAGACCTAGAACCCTGGGGACCTGACCCAGCTCATCCTGAAGGATTTACCGAAGGTTCTTGGTCTGGTCTTGAGAAAGAATTCAAAGACAGACATGCAGCACAGCAGATGCATGACACAAGCATGAACGTTTATTAAAGTGAAAAGTACATTCTTGAGATGAAACCTGGAAACCTCAAGAGACAGAGACACTTGCTCTAGGAAGTTAGGTTTCTTTTATTGACATTTGTTAGCTAGGGAGTGGAATATTTGTTCCTTGGGGTGGGAAGCAGGGTTGTGTGCTTTTTCTTCCTAATTTGGCCAGGGGGATCTTGTCATGGCGTGTGCCATCTTGGACCTGTCTGGTTTGATCCAGCTTCTTGTGGAGGGCTACCAGGATACAGGGCAGACCTCTGACTTCCTGATAGCTGGCCATTGCTGGCTCCTATTAGAACCCAGCTGCCTACACCAACAGAATAAAAACCACCAAAAATATATATTTTTTAAATACCTCAAATGATAACTGGCTATTTAAAACAAAACAAAAAAGCAGATCAGTAGAATCATAAAAATACTAAATGCAAAAGAAAGCAGAAAATGAACAAAAGGAAAAAGATTAGGCAAGCAGAAAATAAATAATTATATGGTAGTTGTAAACTCACCAATAGCAATAATCACATTAAATATCAATTAACCAAAAAAAAATCAATTAACCAAATACCCTGATTAAAAGACAGTTATAAGATTAGATAAAAAAAAAAATAAGACCTAACTATATGATACCTAAGTTGAATGTAACCAAAAACACTAACTACTAACTTGGTGAATACAGATTTAATTGGGAAATAATTCAAAATTTTGAATTATTAACATTTCACTGATTTTGCAAGGACTTATAAAAAATGGTGTGTGTGTGTGTGTGTGTGTGTGTGTACACCCCTAGGGAAAAGATACCAAAACCTGGGAGGTAGCTTAGAATGGAGTCCTTCCCTTTCATTTTATTTTATTGCTGTCTATCAAAACTCTACCCTTTTTCAAGGTGCACTTCGGTTGATACAATTCCATGAAAACACTTCCATCAGGAGTAAGGAGTGGGGAACAGAATTCAATTCATGTTGCTTAGTTCTCTGGTGCTGCACCAAAAATCTGCCTTCTCAAATTTTATAGTTTACATCTTTTTGGCTGGAGGGGGAAGGTTGTTCTAAATTCCTTCCAAAAATTGTCTTATTTTTCATGAGAAGCTACTCGGTTTCTGGTGCTCGTCGCCATAGTACTTGGAACTATAGTATGTTGCTTGCCTACTGTGAATGCTGTAATCTGGACTGTAAATATTCATTTGGTAGAGATATTTCTCTTTCACAATTATTGAAGCAACTATTTTATTTAGAAATGAGTACAAGCATTAAATAGAAAGCAGAAAAATAAACTATGTGGTTTTCCAAAAAGTCAGTTTAAACATACATAAACCACAAATACTCTGTATGTATGAGTGTGTGGTGTGTGTGTGTGTGTGTGTGTAAATTGGTATATATATATATATATATATATATATATATATGAATGATAATATATGGCATCATATATGTATTTCCACATGTCTCTGTTGTGAAATACCAGTCTCTACTGATGGGAGAAAACCTTAGTTTAGGAACCTCAAATAGAAATTTCTCAGTTCCGATTTTAGCTCTTTTTTGTTGTCCCTATTAAATATCAACCTCCCATCCTCTTCCAGGCACTGTGCCAATTCACACCTACTCATTTGCTCCTGGGATCTGAGTAGACAAGTCAACTGCCAAGAAACACATTTAGCTTTGTTGTCTGTAATTACTACAAGTTAAGAATTTAAAGTCACTTTAGAGTTATACTTTAAGTTATCATTTTTATAGTTCCAATAATTTCTATTCCTACTGTCAGTGCAAAAATCTGTTGAAATTTGAGGAATCAGAGATTTATAGTCAAGTCTCTAGTATTTGCCTTTAAAATCACCTGCCACTGTAGCATACTAAAAGCAATTTCTCTCTCCTACAACCCTAATGGATGTGGTGATACAGAATTCCCTACTTTCAATGGAGAAAAATGAAGTTCTGGGCTAGTTATTGCTTTAAAAAGTTGACCTACAGTTATTTTCTGTACCTTTTAAAGGAATGAACAAATAGTCTCCTCTACATAGCAGGAGCTCTGGGTAAAATAATCCACTTGTCTCCTTCCTGATTTTATTCTTTCTAAATTCTCTCTATAATATTTTAATCCCAGCTGTGCATGTTATTTACATTACTGAATTACAACAAACAAAAGGAAATATGTTTTCAAGAGTGTAATAAAGACATATTTAATTTGAAGCTCTCTCTCTCACCTTTGCTTTGCTTAGTTTTGGGAATGAGCAAGGGCACACAGTACTCTCTTTCGTATTATTTGACTTTCTATACCTTTTATACTTACCCCCTAGGACTGAAACCATGAGAAGGCAGAGAAAAGCATCTTCTGTGTGATTGTCCCTGGCAAGGTTGCCACCTTTTTATTGTTGGTCTTCACTGGTGTTGGGGATCATTGTCTATGAGTTAGGGGAGCTTGTAAAAGACCTGCAGGCCCTGCTGATGAGGGACTCCATCCCCAGCTGATTCACTAGGTAGCGATGATCTTTGGGAAAACAGGTCTATCTTCCTGCTGCCCTCTGTGGGCAACCTTAAACTGCTTACCTCTGATCCACACATCTTGACTCCCCGACTAGGTTGACGTCTCCGATACAAGGCCAGTAGAAATGGGCAATTTCCACCTTCTGTACTGCTTCGGAACCGGGAAGTCAGTGGACTATTCTTTTCCATTCTCTGCTCCGTCATATCACCATGCATCTCTGTCCCATGCTGTCCTTCCCCCTAACCCTGGTAGGTCAATAAACTCAGTGCATAAGACATGCCCATGCAGGAATGATAGGTCAGTCTTTGGTTTGTGCACAGGTTTTCCTTTATTAGTTTTAAAATGGGGGAACCAATCAAGTACCATTTCCCCCATCTTTAACAATAATCCCTCCCTTGCTCTTCCCACTCCATGCTTTTATCTTTTAAAAAGAATGTAGACAAATAGTTCAGCTTCCCTTAGCACCGAAGTGAGCATGGTAATTTCATGCCAAGAACTGAGCCATTTTTGAAATTGCCCCTGGAGACTCTATTAATTTTCTCACTGGAATCAATTTCTAGAGTAATTCCTGCAACAGTTAGTAATCACCTGGGGCAGAAAATGATCCCAAGCATTATTTCCCACCACGCTGCCACGCAAGGGGAGAGAAACGCAAGAGCTCATGCAGGAACACTGAAACAAGAGGGGGCCATCACAGAACACACCTTGCTGTGTGGGTGAGGACTGTAAGAGGTTTCCTGTGGGTGAAAGTGACTCCTGAGCAGTCTTAAAGGATGACTAGCATCGTAGCGTTCATGAAGGAAAAAGACAGAGATGTGAGAATGAACAAATGAGCAAATGAAGGGAATGAAAATCAACAGAGGCTATGAACAGTGCACTGTCTAGGTAGAGAATAGTAGTGTTTTCTAAGCAACAGGGTCTGACACATGTTTGAAAGCACATGCATGTGTTTTGAGGGAGGAAGTAATGAGTTTATAAATAACTCAGAGAGGCCCCGCTATATCATTTGTTGAGATTTTTATTTCAATGAGATTTTAGAATCAAGAAAAGTAGTCTTTCTTTTTGACTTGAGGACACAGATTTGGGTCAACGAAAGCTTTTACTCTAAAAGATCAAGTAGTTTATACATAGAAGATTAGGTCACTATTTATTGATAGTTTTTCCATTCTTAGATGAAAAACCCACATCCTCAAATTTTTCATATATTCTTTGTAGGTTCATTGTTAGAGTTATCTAGTCTATGTTTCTTTCAACCACAAATCTAAACTTTCTATAATGTTCAACCACCTATAAAGATGTCTTGGGATTTTCTCAATATATAAAGTGAGAGCTCCAACACCAGTAAGCCTTAAAGGCAAAAGCCCCATGATACAGTTAAATTAAGAAAATAAGGTGACCTTTAGAATTACAAGAGGGACCCTTGATGCTACCGAAAACTACCCCTACTCCTTAATAAGAAATAGCCACCATAAATGAACTATCCAAAAACTCTGTAGTCATTTTACTTTGTCCCCAAATGTTATTTAGCTGGTTCTGTGTTACAGTTTTCCTTTTGTGTTAGGGCCAACATCTGAAAATATCATGCATTAGCTTTTAAAGGGGGAAAAAAATGAAGGCAAGAGTACACAAAAGGATAGCCAATTCCAGAAGATCCTCCAAGTTTTCTGAAATCAATAAAATAAAAATAGCCAAACTATTAATTGAGCAAGATCGAAATGCTCTATGATTTCCTATATTATCAGTCTTCAATTTAAGGCCAACTTCACTCTTCCTAAAATTAGCCAAAATAAAAATTTTAAACCCCCGAACACAAATGTTTAGAGTTGGAAAGCAGGCAGTTTTGTATTGTTATGGCATTCTCCACAGATGTTTCATTTAGCCAAAGACCATGTGATGGTTAATTTTGTATGTCCACTTGACTGGGCCATGGAATGCCCAGATATTTGCTCAAACAATATTCTGTGGATGTCTGTCTGCAGAGGTGGTTTGGGATGAAATTAACATTTGAATCAGTAGACTGAGTAAATAAAGGAAATTGCCTTCCCTAATATGGGTAGGTCTCATTCAATTAGTGGAAGGCCAGAGTAGGAGAAACAGGCTGACAACCCCACAAATAAGACGGTGCTCCTCCTGCCTGCCTGCCTTTCCTGGACGGAGACATCAGGTTTTTTCTACCTTCAGTCTGAAACCAAAACATTTGCACTTCTTGAGTCTCAAGCCTGCTAGTTTTTAAACTAGAGGTTCGCTATTGGCTCTCCTGGGTCTCCAGCTTGCTGACTGCAGATCTTAACTTCTTAGCCTTCATAATTGGGTGAGCCAATTCCTTATAATAAATCACACACAAACACATGCACACACACACACACACACACAGACCCCTGCATCCTCTTTGCTCTGTTTCTCTGGAAGAGACACTTAATTCAGAGCATAAAGAAAGCTTTGCTCAACTGCAAAACATATTTTTATCTAATTCCTCATTCTCTAGACCACCTGATAAAAAAGATGAGAGAAATAATGACGGACCATCCAGCAGTCATTGAAGGAGCTATTTTTAAAGGAAATGAAAACACAATAGGGACATATGTTTCTTTTACTCAATATTTGAATTTAAGATTAGTAGCAACTCTTGTCAGAAAACTGAAATTTAAAAAAGTCTGAAATGTACATATCTAATGAATTTTTTAGAATTGGGAAAATAATGAATAACTTTTTAGTAATTAATTTCCCTATCACATACCCCCCCCCACATACCCAATGTAAGTTCAATTAGAAAACATGAGGAGTGTGAATTTTTTTAAAAGACTATTTATTAGAGACCTGATAACTTGTGCTAACTCTGTAATATATTGTTCTCAGAGGGAATTTCTTAGTATAAGAGTTATTGTTTGAAAGCTATATAAAGGGCAAACATGATATATTATCCACAGTAGTTAAAATTTATAACGAAAAAATCCTGACAAAAAAAGATAAACAGCTATATATATTACATATCAAATTAGTCAAGAAAATAGTAAAGTTGGTTTTGGGGGCTATATTTCCTTGAAGAAGGGTGTCAGTACATGATTTAGTCAGAATATATTTGACAGTGTCAACAACACATATAATACTGTATAGGTTGGCATTGGGGAAAAATAATGAATCTTGAAATAATCTTAGTTAATATTTTAGCTATATTCTTAAATCAGTCTCTTAGCTACCTATATGCAGTTTGATCCAAGCATCATATTCCTCAAATAGGATTTGAAGATCATAAATATTTTCAAGAGTAAAATATTAAACCTTCAAACTGAACTAGATAATGATCCTAATGACATATTTGAGTACTTGAATTAAAAAACTAGTAAGTCATGGGGCACCTGGGTGGCTCAGTGGGTTAAGCCTCTGCCTTCGGCTCAGGTCATGATCTCAGGGTCCTAGGATCGAGCCCCGCATCGGGCTCTCTGCTCAGCGGGGAGCCTGCTTCCCCTTCTCTCTCAGCCTGCCTCTCTGCCTACTTGTGATCGCTCTCTCTCTGTGTCAAATAAATAAATAAAATCTTAAAACAAAACAAAAAAAAAACTAGTAAGTCAGGACCCCCCGGGTGGCTCAGTCAGTTAAGCATCTGACTCTTGGTTTTGGCTCAGGCCATGATCTCATGGGTAGTAAGATGGAGCCCCAAGTGGGCTCCATGCTCGTTCAGCATGAGGAGTCTGCTTGAAGATTCCCTCCCTCTGCTCTTCCCGCTTGTTCATATATACACAGTCTCTCTCTCTCAAATAAACAAATGAATCTTAAAAAAAATGAATAAGTCATTGAGGCAGAAAATGAAAAACTCTTCCCTGAGAAACCAAGAATGAAACCTCACCCTCTGCAGTACAGGTAGAGTACACGTGCTCAGTGTTCCAAAAGAAGGCAGTTATTACCACTGGGTAAGCCACTCCGCATGCTTGGACTAACAGTAGCATGACTGGTATGCTTATCTGCCTTACATAAAAATTTCATCAGCTTTTCAGTAATTGTGCAGTCCTTATTCATTTTCCTTTATCACTTCAAGTTAATTGAAGCTACCTCGCATGATGAAAATAGATAATATTTTAATATCTTAAAGTTTCACTGTCCATTTGGTGTTTTGAGCTCACAATTACTTTCTGAGATAAAATAATTCAACCTTTATAAAATGTTATTTCCCTCAATGTCATAATATCTAAAAAAATTAGGTGTGCCTTATAGCTTTATAGCTTTAAGGATTAGGCAGTCTTACTTTTTCACAAATACAGTTATTGTTTTGGAGGGGTTTTTTGGTTAGCTGTCATTTATTTTCAAAGTACTAGATTTTATTTTGGATGACATTTAAAATTGTTTATTACACAATTAAAGTATACAAGTACATAAACAAGTATATAGAAGCCAACTATATCTAGACTATTGATTAAAATCTTTCTTAAATCAACCATTATGCTTAGCCAGTTCTGAAAAAATAGCTTCCACTGAAAATTAATAAGTATGGAGGAATAGCTGTCCCATCCCATAACTCAATAACTTTTTTTTTCCTTTTTCTTATTTATTTATATATTTTTTTAACATCTTAATTTTATTTTATATTTTTCAGTGTTCCAAAATTCGTTGTTTATACACCACACCCAGTGCTCCATGCAATACATGTCCTCCTTAATACTCACCACCAGGCTCACCCATACCCTCACCTCCTTCCCCTCCAAAACCCTCAGTTTGTTTCTCAGAGTCCACAGTCATGCTTTGTCTCCCCCTCCAATTTACCCTAATTCACTTTTCCTTTCCTGTCCTATAGTTTTTAATGTAGTTTAAGTTTTTTAAAAGATTTATTTATTTTAGGGAAAAAAAAAAAAAAAGAGAAAGAGAGTGCACATCAGGAGGGTAAGAGGGAAAGAGAGGGAATCTCAGACAGACTCCACACTGAACACAAAGCCCAACATGAGGCTCAATCTCATGATCCTGAGATCATGACCTGAGCCAAAACTGAGTTGGATGTTTAACTGACTGAGCCATCCAGGTACTCATTTAACATAGTTTTTAAGGTGATGGACATTAAGGAAGGCATGTGATATAATGAGCAGCGGGTGTCATATAAGACTGATGAATCACTGAACTCTATCCCTGAAACTAATAATATACTATATGTTAATTAATTGAATTTAAATAAAAAATAGTACAAAAGAAATGAAGAGAACAAAACCCACCATAGACTGAATAAGTTATCCTTTGGGAGATTTTTCCACAGTGGGAAATAGTGGGCTTTCTGCTAAAAGGGCTTGTGAGTAATTAAGTAATTGTCTGGAAAAAAATAAAAGTATTGTGAATAAAAAAAAATAATAATGTCAATTTGCCTTTACAGTTTCTGTGTGAAGACTAACCCAAACATTTTTACGTTATACAACATTTGTGTTGCTTTACATGGATTAGGGATTTTATTATTTATTTATTATTCCACACTAGAGAAATTCTTGGTTTCATAATACTTCACATATTTGTACAATTCATAGGTATTTTGTTTAAACAAATATAATAATTGTTATTTTTTATAAAGTGCTCTTTGAAATTTTCAAGTGTAATAATCAGAAAAAATATTATATTTATTATAGATTCTACTCTCATTCATGGCTCCCACAGATTTTTTTTATTATATAAAACCAAATCATAAGGAATCCCAGCCCCCTTACAAGAAACATTTCTTCTATAAGTCTTTCAAGTTTTTTTAGTATGTAAAACATGTTTTACCTGAGTATAAGCATAGCATAGACATATTTTTTAATTTGCTGTTTTCTTTCAACATCATACAAAAGTATGTTTCCACATTATCAACATTTTTCATATTTATCTTTTTAGTGGCTTGAAACTATTAAATAATAAGTGTTTTGCAAATATTCCATTAAATTTGGCACCATAATTCACTAAATCAATTTTTAAAAGAACATTTCAACAGTTGAAATTTATTATTATACAAAATGTATTAATGAAGACCTTCATGCATATAGATTTATAGATACTTAACTTTTTTAACTATTTAAAAATAAAAGTTTTCAAAAGAGAGATTACTTGGACAAAGTGTACAAAGATGTTTGGTGTTTTGATATGAACTAGCATATTACCTTTTAAAATATTGTAATAATCTAAAAAATAAATAAATAAAATAAAATATTGTAATAATCTACATTGATAACCATAATGTATATAAATTTTATAATAGCCAATAGTCAGAACTGGGAATGATAGTTGCATTTAAAATTTATTGATTTAATAGATATGGAATAATATTTAATTGCTTTTTAAATAATTTTGATGTATGTAAATGTTGACAATTTTCTGTATTTGTTTACTAGCATTTATTTTACATGAATTATATTTACTTAGTATTTTTCCTATAATATAAAAAATAACTCCTTATATATTTATATTATTGTAGCATGTGTTCAGTAAATATACTCCAAAATTGCCTTGTTTAATTTTATCTATGATATTTTGTCGTATAGTTTTCAGTATTTATGGTCTTAATTTTAGTATTTTCTTTACAATTTCCTTTATGGATGGATTACTTATACATTTATTATTTATCCACAAAGCATAAATTTTAGCTTTCATTTATCCAGAAATCATTGTTCAATATTAAATTCTATTTTATTATTATTTTGCTCCATATATTATAGTGGCTTCAAGGACAGAAACTTTAAAATAGTACATTATATAAGAGGAATGTGAAAATTTGAATGAGAACACCATTTTACCAAAAATCTTTAGAGCACATAAATGACAAAGTGTTGCAACCTTTTCATTGAGGTTATGTTTTTAGGAGTTTAAAAAATATTCATTTCCACTCCCTCGCCAGACATCAGAAGTGTTACTTTAAAAAATGAATTGAAATATTAAAAGAGCAATGCCAGAATTGAAATTGCAAGAAAGTTCACATATTTAGTCCTACCAATTTTTCTGCCCAAATGACCCAACAGTACAGTTGGGAAATTTCAGTACCACTGTGCATATTAGAGAGGGAATCCTCCAGCAAAACTTCAAAGGAAGTGTGTGCCAGGTTGGTTATAGCATCAGCTGGTTTCCATGTATTACTCTGAGTGAAATCTTGAAGAGATAGTGAACAAAAAAAATTGTATTTCTTCTTTGTCTTTCCCCAACCTTGCAGAACTCAGCGTCCTCTATGCAGGAGAAATGTGGGTTTTGGCCCTACTAAACATCTGACTGGGGTTAAAGACAATGGTTCATGAGTAAGCTGTTGCAGTTGGCAAACACTGCTACTACCCTGAGGGGATAGGCCTTGGAGAGAAACTAGAACACAGATTAGTTCTTGTGAGGGTAGGTCAATGGAGGAATGGCTTTAATTGTGTCCAGAAAGACTTGAAAGGGAGACTGTTTCTGAATAAAGAATTTTATTAAGATCTGCAATCTCTGATAGAGTATTCCTCAATTACCAATAAATACTTTCTTTTGTAAATGTATGAAAAGAGAGGAAAATCAAAAGAAACAAAAGAAGATTCATTAGGTCAAAAAAGAGGAACTTAAAACATAAATTTTGTCATTTGTTAAACAATAACTCTAAAATATTCATAGGGGCTTTTATATTTCTACTATGTCTGTGTGAGAAGCTGAAAGTACCAATGATCTCCTTCTCATTTCACTGAGAATAATAAGTATTTAAACCATTAGGCATTTCAGATGTCAATTTCAATGTTGTTAACAGAAAAATACAGCTGAAAGAGAATCTTCACAACATTTTTTCACAGATTGTAGCAAGAATTTCTAAAGTCTTGGGAGGTTCATAAGATCATAATATCCCTTTGTTCAAAATGTATTCTCATGGGCACGTGTATTAAATAGAGAACAGAACAAGTTAATAATAGTTATGAATATTCATATATGTATCCATTTTACACAAAAGAATAAAATTGACATTCTTGGGAAAGTTTTCATTTTAACACTTTACCACCTGAGATTATTTTTAAAAGTTTTATGATGCAAAAGAGTATCTCTCCCCCAAATCTGCAGAGAGAAACTAAACTTCCTTCATTATTCCTTAGACTCCTTTTGTTAGTTATGCAAACTTGAATTTTTAGGGAAGGATCTGGAGTTTCATTATTTAGCATTATAAGAAAGAAATCTTTCTATAGGACCCAATTTTACTGGAGGGAATAGAGAAATAGCTGAGTAAGATATTAAGAATTTTATTTAATAAGGTGTGCACTTAGTAAAAAATCTGTAGCAATTTTCTTCCACAGGAACCAATGTAAATATTCAGATGACTAGTGAAACAAAGTTTCTAAAAGAAGAATGCATTTTAAAACAATCCAAACTGTATTTACTATGAGACTTAACAGTGTATTGCATTAATCTATGATGACTATGCTTTTACAGAAAAGGAGCAGTTTGGGGAAGGAAAGCATTATCGGAGATGTAAGATATAACTATTAAGCTAATAACCTCAGTGCAGCAGTAAGGAGCCAATTAGATATGGCAAAAAGCTGGATGCCCAAAGTTAAAGGCAAGAAGAGGAATTTTCTCAGGGAAGAAAGGTGAAAAGATAGACTGAAAAAGTGTATGAAATGGATATAGAAATTGATATGGATAGCATATATAAGCTATCCCATCTGTATAGAGTAGCATCACCAAAAGAGGAAAAAAGAAAAAAGTGAAGGTCAAAAAAGCAAATGTCATGGGGCGCCTGGGTGGCTCAGTGGTTTAAAGCCTCTGCCTTCAGCTCAGGTCATGGTCCCAGGGTCCTGGGATCGAGCCCCGCATCGGGCTCTCTGCTCGGCGGTGAGCCTGCTTCCTCCTCTCTCCCTCTCTGCCTGCCTCTCTGCCTACTTGTGAACTCTGTCTGTCAAATAAATAAATAAAATCTTAAAAAAAAAAAAAACAAAAGCAAATGTCAATGAAATGGTAGTATCATTTCAATTTGGGGAAAAGAAAACATCTTTAGTTTCCATATTTGAAAGTGTTCTGGTTTTCTATTGTTGCTAACAAACTACCTTAAAACTAAGTTGCATAAAATAAAAACCATTTTGTCACGTTCACAATTTTCTGGGTTTTAAGTTTAAGCAGGAGCAGTTAATCTTTGCCCATGATGGTAGGGTCCTTAGCTATGGCAGTCTGAATGGTTCTGAAGCTCTGACTCAGACCATGTGCCTAGGGCCTTCAATCTGGATGCTGGAAGGGTTCCTCTCTGCTCCATGTAGCATCTGTTGTGGCTGGTGTGTGCAAAATAGTTTCTTCATTTGAGTGTCTAGTCTTGGGCTGAGAAGGCTGCAATAGGTGAGATGGAGTTACCCCAACATGTCCATTTCTCCCCATACAACCTTTCGTTGGGGCTAATGTGGCTTCCTCATGGCCTGGTGGTCTCAGGATTGTTGGACTTCTGATCTGGCAGTTTGTTACTCTTTCTGTTATAGAAAAGGCCTGGGTAGGAGTTATAAGGTTTCTTATGACCTGGCCCTAGAAGTTCCATCATTTCTGCATATTCTGTTTATCAAATAAATCTCTAGGCCAAAAAGAATTCAAGGATAATAGGACAATTCTGAATGAAGGAAGTAGCAAATAATCTATGCCTACCTTTATCACAGAAGCTTTCATTTCACGAATTTCTTCTAGAAGAATATCTGAATTTGAAAGATAAAGAGATAATAAAAGTATCTGGTAAAGAAAAAGAAGTCTAAACATTCAAGAAAAAGAAAATAATCCTTGTTTCAGATTTCTCTTCCACAGCAAGAAGTGGAAAATATAATTATTCATGATAGTAAAGTTTTGAAGAATCAGTGTTAACAAAGGAAGTTTCTTATTCACATCCAAATCATTTTTCAAACATAAGATCAAATGAAAGATATTTTTTAAGCCAACAACTGTTCTAAAAATTGTGAACAATTAAACCCTTATTTCTATAGGAAATCTAAGTGATTATTAATGTAAATGTATAAGTTAATATAACTGTTAAGAAAGCGGTGTTTAAGAAACTTAATCATGTAAGTAATGATAAAAACATTAATTAAAAATTTTAGATTGTTTTAATAAAGCCTGGAAAGTGAGAAGAAAATGAGGCAAGATAACTAGAAAATTGTTCTTGAGACATTATTTCAATATCTATGCATTAATTCATTTTTATTCTTGATGGTATTTAGGCATACAGATTCAAATTTTTCTAGTTTTCTGTTATTTTGAGGCAATCACTATTAGAACAAAAACATGTATCAATTCCAAAAGCACAGAAAAAAGGAACTAGAAACAATCCGATTAATGTTTCAAAGAGCACAAAACACAAAGATAGCTTGAGGATAAGTAAGCACACACACATTTTAAAACCTTATAGTTGGAATAAAAACCTTAAAACTTTCAGTTATCTTGATAAAGAAGAATGGGTTAAATGTCCAAACTACCAGATATGAACTAGCTACACAAGAGACACTTAAAACAAATAACTCATAAAATCCAAAAATAAATTAAGCAAATTCAACTTAAAAGAAGGCTAAGCTATTAATAATAATATCAGAACAAAAATGAAGACAAAAAATTATAAGAAAAAATCCAGTTATTTTAAATTGATTATACGACTGAAAGTATGAAATCGTAAATTTACACAGAAAGATATATAGGATAGAAACTCTAAGAAACCCAAGAAACTGGGGCACCTGGGTGGTGCAGCTGGTTAAGCGTCTCACTCCTGGTTTCACCTCAGGTTGTGGGCTCATGCGTTTAAGAACCCCACTCTCAGTGCAAAGCCAGCTTGAGATGCTCTCTCCCTTTCCCTCTGCCCCTCCCACTCTTGCTCTCTCTCTCTTTGTCTCTCTCAAATAAATAAATAAATCTTAAAAAAAGAAACCCAAGAATCCAGAAACCCAGGTTTCTTTAACATGTGTATTTTAGAATAAGATATTTTAAAGTATAAAAAAAGATAAAAATAATAAAATAAATCTAAGTGACATAATTCATAGAGTTTCAACAACTAACTTCTGAAAACATAGACCATATACTATATACTTAATATCTATACTTAAATATACTGGAAAATGTATCTCTTTTCAAATAACCACTAATTAATATAATCCTCAAGAGAGAAATTAACAAACCTTATAACAAAAATCAGATAAATGTGAATAATGAAAAAAAGAACCAAATACAGTATAATTATAAAGAAATTGTTAAAGGTTATTTTATTTTATTATTTTTTTGTTAAAGGTTATTTTAATGGTGAGTTTCTTTTTTTTTAATTTTTAATTTTTAATTTTTTTTTATTTTAATAAACATATAATGTATTTTTATCCCCGGGGGTACAGGTCTGTGAATTACCAGGTTTACACATTTCACAGCACTCATCACAGTACATACCCTCCTCAATGTCCATTTCCCCACCACCCTCTCCCGTCCCCCCTCCCCCGAGCAACCCTCAGTCTTTTTTTTGAGATTGAGTCTTTTATGGTTTGTCTCCCTCGCAATCCCATCTTTCCATTTTTTCTTTTCCTACCTCCCCCCAATCCCCCCCAGCATTGCATCTCCACTTCCTCATATCAAAGAGATCATATGATAGTTGTCTTTCTCCGATAGACTTATTTCGCTAAGCATGATACCCTCTAGTTCCATCCATGTCATCACAAATGGCAAGAGTTCATGTCTTTTGATGACTGCATAGTATTCCATTGTGTATATATATCACTTCTTCTTTATCCATTCATCTGTTGATGGACATCTAGGTTCTTTCCACAGTTTGGCTATTGTGGACATTGCGGCTATAAACATTCGGGTGCACGTGCCCCTTCAGAGCACCACATTTGTATCTTTAGGGTAAATACCCAGTAGTGCAATCGCTGGGTCATAGGGTAGCTCTATTTTCAGTTTTTTGAGGAACCTCCACACTGTTTTCCAGAGTTGCACCAGCTTGCATTCCCACCAGCAGTGTAGGAGGGTTTCCCTCTCTGCACATCCTCGCCAGCATCTGTCATTTCTTGACTTGTTAATTTTAGCCATTCTGACTGGTGTGAGGTGGTATCTCATTGTGGTTTTGATTTGTATTTCCCTGATGCCGAGTGATGTGGAGCATTTTTTCATGTGTCTGTTGGCCATCTGGATGTCTTCTTTGCAGAAATGTCTGTTCATGTCCTCTGCCCATTTCTTGACTGGATTATTTGTTCTTTGGGTATTGAGTTTGATAAGTTCTTTATAGATTTTGGATAGTAGCCCTTTATCTGATATGTCGTTTGCAAATATCTTCTCCCATTCTGTCAGTTGTCTTTTGGTTTTGTTCACTGTTTCCTCTGCTGTGCAAAAGCTTTTGATCTTGATGAAATCCCAATAGTTCATTTTTGCCCTTGCTTCTGTTGCCTTTGGCGATGTTCCTAGGAAGAAGTTGCTGCGGTTGAGGTCAAAGAGGTTGCTGCCTGCATTGTCCTCAAGGATTTTGATAGATTCCTTTCGCACATTGAGGTCCTTCATCCATTTTGAGTCTATTTTCGTGTGTGGTGTAAGGAAATAGTCCAATTTCATTTTTTTGCATGTGGCTGTCCAATTTTCCCAGCACCATTTGTTGAAGAGGCTGTCTTTTTTCCATTGGATATTCTTTCCTGCTTTGTCGAAGATTAGTTGACCATAGAGTTGAGGGTCTATTTCTGGGCTCTCTATTCTGTTCCATTGGTCTATATGTCTGTTTTTGTGCCAGTACCATACTGTCTTGATGATGACAGCTTTGTAATAGAGCTTGAAGTCTGGAATTGTGATGCCACCGACTTTGGCTTTCTTTTTCAATATTCCTTTGGCTATTCGAGGTCTTTTCTGGATCCATATGAATTTTAGGATTATTTGTTCTATTTCTTTAAAAAAAAATGGATGGGATTTTGATAGGGATTGCATTAAATGTGTAGATTGCTTTAGGTAGAATAGACATTTTCACAATATTTGTTCTTCCAATCCATGAGCATGGAATATTTTTCCATTTCTTTGTGTCTTCCTCAATTTCTTTCATGAGGACTTTATAGTTTTCTGAGTATAGATTCTTTGCCTCTTTGGTTAGATTTATTCCTAGGTATCTTATGGTTTTGGGTGCAATTGTAAATGGGACTGACTCCTCAATTTCTCTTTCTTCTGTCTTGTTGTTAGTGTAAAGAAATGAGACTGATTTCTGTGCATTGACTTTATATCCTGACACTTTACTGAATTCCTGTATAAGTTCTAGCAGTTTTGGAGTGGAGCCTTTTGGGTTTTCCACATATAGTATCATATCATCTGCAAAGAGTGATAGTTTGACTTCTTCTTTGTCAATTTGGATGCCTTTAATTTCTTTTTGTTGTCTGATTGCTGAGGCTAGGACTTCTAGTACTAGGTTGAACAGCAGTGGTGATAACGGACATCCTGGTCGTGTTCCTGACCTTAGCGGAAAAGCTTTCAGTTTTTCTCCATTGAGAATGATATTTGCGGTGGGTTTTTCATAGATGGCTTTGATAATATTGAGGTATGTGCCTTCTCTCCCTACAATTGAAGAGTTTTAATCAGGAAGGGATGTTGCACTTTGTCAAACGCATTTTCAGCATCTATTGAGAGTATCATATGGTTCTTGTTCTTTCTTTTATTAATGTATTGTATCACATTGATGGATTTGCGGATGTTGAACCAACCTTGCAGCCCTGGAATAAATCCCACTTGGTCATGGTGAATAATCCTTTTAATGTACTGTGGGATCCTATTGGCCAGTATTTTGGTGAGAATTTTTGCATCTGTATTCATCAAGGATATTGGTCTGTAATTCTCTTTTTTGGTGAGATCCTTGTCTGGTTTTGGGATCAAGGTGATGCTGGCCTCATAGAATGAGTTTGGAAGTTTTCCTTCCATTTCTATTTTTTGGAACAGTTTCAGGAGAATAGGAATTAATTCTTCTTTAAATGTTTGGTAGAATTCCCCTGGGAAGCCATCTGGTCCTGGACTTTTGTTTGTTTGGAGATTTTTGATGACCGTTTCAATCTCCTTAATGATTATGGGTCTGTTCAGGTTATCTATTTTTTCTTGTTTCAGTTGTGCTAGTTTATATGGCTCTAGAAATATATCCATTTCTTTCAGATTGTCAAATGTGTTGGCGTAGAGTTGCTCGTAGTATGTTCTTTTAATTGTTTGTATTTCTTTGGTGTTGGTTGTGATCTCTCCTCTTTCATTCATGATTTTATTTATTTGCATCCTTTCTCTTTTCTTTTTGATAAGTCTGGCCAGGGGTTTGTCAATCTTATTAATTCTTTCAAAGAACCAGCTCCTAGTTTTGTTGATTTGTTCTATTGTTTTTTTAGTTTCTATTTCATTGATTTCTGCTCTGATCTTTATGATTTCTCTTCTCCTGCTGGGTTTAGACTTTCTTTGTTGTTCTCTCTCCAGCTCCTTTACGTGTAAGGTTAGGTTGTGTATTTGAGACCTTTCTTGTTTCTTGAGAAAGGCTTGCACTGCTATATACTTTCCTCTCAGGACTGCCTTTGTTGTGTCCCACAGATTTTGAACCATTGTGTTTTCATTATCATTTGTTTCCATGAATTTTTTCAATTCTTCTTTAATTTCCTGGTTGACCCATTCATTTTTTAGAAGGATGCTGTTTAGTCTCCATGTATTTACGTTCTTTCCAAATTTCCTCTTGTGATTGAGTTCTAGCTTCAGGTCATTGTGGTCTGAAAATATGCAGGGAATGATCTCAATCTTTTGATACCAGTTGAGACCTGATTTATGACCCAGGATGTGGTCTATTCTGGAGAATGTTCCATGTGCACTAGAGAAGAATGTATATTCTGTTGTTTTGGGATGGAATGTTCTGAATATATCTGTGATGTCCATCTGGTCCAGTGTGTCATTTAAGGCCTTTATTTCCTTGTTGATCTTTTGCTTAGATGATCTGTCCATTTCAGTGAGGGGAGTGTTAAAGTCCCCTGCTATTATTGTATTACTGTCGATGTATTTCTTTGATTTTGTTATTAATTGGTTTATATAGTTGGCTGCTCCCATGTTAGGGGCATAAATATTTAAGACTGTTAGGTCTTCTTGTTGGACAGACCCTTTGAGTATGATATAGTGTCCTTCCTCATCTCTTATTATAGTCTTTGGCTTAAAATCTAATTGATCTGATAGAAGGATTGCCACCCCAGCTTTCTTCTGAAGTCCATTAGCATGGTACATTATTTTCCACCCCCTCACTTTAAATCTGGAGGTGTCTTCAGGTCTAAAATGAGTTTCTTGTAGGCAGCATATTGATCGGGGTTTTTTTTTTTTTTTTATCCATTCTGATACCCTGTGTCTTTTGATTGGGGCATTTAGCCCATTAACATTCAGAGTAACTATTGAGAGATATGAGTTTATTGCCATTGTATTGCCTGTAAGGTGACTGTTACTGTATGCTGTCTCTGTTTCTTTCTGATCTACTACTTTTAGGGTCTCTCTTTGCTTAGAGGACCCCTTTCAATATTTCCTGTAGAGCTGGTTTGGTGTTTGCAAATTCTTTCAGCTTTTGGTTGTCCTGGAAGCTCTTTATCTCTCCTTCTATTTTCAATGATAGCCTAGCCAGATATAGTATTCTTGGCTCCATGTTTTTCTCGTTTAGTGCTCTGAATACATCATACCAGTTCTTTCTGGCCTGCCAGGTCTCTGTGGATAGGTCCACTGCCAATCTAATGTTTTTACCCTTGTATGTTACAGACTTCTTTTCCCAGGCTGCTTTCAGGATTTTCTCTTTGTCGCTAAGACTTATAAATTTTACCATCAGGTGACGAGGTGTGGACCTATTTTTATTGATTGTGAGGGGTGTTCTTAGTATCTCCTGGATTTTGATGTTTGTTCCCTTTGCCATATTAGGGAAATTCTCTCCAATAATTGTCTCCAATATACCTTCTGCTCCCCTCTCTCTTTCTTCTTCTTCTGGAATCCCAATTATTCTAATGTTGTGTCGTCTTATGGTGTCGCTTATCTCTCAAATTCTCTCCTCGTGGTCCAGTATTTGTTTGTCTCTCTTTTGCTCAGCTTCTTTATTCTCTGTCATTTGGTCTTCTATGTCACTAATTCTTTCTTCTGCCTCATTTATCCTAACAGTGAGAGCTTCCATTTTTGATTGCACCTCATTAATAGCTTTTTTGATTTCAACTTGGTTAGATTTTAGTTCTTTTATTTCTCTAGAAAGGGCTTTAATCTCTCCGGAGCGCGTTTCTCTAATATCTTCTATGCCTTTTTCGAGCCCGGCTAGAACCTTGAGAATTGTCATTCTGAACTCTAGATCTGTCATGTTACCAATGTCCGTATTGATTAGGTCTCCCGCCTTTGGTACAGCCTCTTGTTCTTTTTTTTTGAGGTGAGTTTTTCCACCTTGTCATTTTGTCCAGATAAGATTTGCTTTCTCCTGCTGTGGAATTCTGCTGTTCTTGGTGAGCGAAGTTGGTTTTGGCTGGGTTTCTTGTTGATCTTCTGGGGGAGGGGCCTGTTGTAATTATTCTCAAGTATCTTTGCCGCAGGCTGAATTGCACCGCCCTTGCCAGGGGCCGGGCTAAGTAATCTGCTCGGGTTTGCTTTCGGGAGCTTTTGTTCCCTGAGCGCTTTCCGTAGAGTTCCGGAGGACGGGAATGAAGATGGCGGCCTCCCAATCTCTCAGCCGGAGGAGCCGAGAGCCTGGGTTCTCACTCCTCAGTGCGCCCTCAGAGCAAAGCGCCCAACCGCCCCACCTCCCTGGCCTGCGATCGCACTGGTAGGAAAGCAGTCAGTTGCTGGAACCTGGCGAAAAGCGCCCAGTTGCTTCTGTCTCCGTGGCCTCTGGCCACTCTCCGAGCCCACCCAGCCTATGACCGGCATAAGGTAACCCTGGGCTTAGAGCTCACTCCTCGGCCTTGTCGCTGTAGCCGGCTTCCCTACTCTAATACCTGCGAGCTCTGCGGCACTCAGACACCCCCAGTCCTTCTGTGACCCCGTGGGACCTGGGGTTATGCTGACCCCGCCTGGGTTTCCCCCCGGTTTAGCCTCTGGAGCGATGTCTCCCAGTGGAGCCGACTTTTAAAAGTCCCGATTTTGTGCTCCGTTGCTCCGCCGCTTGCCAGGAGCCGGCCCCTCCCCCCAGGGTCTATCTTCCCATCGCTTTGGATTCACTTCTCCGCAGGTCCTACCTTTGAGAAGGTGATCGATTTTCTGTTTCTGGAATTGTTGCTCTTCTTCTCTTCGATTTCCCGTTGGATTTGTAGGTGTTCACAATGGTTAGATAAGCTATCTAGCTGATCTCCTGCTACCCGATGTCGTCTCAGCCTGCTACTTCTCCGCCATCTTGACTCCTTCGACCTAATGGTGAGTTTCTATTTGGTGGTTCCAACTTAGGTGATTGATAGGCATCTTGACAGTATGTGTAAAATTTTCAGTAATTGTGCATATGTGTATATATTTTTTGAAGATGCTCAATGGCTCTCACAAGTTCAATGGCTATGATTCCTACACATAAGCAAGCATTGCTCCTTCAAATAACTCTCATTTCAAAAAGGAGAAAAATATTGCTAATACAAATGACTTGTGAGTTAACAAAACTCTGCTAATAACAAAACTTATAAACTGTGGCCAAAGCTGTATATCTGGAAGTTTATAGTAATAAATATTTATATTTTTATTTATCAAATCAAAAAATTGATTTTATATAGCTTTGTGACTTATTGGCAAATTGTATTGATTTTCAAAGACAAGTAGGCAGAAGTTATCAATAAAAGCAGCTACATATTAAATTAGATACTAAAAAGTAACAGTAGAATTAATAAATAAAACCATGAGTTCTGTTTTGAAAATCCTAATAAATTAAGCAAACTGTTAGCAATTCTAATCTAAGGAGAAAAAAATGAATGAAGAGAAAAATGTATGCATAAAAAAATATTAACAGTTTATAGTTACTGATTCAAAAGACGTTCTAAAAATTGGAATGCTCTATGTAGCTTTAGCTTTAAATTATACTGTTCTAATAAAATGGACACATTTCAAAAATAATAATATAAATTGTGAAGACTTATTCAAAAAGAGACAACAAATGTGCATAGATAAATAATTATGGATCAAAATTTAAAGTTTTACAAAGAGCTAATTTGACTAAATATTAAATATGTCTTAAGAAATCAGTGTTAGGTAAAATCTATGTTATTTAATTTGTTCCAGAGTATTAATAAAAATGCATGCTTTTTTTTAAGAAACCAACACAATTTCAAGATCTAAAATAAGTAAAATAAACTAGAGACAAATGTCTCTCATCAGTTATAGATATGAATATCTTAAATATCTTACTAGTTGTATCCAGCTATGTAGTATGTGTACATCACGTCTAAGTAAAGTTTGAGAAATGTAATTATGAGGGTACATGAGATAATTTTAACGAATTTCCCTCCACTGATACAATAAAGGTGAAAATGTATGTGATGATTTTATGGGTGGTGAGAAGACATTATACCAGAAGCTTACTGTGACCCTCTTACCTGCCTATCTTTTTACTCCAAATCTGGCAACCAGCAGTGTGTGGTTAGAACTTGACAGATCTTGCCACAGTCTATCTCTGGCTTTCTCCCAGGGCTCTCTTCCTGCCAGGATAGGAGGCCTATTCTGACATATACAGGAAGATGGAACTGCAGTGGAGTTAGCCACCCAAAGGTCATAACTTGACAAATGGTGTGTGTGGTGGGGTGGGTCACAGCGACCAGATGATAGATAGTTCCCTCTTCTGTCTCTCAGAAAGGCGGTTCTAATGGAAATTCTACACAACTCATCTAGAGGTCTCCAGCAGGATTGAACTTAAGTTGCTCAAGATGCTGGACCAGCTCAATAACAAGCACATTACTTTTCCCTACATTTTGAACATTCCAGGGACCCATTCCTCCCTTGGGATCACAGTATATATAAGAATTTTGCTGATGAAGAGGGATTTGACATCTTTGAAATATTCGGTGGTGACTGGACTTTGCAGCTATCAGGGAATTTAAAAATGACAACCCAAAGAATATGCCAATTCAAAAAAAATTGCATTAGCGAAGTTTATTATTGGGGTAGGAAAAAAAAAAAGAAAGAAAAAGAAAGTGCATGAATGTAGCCCACATTAACTACAGAGCTGTAGTGAATTTTTGACTCTATTTTATGAAATGAAAGCTACAGTTGTTACATCATTGTACTACGAGTAAACAGTCAGTACCTGCTTGATTTGCATCAACAGCTACATTAAGTTTACTCTGACATGATGATTTTTGTAATTCTTTATCAGTACCTCCTATGGTTACCCCAGACAGTGCATCTTCTTGACAGTACATATGGTTAGTCACAGTCTTCAACATTCTTCAGTAAGATGAAATTAAATTCAATTTCCCACAAGCATTCCAACTTTTGATACTATTTATAGTAGCAGATGTTTTGCACAATTTGCATTGCAGTGTTAATTTCTTTTTGAGTTTTTCTTAATTTATATGTAGCCAATAAGTCCAAAAATGCATGCATAACATACATATGAAAGCAATGATTCATGCTGCAGTGGGGTGAATTATAAAATTAAGTATATTAGCTTTCTATTAGTAGCTTTTGAACACATACCAGTGATTCATAGTTAAAACGGATTCTTGGTAGCTACGTGTAAGGATTCTCCATTATATAAAAACTTTACAAATTATTAATATGTTTTAGTAGCTTATTTTTTCCAAGTACTTTACAATTTGATAGCTATTCTTCAGCTCTTTTCATTTTTCCCAATTGGTACCTAATACTTAATTAACATGAGGGACTTGGTAGTCTAAAGTTAGATTTTTTTCTTCATAGCTCAATAGATCTCTTGTGAATATTCATTATTATACATTATATCATACATATCACACCAATCCCATTACCCGTCTTTGAAGTTTACACCTGGGGTGTTCATTACAGGGTATGTAGTTAAGTTGTAAGGAATAGGGTTCAATTTATCCCCATCCAATTGGCCATTTCTCATATTTTGCAATGTCAGTAGTGACATTTGAATCAAAATTAATTAAATCTCCTTGAGTGACAAGTTCTCATCTAAATGTATTTGTTCCATGTCAATACAGGAGAAAACTTAATGCCCTTTAGTGAATACTAGTTTGTTTGGGGTTTTGTTGTTGTTATTGTTTTTAGCAGTTTCAGCCTGCATACACCAGATGTCAACTCTTGTATGGATAATAAAAGCAACCATTTTACACAGTTGTTTATAATCCCTATAAATAGCACCATACCCAATACCTAAGTGTTCTTATAAATAAGGAAAATCTTTAGTAGGCTAGTACTAGATAGTAAATCTTTTAGTGATTGAATAGCTTTGATCTATGGTTCTATAGTTGAGGGATTGGGACAATTCTTTAACTATGTTCTACTGCAACAAAAAATTCAAATCTGTCCAATTCCAGATGATTCTCCAATTCCATTCTGACTGTACAGTTGCCAGGTTAGGTTATGCCAGTTGCATTAGATTTTGGTTTCATCCTGTCTGCTTCTGAATGCAGTATTGTTAACTGTGTGGTCTCTATGCTGCACAGTTGATCTCTAGGACTAATTACTCCTGTATAACTGAAGCTTTGTACCCTTCGACTAATTCTTCCCTGTTTCCTCCTCCCCCGACAATGGCACCACCATTCTACTGTTTCTATGAGTCTGACAATTTTAGACTTCTCATTTAAATGGAATCACGCACTATTTGTACTTCTATCTAGCTTATTTCTCTTAGCATAATGCCCTCCAGGTCCATCCCTGTTGTCACAAATGGCAAAATTTCCTTCTTTTTTGAAGCTGAATAGTATTCTTTTATATGTTTATGTCACATTTTCTTTATCCATGCAACAACTGAGAGACATGTCTTGGATATTGTGAACAGTGTTATACTGAACTTGGTAGTACAGATACATTATTCTTAAAATTATTATTTCTCCATGTCATTTTATCCTCTTCTGATGCTTTTATTACACAGAAATATTATTTCTAGTCTTGTCACTCATATTCCTGAAAATATTTCTCATTCTTTGCATTTATCTATCCTTTTTTTTTCTTGGCAGAGGGCATTGATATGATACTCCAGCTTCTTACTCTAACGTTGTAATAGTGAAGGCAGTGCTGCTCAGAATGTCTTATGAGGGACCTCCAGCAATGCCTATTCTCCATCAATGGCATGCAAGATTTTTATTTGACACTCCCCCCACATTTTCCAATCATTTCTGTCTTCACAGGCCTATCTCACAGTTTTGTTTTACATATTGGAACATACAAACTACATCCTGATTCTATAGCATCTCCAGATTGTGTTTAGTGAAGGAAGTCAGAAGCATTTCCTGTTTTGCCGTCTTTTCTTAATACAAACTCACCAAGCATTTCTTTTCTTACCCATCAGTTTTGTGCTTTGCAGTTTTTCTTAGGTGAACAAAAGCAAACAAATAAATAAAATATACATAGCATGTTTAAAACTAATTTGTAACTGCCGTATCTCTTACTTTGATTGCTGACTTCAATTTCAAACTATTTGATTCTAATTTGGATATATTTTTCTTTTCTAAAAGTGTATGTAAATTTATATTAATTTATCTTAATTCTGAGTAACTGTAGACACTATGTTCTTAACATAGAAAAGAGATACTAAATGTCTATACAAACGTTTTCTGACATAATTTGCTTTCAACTCTACTCGTAAAATGTGTCAAGATATATTTTCCTCCTGCTACTAGTACCTTGGGAGAGATTAATCTCAGAATAATTGAGAAACACTGGCTAAGCTGTTAATTTTAAATGACACATAGTAACTGTCATTTAAATTGATAGAGCTATAATTGAGAGTAATAGTAAAAAAGGTAACTTCCTTATCATTGAATATGTAGTTATTATTAAATTACTTACTTAATGCAACCTTGAGCCATTTAGTTGCTTAAGAGAAGATATCTGAATCTTATAATAAAAAGGTAGACAATTTGTTCAAATGGATTTTTAACTATTTTTAGGGTAATACTTCATCTTTTATGTTAGGCGTTTGCGTCCCAATTTGGAGACTAAATATCTTTCAAAGAAAACTTTTAAGGCAATGTGAATTGTCCTGAAACTTATATCTAGTGTATCATAGATCCTGAAAATTCTGAAGAGAAAATTAAGGAACAAGGATGATAAAACACGCACTGCTCTACTTAGGTATGTTAAACAGGTTCTCTGTTTCTGCACAAAAGAAATCATTTCAGTAGTGTAGGTATAGTGGGGAGAAGTATAGTTAAATTTTGTTGATTTCATTACTCTTATAATGTAATTATTTTATGTAAAATGATGTGTGTGTGTGTGTGTGTGTGTGTGTGTGTGCAGAAGAGAAATTGATATTGAGAGAGAATTTTTAAGTAATTGGGGGAGAACTGCACTCAGTCAGGTTTTCTCATAGAAAGACAGCAAGTCTATGTCCAAAAGGGAATCATTCACTGGTTGCACTGGAAAGAATCTAACGATAGTATTTCTTTTTTTTTTTTTTTAAGATTTTATTTATTTATTTGACAGAGATCACAAGTAGTCAGAGAGGCAGGCAGAGAGAGATGAGGGGAAGCAGGCTCCCTACTGAGCAGAGAGCCCAATGTGGGGCTTGATCCCAGGACCCTAAGATCATGACCTGAGACAAAGGCAGAGGCTTAACCCACTGAGCCACCCAGGCACCCCACTAATGATAATATTTCTAATACTCAAAATAAATTTTGAGTGAAAATCATTACTCCTCAAAACTAAAACCCTTTGAATATTATGTGGACCATATCTTTATATATATTTCTCAAATGATCTCTCTGATGAATAATATTTAAAGTGTCAGTCCCTCTTTGTAAATTAAAGATACATTGTAAATTACTGCTTCATTTTACCCTGTGTAAAAAGAACATCTTCCTTTTAAAAGAAAAAGTAGTAATAATCACAAAAGACTATCCTTGTGATTTTAGCAGCTCAGTAGATCTTCTATGTTAACAACTTTTTAGATTATGAGTTTTTAAAGATATTCAATTATTTATAAGACTGCAATATTTAATTATATAATGAAAAGGACCTATGATAATGACTGGATTGTTTCTTTAACACAAAGTGAATTTTTTTATTTGAGGCATTTTAATTTACAGATCAAATTTGCCTGAAATAGGGAGTGAAAAAATGTTTTTCCATTTAATTGCTTCTTTTCCCTACTATATTGTATTCATACCAATGTTTACTTTTTAATTTGAATACAAATTTATAGAATTACTTGTATAATGTAGAGAATTTCTGAAGTACAATCTTTTCTCCAAAGATTTCTTTGGTCAGAACATAGCTACCTCTTTCTATAATGCTATTTAAGTATATAGCATATCTAAATTATACACTTGCCCATCATCCTTAACATACATTTCTTGTTATGAATATGATATAAATAATTCAATCCAAGTAAGCATTTGGTAACTCACAAATAAGTATGAGGCACTATTTAGGCACTGCCGAAAATACCAAAGTGCAAATAACAGAGCCCCTGATCTCTAAAGCAGCACATGATAAAAGCTCCTTGCTCCAGATTGCATTCACTTGTCTCTCTTTCCTTTCCTTTTTTTCCTTTCTATCCCCTTTTCCTTTTTCCTTCTTATTTCTTTTCCTCCCTCCCTTTCTTCCTTTCTTTCATCAAAAATGTAAGTCCTTAAATAGGACAGACACTTATAAAGTATTTTTCTTTGTGCAAGAAAGTATAATTCAAACCTTCAGGTTGCTTGTTTTGGTGTTCTCGGTACGAATGTGCTGGAAGAGGTATTCTTAATAGCATGTTAAAATTGAGTAAATGAGAACCGAAGAGATAAGTAACTTAGAAAATCCTCACACAGCAAATAAAGTATTTTATCACTTCTGCCACAGCATCATGAAAGGACCACCCACTGTAACAAATTCAAGTAGTTAGTTTATAAATGCTTGTTAAAAATAAGTCTGCACTATTCAGCTCTTATTTAATGCCCTAGACATTAAATATTTCCAAATTTTGAGAGACATAAACAGTTCGAAATATAAGTGCTATTCTGAGCTATGTGCATTTTAGATAGCACAGTCCTCTCTGCGATGAAGAATAAGTATTTAGCTTCAAAATGGTGCCTGTGATAAAAGAATATATAGCTGAGAATAATGGAGACCAAGTGTGAATTCAGACATTTGATGTGACTCTTTCACTCACTTCTTTAAGTTGGAGAAACAGCTAGTAGACTAACAAATATTTGTGGCTTTTTTCTATATTATTGTTAATTGCTGCTAGGAGTCATCTGTACAGACAGGAGCTACAATTCCCAGATTCCTTTGAGGCTAGATGGAGCCATGTGACTAGTCTTTATCAATGGGATGAGACAAAAGTCATGTATCACCTCCACATCAAAATGAAGAAGGAGTTATCCTCTAGCATCTCTTCCCCTGTGCACTTTCCAGCAAAATGTGATACTGTCTCCTGGACTAATCCCTAAATGATAGGACAGAAAACTTACCCAGCCCCTAATGAAGAACACTTTTACCACACAACTGTATGAACAAGAAATAATTTTTTATTGTAAAAAGGCACTAACGTTTTCAAATGTGTTAGTTGTAGGAGCTGTTATTGGCTTACCTAATGTAAGTTGCTTCCATCACAAGCTCTGTTGTCACTTGTGTCCCTCAATGTATGTGATTGACTTATTCATTTTTATTGATTCTCACATTTTGAGTTGCACAGAGAGTAACTGGGAATTCTTCAGTGTAAGAGAAGAAGAAAAGAGTAAATGATCCTAAAAAATCAAGACAAATCTTAAAATGAATGTTAAGAATTTGGTACATTAATTCCAATGAGCCAGTGAGAAATGCATGGAAAGATCAGAGACTTCTAAATGGTGTACCCACTTGACACTAATCATATGAACATTCTCAAAATGAAGATTTACAAATCCACAATCAAACAAGGAAAAAATACACCCAGCCTACATTGAAGAAAAGCTGTCAAAATACAAATAGATATTACGCAGACTTTTTTTCCTGGCACAGAGTTAGGTTGAAATCAAATAAAAGATAACAAATGTAGAAATACAGGGCTCAGAGATGTGAGTGGAATATTTCCGCAGTTCTACAAGACGTTTTGAAAATCATACACCTGAATCAACACATTGGAATTCAGAAGATGCTCTTACAGGCTGGAAGTGAAAATTTAATTTCATCATGCAAAGAAAAACAGCTAAAATGGCAGGAAGTGCTGTTGCTCTCCAACAAATAACAACAAATTGCATAGGCCTCTTTCTGGAAAGGTAGAAAAAGTCAATGAGTGAATGATCTAGTATCCTTTATGTAGGTCTATTTCCATAGAGCCTCATTCCTTTGTGTGTAAAGTTCAACAAGCTTCTAAAACCAAAGAGATTTCAGTTTCATAGATTGTAGCTGCAGATTGTACTTGCAGAAGGAATCTTTCACAATAGCTGTAGAACAACATTTGATTATGAACTATGTGATAATGTAAGTGCCATTTGGATCATCAGGTGCCTGGGCCATGCCAGCTATAATATTTTGGACAGATTCCCTGTTGTACTCCATAGAGTGTTATATTCTTCTGTGATGCAAGGTGAAATCCAAAGCTCTGAGAGGACATAGTGATAGAAAGCATGCAGGAGCTTTTTCTTTTTAAATATTTGTATGCTGTCATTTCCAAGTCATCCTGTTTACAGTATGCAGTGAATTTTAAATGGAATTTTAACAAATTGTTTCATAGATTCAGACTAAAACTTAATCCAGTGTTTTTAGATCTGTATTTTAAGTTTCTCTCTAGTTTCTATGGAGAAGAAGAGCTCATGGCAAATCGAGCTTCTTAAAAATAGAAATTTCACCATGTTTTAGTGACTACCCCAAATTCCAGGTGCTGTATGTTGAAAGCAACCAGACTTCAGAACTGTATTGCAAACTTCTTCTAGAGGCTCTGTACTAATTAATGACAAATGCTAGTTCTCTTAATATATCCTTACATTTGTCTTTCTTCTAATATCTATATATTTAAAAGCATGATAGATTTTTAACTTGAAATGAGAGTAAGAATTATTTTTCCCCTATGTGTGATGAAATTTTGACATCCCTTAACCTAGCATAGGAATTAGTTCATAGGAGTCTTTATACTGGATTTTAATAGAATTGTAAGCCAAAGACTAATCAGAAGTCATCTAGCTTAATCCTTCATGCTATCGTTGGAGAACCTAAAGCCTAGAGAAGAGAAGTGATTTACCCAAGATCACATAAATTAGTGCAGAGCTAGAATTAAACTTGCATTACCTTCTCCTTTTTTTTTAATTTATTTTTTTTCTGTGTTCCAAAATTCATTGTTTATGCACCACACTCAGTGCTCCAAGCACTACATGCCATCCACAATACCCACCACCAGGCTCACCCAACCCCCCACTCCCTCCCCCCAAAACCCTCAGTTTGTTTCTCAGAGTCCACAGTCTCTAATGGTTTGTCTCCCCTCCAATTTCCCCCCAACTCCCTTCTCCTCTCCATCTCCCAGTGTCTTCCGTGTTTTTCCTTATGCTCTACAAGTAAGTGAAACCTATGATAATTTACTCTCCCTGCTTGATTTATTTCACTCAGCATAATCTCCAATCCTGTCCATGTTGATACAAAAGTTGGGTTTTCATCCTTTCTGATGGAGGCTTAATACTCCATTGAATATATGGACCGTATCTTGTTTATCCATTCATCCGTTGAAGGCATCTTGGCTCTTTCCACAGTTTGGCAACTGTGGCCATTGCCCTTCTTTTCACTACATCTGTATTGGGGTATAGATGGCCCTTCATTTCACTACATCTGTATCTTTGGGGTAAATACCCAGAAGTGCAATTGCAGGGTCATAGTGTAGCTCTATTTTCAATTTCTTAAGGAATCTCCACACTGTTTTCCAAAGTGGTTGCACCAACTTGCATTCCCACCAACAGTATTAAGAGGGTTCCCCTTTCTCTACATCCTCTCCAACACTTGTTGTTTACTGTCTTGTTAATTTTGGCCATTCTAACTTGTGTAAGGTGGTATCTCAATGTGGTTTTGATTTGAATCTCTCTGATGGCTAATGATGATGAACATTTTTTCAGGTGTCTGTTAGCCACTTGTATGTCTTCTTTGGAGAAGTTTCTGTTCGTGTCTTCTGCCCATTTTTTGACGTGATTATCTGTTTTTTGAGTGTTGAGTTTGAGGAGTTCTTTATAGATCTTGGATATCAGCTCTTTGTCTGTAGTATCATTTCCAAATATCTTCTCCCATTCCTTGGGTTGCCTCTTTGTTTTGTTGACAGTTTCCTTGGCTATGCAGAAGCTTTTGATCTTGATGAAGTCCCAAAAGTTCATTTTAGCTTTTGTTTCCTTTCCCTTTGGAGACATATCTTGAAAGAAGTTGCTGTGGCCGATGTCAAAGAGGTTACTGCCTATGTTCTCCTCTAGGATTTTGATAGATTCCTGCCTCACATTGAGGTCTTTTATCCATTTTGAATTTATCTTTGTGTATGGTGTAAGAGAATGGTAGAGTTTCATTCTTCTATACGTAGCTGTCCAATTTTCCCAGCACCATTTATTGAAGAAACTGTCTTTTTTCCATTGGACATTTTTTCCTGCTTTGTCGAAGATTATTTGACCATAGAATTGTGGGTCCATATCTGGGCTCTCTACTCTGTTCCACTGGTCTCTGTGTCTGTTTTTGTGCCAGTACCATGCTGTCTTAGTGATCACAGCTTTGTAGTAAAGCTTAAAATCAGGCAACGTGATGCCCCCAGTTTTGTTTTTCTTTTTCAACATATCCTTAGTAATTCGGTGTCTCTTCTGGTTCCATACAAATTTTAGGATTTTTTGGTCCAGCTCTTTGAAAAATGTTCGTGGAATTTTGATCGGGATGGCATTGAAAGTATAGATTGCTCTAGGCAGTATAGACATTTTAACAATGTTTATCCTTCTGATCCATGAGCATGGAATGCTCTTCCATCTTTTTGTGTCTTCTTTAATTTCTCTTGTGAGTGTTCTGTAGTTCCTTGAGTACAGATCCTTTACCTCTTTGGTTAGATTTATTCCCAGGCATTTCATGGTTCTTGGTGCTAGAGTAAATGGAATCAATTATCTAATTTCTCTTTCTGTATTTTCATTGTTAGTGTATAAGAAAGCAACTGATTTCTGTACATTGATTATGTATCCTGCTACATTACTGAATTGCTGTATGAGGTCTAGTAGTTTGGGGGTGGAGCCTTTTGGGTTTTCCATATAAAGTATCATGCCATCTGTGAAGAGAGAGAGTCTGACTTCTTCTTTGACAGTTTGAATACTTTTAATTTCTTTTTGTTTTCTGACTGCTGTTGCTGGGACTTCTAGTACTATGTTGAATAACAGTGGCGAGAGTGTGCATCCTTGTCATGTTCCTGATCTCAAAAGGAAGGCTGTCAGCTTTTCTCCATTGAGGATGATATTTGCTGTGGGTTTTTCATAGATAGATTTCAAGAAGTTGAGGAATGTTCCCTCTATATCTATACTTTGAAGAGGTTTAATCAGGAATGGATGCTGTATCTTGTCAAATGCTTTTTCTGCATCAATTGAAAGGACCATGTGGTTTTTCTCTCTTCTCTTATTGATTTGTTCTATCACATTGATTGATTTATGAGTGTTGAACCACCCTTGCATCCCGTGGATAGATCCCACCTGGTCATGGTAGATAATCTTTTTAATGTACTGTTGGATCCTATTAGCTAGGATCTTGTGGGGAATCTTGTCATCCATATTCATCAGGGATTTGGTCTAAATTCTCCTTTTTGGTAGGGTGTTTGCCTGGTTTGGGGATCTGGGTAATGCTAGCTTCATAACAAGAGTCTGAAAGTTTTCCTTCTGCTTCTATTTTTTGAAACAGCTTCAGGAGAATAGGTATTATTTCTTCTTTGAATGTTTGGTAGAATTCTCCAGGGAATCCATCAGGTCCTGAGCTCTTGTTTTTGGGGAGGTTTTTGATCACTGCTTCAATCACGTTACTAGATATTGGTCTTTCAGGCTGTCAGTTTCTTCCTGATTCAGTTTTGGAAGTTTGTAGGTTTCCAGGAATGCATCCATTTCATCTAGGTTGCTTAACTTATTAGCATATAACTATTGATAATAATTTCTGATGATTGTTTCATCCATAGAAAGTGAAGGGATGGAGATCATCTTTCATGCCAGTGAGCCTCAAAAGAAAGCTGGGGTAGTGATTCTTATATCAGATAAATTAGAGTTTAAACTAAAGACTGTAGTCAGAGATAAAGAAGGACACTACATCATTCTTAAAGAGTCTATCCACCAAGAAGATCTAACAACAGTAAATATTTATGCCCCCAATACGGGAGCAGACAACTGTTAATCAAGATAAATAGTCATATTGATATGAATATATTAATAGTAGGGGATCTTAACATGCCACTCTCAGTAATAGATGGTTAATCCAAGCAGAAAATCAATAAAGAAAAAGGAGCTTTGAATGACACATTGGCCCAGATGGACCTCATATATATATACACAGAACATTCCACCCTAAAATAATAGAATACTCATTCTTCTCAAGTGCAGTTTTCTCCAGAATAGACCACATACTGGGTCACAAATCAGGGCTCAATGGATACCAAAAGACTGAGATCATTCCCTGCATATTCTCAGACCACAATGCTTTGAAACTGGAACTCAACCACAAGAAAAAGTTTGGAAGGAATTCAAACACTTGGAAGCTAAAGGCCACCCTGCTTAAGAATGTTTGGATCAGCCAGGAAATCACAGAAGAACTTAAACAATTCATGGAAACCAATGAGAATGAAGACATTTCAGTCATAAAGCTATGGGATACGGCAAAATTGGTCCTATGGTGCAAATACATAGCCATCCAAGCCTCCCTCAAAAAAACTGAGAAATCCAGAATGCACCAACTCTCTTTACACCTTAAAGAACTGGAGAATCTACAACAAATTAAGCCAACCCCCCACACAAGAAGAGAAATAACCAAGATTAGAGCAGAGATAATGAGATTGAAACTGAGATACAGTAGAACACATGAACGAAACTAGAAGCTAGTTCTTTGAAAGAATCCATAAGATTGATAAACCATTGGCCAGACTAATCCAAAAGAAAAGAGAGGACCCAAATTAATAAAATTGTGAATGAAAAGGGAGAGATCACAATTAACACTAAGGAAATAGAAATGTTCTCCTTGAATTATAAGACACTGACTTTCATGGTTTGATAACTAGCTACATGTAGAGATTCCTTAAAGCAATGGAGAATTTTCAAAGTGTTCTCCCTATGGCTATTATCCTCAAATAGAAGGGTATTTAACAATCATCAGGGAAGTTTGTTTAAAATGTAGCTTTCCTGAATACTATGGCCAAATATTCTGAATCAGAAAAGTCCAGTGTGGGACCAAGTCATCTGTTCTAATAGAAGTGGCCTATTTGCTACTTTATACAAACAGTACATGTTGAATAAATAGTAACTATCTATAATGCCTTTTATCATCTTGCTTCATTAAAGATTACTAAACTCTGGCTTAACGTGCTAGCAACAGTTTTGTTAACAGTAAGTATTGTACTCAGAATACTCTACAAATTTTGTCATTAAATTGAAGGTTTCCATGATTTTGAACATTTCTCAAGTAACATATGACCATCATCAAATTCATTATGCTTATGTAGTCATATTTATGAATTACTAAATATTTGCTCTAGTTCATGCAAAACTTTTATTGATATTTTTATTTATAAGTTATATAAATAATCTCATACTGCTTTGGGTATTGTAATCTCTGAGGAAGGCAACTTGTCTACCAACAGTTATATGTTCCATAAAAAAAATAAACATCTCATCTAATTCACCCAGTAAGAAATGGAAATATTTCATAGTCACTCAAAAGAGATAATTCAAACCTGTTAGTTTAATTTGTTTATGGCAAAAACTATGATTATTTTCTTCAAAGCTCCATCTATCTACTTAGAATTGAAATCCTGATACAACCATTTAAGAGTGAAAAATCATAATTCTCCATGAATATCTAGAATTTATAGTAATCACCTGTAAATATAAAAGCCAGCATCTAAGTTGTTATTTTCAGTTAAATAAATGCCCCGTTAGGCTAGTATTTGTTCCCTCAGTTGTGATGGCAAGGATTATTTTATTGAATGTGTGCTGGACCTACCTATCCTAATCATTAACATCCAGCAATTTTTACAGAATTAAGTCATGAGTTCCTATGTGAAGAATAAGAAGATTATTTGGTTTTACTCAATGTTCCTTAAAAGATATTTTACAGGGTTCCCCCCCATCACTGGATTTCATCTCTTATGTAAAATAAAAACCCTATCCTAAAGTCAAGCTGAAAATGTAACATGTTATAAGACAGAGTAGATTTACAGAAAGCATTTTCCTAGCCAGAACTGCTAAGTCATAAAAGAGATAAACTGCTAATTAAGTTACATGAGACAACTGATATTACATGAGAAAAGCAAATACTCTTATCTGAGATTTACTCTTTGTTTGGGCTTTTTGGTTTACAAGGATAAATGATTATCTGATATAATAACTAGTTCTGGGAATGGAATCTTCTGCATTATTTGACATTCTTGCCAACTTTCTCACAAAGGGTGGTGTTATTTTAGGCAATTTTGCACTTTCTATCATGAATTTTATGGCAGTGTGATAACTCTATTAGTCAGTGATCAACTCTGTGCATTAAAGACCTAATGCTACTTTATGACCAAATCAAGAAGCTATCTATCTTTAAAATCTTGTTTTGAACAGAATATTAAGTCCAAATTATTCTCCTAAATTTTGCACTGTATTATAGCCTCTGTATTGAAATGCAATTGATATTCTGTACATTGATCTTATATCAACCAACTTAGTGTGCTTTTTATTATTTCTGAGAAACTCTCTGAGAACTAGAGTCTTTTTCATGCTGATAATTATATTATCTATAAATGTTACCCTTCTTTTCCCCCTACTTTTTGTGGGAAAATTTCAAATATCTACCTTCTTCAAATGCAGGAAATAAAACAAGCCCTCATGTATCTTTCAATTATATTCAACAGTAATCAAATCATAGCTGATCTTGTTTTAAACATTTCATACCATAGTCATGCCTTAAAAAATTAGGGGCACCTGGGTTGCTCAGTGGGTTAAAGCCTCCACCTTTAGCTCAGGTCATGATCCTGGGGTCCTGGGATCAAGCCCCACGTCGGGCTCTCTATTCCACGGGGAGCCTGCTTCCACCTCTCTCTCTCTGCCTGCCTCTCAACCTACTTGTGATCTCTGTCTGTCAAATAAATAAATAAAATCTTTTAAAAAATCATTTAAAAAATTAAAAATGATTCCTTAGTACCATCAACTATTCAACCAGTATTCAAATACCTTCAATTGTCACATATACACTTGTATTTTTAGAACAGCTTTATTGAGATATAATATATATGCAATAAAGTCCACCATTTTAAAGTATACAATTCAGATGTTTTTCATATATTCATGAAGTTCTGCTATCATAATCACTATCTAATTTTAGAATATTTCATCAACCCCCAAACAAATCTCATATCCATTCCCCCATCCCCTAGTAACTACTTATCTTCTCTCTGTCTATACATATTTTCCTCCTCTGGACATTTCATATAAATGGAATCATAGAAGATATGGCCCTTTGTGTCTGGTTTCTTTGACTTAGCATATGTTTTCAAAGTTCATCCACATTGTAGCATGTATCAATGGTCAAATAATATTCCATTTTATGGATATTTTGTCAGGCATTCATGATATGATGGAAATTTAGTTTGTTTCCACTTTTTTGGCTGTTATATGAACACACACAATTTGTTTGTAGACATATTTCAGCTTACTTGGGCATACACTTAAGAGTGGAATTTCTGGGTCTTAAGAGTGTTTAACATTTCCAGGAACTGCCAGACTGTTTTCCAAAGTGGTTGCACCATTTTACAACCCCACTACAAATGTACATCCTCTACATCCTCACTAACACGTCTAAATGAATGTCTTTTTGATTCTAGCTAACCTAAGTGGGTATGAAGTGATATCTCATTGTGGCTTCTATTTGTAATTCCCTAATGACTAGTAATGTTGAGCATCTTTTCACGTGCTTATTGGTCAGTTGTGTATTGTCACTGGAGAAATGTCAACTCTGAACATTTCCTGTTTTTAAAATTGGGTTACTTTTCATTGTTGAGATGTAAGAGTTCTTTATGTATTTTGGATCTAAGTCTCATGTCAGATACATGATTTGCAAATATTTTCTCTTATTCTTGGATTGTCTTCACTTCTTGCTAATACCCTTTGAAGCACAACATTTTTAATTTTAACATCCAGTTTATCTGGGTTTTTTTTTTTTCTCTTATTATTTGTGCTTTTGGTGTCACAACCAAGAAATCACCATATAATCAAAGGTTATAAAGTTTTACTTGTAGGTTTTATTCTACCAGTTTTATTGTGTTTGTTCTTACTTTAAGATCTTCAATCCATTCTGAGTTAATTTTGTACACAACATGAAGCATTGGTCCAACTTCATTCTTTTGGTGTCATTTGTTGAAAAGATTGCTCTTTTTTCATTGTTTTGGTACCCTAGTCAAAAATCAGTTGACCATAAATAAACAAGTCCAGATATTTTGCTTATTTCTAGACTCTCAATTCTGTTCCATTGATCTGTATGTCTGTTCTTATGCTAATGCTATCCCGTTTTGATTACTGAAGTTTGTAAGTTTTGAAATTAGGAAGCATGAGTCTTCCAACTTCGATTTTTTGTAAAGATTGTTTTGGTTATTCTGGTTCTCTTATATTTCTAAGTGATACAAAAGAAAAGTCATCTGGGATGTTAATAGAAATTGCCTTGAATCTGTAGATCAATTTTGGAAAGTATTATATTTCTGTGCACTAGCAATGAACAAACAGAAAATGAAAATAAGAAAACAATTCATTTATAACAGCATCAAAAAGGGTAAAATATTCAGGGATACATTTAAGAAACAAAAGGTAAAACATATTCTGAAAAAGCACAAAAATTTTTTAAAAGAAATTAAAATAAACTTAAATAGGAAAGTCATTTCATATTCATGGATCAAGTGACAATATTGTGAAAATGTCAATACTTTCCAAATTAGTTGAAAAGACATATCTTACAGGTACCAAATTCTAAGTTGACATTTAATTTCTTTCATGAATTTGAAGATAGATTACCTTTTAAAAAAATTTTTGGAGCTGTTGAGAGATTGTCTATGTTTATTCTTGGTTAACTCTATCCTGTTTGGTATGAATTGTGACTTAATATCCATGGATTCTTATTTTTCTTCAGTTCTGGAAAATTCTTAGCATTATAATTATAACAACCTCACCTTCCTTTTCTCCGTTCTGTCCTGTGAACACACTCATTAGACAAATGTTAGATATTCTGTTTTCCTCTATAACTTTTAACATTAAAAAATATTCTCCATTTTCTCTCTCTAAATAATATATCATGTATAGTATTTTTCATATCTTCCATTCTCTAGTTTTCTTTATGTCATGTCTTCTTACCTGCTATTTAGTTCACCCATCCTATTTTTTCTCAACTATCTCATTTTTTTTTCCAATGATTTCATTTGGTACTTTGTCAAATCTGCTTTGTCATTTTTGATAGTCTTATTGCTAAGTTTTTTGGTCCCACCAGTCTCTTTTTAAAAACATTTATATGTAGTTATTTTATATCCTGCTTCTGATTATTTCTAATATCTGATGTTAGAGATTTAAATCTGTATTTTTCCTGATGATTCTCACTCCTGGTGGAAATTTACTTCTATGCTTGGTCATCTCTGACTCTAATTTAGATGTCACTGGTTTTCTTCAGTGGCTGTTCTGAGGCCCTTATTTCGGAGAGACTATACAATTGCCTTTGTCGGAAACCTGGAGATGTTGCCAACCTTGGGCACTCTAATCCTTTTATAGGATTTCAAATTTAAAGCAGTAGTATGAGATTTAGCTCTAACAAAGTGCCTGTGGCCCAGAACTTGGAATTCAATTACAGTGCAGATATTGTCCCTCGCTCACAGATCAAGCTGTTATTGGCATTTTCTTAGGGTTCAAGACTTTTTGCTCCAGCTTTGTTTATTTGTTTGTTTGTTTGGGCAGGAGGGGTCTTCCAGTTTCCTTTATTTCTGCCAACCCAGAAATGTCTTTGGAATATCTTTTACCCAAAAACTTGTTGTTTTGCTGAAGTGGCCTTTTAATAGTGTCTCATTTGTCAAACTGACTAAAGTGTTGTTCTATTTTTAGTTATTAATAACCTTAAGGTAGATTAATTCATCCATAAAATAAGGATAATGATAGTGTCTAAGTATTATGAAGGTTATCTGAGTTAGTGCTTGCCAAATAAGAAGTATTTAAGAGATAATTATTGTCATTACTAGTTTCAATATTAATATTACATATTACTCATGTTATATGATACTTAAAATTAAAACACAGTGATTCTCTGATGATATCAAATGTTTTCTCCAGAGTTTATGTTATTTTCATTGATCAGATTCAACATAGGTGTTTTATTTGTGTCCTACTAGAGTGTTGATATATTTTACTATATGTAAAAGCTAAGAAATACTAAAAACATTTTAAAAATACAAAGCTCTCACAAATTATTAATTCAGTGATTTTTAATAAAATAGTTTATATAATATGAAGAGACATGTGTATTGAATTATTATTTGGGAAGATATCAAAAATGTTTTTGATACCACTTAACAAATATTTCTTGAGCCACAGTTTGTAAAAGAGTGCACTTCATGGTGTGTGGAATCACCTACATTCCTTCAGTCAAGAATACTTGCAATAAGATTCAGGAGACAGGCACATAAAAGGCTCAGTGTTTTTCCCAGAATGATAATTGCGAAGAAATAAACATGGGTCCATATGCTAGGCCCTATGCAAGATATTTTATTTTATTTTATTTTTTTTTTTAAAGATTTTATTTATTTATTTGACAGACAGATCACAAGTAGGCATAGAGGCAGGCAGAGAGAGAAGGGAGGAAGCAGGCTCCCCGCTGAGCAGAGAGCCGGATGCGGGGCTCGATCCCAGGACGCCGGGATCCTGACCCGAGCCGAAGGCAGCGGCTCCAACCCACCGAGCCACCCAGGCGCCCCACCTATGCAAGATATTTTAAATGCATGATCTAATTTAATACTCAAAATAAACCAACAAAATGGGTACTATTATTATCCTTGATTTTTCTGATTAGAAAATTTAAGCCTAGAGGTTAAGTGAATTTCCCCAAAATCATCCTTTTAGGAGCAGGCATGAATTGATCCTAACTCTCTCAGACCCCAGAGTTCATGCTTCTGGTAACTACCCAACATTGATTTTTATCACTAAATTAGATGCAGTAATTAAAATACATGATACCATTCTGCCAGTATTTCACATGAAAGAATTATTCCACCTTGGAGAGAAGTGTCAAGATAAAAGTGCATTTTAGCTGGACCTAGGAGGATGAGTGGAGGTAGAACAAAAAAAAATGGGCCAGGGCATTCCACAGAGAGAGAACTGTCCAAATAAGATGCCAAAGCCCAAGAGCTTGATGACCTGTTAAAGATGGCAAGGAGTCTGATGTGGCGGACGCTTTATTGAGAACCCAGCTGGTTAATAGACAGACTGGGATCAGTTGGTGGAAGCCTCTGGAGGCAAGCTAAGAAGCTTAATTCTATGATATGGGCATTTGAGAGCCACTAAACCCTTTGTGAGAAATAGAAATATGACATTACTTGGATTTTAGTGAAGTAACTATAATATTAGCCTGAAGATAGAAAGCTAAGATCTTATATGCAGGTAGAGCAGTTAAAAAAATTTTTTTTGAAATAATATATAAACATCAAAGGAAGAAGTTAGAACTGTGAAATGGAATTTTTCAAGCCTTAAAAGTATTATAAATTTTTAAGGTCATAATTCATTTCCAGATTTCTAAAGCTAAGATATTCCCCTTTATATCTAATTAAAACATAATTTCATATGTCATGATATGGATGACATTCCATATTTATTTCTGTGGCTTTTTTTTCTTCAAATAGTATAAATATCTGGAGTGAATATGTTAAATAAATTTGGGTTATTTTTATAATTCTATTATAAGTTTTAGTCTTTAAAATAGTCTATGTTATCTAGGTGTTAAACTCAATCTAATTGATGATAAAAATAAGTGATTTTAGTATCAATAAGTATGCAGAAGCAGGAGGCCATCAGAAGGTTAGGCCTGGTGCACAGCAGCCCAGGGCCTTTACAAGGAATGAAATGACTTATAAGCAATCAGACCCACATATGGATAAACACTAGCAAATGACATTTCTACGCTGCCATCAAACCTACCAGTGTTGCATAAAAACTATCAGTCTTTCATATTCATACATATACATGTATTCAGAACTCGTGTTCTTATTTTATACACAAATAAATTATAAATTTAAATTAGAAACCAAAGGATTTACACTTTAATTGGTGCTTTGCGCTTAGTAGTTTTTTCTGAGGTCTTTGTAAGATAGTGTCAAAATTGTTGTACTGTCAACATTTCATGAAAATACTGACTATTGTAAGTGCACACATTAGGAAAGCTAAGAGAATGAATAAAGAAAACATCTGTTAAGCACTTTCATGATTGATCATTTCAATACTAAATTACAGGATGCATAACTTGGTTTCCATGTATGTGTCCTGCAGTACAAAATAAACACATAAATGCAGAAAGATGTCAAAACTGTAATAATAGTATCCAGATATAGCCAAGCAACCAAATGTAACACAGAATGCCAATGTAACAAGTCATGTTTTCCTTTTTTATTCTTCTCATTGTCATTCTACTCTATCTCAGAAGGGATATGAAAATATTCCTGAGACACAGACCAAAGCCATAAAGCATACAAAGAAAAATCAGCATCTCCCAGAAGATCAATTTATTACATTACCAAATTTCTTATTCATGAAGTTTGATCTAATTACCTTAGCATAGAAGTATATTATTTTTATGGATTGTAATGATGCATGAATGTAATTACATTAGTGATTTTCACATATTAGCAAAATAATGCCTATCTTTAACAGTGAAACAATGTTTGATTTCTTTGAAATACAGCCTATAAATTACATACATATTAAAATCATCTTCCTTTCAATAGCTTATGAAACCAGGGCAAGTATAAATTATAAGCATTTCTATGTATTGTTTTCATTTTAAATACATGGTTTCAATGCATATAGGTGAATTTATAGTTCACATAATTCATTATCAACATAATTTCTGTTTCACAATAGGTTTCTAAGTTCCTATATCTGCTTTACTAAGCCTTTAAAATTTTCTGTCTTTCTGTCCTAGGTCCAGACATGAAAATTAACCAAAAACCAATATAGTATATTGTCAGTCAACCAAATTGGAAAATGCCACTCCTTCCAAAATAGCCTTGCTGATTATTATCATCATTAATTGTGTTAAGAGGAAATTTTCTTAAAAATAATTAACTTTCTTTATTTTAATTATTTGCCTAGTATCTTCAGATTTTAAAGGCCTCATTAATTTTTTTGGCCACTGGGTACTGACTTATCAAAGCTCAAGTTATCAGGATCACCTAATTTTTCACCCAAACTATGGAGGAACTGATCCTTCCTTAGTTTTGTTTTTTGCTTTTTGTGGGTCTTTTGTTTTAATAATTTAACTCAAAATTTTCTGAACACAGCTTAGTAACAAAAGTTTCAAATGAGTTCTTCACAGTTTCATTAAGGTATAGTTGTTAAACACAAAACTGCACATGTTTAATACATATAATTTAATGAGTTTGGACATAGGCATACAGTTGTGGAACCATCATCTATCCATCATCACCTCCAGAAGTTTCTGCATGTCCCTTTGGTTTTTGTTTGTTTGTGTTGTTTTTCTTTTATGATATGTGTGTTTTGGTTTGCCTTTGTGATGTATGTATTTTGTTTTGCTTTTGCGATGTGATGTGTGCTTGTGTATGTGTGTTAATATGTAACGAGATATTAAGCTATGTAAGATATAAGAGTTAAACAAAGAAACCCTCCAGATTTTTTTGAAGCACTTCTCAAACAAGCCTTTTATTTCACACTCACTTTTTGATTGACCTCCTCCCACCTCTTGAATCTGAATTTGCCCCTTAATAAAATCAAGTACTATATTATACTCAAATAGGAGTCTGAGTACTGAAATAAGAGTGCAAGAACTTATTTTGAAACTGATACCCTGAGAAGTAGTCCCATTAAGAAAATTCACATGTGCAGTTGAAAGTTATCTCAAGCTGTGACTCAGAGTTTATGAGTTGTGTTTCCATGTGTAATAGACATTGAGGTCATCTATCACTTCAGTGTCAGCCTCCTCCTCAGCCTAAAGGGGTTGTGATGCTACATATGAAGACCCTAATCCTTTTGTGTTAAGAGTGACATTTGGTGCCTTTCATCTTAATGGATAAGTTAGCATTCCTTCAGTACAGCTTTGAAAAACGTGACTAGGATGCATGGGGATTATTAAACGAGATGAAAGCCAGTTAGATACAAGAGTGTCTATGAACTGAATCAATAATACAACATTCAAAATGTATTTCTGAAAGTAGTGCTTTCTCTTTTTTATTTTTTTCCACTAGTTTTGAAGTTAAACAGTATAATTGTGTGTTTCAATCAGGGACCAATGTTTAGTCCTACAGGTCACAGATTACTAATGTATTTATCATAAACAGATAAATATTTTTCTAAAATGTTCTATTATTATAAAAGCTCTAATTATATTAATTTAGGATATTTAATTTCCCTGCCTAAAGTAATATTTAAAATGATAACCAAATCTTTGACCCATTTATAAACCACCAGAAGGAAATCACTTCCGGATTTAAAATGATGAGTGGATTTGCCTTCATTTACTCTCAGAGCAGCAGAGAAAATATTCCTTCCTTCCTCTCTTCCTCCATTCCTTTCTTCCTTCCTACTTCCTTTCCTCCATCTCTTCCTTCCTTATTTCCTTCATTTCTTTTCTCTTTCTCCTTTCTGATGGTTCTTCTTCCCCTTCCTCTCCTCCTCTTCATCCTTCTCCCTCTCTTCTCTTTCTCATTCCTTTCGGATTTTTCTTGTAACATTACTGACATGGTAATAAAATTAATTTTACAGTGGGATCAGTGTAGAGGCATATTGCAAAAATACCCATTTTTTCCAAAATGTAACTATAAAATTATGGTTGACCTTACACCTTGAATATTGTGAAGTGATATGTCCCCCAATAATGGGTCCATGATTAAAGGAGCGAGACTGATATAAAGTGAAGGTCAAGCAAAGCTTTATTTCACGCCAAGCATCAAGAATCAAACCGAACGTTCGGGGCCACACCTCTTACGAGAGAGGGCGACCTCTCTCTGTTTCACAGACTAGCTTTTAAAGGCAAAGGCCATGTGGTTGGGCCTGGCCACGCACAGGTGGCCAATAAGATTGTAACACACAGAGGAAACTCCACAGTCATGTTAGGTCACACATAAGTGACCAATTGAATTACAATTTACCCTACAGTAGCATTTGACCCAGCCTATCACCTTGGTTAGAATTGGCACCCAAAAGGCTCCCAAAGGGTGGGGCCCATACTCCTTGGTAGCTAGGGAGACAGTATGCAACCCCCCACTGATCAGATGTCTCCACCTGGCCTAACCCACCCTTGTATCTGGGCTTTGTTACCTGGGGCTGGTTTCTGGGACTTGTTTTTAAGTAAGTCCCCTGGGGGAAGAGGAGCAGGGACAGTTTAAGTTTTAGACAATAAAGTTATCATTTAACTGATGGAAGCACTCTGGCGAAATAGGTCCTTACAGAAGTAAGGTTTATGATTCCTACATTAAATATGAGTTTATAATATGAATTTAGAGTATTTTGGGGAAATTTTATATATCTCTAGAAGTTGCCTTTTGTCTTAAGCAAGTTTTCATAAAAGAGAAAACTGGGAAGAATAATACTATTCTTCCTTCAGGAAAAGGGCTAGGGCACAATTGGATGGTTCTGTAGTGTATGGATGGATGTAAGTCAGTGGTGTTCTCAGCTGGTTAAGGTGACAGTTACGTGGGATAAATTAGAAAGAATGGAAGTCACTGAGAACCACAGGGACTCCTTTAGTTGGAAGACATTTTCTGGTTTTAGGAATAAAATATGAAATCTCTGTACCACAAAATCCAGTTGTCCCCATATATTCATATCCTTCCTGATAAAAGGAATACTAATTGATTACTACAAAACTTAACTAAGACAATTTCAACTGCTGAATTAAAAAAACCATCCTCCTGGGGGGCATCTGGGTGGCTCCGTCAGTTAAGCATCTGACTTCAGCTCATGTCATGATCTCAGGGTCCTGGGATCAAGTCCTTGGAGTCCCTCCTCAGGCTCCCTGTTTGAGAGGGATCCATATCTCTCTCTCCATCTGCCCCTCCCCCACAGATGCACGCTCTTTCTCTCTCTCTTTTAAATAAATGAAATCTTTTTTTTTTAAAGATTTTATTTATTTATTTGACAGAGAGAGAGAGAGAGAGCACAAGTAGGCAGAGCAGCAGGCATAGAGAGAAGCAGGCTCTCCACAGAGCAGGGAGCCCCATGTGGGGCTCGATCCCAGGAGCCTGAGATCATAGCCTGAGCCAAAGGCAGCCACTTAACTGACTGAGCCACCCAGGTGCCCCAATAAAATCTTTAAAAAAAAAACAATGATCCCCTTAGTCTTAATAAAGCTTGAGGTTAGAATTGAGGTATTAAATCCCCACACAAAGTGTTATGGTCATATATAACCACTATCACTGATTTCTTTATTCCAAAAGTAAATTTTGAAAGCCAAAATATTTACAAAATAAGAGAGCTGTTACAAGACAGTTCTCAAAAATAAGTAAACAGTGACTGTCATACACAGAAAAATAAACATTAGTTAACATTTTTAAATTTAACTCAATAATGACTAGACTGGTAATGTATTACACCCAATCCAAAGGAGAATCCAAACAACAGGAACATTATAAATCCAGAATATTGAAATGTCCATAGTTGGGGTTGGAAGTCAATTTCATCTCCACTGGACAGAATTACATGTTTACGTATTATAATTATTTTGCATTGTTACTAGCTATCTAGATTAAGAGAGTTACAAAACCAGAAACAGAAGCAGATAACCTGGAAGGATATGCTCCAGATAGTGTATAATTTTCCAATGAAACACTTTTCTTCCTGTACTTGAATACTTTTCCAAAGTATAGTTGTTTCATAATAGAAGGGATAGGTAAATAAATTCATGAATAAATTATGAGTAAAGAGATAAATGAATGAATGAATGAGTGAACTAATGGAAGACTGTCTTGGAAGTGTTTTCCATGAGCTCTCAATCATGCCCTCATTTGTCCTCAAACAGGAACAAATTTTCATTTCATTTTTCCTCCAAATTGTATCTCCCTTTCATGACTACATTTTTGCACATTTTCTGTTAGCCATTGACCTGATTTAACTCTTTTGCTTCCATTATCTATTTTTTTCTCAGCCTTTTTATTTCCCAGCCATACTCTCTTGTGCTCCTTTATAACAATCACTTTTCTTCTTGAATGGTTCAATGGCTAAAAGTAAAAAAGTAAAATCATCTAAAACTTCTGAATAGAGTAGAAATGAAAGCCTAAAAGGTAGAGTTCCCTTATTCTTTGTCCCCTACATTGTTTTTTTTTTTAACTGAATATATTTCACACTGTCTTAATGCTTTAAAAAATTCCCTTTTTGTCTACTAAATGCTAAATCAGGAGACCTCAGTGTAAAATAATTTAATGTTCAAATGACAAAACAAAGTTGAGTTTCATTTGAATGTCTTAACGATGGTTGCTGAAGGATATGAGAGTGGAATTGTGGAAGAGAATTACAACTGACAACAGAAAAGCAAAGACTATAAACATTGTCAAATGTCTATTTTTATTTTTTAAACAGTACAACATAGTGGTTTAATACATGTATACATTATAAGATAATTATCACAATTAAGTTAATTAGCACATCCATCCTCTCACATATTTACCTTTTTTTATTGTGATGAGAACACTTAAGATATCTCTCTTAGCAAATTTCAGATGTACAACCTAATATTGTTAACTAAAATCATCATGATGTACTCAGATCACCAGAATTTACTCATCTCACAACTGAAAGTTTGTACCTTTTAACCAATATATTCCCTTTCCCCCCACCACCCAGCCCCTGGCAACTACCATTCTACTCTTCGATTCTATAAGTTCAACTTTTTTCAATTCCACATATAAGTGAGATCATGCAATATTTTTCTTTTTGTGTCTGACTTAATTCGTTTTGCCTGATGTCATCTGGGTTCATCCATGTTGTCACAAATGACAGAATTTTCTTTTTATTGTTGAATAGATCCCATTCTATACTACATTTTCTTTATTCATTCATATATCAGGAGATATTTAGGTTATTTTCATAATTTAGCTATTGTGAAAAAATGTTGCAAAGAACATAGGAGTACCTCTTTGAGATACTGATTTTATTTCTTTTGGATATATACCTAGAAGGGGGATAGCTGGATCATGTGGTAGTTCTACTTTTTAATCTTCTGAGGAACCACCATAGCATTTTTTACAATGGCTGTACCAGCTTTCATTCCCACCAACAGTGCACAAGGGTTCCCTTTCCTAGTCTTATCTCTTTTTTATAATAGTCATGCATATATATGTGTGTGTATATATAGATATATACACACACATATATATGTTGAGATTTCTCTTAGACATACACTGATGAAATAATATCTCTTTAGAAGTTACCAGAAATTATGTTTTATTCTATAATGAAATCAAGTTAAATATGTACAAAAATATAAACCTGTTATGAGGTATGCAGATCCTTTTACAATTTATCCTTCCACTAGTGAGATATTCCAAAATTTCCAAGAACATTTTATTTGTCAAGAGTTCCTCATAGTTTATTTTTAAAAAGATTTTATTTAAGTCACCTGAGTAGCTCAGTCATTATCTGTCTCTGGCTCAGGTCAAGATCCCGGAGTCCTGGGATCCAGCCCCACATCGGGTTCCCTGCCCTGTGGGAAGCCTGCTTCTACTTCTCCCACTCCCTCTGCTTGTGTTCCCTCTCTAGCTGTGTTTCTCTCTGTCAAATTTAAAAAAAAAAAAAAAAAGATTTTATTTATTTACTTGAGAGAGAGAACACGAATTGGGAGGAGGGGCAGAGAGAGAGGGAGAAGCAGACTCCCTACTGAGCAGGGAGCCCACTCAGGGCTCAATCCCAGGACTTTGAAATCATGACCTGAGCTGAAAGCAGATGCTTTATCAACTGAGCCACCCAGGTACCCCTTTCATAGTTTATTTTTGTTCTTGGTTTGTTAATAATAAAAAGCAGGTGAAGAATTATGGCTACCAACCATATGTGTTTATTTTCATAATATAACATTTTTGAAAGTAAGAAATAATAAAATTAGAGTAACCCTCAAATTAAAATTGGAAAATATCTTTGCATTTACCATGGTGTATACTTTTTCATTTAGAAAGCACTGTATAATGGTAAGAAAATCATAGTGTTTCTATCTCCAGAATGAGAGGAAGCTCAAAGGAAAATCCCATGGCTCCTCTCTGTGTCTAATCTTACATTTTTATTTTACATTATTTTTCCAATTTCATTGATAGATAAATGACATTAACATTGTATTGATGTAGGGTGTACAATATAATTATGTGATATATGTATTTATTGCAAAATGATTAGCACAAAATGTTCAGTTAACGTCCATCACCTCACATAGTTACAATTTTTCTTCTTGTGATGAGAACTTTTAAGATCTACTCTCTTACTAACTTTCAAATATACTATATAGTATTAGCTTTAGTTATCAAAATATATATTACATCTCCAGAATTTATTTATCCTATAACTGGAGGTTTGACCTTTTGACCATCTGATATACCTGTTGTCCATTTGTATGTCTTCTTTGGAAAAATATCTGTTTAGATCCTTTTCCTATTTTTAGTGAAGTTTTTGTTTCTTGTGTTTTGCTTTGCTATTGAGCAATTATTGTGAAGTATTTATAATAATTTTATAATAATAAATATTTATAAAAATATAAAGAAATAATTATAACAATATTTATAAACTATTATAAATAATAATAATTGCTATTATTTATTTATTTGAGAGTGAGAGAGTGCAAGCGGGGGATGGAGAATAACAAGCAGACTCTGTGCTGAGCATGGAGCTCCTTAATTTCAGGACCCTAAGATCATGACCTGAGCTGAAATCAAGAGTTGGATGCTTAACCAACTGAGCCACCCAGGAACTCCACATTATATGTTTTAATCATTAACTGCTTATCAGGAATGGCTTGGAAATATTTTCTTCCATTCTATAGGCTGGTTTTATTTTTTGATTGCTTCCTTTGCTGTACAAAGCCTTTTAATTTCATATAGTCCTTATTGCTTACTTTGGCTTTTGTTACCTGTGCTTTAGGTATCAGGTCCAAAATATTTCCCTGTATTTTCTTCTAGGAGTTTAATTGCTTTCATTTTTGAGTTAATATTTGTGTATAGTGTCGTGTGAGCCCACTTTTCTTCATTTGTATGTGGATAACCAGTTTTCCCAACACCATTTATTGAGATTATCCTTTCCCCATCGTGTTCTCTTAGTGCACTGGTCAGAAGTTAGTTGACCCTTTAGATTTATTTCTAAGCTCTTTGTTGGGCTTCATTGGCCTTTGTGTCTGTTTTTATACCAGTAGCATACTATTTTGATTACTACAGCTTTGATAGTTTAAAATCAAGCAGCGTGATGCCTTTAGCTTTGATCTTCCACTCAAAACTGCATTACCTATTAGGGGTCTTTTGTGGCTTCATATGAATTTTAAAATAGTTTTTTTATTGCTTTGAAAACAATGCCACTATAATTTTGATAGATATTGCCTTCAATCTTTAGATCACTTTGGGTAGTATGGACATTTAAAAATGTCAAATATTTTTTCTGCAGCTATTAAGATAACATAAGATTTTTTTTATATTTCATTCTGTTAGTGTGGTACACCACAGTTATTTGTGTGTGTCAAGTCATTCTTGTGTCACAGAAATAAATTCCCCATGACACTGGTGTACGATCCTTTTTTATGTACTGCTGAATTCAATTTGTTAGCATTCTGTTGAAGGATTTTAAATCTGTGTTCATCAGGGATATTGGCCTATTTTCTTTACTTGTAGTGTCCTATCTGGCTTTGGTATGAGGGTAATGTTTGTTTCATAAAACAAGTTTGGAAGTATTCTCTACTTTTCCTTTTTTTTTTTTTTTTTTTTTTTTTTTTTTTTTTTTTTGAAGACTTTAAGAAAGATTGCCACTCATTCTTCTTTAAGTGTTTTATGGTAGAAGTCAGGGGTGCCTGAGTGGCTCAGTCATTGAGCACTTGCCTTCAGCTTAGGTCATGGTCCCAGGGTCCTGGGATTGAGCCTCGAATCAGGCTCCCTGCTCAGTAGGAAGCCTGCTCCCCCCACCTCCCACTTGTGTTCCCTCTCTTGCTGTGTCTTTCTCTGTCAAATAAAATCAATCAGTCAATCAATAAATCTTCGGTAGAAGTCATCCATGAAGTCATCTAATATTGTACTTGCTTTTGTTGGGAAGATTTTGATTACTGACTCAATCTTATTACTCATGTTTGGTCTGTTCAGATTTTGTATTTCATCATAATCCAGTCTTGGAAGGTTGTATGTTTCTACGAACTTATCCATTTCTTTTAGGTTATCCAATTTGTTGGCATACAGTTGTTGATAGTAGTCTCTCATGATCCTTTGTATTTCTGTGGTACCAGTTGTGATGTCTCCTCATTCATTCTGATTTCATTTATTGGAATCTTCTCTCCTTTTCTCTGGGTTAGTCTAGCTAAATATTTGCCAATTTTATTTATCTTTAAAAAAAACTCTAAACTTTATTGATTTTTTCTTTTGTTTTTTATATATTTCATTTATTTCTCCTTCAATACTTCTTTCTTTCCTCCTGCTAATTTTGTGCTTAGTTTGCTTTCTTTTTCTAGTCCCTTAAGGTGTAAAGTTGGGTTATATATTTCAGATCTTTCTTTTTTCTTTTTTCTTTTTTTTTTTTTAAGATTTTATTTATTTGACAGACAGAGATCACAAGTAGGCAGAGAGGCAGGCAGAGAGAGAGAGGAGGAAGCAGGCTCCCCGCTGAGCATAGAGCCCAATGTGGGGCTCGATCTCAGGACCCTGGGATCATGACCTGAGCTGAAGGCAGAGGCTTTAACCCACTGAGCTACCCAGGAGCCCCAGATCTTTCCTTTTTCTTAACATAGGCATTTTTCACTATAAATTTCCTTCCTAGAATAGCTTTTACTATATCCCATAAGATTTGATATGTTGCAGGTGCCTGGGTGGCTCAGTCAGTTAAGCAGCTGCCTTGGGCTCAGGTTGTGATCCCAGGGTCCTGCGATTGAGCCCCCCATCAGGCTCCCTGCTCAGTGGGGAGTCTGGTTCTCCCTCTGCCCCACCCCTGCTCCTGCTCTCTGTCTCTCTGTCTCTCTCTCTCTCAAATAAATAAATAAAACCTTGAAAAAATATGATATGTTGTATTTCCATTTTTGTTTGCCTCATGATACTTTCTGATTTCCCTTTCGGTTTATTCTCTGATCCATTGGCTTTGTAGGATTGTGCAGTTATCTATAAAATTTGATCACATCTTCTGTGGGGTGGACTAGCTTTGCACTCCCTGTCGGAGGGTGGGGTGCATGGAAGGCCATTAGCATATAAGGGCTAGGGTTCTATAGGTTATGTGTGTTACAAGTTTCATGACTGGGCCTCTTCATGGAATCCACGAGGCAGTTAGTGAAGCTGAGAACTTTCGTTCAGCTCCCTGCACCCTGGTTTCTGTATGTGCCCACTGTTTTTCCCTGCTCCAACCTTCCCCAACTAGCCATGCTGATCTCCTCAATGTTCTAGGAGGAGCACAAAAGAATTGGGCCTTTTGGGCACCATCCCACATGGATGGGAAAATTGGGTGTTCACTAGATGCTCATTTTCTCCTGTGAGAGAAATCACCAGTGAAGGGCACCTCTCTTGGTACTAAAATGTACCGCTTTAGGGAAGTAATGACACTGGTAAACTATTGATCCTACCCTCTTCAATATGTCCATTCTCGGATTTTTTTGCCTCGATATGTGCTAGGACCTCTCTGCTGGGCTGCTGGGCTTTCACAGAGGTATTCTCTCTCACCTATGAGTAATTGCAAAAACTAGTGTTTCTATGGGGAAGGAGGTGGTGAGGGCTGAAAACTCCTATCTGACATCTTGTTGGTGTTACAAGAGTAACAATCTACAAGAGTAGATTTTTAGAAATTGAGATGACGATAATATTCCATATGAAGTAGGCAAATCCTCTATTTCTCTTTAGAGGTACATAGTTTAGCTGCAATAATTGTGCTATTTTGCATGTTAAGCGGTTAAAATAGCTTTAATTTATGAGATCAATTTGGAAGACAGTATTTAGATCCAAACTTGTGGAATTTACTCTTTCTATTAAAAAAAAAAAGTTTGTGTACATATTAGGAAGAGATAATTTTTTCCCAACCTGCCTGGAGTCAATTCTGTTATCCATAGGTTTAAAAAAAATAGATGTGTTTTGTTAGAAACAATTTATGGTTGGTGATGACTTATGTTGACATCCTCCCTTTGGAATAAGGAAATAATAAATAAAACAGACATTTAATAAATAGTTCATTCTGCTCAGTTGGAATAATATAAACAATCCTTATTTTTATGATTTGTAATCATACTTCATTTTTTATATTTATTTTGAATAAGAGCATATAATATTTTTTCTACTTTTTGAGTAGAAAAGATTTTCACATATTTGTGAAGAAGGAAAGCATACAAATAAATTACTTTGGGGAATAAATGGGTACCAGGAAAAAAAAACTAGACAAAATCTTCTGTAAAAGCATCCATACATATTTTTTTAAACAACCCATTTTTATAAACTCCAGAAATAAAAGTTTACAGAGTGCCATCTTAGATTAGGTTTTTGAAACTTTAATTCTCTTCCCATTTCCTTATATTTTTAGTGTTGTTTAGATTTAATCAGTTTACTAGTTTTGGCTATGACAGAAATGTACATATTAAGGTTACGATTTTCCTTAATGTTATCATTAGTGAAAGACACTGAGATATGAAATTCACATGGAAGTCAGTTACTTGAAAAATTTTAACTGAGGAAATGCCCTTGTCTATTTAAATAGTCTCTCATCTTCTCTTTATCCAGTCCACATCTTCTGAAGAAATTAAAATGCAATGGTAGTATTCAGAAAATAACAAAATAATTTTGGTATTCAATGCTATGCAGCTGTAGTGACCAGAATATATCTATGTCTATATCTGTATATAGACATAGATATATTTGTAACTTTTCAAGTTCGAGGAAATAAAGAGGTGAAATTCAATTTTAAATACTAACTTTGAAACTTACTAGATATACGGTGGCTGTTAATTTGCAAAAATTCTCTGAACCTAAGTTTCTTCATTTGTGAAAAGTGAATAACAATACTGATTTCTTAAGCTTATTGTGAGAACCAAATGACAAAATATATATACATACATATATATATTACTGTTAACTTATAAGAACTTTTTAAAAATGTATTGTTAATGATTGTCAGACAGAGGCTATGTACTGTTAAATGACAGATGGCTTTTATTTTATTCTTTTTAAGATTTTGTTTATTTATTTGACAGAGAGAAGAAACAGGAGCAGGGAGAGTGGGAGGGAGAGAACCAGGCTTCCCAAGGAGCAGGGAGCCCAACACAGGGCTCAATCCCAGGACCCTGGGATCACGACCTACCTGAGCTGAAGGCAGAGGCTTAAAAACTGAGCCACCCAGGTGCCCCGACAGATGACTTTAGGTAATACGTAGGCTACAAGGGAAAGGTGACTAGCTGGGGCACATAAATCTTAGTGGCATTTCTATCGGCAGAAAGTTGGTACTGATTTGCATCTTATTATAGGTACATAGTAGATCAGACAACTTAAAATATATGTTCCAATCAGTGAGACTAGAACTAGTTTAATGTCAGATAGGATGGAAATATTAGAGAATCAGAGTCCTAGTGGACCATAATATTTACCTCGTGGAATGTGTGTGTGTGTATGTGGGGGATGTGTGTGAGTGTGAGAGACTTAGCAAAAAGTCTACAACATAAGAAGTTTATATATAATAATAATTTAAAAATAAAATAATGATGTGATTTATCAGGGCCATTATTTAAATAGTAATTGCAACACCTGATATAAAAGACTAAAGTAGTTTTTTGCTCAGAGAAGAATATATGCCTTGCTAACTTTTCAAGTTCTAGAGAATAAAGAGGTGAAATTCAGGTTTAAATACTAACTTTGAAACTTACTAGATATATGGTGGTTGTTAACTTGCAAAAATTCTCCAAACCTAAGCTTCTTCATTTGTGAAATGTTGACAATAAGACTGAATTCTTAACTTTATTGTGAGAACCAAATGACATATCCTATGTGAAAATATTCAGTACAGACTAACATTATGTTCAAATGATTCTCTTTATAATTACACAAAGGTATCGTCTTTCCATAAATTAGCTGATTAAAGCACCATAGCACCTGTCTGATAATCCTGAAAATCTGTTCTACAGTCTGGTGAGGGTCATGTCCATTTTAGATCTAGCCTCTCTGTTCCATACACATAAAACTATAGAAGTCTATAATAAAGCTAAGAAATTTCATAATTCCCACATTTCCTTCTGTTGTTTATATTTTTTCATAGCTCATAATCTGTAAAAAGATAAGAAAGAGAAAAAGAGAGGATTCCAACAAATAAAAAATGAAAGAAGAGCTATCCCCACTGGTATCACAGAAATACAAAGGATCATAAGAGACTAGTATCAATAACTGTATGCAAACAAATTAGATAACCTAAAAGAAATGGTTAAGATCCTAGAAACAGACAACCTTCCAAGACTGAGTTAAGAAAGAATAGAAAATCTGAACAGAACAAAGACCAGTAATGAAATTGAATCAGTGATCAAAATCTTCCCAATCAAGAGAATCCCCAGATCAGATGAATTCACCTATAAATTCTTCCAAAACAGATAGGAACTCCCATGTTTATTGCAGTGTGATTCACAATAGCAAAGGTAGGGGAAAAACACACTTGTCCATTGTTGGATGAATAGATAAAGAAAATGTGGTGTAAATATACAATGAATATTATTTAGCTTTTAACAAGAAGGACATCCTCAGATGAACACAGAGAAAGGGAGGGAAAAATAAAATAAGATAGAAACAGAGAAGGAGGTAAAACATACGTTAGGAGACAAACTGAAAGTTACTGGAGGGGAGATGGGTAAAGGGGTGGGGTAGTGATGGGTATTTAGGAGGGCACTTAAAATGAGCAATGTTCTAAGCAAGTAATGAATCACTAAATTCTACACCTGAAACTAATAATGCAGTCTATGTTAACTAATTTGAATTTAAATAAAATCTAAAAAAAAAATGTTAGGTGAAAAAAAAGAAAAAGGAAGAAATCCTGCCACTAATAACAATATGGATGAAACTTTAGGATATTATTCTAAGTGACATAAGCTTGGCGCAGAAAGACAAAAACTGTTCACTTACATGTGGAATCTCAAGCATACAAACACATGAAAGCAGAGCGTAGAATGGTGGGTACTAGGGGCTGGGGAGTGGTATGGTTGAAGAGGCATTGGTCAGAAGGTACAAAGTATCAATTATACAGGTTGAATAAAGATCTAATGTACAGCGCCGTGACTGTAGCTAATAATACAATATCGTGTACTTGAAACGTACAGAGAGAGCAAATCTTAAGTGTTATAACCACACACACAAAAAATGGCAACTATGTGAGGTGGTGGTTATGTTAACAGCTTGATCGTAATAATCATTTCACAATGTATAAATATATAAAAACATCACATTTTACACTTATATACAATTTTTGTCAATTTCACTGAAAGCTGGGGAGGAAACCAGTGCAATGAAACTTGTAATAACAGTAGGTAATACTGAGAAACGTGGTCAAACTGATTTATATAATTTAAAAAGTCCACTCATTTATGGATGCACTTCAGGTCTCACTTACCTTGTGAGAGTAAACAAAACTTATATGCTGTTCTGCTTATTTTAAGAAAAAGAAACTATTGGAGTTTTGAGATTTTATTATTTTTGTTTTTGTTTTTGAGGAATGTGAATGGCATTTTATTTTTTTTGTCTTGAGTCCCAGGTAGTTATTCACAAATTAAACTGAAGGATGATCTTCTGCTCGAAAAGCTTTATAAGATGTAATTTCGTGATACACATGTAAGTAGAGACTTATGTAATCACTATAGCTTGTCATTTTAATAAGTAATTAAACATACCTTTAGCCTAACAAAAGATACTGAGATTAAACAATGCCCATCCCTTCCAAATGGTATTATTACCCGTTTTTTTCTCCTTTGTTATTTAACATTACCAAAATAATGTTTAAATTGCATATTTTATTTCAGTTATATAATGTATACCTGGCATGGGCTATGTTAGATTTTCCCATAATTATAATAAAGTAATTTCAACAGAGTTCTTTTGTAAGGATGTCTTACATATCTATTTTTGGCTAAAACATGGTATCTCTTTTGATAAAATAAAGATTTATGTTCATGTGTGAAGATACTCCAGGTTCTTCATAATGATGATAGCCAAGGAGACAGAAAGCTACAGCCTTCTACCCATTTCCTAGTGCCGGTTGAAGAGAACTGAATGGATGCATTGCCGCAGGAGCCCATGGGGTGACTGACAGATGGGCTGTCTTGTGCAGGTTTTACAAGTATTAGGTCTATGCCTCAACTCAGAGAGTTGAAGAACATTCTGTGAATGACAGAAAAACAATTTTACAGGGTGCAGCTGCCGGCTCACACACTTTTTGGTGGTATGTGTTGAGAGGAAAGAAAAAACACCAGACCTATCTATATACCATCCCTAAAGTCTTTCTCTGCGGGGTGGGAGAAAGGGGAAACGTTGAATGATAGAGTATGAGGTAAGGATGGGGGCAGGGAGAGGGATGTATCCTCTTTTCCTCCCACATAAAAATGTGGAACGTGTCTGTAAGTGTCTTTCTGTCTGCTAACTCTCCCCTTTTTCATAGGTGCTGTAGATAATGGTAACAAGCAACATTCTGTTTTTTTCTTTTGTAGCTCCCCACAAATGACTTTGCTCCAGCAGGAAGTACACACATGCCTGACTAACCACCAACAGTCATCCTAGCATCCCTTTCATTAGAGCTTGCTCTTTTACAGGTGAATGTTTTTTCACTGAATATCTGAATTGAATACAATATTTTCTTGTAGACTGCTTCTTTCCAGAAATATTTCATGTTTGCAACCACAGAATAATACTTTGGGGGACTTTTACTTTTGGATGAAATGGTAAACATGGAGCAATAAAAAAAAATCATGATGATTGTCCAAATTTATGTGCATTTAGTATTTGATATAAACTAGCAATGCCTTTGATGAAATTTGGAAGTTTTTGTGTTCGTGAGCGAACAGCTAAGAAAGAAGTCTTGAATCTTTTTTGGTACAAAAATGTGATTTTATTATAGCATGGGGACAGGACCTGTGGGTAGAAGGAGCTGGACTGGGATTGTGAGGTGTGACATTATATACTTTTTGATTAGCAGGGGTTAGGGATACGTCTCTAAGGAATTTGGAAGCAAGGTTTTCAAGACCTTGAGGGGCTAGCTGCTCTTAAGATAAGGTTGCTTTTAGCCTTTAATAAAGCACAAACGTTAAGGCACTAAAGTAGTCATGAGTTCCTTGAGGAAGGTCACGCCCTGCATTTTCAGGTATCTATCAGTGGGCTGTAAACCGTAAGGAGATTTAATTTAGCTACATTTCTCTTGCCTTTGTTTCTCTCATCACCTTTATTTTGGATTCTGAATACTATAGATAAAACATTTAATTGATTTCATTTTCACCATCAGCATTGTTGTTTGAAATATATCGATGGCACTGTATAGCTCCCTCTGGTGTTTAATTTAACACCTGAAAATTCTTATTAATTTGGTCAAAGACAAGTAGGCAAAAAAGGAAAGAAAGAAAGATGTTGTTTCTGCTGCAATAGAAGGGAGGGCAGACCAACTGGAATTGTTTTTTTTTCCATTAAACTGTCTTTCTAATTGGGCTCTATCAAGGAGGGTATTATTTAAAATCTCCGTCTTTCCCAGAAACCAGTCAGGAAGCTCTGGGCTTGCACCAGGCACACCAGGCACTTCGTTACCATGTGGTGCGTCAGTGAGGCAACTGTTCGGTCAGCCACTGTGAGCGGCAATTAAATCAACTCCCCAGCTATCCGGTCCAATCTCTGCAGTGTTCTAACTGTAATTACACAGAAGATGAGAGAGTTGGAAAGATGGAAAGTGATGGAAGGGAAAGGAAAACAAGAGAAGCTCTAGAAAGGATTAAAGAAAAGAAATAAATACAGAGGTTCCATACGACAATTTGTTCTTTTTTCTTTTTTTTTTTTTTCACTTTTCATTTGTGTATTACAAATTAAGTACGGTAACACAGATCATGATATTCATTCTGCGTTTATGGACATGTATGGCATTCTAAGTGTGTTCATTTTTGTGACTTTAAGACATATTTAGAATCAATTCTATGCTCTTTACACTCCAGTCTAGGTATGAGTTCATTAATTCAGTCAGTTTAAAAGTTAAATATTAATCCAATTTTAGAGGTGAAGAAACCCAGTCTCACGTAGGTTTTTGAATTTTCCCAGGTCTGCAACTAGTAGATTGAGATTGGAGCCTGAATCAGTTTGATGCCAGAGTCCATGTTCTCTCCATCAGGCAGTGCTTCCTCTTTCAAGTCTCAGGATTTACACATGCACATTCCTTAAAAGTCATAGCATGATTGCTCTCAACTATGATTTTATTATCACCACTCCGTTATTCATTTTAGACAATGAATACACTCAGTGATAAAGCTGTAACTTTTTCTTGATACTTAGATCTTTTATTGTACTTTTTCATTCTGTTACTGTGTAAAGCAACAGTTTCTACAGAATGAAAAAGTGCTTCAACTTGTAACAAAATATAGAAGGGCCCGTGATGTTTCTAATGTATTTCTTGTGTAACTGAATAAAATACAAAAAAAGAAAAAAAAATGACCCTCGTAAGAGGCTGACTAAGCATTCATTTTATGTGAGATCCATGCTAAGAGCTTGAGAAGCAGTAAATAAAGAGGTTAAGATCATATGCTTTGCCCCGACTTAGGTGCTTAGGTTGGAATCTGGACTAGTCCACTGGACAGGTGTGCGGCACCCACAGCTTAGCTGCAACTGCAGAGTTTGAGTTCCCTGGTCTGCAAAGTTGGCATAATGATGCTATCTACATTTGAGCATGATCTTGTGAATTAAATGACTTCACTGAGATCCAAGTGCATAGAACAGTAGCCTGAAACATGAGAAATCCACTGTTAAGTATTCCTATGGGAAATCGAGACACAGTAAGAAAATAGGTCACCAAGGGCACAGAGCCAGATAAGTGGCCCGGCGAGGACTTGAACCAGATGATGCTGGATCTAGCATGTGAATCTGAATGATCTCTCAGCAGCACTTACTGGAACCAATGATCATTTTGGAGTGTCACTGCCTTCGTTAAGCATAAACAATTTTTATTGTTTTATTTTCTTTTACCGAAACTCACTGACATGCAGACTGGCTAGAAGAGAATCTAAGTTGAAGCTACACATATGGCAAGGTCACTGGAGACTTTCCTACTCTTCCCAGTTGAGCCTCTTTGAACAATTTCCCTCCCCATTCGCACATGTAATGAATGGCTGAAGAGGAGGGCTTAGCTAATCTTTAAGGCACTTTCAGAATAATCCTTTATTGAAAAGCAGATTCTAGAAATGATTCTTCTGAGTAACAACAGGTTTTTAACAAATGTCCACACTGAACTTTTAACATCTCTATCCATGCTTAGTAATGTCCTCATGAGCCTGCGGTTTCTGAGATTTGAGAAATGCAATGAAGAAAAACCCTGATAATTACTTAAAACTACTTTTTCTGTCTAGCAACCAGAGTATGTGTATATATTTGTGTATGAAAAAAATGGGGAAAAAAGTACCTCTTCCTTCTTCTGTTAGTCTCTAGGTCTTTATTATAAAGTTAATCTTCCTTACCTTCTATCCAGTATTTCATCCGTAGGGAACTACTGAGTGTTTGCAAGGTGAAAGCACACATTGCAACCAAAGGCAGATTTTAAAGTTTACAGGCTTTAGGCAAATACTGTCAAATATCTATGACAGGCCTATTTTTGTAGCCCCAGTGTTAGACTTAAGTATGGTCTTGAGAGATCTGAAGATTTAGGAAAAGGAAATTTTACATATGCTTTAAAAAAAAAAATTGATTTCTTCCAGTTCAGAGGAAACAATACAGACCTAACTCTGAATCTGCACTATTTTCTTTGAAGAAGGGGTTTTAAAAGATGATGTCAAGGAATCCATCTCTCTTTTCCATTGTTTTTCCTGTCTGTAACATGGAAACCAGTGAACTTGGTACAAAAAGTATGTAGCGCAATGTAAGACTATCTTCTCATATTGGGAAGTCTCATCAGGGGGGAGTTTAAATTTAGGTAATCTGCATCTGGAATGAAAATATTTAAGAGGAATTCCTATTACATGATCCAAGGAATAATTCAAGAACATATTTATAAGACTACCTTAGTGTCTTTTTAATAGTGTTGCAATGGTCATAATCATGTTTTAATTAAATGTTTCCTGGGAAAAAAACCTGTTTCTTTGAGCCACCCAAAATTAACTGAGAGTTCATCCATTTACATAATTCAGTGAAACATGATATAAAGAACTGGGGTAGCCACTATTTTATATTGAAGAGCAAATAGTGTTTTTAGCTTTCTTCACAAGTGTTAGAAGAAATGATCGACCCATGGAAACATCTTCATTAGCACTATGCACACCAATAATAATTGACATTTCATGTATCTTTTTTGTGGTATAATATTAATAATTCAGTGTCAGGACTTGTGTTTTAGGCTAATGTTTTGAAAAACAAATATTTCAAAATGAAATGAATTTCAAATCTTGATGTTACAAATGTCTTTGCATTGAAATTTTCTTTTGTAGCTTTTTTGCATTCATATTTTATTTTTTATTTGAAACACAGAAACAAGGGCCACACTTTCCTATTGACACTATCAAGTTACTGGATTTAATGTTTGGAGTAGGCACCTCAAAGCTTAGCTCTTGACCTTTTGTCAAGGCCTAGCTATCCACGTGCGTGTCGACTCTGCAGGTGCAAAGTAAATATACAATTCTATAAGAGTTTAGTTCTAATTTGGTTTAATCAAATCTAAGAGAAGGGAAGTAATTTCTAAACAGTGAAAGCTCTTGTGCAAGTTTAAGTACGTAATTTAGTTCTGCCACCTATTCAGTATTATTTACTCTGAATTTATCCATGTTTGATTTATGTGTATATTATAATGGCATAATTTTATGTTCCAACCCCTAGCTTCCTAACACACTTCTAAAGAATTAGATGACATAGAACCAACTTTCAATGATTTTTTTATTGCACATAGAGCAATGGGGATAATGATACCAATTCCACATGGGAGACAATTAAAATGGGATAAAACCTCTAAAATGCAGAACCCTACATTTGTAGGGAATTGGAACGATCTCATGAATAGTATTTGTGATTTAAAAAATTTGGATCTCCCATGGTGTCAGTTTTACTCCCTGATTTCACTAAACATTTATCTAATGCCTCTTTCACATGTCCTGTATTTTCTCTGAGCTGGGAATACAAAGAGAAAGCGATCTACATATGCCTGCTTTATGAGAGCTACCTAGTGAGCAGGTGTTGACTGTACTGTAACTTGTGTATTAATAATTAACTTTAATTGGATTGATTTTTATTAGCTGGTATTTCCCCTAGTATTTTTGAATTAACCATTGACATTATTAATGGTTGAGAAAAAGTCAACAAAATTCCTCATAGTCATCACTCCTTTGACTACATTTATAGATACTTTCAAAAATAGAACTTATTGTAGAGATACTCACGCAGAGCAAATTTTATAAAAGCTAACCCACTTCTTTCTTGGAAGTATTTGTTTTATATTTAACAAAGTTTAGATAGCTTTTTCTGGAATATCTTGTGGAGGTCCATGTTCAAATATATCTTTAACTTTTTATCTACATTTCCTGTAATAACTCTTTTTCCAAGCTCCCACTGACAAATTTCATCTAAAGGTAGATTTGATACCAAGAAGAAAGTTACAGTATTTTCTTTTCATCTTATTTGAGATTTAATGTCTTTCTCCCTTAATTTATACTAGTACCGGATCAGGTAAATTAAATTCACACAATCACAGAAAAGTTATTTAAGGGAAAAAAATCCATCTACCAAAACATGTTATATTTGAATTGTTCTCAAAAACTTGAGAACAGATTTACACATACCTTTCACAAGCAAGCAAATTCACACTTACTCTTCCTCATATGTTGATGGATACTTTTTTTTTTTTAAAGATTTTATTTATTTACTTGACAGAGAGCACAAGCAAGGGGAGTGGCAGAGGGAGAGGGAGAAGCAGGCTCCCTGCTGAACAGGAAGCCCCATGGATATTGGGGTTCCCTGTGGGGCTTAATCCCAGGATCCCAGGATCATAACCTGAGCAGAAGGCAGATACTTAACTGACTAAACCACCCAGATGCCCCAATACATACTTTCAAAGTATATTCCACAACATAAAATGTCCCGCAGTAGGGGAGATTTAAAATAAATCCAGCACCTGAAATTGTTGAATTACCATCTAACCATAAGAAAGTATAATTGCTGTAATTATGTGGAAAAATATGTATGATATTTAAGTAAAAATCTTAGAACACATTATTATAAATCAATTCTAATTCCCATGCTAGGCTTAAAACTTTTATACTTTATTCATTCCCACAGGAAGGAAACTGACATATTTTCAGAGAAAATATGATTGTCAAGTCAAACACTTAGAATACTACTTAATATAGTAAACAAATAAACTTTTATTAAAAACAAGGACTTTTTATTTAAAAAAAAAACTGAAGAGGATAACTTCATGTTTTTAAATTATCCCTGGAGCCAAAACTTTTTTCCAAACTAATTTATGTTATAGAATCAATGTCTAGAATTCTCTCTTGTTTGGGTTGCAGTCCCATCCTTGGAAAGCGAAGTAAGGTCCAATTTAAGGCTCCATAAGTGGGTTTGAACATGAAACCACAGCTCAGATGTGTAAGAAATATCAGCACTTTTCTTTGTTAGTCAATACATCCGATACTATGCATCTAGAACTTTCCATACAGATGAGAAATTAGCATTAGACATTATCCCCACAATTTCCTCTCAACACGCCTGCAACTTCCTTCCATTTATAATTTCCATTCTTCCCAACATACCAAGATAATACATTGAAACAGAAGTGATTATTGCCTTCAGTGGGAGATGGAAAAATTAGGAGAATGAAAACTAACATTTCTCTAAATTATCCAACTAGACTAGAATGGAGTAAGAAGCTCAGACACAAATGGAAGAAGACAAACTGATTTACGGCACTCTGTTCGGCACTCTGCTCTTTTCTCTCCTACATAGCTAGTGTGGTATGATCTTTGAAAGCAGAGGAAGATGTTGGAAATGGAACTATTACAAGGAAATCTGCATCTGATATTGCAGGAATTAAATCTCCCAAGAAATATGTGATGTTTGCCATAAAAAAATACTGCAGTATAAGATATCTACTCATTCTTTAATTGCATTAAATAAATATTATGCTCTGAACATAGTAAGTTAAGTACGAAGGTATCTAAAATTGAAAATATCTATAGGATAAGTTCCTTAAAGAAAGGCAGATTCTAAAATGAGTGATTCTGAATGATCCCTACTTTCAAGTCGTCACACACTTGTGTGATCTCTTGCCCTTACAATAGGCTGGATTTGTTTATTTGTTTTTAATGAACAGAATATGGCAGAAGTAATGGGATGTCACTAACAGATTAGGTTATAAGAAAACTATGGCTTTTGTCTTGAGCACACTCTCACTCTGTCTTGGGTCACTCACTCTGGGGGAGTCCAACTGCCTTGCCATGAGATTACCCCATGGAAAGACCCACTAAACCAGGGACAAAGACTTGGCAACAACCATGCCGTGATCTTGGAGTTGGATCCTCCTTGAGTTGACCTTCAGAAGAAACCCCAACCTCAGCCCCACAGCTTGACTGCAATCATATGTAAGCTCTGCCCAGATTCTTGACCCAAAACAATGAAGTAAATGTTTGTTAACCTACTGTGTTCAGAGTAATGCATTACAGAGCAACAAAATTGAATACACCATGGCTTTATATCTCTGTTCCAGATGTGTTACCTTGGATCTAGACTCTCAAAACGTTTTGTCAAATGAAAGAAATGAAGAGAAAAAGCTTGAGGATTAATAAGGTAAAAATACAGAAAACCGATTTAAAATATGCAGTGATCACAATGCATGATGTCTCCATATTGATACTGATTTTTTTTCAAGTAGTGAATTCTTCTCTTTTCTAGCCATATTTTCTTATCATTAGATATATGCCAAGAATCATTTCACAAACATGAATTAGGTAGAAATGTTATAATTCTATGTTGGTATGTAATAATTTGTTCAAACTTTAAAATTTTTATGTATCAAAAGATTTTATAGTAACTTGATTTGGTATTTGCTTGGGAGTAAATGGCTTGCTTTGTTACAGGAAATTAGATGGTGCTGCTGTTATCCTTTGATAGCAAACGACTTGTCTTTCTGGCGCCATTGTACATGCTGACATTCTTAGAGTAGCTGTGATTTCAGGGAGAGGTTAACTTAATTGTTTATGCTACTGATATTTGTACAGATTTCCTTCCAGGAAAAAAAAAATGATACTGTTTAGCATGTTAAATGCCATTTCATTTATGTATATAAAAGCTTCTATATGAAAAGCTTTGTGTTTTGCTTAGATCAAAAGTGAATAAAGGTGAATGAATACGAATAGACCTAGGAACAAAGTAAAAATGGTGCCAGAAATTAAATGTTGAATTTTTTCACCTTTCTTTTCAAAGTGTTTACTGAGTGCGCACTTGTTTTTAATGAACAGAATATGGCAGAAGTAATGGGATGTCACTTACAGATTAGGTTATATGAAATTCTTAGAAGGTTATAAGAAATTGATAGTCGTAAAATAGTGGTAGGTGGCAAATACATATCTGTACTGAGACATCTCTTATTGAAATAATATTCCATTCTTTATTCTGACCACAGTTCTTCAAAGCGATACTGTTTGGAGAAGATGATTAAAAGCCTCTTTTTTGTTTATTGTTTTTGCATTGTTGTTGCTCTTTGACAGTGTCAGAACTCCTAAAGATGACAGGTAGGCCATGTGTTGGAAAACTGTCAAGATTATTAGTAGACATTATCCTATGTATGATCTAGCCTGTCGATTATTTATATGCCATGTGTTACTCAGGAGTACAACCCTGTGAGTAACACATCAGGTGGCCCTTCCACTGGCATGCCATGGATATTTCTTCTCTCTGATTTTACCTATTATTAGCAAACAGTTTAGGTCCAGGAACAGAAAGCTTTAGACCATACCGGGGTGCCTGGGTGGTTCAGTCAGTTAAGAATCTGCCTTGGACTCAGGTCATGAATCCAGGGTTCTGGAATGGAGCCCTGAGTTGGGCTCCCTGCTCAACGGGGAGTCTGCTTCTCCCTCTACCCCTCCCCCCTTCTTGCGTGTTCTCTCTCTCTCATGATCTCTCCCTCTCTCTCTCTCAAATAAATTAAAAAAAAAATTCTTAAAAAAAAAAAGAAGAAAGAAAGCTTTAGACCATACTTATATAGTTTTGAGTGACAAATAACCAAATGATACATGTTGAAATTAAAGCAGCATGGAGGGGAAAATTTAATAGTTCCTTTAGCTGAGGTATTTTACTCAATTACTTTTGTCTTCTGAGATAAAACACAAACAGATTCCACAATGTGCATGGGCACTGGAATATATCCAGTTTTTTATAGTGCTTTTCTTAGAATGATGGGATAGATAGTAATGATGAGACATTAAATTACAATTTATTGTTTAGCTATGACTTCTTTGGTAGTTGCAAAAGGAAATGAATAGGCAAGCCCAACCCCTGGTAAGAAATAGATGAACTAGCTTAAATATGTAACTTGAAGCCCTTGTCTACCCTTAAATGAGATTCAAGTCATATCTTATTTCTTAATGTATTTAATAGTTTCATTTTATTGAAGTTTAAACTCCTTTAATAATAAAAGTCAGTTATGTTGGATTACACCTGGCACTTCTAGCTTCTTTTTGCTAAGGAAAGGAATGAAAAACTGGTGTTTCCTGAAAGTATGGAATCAGATTACACTAGTTTAGTAATATTCATTTCACATGAATATTTCATAAGGAAATAACCTAAATAAATTTCAATATAACATAATTTCATTTTTCTAGCACTTACTTAGTAAAAGTTTAATTCTAAGTGATATATAAGGTAGAGAAAGTTTCTATCAGCAGTTTGGGTTCATAATGAAACAGCTACAATCTACAAGGAATCTCTCATGCTTAGCTGTCTAAAGCTTGCTATTTTACTTCAAATATCCACCAAGTGTTCTTTTAGTTCTTGATGTTAGTTAAGAATAATTAGTTTTATCAACTGGTGGCCCACCAAGGAATTCTAAAAAATCAATTTATGATCCATTTGAAAGATCAGTGTAAGATCAGTGGATAAAAACTACTAATAATTAAAAGACCAATTTAAAGATTAACAAAAATCATTAAAAATAGCCTCCCAATAGCCCACAGTTCAGACCATAATATTATGGTCTGAATATTCCCCAAGTTTATACATATGTCAGAATTTATTTTGGTCTTCTGTAGGTACAGGAGACAATGACTATGTAGAGTTCCACATTCTAGGACAAGACTTTTCTTTTTCACCCTGGAAACAAATAGGATCCATTTATTTAATATTCATGTTCCAACAGTGGAACTTTCTTTCTCTAATGGGCCCCATACTTAAGGAACATATCTCCTGGGAGAGGCATGGCGTGGGGAGGAGTTAAGTGCGGATCAGAAATGCTTCTTCTTCTCTATTGGTTATTCTGACAGAGGGGACCAAGATGGATCACCAGTAGGTCATCTCTCTTCATTTGCATATATAAAGCTGTACCTATAATTAAAACATTACAGATGTGTGAGGCTGGTGAGAATTATAAAATTAATGGTGCTGAAGTAGTTAAAAATTATTGGGGTGCAACTTAAATGTTTTCTTTATGTATTAAACCAAAAGAAATTCCAGAAAATTTAAAGGGTTAAATATTTTAAAACTAGGACTAAAAATTTAGAATAGTTTCTTGTAAATATTTATAAATCTCTTTTTGGTGGAAAGTTTTCTAATCCAAAGGGAAACATGACAAAATGATTCATGTATTTGATATCTCTGTTTTTTGAACTATACAAAATAATTTAAAGTAAAAAAAATAAACTAGACCAACTATTTGAGAAAAAAAAAATATCAAACTTCACTCAAAATGTTAAAAACCCCAAAGTACAATCAAGAGGAATGCACAGATAATGGATCAGATAACTTATGAAATAGAAACTGTAAGGAGCACCTGGGTGGCTGAGTCAGTTAAGCATCTGCCTTTGGCTCAGGTCATGATTCCAGGGTCCTCGGGTAGATCCCTGCATTGGGCTCCCTGCTCAGTGGGAAGCTGGCTTCTCCCTCTGCTCCCTCTGCCCTTTCCCCAGCTCAAGTTCTCTCTCTCTCAAATAAATAAAATCCTTAAAATTTTTTTTCGCACATATAGAAGTGTAAAGTAGGCAATTTAGATCTCATATGGTGGCCCCATGATCCCTATAAGGTATCTCCATCCTTCTTTTTCCTCCATTATTTTTAGTGCATGGTTTCAGGTCTAAGATGGCTGCCTAGAGAACCTGCTACTATTTCCATATTCCAGTGAGGTGGAAGTGAAAGGAAGAAGTGTTGCTTCTATCCATTTTTAATAAAAGAGATTTCCTGGAAATTCCATATAACATAAACAGCACACCCTCTTACAGGGTTACTAAGGCATACTTAACTACAGGATAGTCTGGGAGAGCCTATAGCACCAGCTTTAAAAAAAAATCAGAAAGAAGGGGAAATGAACACAGTATGTGTTTTGGAGGGAAGAAGGTAGCAGAAGGATAGCAGTCTTTGTACACATGGAAAGTTATTTACATTGTAATATGTTAGAAAATGAAGTTTGAATAATTTAAATGGTAGGATATTAAATAAATACAGCTTGGAAAAAGACTCAAAGTAAATGCCACCAAATTTTAACAATATTTTCTCTAAATGGCAGTGGAATAAGTCATTCTGGCTTCATTATAGTTTTCCTGTATTTTCCAAGTTCCTTTTTTGTGTGAGTTTTAATTACTTTTATAATTCAAAAAACCCTAACTTCCCACTCCACATAACTTCCACCTCAAAATGTTATAAGACTGGGTTGTCAGTTGGAAACATGAACTCAAAAAGGAGGGCAAATTTTAGATGACTCATTCAAAAGATTCAAGGAGTGAAAGTGACTTAATAGTAATTACCAGATTTAAGAAAAGAACCTGAGTAGAGGATGGCATGGGCTTGAGCATTAAATTTGCATCATGACAAAGATAACTGTGGCCAATCCAAACACAGATGCTATGTAATGTGTGGAAAATGTCAAACTGGACAGTCAGAGGAGAGGTAAGTTTTTGATACATAGAGATGAGGTCATCCACTTGAGTGGACACTGCAGCGTGCTCCAAATCCCTTCCAGTTCAGGAATGAGACATTTATTCCTCCAGCTTCTGAGAATATTGACAATTTTGAGAGTGCGGAAAGGGACCCCTCTTCACAGATTCCTTTCACTAAGGAGAATGGCCACACCCAAGATCAAATCTTCTCTGAGGCATTTCAAATCCATTCATGGATTCAGCTGCTAGGTTTGTTTGTGTGGGGTAGGGGAAGTGTTAGGGATGGTAGAGACAATTCTAAACAGCGTCCTCTCTTTGGAGCTCTATATAAAATGCTGCAGGCTTTGTCCAGTCTATGCCCAGCCCAGCTTCTTACCCTGTCCAAACTTTCTTTCTGCTCACAGGTATTGATCTCAAGACCTTCCCAAATAAATGACTAAAAGGATACATACCCCAATCTCAAAATCAGCTTTCCAGGGAATCTAACAAACTCAAATCGTGGTAAAAATTAAAATCATAGAAGTAAGACTTCTACTGAGAGAAAAAGAAAAAGAAAGCTGAAAGTCTGGATAAGATGGAAAGAAGAATAATCAAATGCCATGTCTAGAAATACAGAAATACTTTAAGGTGGAGGGGGGCACTCAGGGCAACAAATGTAAATGAACTAAATGTTAGTTTCCCTACATAAAATTGTGGACAGGTTAGGAACCAGATGCCAAGAACAGAATGAGAGATATGATTGAATGGTATCTAGAGAAGAAAGTGAGTGCTTTTAAATTTGTTTGTGGGAGCTCTAGGAATAGTTTCAAACAGTAGGAAGATCCTATAATGACAGAGGGAGTAGAGCTGCAAATACAAGAAAATGTGAGTAACGTGGGGTGTCCCAAAGGTGATTATTAGAAGTCAGTTTCAGACTACAGGAGAAATACCAGGTTTAAACATCCATGAATATTTCTGATCTTTGTTCAGGGAAATGGAGGGCTGGAAACATCATTAATCCTATTCTTACTTAAAGAAAAAACGATGAGCTAGATGCAAGTTTGTGACTTTTTAAGAAACTTTCAGAGAGAGGAAATTGCGAGACAAGCACCTAAGCTGAAAACTTGGGAGGAGCAGGTATGGGCAGGGAGAGATGAGATGCAAACATTTGCTTCTTTGAAAGTGATGTCTCTGTACTTCAATGAGAAAATTTGAAAGATGTATCGAAAGAGGCTGAGTGCAAGCTAGTGAGAAGGGTGAAGCTCCTGGAGACCAAGTCACACCCTCTCTCTCCATGAACCTCATCAGGTGCTTGAGAGAAGCCTAAAGATAATCCTGAAGAAGACTGCCTCATGGTGCAGACCTGGGGAAGGACAGCAGCCACTGGGAGATGGAACTCTGTCCAGTTTCTCCCTCATCTCTCCTGTGTGACAAACTGTAATCTGTGATCGGAACACACAACAGAAAATCCTACCCTTTGGATACTCATGAGAATTCACTGCTACTGGGAGAAGGGATACAAGGGAAAAAATAAAATAAAAACAAGTCCACCACTAGAGGAGAGTTTGGGTATGTGCTGGATCCCAGTCTGGACCTGGAAGAAGAGCAGGAGTGCTTGTGAAGACCATGTACCAGGACCCAGGAAGCCAGTGCCTGTCAAAGGCTTGAGACTTCATCAGAACATCAGAGCACAACTCCCTGTTACCTTCAAGCAAACAGTCACTGTGTAAAAGTAACAGATAAATATTAATGGGAAGGCTACAAGACACAGGTGCTCTCTGAGATGCAACGAAAGATCGGAAACTATGGGTGGATCAGTCATTGAGAAAATCTTCTGGCAAACAGCCCTCACAGTAAACCAAATGTGCACTGTAGCTAGCCATGGGAATATTAAAAACTCAAACTAAGCTTAAGTCTTGACTTGATTAATACAGTCCCTCATGTCTAGAAGAAAGACATGTCCATTACAAATCATAAAAATTATGTATCTTTGCCTCTTCACTCCTATATATGTGTATCTTTCAACAAAAGACGTGCCAAATGGCTAGAATAAACACCCCTAAGACAATCGATAGACGTAAAGTCAAACATGACACAAATGTGGAAAATTTTTGATGGGGAATGTAAAATAAATTTAATTGTTGAATTAGATAACATATTAATCTCTAATAGCAAAAGCATATAATATGCAAGAAAAGGTAGGTAATTTTAACAGAAAAAATGTAAAATATGAGAAAAAAATCACACAGAAACGCTAGTGATGAAAAACACAATAACAAAAACAAATAATGCCTTCATCATTTTTACAAGCAAATAACACAACTGAGGAAAGAATCAGTAAAAATACATAGGTCAAAAATAATTATCCAAACTGAAACGTGAAGAGAAAAAAAATAATACAGCATCTAACATCTATGAGGCAGATGAGTATTCAACTCAGGAGACAAAAGAAAGAGAAAAGAAAGGTAGCAGAAGAAATATTGGAAGGAATACTACCTTAAGACTGTCCCAAAAATAATGTCAGCAAGCAACTAAAAAAATCCAAGACACTCACAGAACTCCAAATAGGATAAATATAAATGCACAAAAACATATTCATGCACACACACACACACACACACACCTCAGATATATCATAGATAAACTATTGAAAACAAAAGGCAAATATAAAATCCTCAATTTATCTAGAGAAAAATGATACATGACAGGAAGAGGAAGATATATATTAGTAGAACAAGGCTTCTTGTCAAATAATAATACCAGAAGACAATGAAATCTTTAAAATATTCAGAGAAGAGTATCTGTCAAACCAGAATTCTAGACCCAGGGGGGAAAAAAAAACACAAAAAACAAACAAGCAAACAAACAAAAGAAACAGTTTTCCTTAAAAAAATACAGGAAAGGGGCATCTGGGTGGCTCAGTCAGTTGGGCATCTGCCTTCGGCTCAGGTCATGATCCCTGAGTTCCAGAATTGAGCTCCGTGTCAGGCTCCTTGCTCAGCAGGGAGTCTGCTTCTCCCTCTGCACCTCACTCTGTTCTCATGATCTCTCTCACTCTCTCTCTCAAATAAATACAAAAAATCTTTAAAAAAATACAGGAGAAATAAAGAATTTCTCAAACAAACAAAAACAGAGAATCCATGTCCAATATACATATACTTCACCAAATGAGAAAGGAAATTATTCACCAGACAGAAATCTAATCAACAACAAAAAACAGAATTAATTGTTCCCTTATTTTTAATTGTGCTTTAAAAACTGCCTGCTGGGGCGCCTGGGTGGCTCAGTGGGTTAAGCCTCTGCCTTCAACTCAGGTCATGATCTCAGGGTCCTGGGATCGAGTCCCGTATTATACGGGCTCTCTGCTCAGGGGGGAGCCTGCTTCCCACCCCCCCCACCTGCCTTTCTGCCTACTTGTGATCTCTCTCTGTCAAATAAATAAATAAAATCTTTAAAATAAATAAATAAATAAAAACTGCCTGTTTAAACAGAAATGGAGGCAATGTATCTTGTTGATAGCATATGTAAAAGTAAATATATATGACAATAGTTCAAGAATGGGAGAGTAGTTTGGGAATATAATTTTGTAAGGTCCTTACATAGCATGTAAAGAAATTAATAACATTTGAAAGTAGACTCTCATTAATTAAAGATGTATATTATAAACTTGTGTGTATACAAAATGTGGCATAAATAGTAAGTTGAGAGAACATAATTCTGAATCAGTTAAATCCAGAGACAACCAACCAAGAAAAAGAAATAAAAAAACAGAGAGAAAAGATAGAATGGAATACAGCTATCAAAATAATAGTTTTAATTCAAATATATCAATAATCATTTAAATATAAATGACCCAACCACATTAGGTATATGGATGGATAGATAGAGAATATAGATACATACACACACATACACACACATGCATTATTGCATAGAGATAGCTGGGTGTATCTGTGCATATTAGTATATGCACAGATGCACCCCTATATATATGCACATATATACCATGCATATATATATATATATATATGTATATACGTGTGTGTGTGTGTGTGTGTGTGTATCTACCATCTTTGTTCACTGAGAGGAGATTAGAAGCACTAATACCCCAGTACCCATGAACACATCTAGCATCCAGATCTTGGTTCCCAAATACTATTCTAAATAAAATGTAACTTTGTAAAGTGCCTGATTCCCAGCCTGGGTCCTGGGAAGTACAAGATGAACTTGGAACATCTTGTGGTGTTCATAACATAAGTACATGCACAAAAGGATGAGAACCTGTAGAAAAGTCACAGAAGCTATCGAGAAAGAGCTCCTATTAGCTAAAGCTGGAATAATTTCAAAGATAAAATAAACAATAGTATTGGATTAGAATTCATAAAGTAAGACCACAGTAATATATAAATTTTGAATAAGTAAATATATCAGAGAGAAAAGGCAATTCATCTTTACAGAAAAATTCCAGTTGTTAAATTTAGAATAAATGAAGTCAATAAGAAGCCGTCATTAAAAAACCACCATATTAATTGTTGCAAGCAAGATCCATTTACGAATGCTAAAATTTGTGAGTCGAAATTTAAAGAGAAGTAAGATATTTGCACAGTCCCAAAGTATCTCCCCCAATTTGGTTATTAATTACAAAGGAAAAACTAGAAGCTTTAGAGTAGAGAAAACCAGAAGACATAATCTTAACCAACCGACCAAAGTTAATGTCACTAGTATTAAGATATGTATCCCATTATGTATCCCTGATAAAATACACTTATAATGGTAGAACATTTCTGTGGTATTCAAGTAAAAAAGGCATAACCTCAGTCCAATCATGGAAAGACATCAGACAAACCCAAGCAGAGAGACATGCTATAAAATAATAGGTCAGTACCTTTTAAGAGCATGAAAAGCAAGGAAAGGTAAGGAACTGTCACAGAGTGGAGACTAGGAGACATGATAACTGAAGATTCTGGAACAAAAATGGACATTGGTCAAAAGGCTTGTGAAATATTAAAAAAAAATAAAAAGACTAGTTTAGTGTTATTGTGGCAATGTCAATTTATTTAAAAAAAAAAAAGTTCCCGTGGTTATATAGTATGTTAACATTGGGGGAAGCCTGGTGTGGGGTGTATGGCAGCCCTCTGTCACATCTTTGCAATTGCTCTGTGAGTCTGAAGTCATTTCAGTAAAATATTGGTACTGGAAACTAAGTGGGACTTGAGGCATTTCTTCCAGAAAACAAGGACTTGATTATCAGGCATGTATTAGGTTCTGAATCTTAATGTCATGTATTTGTACTTGTTAAAAATTGTTTCAGTAAAAAGTATATTAGTAATATGAACTTCTGGTCTATTTGGAAGTACTTCCATTTGAAAAATGTGATATTTGCATGGAACTGTTTGAATCTTTGTGTTTTCTCTATTTCCCTTCACTAGATAGACTTGAAGCTATAATTTTTCCTTTTGATAAAGGAATAAAAAGTGAACATGTTATTGTAAATTCATGTTTATTAACAGAGATAAACTTAAATATATTTGTAAATTGATGTTTATTAACCAGAGATAAATACTAAATATTTATTGAAATACTAAAATACTTTATAAGCTTAATCCTAGGTAGTCTTATGAAAATGTATCTTTTTAAACTATCTTTTGAAAATATATTCACACTGGTTTTCAGGATATTTTAAGTTATATTTTCACCTCTTTTCAGAACTGCTTCCTTGAGGTTAGCTTTTTTTTTAAGACTTTATCTTTATTTATTTGAGAGAGAGAGAGAGTACAATCAAGGAGGAGAGGCAGAGGGAGAGGGAGAAGCAGGCCCCCCTCTGAGCAGGGATCCAGATGTGGGGCCCCATCCCAGGACCCTGCTGTGATCATGACCTAAACCAAAGGCAGAGGCTTAACTGAGGAACCACCTAGGCACCTTGGGTGGAGAGGGGGCTCCTTTTTTTTCACTGAGGTGTAATTCACAAGGGGTTACTTTTTTAAAATAAGGCTCTTTATAACTGTGGCTGGGTGTTTTGCTCTAGTATTCCAGGAAGGACCATTTTATTTTTTACAGTCACTTCTAAAGTCATGTGGTCTTTAACTTTGAGGACTATTTTGCATAGGAGTGCTAATGCAAATTTAAACCCAAGCAAACCTCTTTGCAGGTCCACACATAAATGTTGACAACAGAAGAATGCCTTGCCTACCTTGTGATAGTATAGTATCAGTTCTGGACTTTGAAAAGCTGGAAAGAACCTCGATTTTCTTATTTGCATTAATCAGAAAGACAGATGGTCTGCGGGGTCCTCCCAGAGGAGCTCTTGCTCCAAGTTCTGGGCCCCGGACAACTGGGTTATAGGCTTTTCTAGGGGACTGCAGGCAGGTTCCAAGGTCTATGCCCACCACTGGTAGGTGGGTTTAAAAACTGGGGGAGCGGGGACTGCTTTAGTCAGAAACAGTAGTGCAGGGAACCTGTGGCGGGAAACAATGTGTTTACAGAAGCAGAAGGGGCTGGTCATCTCTTGCTCCCAGTAGGGCTTCCGGTTATTGTTAGTAACTTTCCATCTTCTGGGGCCTCCAGGCCTGGGCCTGCTCTGGGTAATTTTCCTCTTCGGTAGTACCGATTTTATAAACTTCTGTAGTGCAATGTGTTATTTTCCTGAGACAAACCAAAGGTTAATTTCTCAAAGTTCTTGCTGCCTGCTGTAGCAGCATTTGATAGAGGATCTTTTATATACATTGGTGGTAGGTGAAAAATAAAACATTGCAAATTCTTTTTTTTTTTTTTTTATTAAGGCTTAAACCATGGACCATATTTTAGGTCCAAATTGTGCTAGTATGAAGTAGAACGAAATTGCATTCTATTAACCAATATGAGTGTATTTCTGTAAGCAAGTTGTGTTGAAATAAGGTTTTAAAAAGCAAAAAAAAAAAAAAGAAATAAAAAAATAAATTACTTTCATAGGAAACCTTTAAAGAAATGACTAAAAAGGGGTCATGGAAATGTCTATGAGCTTAAAAAGTATATGAAAGTAACATTTAATAAAACAATTTAAATTGAGAATTTAAAAAGCGCCTGAGACTGATCTGCAGGGAATGGAGAACTAACAAAGTTAAACTGTAACACGAACCTCCTCACCAAGATTAACCTTCATTTGCTATTGAAGACCACTCGGGGTCAAAAACAATCTCAGTCCTAGTGAAATATCTCATAACAGTATGAACTTGGTTTGGAAAGATATATTCACCTTCACAAACACCATTCTGTCCTTTAAGCAATCCAGAATTGTATCTTGTCATTCTCTGCTCGCCATCCCACAGTCTTGACTTGCTTTTATTGCTATTTTATGCACACCGTCTTTTTCATCTGAAAGTTTATGCTTCAGTTGCCACTCCAAACACATAAGCATTGACTTCAATTTGGCTTCTCACTCCACTTCTTTTCCTCTGCCACAGGTCACCACACAGTAAGGGGAACTTGAACTGACAACAAAGCATATCAGTTCCTACCACTACAAATCAGAGCTCTCAGGGTACACCGGGTGATTTGGGAAGAGTAGAGGAATTGAGATAATCTTGAAGTAATAAGTAGGATTCAGGCAGAAGACGGTTCAGGCTAAGAGAAGAAGAAGAGCAGAAGTAAAATTAAGAAAGAAAATTTGTAAGTAAGATTTGAAAATAGCCTCAGAGGATCCGTGATGCAGTCTTCCCATTTTCAAATGAGTGTTTAGAGGATTAGAGGAGATTTTGCCTCTCTTTTTCCCCCTTATGTTCATTTGTTTTGTTTCTTAAATTGCACATATGAGTGAAATAAAGGAGAGGCAAACCAAGAAACAGACTTTTAACTGTAGAGAACCAACTGGGAGAGGGGGAAGGGTGAAATAGGTGATGGGGACAGAGGAGTGCGCTTGCAGTAAGTGCCCGGTGTTGCATGGAAGTGATGAATCTATTCTACACTTGAAAGTAATATTGCACTGTATATTAGCTATCTGGAATTTAAATAAAAACTTGTGGGGGGAGAGAGATGACTTGTCCAAGGTCACATAAGAACTAGACTCCAAATAAGCGTTCTTCCCACCATCTGATACCAGCTCAGTGGGGTGGAGAGGACGATCATAGTGTGAAATATCAAGAAGAAATTAACAATAGCTGTACTTCAAAAGGCAGATGGTGAAAGGATTTGAATGTCAGGTCAAAGAATTAGAACTTTATATTGAAAGTTTATTTGTGGTGTGTTTCATTCATTTTGATTATAGTTTTCAATATTCAAGAATCTCAAATATACTTCTTTCTGGGTCCCAGATTTCTTATTTGTTAAATAACAATGGCAGTAGCCACGTTCAGTTTACTGTAAATACAGTCAATGTCCATAAATTGCCTAATGTTCCATAAGTGATAGTTATTACTATTGTTACTGTATAATTTCTGTAAAACTTCAGTTGTTTGCTTCATGTGTATATCATTTACATATTCTACATTTTACTGTTTTTTTGTTTAAGAAAACACAGGGATAGAAAGTGAACTTTATGAGATTAGAGATTGTTTTATTAACAACCCACTGTAGAGCAGAAATGCAACAAGTTTTCAGTGAGTGATTAAAAAATAATAAAACCTCTGTGGAAAATATACAATAAAAGGGAAATTCAGCTTTAAGCCTTTTACTTGAATACTCATATACGTCATGAAAACAGATGGTACACTGATGGCAATGGAAATTTGGAAAGGTCAAATCAAAAGTTTTCAGGGAAGAGACTCATATTATCATGTGTTGCGTAGAAAGGTAGGCAATGAAAAATTTTCAGAGATAAGATAACAGAAGATAACGGAGAGCAAAAAAAGTGATAACAGATCGAGTTCATTTAAAAATAGTACATCTAACCCTACAGATTTTTTTTTTTAAGAGTCCTTTAGTGGATTTATGCGTGGTATCTCTTTGGCAATTTTGTCATACCTGCTCTAGGCAGTAGCTTAAGCCGAACTTACTGAATGCCTCTGTCGAAACAGGGTTAGATCTGTAGGCTGCAGAGAATAATAAGAAATTGTTTCTTGGACTCAGGAAATTTAACTTGTTAAAAGTTGTGAGGATAAATAAGCAAGATGGGTGTGCTGTGGCTAATTTGGTATTTAAAAATAGACAACTTGGGGGCACCTGGGTGACTCAGTCAGTTAAGCTTATGACTCTTGCTTTCAACTCAGGTCATGATCTCAGTGTTGTGAGACAAAGTCTTGCTTAGGGCTCTGTGCTCAGCGTGGAGTCTGCTAGAGATTCTCTCCCTCTCAGTCCCCCTCCCCTCCATTCCTCCCTCCCTCGCATGCATGTTCTCTCTCTCTCAAATAAATAAATAAAATCTTAAAAAAAAAAATAGGCAACTACCTGTCTATACCTGTAAGTTTAAAGTGGATATTAAAATTTGTTTGTAAAGAGATATTGAACTACGTTCCCATCATCGTGGTAAAGTTTGAAGTCAAAGCAGTTTTTCAAATGGAGCTACATACCAATCAGGAAAAAGAGGTAGCAATAAAAGCGAACTAAAATACCTTCGTGATTAAATTTAAAATGAATGGCTGATGTGGTCATTAAAAACTTTATAATCATTAATTGAGTAATTTCATTCTTTAGTTGTTAGCACATAAACATCTTCAAAGTATAAATAGGAAAATACACTGTAAAGTTGTTGATTTAAAGGTTAGGCTAACAAATTTTTCAGTTTATTAGGTCTGAATGTAAAAATGTATGTTTATTAACCTAGTAATGACTAACCGTAGACTCACTTTCAAGTAAATTGTTTTTCAATGAACAGAAAAATCAATCCTTAACAATAGCCATGAATCTTTACTTCCTCATTTGTAAATATACTGGCAGGAAAAATTATCTCATCATTAAAGAATTACTAAATTAACCAAGAATAATTCTAAAAAATTTGAGATAAAAACAAACACACTTGACAGATTAAGCAAAAGGACAGCTATCTGTTCATTAACACTAATTTCATTTGAAGAAAATGAAATTCTTCCTATGAGAAAATCAATGCACACAGTCTTTAATTGAGAGACAAATAATTGATTACTTCATTTTTTTTCCTTTGAGATTCATTAAATGGGAAGTTTTCCAGAGTGAAACTCATTTATATATTAACTCTTTAAGCTCTCCGGCAATCAATAAATATTTGTTAGCACATCTTAGAAATTACTCTTCTACAAGGTATTGCACGTAAGCATTTCATTAAAATGAGTTTGTAAGAATAACTAACTACCGGGCCATATCTGAGTCAATAACACTACTGATGCCTTCAAATTTATTAAAAGAGAACAAAGAGTCTATTATGCATGCAGAATAATACCCTAACATTTGACTCCCTGCTAGCATCTTCTTCTGTTTGATCCTGTCCTTACAAGCCTGTAATCATCAAATTTCAGGCAGCAGTTCTTTAATGTGAAAATTGAAATAGGCTGAAAAGATTATTTCCAGAACCAGGTAGCACAGGATTGTGCCCTGCAGTGCTGTATGATACAATTCAGAGAGAGTTGTATTGCCACTTAAATTGTGGACATATGGAATGGGATCAAAACAGGCCAGCAGGCGTTGTGGGATAGCTGCCAAGAAGGTCTTACGGAAAAGTGTTTCATTGTCACCTTCACTTCATGGAGATAAAAGCTTAACAAGGAGCAAGTGATTCGTTCTGGTGATGATTACAGAAGGTAAGATGAGCTACTGGAGGGAAGCTATAAAAAGAGTGGGCTGGAAGTTCTAAGTGACGCATTGCTAATTTGGAGACTTTCCTCCCTCCTAAATTTCATTAGTGATGACACCACTGTGAGAAATGTGTTTGTGCAAGAAGTTGTAGGTGGCTGCATACACAACAGTAGGCACTCAATTACCGTCTGCGTTAATATGGGCTGATCAGCTCCTGGCCTTCAACAGGGTTGCGCAGCCATGGTCATTTTTAATAACACTTGGACGTCAGTTCACAGCCGTGAAGACAGTGGAGAGCCACAGGCTGCCAGCAGTAACCACGTATTTTCAGCAGCAATTCTCTTTAAAACAATTGTTTACGTATAAATGTCAGTACCTACACCCAGTCTCTTGGATTTCTTTTGAACCCACTGTTCAGTCCTTTGAAAACTCTTTTATATTTTTTTTATTTTTTTATTAACATATAATGTATTATTAGCCCCAGGGGTACAGGTCTGTGATTCTCCAGGTTTACACACTTCACAGCACTCACCATAGCACATACCCTCCCCAATGTCCATAACCCCTATGTCCTCTCCCTACCCCACCCCCCAACAAACTTCAGTTTGTTTTGTGAGATTAAGAGTCTCTTATGGTGAAAACTCTTTTAAATGTGGATGTAAGGATTAACATTTTTTGAGGTTATGGATACTAAGTCCAAGCATGAAAGACAATTAAAAATGGTTAAGTGTGTGCATGACCTACCCACCTAGAAAAATAATTAAAGTTGGTATTTCTAGGTAAAATGGCAGAGTGAAGATGAATCACAGAGCTTCCCTTCCCCAATGCCGAAAACAAAATGCAAGAAAGAAGCAAGAATTTTAATAACAAACGATTTGTCATCAACAAGCTAGGAATGATGAACAATCTCATATGTAACGTGTGCGATGGCCTAGCCTGACTTCTCCTCCTTCCCCCATCTCCCAGAAGCAGAACAGGAGTAAATAACAATCTCACCTCATCCCCCCAAGCACCATTTGGAGAGAAACAAATTGAAGATCGAGTAATAATCATAATATTGGTGATTGTAGTGATCTCCTTGGAAACCATAGTCCGGAGTCTTAGCTTTAACCTTCTGGGATGTCAATTAATCTCTCCAGGGTTTATGTAAACCCAGGCTCCTGTTTTCCAGTAGAGAGATATTTCTTTTTTTTTTTTTTTTTTTTTTAGAGAGATATTTCTAACCTCATGGACCTTACCATCTCTGGAAATGGAGTCACACACCTCCAGAGTTAACTTAGGAATCTATCTCCTGAAGTAACCGTTTGTCTGTCAAAAAGATAAGTTTTATTGGTCTTTCTTTTGGTTGAGTGTATAAAGTTGTAAAATTTCATTTTGACTTTGTAGTCTCTTGCAGGCTACCTACACGCATGTACATTGATGAGTTTATGCAGTAATAAATCAGTTTTCTTTCTTTCTATATTAATTGTGGAGAGGTTGTTGACAGAACTTTTATTTCCCCAACTGATGAAATAGTGAACTCTCACTAAGTACTTACTATGTTGGCACATTCAGTTTTCTTATGAATGGTGAGTAAATACTATTATTATTCTAATTTTACAGATGAGAAAACTGAATTAGGGTAAAGTAAAAATAATTGCCCCAAATCATACAGCTAAGGAATGTAGGAATAGGAGTTAAAAACAAATATACTGACTTCTCCTACCATGGCATTATGGCATTTCGGGAGATTGTAAAAAAAAAAAAAAAAAAAAAGATAAGGAAAAGAAAAAAAAGAAACAAATCACCCCCACAAGCCAAAACCCTGACCATACTTGAGAACCACCACTCCATGGGGAAGGCAGCATGAAACTTGAAAAGAGTCTCCCAGAAGTAGATTAGCTAAACAAGAAAGTGGAGTGAATTTTTAAAAATCCTAAAAGAGCAGATTCTCCAATAAAGAATTCTAAAAGACACTGCTAAGATTTCTCTACCCACTATTTTTGCTGTCAGGTTACCGAAATGGAGAGAGAACAAAATACCTCATCCTCAATCCCTAGCTTGGACTGGAAGACAAATAAGGTTCAAAAAAAGTAGGAAGAGTGACACTGAGACTTCATCATTAGTAAATCAGACAAATGGATGAATGAATCTTTCCCACAGAGTAAGAGCAAATGCAAACAAATAACACAAAAAAGATGCAAGGAAACTATGTGTATCAAAACAATTGAGAAGGGAATATAACATGCAAAAGACTGATCAAGAAGCCAGTCTAGACCTCCCAGAGTGTCCTCCCCTCCATTTATTTATTTATTTGTTTGTTTGTTTGTTTGTTTGTTTATATAGAGGTACTACTATGGTCTGAACATTTGTGTCACCTCCCCCAAACTGAAATCCTAATCCCAAAGGTGATGGTATTAAGAAGTGGAGTCTTTGGGACGTAATTAAGTCATGGAAGTGGAAGGCCCTTATGAAAGTGACCCCCTCCCCCCAAGAGCTTCCTCACATTTTCCACTGTGTGAGGACACAGGGAGAAGATGTCCAACTGCAAGCTGGAAGACGGTCTTCACCAGGACCCCATAGTCCTGGCACCCTAATCTTAGACATTAATCTCCAGAGCTATGAGAAATAAATTTCTGTTGTTTATAAGTCCTTAAGCAAGGTTAACATAATTACGAAGCAGGTTCAGGATTCCAAACTCAATGACATTTTACCGCGTGGTTAACTTGGCTTCTTACCGGGCACACAAAGCAGAATACAAGTCACACAACAAAGATACACAGAGGGTAGGAAGTGAACAAACCAAACCGAAGAGAGTCTCAGGCGCGCAGTTGAGATACGACCTCTGTCCAGTCTGGCTCAGCTCTCGGCACTTACTGCTTATCACCTTCAAGCAGTGAAAGATCTCAGTTCTGTTCAGAGATCCATCGGGCAAACTCTTTGGTGGCAGCTGCCTTTTTTAAGTGGTCAGGCATAGAGGTGTCAGTGTCTGAAGAGTCTGATAGTTCACTGCAGAAATCCTCCCTTCTTAAAGGGATTTAATCAGTCTTGGGCCCCTGTGGACCGCCTCTGCTGCCGCTTGCTATTAGTTCTGGGGTGTCATCAGCTGGGGCTGGTCCTGGCGGCATTTTGTAGCTGCAGTTTCCTAAACCGCCTGCATTATTGCCTCACAGAGACCCTTGCTTGACAGGAGTGACTCCATCTTGCTCTCTACACCATGATCCTGGGGACTAGGTTTCCACACATGAATTTCGTGGGAATACATTCAGTCTATAGCAGAAACCAAAAAACACAATAGTGAAGTAAAATAAAATAAAATTGTAGAAATAAGTACAAATGTATTTGTAATCAAAATAGCGTGAATAAGCTTGTGTTAAGTGTCGCTATTAAAGAGAAAGATTCTCATATTGTTTGGAAAAATATCCAGTTATGAGTTCTTCAGAAGGCGAGACATCTAACAAGACCTAACACCTAACGGCACAAATAAAATACATCAACAGAGTAAGACTAACCATATAGGATTTTTTTTAAAAAGATATACCAGACATCAAATATTTAAAGCAAAAACTGAAAGGAACAAGAGGAGACATTTTTAAAATAGAAAATGATAGTGGAAGATTTTTAGGTATTATTTTCAAAAATCAATAGAATATGAGACAAAAATTAAGTTACAGCACATATATAGGAATAGAGATCTACAGGTCCATATTTCTATGTATCTGTATTTCATAAATGTAAAATACACATTCTTTTTAAACAGACATGGACTGTTCACTAAAAGCGAGCACTTGGTAAGCTACAAGAACATTTCTATAATTTCTAAAATGCAAAATTCACAGAAGCCACTTTCCACAAGTAATAAAAAGAGAAAGACAATAAAAGGAAATTAAAAAGAAAAAAAAATCTCTACCCAATTGAAAAGTTAAAAACTCTATACTAAATAACTTTGGCATTGAATAAATGCTAATCAAAGTTAAAATATTTGAAATAAGTTTTATTTCAACTTACTGTTCAACATATCAAAGCCAATAGACATGGGGGAAAAAAGGTCTTCAGTAGGAAAGGTAGAGCATCAATACATATGTAAGAATATGAGAAAGATTTAAAATAATTGAACAATTTCTCAGTCAATAAACTAGAAAAATACCAACAAATGGAATACTAAAAGAATAAAACAAAAGCAGTAAAGAAAAATGAAGGCAGAAAATTATGAATCAAAAATAATTTATTAATAGAGTTGATGACATACCTGAGAACCAGTCCTAATACATGTAAGTAAGTAATTACATAATTAAATTAGTTTGCAATGCTGATCAAGAAAACAGAAAAAGCACACATATACAGTATCAAGAATGAGAAGAACATAAATGGTTATAGAGAATTTTGTTTTATTTTTCCTTGTGACAGTTATGATATGAAACTTTATGCCAGTAAATTTGAGAGTTTAAATGAAGAGGATAACTTTATTAAACTTTCCATAAAAGTTGACTCAAGAAAAAGTGGAAACTCTGAACAATAACATAGATGTGAAAGTGTTGTTGCTACATTACCTTAAAACAGAAACATCGGCTTACGGTGTTTAACAGTGAGGATTATCAATCAGCCTGCATACGTAGAAATTGTTTCACTGCAAGAAAAAGTGGAAACGTCCCCAGTGCATTGTTTAATGCCAACCATAGTGTCGCCTGGGTGGCTCAGTCTTAAAGGTCTGCCTTAAACTCAAGTCCTGATCCTGGGATCCAGCCCTCATCCTGCTCCCTACTGGGCAGGAAGCCTGCTTCTCCCTCTCCCACTCCCCCTGCTTGTGTTCTCTCTCTCTTGCTGTGTCTCTCTCTGTCAAATAAATACAAAAATTTTAATAAATAAATAAATAAATAAGGCCAGCATAACTGTGATTCCAAGAATGACACAGAAGGACAATCTAGAGGCTCTTCTTACTTGAATATTGTAATTGAAATTTGATAAAATATCAGCATAATGGATCTGGCTGTACCATGTATATGTAAGGAAGACTATACGTGGACTGTGGGTTTTATCTCAGGAAAGCAGCAATTGTGGACATCAACAAAGTTGTTAATGTAACTAATAAGGCTTATCAGTAAGAGGAGAAAAATACTTCAGAAAGACTAATAAAATTAAACTTACATAAAAAAATAAAAAGCACTAGCTAAGGGAAATTCTCTACCTTGCTAAGTGGTGCATAACAGAAAACTCAGCAGACATTAAAATTAATGGTAAAATTGTAGGATTGTTAGAATTTTCTGATGAAGGTATATTAGTTGTGTAATTAAAAATAACTTTTAAAACTGATTTAAAATTATTGCAGAGGGATAGAAAAATATATTTCATGCAAATAGAAATCAAAAGAAAGCTAGAGTAGCTATACTTATATCAATCAAAATAGACTTTAAAATAAAAACTAGTAAGAGAAAAATATGGGCATTCTGTAATGATAAAGGGGTCAAAGCAACAAGAAGTTAAAACTGGAAATAATGGAAATATACTGACATTAATATTGGTTGGTTTTGTGTTTAGACTAGCTAATTATTTGGTTTTCTTTGTGTTTAGACTAGCTAATTATTCTCTAATTAGCCAACTAGACTTGCTAATTATTCCCTTGCTTATTAAACTGTAAGAAATACTTTTCACTATTTAAAATAAATCAAATAATTGTAAGATAGCCATATTAAATTATATATTTTTTAAAAAATCACAACTTTGGAAATAAATGAGCCCAAATTTCTCAACTAATAATAGATATTCTTCTGCACCCTTATGTACTAATCCCTGAAAGAGAAAAGAAATTGAGGAATAAAAATGCAGATTAAAAAAAATAGACATAGATTACATAACATGCCTGAAGACATAGAGCTAATAAATGCCAATACCACTGTTGGCCCCAAAACTCATGCATTCACAAAGTTAAGAATCTTGTGCTTATTACCCTGTGTCCTTAAAGAAGTCATTTAACTACACCATGCTAAATGTCTTAAATTACAACATGAGAAAAAATGTTTAGGTTTATTGTAGCTAATTTCTCTAGGTACTTTTAAAAGTTAAATTTAAAAAGCTAATTGCACAGGAAAAGACCCTCTTACTGGTGGCTCTGTTCTGAATACAGAGGAATAGATGGGTTTTTTTCCTAACTAAAATGGTAGTTCATTTTTTAGCCCTAGAAGCAGATCTGAAATGGAAACACACACACACACACACACACACACACACACACACACTAGCTATTTTAATGATTGTGTGCTTTTGTTCCAAAGGGTATGTGTTAACAGATATTTTTATATTTTTATTTTTAGTAGAAAGACAATGACACTCATTTATTTTCTAAATACTAAGAATATCCTTCAACCAAATAGTGGATTTTCTACACTTTCATGGAGTTTATATTAATTTTTCCTCATCCAATTTGCTTTATCTTGGCTGGTTGTTTTCAATAGTGAAAACCATCATTACTAACATGCAACTTCCTTCTTCTTAGTCTAAAGTAATTTTAGTTTTTATAAAATATTTATCCTGAAGTTTGAAGGTTTCCATTTTCTAGTCTAGAGAATATAACTTTTTAATAGGAACATAGAAACAAAATGAGTCTTAGTCTCCTGGGCTCCATGCCTACTCTGAAAATACAATGTTATAATTTAATGTCCCTGAAAGCCTTTCATTGTGTGAATAAGGATTTCATTCTCTTCCAGTGAGAACTAAGACAGAAGGTGAGTGTTCAGGGGCCTTAGGAACCCTAAGGAAGAGGACAAGTGATAGCAGGTGTCTTCTAACCGACAAACACTTGGTTATGCTGAAGAATGTCCTCTGATCCAGATAGCACCCGGACACTGAGGACATAAGCCTGCTTCAGTCACAGTGTCCAGGAAGCTGGAGGCTGTGTCCCACCAGCTCCATGGCCACTGCCTGATTTCACTGACATAAAACAGGCTGGTTAGGGAAAATCAGAATACGTCCCTTTTACGGTGATGGCTGCTGTCTTTCTCCATTTCTCTGTTTTGTGGTTTCATTGGCATCAACAGTCTGATGCTCTTTTGATGCAGTTGCTACAGAATATAGTCAGTTTCTTTTCACCTGACCTAGGGGCTAAATTACTGAAAAGCGGATGAGTTGGAAACCTCACTACTTTTTTTATCACCATTTCTACCTAAGAACGGACGATAGTTAAAATTCATAATCCACAATCAATGGTTTCTTTCAGACCTAATGTTCTCAATGGTTCTAAACACTTAAAAAGTAATTCCAACCCATTTTTGCTATTGTTTCTTCCCATATCCTTATTATGATTTACCAGCCAGACAAGGCAATTAAAAGCCAGAATGGTTTGCAGCACAGGTTTGCTCTATATTTTCTTTCTATTCCACAGGCAAAAAGCAATTATTTATAATTTTCTAGGTAAGAATGGAGAAATCAAGCTACTTTCCTAATTACTCTGTTCTCGTGGTTGGAAGAACTTCTCTATACCCTCTTCCATTATGGACTGCTATAATAGTAAGACGATACCCCGAAGGTTTCAAATCTGAAATCAGCACTCTTGCCAGGACACACATTGCATTGGGAGCTTCATTTATTTTTAACTCCCACAGTTTCCTCATCTCACAGAACACTTTTGGGCTGCCTTTGTACACCATCCAGCATGAAATGTAATTTACCCTTAGTTGGCTTAAGGGAAACGTAACTGAAAAGGTCCATCCGAATTAAGATATTATATACCTCCTTCAAAAGTTTTCAGACACTCGGGATCTCTGCATTGCCTCGCAAACCCAACGTTTCTTTTAGGATTCGGAAGCATGATACAGAAATGTCTTCATCTTCCAGCAATTTAATAAAAGGAATTGGGGGCTTACAGTACGGTTGAACAGCTCAGAGGCAGGGCCTTAAGAGTACCCTCCACAGGCATGCGGGCCAACTGGCTTACCAGGAAAGTGCCCGCAATCAGGGTGGAGGGAAATTGAGAGCCATCCATGGAACGCGGCGCTCCAGCAGTGACAAGCTGCTGCTATCCTCTGCTTGGCACACTGTCTGCTGCTTGGCGTCCATGAAGCCAGAGGCTGGAAAGTCGGATATGACTGAGAAAAATTCCACAGTTCCAAATTTCCCACAAATGCATCAAAAATGGTAGAACCTAATCTTCCATCAGAATCCTAGCTACTTGGTGGAGCAGGAAACAGGATATTTCACTTTCTACCCTCTATTGTACAGGAATGCACAATAGAAAGAGATTATTGTGGATGATAAGAGCCAATCCACCTCCTATACTATATAACCCAAACAAACTCCTCCAAGTCTGGTGTTCAAAGTCTTCTGTGAACTTTTCTTAAGCCATCTTTCCAAATTTATCTCCTGCCCATTGTATCTTTTTATAACATACAGTCAGGGCAAACTGAAGTTCTTTGAAAGTTCTCCTGAATATACTGCAAAATCTCCTATTTCTGTGCCTTTGATTACCATTTTTCCCTTTCTTAAGTCCCAAACCTACCATTTCTTTTGTGCAAAATTTCTTCCTCATCGCTATGCTAAAGCCTTATTTTCCATAGATTAGTGACCTTTGAAAGTAGTGTTTCTGATAATCTTAGTCTTCTTGCTGTAATTTTAGAATAGTGTCATGAACACAAGAACTCAGCAAACATCTGAGAAGATATAATAAAAGCAGTTTTATAATTTTATACCACTATTTCCCTTCACATATACCTTATGGATTGAACTTCACTATTAATAAACAAATGCAACTCCTAAGGAATTAGTTTTCAAACTTTTCTCAAGGTTCAGAACATTTTATTCAAACCACAAATTTACCCAAATGACTACCTGGCTTAAAAGGTTTCCTGACTTGAATCAGGTGAGGACCATATAATTTATATGGGCACCTATGTTTGCCACCTCAAACACACACACAAACATACACACACATGGAACTCTCTTAGTTCTACTCAAAGTACAGTTTGAAAGTTGCTTCCTTAGGTACACTCCTCTCCTCTCCTCATCTGTCTCTCTGTGTGTGTGTGTGTGTGTGTGTGTGTGTGTATGTTTGTAAGAGAGAGTGTGTGTGTTCACACGTAAGTATTCTTGAAGACAAACTGACAACTGGGGTCATCTGTGGAATTATTACCTAACTGGATTCACAAGATGCTGTACAAAAAAATTAAGACTCAGATCTAGTTATTTTACTTCCCTATATTCTTAACTAAACAGTCTCAAAACTTTGGTTGTTGGAGATAGAAGATGGATAAATAGAAACACAAATAAGCCATACAGAAAGGAAGCGAAGAAAAAAGAGATGGAGAGAAGGAGGAAAAGTAAATGGATGTGGGGATTACTGGAATGAGAGGATGATACTTTCTACACATAGAAAAGAAAAAAAAAAAAGAAGAAAGAAAATATGATGCCAGACCTCATCAAGAAATTTTCAGAATCTCTTCAAGGTCATTCCCCTGGGCTGGGTTAATTACTTCTTTTCATTTCTCTGGAAGGGTGTTGAATATTTCTATAATTTAGAACCATTAAATAGTTCATAGAAATGAAACCATTTAATTCTCTTTTATGTACATATAAAGAAAATAGTCCATACAAAAGGTAAACCATTATTTCTAGTCTCCATCATATTCAAAAGGCAGGCTATTCCAACTTTGATACCTCTCTTCTCTCATCTACAACACAGGTCTATTACAGTCTACTGTAACATTGTATGCAATAGAACACTACTACAGATAGATGTTATTGGGATTTAGAAAATCAGACAAAACACAATGTTTATAGCCCAGACCACTAGATTCCATATGTTCTTTTACTAAGAAAAAATCTGTTAATTTTTTTTTTTAAGATTTTATTTATTTGACAGAGAGAAATCAGAGCTAGGCAGAGAGGCAGACAGAGAGAGGGGGAAGCAGGCTCCCTGCTGAGCAGAGAGCCCGATGCGGGGCTCGATCCCAGGACCCTGAGATCATGACCTGAGCCGAAGGCAGAGGCTTAAACCACTGAGCCACCCACGCGCCCCAAATTCTGTTAATTTTATGCCTTATTTATGGTAGTCACATTTTATTTTTGATATTTCTGTTCCCACCACATAATACATTATGGTTCCATATGGTCACAGTATTCTTCCCAAACTGTCTTACCTTTTGATATATTGGAGACATTTTATATCTTTTTTTTCTAAAAAACAGATATTTCACCAAATTGAAATTGCTCCTTTCTGAAATATTATATTGGTTGTGATTTGCAGAAAGCAAACTTGAAGACAGTCCGTTTTGCGGAATTTTACAGAAATATAATTGCTCTTTGCTATTACTTTATTTAGTTGCAAAATGTAGAAAACCAGTAACTGTGGTATTGTATTCTTGCCAAGTGTAGTTGGGTTATCAGGTGGTTATAGTAGATTTACAAATCGAAAGTGCCTTCTTTTCCATTCCCTGACCAACTACTGATTCATCATTTGACCTTGGAAAATCAATTGGCCTCCTCATACCTCAGTTCAACTGGAGAATTAGGTAAAAATTAGAATTTTGCTGGTAGCTAGGTGTTGCATCTCATCTTGACTATCTAGAAATTGCACATAGTTTTTGTTTTTTCTTTTGCTATGCAAAAACTTGATAATGATTAAAAGATATTTCTGCTTCAATAAGTATCCATTGTCTTATTAAAACATTGCTTAAAACTAAGGCTTTTTAAAAACCTGTGAATAACTATTGCATTAAATTTAAATAATGAGTGACTATGTTAACCTAGAATATTAATCTTTAACACAAACATGAGTGCATTAAAATAATATTTACATAAAATATATCTTTACATATATACCATATATAATGTATATAGTTGTAAATAAGTGTGTATATATGTACACACTGAGCTGCAAATTTGCCTGTGGCTATGAACTTTGATTCATTTCTGCATTTCCTGAACCTAGCTAATCACCTGTGACCCAGCAGGTACTTAATAAATGTTTTTTGGATGAATGAGTGGACAAAAATGTCTTGACTTATTGCATCTGCAATTATGTAAATAATGCCTGGCTTGAATATGAAAAGGAAAGGTACAATTATGTTAAAAAGAAAGTCTTCAGTACATCTTCATACTGAAGGAACATAGAGGAATGTTACCTGGAGGAGAGAGCATCAGAGGGAGAAAATATAGCAAGGACCATGTCAATGTGGTCGTCCCTGGTCCCACCTCAACCTCCACTTCTCTCTCGAAACTCCATAAATCCATCTCTTATAGGTGCTATTCACTAATCACTTAAAGAATTAGCAATGAATTTTGTTTAAAATTACTATAAGGACTTGAGTTCATATTACTGTTTATGGGTAGATCAAGCTAATCAACTGACATCATAGAAACTGTCTTCCACTCTTTATGTGAGATGCAGAGTATGAACTTAACAAATCTAGGGGAAGACTGAGCATATCATATAGAATTTACATTTCCTGAAATCAACCAAGAACATTTAAAGACAGGTAATTAAATATACACCAAATTTGTTACTAGTCCATGTCAAAATAACGGAAGCTTTTGACCCACTCATTTGGATCAGTAAGGAAAACAATTCATTCTCACCATTTATTTTGCTGAACAACAGAATAAATAGTCCAACTCAACAGCCCATATTTGTGGGTCTTCAATACTGTATGGCCACTGACTTCATTGAGACGATACCAAAGCTCTGGACCCACTCCCAGAAAAATGTGTGGATTCATGTACACCACATATCAGGATATTCTGGAACATATTAAAGCTAGATCTCAATGTAAGAATCCCCACTGCTGAGCAGAAGATATAGAATCCTTCTTTCCCACTTCTCACTTTTTCATGTCAAGCAACATCTACTAAAGTGACACTACTGGCCTTTTTATTCACTCCTTTATTTATCCTTAGCTCATGTGGGAAAAATATTAGCTGTTTGATTGTTGGTGACATCCATCAAACCATGCTTTTAACTTGGGTGGTGGTGGGGGGGGGGGTAATCTAGTCAAACTCTGCAGAAACTGAGTAATTAGCTTTTTTGCTGCTCCCTTTTCCCAAGCCTCTGTGAGGCAACAATTCGGGATACATGCGTTTGGTCTACAAACTCATCTTTACTCTCAGATGTATTATGCCAATGAATAACATAAGAAAGGTAAAGGGATGAGTGTGCTGATGTAGCCTGTTTGACCACAGATCAAAGCTTTTCCCTTTAAACAACTGTATCAGTAATAAAGCTCAATCAGTTACAAACTTAGGAATTTTAGACTTGATATGTTATTGATTAAGCTCTTGTTACCTTAACACTGGTCATATATGGACACATCTACATGGCAGAATAAAAGGAAGAACTTGGAGCAAGTTATAGCTAATTTATGATATTTGGTGAGACGGTCTGTTCAAAATTTGTAAAACTCTTTTGTTTTAAACTCAAGCCATTAATTCTGTTGTACCCAAAAATCACAAAAAAGAAAAACCAATTCATTTTCCATTGATGGTACCTATAAAATCACACTTGTATAAAGCAAGATGATACTTTAAAGTTTATCTAGTTAAAATCTTTATTTACAGATAAGTGAAAAAAATATGTATTATATTATATGGATAGATAAGTACCAGTCCTAGAATCCAGGTTTAATGCATCTCAGTTGTGTTTTCTGTATTGTTGTTAAACACTTCTTTTGTTTCACACAAACAAATAGTGTAGAAGAGAGACTTGAGTTGTATAAATATTACTGTCCTATTCAGCTTGGGCTGCTATAGCAAAATACCATGACCTTATACAATAGACATTTATTTCTCACAGTTAAGGAGGCTGGAGAGTCCAAGATCAAGATGCTGTCAGAGTGGGCTCATGGCAATCTCAGCTCATGGTGAGAATCCTCCTCCTTATTTGTACTGTAGACAGCCACATTCTCATTGTGTGCATGTGGAGAGAGAGAGATTTCTCTCACTTTCTTTCCTTATAAAGGTACTAATCCCACCATGGTGGTGGGGGGCAGTTTATAAACCCAATTACCACCTAAAAACCCCACCCCCCAACATCACATTGAGGGTTAGGTTTCCAACATATAAATTTGGGAGGGACAGAAACATTCAGTCCATAACAATTACCCAATTTTATTATACACACACACACACACACACACACACACACACACACACACATACACACAATTCCTTTCAGTTCCCTTTATTGTTGATGTTTTGTTACTAAGATCTTATAGACATTAGAGAGTAAACAATCAAAAAAAAAAAAAACTGCTATGTGTAGAAGTTTGGCAGTTAAAAGAATAAAGTCCTAAGCATCTATCTCCTGCCTTATCTTTAAATTTTTCTCCCTGTTTTCCTACTATACCTAACCTTTAAAATTGACCACTTAAATATATATTTTCACCCTGCCTTCTGAGCATCAAACTTAAATTGTTCAATAAAATGAGTTGTATGTGAACGCTGCATTGGAATCATGTTCTAAAAGTGCTTTTGTTGTTTCTATTTTATTAGTCCTCATACAGCAGCACAATGGAAGAAGGTAGTTTACTTTCCCCATGTCTTCTGAAATACTGGTTCTTTTTGCCGTTATTAAATCTCTCAAGCCAGATAGTCATTTTACTACATTGTGCTGTCTGTTTCAAAGTCAAAATTTCTTCCAAACTTGAATTGCTGGTATTTATCTTTAAATAGACACTCAGGACTCTTTCTATTTGCAAATATACCTAATCATATATTTGTTGTTCACCTTTTCAATTCTGAATCATATTTTACCTGTCAGAAAGATTAAGCAATTTCCTAGGTACACTGAAGGAGGTGCAGCATTATTTTTCCAAGTGTTGCTAATGCATTTCCACTTGAAATTAATTATTTAGTACTAACTCACATAGAAGCAATCACTTCAACCGATTGGACCGAAACAATAACCCATTCCTTTACTTGTCAATCAGATGGTAATGGTAATCAAAGTGCTGCTTGAGATGGTCAGACTTTACAGCCTCTAGGTGCCCATTATCCCATTAATTAAAACTCATTTACGTCTTACACTTAAATTGAACAAATCAGTCAGTTCTTCTGTAAGAGAGCAAAAGTAGAGCTTCCTGCATGTGGGGAAACAGACCAAATTAATTTGACTCTTTGGCATTCAGTTTGGATGCCCTTTAAAGAAATTGTCAAAAAATTTTAATTAGGGTATCTACCTCAGAAGCATCTTTTCTTTCTACATGGAAGAATCTTTTTTTTTTTTTCCCAAAAATTTCTGGTTAATTATACAATCTTCAATACCTATATTTAATACAATTAAGTTTAAATTTAAAAAGCATTTTTAAATAAAACATGAGTGATTTTTGTATGATTATTTCAAATATACAGCAAGGAAATAACACACAAAATGTTACTTATATTGTTCCCAAGGATGACTAGGTAAGAGAATTTCTTCTACTCCACCTTCTTCTTTCTGAATTCTACGAATGTTGATTTGAGTAGTTAAGAAGCTGAGGGTCAGCTTCAAGCCTGGATGGTAATACATTTGGTAGCATTTAAGTAGGGCATGTTCTAGGTTGCTTCTGTTCTCTTTGTTCAAATTTCTATATACTCTTCTAATATCAACAATTTAAAATGAGATTCTTTTAAAAGAACAGAGATTGAATATAAACATATTTTCTCCTACTCAGTGTTCTTTTTTAACCACGAAGCAAGTATTCTAAAATCTCTGGTCTTTTTTCTTAGTATTGAAATTTGTGATTTTTAGATCCATCACCTTCTGAATTGTTCAGCTCTTTTCATCACATTCCATGTCTCCTGATGATGGATTCATTCTTACAAACAATCCATGCACGGTGCTCCACTGCCCTAAACTTGATGTTTATTACCAGCCGTTTAGAAGTTGCTAACAAGGGCACATGGGTGGCTCAGTTGTTATGTGTCTGTTTTAGGCTCAGTTCATGATCCCAGGGTCCTGGGATTGATTCCCACATCAAGCTCCCTGCTCAGCAGGAGGCCTGTTTCTCCCTCTCCCACTCCCCTGCTTGTGTTCCCTCTCTCGCTGTATCTCTCTCTGTCAAATAAATAAATAAAATCTTTTTTTAAAAAAAGTTGCTGACCATTAAAAGTATTTGTCTTAAAGTCTAAAAGTATATTTTCATTGTCTTTGAACACAATGAAGATGGAAATCTCTAGACAGTGAAGCTAAATGCCTGTGATTTTACACTAAGAACAGATCATCACACAAGTTTTGCAGGTTTCCTAAATGCAATGTGCTATTTTACAAGGGAAAAGACTTTCCTGTTGAAATGCAAAACTTAATCTAGATCTTGAATGCTATTTTATTTTTTTTAAGATTATATTTATTTATTTGAGAGAGAGAGGGAGAGAAAGAGAGAGTGGGGGAGGGGCAGAGAAAAAAGAAGAGGGAGAGACTCTCAAGCAGACACCGCGCTCCCCCCTCCCCCCACGTCGAGGGCAGAGCCTGACACAGGGCTCAATCCCACAACTCTGAGATCATGGCCTGAGCTGAAATCAAGAATGGGATGCTTAACCAGCAGCGCCCAAGCACCCCAAGAACTTGAATGGCATTAAAAAAAAAATAGTTCCCATAAGAAAAGTCTCAATCTGGGCTTCTTTATAATTAATGGTGATTATAAGGACCTCAAAAAATGACGTAGTTAAATTTGTAGTTGTCTTCAGCATGCCTTTATCTAGCTCTTCTCCCTCTTCCTCACATTTTCTTTTTCCTTCTTGATGTGTACCTTTACTTATGGCATGTGCCTTTTCTCAGTGTATTTATTCTGCCTTACTGCCCCAAGATAGATTTTTCAGAGGTTAATTTTGAGTTCATGTTCCTCTGTGCTGTTAACTAAGCTGAAGATGATGCCCAAGTTTATTGTTTAAACTAGAGTTTAAAGTTACATTATATCATACATGCCTCAAAAAAAAAAAAAAACTGTAAATGAATGTGTTTGTTAGCTCTTGGTCACTAAACACATTACTTTTGTTATTTAACAATCTTTCTCACTCAGCCTTTCTATTTCCAGGTTAATATTAGAATTCATTATCCAAATGGAGTCTGCTTGTGTGGTATAGCCAATATATGATTCCTTTTTGGAGGATGGATGACCAACAGGTGTGTTATGTAAATCTGCTGTCATAAATGATTTGTGCTTGTAATTTGCTTTCAAAACTGGTTTTACTCTTTTCTCTTGCTTTGCTTCATACATCATTCCTGCAATATATCAATATATTGTTTAACTTTATTTTTTGCTAAGTTCATTTACTTTCTCCTTACCTCATCACTTTTCCTAGGTATCCTCCAACTAACAGAGAGTGTTTTTGTTTATGCTACAAAATGGTATCAGGCTGTTTTTGACACATTTATGAATAGTAGCCACATAATAAAGAGATTAGTAGCCTAAGTAACAAAATGTTATAAGTACTCAGGCAAGCTTCAGGTTATTTGCCATATTTCCACCCAGTAGCATTTTTTTTTCCTTCCTACAGTGTTTTACTTGGTCTCATAGTTCTAAGATTAATAAGAGAAAAGCATACAAATACATTTAATATAAATTCTATATGACATGGAAGCCGTCATAAGGAAAGGAAGACCTGGAGAAACAGACCTGAGTATTTTTGTTTTGTCTTGTTTTGTTTTGTTTAGACCTGAGTATTTTATGTTAAGTTTGAGGAAGGGTGGGCAGTCATGTGGACACATGATAGGTGAAGGAGGGTGAGATAATTATAATCAACTGTGGAAAACTTACCAAGGCCTGTTTGAAGTCCTCTCGGCATCCTTTTGTCTTTGGAAATAAGGATTTTCCTCTTCTCCGGGTATAAGAAAGGCCCCTCTCATATGAGGGTTTTATAACCTATTGCAGTGAAGACAGCAGGGGAGGAGAGTCAGAGTGACCTTCCTGCTTCTGCCATTTTCTCAGACTCCTTCAGCTTAAAATATTCAATATGCCACAATGCTGTATTTTGGGATAGCACAGCCTGAACCCCATCATTGACACCAATCAAGAAGCAGGAAGAAACTCCTTTAACTTTCATGGATCTCTTTTTAAAACCTGGGCATCCTTCCCAGAAACCCATCCACAGACTTCCCCTTGGGTCTGATGGCCATGGTGGCTGACATGCCCATTCCTTAACCAGTTACTAGTAGAAAAATGTCATGAACATCATGGGCTATGACTCTTCAGCATTCTCTTCTTGTGATTTGGAAGGAGTACCCAATGGCTAAAGGAAGACTCTATATGGAAGGACTATGAGGAGAATGGTTTGTGGATAAGCAAAAAATGAGTAACTTCTGCCATAGACTATAAGCTCCATGAAAGTAAATCTCAGTGTTCCTTACTCATCGCAGTATGCTGAAGGCTTACTATACCAGTCCCTGGTATAGAGTGGGTGCTTATTCATGAATCCATTTCCCAAATACTCGATGATGCAAATACAAATATTGATGAGAATACTACTGTATAGTCCTCAAATGGCAAAATAGGAGGCAACTAACCCAATCTCAAGACGACTATAAAAATAGAACACACAGGATTTGTTACCATGGTATGCAATATCTGGATATTTTGAAACTTTATTGGAAAGTCACCAATGACCTCCAAGTTGCTGAATGTAATGGTCAGTTCACAATTATGTTACCTGACACTGCGATCATTTCCTCCTCTTCCTTTATACCTTCTTTGGACTTTCAAGGTCTCACATTATCTTTGTTTTCCTCTCTCACTGGCTGTTCATTGCCAAACTACTTTAATTGTTCTTTCTTTCACTTCTTAATATTGGAGTGCCTCAAGGCTCGGTCTTTATTCCTCTTTCCTCCTCTATGTACAATCGTTCCCTTGATGATCTTTCCTTTCTCTCGACTTTATATATTATCCAGATGCTGAAGAACACCGAAAACCACAAATTTGCTGATATGTTTCCATAATTTTTCTTTCTTTAATTGTTTCTTTCTCCTTTCTACTTCTTATTTTCTTTGTTATAGACCAAGGTAGAAACAAACAAAAAATGAAATAAAGTTGCTGCTGCGATTGCAGAATTACTCACAGCGATCTTTGAAGAAACATGCCCATTGGGAGAAATGACACAATTCAATTCAACAAATATCTGTGTTGTGCCTATTATGTGAATGACACAGTGCTAAGAAGCCGAATGGGAATCAGTCCCACTCTCAAGATGCTTATAACAGTGCACAGAGAATGTCAGCACACAAATAACTATAACTATAAAAGAAGGCAGAATAATCCCTAGTTCCTTCTCTGTAGCTATAAACTTGTTTCCTGTCTCGTCTGTCCTAAGAAAAAGCAAAACAAAACAAAAACAAACCACAGGAGCAAATTTTTTTTCCCCTCAGAACTGCATCCTTCCCTGCTTTTTAATGCTAAATCCTTGAAGGAATTTCTCATACTTACTGTATTCACCTCTTAATCCCTTAATACCTGTTTTATGTCATTGGTACTAAAGTTACCGTCTTAAGCTTGAGTGCACTGACCTCCCTGGGTCATATCTCTTTCTCTCCAGACCTCAACTTCCTCAGTTTTCCTGCTGAATTACATGCTGTGAATCACTCTTCCTTCTTAAACTCTATCACATTGTTCTTTGTTCTCTCTTCTTTGTTCGCTTCTCATCTCAACTACAAAACAGGAGAATCTTGACTTACTATAAATTTATGTGAAAGGATTTTATTTGACACAAAGCACACTAAGAATCAGTGATATGAAATATTCATGAAAAACCCAATGCAAGTTTATATTGCACAAGTACAAGTACCAAAAAGGGGATGTAATCATTTCTTTGTAATCTGAAGTTGTATTCTGCCAAAACCAAGGCACTAGCTTAAATTATGTTCCATGTTAAATAGATACCAACCAATTGATATTTGCTCCCAGGACGGAAGCAAAGTAAGTCATCCGAAGGGATCTGTAATACAAGTCACATGATGAAGAATTGATGATACAGGATTTATTTAGCCTGAGCAGGAGACATAGAAAGGAACAGAATTTTTAACTTTAAATATTTAAAGAATTGGGATTAGGACAAGCGAGCAGAAATTTGGGGAGAGATCTTAAAGAATTCCTAACAATTTGAGATACCCATATTGGAAAGGCTTGTCTCATGAGACAGTTAGTTCAAGCAGAAGCTAAACGGCAATATGTATGAAATGTTCTGAAAAGGACTCTTGCTTTGGAGAGGAGCTGAGACTAGATTAAAGCCTCTTGCAATGTGGAAATACTGTGATGAATGAAATCATTAGGAGACTATCATTAGTTTAAGCTTACAGTTTCAGACCTGGACATCTTTCAGTTTATGTTTCCACACTAGTATCTTGGATTTGGGGAGGAGGAGATGAAAACTAGCTGTGCTATGAATGATTCATGTGGTCTGAGTCTGTAGAAGTTTTGCATAGGAAATATTAGCATTCAATGTGGAGAATGTTAGAGGTTTTTTTATTTGTTTGTTTTTAAGATTTATTTAAGAGAGAGCGTGAGCAAGGGGAGAGACTGAGGGAGAGGGAAAAGCAGACTCCCCTCTGAGCAGGGAGCCTAATGCAGGATCAATCCTAGGACCCTGAGGACCATGAGATCATGACCTGAGCCAAAGACAGATACTTAACTGACTGAGCCACTCAGGTGCCCCAAGAATGTTAGAGTTAAACAACAAAACTATTTTGGAGAAAATTTAGCAAAAGAGAAGGTCCTATGATCATATAAATATTTTGTCTGTGTATTTTGGGTTAAAAAACTATTTCTAGGGGCACCTGGATGGCTCAGTGGGTTAAAGCCTCTGCCTTCAGCTCAGGTCATGATCCCAGGGTGCTGGGATCGAGCCCCACATCGGCCTCTCTGCTCAGTGGGTGGCCTGCTTCCTCCTCTCTCTCTCTGCCTGCCTCTCTGCCTACTTGTGATCTCTGTCTGTCAAATAAATAAACAAAATCTTTAAAAAAAAAACTATTTTTATGAAATTTCTAATTAAAGCATTTCATTCATGTTTTCAGTAAAGAAATTAAAAATGTAAAACTTTGAAGACTCTATGAGCAAGTAACAGTTATATTATTATAACCTTCGACTGATTGAATTCCCTTTCAAAATATAGTACATTAAACTTAAAAAAATAAAAACCCTAAAAACTAAAAACAAAAAGTTCTGTCCCATATACATCAGAACAACAACTTTTCCAGTACCTTGCACTGTTGAACATGTATGTACATACACACATGGATATACACACATATGTGCTTTATATGTATATCCATCACATATATGTGAACATATATGACACGCACATTTTATCTCTCCTACAAGAAGATAAATCACAACTGGTAATAATTTCTTTTGACCTCCTCCTAGACTCAGATGCTCCTACTTAATATAATACTGAGTTTGAAGTCAACTTACTGAGCTTAATTGATATTTTTTGGAAGAATCATATAGCATGAAAAATACTATGTATAAATTTTGCTTCTAGAATAATTTTAAACATGTACTGCACACAGCAAGAAGGAAAGTTGGGGCACGAAGGATAAAAACTGCATTCAAGGCTGCTAATACAGTAGTCTCAGTGAATCAGATGCAGCATGTAACTCATGAAATAATACATTATCATGAAATAAATGAGTCAACTACTAATTAAAAAGTGAGTAATAACAATTTAGGGAAACCTAATTTCATAGTAACAATGATTCCTGCCAGGAAGCCTTCTCATCTTTAAGGAAACAAATGATTGTCATTAACTTAGTGTAGCTGTCTATTAAACATTGTTACTATCAAATGATGTATTTTAGGAATGGGAAGTTATCTTCCATATACAGATCCTCTTGTTTAAATTAAGATACTGTTCAACTTTGAAATGACAAATTATCAATATTGTGCAACTCCTTCAAGGTCATGGTTCAATTTAAACATTCATTAAGTCTTGTTTATTTTTCCAACATATATGTCAGTGTTCACTACCAAGCTGTAGATTAATAAGAACAATTGATGACTGGTGCTAGACACACACCATTAAAATCAGAATTGGACTGAGTCATTTTAAACAAAATAAAGTACAGCCAGAGGAACCAAGATAAGATTCTAATAATATAAACAGATAGTAGAATTCTCACAGCCTTTCATAGACTCCAGTTACCTTTTCCTCCTTCCCCAAAGATGAACACTGGATTTCAAGTTTCCTGAAGGCAGAAGTGGAATGATGTGGATATTTAAATTTGAGCCAGTGCCTAATACATTACCTAGAGCAGAGCAGAGCATTGAAGGATCACTAATCTAATTTCCAAAGGTTTAGGTGTAAGATACTTTATATTTTTCCTCATATGAAAGTATTTCTCTTTTTTCAGCCCATATATCCACAAAATGTGTGAAAATATATAAAAAATGTACAATAAAAATAGAGAAAGAGATTTTCCATTATTAGTAACATTCTCCATGAGCTTCCTGTGGCTCCGTTGACTGCTATGTGGAGGTCACGGAGCCCTCTCCCATGGGACAGAACTTAAAGAACGTACTCTTCCAGCATTCTCATTCTCCAGGTCACTGGAGAGCAGTCCACAGAACTGCAGTGAAAAGGGTTATATAATCCATGGGGTCTTCCCTCCCACATTTTGCCTAATAATCAAATTCATGAATTCTCAAATTCATGAAACTGTTATCAGAAGCCTTTCAACTCAGAGAGACATATATTGGGTTTTCCCCACCAATTTTAGTGTAATCACTACCATGTATTTTGAGAACAATAACAGATTTCACTTATTGTGTCTAAGAGTTGTGAATATTGTTTCATAATGAGTTTTTTTTTAATTGGATAAATCCTTCCATTAGGAAGGTTATTCACTGTTAGTAATAAGTTTGTTGTGAGGATTGGACAAGTTAATGTTTATCAAGTAAATAGTATAGTTTTTGACCCATAATAAGCACTCATGAAGCTATAATGACAGTGAAAATGATAATAATCATCAAGATCATTATTTTCAGTTTGCTTTTTGCCATTCCTATCTGATCCTGACCAAATCAATGAAGGATGAATAAGTCACTCATGTTTACAGTGCAAACAGGTACACTCCCTTCATTTATCTCTTCCATTTACACTCTTTTCTCATCTACCTTTGACAACCGTTTATTTTTAATAGCATGATGTTGTGTATTGCATGTTGTAGATTGATATCATCAAGGCAAGTGATGTCTTAAAACAGCATTTGACAATGTTATATTTACCTCTTTCTTTAATGTAGATTCAATTACGTTGTTGAAAATGCAGTATATATTTGTTAACCATTCTCAAAAGAAAGAGTTGACATGCTTGGTAGCTCCCTCCAGAGGAATTTCCAAACAGGGCCTCTCTGTCTCTCTCCCACCTCATTTTTTGGAAATCAATGTAATAAGAGAAGTTAAGGATGGAAATGTGTTTAGAAATAATTGATGGTATTCATCAACTAAAGAAGATACAAAACAATGTTCTAGGCCAAAGTGAAGTAATATGCAAATTTGTGCATCTAATTACCATAAAGTGAGAATGACACCTACTTCATAGGTATTTTGTGAGGATTAAATTAACAAAATGTATAAAGCACCTATATAATGCTTGGGAAGTAGAGCCTGGTGAATGAATGCTAGTTCCCTTTTGTGTCCCTACCCCACCCCAACCCTCCTCCAACAGATTCCCCTTTAACCCTAGGCTTCCTGCAACACTCAGATTCTTCCAGACAGTTTCAGTGACATGTCTGTTTGCTTCATTGTAGATAATACACACACCCAGAAGCTTTTTTTATCTTCTACCTTTCTTACTCTCTGGTCTGCCACTAAATATTTAAAGCCTGTTGATTTCTCTACTTGGAATTGTTTCCACTTCTAGAATTGTAACAACAACCAGAGATGGAGAAGGATGTAAATGCTTGAGATGGAAGAAAGTTTTCAATGATATGTACCAAATTTCATAGACATTAAGAAACAATTTTTTTGAACTTTCAGCTTGTTGTAGTTGGATCATATCTTTTCATCAACAGCATCTTACAGTTGAAGATATTTTACTATCACTGTCAGAAAGGCAACAATCTCATCAATTTTTCATTATCGAAGCATGTTCAAATATCCGGTAATCCAGAATCAAATCTTGCCTGTTGGATTTCAACTTACAAAAATATGTAAGGGATGATAGTGATGTAACCTGTTAACCCTTAGAAGTCAAGTCATGGTGATTAAGGATGTTTGGTTACCTACTTAGGCAGGAGTCTGAAAGCACGCTAGCTCTACATAATTGCAAATCTTGCTGAGGAGCACACACTACTAATAAGTTTAATTTGTTTATAGACATTGAAAAGAATTGTTGCATCACCAACGCATCTGATGACAAATCAGACCATATGGTGAGAAAAATCATAAACATTGTCTATGACTTGAAAAATTATTTAGACACTGAATGTCAAAAATGTAGTGATACTTTAAACTATTTGCTTATTTTTCATTTTTTATGTATGCACAAAAGCATATAATAAAATTTATGTTAAATTAAGAATGAAAGATCTCTTTCAATAAATGTTAAATTTCTAAATGAAAAGAAAGCATGTTTTATTGTTTAACTTAAGGGTGTTTCTTCTTTTAAAAATGGTGTTGCTTACGATCTAATCTGTGCCGAATTTTAAGATATATGATATTCAATTTGCTTTCCTCAATATAAATGAAAGTTTTGTTATTTTTTTGTCTATTAGTTTTCATCATTATCTTTTTCTTAGTACCCTGTATCACGTAGTTTTAACTACTTCTAAGTCAGTTGATGAGCAAATTTACTCGCCTGCATTCTGATTAGCTATTCGTAGCTGGGCCCATTGCCTCGCTCCTAAAATACTAAAAAAAAAAATGTAGCTCAGAGAACAAACTGATGGTTGTCAGAGGAGAGATGGATGGTTGGGATGAGTTAAATAGAAAAAGGGGATTAAGAGATACAAAGTTCCAGTTATAAAATAAATAATTCATGCAGGGGTGCCTGTGTGGCTTAGTCAGTTAAGCCTTAAACTCTCAATTTTGGCCCAATTCATGATCTCAGAGTCCTGGGATGGATAGAGCCCAGTGTCAGACTCCCTACTGGGTGTGGAGCCTGCTTAAGATTCTCTCTCTCTCTCCCTCTGCCCCTCCTCCCACCCACAAACATGCACACGTTCTCTCTCTCTCTCTCTCAAATAATAATAATAGTAATTCATGGAGATGAAAAGTATAGCACAGGAAATATAGTCAATAATATTATAATAACATCGTGTGATCACAGATGGTGACTACACTTACTGTGAGGATTGAGTGATGTACAGAATTGTCACATCAGTATGCTATTCACCTGAAACTAATATAACATTTTATGTTAATTATAGTTTAATAAAAAAATAATAAAACAGTAGTAAAACTAAACAACAAAAAACATAGCTCAAGAGCCCAATGGATTCTGACTTTATTTACTTGATTATTCTCATGTCTCTTTTGCAAAAAACTGCTAATCTGCTCTGTGTCATATTTTATCTCCATTTTTCTCTGTGTCTTACCTGCTTTGTGTCATATTTTATTTTTATCTTATATATAAATAAACATTATACTTATAGTTCTATCTATATTATAGATAGTGCCTTTTTATTAAATATTTACATTGTATTATATATTAAATATTATACATTTACATTATATTTATATGATATTTATTTACATGGAAAATATTTTGTCATATTTTTCTCTTCCAACAACTGGTTCCTATTTTAAATAAGTAAACTCAAAGGAAGTGACTTAAAACTAACTTACTCTGGAATGCAATTCAAAAATACAGCAAAATTGCAAAGATCCAATAGGCGTATTTTAGAATTTTTTATGATGGAAAATTAAAATTAAAATTCAGGAAGTTATCACTACAGTCAGTGTCTTAGTTGGCTCAGATCGACATGCAAAATATCACAAACTGGATGGCTTAAACAACAGTATACTTTCTCACAGTTTCAGAGGCTGAGAGGTCCAAGATAAAATGTCAATGAATTTGGTTCCTGATGAGAGTGCTTTACTTAGGATGCAAATGGCCAACTTCTCGCTATCTTCATATGGTCTTTCTTCAGTGCATGCACTTGGGGATAGAGGGAGAGAGAAAGATACCTGTTCCACTTCTTCTAAGGCCATCATAAGTATCCCAGCCTTATGACATAATCTAACCCTAATCACCCCCCAAAAGCCCCATCTCCAAATACCATCACACTGGGAGAGTAGGGTTTCAACACATAAATTTGAGGGGGGGAGGGGGACATCTAGTTCATAACAGTCATAAAAGAATGTTTATGTAGATAGTAATACTTGAGAAAATTAGGAATAAGTACTCTTTTGAGCTATTTTTAGAGTGGAGTAAAATGATAAAAAATGGTATTTTAGAAGATTATTTTTAAAATACAGTGCTTGATAAACCAATCAGCAGACTTTAAATAAAACACACAATTAGAAAAATACTTTCATAATCTAGGCCAAAGGTAATAGGGGCCCCACACTAGGATAGTGACCTCTACAACCACAGCATGAGATACCATTTGTTGAAGATTTCACCATGTGCCAGGCACTTTTAAAAGTGCTATAAATGCAGTGTTTGACTTGATTTTCAAGAATCCTACAAAGTAGGTACTGTTATTCTTCCCATTTTATAAGTGAGTAAACAGGCTTAGAAGATTAGTAACATCCTGCTTCTCCATGGAAAAAGAAAGATAAAGGGTTATGCAAAGGGCAGTCTGTGGTAATTAAATATGCATGCTTGGGGTAGGCACGTATTATTAGAAGATGCTAAATTAGAAACTACTTGGCTATAAATTAAAGTTGAATTTTTTAGTTTATTTAAAAGAATGGAAACAGAAAAGAGAGTTTGGGGGTAAAGGAATGGGGAGGGGGAGATGGGAAAATGCAAGGAAGGAGAAAAAGAATGAGACTGAAAGCCTTTCAGATTAGGGAAGAATGAACAAGCAAGGTGTTATATATTGGAAATGTTTTTTTTAAAGATTTTATTTATTTATTTGACAGAGAGAGCTCACAAGGAGGCAAAGGGGGCGGGGGAAGCTGGGAGGGTGAGGAAGCAGGCTCCCCACTGAGCAGAGAGCCCGATGCGGGGCTCGATCCCAGGACCCTGAGATCATGACCTGAGCCGAAGGCAGAGGCTTTAACCCACTGAGCCACCCAGGCGCCCCTATATTGGAAATTTTTAAAACAAGGAGAGTTTTAAGAAGGTAGATGAAATCTTCTATGTCATAAAGATGTCAAGGAATATAAAAACAAGGAAAATAGTTCAGAAAGGAGCTGTTCATAATAAAAATGTTTTCTTCTAATTTTTTTATTGATAGGTATACTTCAGTTAAGGAAAAGTCAACTTCAAGATGACTAGACTCTTCTTTGTAGAGTTGTTCTAAGTCAAACCAAAGACATAAAAGGAGAAAAGTAGAAACTAAAGGGAGAGAAGAGAATGAGGGAAAAAGGCAAAGTGACAGGAGGAATGAAGGTATACCCAAAAGCATGGAGGGAAGGAGGGAAGAAAGAGTAGAGAGAAGGGAAGATGGGAGGGAGGACAGGGAGGGAAGAAGGAAGAAAGGCAGGTGGGAAGGGAGAGAAGGGGGAGAAGGAAGGGAGAAAGAATTATTCATTTTTCTGTTCTATACACATTAATGGTGATTAAAGGTTAACACATATTTCATGTATAGAAATAGCATCAAAGATTAATTTCAGCATCACATAATATTTTAACCAATTGACAGTATATTAAAATTAGGAGTGATTCTATTCAACAGAGCATCTGTTTTAATAATGTTTTATTATAGCAACAATTTCTTTTTTCTTATTAACCACATCCTTTAATGGAAAAAAAAAAAGAGCTTATATATGTAATAGGTTTATCCGTCTTGCCAAAATGAGTGAAGGGAGTTGAATTTATGTTTTCCTAAACTAAAGTAAAATAGACACCAAGACCAGAGTGCTGGTCTAGTAAGTTTTACTCTGGACTGAGCATAAATCTTGTCAGTTACTCTCAACTGAACACAGCTCAATAAGCACCAGCATTTAACTACAAAAGCTGCTTTTGTAAAGAAAATAACCCACAATGTCCAATTAAGAAAAATAGGCTAGTAAATAAGATTTAAAAAAAAAAAGCACCAAGGGTATTTTTGCATATTCAGGCAAATAAAATTTAAAAAGAAATCTCTAAAATGTCTTTATAAATACAAATGCAGAAACAAATTATGAGGGAAGACTAAACATTTTGTTCTATTTTTTCATCACTTAGTTTTTTTTTTTTAAAGATTTTATGTATTTATTTGACAGAGAGAGAAATCACAAGTAGGCAGAGAGGCAGACAGAGGGAGAGAGGGGGAAGCAGGCTCCCCGCCGAGCAGAGAGACCGATGAGGGGCTCGATCCAAGGACCCTGACTGCGTTCATGACTGAGCAGAAGGCAAAGGCTTAACCCACTGAGCTACCCAGGTGCCCCAACTTAGCTTAATGTTAAATTAAATCTAAAAATTTATTTTATCATTACTTATTTTAGTTGTGATAAAATACACACAATGTAAAATTTTCCATCCTAGTCATTGCTAAGCATACAGTTCAGTAGCATTAAGTACATTCATGTTGCTAACCCCCTCCCCATGCACACAGCTCTCTTCAGCTTGGAAAACGGAGCCCATTAAAGAACTCACAATCCGCATTTTCCTTTCTCCAATCCCTGCAACCGCCACTCTACTTTCTGTCTCCTTTGCTATGAGTCTTCTCATTATTATTTTTTTACTCATAAATATAATTTTGGCATTTGTTTTATTTTATTTTTAAAAATCGAACCATGAGATTCAACCATCCCACGTCAGGGCACACATCCAAAGGAAATGAAGTCAGTGTCTTGAAGAGAAGCTACGCCCTTACGTTCACTGCAGCGTTATTCACCATAGCCAGGGTTTGGAAACAACAGAACTGCCCACCGACGGAAGAGTGGATGAAGAAAATATACAATGGAGCCTTCCTCAGCTTCAAAAAGGAGGGGAATCCGGCTATTTTCAACAATGTAGATGAACCAAGAGGACATTATTCTAAGTGAAATAAGCCAGATACAGAAAGAGAAATACTCCATGATCTCACTCATAACTAGAATCTAAAAAAACTAACCTTCTAGAATAAAAATAGAAAGATAGTTGTCAGCGGCTGAGGACTCCCCTCAGGGAAATGGAATATTGGTCAAAGGATACAAACCTTCAGTTATAAGATGAATAAATTATAGGGATCTAATTTCCTGCATGGTGACTATAGTTAGTAATAACTAATCGTATACTCGAAATTTACTTTAAAATGTCATTTTTAGAGTACTCCTTTTATATAATAAAGCAGCCATTTAAGAAATTGATAGCTTGGGGTATCTGGGTGGCTCAGTTGTTAAGCCTCTGCCTTCGGTTCAGGTCATGACCGCAGGGTCCTGGGATGGAGCCCCACATTGGACTCCCCTCTCTGCAGGGATCCTGCTTCTCCCTGTCCCTCTGCTGTTCTCCCTGCTTGTGTTCCTCTCTTGCTCTCTGTCTGTCAAATGAATAAATAAAATCTTAAAAAAAAAAAAAGAAAGATGGATAGCTTCCAATAAACGGGAAGACGAGAAAGGAAATTATTCATGCAACGAATATATGGGGATCACAGTCTCTTATTTTGGGGGAGGCACAACCGACAGCGATTAGGATTTGAGCAGCAGGTGTGACTGAAGAGACTGCTCCGTATACCGACAAGGCTTTCCCACTCGGTGCCCTTAGGAGCATGTTAATAGCAGCTGAGATCCTTACTGTTGTCTCTAGAGTTCTTGTTCCAAGATTCACTCGGTGCCACAGCTCCCTGCCCCAACTGTCTGCTGAGATTTGTCAAGGTACTTCAGGTTTTTTGATGTGCTGCAGGCTATTCTTAAATTCTCTGTCTTCTCTGTTGTTTTCTTGCTATAGATTCCCACAGAACACAAAATCGACACAGATATCTCTTTGCCATAAGTTATGAGCCCACCATAATGTCTTTCCTTTTGAAATTTTCTGGATGTTCTGCCCAGGGGCATTCTATGCTGCCCCACTTCCCTAGAGTCCTTATTCAAACCAGTGACCTGAGTCTGATGGAGATACTTGTGTATTGTAAGAATGACCTTATTTTCACCTTGAGAAAGAGAAAACTGATAGTCTTAGGTTTATCAGGATTGGGATAAAGGACACGAGGTATGTATTAAATCCCCCAGATAATGACTATATTCAATGGGACTTTTCAAGTTTCTTTCACAGCCACATTAAACATAGTCGATCTTTGTTTTTGAAAGGATGACTGATTTAGACACATTTACAATATTGTGTCAGAGAAAGAACTATGCTAGACATCCTCGAATGCCTACATATTGACTTACCTATTTTGTAAAGCAGTCTATACTATTTTAATACATTTTAAATTTTTTGAAGTTTCTCTTTTAGTGTAAGCCTAAGCTATCTCCATTTAATATCCCATTTCTATATTTACAGAGCAAAATAGGACATTGCCTGACAACCCTTCAAATGTTGTACACAGCTATATTTTGGGGTGCCTGGGTGACTCCGTTCATTAAACCTCGGACTTGGGCTCAGGTCATGATATCAGGGTCCTGGGACAGACCATCGGGCTCCCTGCCCTGCTTCTCCCTCTGCCCCTTTCCCCAGCTCCATGTGCCCACGCACACACACTCTCTGTCAAATAAATAGTCTTTAAAAATAAACTAAAATAAAACAGCTATATTTCCTTTGAATTCTCTTTTTTGTAGACTAACTTTTTCTACCCACCTCTCCATACCTCCCTAAAGCATTCGTCACTATCACTTCCTCATTATCCTTAACCTCCTCACCCTACCTTTCTAGATCAGTGTTTCTCAAGCATGGCAGTATGCTACCAGGGAAACTATACAATAAACATCCTACGCCCCACCCTGATTCAGCTAAATCAAAATCTCCTGGGATGGAATCAAGTCATCAGCCTTTTAAAATCGCACATATAATTCCAAGGTTGACAGGGTTGAAAACCTCTGTCCTAGATGTGCCCTAATTTGCAAATTTAGCTTTTTAAAATCTGGCATTCTAAATTTCTCTAACAACGTATGCTATGTGTTCCTTCTCTGGAAGTCTTCATCTGACTTGAGAAGTAAAAATTGCATTTAATAGAATTTAAATGGAAAAAAAATGATATAAGGGAATACTTACAAAACCTTGTTTCTTAAATTGTAGCCTTCCTCAAGATTCTTTATTCATCCCTTTTTCCCCTTCTTTATCCACTTTTTCTGGGAGATGTCATCCGCTCCCACGAATTCAGGTGCCTTTTATGAGCAAACTTCTGAGAGCCGAAATCTCACATCCAATCCAAGTATGTAATGTGTTAAAAGACAATTTTCAAAAATGAGACAAAATTGTGACTCTCATACAGACAGAAAAATGAATTTGTGTTAAAAATTTTATTTCAGGGGCTCCTGGGTGGCTCAGTGGGTTAAAGCTTCTGCCTTCAGCTCAGGTCATGATCCCAGGGTCCTGGGATTGAGTCCTGCATCGGGCTCTCTGCTCAGCAGGGAGCCTGCTTCCTCCTCTCTCTCCCTGCCTGCCTCTCTGACTAGTTGGAATCTCTATCAAATAAATAAATAAAATATTTTTAAAAAATTTTATTTCATTCATGAGGGAACCAGAACTGGCAGACATTATGTATATATTATACCAGTTCATAAAAGTTTAAAAAAATTATAGAGCATAAAGATATATTGAAATAAAGGTGCAAATAGAGGCAAAAGCAGTTTTACCATGGGGATGTGGGTAAGGGAGAATTGGGAGGTAGGAAATCATTTGGAGCTCTACTATAGAGGACAGAATCTGCATGTTAACAAATGATCTCTGATGTAGAGCATCAAAATAGCTCAAGATAATGCCCTTGGGTAGAATCCTAGGGCGAAATGGCGTGTTCTATGTAGACAATGCATAGCATTCCATTGAAAGACACATTTATTGGGGCATCTGGGTGGTTCAGCTGGTTAAGCATCTGCCTTCGAGTCAGGTCATAGTCCCAGGGTCCTGGGATCAAGCCCCATATTGGGCTCTTGCTCAGCTGTGAGCTGCCTCTCCCTCTCCCCCTGTCTGCCACTCTCCCTGCTTGAGCTGTCTCTCTCTCTCTGTCAAATAAATAAAGAAAAATCTTAAAAAAAAAAAAAAAAGACACATTTATCTTTCGGACTATCCACTTTCAAAGAAGTAAACTCATCATAGCCTCTCTTCCCCCTAAATCTTTTGCTAACACAACCCCCCCAAGATAGGCACACACTGTCTTATTTTCCATCATATCTCCAGTGTATGGCATAGTACTTGTTACACAATGAACTTTCAAAAATGTGGCACACATGAATAAATAGAAAATGCACTCTGAAATCACTGACCTACACTTTCAGTAATTTATTCCATATTCCACTTTTCTTTCTCCTACCCTGTTCTTGTCCATGTAAAATATATGAAATAAACCTACATTTACATCTCTTTAAAATTAATTACAACTGCTCATTTGAATAAGCAAGTGGGGTTTTTTTGTTTATTTTTGTTTTTACATCTTTTAAAAGGAAAGTTGATAATTTGATACAAAACAGGAATAGGAGAATAGGGTTTCACTGGGAGGAGTTTAATGTTCAAATTCTATCATAGTGAAATTATCCGGGAGTCTTCCAGATGCTCAATAAGCCCTTGTTTTTTTGATTGATTAAATTTTGAAACTAGCAAGGCCATGTTAATCTCATACCTACAGTTACAGCAATGTTACAAAGATTAAGAAATCAAAAGGGTTATCAGCCTGGTGATTTTCAGAGGACCCTATAAACGATTTGTCATTTAAAAGTGATAGAGGCTTTTAAGTGTTTAAGAGATTAGCACTGTAAGCATGCTTTCTCTTGATCTAAGCTGTAGACTTCTGCTTTCCTACTTACTATCTCAAGATGGATCTTGCAAGCAATGCAATTATCTGCACTTTAGACACTAAGTATCTGCTGCTATTTGTGTTACTTTTGTAGTACTTGATACTTATTTTTTTGTAGATCTTGATAATCTTTATTAAAACCACAAAAATAATAATCTCTGTTTTAAATAAGACTAATAAACTAATGTTTCGGTTAGGTTGTTCCAAAAAAACATGATGAAACATTTTTTCTTATAGAAGGTGTAAAAATGGAAAACGAAATGCAAACCGAAAGTCAACGTTTTTAAACACAAGAAATATTTTAATTCTAGGGGTTATAGATACTAACACTTAATATATATCTTATGGTAAGAAAGTATTTAGTTCCTGTTATCACACAAATAACTTACAATAAAATGTATCAGAATTTTGATATACTAACATAACTAGAAGAATCTAGGGCCTCATGAAAGACTACAGAAAAAATACAGTTTATTTTTCATATATATTCTATCTCAATAAAATCCCTAAATTATTTTCATCCACTTGAATTAGCATTTATGATTTTTATGTTAACAATTACTTGGGGCGCCTGGGAAGCTCAGCAGGTTAAGCCTCTGCCTTTGGCTCAGGTCATGATCCCAGCATTCTGGGATGGAGCCCCGCACTGGACTCTCTGCTCAGCAGGGAACCTGCTTCCCCCCTCTCTCTCTGCCTGCCTCTCTGCCTACTGCTTCCCCCTCTCTGTCTGCCTCTCTGCCTACTTGTGATCTCTGTCAAATAAATAAATAAAATACAATCTTAAAAAGAAACAATTGCTTAATCCCCTAATTTCAGTTAAGCAAAATATTTTCTGTAATATTCAAAGGATAATGAATTAGTTCCTGTTGGCACAATAATATGAATTTTAGTTGTTGATTGTGAAGCATTCTAAATACTGATTTCATAAAGTTCATTTTTTAGCCTAATGGCCTGCCTAAATTATAGAGGGAAATATGTTGGAATAGAACATTCCGTTTCCACTCAAAAGTTTAATTTTTAGACTAACAAATAAGTTATTTGGAGGTAATATTTGTAAGACAGGCACATTTATAACTTAAAAAGGGCTTTTTACATTAAATGTGGGTAGTGCCCCCTGGTGGAAGTATGCCAAAATAAAAACTTAAATCGTTAACGCTACATACTCTTAAAAGCTGAAATCACAGACTCAAAGTTTTGAGTTGAGCATTATTCAAATAGTAAAACCTATTTCAATTACTAAAATTCATTATTTAGTATTTTATATAGGTTTTACAAAATTTACCCTAGAATGGTTATGTAAAAGCAACCCACTAGTTTCATTTGCATTGTTTTATGCAATTTAAAATTAAATTTATAAAGTAGCCATCTAATTACTTAACTACCCCGATCATATTCCAAATCTTTGAACATCCCATATAATTCAGCAACGTGAAGGCAGAGATTTCAAATGCCAAACCCACTGCGTACACTCAATGTCTAGCTGTGAGTTTGGCCTATTCCAACAGCACAGTAGAAATCTATTGTGATTCATTTCACAGATTTTTTCAAAATACTTGAAGGTAGGGGGCACTTGGGTGGCTCAGTCAGTTAAGCATCTGCCTTTGACTCAGGTCGTGATCCCAGGGTCCTGGGAATGAGCTCTGCATCTCGCTCCCTGCTCAGCGAGGAGCCTGCTTCTCCCACTGCCCCTCACCCTGCTCCTGCTTTCTTCATCTCTCTGACTCCCTCTCTCCCAAATAAATAAAAATGTTTAATAAAAAAATATTGGAAGGTAGGACTTAATACACTTTGCATGAAGAATCTTCCTTACAAACTGAAATCTGTTTTTAAATACCACATAAATATTTCTGGTGATTAATGTGCTAATATGGGATATTTGCTATTTCCCCCTGTTGAACATAATACTAGTGAAAATTCTGTGTCTCCAGCAACATCCAAAAGTATTCAATATTCACATGGAGTATATAGAAACTTGCACTATAAGACCTTGTCAAAATCTGAATAAATGGCATGAAACTCAATTTAAAGGATTAAATGTAAAATGTTTGACCTTCTGGTTCAAGGGAGTTAAGTTATTCTGAAGCTATATCACTGTTATTCCTATAGCAAAATATTTCATTACTTCAAAGGCTTATTTATACTTGTCAATGACTATGAAAGGCATGCGTGACCAAACACCAAAAATTAAAAATATGTCCTAAAAGTTTGAACTGTTACCACACTAAATGAGAGGAGAATTCATGATTATTAATGTTAAATAACAATTACTCTCTTTGCTTTCAAGTTGTTCAATAACTGAAAACCTTTAAAAGTTAACTGTTTTTGCTTATCTACTATCCCTTCCTGGCATAGAACACTTGATGAAAAATTGTTGCTATGGAATATTGAGATTGTTCATTGTTTTTTATAATGTTGTATGTTATTCGCAATGGTATAATTGCATCAAAACTTTAAAATCTTGTCAGAATAGCTAGAGCCATAAACATTTTCACACATTAACAAAGGAATGCTTTAAGATCTTGGACTTTGACTATAAAATATTTAAGATAGCAATAAATAAATTTCCAGAAGATGTAAAGTATCTATTATGAGGAATTATTATGCAACAGTATCAGTTACAGATTATACTCAAGAGAAATTATTTAATAAGTACATTTTTGCTTCTGCATAGGCAAAGGTTTGAATATGTATGTATAAGAAAATGTTTATATGTGAATTTAACACCTTTATTTTAGTCTTCTATTCTGATTATACTTATAAACCCTTGAAAGTCAATGATAAATTCAGCTACTATAAGCATTTTCAAGCATTTAATTTCATAGTCTGTTTAAACAACCATAAAAATAATACAGTGACTTGGGGGCTAAACTCCTTGGGGTAAATTAAGAGGCAGGGAAAAATGAATATCAAATCAAAGTGAATATTTAAAAATAAAGTAAAAATTAAACATGCTCACAAGCCCTCAAATCTTTAAGGCATATTTTAGAATGCAACCACTCTCTAAACTTAGAAATAACTTCTTTATAATGTTTTAAAGAAGTATCTCTATGATGTTGAAATGAATAGTAGAGAATATTATTATTCATAATATATATGTTCTCTCTATCGTCTCTCTCTCAGCAGAATCTTTCATTGAATTCTTTCTAGTCAGGACAAAATAATTTAATGAAAGATTCTGCTCATGTAGAAAGAAATATCTGATATTACCAAATTTTACTCCTAAAATAGTTCCCTTTGAAAGGAATTAAAGAAAACTATTGTAACATTATGATGATAACATATCTTTGTTTCCATGAGGTCAAACAAAGTCAGAATATGTTAAAGATTATTAAAGAAAATGAAACTAATATATACTTTTACTTTTAAAATAACCTGAAAATTTTTTGACTGTGTGGATTTTTTTTTTTTTAAATAAGAGAATGATCCATTTGAAATGAATAGGACGTTAACAGAACTCAATTTGCTGTTACAAAAGAGCCAAGTTTTGAAGTACTATAAATATTTACTTTTCTGCACTGCCAAGCAAAAGAAGTCATGCATGGTTTCAGTTCTTGGTAAAACCATGTGCCCTGGACATGTTCCTGTTAGTTGTGGCTTAAAGCAAAGAAAGTAAATTGTAACAATACATTTTTGAAATAACATTTACTCTGGACTCAATGGTAACATTTTCTCATCTTTTGAAGCGAGTCAGTTGGCAGCAGTAACATGTTTTTTTGGCATGTAAGTCGATAAAAATATTAACTTTCCCAATATAGCCAGCTCCTGAGTTTCATTCATTCTGAGAATTTTGATTCCATCAAGGAAAATTTCTTATTTGACAGTATCCTTTTATAAACTGTAATGTTGATCAAAAAGTCAAAATTTGACATGCAAAATTTAGACCAGAAAGGAACTATCAATGCTCCGTGCACAGATAAGCAGGACAATGCTAGGAAACACAAGTGGTTTTGCTGACTTGATTTGGAAAAAGCAATAACTGATGGTTTGCCTCACTGTGTTGGTATCAGAGATTCTGCTAATAATCTACATGTAGTCTTGTCTATCACCCCCAAAAATCATGAAAAAACATCTGATCTAGCAACTTGACTGTTTTTTACACGATTTTCAAAAAATGGCAGATAAATACAATATTCCTTCCACCAGCACAGATATTTCTTTTTTTCTCTTCTTTTCCTCTTTTCTTTTTCCTTTTTCCTTCTAGTGGATAAAACTAGAAGCTCTTGCTGACTGTTCAAGCAGAGATTTCACATTTTTTTGAAGGGAAAGCATATCCAACTCCCAAAATGGTACCATACAGAGAAGTTATTCATAACATGCTTGAATTTGTGAGTATTTTTTGTCAAAAACTGAGGAATAGCTTCTTGATTAAAGGTTAAGAAATCATTAGTACGGCCAATACCAAAAATATTTTACTAAGCTACTATTCTGGATGACAAAATTGGCGATTTTCAGTTATGAAATCATTCCAAATCTGAAGGAATTGCATCTGCAGAATGGAGAAGATATGAAAAAAATTAAAAAATAAGTAAAACTTACCATTTTATCCCCAAACAAATATCTTCAGAGGTATCTAGAAATCTCAAAGAAGTCTGCTTAAAAAAAAAAATAGGCTAAACTAATTCAGGCAACTATGAATGTGGAGAAAAAAATGTAACAAACACCACAGATTTACCACCAACCATAGGAAATAAGGCATTACGAAGACAGATAAAAATACCTGGTTATTTCAAGTTTGCTCCCTTCGGAGAGGTCAGTCACTCTCTTGAAGCTGAGTTTCCTAATTTCTGGTATTTTATGATGCCTTATTAAGAAGTATACAGCATTACTTAACAGTATAGAGCATCATCTCTCAAGTTATTAACCTTTCTATGTGACATCATCGTCTGTATATTGTATTGCAATTGTTCAATGTTACTTTAGAGAGATCTGTTCCTGTACGGATGTGTCATTCTAATTCATTAGTTTTTCATAACTGTGAAATATCCCATTGTATTAGTGTTCTACAATTTATTTAATTCTCCTGTTGATGACATTCAAGCTGTCCATCCGTCAAGAGAGTCAAAGTTCATGCTGCAATTGGAAGCAACCGGTAAGTAGCGGGAAAAAAAGCGGTCTGCTATAGTTTAAGATGTGCAGTCTCATGGAATTGTCAGGGTTCTGGCTTTTTACCCATAATTTCTGGTGGAAATTATGGCTTTCCACCTAGAAAATGACAGCCATCCGGATGCTGGGTAAGAAACAGAGTTATTGTACAATTCACTTTAATTTCTTGTTTGCTGGCCGGAACCAGTCATGTGGCTCAGAACAATAGTTTCCATAAACCCCTAAAGGAAAAAAGAGAATCAGGTATTGGTGAACAAGAGCTTTGTTGACCACACTTTGTTTCTAGTTCTTACTATTGCAAACCCTACTGATGTCTCCTTGTGCTGATATGAGAGAAAGAGTTGTGAATGAAATTGCTGGGCCTAAGGAATGCCACCTCTTTGATTTTCTTAAGTAATAGTCAAATCACGTGGTCAAAGAGTTCTACTGCACTCCCACTACAAGAGAATGAGAGTTTCTGTTTCTCACAGTGTTTGTCAATACTAGGTACCAAAGGTCTCGTGTAATTGGTAATCATATCATCTTACTGTGATTTTTAATTCACATCTGCCTGATTGCCCATAAGGTTGACTATCTTTTTGATTTATTTTTCAGCCACTCAGTTTGTCTTCTATGAATTAAATATTCATACCATTTGCCCATTTTTCTATTGATTTGTCTTTTCTTATTCATTTCTAGAAGCTCTTTATGTATAATGATTTTATGCATGACAAAGATAGTCTCCAAATCTGTGGATTATCTTCTTAATTGTTATCACAACTTTGGAAGCACAAAATTTCTTTTCTCTAATTCTAATGCAAATTATCTCTTTTCCTTTACAGTTGGTACTTTTTATTTTTATTTTTTTTAAGATTTTATTTATTTATATGACAGACAGAGATCACAAGTAGGCAGAGAGGCAGACAGAGAGAAAGGAGGAAGCAGGCTTCCCATTGAGCAGAGAGCCCGATGCGGGGCTCGATCCCAGGACCCTGGGATCAGGACCTGAGCCAAAGACAGAGGCTTTAACCCACTGAGCCACCCAGGCACCCCTGGTACTTTTTAAAACAGTTCTTCTCCCAGTATCATAAAGACATTCATTTTCTTCCCAAAATTGTAACATTTAGCTTTTCAAATTTAGTTCATTCTCATGGAATTCCTTCTTAGGTTGTTCCTGAAGGAGTAAATTGATTTTTAAAATATAGGCAACCAATTGTTTCATGATTATTACTGAATAGTACATTCTTTTCTTCCAATCTAAATGTCACTTGCCATATTTGAGTCTGCTCATATAGAGATACTTTTCTTGATTCTCTATTTAATTAATTGATCAATAGCTCTACCCATAATTGATCAGTAGGTCTATCCATAAAGCTAATATATGACTGTCTATAGCTTTATAGTAAATCTTGATATTCTGCAGGACAGGTAACTTCACTTTGTTCTTTTAATTGAAAAAATTTCAGTAGTGTTTGATTTTACTTTTATTCTTTACTCTTTACTTTACTCTTATGTACCAATGTCAGAATCATTGTAACAATGCCAATAAAAACTCTGTCAGGATTTTCAATCGAGTTGCATTAAATAATCAAGCTTACTTGAGAAAAAAATTCATCATTCTATGATACTGAGTCAAAATGATTTTTCATTTATCTGTTCATTTATTTAAAATTTTATAAATACCTAGTAACTACTAACATAATTTTCTCCATTAAACTAATACACATATTTGTTAGATTTGTCCATAGATAGTTTTCATTTCATTGTTTTTGTTGCAATAATAAATGACATACTTTTTAAAGTACATTTTTTTTTTTTAAAGATTTTATTTATTTATTTGACAGATAGAGAGATCACAAGTAGGCAGAGAGGCAGGCAGAGAGAGAAGGGGAAGCAGGCTCCCCGCTGAGCAGAGAGCCCGATGCGGGGCTCGATCCCAGGACCCTGAGATCATGACCCGAGCCGAAGGCAGCGGCCTAATCCACTGAGCCACCCAGGCGCCCCTTAAAGTACATTTTTAATAATTTCATGGCTGTGTAAGAATGCAGTTCATTGCTGTATATTGATTTATAAAGTTAATTTCAAATGTATGTTTTTATTTTCTCTTATTTTTCCTATATAGAACGACATTGCCTATAAATATAGTTTTACTTCTTTCTTATATACTTTATTAATTTTTATTAACTTTACTAATAATATTGAATGTAACCAAGAATAGCAAACATCCTTATCTATTTCACATTTTAAATAGATTGCTTCCAATATTTTACCATTAATTATAGCTTATTTCATAAATGCTTTGTAGCTAAATCTTCAATATGTTGAGGGTGTGTCTTTTGCTTTTGCTTTAATTAATAATAGTTTTTATCATAAAGTTATTGATTTGATCAAATGTTATTTTTCATTTCCATTTATGTCACCAGATGATTTTCCTTTTTATTCTTCTTTTATATCATATAATCCTTTTATTTCTAGGATTATCCCCACAATTATTACACCACCACCATTACTGTATCAGAGCTTTTGCATCTATATTTATAAGTGACTTAGTCTATAATTTTTATTCTTATCCTGTCCTTGTTTGATTTATGTTCAATGGTTATTCATGCTGCATAAAAATAGTTGGGGAATTTTATTTCTTCCTGTTCTCTGATAGACGTTCTGTAAGATTGAGATTACCTACTTTAAGTATTTAAAGGGCACACTTCTAAATTCTGGCCTCTTATTATCTACTAACTTATATAACCTCCACTATTTTGTCTATAAAAGCAGGCATTACAGTTTTTACAGATTATACCAATATGGCCAAGTTCAATCTAATACAACTCTTAAATCAGTATTACTGACAGATTTTTTTTAAGCCCTACATATCTTGACACATAAATAACATTTTGCTAATATGGCAAAGTATTAGATTCTTAATTTTTAAAACATTTTCTAAATAAGTAAGAAAAAGATGAAGATGTCTGCTAAAATTAACAAGTAATTAATAAAATAAATACAAATAAAAGGAACATGTATATCCAAAACCTCTCCAAATTGGGAGTTCTCTCTCTCTAAAAAAAGTTAAATAATGGTGATAGTGCTGATGAATGTTCAGTCAAATGGCCACTTTTCTATATAAATGGTGGCAATATAAATTGGTACTATCCTATTTATTTTAGTAATTGACATGTTTTTGTATATATCTAAGATCTTAGAGGAAAGATGATCATCACTATATTGAAGATAGAGTATTATTATCAATACATTATCTTTGTTAGACCCTTAGTAAGTATTCAGATGTTTTGGAATGGTGTAGAATCTAAAATTTGTTATCCCCTAGTAAATCTGAATTTACTGAATATCTGAATCCCTAAAGTATATTAGTATTTCACATATTCAAAAATTATATTTACACTCTTAAACTTCTAAGAAGTCATAAATATTCAGCATTTTAAGTTGTTTCACTTAGAAATAAACTGAAAATTGACTCATGACAATCTCCATGAGTGCTAAGTTGTAACATTGACTGAATTCAAATGTAGGTTTTATGGACAATTAGTCATTTGTCCAACAGTCTATGATAACCTCTGTATCTTTCCCTTTTCCTGTATAGCTAAAGTCCAAATGACCTGCAATCCATTAAAATATCTTTCTGGAGAGTTAACATTATGAATATTTCCCCAGATTGCTAAAAATAGTAATTTTACCCTGCTTAAGGAAACATGGTGCCAACTCTAAGTATCTTGCTATTAAGGATAGAACTTTATGGTCAATTAGCTTAGCTCAATGCAGAATACAGGTTTATTTGGAGAAGTTTCAATAAGAAAATTTGAAAAAGAACTTACCGTCAAATTTTTTTCACTTGACCTGATGAAACAAATCAAGCCCATGATGGTGATTTAATGGTGCAATCAGTAATGTGTCAAAACTGATTGATGTGTCCCTTCAAGAGTATGGCAGGAAACTTGATCACCAAAGTCTCAGACAAATTTTTCCCAAAAATCCCTCTGATTAACCAGACCCAAAGAGATTCTTTTAGTCAACTGTCTTTCGTTTTGTCCTTGAAGCACAATGATTTTTTTTTTTTTTTTTTTTTTTTTTTTTTTTTTGTTCAGCCCTTCTGCTTTGAATTGAATAGCACAGTGACCTCAAGATGTTATTTACGATAGAGAGCTACACCTACCTTTCAAAATGTCAAATGTGTAGTCAGGTGGCAAAAAGTGATTTCTCTGTGGAGACTTAAGTAAGAAAGTAATAAATGTAATTTTCACAAAACACCAGTTTTAATAGCTATCAATGTGTTATAAACACAATGAAATTTACAATTGGTACTGAATCAGCACTCAGTTGCCTTCTCTCCTTAACGCTCACCTCTATGGGTGTAGACCTGCTGCTGAGAAGGCAGAACATACATCACTAGTACACACATCAGCTGAAATCTCACTGAAATTCAAAGGTGAATCAAATGATTGTCTCAAAAATAATGGTTTTCTTTTTCCCTATCATCTGTACATTTTGGAAAGTTTTCCTGAAAGTTTTATGAAGTTCAAGGACATTTGTGTAATTTATCATGCACTTCCTGTTCTGCTTCTAAGAGCCTTTGTAGAAGAGTGGCAGAGAGGAAATCTCGATTGTGGTGACTGAGAAGTTACAGGAAATGCTGTGTGATTTATTTAAAGTCCTGGGACCCAAAGTACGGTCTCTGGATCATCAGCCTGGCCATCACCTGGGAGCTTGTTACAAAGTAGACTTTCATGCCTGCCTCAAAACCACTCTTCTCTTAATAAGATCCCCAACAAATTGTATGAGCATTTGGAGAAACAATCATTTAAAAGACTGTCATACTGGATTTGAATTATGGGAGACTGACGGCTGCTTTCCTTATTAGCCATACGACGAGCGCCAATCCCTTAACCTTTCTGAGCCTTAGGTTCCATATCAATTCAATAATTAGTACTTATCTGTGCTGACACCTAAGTGGAGTTATTATGAAGATCAAATTATGACACACAGCAAGGTATCTGACAACCTTAGAAAAGGTTATCAATCACTGTTGTCATTATTAATTTTTCTAATAGGGAGCTCTCATTTCACCAGTTCAGATATATCAACCTTTTCCATTACCTTATAAGTTAGATATGTCTTTTCTGTCCTACTATAATAAGGATTTTTTTTTTCTAATGTTCTCCCATATCTGCTTCATCTTTTGCTGCCACGCACCTAACGCTTTGTTTGGACAGGACCACATGATCAATATGGCCAGTGGTCCCAGACTCAAAGTGTCACTTTCCGGTAGGAATAGTTATTTGCCAATGTAAGACTTTTCAGTGGTGTCTTCTCTCTTCAGCCTTGTCCTTCTAGATGGTGGAGTTTCCATCGGTCTGAGTCCCTGAGTATAGATGAGATCCCTTGCTGGCATGTGGTGAACATATGTCATGAATGAGAATAAACATTTATGGCATTAAGTCCCTGAGATTTTTGGAGTGGGTTGCTAATACGCCATAACCAAGTCTGCAGTAACCGATAGACATCTCTACTTCTCAATGTTAACCATCAAGACTGCAGGTGATTTTAGACACTTCAACAAAACCATTAAGTTTTCTGGGCATACCTTCACAAAATATATACCCTAAATATGTATGTGTATACATATAGTGAAGAATCTGATTTATTTTAATAGCTTCTTAATCTCTGTGATTCAGCTTTGCCTCTTCAATCTGCCCTACAAAGCTTAACCAAACTGATTTTCCTTCAGGTCTCTGGAATCTGACTACGTATTCTAGATCAGTATGGCAGATATATCTCATGTGTTCTTTCATATTTCAACACAGAAAGGGATAATTGATGATGATAAGTTTTCCTGAAGAGACAAGATATGCCCTTATAATCATTTTTAACTCAGAAAATTTGAAAGCTTCTAATCACCCATCAAAGTAGACCAGAAAGAGGAAATGAATGTTGTAGTATCAGTCTAATTTTTTCAGCTTAATACCCTAAATAAATACTCCTTAAAATCTGGTCTCGCTTTTTTAATTCTCATTTTTATTTCCTACAGCTTCTCAAAAAATAAACTTTTCTCAAACCAAAACTCCCTCCATCCTTTTCCCAACAAGTAAAATAGAGCAATGTGAAGTGTGATTGAGACCTTTTCCTTTCCCCGGAGTTTAAGTAGATTACAATGCAGATAGCAACCTGTTGAAAACGAATTTGCAAAATTGCCCAGCTCTTGTCATGAGACACTTGTGTTCCCAGGTATGAGAAGCCTCACAGATTTATCCAACCTTAACAATTAAAAATAGAAGAAAGCATAAGAATGAACAAAGCAGCTTAGTTTCTCAGAGATCACTAAACTCATCAGAGAACTTAAAATACAAGATCGGCATGACTGACGGTGTGAGGTTGTTGTTCTGCACCAGTTACATCAAAGGACTGAAAGAAGCAAATAACATTCATAATAATGGTGGTAATAGTAACTGTTACATATTAAGTACTTACTATGTGTGAGAACTGTGAGGAAAGTGTTTCCTTGCATTTATTTTTCTCACCTGTCTTTAAGATAGGTTTTATTATTACTATTTTATGGATAGGGAAACCAAAACTCAGAGTTAAATAAGCTTGCCCTGAGTCACATTGTTAATAGAATTTGAAAATAGGATTTTTTTTTTATGTCCTAATATTGTCTCCGAGTGGATGCTGGATTTTCTTTTTTAAGATTTTATTTATTTGATGGAGAGAGAGAGCACAAGTAGGCAGAGTAGCAGGCAGAGGGAGAGGGAGAAGCAGGCTCCCCGTGGAGCAGAGAGCCCCATATGGGGCTCCATCCCAGATCTCTGGGATCATGACCTGAGCTGAAAGCAGCTGCTTGACTGACTGAGCCCCCCAGGCGCCCTGAAAATAAGACTTTCTATCTCCAGTGCTTACATGCCTTACCCCTTTTGCAAGCCTGCTCTCTGCGGTGAGACAGTAGTGGGTCTGGAGTAATACGGGGTGGGGGAGAAGTGTTATGTCTTAGCTCTAATTCCAACTCTAGTTTCAAGGGTCTGTTTGACCTTAGATAGGACCACTAACGTGCTTCTGCAGCCAACACCTGTTGACTGTTGGGACTCCTGGTTGGCTCAGTTGATTAAGCGCCGGCCTTTGGCTCAGGTCGTGATCCCAGGGTCCTGGGATAGAGTCCCACATTAGGCTCCTTGCTCAGTAAGGTCCCACAGCAGATTCCATGTTTCTCCCTCTGCCTGCCACTCCACCTGCTTGTGCTCTCTCACTCCCTGAAAAATAAACAAATAAAATCTTAAAAAAAAAAAAAAAGACCTTTTGACTGTTGTATGGCTCACCATCTTTTACAAAACAGATGCTATTCTGAATAGCAACTTATGAACTAAATTTCTTTGCCTATAAACATTAAAAATGTTTGTCATTGAATCTTTGCATACATATATTTTTCTAAAACAAAGACTTATTTTTTTCATAGAAGCTGTAACTTCTTATTCATTCTTTTTCATTTTTATACATTAGTATTTCTTAATAACTAATCTTTAAAGGAACTGGATTTCTCATTTCTCTCCACTGGTCATGTAAAAATTATTTCCAAGTAGTTCATCAGTTATTCAATATTAAGTTCCAATTAACAAAGACATTTTCCACGAAAAAAAAAAAGCTTTCCAAGGTCCAGTTTTCAATAAATATATGTGTCTATGAAATTGAGAACCTGAGGATGATACTCAGGAATTTTGAAAGTGACACAAAGATTAGAACCAAGAAATTCCAGGGCGCCTGGGTGGCTCAGTGGGTTGAGCCGCTGCCTTCAGCTGGGGTCATGATCTCAGGGTCCTGGGATCGAGTCCCGCATTGGGCTCTCTGCTCAGCGGGGAGCCTGCTTCCCTCTCTGTCTACCTGTGATCTCTCTCTGTCAAATAAATAAAATCTTTAAAAAAAAAAAAAAAGAGAGAGAAAGAAATTCCAACCTTGGTTACTGAAGACATTAGGAGTATATTTTATGTTTGTGAGCAGAAAGAATCTGTTTATTATTATAATGTTTCTTGGTATTTTTGTGATATGACAACATAAATGCAGAAAGTAACTACTATCCTGAGAAAGCATTGATTTGATTTATCAAAAGATTCTAGCTACAATTTCCATTTATCAGTATATATGGCTTTGAGTTGCTCCTCTAAGTTCTTTGAGGTATCTCTTACCCACCTATCAACCTGCCTTGACAAGTCTATGAGATTGTTGTAAGGATGCGGTGAGACAGGCATATGAAAGAAATTTACACGCTTTAAATTATTATTAAAATAAACAACTGGTTTTCTTTTTTAATACCTATTGCTTAATCTGCAAAGACCAAAAATGTGTGTAGCCCAGAGTAGTTGTCTTATCAATAAAAGAGAACTAGGTTAAGGCCTGTTCATTACTTGTCTATTTTGTGTTTATGAACACATATTTACTGACCCTCTTTTGTTGATCTCTGTGCTTTATTCCAGTCTATGCCATCTGCTAATACTCGAAGAAGAAACATAGAGTGTATGTGTGTGTGCATGTGTGCGTAAGGTGATTAGGAATAAGCAGAGGTGATAAGACTGCTAACTTTTTAAATTCTTGATGTAAATCTTCTCAGTGTTTGCTGGTGAGTATCCAAACAGAGTTCATCATGACAATCAAATATATAATTATATTTTTCTGTGATTAGTGATTAGTAAATTAACTGTGGTGAAGGCGACTCAGTACAAAATGTTCTGAATATTCCTTCGGTCCTTTATTTCTTAGTTAGTGGCAATATTAGTGGCAATATTAAGAACCACAATATCTTGTTGAAAAATGCCTACATGCCTGCTAGGATAGCATTATTTTGAAGCCTCATAATTAGATACGTTTGGATCTTCAGCATCCGAACTATGGAATAGGGTCCAAAACAGAGAAGTTATCAGCACTAATTTCATTCTATAGAGGCAACTTCAATAGTTTTGCTTTCGTTTTGTCCATAGTAAACAAACTTCCAACCTCAGAGCTATTTCAGAAGGTAATTATTTAAAATGCATTTACATTAATATGGATTTCATTACTGAGAGTATATGGAAATGACGAGATAAGAGAAGACTTTTTTCAGGTAATTCATAGTTATAATTAACAATATGTGAAATCGGGCCTGCTAATTTTGAAAAGTGACAGAGTTTTCTAACAAAATTTATTCTACTTTATTAAAATGAACTCAATAAGATTCCCAAACGAAAATCAACTGTAGCAGTCTATTTCTGTAATAACATTTACAATTTTAATTATAAAATTAATTTTCCAGGATAGCAGGCTGAAATTAAATATTTTAATATTTGTGTTGACTTTTTTTTTACTGGATCACTCATCTAAATAATTAACCTTTTTGCCATTTTGTAAGTCCAAATAACATATTATAAATATTCTACGAGCAAAGCAGAGTCCTAGAAGAGTGATTTCTAAAGGCTCTTTTCTGAAATTGCTATATATGCTTAGACGGTCTCATTGATTTTGAATAATTAAATCATACTTCAGTATTTGAAAGTGATTTAAAATTTTTCATTGGATTATACCAAAACAATCAGTATTTGAAAGTGATTTAAAATTTTTCATTGGATTATACCATAACAACAGAAGAGTAAACTAACCTAACCTTAAGGGAAGAGTTCGATCAGTTGCCACAAAGTAAAATCAACAATGTAGCGAAGTCGCAGGTCAAGAAATGGAACATCAGTCTTTGTGTTCCCTCCCAATTCAAACTTAATTTGTCTATGAACTTCCAATACTGGAGTAACGTTTTATAGTTTTTTAACTTTGTAATACTTGTGCAAAGAGTATTTTTTTTTTGTTGTTAAGCTTCTTTCACTCATTATTTTTGTGAGATTAGTCTATGTGACTACATGTAGCAGGTTTTTTTCTATTCTTTTGTGTAATACACCATCACTTGAATAGTCTCTACTTTATATACTTTATATCTATGTACTTATCTTTTTATGTATATTGGGGTTTTTATAAATAATGCTGCCATTAGAATTCTACTTCATGTCTTTCAGTTATGTATACTTAGCAGTTGATTTACACAAATATATTCAATTATATGGGATGCTGCCAAACACCTCCCCAAAGGGACTGAACATAATTTACCCTCCCAAAAGCATCTAGTAAATTCTCCATTACTACAATATTAGCAATACTTGGTATTAACAGTATAGTTTTTTCATCTTATTTTTTCTGGAAGGTGTATAATGGTGGCTCATTATGATGTTATTAGCCTTTCTGTAGTGATTAATGAAGCTGAGAATCTTTTCATGTTTTTATTGGCTTTCTAATATCTTAACCTTTGAAGTGAAGTGTTCAAAATTCTTGCCCATTTTGCTAATGAATTGTCTCTATTTTTCTAGTTTCTTGAAAGATTTCTTAATATATTCTGGATATGTGTTCCTTTTTCAGGTTTAAATGTTCTAAATATCTCCAGCTTGGTGCTTTGCCTTTACACTTTCTTCGTGGTGTCTATAGTGAAATGAAGTTCTTAAATTTTAAAATAGTTCAATGTATTAAACTTTTTCCTAAATATAGTTACAGCTTTTTGTAGGAAATAACCTGTTTTAGGAAATATCTGCCTACCTCAAGGTAGTGTAAGAATTCTCCTATGTTCTCTGGCTGTTTTATCCATAAAAAATTGATTGTTTTAAGGTGGGGTTAGATTTATTTCTACATATATATCCAATTTACCTAGCACAAATATAGGAGAGATCAACCTTCTCATCTCCTCTGCAATGATGCCTTCTCCATAAATCAAGTGTCCACATTACTATAAGTCAGTTTATAGATTCTCTTCTATATTACATAACTCTATTTTCATGAAAAACATTGATCTGTATTTCTTTTGATTTCTCCTGGCTCATAAACTAAGTTAGAGTGAGTTCTCTTTTTGCCTAATAACATCGGCAAGAGTGTGTGTGTGTGCGTGTGTGTGTGTGTGTGTGTGTGTGTTATTTTGTCCTAAACTGTATGGAAGAATTCAACAAACCAGAGCAACAGTGTTCTTCATGGAAAGACTTTAAGTTATAGATTTAATTTCTTCATTAAATACATAAGAATTATTTATATGTTCTATTTTTCTTCTTAATAAGTTGTATCTTTTAGGATATTATCCTGTAGGATATTTTTATTTCATCTACTATCTCCTATTGCCATAAGATTGTTTGCTCGTATTAAAAAGTTTGTCAACACTTATGAACAGTGTAATGTTTGTAGGATCTGAGGTGATACCATTTTTTTCATTATTGATATTGTGTCTTCCTTATGAGATATGTCCTTTGCAAATATCTTCTCCCATTCTACCTATTTACCTTTACCACAGCCTTTTATCTCTACGCCTTTCTAATTTATGCCTTTGAATGCAGTTAATTTGCTTCTAGGTCCTGATTTAGGTTCACCCTACAAATTTTGATATGCTGTTTGTATATTATTGTGATGTTAAAAATATTTTTTTTTATTTCCAGTGTGTTTCTTTTTCACCTGTTGGACTTTCAGAAGTATATTTCTTAATTTCTACGTTTATGAAGATACTCTATTCTCATTATTTATGGATTCTGTATCTGAGAATTTGCTTACTCCCTAAAATTTATTTATAAGCCCCAAATTAGTACTCCTGTCACTTTACTGGGCATTGGTGGACTTGCACAGTGTGGAGAAAAATTTGAATAATTTGATGTATATGTTCCCAGATAAGGTAGAAGAAGGCAAAACACTACTTTCTTGTTTCAGCTTTTATATAAGAATGGATGGACAGGGTAAGGAGTAATGATATATAGTGCAAGAAGCTTTGGTTCTGGGGCCAGTTGGGACAGGATTCAAATTCCAACTCTGGCACTTGTTAGTGGGGGCAGCTCTAGGCCAAGTCACTTGACATTTCTGAACCTTGCTTTCTCTTTTGCAAAAGAAAGAAAATAAAATCTACCAGGATGAGTATTTTTAGTACTTAAGAATGTAATTTATGTGAGATCTATAAATATGTGTACATATTTCCCCTAGGAGCAGTGGCTCAGTATTTGTTTATTCAGTGTTCACTTTATAGAACATAACTAATGCAAATAATGAGGGTTGATCTGTTTCTTTATCTTGAAGGAATTGCTAGCTTAATTGACTTATGTTCCCAATTCTTTTGACTCTCTTGAGGCTAGATTTGGGACCTGGTATGTGTCCATCTTGGTAAAAATTTCCAGTGCACAGTCGTTGGGTCAGTGATATGTGTTATGGGTTGAATTATATTCCCCAAACTTCATATGTTGAAGTCCGTGTATCTTTACTCCCTTGTTAGATCCCTGATTCTTTCACATGGGTTTCTTAATGTTGCTCAGCTTTTCTATTATTCTCAGTGGTAAAGTCTTAGATTAGTGCACTATTGCTGAAAGCAGAATCTTCCTTTTCATTTGATTTTCTTATTACTTTATCTAATTTGTCTGTCCTATTATATTTTTCTGTGTAACTTTCCCAAAACAAAACAAAATAATTGTATTTGCTTCCTCTGCTTATGACTAAATTTAAGTTTATGTCTTGAAACTGATTGAACTTAGTTATCATTAAGTCCAGAACACTGAAAGATGTCTCCCCTCCACCTCCTGTTTTTGTCTATCAGCCAGGATAGATAAAGTTGGTTACACTCAGAAAATAAACAAATCCCAAAGTTAATAACTTCAAACAAACAACTTTTTTTTTTCGTTTTTTATGACTCACACTTCATGGGTCTTGGGGTAATAGGAACTCTGTTTTTGCTTGATCTCATCGAAGATCTGGGCAGATCTGGAATATCTCTAGCCATAGCAGAAAATAGAAAAGGACATTGCACATAAAGTTCTGGCTCTTAAAATGTTCCACCTGGATACAACACAACTCTTCTGCTCACATAGTTAGTCTTTACTTCAAGGTCACAGAGACATTAAATCTTACTATGTGTCTAGGAAGAGAAACAGAATATCTCTGAATAGCACTAATGTCTAATCCAACCATTTTTTTAAGTGGCTAATTACCTACTACTAATGGTCAGTTAGTGACTATTACCTACTAGCTGAAAGATTGTAGAGTTCTCAAAGGTGGAGGATATGTTCTGTTTGTAATTGTAGAAATAATCTCTAATATAGTTTTATTAGTTTTGTATTGCTGACAACAAATGTCCACAAACTTTATAGCTTAAGACACTAATTTATTTTTTAAGATTTTATTTATTTTAGAGAAAGAGAGCATGCACATGTGCAAGAGAGAGAGAGAGAGAAAGAGACCATGTGCACGGGCAGGGGTGAGGGGACCGAGGGAGAGGGAGAAGCAGACTACCTGCTGAGCAGGGAGCCCTATCCGGGACTCGATCCCAGGAGACTGGGATCATGACCTGAGCCAGAAGCAGATACCTAACCAATTGAGCCACCCAGATGCCCAACACAAATTTATGTTTTTACAGTTTTGTAGGGGAGAAATCTGGCACAGGTTTCACTGACCTAAAATCAAAGTTTCACCAGAATGTGTTCCTTTCTAGAAGCACTGGAAGGAAGAGGGAATCCATTTAGTTTGAGTCACTGGCAAAACTAAATTCTCTGTGATTATAGAACTAAGGTCTCTGACTTCTTGTGGGCTCTTACCTGAGGGCCACTCCCAGTTGCTAGAGGCTATCACATTCCTTGACTCATGGCCCCCTAATTTCATGTTCAAGGCCAACTAAGGCAGTGATTCTTTCTCCCTCTCTCTCTCTCTACAGACACACACACACACACACACACACACACACACATGCATATATAGTATTTATGTCTATTATATAATATTGTATTATAGTATTATGTATAGTTATATACATAATCTTTTAAAGATTCACTTATGTATTTTAGAGAGAGGGGCCAATGGAGAGGGAAAGAGAATGTTTCAAGCAGACTTCCCACTGAGCTTGGAGCCTGATGTGAGACTCAGTCCCAGGACCCTGAGGTCATGACCTGAGCTAAAATCAAGAGTCATATGCTTAATCGACTAAGCCACTTAGGTGCCCCTACACATAAAAATTTTAATTTAAAAATACTGAAAGAGAATTTTTAAAAAATTATCTGTGCTTGATCAATCTCAATCAGGTAAATGAGGGCTTTCTACTCCTATATAGGGAGAAATACAACATAGACGAAGACTTCATTTTTTTTTGCTATTAATTAATCTTGATTCTTTAAGGAATAAGTGAAATTAATATTTTATGAAGCATCAAATAGAATGGTCTATGTTGGCAAACGCAAGAAAGAGCTTCAACAATCTGCTTTTCTACATGATTCAAGGGGTTTTGCTGAATAAGCAATTCATATATTTAGGAACAAATTCTATATATGGTGAAAATAGTAGCATATACTTCTAAGGCATAATGTAGTTTTCAAATAAATACCATCCATATTATTCCATCATATCTTCCCAATAGCTCTGTGATATAGTTGATCTGCTTTGACAAGTTGAGACTTGGGAGTGATAAGTAATGTATCTACAGTGTTAGAGCTAGTTGTGGCAAGGCAAGAAATGTCTTAATATAAGCCTCCTTCTACAACCCTGTCTTCCTTTCAGAGAATCACCCAGCTGCACAGAAAATGTGTACACAGTTATTCCCTCTACCTCCGATGCAGGAGTGGGAGTAGGCTGGTATGTTGGTTGATTGGTATGTGGCCAATGAAAATGTAGCAAAAGACCTCAGAATCCGCTCTGTGGAGGGGTGTTCTGTTTTTCTACATCCTCTGCTGTGTAATCATGGGCAAAAATAATCGCTCTGGAAAATACAGACATTGATATCTTACGTGATTTATGGTTTTATGACTTTTAAAATACCTATGTAAAAGTGTGTTTCTATACCATTGCTGAAGGTGTCTTGCATTCTCTTTCTGTTAATAAAATTCTTGATGTGAGGATAAATCACTTCATAGAATGTATGATATCACAGTAGATAACTTTTACCATCATCCTGTCAGTTCCAGATATTTCGCATTTTATGTGATTGGTTATATTAAGAGGTAGAACAAAATCCTCATTTGATTAGAGGGAGTTCTGCATTATGATAACATACTATATTCCATGGCTTCACAAAACGTGTTGCCATCTCAGAAAGCCTTGCCCTCTGTGGAAGAGACCAAATATTTGCTCCCATTCTCTGTGGCATTGGAGAGATGTATAAATCCAATCATATCACTCTTTGTAACATGTGTATCAGACTCTTTATACTTAGCTTAGGCTTTTAACATACATTGTCTCCCTTTAATCCAACTGTCTGTTATGTAAGTTTTGAAGCTTTATTTCACATGTTATAGACCAGATAGTATGAAACCATCATCATTCACATAGTCAGATATAAGCAACTATTCTCTTCTTCTTTCCATTTAATTTATCTCATTTCTTTTCAGAGTAACTGTAAAATTTAGAAATCATTCTCAACAAGATCAAGTCACTTCTTTAAACTAGTATGTCCCTGCTCAATTATCACTTTTTAAAATCATCCTTTAAGATCAAACCTCTCCCTGAATTTTACTACTTTCCCAATTTATGTTATCTGTCTCTTTGCAAAAATTTAATTCCACCCCCTCTTTCCATTTTTTAAACAGAAAACTCTGAGATAGAAATAGATAGTATGATAAGAGCCCATAAAATTATGCTGCTAAAGATATGAAATTACATTAGATCATCTGATTTAATATATTATTTTATGTATTTGAATGCATATATTGAGTGTTTGCTCAGACATGAGCTCCCCTCTAAAGTCAGTCATTGTTCATGGAAGAAAAATAAGCATGTAATATCAAACTTTAATATGATGGGTTTAGTATGAATAAATATAGTAGAAAATACTCTGAAAGGACATGAGAAGGTGTAACTCGGCAATTGTAGTAAATAAGAAAATGATTCATGGAGCACTTGGTTGGCTCAGTTGGTTAAGTCTCTGCCTTAGGCTCAGGTCGTGATCCTGGGTTCCTGGGATGGAGCCCAGCATTGGGATCCCTGCTCAGCAGGAAGCATGCTTCTCTCTTTCCCTGCCTCTCCTCAGGCTTGTGCTCTCTCTCTCTCTCTCTGACTCACTCTCGTTCTCAAATAAAAAAACAAAAACTTAAAAAAAAAAAAGAAAGAAAATGATTCATGGAGGAAGTGATATTTAGGTTGGTTCTTAAAGGATTATTTTAGTGGGATGTAGAACTGAGTAGAGAGTAGAGTGCAAGCATATTGCAGGCGAAGATAATAGTGTGATTTATTAGTTATCTATTACTGCATAACAAATACCATCAACTTAGCTGTGTGAAACAACACACAGCTTTATCTCATAGTTTCCATGTGTCATCTTAGCTTGGGCATGCTTACCTGAATCATCCACTCAGGGTCTCACATGGCTGTGATCAAGGGGTTGTCCTAGTTCACATTGTCACCTGGAGACCCCATTAGGGAAGAATTGGCTTCCAAGCTCATTTAGGTTGTTGGCAGAATTAATTTCCCTTTGGCCGTATGGCTGAAGTCCTGACTTGTTACTGTCTGGAGGCTGGAGCATTTCAAACATGGATATTTGCCTCTGTATAAGGCCAGCAAGGGAATCTCTCCCTTTTAAAGGCTTTCAGCTGCTTAAGTCAAGCCTACCTTAGATAATCTCCCTTTTTATTAATTTAAAATAAACTGATATGAGACCTTAACTGCATTTGAAAAATCCCTTTACTTTTGCTCTATACTGTAAATTTGTCACAGGGGTGATATCCCACCACTTTTGCCATATTCTATTGGCCAAAAGCAAATCACAGTTACCATGCATGCTCTAGGGAAGAGGATTATTTAAAGGTGTGGCCACCAGAGGTTGGGAATTATTGGGGGTTACCCTAGGTTCTGACTGCCATAATGGGCAAAGACAAGTATTCATGAAGTAATACAGTTCTGCAAACCTTCAAGTATAATAGTTCCACCCAGTAGCAAGATAGACTGTAAAACATGGTTAGAGGTAAATAAAGGTCAGAACCCATGAACTTTGAATAGCTTATGAAAGAGTTTGGGTCCCATGTTACATGCAGAGAGAAGCTCTTAAAGATTATTCATTGAGTAGAGCTTGGGTACAATCAGTCTGAAATCAGTGAGTAAGATGGAATGCAATAGACAAATATGGAAATAGGGAGATCAGTTAGAACAACCATTCAATAATCCAGAGAAAAGAGGATGGGAGTTTTGGCAAGACTAAGCAGGGGAAAAAAAGAAAAAAAAGAGAAGCCAGGTATAAAAATATATTTAAGAAAAATGATTACCATGAGCATTGAAGATGGGAGAGAGGGAGGGGTGTGAGATGACTTATTTTTGTCTACACTGGATATGTAATCCCTGGTTCAGGGACCTACCAACCTGAGGTTGAATATAGGTTTTTGCCACTCTATTAAAAAAAAAAAAAGTCTTATGAGCATATTTATTACGCAAAGCACTCTGTTAGGTATTTCATGGAATTCAAATATTTGCTTAGTATATTATCTGACTCTAAGAGTGTATAAAACACACTCTAAATGACCACATATACAAGGTAGTATGTAATACAATATGTGATGGAATGTAATGATGAGGTATCTAGGGAAGTAACTTAATTTTATGCAAGATTGTAAATCAAGGTAAGATTTAGAGATGGAGATTGGGGCTAATGTAGGGCATTTTGAGTGAAAGTTAAAGAACTTGAACTTTGTCTAATAGGCAATAGAGAAATCAATGACGGTTTTGAAGATGGCGAGTGATATTAGCAAAACAATGCTTTCTGAAAAATTAATTTGCAAATTAATGAGCATAATAGATTTGATGGACAAAATCTGGAGATAGAGATGATTTTAAAGGAAATATTTGGGGTGCCAGAGTGGCTGGCAGTTAAGGGTGTGCTTCAGCTGAGGTCATAATCTTAGGGTCTTAGGATGGAGTCCTATATGGGGCTCCCTGCTCAGCAGAGAGTCTGCTTCTCCCTCTCCTTCTGCCCCCCCTACTCATTTTCTCTCCCTCTCTTACATATTACAAATTAATAAAATCTTTAAAAGAAAATAAAGGAAATATTTGTAATCTAGGGTTAAAGAAATATGAATTTGGGCCAGTGAAATTGGAAAAGGATACAAGGTGGGAATGATTGTCAAGACCTTTAACCAAAACTACACTAGGTTTGTGGCTGCAGAAAGTTGCTACAGTGGGCACTTGCTTATTTAATATTTTTACCTCCTGACTAGCATTTTAAAAGCATCCTATCTTACACATCAAAATCACTGTTAGTGCACATTCCATTTTTTAATGTACCTTTGGCATCATCCTTGATCACAGCATAACAATCAATCAGGAACAGAAAAATGTAACTCTTCTCCGCCTAAAGGCTAGAGTTTTCTGCTCTACTGGATAATAATTATTCTATTCATAATACCACTGCAAAAAAATAATAATACCACTGCAAAATGCTATTGAATATATATTAAATGAAGATAATATTCTGAATACTCCACAAGAATTATCCTTAGAATAAACCATTTGGTTGTAAACACAATGATAGGTGAAGGAGCTGAAGTGAAATAACTTGCTCAGATTCATACCCCTAGTTAGTAGCGGAGTGAGAATTCTAACTTGGAATACAGATAGAAGTCTATGGTAGAGCTCAGACTTCGTCATTATGCAATGTTCCTAGATTTAGCACTGCACAAAACAAACAAACAAATACCATTAATACTTTGTAATATTTCAAATTGGTTCTCTAACTATTTTCTTCCTTTTGGATTCCTATCCCACTAAACTATTTCTACAGATGAATGATATGGCTTTTCCACCTTACATTATTACCCCCAAATGAGGAAAAGTTAAATGTTAATGAAGATGGCTTAGTATTTTTGCATAATAAATTGGAAAGGGGAAGGAAGGAACCTGTCACCTGAAAAGAAATCTATTAAAAAATGTATTTCTGTGTTGACAAGTTTTGAAACATTATAATAATATAGTCTTAAGTATTATAGTTGTCATGGGCAAAACTAACATACAGACTATGCAGTTAAATGCTCCCAATGTAATCTAAAGTGTAATCTAAGGTGTAATCTAAAGTAACCATGAAGTCTTGTGTTCAATATATTTCTCCATTGATTGAGAGCTTTTCTGGAGAATTTATTTATTGACTCATTTATTCAACCATGTGTTCTTTCAACCATGGTAGACATGATGAAGATATTGGCAATGCAGAAAAGAAGATGAGAAGAGATTGTCCCTTTTTTGTCTTTCTGGGGCAGACTGTGAATTACCTTTTTGATTGGAAGAGGAGTACAGAGAGAGAAGAGATTCTAATCTCTGGAGAGATTCCTCATCTCATTTGATAAAGGGAGCTGTCAAGAAAGATAGTCAACAGCAGGGGCTGTGGCAGGAAATAAATATCATGGTAAGGACTCACCAAGCACAAGGACTCAAGGAAGTGTAGGGCAAAGGATGAGAAGAAAGTGTCCTCCTAAAAGTAGAAGGACATGGAGCATATTGGTAATTGTCCTCTGAATTTTCTGTTTGTTCAGTGAAGAATGCTCCCTTAAGGCAAGCTAGAACAGACTTGAAACAATATAATACTTGTTATAAAAACCAAACCAAAGTAAGAAACTCAGACAATAGAAAAATAGGATGGAAGAGACGTCTGCTGCCTACGCGGACTCAATGACTAAAAAAAAAGCGTAAATGTGTATTTATATAATTGGTCATAGTATTTTGATGAGACTATGCCAAAATAACTTCATTGAAATGAACTGTTTGACATGTTTGTAATTTACAAATTGTCTGTTTTGAAGTAGACCAAGTTATACTGCACTCGACTTTGTAGACGGGAAACATGAGTTTATTACTACATTTTTGTGAATGAATAGTAATACTTAACTTTCAGTGGGTGATCCATTCAACCTTTCTTGTTTTAAGGAGGAGATAGTTTTATCACTGGTCTGAATAACAAAACTCTCATTGTTCCATATCATATGAAGTCTGAAAAAAATGGGGATATAAAAAATACGAAGAGATTGGCAAATTAATTTTTCAACTCAAACTAGTAGTAAGCAGGGCAATTTCTGACTAAGATCTGTTTTCCTGAAAGTGTGAATTGCCCAGTGCACCTTCCCTAAACTACCACGTGGCCATCTCAACCTACTGCCTCAGTTTAACAAAACTTTCTCCACATAACGTGGAGAATTTTTTTAAGAAGATTTATTTGTTTATTTGAGAGAGAGAGAGAGTCAGGTTGGGGGAGGGAGAGACATAGTCTCAGGCTCCACACGGAGGGTGGAGCCCAAGCTCACCACAGCAGAGATCGCGACCTGAGCAGAAATCAAAAGTCGGAGGCTAAACCCACTGGGCCATCCAGGCACTCCTGTAATGTGGGTAATTTTAAAGGGTTCTTAATCACCGTCGTTAGCATGAACGTTCAGAAATATTCTTTGAGATTCATTCATTTTCTGGAACATATTTATTGAGCTGCCGCAGTGAATCAGACACTTCTAGGCTCAGGGAATATAATGGTACACATAATACTTTTTGAGGGAAATAAGCAGACTTTGAACACAGAAATATATGTGATTGTTTTAGGAGGAATTATGAGGTGATTGGTAGAATATAAAAGAAAATTGAGGAAGTCTAAGAGGATGAGTGGGATTCCTTGTTATATCAGTGGTGAGGGAAGGGAGGAGAAACGTGGGGTAATTATGGAGTCAGCTCTGTGGATATCCGGGGAAACAGTGTCTGAGGCCAGAGAAAGAGCACAGGCAGAAACATTAAGGCTTGGCAGGTTCAAGGAATTGTCAGGAGGATAATGTGCCTGGAATGAGCCTTCAGCTGCAGGATGTAGGATCAATTTAAGATATTAAAGCACAAAATTAGTTGGCTGGGACAGAACAGACCCAATAAACAGAAATGAGTAAGTATCTGCACATAAAAATGTTATTAAGACTCTTGAACTATGTGTAGGCTACTCATACTATTTAATACTAAATGAGGCATCTGTAACTAGCCATTCTCTTCCTTGACTCTATGCTATCTTAAAACCTGAATGTCTTTTCCTACTCTTCGCTGCATTCTGTTTCCTTTCATTGATTTTTCCAGTTTCATTTTAAACAACATCTTTCTGGCTACTTTTTACATCAGTCTACCATCATTATTGGAAGATATACTGATATTTAATTTCATTTGATTCACATCCACTATTTTCTAGTAACAATGCTTCTTGTAAAATGAAATTTGATATTAAGGGGGCTCTCCTGTATGTTATTTAAATGAGTTTACTTAATGAATTGAAAGAGGTTTTTTTTGTTGTTGTTATTTTGTTTTGTTTTATTTTTACATATAATGAACAACAAATTCCTTCTCTGTAAACCTCATCTCAGGACAAAAGCTCTTTACCAGTGCCAAATGCAGACTCTACCTCAACACATTAGGAACTGACATTTTGGTATGCTTATATTATTGGGACATTCATCATGCTACACTGTAAACAAATGAAAGAGAGTCTGCTAGTCTTGAGAAAAAAATAAATGAAAGGGATAAACATAAGAATAGCAGAGAAGTTACCTCTTCTCTTTTCAATCTAGTTGGCAGTAACATCTACATTTACACAGCTGGCCTTTAGATGTATACAGAATATTTATTTAAAATTTAAAGAAACACTTTAGTCCTCTTGATATTTAAAGCAATGTGAGTGTTTTGTTTTTGCATCTGGGGAAATTTTGCAGTCAGGTTTTATGTAACCAACCCAAAGTGAACACAATGTGCAAAGCAACTTAGAGTTTCACTGTTTTGTGACTCTGGCTCTGAGGAAGGATTGTGACATTACGTTTCAGGCCATTTTCTCTAATAGTAATTTTATTTTCATTAGTTTATGCAGCCAACTCAGCACTGGAGCTTAGCTATGGAGTAAAGGGCACCGTGTATTTAAAACGTTATTATTACCCTGTCCGGTTTTTTGGACATTTTTGTTTGATAGCACTTCATCCCCACACACTAAGCATTTTTTCCCCTTGCATGCAACGCTCAAATAAAGATGATTCTAACCTTTTTTCAGGTCTTGTAGTTGCCTTGATAGCATGGCTCTGCATTTTAGGGAGATGTTTTGAAAAATAAAGCTCTGTAATTATTAAAAATCCACTGACAATTACTTACCTTCTGTAGATGAGCTGACTTCATAGAAACTGAAGTTTCTTAATGACTATGAGCATTTCTTTAAAAATTCAGAGTCCCTTTCATGTTTGAATGGAGACTGTTTTCTTGGATTCTGGATATAATTTTCCAAGGTAAAAATATTATGTCCCATTTGTTTGTACTCTTCCAACCAATGATTTACTCTGTGACGTATGATGCATGTCTGAGGACGCACACATGGGGGCGGGGGGAGGGGGAACACTCAGGAAACAGATCCTTAACTGCCTCAATACCTATTACTCTGTGTCTCCTAAACTCCAAGAATAAAAGACCTTTCTTTCCAGCTCTTTATAATTTTCACATATTCTCTTCTTCACTGAACACCTCATTAGCCTTATCTTAAGTGGGCTTTGTTTACCTAGAAATTTGTGTTCATTGTTAAATAAGACTATTTTTCAAAGTGACAAAAACATTGTATGGCCATTGTGCTACTTTTGAAATCTGTTACTAAAAGTGGTCTACTTAAAAACACAAATCGTAAGCTTGCTTACAAATGCTCTTGGATTAAAATCTTCCCAAGACCTCTCTCCATGTGATAGCCTCTTAGTTCACCTCTGTTTGGATTAGGTCCAAATTCATGTCTCCAACACAATGATTGATTCTCTCTCCCTGGCATACAGCATGTGCTCATGACCCAGGTATCAAGTGTTTATTCGACCTTATGTGTCTATTCTGTGACAGTCCTCACTTTGGGAATGTCTACTATCTAATTTGTATGCTAGATGTTAACCAGATGTGCAATAATAGGAGAGAGGGTTCTCAGATTTTACCTAGAGGTTATATACCTGTGGTGACCATTTTTCTAAACCAAAAATTGAGACAAATTGGTTGACAAATATGAATAAACTCATGCTCACAGAGGGAGATAATATTTTAAAGTAGAATAATCCTGGAAAAATTCACAAGTTTAGACACAAACAAGTAGGTAGCCACCCCGTTCGCCTCAACAGAAATTACCACTGACCAATAGAAATGTTCCAAGTTTATTCAGTATAGAGATATGTATGCATTGTGTACATCTTCTGATTCAGCCGGCTTAATTTACCCAGGTTTATAGATTCATGTCAAGAATGCACTTAAATATTAGATATGTTTCTAATAATCCAGTGAATCCAAATATTTTAACTTTATGTTTATATATAGCAGTTTGTGAATTTATAGTAAATAAAAATTTGAAGCCCTTCACCACTGGAATTTCACATTATTTTTTTATTTCCAAACATTCAAACTATTGTGTATAACTCATGCTATTATATTTTGTTCAATAAGAGAATAGCAAAAAAAAAAGACAAAAATATTGCTTTAAATATGTAAGTAATATAATAATTTCATAGCGCATTAAATATTAAAATTATAATCCCTGACATATTTTTCTGTACACACACGTTACACACATATATATGCTTATTTATTTGTCCTTAAAATTATAGATCAATTTTTGGACAGTTTTTAAATTTCTTTTAAGAAATAAACATTTCCAAGTGGCTGAAAAAGCAATCACCACAATCAGGACAAGAATTTCACAGTATAATTGTCAATAAAAGTATTTAAAAAAAAAATCATGTTCAGTTTAAAGGTCCGTACAGACAGCCACAGTCATCTTGGAGAATCTATAATGAGGGTAACTCTTATGAGACTTATTCTCTTCCATATGAAAAAAAAATAATAATACAGCCTTGACATTGATATATGCAATATATTTTTAAGATGACATTTACACAATACTGTTCTTGCCAGGAAAAAGTAACAATTCAAAGAAGAAGAAGAAGGTTTTTTTATAGTATGGCACACTGTGATTGAAAAGGCCGAATGTTCCAATTTCTACACTTTTTCTATTCATTCTTTGAACGAGTCAACAGTATCCTAATGGAAAGATTTTTTAAATGATCCATATATATAGTGATCCAATGTATATAGCACTAGAGTATTTATCTAAGGAAATTTAGAAGGTGGCCAAATGTGAGTTTTCAAAAAAACAAAAAGGTAAGTATCATACAAAGCTTTCAGTTTTATTCATGGTAAGAAACAAGCACGTCTCTGTGCATGTTGGTATCCTGTATCCGAATGAGAGAATAGGATCTATGCTTAGTTAAAATGGTTGGCAACAATAAATCAGGTATGGCGGCACGGACTTTAGATAATAAGATCAAATTAAAAAATACCTTCTAAAATCCGTGAGGAAAAAATGAAAAGGATTTAGTTCAAGGGCAGGCTGAGTCAACTCCACAAATATAATACAGAAACGAATGAATGAGCTTGAGACATATAAAACTCAGTTCACAAATTCAGGTGTGAAAGAAATATGATTTTACTTTTTGAAACTTAATTTTAAATTCTAAGCCTCCATTCTGTTGGGTAGATTTAAAAAAAGTCAATTAACCTCTGTTCCTTATGGGCATAGCCTCTGCTGCTGTCACTGACTCCTGTTACATGATTCTGAAGTCCAAGGTCATGCTATGCTGAGGCTGTTTCCCAGGGTATCTTCTACAGCCAACATGACCTCTCCAAATGCAGACAATCCCTGCTATTCTTTGACCCGTGGGGCTCTTTATTTCTATCAACGTAGATTCTTGAGGTAGGCATTTTTCTCTGGATTGTGTTATGTTTTTGGTGAGCTTCCCTGACTGTAAACATGGCACCCACCCACTTCCTTCTCTGTCTCCCTCTCTCCTTGTCATCTGGTAAAAATACCTTCTTCATCTCATGTGGCTAGGACTACCGTACGAAAATTTCAAGTAGGCCTGATGAGGCACGCAGTAAGAAAAAGAACCTGGAAGCTTATAACTCTTGCCCATGCAAGCATCCCCTCACGTGAAAAGCTGTGTGGGCACTGGAGTACCACCGTGGCCTGCACCAGCCTGTGGCCTGGAATAGATTTGAGCGAGGGAGTCCACAGTTCTGAGTTCCTCTCAGCTGGCGGATTCCTCATTTCATGCGGGCTAGTAAGCCCTCTGAATTCAGGAAAATACCTTTATGTAGAAACAGGTATCCTCAGATAGGGACATCCACTCACTTACATCCTAATCCTGGGTTTGTCCCTTGCACCAAACTTGGGTTTGGCTGCAAGCTGGGCCTGGTAGAAATTGTACAATAGGTGTATTTCTTTTATAAACCTGTGACATTCCTCTTCTTTTAATAGTGATTTACCTGATTCCTTTGTGTTTCCTTTCTTTCTTTTTTCCTTCCTTCCTTCCTAAAACCTACTTTGGAAAGGATATAACACAACATTTATAGCATATTTAGAAAACAACTCTAAGTAAGAAAGTTCTACTTGGAGGTGAACAAATTCTTCTGGAATCTCGAGCCACTTGGTACCAGGCACTTCTGTGTCTCTTTCCTAAGGAACATAAACATACTTTCAATTTGAGACCAGTAATTATTTTAGTAACAAATTGACATGTAGATTTTTTCTCCCTCCACAAATTAACTATTTAAGAGTATAATTCAGTCCCTCACCTACATATTTTACTTGACATTAAATGGAGAATTCTACAAGATTAATTTAGTACTTTGCTTTGAGAAAAAGTTTTAAGCAAGTAGGCCCAGAGTCAGCAACACATGATACAAATATTGGGGCCTCGGAAATCTGTGCACAATTAGATTCTCTTTTCTCTTCCATTAACTCCACTATTCCTGCCCAGAAATAAAACTTGACTGTAAGTTTATTTCCATGCCACGGCTACAAAGATACGGGAAAATATATTTAAGTTAAGTTCTCAATGAATTTTGAATAATAACACAAATCCATGAAATTGAGGGATTGGAGAGAGAAGAAGCCTTCTATTCCTAAAATATAAAATTGATGGTGAGAGTAGTTTTTAAAGTAGATTATTTTCAACATTTTACCTAAAGAGTAATGACTTCATATCTGGATAAGAATATAGTGTTGTGGAAAATATAGTAAATAATGTATGATCGTCTCAACTTTTTATGTTGGTATTCCCCTATTTGTCCAAGTAAGGCGCAGAAGAAATGATACTGAATCACATACAAAGTAAATTTCAGTAATTGAGTTAGATAACCCAATGGCGTTATCATTACTTTAATAATTCATGCTCTTTTTTTAAAAATTTGAATTCAGTTTGTTTAACATATACTGTGTTATTGGTTTCAGGGGTAGAATTTAGTGATTCATCAGTTGCAAATAACACTCAGCGCTCATTACATCGAGTGCCCTCCTTCATGCCCAATACCCAGTTACACCATCTCCCCACCCACCTCACCTCCAGCAACCCTCAGTTTGTTTCCTAGAGTTCAGCATCTCATATGGTTTGCCTCTCTATTTTCACCTTATTTTATTTTTCCTTCCCTTCCCTTATGTTCATTTGCTTTGTTTCTTAAATTCCACATATGAATAAAATCATGTGGTATTTGTTTTTCTCTAATTGACTTATTTTGCTTAGCGTAATACCCTCTAATTCCATCCATGTTGCTGCAAATGGCAAGATTTCATTCTTTTTATGGCTCGGGAATATTCCAGTATATATAGATATAAAGATAGATATAGATAGGTAGATATAGATAGATATATAGATATATATCACATATTCTTTATTCATTCATCTGTCAATGGATATCTGGGCTCTTTCCATATTCTGGCTATTGTAGACATTGCTGCTATAAACATTGGGGTGCAGGTGTCCCTTCAAATCACTATGTTTGTATCCTTTGGGGAAATCCCTAGTAGTTCAATTGCTGGGTCATAGGGTAGCTCTATTTTTAACTTTTTGAGGAACCTCCATACTGTTTTCCAGAGTGGTTGCACCATCTTGCATTCCCCCCAACCGTGTTAGAGGGTTCCCCTTCCTCCACATCCTCACCAACATCCGTCATTTCTTCACTTGTTAATTTTAGCCATTTTGACCAGTGTGAGGTGGTATCCCATTGTGGTTTTGTTTTGTTTTGTTTTGTTTTAAGATGTCATTTATTTGAGAGAGAAAGCAAGAGAGGGAGAGAATCACAAGTAGGGGGGTGGGGCAGAGGGAGAAGCAGACTCCCTGCTGAGCAGGGAGCAGGACTCAATCCCAGGACCCTGGGATCATGACCTGAGCTGAAGGCAGACACTTAATTGACAGAGCCACCCAGGCACACTCTCATTGTGGTTTTGCTTTGCAGGGATGTGGAGCATATTTTCATGTGTTTGTTGGCCATTTGGATGTCTTCTTTGCAGAAGTGTCTTCTGCCTGTTTCCTCCCTGGATTATTTGTTTTTCAGGTGCTGAGTTTGATAAGTGCTTTATGGATTTTGGATACTAGCCCTTTATTTAATAAGACATTTGCAAATTTCTTCTCCTATTCTGCAGGTTGCCTTTTCGTTTTGTTAACTGTTTCCTTTGCTGTGCCAAAGCTTTTTATCTTGATGAAGTCCCAATAGTTCATTTTTGCTTTTGTTTCTCTTTACTTTGGAGACATGTCTAGCAAGAAGCTAGCTGTACCCTAGGTCAAAGAGGTTGCTGCTTGTGTTCTCCTCTAGTATTTTGATGTTTTTTTATGAAGCTTTCATACAATTTTTGTATCAAATGTGCATTTGGAAAGCTTCTAACATTTAGAAACTGTAGAGGCCTAAGCAGTTTGATTTGAGGTGATGATCATGGTTTGCATTCATTTGAATTGGGACAGAAATTTTATTATGATTATAGTAATTGGCATATTTTTATGGATTCATTTTCTAATTTGGCACCCATTCAACGTCACGGCTCAAGCTACAGTAGTGGCATGATGGATTACTGTGGGTTCTTTTCATTATTATTAAATGTAATTAATTTTTTCTCAGGTACCCAGATGTGAACAGCATCAGGCTTCTAATCTAATAATACAGGCTGTTTGGAAAGTATGTGCTGTCAATTAGAGACATTTTATAATGGAAACAATAAAAAGAATCATTAATGAAAAGTAGTTTGCCTCCCAATATAGTTGGTGCTAGTTAATCAAAGGTACTTTGAAATTGAAGTCATTAATAAACTTTTCTTGCTTTTACACCAATGAGGTGCTCAGAGATTTATATTTGAAATTAAAAGGGTATTTTGAAAGGAATGAATTAATATATTTTTTTTTACAAATATTGTTTTTCCACGACCAACATATGGTAAAAACAATAAGAAAAACAACTAAGTAAATAATATTTTGAATTTTCAGCCAAAAATTATATATATCCCCTGTAAATTTAATTAGTACTTTTGCAGAGATGGAGATGGTGAAGCCTTTTACTTACTCTGCTAGTTAGTCTCCTCTTTGCTTCCACATCAATTTTTTTTTTAAATGTAGAAGGTATTACATGGAGCCCCTTATCCTGTAACCTGCAGAGATTTGGGCCAAGAAGCAACAGCAGGAGACTGAAGGTGGAGAGAAATTGGACCATTTCTTTCTGCTTTCATCCCTTGGTCAGCACTCTGACTCTGACAGCCACTACATCTCTCCATAGCTCTTCACTGGGCTCCCGCAAAACACTCACCTATCTCCCAGTGTGGTAATAGCTATCTCCCAGTGTGGTAATAGTTTCCTAGTGTTGCTAGTTCTCTTTTTACTCCTGCCTTAATATCTTATATCTTATATCTACAGCTCAACCAAAGGTCCTTCATTTAAGCCAACCCGATGGATTCTGTCTTCTGTCAGCATGACTCCTATATTGTCAATACCTATAACTAGTCTGTTTTTGGACTATTTTAGAATAATAAACTAGGAGTTTCTATGCTATTTTCATATATAATTCTGTTAGGGTAAGTACAAATATAAGGATAAAATTCAGCATATTAAGAATTTTACATGCCGGGCACGTGGGTGGCTCAGTCGGTTAAGCGTCTGCCTTTGGCTCACGTCATGTTCTCAGAGTCCTGGAATCAAGCCCCATGTTGGGCTCCCTGCCCAGTAGGGAGTCTGCTTCTCTCTCTGCCCCTCCCCCCTTGTGTACAAACGTGTGCTCTCTCTCCCTCTCAAATAAACAAACAAAATCTTAAAAAGAAAGAATTTTACATGCTATGAAGTTTTTCTTGTGATAAAACCTATTCTATGTACCATGAAGGAGAACATCTTTTCTTCACTAGGTGTGTCTCATGAATAGGAAGCGTTTAAATTTAAATAAGAATTTAAAAACAAATTCATTTTTATTTCATTTTGAGTTAATATGACATTAAGAAAATGATGCCACCCCTGAATCTTTCAATAAGTAAGGTCAATCTTATTACTTATGTACATTATAATCATGAAACTCTTGGTAATTTGCATCAATATGTTAGAATGATTATAATTTCAGAAATAATTATCTGCTACCTAAAAACCTGCAAGAGATCATTAAACTTATTTCAGTGTTTCTATTTTAACATACTCTCAAATTGACATTATTTAGAATGATTTTAGTATTAATACAATATTCCATGTTGATTCTGAAGTTGATTGAAAATCAATAAAATTTAGAGAAAAGCTTTATTATCTCCCTTTTGAGTGTACCATTGCCATTAAAAGAAATACCTCTTGCTAACATTTATCATAAAAGAAATGAGTCAGCTAATATACCACTGAGTACAATAATACTTTCTGATAGATTCATGGGCACCTATCAGAATATCACTGCTAATATTAATATTTAACTCCAGCAATATGTAGTAAGTTTCTAGTATGCAAAACTATAAGCACTTATTTTAGATAGCTAGTTGTTTGAGTTCAAGAAGGATAGTGTTCATTTTTGGCAGATCTGTGCCCTTTCTGACTGACTGGTAGCCTAAAAGTCTAGTCCCTGGAACATAATAGGTGCTAATCAAATGCTTAAATGAATGAATGAATTTCTGGTTTGAAATATTCTCAAAGAATTGGTCAATCTAGAAATAATTAAAAGTTACAATTTGCTAAAAAATCTTTTTAAGACTGTTTCCATGAAATGTTTCAATTTTTATTTAATGTATTCTGTTCTTTACTTTGGCATCCATTAACTCTTCACAAATCTCAATTTAAGTGATTAGTAGTTGCATTACTGGGTTTATTTACATGGCTTTTAATATAGTTATGGGAAAAATACTTTGACTTCAAGCTTTTAGAATGTATTTTCTCCAAAATAGTTTTCCTTGCAAGATAAATTTGTTTATTCACTTTGAATGTTATGGTGTCCTCTCATATAATTACACAGAATAACTTCAGAATCATGGAACACCACTGGAAAATACAATGCAATGTTTATAACTATGTTTCCTTTCATCTTTGAGTTAACTTTGAGTTACTTGAGGGTATGTGCTGAACATATGCCTTTGCCCTCCAGAAGAATTCCCTGCCCTTCTCCACTTTCCTTAGCCCCCAGGAAACTGAATTTTATGGGCCGAATCTCCCAAACTCCTTTGCCTTCTGGTTTCTGAGGTCCATCTAGATACTGTAAAGTGCAAGGATATATTCTGAAGGCAGGAAAAGAGCGAGGTGGGACACTGATTCCCAGAGCTCCCTGATTGCAGGGCTGTACACCTTTATGGGAGACCTCATCTCTTTTGGGTAATTCTGCCTTGAAAACCACAGCCCTCTCCCTAACCACTCTCTTCCTTGCTTCTTCAGCACAGACATAGCTCTCTGTTGTGCTGCCTTTGGGGTACACTACCAACTTTTATCCATGTCCCACATCCTGTCTCTGGCTCTGTAAATAGTCCCCTCATTAAATTCTCTTTAATGAACTCACTTAAGGGTGCCATTATTCTCCTCCAAGGACCCTGACTGATGCAAGACATTTTATTAAATAGGTGTATTTTAAGCTTTTTTTTTACTTCTTGCAAATGGTTCATTTGGTAATGTGATTTATTTACTCTGTCTTCCAAAAGATTTATTCCTACTGACATGGATTTGTTAATTGAAATATAAACAGTTGGCATGGAGAACTTAATATTATCAAACATCTTAATTCAATAAGCTTTTTTTGGTTACATTTTAAGTAATCGTGAAGAGAAGAGTTTCAAATATATTCAGGAAGACTGTATCATTATTTAAAAATATAAATAAAGTATTTTCATACATAAAGATAAGATGATAACCCACTTCTCCTCAGATTAATTTGCAAATATATATGGGAAGTGACGTGATAGCTCTGATATTCTGCAGCATAAAACACATTAACATTTATAAAGGTAATCATTAATCATATTTGCCATGACATTATGATCCAGTCATACCATCATTTTTCAGGCTTTGCCTATTATTAAAATGCCATGTTGACTTAGATTATGTCAGTATATAACATTACCAACCTAGCTGATTTTGATAAGTCAGAGCTGAAAGACAGAACAAGACAGACACATCTTTTCCAAATGACCCCTTTAAGATTTATTGTTTTTAACAGCACTTCTTAGGTATAAGCAATCATTTCTATAACACTACATTATTTTAAAAAGTAAATTTGCAAATAATTTACTATTATAATTATTGTTAAGTGATTCAACAAATATTTATAGGGTACATACTATTCTGGTTGTTGATGTCAGGTGTCACAGTAATAAATTAAGTCACTCTCATGGAGCTTACATTCTAGAGGAGCTAGAAAGACAGTAAATATAAATAACTAACATGTGTAGATAGTCAGGTGCTGATCATGATATGCAGAAAAAATAAAGATGGGAAAGGAATAAGGTGTTCTGGGTGGGGCTGAGTTTAATAAGTATGCATACCCTGTTAGCAGACAGTGCAAGGTTCAAGAACAATTTGACTTCTTTGTCCCATCTCCTGTCTTCTGGATTATTGTTATCACGATTTTCACTTTATATATATGTTAAACCCTGGAAATGACTGTTACTGCTTTTTTATGCAGTTAATATGTATTTATATTTTTCAGATAATTATAATTTTACTATTTTTTATTCATTTCTGCATCATTGGATCTCCATATGAGATCTGTTCCTTTTCATCGGACAACAATCTTTTATTTCCTTTTTCTCATCCACGGTGATAAATTCAGGATTTTTGTTTTTGTTCAAAGATTGTCTTCATCTTCAATCTTGAAGGAAAATCCCTTGGGATTAGCACTCTCACTGGCACTTACTTTATTTTAGGGTCTTTTTTAAAATTTTTAAAAATTTTTTTTATAAACATATAATGTATTTTTATCCCCAGGGGTACAGGTCTGTGAATTGCCAGGTTTACACACTTCACAGCACTCACCATAGCACATACCTGCCCCAATGTCCATAACCCCTCTTCTCCCAACCCCCCTCCCCCCAGCAACCTTCAGTTTGTTTTGTGAGCTTAAGAGTCTCTTATGGTTTGTCTCCCTCCTGATCCCATCTTGTTTCATTTATTCTTTTCCTACCCCACAAACCCCCCATGCATCTCCATTTCCTCATATCAGGGAGATCATATGATAGTTGTCTTTCTCCAATTGACCTATTTCGCTAAGCATAGTACCCTCTAGTTCCATCCATGTCGTCGCAAATGGCAAGATTTCGTTTCTTTTGATGGCTGCATAGTATTCCATTGTATATATATACCACTTCTTCTTTATCCATTCATCTGTTGATGGAAATCGAGGTTCTTTCCATAGTTTGGCTATTGTGGACATCGCTGCTATAAACATTCGGGTGCATGTGCCCCTTTGGGTCACTGCATTTGTTCTTTAGGGTAAATACCCAGTAGTGCAGTTGCTGGGTCATAGGGTAGCTCTATTTTCAACTTTTTGAGGAACCTCCATGCTGTTTTCTAGAGTGATTGCACCAGCTTGCATTCCCACCAACAGTGTAGGAGGGTTCCCCTCACTCTGCATCCCCGCCAGCATCTGTCATTTCTTGACTTGTTAATTTTAGCCATTCTGACTAGTGTGAGGTGGTATCTCATTGTGGTTTTGATTTGTATTTCCCTGATGCCGAGTGATGTGGAGCATTTTTTCATGTGTCTGTTGGCCATCTGGATGTCTTTTTTGCAGGAATGTCTATTCATGTCCTCTGCTCGTTTCTTGATTGGATTATTTGTTCTTTGGGTGTTGAGTTTGCTAAGCTCTTTATAGATTTTGGACACTAGCCCTTTATCTGATATGTCTTTTGCAAATATCTTCTCCCATTCTGTCAGTTGTCTTTTGGTTTTGTTCACTGTTTCCTTTGCTGTGCAAAAGCTTTTGATCTTGATGAAATCCCAATAGTTCATTTTTGCCCTTGCTTCCCTTGCCTTTGGTAATGTTTCTAGGAAGAAGTTGCTGCAGCTGAGGTCGAAGAGGTTGCTGCCTGCGTTCTCCTCAAGGATTTTAATGGATACCTTTCTCACATTGAGGTCCTTCATCCATTTTGAGTCTATTTTCGTGTGTGGTGTAAGGAAATAGTCCAGTTTCATTTTCTGCATGTGGCGGTCCAATTTTCCCAACACCATTTGTTGAAGAGGCTGTCTTTTATCCATTGGACATTCTTTCCTGCTTTGTCAAAGATTAGTTGACCATACAGTTGAGGGTCTATTTCTGGGCTCTCTATTCTGTTCCATTGATCTATGTGTCTGTTTTTGTACCAGTACCATACTATCTTGATGATGACAGCTTTCTAATAGAGCTTGAAGTCTGGAATTGTGATGCCACCGACTTTGGCTTTCTTTTTCAATATTCCTTTGGCTATTCGAGGTCTTTTCTGGTTCCATATAAATTTTAGGATTATTTGTTCCATTTCTTTGAAAAAAAATGGATGGGATTTTGATAGGGATTGCATTAAATGTGTAGACTGCTTTAGGTAGAATAGACATTTTCACAATATTTGTTCTTCCAATCCAGGAGCATGGAACAATTTTCTATTTCTTTGTGTCTTCCTCAATTTCTTTCGTGAGTACTTTATAGTTTTCTGAGTATAGATTCTTTGCCTCCTTGGTTAGGTTTATTCCTAGGTATCTTACGGTTTTGGGTGCAATTGTAAATGGGATTGACTCCTTAATTTTCTCTTTCTTCTGTCTTGTTGGTGGTGTAGAGAAATGCAATTGATTTGTGTGCATTGACTTTATATCCTGACACTTTACTGAATTCCTGTACAAGTTCTAGCATTTTTGGAGTGGAGTCTTTTGGGTTTTCCACATATAGTATCATATGATCTGCAAAGAGTGATAGATTGACTTCTTCTTTGCCAATTTGGATGCCTTTAATTTCTTTTTGTTGTCTGATTGCTGAGGCTAGGACTCCTAGTACTATGTTGAACAGCAGTGGTGATAATGGGCATCCCTGCCATTTTCCTGACCTTAGCAGAAAAGCTTTCAGTTTTTCTCCATTGAGAATGATATTTGCAGTGGGTTTTTCATAGATGGCTTTGATAATATTGCGGTGTGTACCCTCTATCCCTACACTTTGAAGAGTTTTGATCAGGAAGGGATGCTGTATTTTGTCAAGTGCTTTTTCAGCATCTATTGAGACTATCATATTGTTCTTGTTCTTTCTTTTATTAATGTATTGTCTTACACTGATTGATTTGAGGCTATCGAACCAAACTTGCAGCCCTGGAATAAATCCCACGTGGTCATGGTAAATGATCTTTTTAATGTACTGTTGAATCCTATTGGCTAGTATTTTGGTGAGAATTTTTGCATCTGTGTTCATCAAGGATATTGGTCTGTAATTCTCTTTTTTGGTGGGATCCTTGTCTGCTTTTGGGATCAAGGGGATGCTAGCCTCATAAAATGAGTTTGGAAGTTTTCCTTCCATTTCTATTTCTTGGAACAGTTTCAGGAGAATAGGAATTAATTCTTCTTTAAATGTTTCGTAGAATTCCCCTGGGAAGCCATCTGGCCCTGGGCTTTTGTTTGTTTGGAGATTTTTGATGACTGTTTCAATCTCCTTACTGGTTATGGGTCTGTTCAGGTTTTCTATTTCTTCCTGGTTCAGTTGTGGTAGTTTATATGTCTCTAGAAATGCATCCATTTCTTCCAGATTGTCAAATTTGTTGGTGTAGAGTTGCTCATAGTATGTTCTTATAATTGTTTGTATTTCTTTGGTTTTGGTTGTGGTCTCTCCTCTTTCATTCATGATTTTATTTATTTGGGTCCTTTCTCTTTTCTTTTTGATAAGTCTGGCCCAGGGGTTATCAATCGTATTAATTCTTTCAAAGTACCAGCTCCTAGTTTCGTTGATGTGTTCTATTTTTTTTTTTTGTTTCTATTTCATTGATTTCTGCTCTGCTCTTTATGATTTCTCTTCTCCTACTGGGTTTAGGCTTTCTTTGTTGTTCTTTCTCCAGCTCCTTTAGGTGTAGGGTTAGGTTATGTATTTGAGACCTTTCTTGTTTCTTGAGAAAGGCTTGTACTACTATATATTTTCCTCTCAGGACTGCCTTTGCTGTGCCCCACAGATTTTGAACCACTATGTTTTCATTATCATTTGTTTCCATGAATTTTTCCAGTTCTTCTTTAATTTCCTGGTTGACCCATTCATTCTTTAGAAGGATGCTGTTCAGTCTCCATGTATTTGGGTTCCTTCCAAATTTCCTCTTGTGATTGAGTTCTAGCTTCAGAGCATTGTGGTCTGTAAACATGCAGGGAATGATCTCAATCTTTTGATATCAGTTGAGACCCGATTTATGACCCAGGATGTGATCTATTCTGGAGAATGTTCCATGTACACTAGAGAAGAATGTATATTCTGTTGCTTTGGGATGGAATGTTCTGAATATATCTGTGATGTCCATCTGGTCCAGTGTGTCATTTAACGCCTTTATTTCCTTGTTGATCTTTTGCTTGGATGATCTGTCCATTTCAGTGAGGGGAGTGTTAAAGTCCCCTACTACTATTGTATTATTGTCAATGTGTTTCTTTGATTTTTTTATTAATTGGTTTATATAGTTGGCTGCTCCCATGTTAGGGGCATAGATATTTAAAATTGTTAGGTCTTCTTGTTGGACAGACACTTTGAGTATGATATAGTGTCCTTCCTCATCTCTTATTATAGTCTTTGGCTTAAAATCTAATTGATCTGATATAAGGATTGCCACCCCAGCTTTCTTCTGACGTCCATTAGCATGGTACATTGTTTCCACCCCCTCACTTTAAATCTGGAGGTGTCTTCGGGTCTAAAATGAGTTTCTTGTAGGCAGCATATTGATGGGTTTTGTTTTTTTATCCATTCTGATACCCTGTGTCTTTTGATTGGGGCATTTAGCCCATTAACATTCTGGGTAACTATTGAAAGATATGAATTTAGTGCCATTGTATTGTCTGTAAGGTGACTGTTACTGTATGCTGTCTCTGTTCCTTTCTGATCTACTACTTTTAGGGTCTCTCTTTGCTTAGAGGCCCCCTTTCAGTATTTCCTGTAGAGCTGGTTTGGTTTTTGCAAATTATTTCAGTTTTTGTTTGTCCTGGAAGCTTTTTATCTCTCCTATTTTCAATGATAGCCTAGCCGGTTATACTATCTTTGGCTGCATGTTTTTCTCATTTAGTGCTCTGAATATATCATGCCAGTTCTTTCTGGCCTTCTAGGTCTCTATGGATAAGTCTGCTGCCAATCTAATATTTTTACCATTGTATGTTACATACTTCTTTTCCCGGGCTGCTTTCAGGATTTTCTCTTTGTCGCTAAGACTTGTAAATTTTACTATTAGGTGATGGGGTGTGGACCTATTGTTTTTGATTTTGAGGGGGGTTCTCTGCACCTCCTGGATTTTGATGCTTGTTCCCTTTGCCATATTAAGGAAATTCTCTCCAATAATTCTCTCAAATATACCTTCTTCTCCCCTTTCTCTTTCTTCTTCTTCTGGAATCCCAATTATTCTAATGTTGTTGCATCTTATGGTGTCGCTTATCTCTCGAATTCTCTCCTCATCATCCAGTAGCTGTTTGTCTCTTTTTTGCTCAGTTTTTTTATTCTCTGTCATTTGGTCTTCTATATCACTAATTCTTTCTTCTGCCTCATTTTTCCTAGCAGTGAGAGCTTTCATTTTTGATTGCACCTCATTAATAGCTTTTTTGATTTCAACTTGTTTAGATTTTAGTTCTTTCATTTCTCCAGGAAGGGCTTTTATATCTCCAGAGAGGGTTTCTCTAATATCTTCCATGCCTTTTTCGAGCCTGGCTAGAACCTTGAGAATTGTCATTCTGAACTCTAGATCTGACATATTACCAATGTCCATATTGATTAGGTCCCTAGCCTTTGGTACTGCCTCTTGTTCTTTTTTGTGTGTGTGTGGTAAGTTTTTCCGCCTTGTCATTTTGTCCAGATAAGAATATATGAAGGAGCAAATAAAATACTAAAAGGGTGGCAAAGACCCCAGGAAAATGCACTTTAACCAAATCAGAAGAGACCCCAAATCATGGGGGGTGGAGAAAGAGGATAAAAAGAAGTTCAGAAAAAAAAATTAAAAAAGAAAATACATAAGGAAAAAATATAAGAAAGAAAATATATATATATATATATATATATATATATATATATATATATGTTAGACTGGTGACTAGAACAGGGTCACACTTAATTTTGGGAGTATTTTGGCCTCTTAGAAGAAACTACCTTCCAAAATTTTAAAGAATGAAAAACGTATATAAGGGTAAACACAATGAAGGAATGGAATATGCCATAAAGATGAAAAAAAAAAACAACACATTTTTTTTTTAAATTTCTAAAAAAGGAGTTGATAAAGGAAGTTGGTTGGAAGAATAAAGAAAAAGAAAGTGGAGAGAATTTGCTCGGGCTGGAGACTAGAACAAGCCCAGAGCTAGATTTAGGGTATATTTTGATCTATTAGAAGAAATTGTACACCAAATTTTTTAGAAGAAAAAAACCCTATGTGTATACAAAAAATAAAGTTAGATACAATGAAGGATAAAATATGACTATAATAATGAGGGTTCAAAAAAGATTATTATTATTTTTTATGAAAGGTATTATTAAGATAAACTAGTTAAAATGTTAAAAAAGGAAAGAGTAAAAGTTAAAAAAAATTTAGCAGAAGAAAAAAATAAAATAAAAAAAATTAAATTAACTACAAGACTAAAGAATCATAGGGAGAAAGCCATGAGTTCCATGCTTTGCTTTCTCCTCCTCTGGAATTCTGCTGTTCTCCTTGGTAAGTGAACTTTGTCTTGGCTGGATTTCTTGTTGATCTTCTGGGGGAGGGGCTTGTTGTAGTGATTCTCAAGTGTCTGCCAGAGGCAGAATTGCACCGCCCTTACCAGGGGCCAGGCTAAGTAATCCGCTCAGGTTTGCATTCAGGAGCTTTTGTTCCCTGAACACTTTCCCTAGAGTTCCGGAGGATGGGAATGAAAATGGCGGCCTCCCAATCTCCAGCCCAGAGGAGCCTAGAGCTCAGGGCCCCACTCCTCAGTGCGCCCTCAGAGATAAGCGCTCAATCACTCCTGTCTCCCTGGCCTCTGGCAGCGCTCTGAGCTCACCCAGCCTGTGACTGGTTCAGGGTAACCCCAAGCTGAGAGCTCACTCCTCAGATCCGTCTCTGTAGCCGGCTTCCCCTCTCTAATACCTGGAAGTTCAGTGACACTCAGACACCCCCGATCCTCCTGTGAACCTGTGGGACCTGGGGCCACACAGACCCCATGTGGGCTTCACCCTGGCTTAACCTCTGGAGCAATGTCCCTCAGTGGAGCAGAGTTTTAAAAGTCCTGATTTAGTGCTCCATTGTTCTGCCGCTCTTATTTTAGGGTCTTAAAGATCACATTCCTTCCAGCTTCCACTGATTCTGTTTTAAGTCTTATCTCAATGAATCATCTCTTCAACTGTGTCCAATCTGCTGTTAAAGCCAGACATTGACATCTAAATTTTAATGTTGTATTTTTTTCAGTTCTAGAACTTCCATTTGATTTTTGATTTTTTACATCTTTCAGTTCTCTGTTAAAATCTCCAAGCTTATCTATTATCATTTTCAACATATTAACCATGGTTATTTGAAAGTCTGTATCTGATAAATCCTTTATCTGGAGCTCCATGGTTATGTTTCTATTGTCCATTGCTTTCCCTTTATCTTTGTTCTTATTGTCTTAACTACTAGTATGCCTATCATTTTTGAGTGAGTGTTAAGCATTGCAAATCTGAAATTGTAGAAATAATATGAGGCTTCAACTGATGGTAATATAATCCTCAGAAGAGAATTTATATTTACCTTTCCAATTTCTTTCTGGTAGACTGGGAGCCTTCTGGGAGCATCCTCATCCAATGTTAAAGCTTGAAATTATTTAAAGCTGGGTTCCAACCTGTACAAAGCTGACCTATTTTGATTGCACCCTTACTTATAGTATGCAGCCCTTCAGGATCTCAACCAAATATGCGAGATTAAGTGTGCCCTCTCTTGGAGTGCCTAGACTTAAATTTTTGTTCCTCCAGCCTCGTAACATTTTCAAAGGCCCCTTGAGTTTCTCAGCCACTCAATGACCTCACCTCAAATCTACAGAAACTCTTTGAGGCAAAAGCAGCCCCAAATATTGGATGTACCTCTCTCCTTCCAGACCTTAGTTTTCTCATTATTCACTGCCTAGTTGGTTTTTCATGTCTTCAAGTAAATAGTCCTCAACTTTTCTCATTTTTCTCAACAAGATAATTTTCCAATCTGCCATGACTAAAAGCATAAATCTGTCCATAAATTTATTACTGAAGCCAAAAGAAAACAAGTTATAATCAATAGATCCATAGGGATCAGAGAAACAAAAACACTGGGCAGATATTGGCCAGCTTTAGAATTTCATCCTTAAAATTCTACATGCAGACTCTGAACTTCTGGTTTCAAAGAGTAGACACTTGGGACGCCTGAGTGGCTCAGTCGGTTAAGCATCCAACTCTTGATTTTAGCTCAGGTCATGATCTCAGGGTCCTGGGATTGAGTTCCACAATGGGTCCATGCCCAGAGTGCAGTCTGCTAGAATTCTCTCCTCCTCCCTCTGCCTCTGTCCCCGACCTGCCTCGCATTCGCTAGTGCACGTATGCACAGTCTCTTTCAAAAAAAAAGAAAGAAAGGAAAGGAAAGAAAAGAAAAGAAAAGAAAAGAAATAGATTCTAATGAAATGAACTGTGATTGAGTAGACTTGAACAATTTCATTTTCACCTTATATACCATCACCTTGCATATATAAGACAAATTTAAAAAGAAAATGGTATAAAACTAAGTTTATGCAAAGGCTTTAAAACTCAATTTCACACAAATTAGAGACAAAGGGATTAGTGTAAATTATAAGGATTTTTTAAAGATCTCATACTCATATATAAAATTTAATTTTCTTTGTAGCAAAAATAATTTTACAGATATATATTTTTTACTTGATTTAAACTTCACACAAATTTTAAATATCAGTCACTGGCTGGTTGGCCAGTTGGGAAGTTACATAACTTTTCTAATTCTTAGCTGTGTCCTTTCTGGCTTTTATTTTCTTATTTTTATTTTTTTCCTTTCTGGATTTTCGAGAGAGAAAAAAACTGATGTAAAATCTGTGAAAACCATGAACCCCATGCTTAACATGTTAAATTTAGTATTATATTCTTTTTCTCTTAGTTTTCTTCTACTAAATTCATAAGGCATGATCTGTCTCCATGAACATTATCCTCTCTCTAAACCTTCTCTAGTAACTCAGCAAAGAGGTTAAAAGTCCTTCTCTTAGCAGTTGCAGTTTTTAAAACTAACAATGACTTTTTGACTATTTTGATGTGCCAGCTCTTCAGTGCAAGAAGTTTCCAGGAAGAAAGGGCTGTATTAATTTGAGTAATATCACCATTTTGTCATGGCCAAAACCTGATTATAATAAAAGTCAAATAGAGGATACTCTCTTCCTTTCCTGAAGCATTGCATTTATAAGGAAAAGAACAGGGGACTCTGTTGCAGATAGATCCAGTTTTACATTTGAAACTCTGACAGTTATTAGTTGCATAAGTTTGAGAAAGTTATTTAACTGGTCTGAGTCCTGGTTTATCTATCTGTAAAAGTTGCCTGGTAATATCTGCTCTTAGGGCTAAAATGAAACAATGTACATAAGACAGCCATTCATCTCCTAAGTGTTCTGTAAAGATTAATCATGTCTTATTTTAATAAGTTATCAGGTACAGCTAATCAGAGAACCAAAATATCTGTATATATTGTTTGTTTTTGTTAAGAACTTTTACAAATAAAAAAAGCTGTGACTAGAAACCCAGTTTTTAAAAAATGTAATTTTTCTCAGTAGGAAGTGTGGCTAAATCTGAAAGCACTTAACCTGGGGGCCTAGAGCCCTTCACTCTATCATGAACTCATCTGTGGCAGTTCTGTATCACCCAGCTCCTCCTCAACTCCCAGCTCCAATAACCAAACCAAATTCTAACGCTGTTAGATGGATAGCATAGCAGATATTTACTTTACTATATGCTTTTCTTGCAAATGTCATTTGTACCGCAACACACAAGAAAAATTTTCAATTGACTTCTCTACATGTTCTCTCCTCCAATGAAATCTAAGGTATAAATTTGATCTTTCAATCACTATTGCAATAATAGAATATTCCATGAAGATAAATGAGTTGTTCTTTGGTCTCAGTGATATCAAAAGTATTTTAATCTTTGGAAGAGAAAAAGGGATATTTTTCTTGCAATTAAGTAGGATTTTTTTAAAATGCCATTGCATAGTAAATTGCATCTTTTAGAAAATTGTGTTTTTCTCCCTAGGTTCATTTCAATCATAGTATCGGGATTGTTAGTTCCTAAAGATAAACATACTTTTTATTATATAGTGAAGAAAACATGCTAAGCATATTTATTCTTTATTTTTTGTCTCTTTATGCTTTATCATTTTAAAAGACAGAGGCGTGCCTGGATGCCTCAGTTGGTTAAACATCCAACTCTTAATTTCAGCTCAGGTGATGATCTCAGGGTCATGGAATGAAGCCTTCCGTCAGGTTCCACATTGCATCAGGCTCCACACTGTGCATGGAGCCTGCTTGAGATTCTCTCTCTCCCTCTCCAACTGCCCCTCCACCTTCACATACGTACATGAACACATTCTCTCTCTCTCAAAAATAAATAAATAAATAAAACAAAATAATTAAAAGATAGAGTTTATTTTCACAGAATTTTAACCTATCCATCCTTACTTATAAGTAGGAAATGACCCTTAGCATCTTTGTCTTCTCCATGCTACTTTTAAATCATGCCAGTAAAGGGTTTGGAGCTCAGGTGTTTAAAAGATCAAGATTCAGAGTGGGTGGAGGTAGTGAGAGAGACAGATAAAAGGAATGAGAAAAAGAAGAAAATGAAAAATACAACTGGGAGAATTTTTCCAATACAGGTTTCTAAGAATGTCTTAGTCCATTCAGGCTGCTGTACCAAAATGCCATAAACTGGATGGCTTATAAACAAAAGGAATTTATTGCTCATAGTTCTAAAGGCTGGAAGTATAAGATCAGAGTGCCATTTTGCTCAGGTTCAAAACTGAAGACTGCCAACTTCTCATAGTTTTGGGTCCAAAAGGAACAAAAGTATCAAAGGAACGAGACTGAGACAAACTGAAAGTTATGCAAAGCCTTATTCCATGCCACATATTAGAAGTTAGACTGACAGGCCAGGGGAATGAGGCTGAGACAAAGTGAAAGTTATGTAAAGCTTTATTCTATGCCAAGCACTAGAAGTCAGACTGACTGGCCAGGGCCGCCTCCGAAGAGAGTGACCCCCTCTTGGTCTTACAGGTTAGTTTTATAGGGCACAACTGCAGACCTCTACATATGTGGCTTTGGCTGATTGGATGTCTCCTACCTGTGTTTTTAGTAACAGTTACCTGGAACTGATATCAATAACTGTTGAGGCATTTATTAAACAAAATGGCCTTGTTTTAGGTATGTGTTTTAGCAATAGTTACCTAGAACTGATATCAGTAACTGCTGAGGCATTTATTAAACAACAAAATGGCTACCTAGGCAACATGGAGTCACTATGGCTAAGTAAGCCCAGGCAGGCCCTAGGGGTTTAACAGATTTTAACATGGAATTGGCCCCAACAATAGTACCCTCACATGGCAAGAGGAACAAGGCATCTCTCTGGGTCTTCTTAAATAAGGTCATTAATTAAAGGGCTCCATCTTCATGACCTAATCACTTTCCAAAGGCTCCACCTCCTAATATCATCAATTTAGGGGTTAATTTCAATATATGAATTTGGGAGAATACATTCAGACCCTGACAAGGAAGAAAAACAAAATATATGTTAGTGACTATGTCTTGACTCTTACAAAAATGTATTTTTCTTCATTTAACTCACTCATTCAAAGTTAATTTAGCCTTTAAGAAAAAACCTCGCATTCAAAACAATCTTGACAAATTAGAACAATGGTCAAAAATGGCCAAGATAAAATGTAATAGAGATTCATAAAACATCCCACACTTAGATTCAAAATAACTATTGAAATTATGAGTAAGAGACAAAACCCTAGATGTTTTGGGGTTTGTGGGGTTTTTTTTTGTTGTTGTTTGTTTGTTTTTTTGCATTTTAAGTTTTTTTGTATTGGCAAGGTTAATGTTGGTGTTGGAAACAAATACTTTGCAATATTAGGCTAAACTAACTGAAAGAGTTTTTATTTCCTTTGTAGGCTATATGGGTCAGGCCACATCAGCACATTAATGTCAACATCAAAATAAGTATATTCTGTAACGGGCATTCAAAATACTGAAATGCACTCTAGTTTAAATCCTCTTTATGTGAGAAACTTTTGAAGTAACCAAGCTGTTTAGCCTCTTAGTTTACATAAGAAAGAAGACTTAGCATACTCTTTGCCAGACAGCAGATGAAGGAAAAGAACCCAAGTTAAAGAAAAGTATGATTTTGCTCAAACTAAGGTAAATGTTCTTGTAAGTGGAGCTATCAAACAAGAAAAAGCAAAAGCTTCCTTTGAGAGTTTGTGAATTGGTCATTACTAAACATTTTCACAAAAACATGTGAATGACTACTTAACGTGGTTTCATCATTTCAGATGTTGTTTGTTTACAACCAGTATAATCTCCATCCTTCCAAGATCACCTTTCCAGCCAACTTCTGATTAAAGGATGGCACTGGGGATTGTTCAGGCTGGATTTGGAAAGCAGAAGAGAATTGATTAGTCTCTGGAAACAGCTGTCATTGAACATGGAATCTTGCCTATGTTTTCATTGCAGGTAGCTGAGATCACTGATGGACCCTTCCTGCTGCTACTGGATGATCTAGACGTCCTCTGAACAATCCCTCATTGCTCTGCTGCAGACTGCTTCCAATTGTACTTCCCTGGAGTGATCTCCACTTTCCTGACTAATACGCAATTGAATGGAAGCTAGATCACATGAATTCTACAAAGCACAGGATAATATTTTATATATACATAAAATATAACATAGATATTTGAAACGGTTGAATAAGACACTAGTTTCTCTTCAGATATTTTTTGACTCAAAAATAAACATATCATCATACACCATTTCAAAATATTTTACCCTTTTAAATATGTAATTAATCTCATGTGATTAATACTCTGGTTCACAGAAACACATTTTATATATCATGACTGATTGTTCTTAAAATATAGCACTACTTCTTTGGAATGCTTAGCAACATTAATAAAATCATCTGTCACTAGTTTTCTACATCCTTAATTGTCTGAAAAATTAAACCTGTCAAATTATATTCAAAGTACTCTTTTCTCTTAGAAGTTTTATTTCACTTATAAGATTTGCTTCACTCTGATTTAAGGAAGATGGGTAAAGTCAAGTATATATGAAGACCATGGAGATAGTCTTCAAGTTAAACAATCATGGGACTAGCCTATCTGAATTGTAAGCTATGGGAGGAAGCCACTTTTTTTTTTATTAATTTCAGAAGGTGACTTGCAGGAGATTTGTTAAAGGATTTCTTTTCCATCGGTGCCCAGGGTTCTTGGTCACACCACTTTGAAGAATGAAGAGGTGGACCAGACAAAGAGTGGTGGGCAGGAAAGCAAATTCATTGAAAGTACAAAGCTCCCAAAGAGGCAGGAGACCTGAGAGGGTTTGCATTTGGCGTTTAGATCTAGGGATTCTTGTGGACTTTTTGGTGGGCAGTTTTAATCTGATTAACCCTCCCTCTACCTGTCACCCAATCAGGTTTTTGTCATCTACTTATCAGGTGGGGAAGGGTGGAGGGCTCCTTCCAGAGTAGTGTGAAATCCTTAAGGATAGTTTGCTCTCAGGGTGGGGGCCCTTTGTCTCTGCCTGCCTTTCTTCTAACTATGCTTCATTAGGTTGAACTTCAGAATGATTCCTACACCTAAGGTAAAATTTGTCAGTCAGAGATCAAAACACTGACCTGTGACCAAAAGACCTGAGTTGTGGAAGTGAGTGCAGAGAACCTGTGGGTGTTAGACTTCAAATTTATAAAGAGATCGGGCTGGAATATGTAGACAAGCAAGAGGAATGGGTTAGAAATTTGAGGAAATGAGAAAAATGTGACTCAAAGACAACATTGGACAAAAGTAGTTAAGATCAATAAGAGAAGTAAAGTTGCAGCTCAAGGCAGGGAATAAACATCAACATTTTTCATGACATAAACACAATCTGTCTTTTCCCTGACTCCCCACCACACACGTGCACACACACACACACACACACACACACCATACAATAATAATGTGTTATTGTGTCAAATAGTATAATGTTAAATATAATGTTAAATGACAATAATGGGTGATAGTTGGAAAAAACGCAGCAGGAACAGGGAACCCACATCCTAAGAGGAAATTACCCTTAAAATGTAAAAGACCCCATTTTATTATTCTAGGGTTTACTTAGTTGCCCATCCTTAAGTCTTCCTATGGGAGGACTTACAACTTATACATGACAAAAAGGAAGGCAATGGACTTGGGTGTCCTAACCCAGGCCTGGGAGCCAGCCCAATAGCCAGTAGGATATTTAAACAGCTTGATCTGGTGGCTTGCATCTGGCCAGCAGGCCTTAGGACAGTGGCAGCCCCACCCTTTTGATCCCTGAGACTATGAAACACCACCCTGGAAGGAATCCTCTACCCTTTCCTAGAGAACAACTTGCTGAGAGATAGATGAGCATGTGGACAAAAACCTGATTGGGTGACGGGAGAATGAGCTTAATCAGATTAAAACAGCCTACCAACATTCTCATAAAAGCCCTTAAGACTTTCAAACTCTGGTGGCATCCGTCTCAGGTCCCCTCCATCCTTGGGGGCTTTGTGCCATTAGCTCAATAAACTTTGTTTTGCTGCCCACCACTCTTCCTCTGGTCTACCTCTCCACTCTTCAAAGCAGCAGGACCAAGTACCCCAGGCACTAAAGGAAAAAGAAATCCTGCAACAACAATAATGTCAAACAAATGTACAGGCTCCTGGTGCCTGGGTGGCTCAGTCTGTTAGGCATCTGTCTTCAGCTCAGGTACTTTTTTTTTTTTTTTTGTTTAAGATTTTGTTTATTTATTTGACAGACAGAGATCTCAAGCAGGTGAAAAGGCAGGCAGAGAGAGAGAGAGAAGGAAACAGGTTTCCCGCTGAGCAGAGAGCCTGATGTGGGACTCAATCCTAGGACCCTGGGACCATGACCTGAGCCGAAGGCAGAGGCTTTAACCTACTGAGCCACCGAGGTGCCCCAGCTCAGGTACTTTAAATCAAGTCCTGCATCAGGCTCCCTGGTCAGCCTGGAGTCTGCTTCTGGTTCTGTCTGCCACTACCCCCCTCCCCCATTCTGTCTCTCATGGGTGCAAGTGCAAAAATAAATAAGCTTAAAAAAAAGAAAAAAAGAGTACAGGGCTTGTTTCTCAGTACCCAGTCTCTGAATTTAAATAATGCTTTGTTTCCCTTTCATAATCCTAATCAACTTCATCTCTTTGTACAGGTATAACCCCCTTTTTGACAACAGGATCACTCTTCTGCAAAGCTTGGAAATTATTGCAAGATACTATGGTCCTTTATTTCTTTCCACCTTCCCCCATGACTAAAACAATTTGCCTTTCACTAATCTTCCTCCTACTAGTTCTTTGGATTTACTTCATAATATCTCTAAGAAGTGTTTCCTGTAGGTCTTTTTACCTTGCCCTCATTGCACTGAATATTCACAAATTTACTTAGTAGTAATTGTGAGTTTTTTTTTTAAGGTATGAAGGTTTTTGATGGATTGTAGTAAAAAGCAGAATCTTGTTAGACATTGATGCTAAAAACAAAAACAAAAACATTTACTTTCCAGTTCCACTACTTAACGATTGATGAAACTAAAACTTATGATAATGTCCACTCCTGAGAAGGTTTTGGTAAGACTGAGACATTATGAGTAAAGCTCTTAGCAAAATGACTTAACCCCTGCTCAATTACTATTAACCCATCCCTCCTTCCCTTGACACAAGTTTTTAAATTCCTCAGAATCCCGAATCCTCAGTGCCTCCCACCTGTGTTTGGGTGTATCGAGATCATAGTTTCTCAGTGTATCCAGAGATCATTTGCATCAGAATGACTGTGTTGGTAAATATATATATATATATATATATATCTATAGATACATATATAGCTAAGTAGATATATAGACATATAGATACATATATAGCTATGTAGATATATAGACAGATATATATGTAGATGTATATGTGTGTGTGTGTGTGTGTGTATGTATGTATGTGTGTGTGTGTGTGTATATATATATAATGGAGGATAAGCAATTGCACTACTGGGTATTTACCCTAAAGATACAAATGCAGTGATCTGAAGGGGCACGTGCACCCAAATGTTTGTAACAGCAATGTCCACAATAGCCAAACTATGGAAAGAACTTAGATGTCCATCAACAGATGAATGGATAAAGAAGATGTGGAATATATATATACACACACATATATGTGTGTGTGTATATATATATATTCCACATCTTCTTTATATATATATACACACACATATATATATACACAATGGAATACTATGCAGCCATCAAAAGAAAAGAAATCTTGCCATTTGCGATGACGTGGATGGAACTAGAGGGTATTATGCTTAGCGAAATAAGTCGATCAGAGAAAGACAACTATAATATGATCTCCCTGATATGAGGAAGTGGGAATGCAACGTGGGGGGTTTTGGGGGTAGGAAAAGAATAAATTAAACAAGATGGGATCAGGAGGGAGACAAACCATAAGAGATTCTTAATCTCACAAAACAAACTGAGGGTTGCCAGGGGGAGGGGGGTAGGGAGAGGGTGGTGGCGTTATGGACATTGGGGAGGGTATGTGATATGGTGAGTGCTGTGAAGTGTGTAAACCTGGTGATTCACAGACCTGTACCCTTGGGGCTAATACATTATATGTTAATAAAAAATTTTTAAAAATTAAAAAAACCAAAAAGAAATAGAAGATAAATAGATTTGTGAGCTCCAACTATGGAATGTGTCTTTGGGAGTAGCAGATATATATCTGCATTTTAACAAGCTTCCACATGCTATTTATGATGCTGATGTTTCAAAGCGATTAACCAAACTTTCTGTAACAGTTAACTACTGAAATAGTCCATTTCCAATTCTATCTAAAAGAGAAGTAAAATTTTAAAAATAAAATTAAAACAAGTTTTAAACATGAACCTGAGGATTGACTGTAGAAAACAGCACTAGGTTGACAAAGAGAGCATGCGGAATGATAAGGAAGTGAAACATGGCATCTGGAAAACCGTAGGATTGGAGGAAAAGGCTAAAATCATTTAAGTGGCATGTTAAATAGAGAGTTTTAATGGTTTCTGCACAGCTTAGGCAATGCAATAACTGTGTTGTATGCAGCCAGCTGTCAGTTTTCTTCCTCATCATTGTCATCGCATATGATTACAGCTCTCAGACTCTATTCATTTTCCAGTCTCTATGTTTTTAGTGTCTTTTGTCCCCGAGTGTCCACTTTAAAATGCACCAAACTGCAGAGGTACAAGAAAAGAGAATTTTTATTCTCTTTATCCAATTTTCCAACTTATATTCTCTCTCCAGCAAGATTCAGATCTTTCCATAAATGATTCTAAGAAACACCAATGTCAGGTTTAGCAAATCAGCATATTTTAAATCCTCTGGGGCACAAATGGAAAGAATTTATAGTCTTCATGTAAGTTAATAGGCATATTTTTAGATTTTTAAAAAAAATTTATTTAAAAATTTTGAGAAAAATTCATCAATGAAAATACTCTAAATTTATTTTTTAATCCCCTCTATTGCATTTGCCTTTCTACAAGTTTGATAATTAGCCTTCCTACTTTTTCTTCTCTAAATTAATTATTCACTGTTTCATTGTAATTTATCAAGAACTGATTGTATCATAGGGATTTGGCACTGAGTTTTCTCTTCTCAAAGCATCCCCCAAAGTGATGTTCGTTCACTTTATTCCTCTGGGACATATTAAAATGTCATATTTTCTGAAGAGATAATTATGGTTCTGTTCTCTGAAAGCTACAGTTACTATATGAGGTAGGATATGGTAAATGCTTGGTTCAAATGTCTAAATTAAGTCATAATGGATTGTAGGTCCATCAGTAAAATACACTGATCAATAATACCTTTCATTTAAATCATATTATAAAATACATTATTTTTTCTTTCTTTGTTTTGCAATGTTGCAAGACAGACAAAATTATTGTCCCTGTTTTACACACATATAAATTTGAAGGATTAAGAATAGATTAGCCCGAAGTCACTTGACTACTGAATGGTGGACCCAGAAACTAAGACTTGAGTCTTCTCACTCAGAGTCTACTAGTCTCCTCCCTCTTGTACCAGCCTCTGGTTGGTACCACTGTACCACTTGTACCACTGTAGCATAACTGGAAACAGTATGGTCCAATCTGTTTAACTCCTGGTGGTAATTTTAGTGAACATACCAAGAGAGGAAGTAAATAGTACATGGTAGACAGAGTTGAACTATCCTGGAGGGCAATTAGATATTTGACCCAGAAGGTAGAGTTAATTGGAATGGTTTGCAGCTTTTAGTAGGATCTAAATAGTAGAAATAGTAAGCAAGATTTCAACCCTCTCTTGCCTCTCTAATACAGTATTTTATTCATAGAGAAACATAGAACCAAAAGTTAAGCTAACCTAATTGTGCACCTAGTCTTATGATCCGATATAGGTACCTGTGTTAGGTATCCTAACCATATGTTCTTCCCTGAACATGTCATGGTATTAGACTCAGAATAAATCCAGCTTATCATCACTGTCCGATAGTGTGTGTAGCAGGTAAACTCAGTCAATATTTCTTTTATCTCAGAGATTTAAAATCACACGGCAGCATAAATTGAATATAGTGTTTGAAGGCATACAATTCCAAAAGCTGCTCAGTCACTTTCCATCTGGGTAACCTTCAGCAGTTTAAACATCACTGAGTCTCAGACTCCTCACTGATACAATGGGCATAACAATAACAACTCTGCAGGCAGGCCAGATACCTGATAAATACTCACTACTTGTGTTAATTATGTTAATTAAATCTTTAATTCTTCATAGATGGAAAGAGCATTGCTATAGTATGTGAAGACAGAACTTCCACCCTGGCTTTGCTATAAACCGGCCATTTAACCTTCAATGAGTCGCTTTGGCTCTCTGGGCCGCATTATTAAAATGAAGGGATTTCTTTTTCTAACTATGCCACCAGTATTGTTTAAAGATTTCCTTCTAAGCTGCTAGAATTTGGTTTCATAATCTCTTATCCCCCTCACACAAAGATCTTCAAGCACTGGCTTTCAGTGTATTGTAAAAAATGCTCTGTAAGATGAGCTGTATTCCCAGCTACCCACTCTACAGAGATTTTTTTACATTTTGAATAGTATAATCTCTTACATCAACTCAGCTGGCAACTGACTACAACTGTTTACAGCCTTAAACTAAGTGAAAAATCATTTAATCTGAGAACCACTGCACCGAAGAGTGAGATACCCTCTCTGTTCACCACAGTTGCTGCTGCCTGTTTTTTTCTTAAGATTCTGCCGCAACGGTCATGAATAAGACTCATTAGAGATGAATCATTATTTAGCTGAATATAGCTCAAAACATCCAAATGAGATTTTGCCAAAAGACAAAGCTGCTATATTATCTGATAAATTTAAAGTCAATACTGTTTTAAGGGAAATATCTGTTGATCAGAATAAATTATAATGACTTTTTTTTCCCTCTTCGCTTTTGTCTGTAGAAGATCTGGGTGGGCAGGGTCAGCACCAGATGTCCTTCAGGAAAGTACCTGCGGGAAAGGGGATGGAGCAAGAGCAAGCAAGTTCTGTACATACTGTAAGGACCTATTTAGCCAGAGGCTTCCATCAAGGTTAAAACAATAACGTTGTTTAACCCTTAAACTACCCCTGCTCCCCTTCCCCCAGGGGACTTAAAAACAAGTCCCAGAAACCAGCCCCAGGTAACAAAGCCCAGATACAAGGGTGAGTCAGGCCTGGTGGAGCCATTCGATCAGAGGGGGGTGCATACTGTCTCCCTAGCTACCAAGGAGTATGGGCCCCGCCCTTTGGGAGCCTTTTGGGTGCCAGTTCTAACCAAGGTGATAGACTGGGTCAAACGTCTACTGTAGGGTAAATTGTAATTCAGTTGGTCACCTAGCATCACTGTGCAGCTTTCTCTGTGTGTTACAATTTCATTAGCCACCTGTGCGTGGCCAGGCCCCACCGCATGGCCTTTGCCCTTAAAAGCTCGCCTGTGAAACAGAGAAGGGTCGCCCTCTCTGTAAGAAGCGCAGCCCTGGCCGGTCAGTTTGACTCTTGATGCTTGGCATGAAATAAAGCTTTGCTTGACCTTCGCTTTATATCAGTCGGACCCATTATGGGGGGGGGGGGCATAACACATACATGGTGATGTGAACGGGGCATTCAGAAAGAAACAGTGCTTAGTTGAAGGATAGCTTCAGGATAAACAACAAGGGCACCCACTGGAGTTGGCTTTAGCTCAGAGAAAGTGACATCGAATACAGGCAATGTGGATGTAGGCTCTGGTGCCAGGAAGGCACAAACAATCCCCTATCCCAGCATATTTTTTCTCCTGTGCACCTGCGAATTTTCATCCAGTGACATCAAGATTTGGTGAGATCATTGGGTATAATATGTCATTGTTACTCGTCATAAAATTGATGGGAGAAGGAACAAAGCCTGGTAGTCTCTTGGCAGCATTCCTGAGCATACCGATTGTAACACTCCTACTGATGGGGTTTTGGAATATAGGTGAGGTTCGGTGGGGTGGAGTCCAGAGCTAACAACTGAGAAAGAGTTTTTGAGACATCTTTGGTGCAGAATGGTGGCTTATTAAAGACAGGGACAGGACCCGGAGGCAGAAAGAGCTCCTGCACTGGGGCTGTAAGTGGTGGCTGATTGTAAAGGTAAGGAAAACGGGAGGTTTTGAGAAAGACCTTTCATATGTTAAAGAAGATTCACAGAGTACCAGAGGTCTTGCCACTGGTAAGTTAAAGTTGTTTTTCCTTCTAGCAAGGCATTAACATGAAGATAGTAGGGAGCTTCCTGGAGGAACATTGCACTCTGCCCACTTCAAGTATCTCTCGGTGGATAGGTTATAAGGACATATAAGTGTATCTATACTTCCTTCTGGAAGCTAGGCCATTGATGGACATGTTTTGTTCTTGTAAATTGCTAAGACATTTGTAAACTAAGGGAGACTCAGGTCTTGCAGGATTGTGAGCTCTACAAGTTAACTTTGTTTTCCCTCTCCTTAGCTTTAGGGCAGCTGGGAGTGCATGAGGAATGTAACATATATCCAATGGAGGGGGAGGTGGGGTGTCCAGTTTGGCTTTGTCCTCAGCTTGCCTTCTGTTCCCTCATCACTAGGGCTTCCTCAAGGACCTCCTTTAACGTTTCACCACTGTAGCTTTGCTCTCATTGATGAAATCTTAGAATAGAAGTGAGGTTCGGTGGGGTGAGGTCCAGATCTGATGACCAAGAAAGAATTCTTGAGACATCTTTGGTGCAAAACGGTGGTTTATTAAAGCACAGGGACAGGACCCATGGGCAGAAAGAGCTGCTGCCCCAGGGCTGTGAGGAGTGGTCCATTATATGCTTGCAAGTTGGGGGGGGGGGGTTAGGGATGGCATAAGTCTCTGAGGAATTTTGGAAGCAAGGTTTCCAGGACCTTGAGGGGCTAGACATTGTTGGGAAAAAGATTTTTCATTATTAGTAATAAAACCTTTGTCATGAGACCCTTTAGATGTGTATCCATGGGCCGTATGTTTGGAAATGATTGTCAATGCTATCTTGGAGGGTTTAGAGATAAAAGTTTCCAAAGGAACTGTTGAAGTAGACTTACAGGATCCTGGTTAGGGGTAGGGGTCAGTCAGGCTATGATTGCCCTTTGCCCTTAGCAAAGTGTTAAGGTGGAGGCAGTTGAGTCCCTAGAGGAATGTTACTCTGCCTGTTTTAAGGGCTTGTCAGTGGGTAAGGAAATTTAATAATTTTTTTTCTGCTTGTTTCCCACATCATCATTAGCCTTACTTCCCTTCAATAACCATAAACAACCCCCCTACCCAAGATATATATTAGCAATCATCTTTCAAACACATGGCCTGCTGATATATATCTGAAGGGTCTCATGACTAATGTTTTACTAGACAGTAGTAAATAACCTTATCTTAACAGCAGCTAGCCCCTCCAAGGTCCTGGAGACCTTGCTTTTAACATGAACAAATTCCTTAGAGACAGACTATCCCTAATCCCCACTAACTAAAAGTACAGAATCAGTTACTCCTCACGATCCCAGTGCAGGTCACTCTGTCCATGAGTCCTGTCCCTGTATTTAATAAGAGCACCTTTTTGCGCCAAAGACGTCTCAAGAATTCTTTCTTGACCATCCACTCCACAACCCCACCTCAAGAATTACTTGCGTTTTATATGAATTAAATATTTCCCATAACCTTATTATATAAGAATCCTGGGGAGAAATTAGATTTTCCATAAAGCAAGTATTGCAAGGAATGCTAAGGAAAAAAATACATTCTAGGACATGTGCCCCTCTTAAACTAATGGCCTAAAATTCATGTCATCAGAAACCCGCAGTCTCTCACAGTTCCTTTGGAGTCAAGAGGACCCTGAAGAAGTCTGCCTCAACAAGAACAAATGCCTTTTTATTATTTTATATTCTGGAGTCACATATAAGAGTTCTGTTATTTAAAACATCTGAAAACCACTGACTCCTGGAACCACAGGGTTCCAAATAAACTACATTCCTTTATAAAAAGCTACATATTGTTTTGAAATCCTATTTTTTCAAATATACTACCTGCTTTTTATTAGGGTTTTAATATCAAGAAAGATACAGAACAAAATATTTTATTATTGTTACTAAAGGGAACAGGCACTGTTTAAAATGTCACTTCAAGGAAAGAAATACAAATGTTTGTGATAAAAAAAGAGGAAAAAGAAAAAAATGTTGCAATAAATAATTAGAAAAACAAGTTGAAAATCCCTTTTAAAGGGAAATGTTTAAATGTTTAACATATTTTGTTTAAAATGAAAAAAAGTAAGTCAAAAGTTTTCCCATTAATTTTCAATAAAAATAGGTGAGTTACAAGCTCTTGCTATTGTCTTAATTGTAATTTTTCATGAGGGGAGAATAACTGCCAGTGGCATTTCTGTGATGGAGATTACACACACACACACACACAATAAGTTAATCTAATATGCATTACCTTGCAGATCATTCATTAACTGACAGTCATTAACTGACTATAAGCTTTTAATAGTGTCATCTGGCAAACACGGTCCAAGTAATCATTTAGTGGTATAATATAGCTATATTTTTAAGAACTTTATTTTAAAGGTGGAATAAAGCACCAAGCACAGGAAATGCTTGTTTGCCAAGAACAGAAATAAGTCATTTTATGTCCACCACAAGCACACCTTGCTATATTACTCACAAGTTTCACATTCAGCCAAGGTCAAAGCATACATTCCCACATCACCTTTGGAAACTTTGTAGCAAGGCTTGGTATAAATTTACCTTCATTTTATGAACAGGTAATTTGTCATTCCTCTTAGAAAAAAAGAAAATGGTTTTTGGAGGTTGATTCTGTGCTATGATACATTTTTAACCTTTACTGGGCCTTCACCAAGCATAGTGCCATTTGGGAAGAAGTAAATGTTCCTGTAGTTTGCACAACACAACCATCATCACTGGCCATTGAATTATCAGACCCAACATCAATGTCCACATATTAAGAAGGAAGCGTAGAAACTGAAGACAATTTATGGTACAATGAAAGGAAAAAAGACAAAAGGAAGAAGGTGAAGAAGGGAGGAATTATAAAATAGAACCTAAGGGGTGCCTGGGTGGCTCAGTTGGTTGAGCACTTCCAATTCTTGATTTTGGCTCAGGTCACGATCTCAGGGTCATGAGATCAATCAGCCCCACAGCAGCTCTGTGCTCAGTGGGGAGTCTGCTTGAGACTCTCTCTCTCTCCTCCTCTCTCTGTCCCTCTCCTATGCATGTGTTCTCTCTCTGTCAAATAAATCTTTAAAAAAAATAGAACTTAAAATGATAGATTAGGAAATTGAAATTAGCTGGGTATTATGGGATCAAATGTGCCCCCCCACCATAATTCATGTATTGATGTTCTAAACCCTAGTACCTTAGACTATAACTATATTTAGAGTAGGTCTTTAAGAAAAGTAATTAAGATAAAATGAGGTCATTAGAGTGGGCCCTAATCCAACAAAATGCATGGTCATAAGAGGGGAATATGACACAGATACACAGGAGGGAAGGCCATGCACAAACATGATGGAAAAGATAACAATCTATAAGCCAAGATGAGAGACCTCAAAAGAAACCAAACATGCCAACACCTTGATCTCAGACTTTGACCCTCCAGAATTGTGAGAAAATAGTTAATTGAGCCACACCCACTCTGTTGCATTGTTTCTGGCAGCCCCACTAATCTAATACACTGCACAATGGAAAGAATACTGAGTATCAATGTAATAGATGTGTTTAATTATAAGACTTATTCAATGGAAAGCTTTCATTGAATTTATTGGGTGTACATAATTAGATGAAATGGAAAGGGCTGTTAATTGGTATTTCTAGTTGACATTTTAAGTCAACTGTTAGCTGATTGTAATAAATTAGACTAAAATATTCATCATAATTTTTCTTCAATGAAAGTGTTAATATCAACTTCATAGACAAAAAGAAAAAGAAACATCATTCAAAAATCAATCAATTAAGTGATTACTGAACAAATTTATGGACAATGTTTCCACTCCTGATATTGAAAATTAGCCGTAAAGACAGGAAAACCTGACTTGAGTCAGCGTGATCATATTGAAAAACTGAATGAGGCATTCTCAGTTCCTTCTTGCATCTAACCTGAAGGTCTTTTATAATTTGCCTGTTTCTAAAATGTAATGAAAAAAACCCACAGAATTAGTAAAATGAAAGGAAATTTTACGTAACAGTGAACCAAACTGTTCATGAGATTGAATTCGTTGTTTTAAATATTGAGCTCTAACTGAAAATTGCTTATTGGTTTATATAATTGAAAGGTCCAAGAGAGGAACTTAGTTGTGGTTTGATCCTGAGGTTTACTAAGCCACCAAATTTCCACCTTGAGTTCACAGTAACTCCTCTGCCTTGTTTCTCCTTCATGTGCCAAATTTGTCTTCTTTGCAGCTTTCCACCTTGTAGCCAAAGTAGGGGCCACTGTTCCCAGCTTTACATTAAGATAACAACTCCAGGTGTGCTCCATGGACCAGCATCAGCAGCATCACCTAGGGGATTGTGAAAAACTCAAATTCTAGGTAATTTGTCAGGTAGTTAGAATAGGTAATTTGTCAATTAGTCAAATCCCTGAATAAGAACTTCTGGGATGGGGCCCCAGAATCTGTCTTAACAAGCCCTCTATCTGATTTTTATAAACACTAAATTTTGAGAAACATTGTTCCAGAACAGTGTTGTCAAACCTTGTTGCCCTTAAATATTCCCTGGGGGAGATTTAAAAATAATATCATGGTCTGAGTCTCATCTCAGAGATTCTAAGTTTGTTGGTCTGAGGTAAAGACCAGGCAATGCTTTTCGGGGAAGTCCTTGCTTTGCATGCAGACTTCACAGTGCAGTGAAATAACACTAATCTCCAACGACATGGCTGAAATTTCAGTTGCCAGTGGCATATTAACTTCCAGTAATGGCATGAAGTGTAGACTTCACTGCTACTTCTTCAGTCCACAGATCTCTATGTAAATAACAAAAGTGCATTAGAGTCAGTGACCAATCACTGCTTTTTTTATAGCATGTCTCTGATTAGTCACTGCACATCTGTTATTCAGTATATGCATAGACAGCAAAGTGTGTCCCTCAGTGATAAACTCATGTGATGTATTACAAAAATGGAGAATCAAAAAAGGAAACTGACAACAAAGATAAAAGGGCAACAAAGAAATCAAAATGATAATAGTAGAAGTGAAATGCAAATCAAATGTAACAGACTTATGAAAGAAATAGCCAGCCACAGGAATGATGACAGTAATCTGTTTGATAGACTCTAGATACAAAGCCAGAGGAACTTAGTAAATGCAGATCTACCAACATAAACTGGGAAAGTGATTGTGAAAAAAAGAATGATGATGTCTCTGAAAAAGTGACATTGGCAAAAAATTTACATTAAAGAAACTCTCAAAGATTCTTCATGGAGTTGAAAGGCCAAAGTATACAATGTTGGAAGTTGATCTAAACCCAGAAAAGAGTATGAAAATTTGCCAACCCATAGAAAAAAATAGAAAAAAATGCACACTTGGTATACAGAAGGCAAGCTCTCTTCTAATTACATTTGGTAAATTTTCTACAAAGAAAGAAAACATCCTCAATATTTATAACATTTTAGGTGCACCTGGGTGGCTCAGTGGGTTAAGCCTCTACCTCTGGCTCAGGTCATGGTCTCAGGATCCTGGGATCTTGCTGCATCGGGCTCTCTGCTCAGAGGAGAGCCTGCTTCCCCCTCTCTCTCTGCCTGCCTCTCTGCCTACTTGTGATCTCTCTCTCTGTGTCAAATAAATAAATAAAATATTTAAAATATATATTTATAACATTTTAAGTTATATGGTCATAAATATTTGTTTTACTTTAAAAATTTTTATTCAACACAAAAGAGAGAGCTTTTTCATATTTTGACAAAAATATTTAAAGATCAGGGAACAACTGTAATTTTTCACTTTGCATGGTTTCAAGTTATAATGGTCATTTCTACAATCCTGTACTACCATGCAAAGTGGTCACTGCCTGTATTTATGAACTCTGATATCTCTAAAGTGCCAATGGAGTTCTGAACCACTATTCAGAGCCTCAGCTCTCAAAATGTGATCCTTGGATATTACCATCAATATCAATAACTTATCATTTATGAGAAATGTGATACATCGGGTTCTACCAACCTAGGTGAGAAGCCTAGTAATTTGTGTTTTATTTAACAAGATTTCCAGATGATTGTGATTCTAATGCATGATAAAGATTAAGACTCCCTCATCTAGAGAATACAAAACTTCCCTTACTGAGACTTGTGTGAAAGCAAGTCTCTTTCAGGGCTTCAGCAACCATCTCGTGTGGTTTAAACCTCAAATGAGGCACTCAACAGCCCTATGTTCATTGTCCTCTTGTCATTAAGAAAGTAAAGAGGAAAGTGACTGCCATCAAGAATCCAAAATATCCACCACACCTCTTTTTAAAAAGCTTTATAAAACATTAAAAGGGAAAGTTTTGATACAAGTTTTAAAATTGAAAGGGAATAAAAATCTAGAAAAGGTATGACTTCTAAGTAGGAATACAAGTTACTGAGAGTCAACAACTACGTTTCATAAAAAATATTTCCTGATTCAACCGAATTGAAAAGTTTAATGTGCATACTGTTAAAGAAAATCTTCCACAGACAATTTACTGATCCAGTAGGTTTGTATTCAATGATCCATGAATCACGTAGTATCTGATCTAGCAGATAGAAAGGAGCTCGGAAGAGTTGTTGTACAAAGCAAGAAATTTTTAAAAACCAAATGCAACAGGAACAAGGAAGTTCTACTGGGTATTTCTCAGGATGACTGTCCTTATACAGAGCAAAGGGTAATCTTAGAGCTGGGTTAGGTACTTCTGTGAGCAGGCAAGCCCTAACTGGTTGACTTAGGCCCTCCTTTTCTGGAAGAGCAGAATATAGAAATTTAAATTTTGGTTTGCTGACATAAGGAGTTGGCATGAGTGACTCCATGCTGGGCCTAATCTGGTTACTTCAACAATGCACACAAAAATATATATTTCTCTTTTTTTATAGTTTAATTCATTCACATTTAATATTGTTATTGATATAATTGGATTTATACCTACCATTTTACTTTTTGTTTTCTCTATGTCTCAAGTCATTTTTTTCTTTTGTTTTTCTTTACTGTGTCTTTTCTCATGAAATTATATAATGTAAGAATTCTAAAAATATATTGATGGATTTGTAATATATAGATGTAATATGTATAACAATAATAGCAGAAAAAGGCATAGGGAGAGTAGAATTATATGAGTAACATTTCTATATCCCACTGGAATTAAGTCAGTATAATTCTGAAGTAGATTTAGTAAATTAATATGTATGTGATAAGCTCTGGAAAAATACATATTTCAAACTAATGAAATGTAATATTGAAATTTGTTTTCCTAAGCACAAATAAAAGATGTTTCATTGTGATCAGACACTAGTATATAAGAAAAGATAAGTTTGACAGGTTCTGTGTACAATTCATATTATATTCACTGAAAATAGTGCAATTATTACTATAGCTTTGACCAGAATTTACAAATAGAATTTCATTTAAGAACATCAGTTCAGGCTTTTCAAGGTTGTTACTGAAGCCATGATCATAAAACTTGTATAAGCTTCAGGACTGTGTTTGAATATTCAAGTAGGCAATTGCTTATGCTAAGTGGGGAATTTTTCTCTCACATACCCTGACCCTTCAGTTTTTATCATCCGTTATCCCATCTGGCTTACTTAGAAGTGTTCTAGCACTTTTTGGAGTATCTATTGGTCCTCTGTATTAAGCTGCTCATGTCAAGGTCAAGAAGAACTAAAGAATGAATAATTCACAAACCAACAACCATCTTTTTCATTGGGAAAACTACTTAAATTATATTAAAGCTACTCTTAACTTTATCACAGTCACAAAACAAACAAACAAACAAACAAACAAAAACTGTACCTGAGTATATTTTCTGAATGTGAAACAAAAGATTTGTAAAGCGTAAATAGTTTTGTTTCTTGATAGTTATGATGCAGGTACAGTGTATAATTAATGTAATTGTCACAAAATATTGCTCATTAGCTTCAGTTTTTAAAAAACTAGCATAAAAAATAGGAGCATTCATTCCACTTTACGACAGAGTACAGTTAGATTCTTAGTCATTATAAACATAATGAACATTATATGGACTAATATATAAGGACTTAGCTTCCCATCCAAGATGGAGTAACAAGACAGGAGTTACCCCTGATTGAAAACAACTTAAAAACAGGGCTTGATGTAAAAAATGACGGTTTCCTGGGGCGCCTGGGTGGCTCAGTCGATTAAAGCCTCTGCCTTCGGCTCAGGTCATGATTCCAGGGTCCTGGGCTTGAGCCCCGCATTGGGCTTTCTGCTCAGCGGCGAGCCTGCTTCCCCCCTCTCACTCTGCCTGCCTCTCTGCCTACTTGTGATCTCTCTCTGTCAAATAAATAAATATTTTTTTTAAAAAATGATGGTTTCCTGTTTTGGATATCCAAACATTGGATATTTGTTTGGATATCAGTGTTCCCTAAGAGTGAGAAAACAAAGAAGAGAGCTCTATGATTTTCCAGCTCACTGCTTGCAAAGGGTTCCCAAAGTGTAGCACTTGCATGAGAACTCAGGTGGAGCTCAGCAGTCTCAAAAGTTTGAGAAGGTGAAGCTGAGAGTCCAGGGAATCAAAGACAGCTGGAGCTCACCTAACAGAGCTATCAGGGAAGAGAGAGCTGTGCGTGAGAAGAGCCAGTGTTGGATACCTGCAGGGGCGCCCCCTTGAGTCAGCCGCTTCCTCCTAATGAATCGGCACAGGCATGCGAACGACCCCAACCTGGGAAAGGATCCACCTGAAAGATTTCTTAGAAGTTTACACAGGGAAGGTAATAGCTCATGTTCCTGCAAGCAAGAGCGGAAGACTTCATAAATCTGGGGCATCGGTTGGAGTACTCAGAAAGGTACTGTCTCACTTCTCAGCGAATATTATCTCTAAAAGCCATTCTGGTCCCTTCTGAGAAAACTTTAAGAACTAAATTTGATCAAACTACTTCCAAGCACTTTAACTACATCTCAGAATAGAGCTCAGGAATACAATTTTTTCCCTTCTTCTTCCCCAATTTCTATACTGTATATAATTGGCCTCTTGAAGTTATCTCATAGTTCACTGATGTTCTTTTCATTATTTATTTCGTCTTTTTTTTTCTCTCTATGTTTCTTTGGGTAGTTTATATTTCTACGTATGTCTTCAGGTAAATTAATTTTGGTTTTTGCTGTATCTAATTTGCTATTAATAACACCCTGTAAATTTTTAATAGAATTGTACTTTTCATCTCAAAATTTCAATTTGGGTCTTTTTAGTATCTTCTATATCTCACCTTAAAGTTTTCAGTCTTTCATCACCTTTTAGAATATATATGATATTTTTATAACTCTTTCATGTCCTTGACTAGTAATTCTATCATCTATATTATTTCTATATTATCTATATTATCTATACTAGTAATTCTATCATCTATATTAATTCTATCATCTATATTATTTCATAATTCATATCTATTTGTTGTTGTTTTCTCTTATTATAGAGAAAAATTTGCCTGTTCCTATGCATGCATGGTAACTTTTAATTAGATGCCAGACTTTGTGACTGTCATTGTGTTACTTGTTGGATATTTTTGAATTCCTGTAAATAAAAAGTAGTGGATATTTTTTTTCAAATTTGATAAAAGCTATAAACCTTCAAATCCAAAAAGCTCAACAAATCCCAAGCACAAGAAACATGAAGAGAACTACAACAAGACACATCACAATAAGATTGTTTAAAATCAATGATACAGAGAAAATCTTAAAAGCATCTAGAGAAAAGGGAAACATTTCATATAGAGGAACAAGGATCAGAAAGCAAACTTGTCACACAAAACTCCGCAGCCATTTATTACAAGAAATGGTAGTCAGTTAAAGTCAGTTAAAGAAAGACAAATACTATATGATTTCACTCATATGTGGAACTTAAGAAATGAAACAGTTGAATGTAAGGACAAAAAAGACAGAGAAAGAAACCAAGAAAAAGATTCTTAACTGTGGAGAACAAAGTAAGGGTTGCTGGACGGGAGGTAGGTAAGAGGATGGGTTTAATAGGTGACAGGGATTAAGGGGGTACTTATGATGAGCACTGGGTGTTGTATGGAAGTGCTGATCACTGTGTTGTACATCTGAAACTAATATTACACTGTATGTGAACTAACTGGAATTTAAATAGAAAGTTGAAGAAAAATAAATGAAATGATAAAGGAGGTCTTTTAAGCAGAAGGGAAATGATACTAGATGAAATCTGCATCTGAATAAGGGAATGAAAAAAACCAGAAATAATAAAAATATGGGTAAATTAAAAGATTTTACTTTCATTTTAAATACTCCTTTGAGCAGGCAGCAACCTCTTTGACGTCAACCGCAGCAACTTCTTCCTAGGAACATCGCCAAAGCAACAGAAGCAAGGGCAAAAATGAACTACTGGGATTTCATCAAGATCAAAAGCTTTTGCACAGCAAAGGAAACAGTTAACAAAACCAAAAGACAACTGACAGAATGGGAGAAGATATTTGCAAATGACGTATCAGATAAAGGGCTAGTATCCAAAATCTATAAAGAGCTTATCAAACTCAATACCCAAAGAACAAATAATCCAGTCAAGAAATGGGCAGAGGACATGAACAGACATTTCTGCAAAGAAGACATCCAGATGGCCAACAAACACATGAAAAAGTGCTCCACATCACTCGGCATCAGGGAAATACAAATCAAAACCACAATGAGATACCACCTCACACCAGTCAGAATGGCTAAAATTAACAAGTCAAGAAATGACAGATGGTGGCGAGGATGAGGAGAGAGGGGAACCCTCCTACACTGCTGGTGGGAATGCAAGCTGGTGCAACCACTCTGGAAAACAGTGTGGAGGTTCCTCAAAAAACTGAAAATAGAGCTACCCTATGACCCAGCAATTGCACTACTGGGTATATATCCTAAAGATACAAACGTGGTGCTCCAAAGGGGCACGTGCACCCAAATGTTTATAGCAGCAATGTCCACAATAGCCAAACTGTGGAAAGAGCCTAGATGTCCATCAACAGATGAATGGATAAAGAAGAAGTGGTATATACACACAATGGAATACTATGCAGCCATCAAAAGAAATGAAGTCTTGCCATTTGCGATGACATGGATGGAACTAGAGGGTATCATGCTTAGCGAAATAAGTCAATCGGAGAAAGACAACTATCATATGATCTCTTTGATATGAGGAAGTGGAGATGCAATGTGGGGGGGTTGGAGGGAGGTAGGAAAAGGAAAAATGAAAGAAGATGGGATTGGGAAGGAGACAAACTATTTTAGATTCAATGTCAAAAAACAAACTGAGGGTTGCTGGGGGGAGGGGGGACGGGAGAGGGTGGTGGGGATATGGACATTGGGGAGGGTATGTGCTATGATGAGTGCTGTGAAATGTGTAAACCTGGTGATTCACAGACCTGTACCCCTGGGGATAAAAATACATTATATGTTTATTAAAATAATAAATAAATAAAATAAATACTCCTTTGAAATAGAAATGATTAAGACAGATATATTAACAATGCGTCACAGTCACAGTTGCATAAGTAAAAATAATAGTACAAAGGCAGGAAAAAAAGAAATCTAATTATGCCATTGTAAGATTTCATATGTAAAATGTTAATATTACTTGAAAGGATACTGGTATAAGGTAAAGATTTATTTTATAAACCCTAATGCAACCACTAAGACACACAGCAAAGAGTAATAGCCCAAAGCCAACGAAGAAGATAGAATCTTTAAAAATACTTCGTTAATATGAAAAAAAAGAGGAAAATGGTAACAAAGAACAAGATGAAACAAATGTAAGTATAAAAACGAATGTCAAGATAATAACTTTAACCACAATCAAATCAATAACCAAATTTAATTTAAATAATTTAAATACCCCCTTTAGGGACTCCTGGGTGGCTCAGTCAGTTAAGCATCTACCTTTGGCTCAGCCCATGATCCCAGAATCCTGGGACTGAGTCCCTCATTGGGTTTCTTGCTCAGTGGGGAGTGCGCTTCTCCCTCTGCTTGCCACTCCCCCTGCTTGCTCAGTTTCTCTCTCTCTGACAAATAAATAAATAAAATCTTTTTAAAATACCCCCCTTAAAAAAAAAAAAAGAGCATAGATATTGAGTAAGAACTATATGCTGCCTACAGGAAAACCATTTTGAGTATCAAGATAAAAAGATATATCATACTAACTCTAATCAGAAGAAAGCTGGAGTAGCTGTGTTAATATCAACATAGATTTCAGAGAAACAAATATTGCCAGAGATAAAGAGAATCATTACATAATGATGTGCCAATTATCAAAAGATATAATAGTCTTAAATAATTTTCACTTAATAACAGAATTTCAAAATAGGAGAAGGAAAAATTGACAGAGCAGGAGAAAAAAAACCACAAATCCACAAATTTAGTTGGAAATTTCAACATCTCCCTCATAATAATTGATAGAATAATTGATGTACAATAAGAATACAAAAAACTTGAAAACACTATAACCCAAATGACCTAAATGATCTTTACAAAAACACCTCACACAATAGCAGAATACATATTGTTTTCAAATGCACAAGGAACATTCACTGAAACTGACCATATACTGGGCTACAAAATAGGCACTAATACATATAATAGGATTAAATTAATAAATATTATTTTCACTTACCACAGTGGAATTAAATTAGAAAGAAATCAATAAGAGAATGATATCTGGAAAATCCCAAATATTTGGAAATTAACCTATGTTTCAAAGAAGAAAGCAAGAGAGAAATCAGAAACTACATTGAACAGAATGAAACACAATATAGCATAATTGGTGGAATGAGCTAATGTGATATTTAGAGGGCAAGTGTTCTACAGGCCTATTTTAGAAAAGAAAATGTCTCAACTCAGAAAGCTCAGCTTCCAATATATGGAACTAGAAAATGAAGAGCAAATCAAACCAAGTAAGCAAAGAAGGGAAAACAATAAATACAGGACAGGTATCCATGAAACAGAAAGTCAGACAATAACATAATAAGTTAATGAAACAAAAAGCTGTGTTTCCAAGAAAATCAATAAAAATGATAGCCTCTAAGCAAACTGACCAAGAGAAGAAACAAATTACCAGTACTAGAAATGAGAACAGTATCATGATTTCAGATTATACAGATATTAAAAGGGTAATAAGAAACATCAATAACTCTGTGATAATAAATTCAGCAACTTAGATAAAATGGGTAAACTTCAAACTAAAAAAATAAACCTCTGAAATTCAATAATATGAATAATTTCATATCTTTTAAAGGAAGGGAATCTGGAGTTTACCAAAAAAAGAACTTCATGCACAGATGGTTTCAGTGACAACATTTACTTAAAATTTGTGGAAAAAATTATACTGAATCTTCACAAACTGTTCCAGGAAAATTGAAGAGGATATTATACTCCACAGTTCATTTTATGAGGCTAGTGTTAAACCAAACCAAAACCACCCAAAAACATTACAAAAAAGAAACAAAAACTATAGATGAGTATTCTTCATAAACATATATAAAACAACTTTAACAAAATTTTGGCAAATCAATCCAAGAATATATAAAAGGGTAATACATCATGACCATGTGGAGATTATCCAAGGAATTTGACATTGGTTCCACATTTGAAAACCCTATCAGTGTTGCACTATATTAACAGACTAAACAACAACAGCTGAATGTCTCAATAAAGGCAAAAATTTTTTTTGATAAAATTTAACATTTATTCTTGATAAACACTTAGAAAACTAGGAATAGAATAGAATATTGTCAAACCTAGTAAAGGACATTTTGAAAAACCTACAGTTAATACCATATTTTATAATGAAAGACTAAAGTACTTACGTGGCTTGGTCATTTAAGTGACTGATTATTGATTTTGGGTCAAGTCATGATCTCAGGGTCATAAAATTGAGTCCCACTTGGGCTCCATACTGAGCATGGAGCCTGCTTAAAATTCTCTCTCTCCATCTGACCCTCTTCTCCCCCACTCATGTGTCTGTACTCTCTCTCTCTAAAGTAATAATAACAATAGTTATGATGATGATGATGATGATGAAGAAAGACTGAAAAATTTCACCCTAACATCAGGATCAAATCTAAGATGCTTGCTCTCGGCACTTTTATTTAACATTATATTGGAAATTCTGGCCATGGAATAAAGAAAAAAAAAGACAATAGAAAATAATATAATGTCTGCAGATCAAAGAAAATAAAATTGCCCCCTTTATTCACACGCAGATGCATGATCATCATTTAAAAAAAAATAAAAACAAAGCAAAACCTTGTGAAATCTGCGAAAAATGCTTCTAGAATTAATTAGTTTAGCCATGTTGTAATATGTAAACTTAATATCAAAATTAATTATATTCCATTTACTAGTAATGACCACAAATGGAAATTGAAATTAAAGTGACATTAATAACAACTTCAAATATATGACATTAGTAGTTACACACTTTACAAAAATATGTGCAGGTTGTATAAACTAAAAACTAAAAACAATTGCTGAGAGAAATTAAAGACTTAAAAAAATATAGAGATATACAATGTTCATCAGGTCAACTCTTCCCAGGTTAATCAATAAATTCAACACAATGCCTGTCAAAATCCCAGTGGTCTTTGACAATCTCTTTCTAAACTTTCTATGTAAATGCAAAGGTCTTAGAACAGCCAAACAGCTTCAAAAAAGAAAAATAAAGTTAGAGGACTTATTCTACCTCATATCAAGCATTATTATAAACCAACAGTAAGATACTGGTTTAAAGATATGCAATAAGATCAATAGACTAGAATAAAGTCCAGAAATAAACTCACACATATGAGCAACTAATTTACAGGGTGCTAAAACAATTATATAGCCATATGAAAAAAACTATAAAACTTGACCATTACCTTATACCATGTAACAATTTTTAATTCAAAATATATCCAGTCCTTAATCAATTATAAGACATCCCAAAGAAAACATAGGAGAAATACATACCCTTTGGTTTGCCAAAGATTTCTTAACTACAGCATGAAAAACACATTCCATAAAAGAAAAAAACTGATAAATTGGATTTTTTTCAAAATTAAAAATTAAGACTTTTGAAAGATTGTTTAATGAATGAAGAACATACTAACCTTTACAAATTGTACACTTTAAATATTTGCAGTTTATTGTGTGCCAATTATACCTAAATAAAACAGCTTTTTAAAAACTAAGGCAGAATAAAGTGTGCACACCTTAAAAAAAAAAAAACTAAGGCAGAATTTTGAGAACATACTTACTAACAATTTGTCTGACAACGGATTTGTATCTATAACATACAAATAAATTCATTAATAAGATGAGCAACCCCCAACCACCAAAGAAAGAAAGAAAGAAAAAAAAGAGAGAAAGGAAGAAAGACCCACAAAATCTGGAGACTCTTCAAGAAGATATATGGATGCAAAGAGGCATATGAAAAAAATGATTAACATTAGTCTTTAAGGAAATGAAGACTAAATCTTCCAAACCTAAATTAGAAAAGTTAATCATATCAAATATTGGCAAAACTTTGCAGAAACTGGGAACTCATATGGATGACAAAGGAGAATGTAAAATGGTCTATCTGCTTGGGAAAAATATTTTGGTTGTTTTAAAAAATTGACCATATACCCCCCCATATAACACAGACCTTTCACTACAAGGAATTACCCAACAGAAATAAAAGCATATATTTATACAGACATTTACCTGAATATTCATAATAGCTTTGTTTGTATAGCCCAAAACTGAAAACACCACAAATATTTATGAATATGAGAATGGTAAATAAATCATCGTATGGGATGGAATATTACTTAGCAATAAAAAAATAAATTATTTGTATACTCAGCAATATAAATACATGTCAAAATAATTGTGCTGAGGGAAAGATACCAGACCAATTTTGTATAATACATTATTCCATTTATATTAAATTTTATGATAGACAACTAATGTATAGTGACATAGCTGTGATTCACAGCTGTGATTGCAAGGATTCTATGAGAAAAGATTTCAAAGGAGCACCAGGAAACTTTTGGGGGTAAGGTTATTTATTATCTTGATTGTGGTGATGGTCTAATAAATGTACACACATATACAAAGATTACCAAATTGTACACTTTATATGCAGTTTGTTGTATGTCACTTTTACCTCAATTGAAATGTCACTAACTACTTAGAGAGATAGAAACAGAAAAATAGAGCAAGAAAATTAATATTGACTCATTAATTGGCACATATTTTTAATACTATACTAACTCTCAGTTTTCTGCTATTTGCTATATTTTCACAACTAACAACTGAATTTACATCTTAGATCTAATTTATATGAAGATTATTTACCATACACCCTTAAGTTTTGTGATTTTTTTTCATAAATTGGTAGCAAACTAAGAAGGTATAAAATAGTACTAATGTCAAAAATAATTTTCAAATGCTTTAAGGATAAATTTTCTTGCTTTATTTCTTGAATCTCCTGACTTATTTAGAATAATTGGCAAATTAAAAATATAATTCTGAAATAAAAGACTAACATTTTAGTAAATATTATCAGCCCTCACACAGTTTCAGGAAAATATATGGATAAAATTGGTAATTCTGTATTTAGGTGAAGATAAGTTAAATAAGAATTATTGAACATCTAACTGATCCACAGATAGTTAAAATATTAGAAAAATGTTTTATGATGTTCAATTTTTTTTCTTAAAATATTACCTAATAGACATGCAATATATCATTCTATTCTCTTTCAGATAGACAATGACTGAATTTCAAAAAATAAATCCAAAAGTTCCAATATTTCATCATCTGCAAAATAAGAAGAAATGTAAATAAGAGAAGAAAGGAAACTAACCAATAGTGAGCGTTCATGTGCCAGGAACCATGCAAGGTTCTATACATACAATGCTTCATATAATCGATAGAATCAATCCAGAGTTTAACGAACAGTTTCCAATTTAATAACAAAGCTTTAGTCTGGAACACTGGTCATGTTCCAAGACCCAGTGACAAAAGAATAACTGTTGTTGTTGTTGTTGTTGTTGTTTTCCTCTCCCTCACGTCAATGCCTAGCGTAATGCCAGATTTACTTTGGATGCTCAATAAAGTTTTCCTTGATGAATGCAAGCATTGTCCACTTATCCCCACTTTTGTTTTCCAATAAGAACATGAGAGTGAGTGACAGAAAATGTGTGTCTATAGAATAATGACCGTTAAGAGAGAAGTCTAAGTGGAAAGTGGATGGCTACAAAAGCAAAGACTCTTAAAGCCAGAATCACTGTGGAAAGAGTCCATGCTCTAGGGTCAAATCAAAAAGAATTTGATTTTGTCGGGACACCCACAATGTGTCAGCTCAGTGACAGCTCACATTAATCGAGCTCGTGAGAGACTCACCTATAAAACAGATGGCTAATGTATTAATTCAAGTGAGCGAGAACTTCCAAAGGTCATGAATATTCTTGTCAGCTGGTCAGTACATCCTGACCACAGTAATAAAGTCTTTACGGAGAGCAAGGATGATCAGAATATTGCTTGGTGAGCAAGGGCAATTAGGAAGATGGTTGTTAACAGTTAGTGTTACCAGATTGTGACCGTCGCAGGCAGCCATCGGAAATATACGTCCCTCTCCCTGGACAGTCCTGAAATTACTCTGATGTATTCTTGCTCCTTTTATGATCCTTTTTGTGAACTCTATGCCGAACTTCTACCTTCACTTAACATATCCTTAGTTCTCTTTCAAAATGCCAAAATAACACAGAGTAGATTATGTCTTTTTTTACATCAATTGTATTTTGGTAGTGCCTCCCTCCCTCAGTTTATACCCTAAGTTACTTGACTAAATTTCAGCAATATCTTTCTTATTTTGATTTCATTTAGGGAAGTATTTTTCCCATGACTATGAACTATGTCTCAGCATGGAGTTGTTGGTTATTATTTTTGCAGATAAGTGATTTCATATATTATAGATTTAACTTTATCTTAAATTATGAAATTATGAGAAGCAATTTACCATAACCAAGTGTGTGTAGTACACATTTTTAATAAAGCAAATGGTTTGAAATGTCCAAGAATATAAATGAGGAAAATTGAGTAGAACAGTTTATGCATTGAGCCATATTTTTATTTTTTATTTTTTGAGCCATATTTTTAAATAAACATAATCTATATACCTACACTTAGTACACATAGTTAAGAAATGAAATATATGTCATGACTTTGAATACTTCTACTAAACACTTTGAGAGTATGCAGACCCAGCAATTTTTTTTGCAAAGAATAACCAACAAATTACCACAGCTATTTATTTTGATGTTTAAAATTTTTACTTACTAACATTAGCCCATAAAAATGGCACCTCTGTTGAGTAATGTGTTATTTTTGCTGCCTTTAAAAATTATCTTCATATAGAAATACCAGGTTTGTTAACAAGATACACTCCTCTTTCTCTAGCTCTGAAACTGAAACATTAACAAATTTGGAGGTTGGATGAAAATATTTGTATTATTAATAACTTTCAGACATTAATTTCTAATTGACAAAAATTCTTTTTATGAGAAAAGTAAGTAATGCTTATGCTTACACTCTCTCCATCACCATAAAATATTGCACAGGTTGTTGGAAATACGATTATTCTAGTCAACTACACAGGCTGTGTTTCCCTTCCAATTACCCTTCCCTAGAAGTAAATTACTTAAGCACCCCTCTCTAGGCTGTGATTGTTCTTCAGTCAGCTTTCACTCCAATTATTTTCAACCAGGGCTATTACTTAGGTTGTGTAGGTTATGTTCTCCCTAAGGGCACTCATGTTAAAGGTTGAATCGCATCTGAAATCCAGCTTATCCTCTGCTAACTAAGCCATGTAACCTGACTGGGGGCTCTGTCTGTCCTGAGGAAAAGACATCACTTTCCAAAGGTATCCTAAGGACTGGTGGAAGCCTGTTACATACTACCCAACTATTCAAAGTCTACATTTATGATCATCTTTGCTTTATTTCAACATATTTTCTTCTAATATGTCAATCCAACCTAAACCAAAATACTGATTGATTATATATGTAGCCGGCAGGCATATGTAGAAATAGAAACTTGTATTTATTTTTATTTTATTTGTCAGCTTTACTTAGTATGACTAAAATAATTACTATGTATTATTATCCAGATAGAAGTGCGAATTACAATAACCATCTTTAGGAAATGATTTAGCAGTACTTATTAAAATTTTAACTATGTATTCCATTTGACCTAGTAATCCACTTTTAAAAATATGTCCTTCAGACAATGTATTAGACTGTATATACAAAGACGTTCACTGAAGGTATAGCTTATTTTGAATAAAAAACTGATAGTAATCTAGCACCTCATATTCCAAGATATGGAATATCATAAGACCTATTTTCAAAATATGAACTACATCTGTAAATAGTGACCTAGTAAAATATATAAAATATAAATTGCTGGATATTGATTTCATTCTGTTAAAAAATGAGGGGTCTGTTGTGTATCAGTTTCTCATGATGTCAAGTCCACTTGCTTATGGCTTCAGGGATGCTGTTTTGATACAAGGTGAATTTGTTTACATTGGGGAGGCCGTGTTGGGATGCTGTTGTCAAAACGACTGTGCTACTGAGTGCTTATCAGTATGAACATATGGAGGCATATGAACACATGACTATGACATAATGGACATGTAAACTCTGAATACCAAGAATTTGTAGAATTTCCAGCAAGTATTAGGGCTGGCAAGGTCACTCTTTGCTGTTCTAAATGATCTCCAAAGACCCTGGGACTTTAGCTCCTGTTTGTGACAATGTAGCTCTGTATGGCAGTGGGGGAAACTGCAGCAGCTCTATGAAGATCATCTTGCCCCCCAACATAGGCAACTTTGTTCTGCCAGCACTGGATACTAGTGCCAAGAGACTTTGGATTTGCACTGGCAGCTGGACATCAGCGTATGCTGTCTAAGCCGACTCTTCAGAGAACCAGCTAGTAGAAGGTATTCTTCAACTGAATTTGGACTTTATTTCTTTCATTTTCCCTTTGCCTGAAACAATAATACAAGTTATCTATCATCGGTTGGGAGTATGTTATTTTCTATTGGCTTATTAAGAGACATCATCCTGTATGTTATTGACTTGTAAAATATTATTATAAATCATAATATCTCTGTAAGCCTGTATTAGATAGATTATTGGCAAAGACCGTCTCCAATCATAATCTGCTATAAACAAAACAAATGTGAGTAAATATATACAGATATATCTATATGCATACATATGTTTTATGGATTTAGTGAAAGGTAAAATAGTATACACATCAAATTGTTAATATAATAATTCACAAGGGTAGATCGGGGCCAAGGATGTAAAATTATTAATTGTTTTTATCAACTGTCTTCTGTATTGACCAATTTGTTGCAATATGTAGCATTTTTGCCTTTTTAAGTTAAAAAGAGCAAAAAACTAGTAAATTCAAATATTGTATCCTTTGGGTTTTCATTTTCTTTTTTGTTTTTTAAAGATTTTATTCATTTATTTGTCAGAGAGAGAGAGAGCACAAGCAGGAGGAGCAGCAATCAGAGGGAGAAGCAGTCTCCCCGGTCAGCACAGAGCCCGATGTCAGACTCGATCCGGGATCGTGACCTGAGCCAAAGGCAGACACTTAACTGACTGAGCCACCTGGGCATCCCTGGGTTTTCATTTTCATTTCAATTCCATCAATTTTCATTTCCCATTCATATGTTCTATGAGTATTCTTTGGTACCACATTTTAATGACAGCTCAAAATCTTGCTAAACCTCTTTATTGATCATCCTGAATCTACTCCCAATATACACATAGTTCTAAAGTTTTTGTTGTTTTACTGATTTGGAGATAGAGATTGTTTCTCTGATTTTTCAGTGCTATTTTCTACTTATTCTATCTCAACTCATCAAGATGTACCTACTCATTTTCTAGATATTAGTCATTCATAAACCCAAAAACAGATTGAAAGAGGGACCAGGTCTGCTTGACCAACATTAATACAATACCTTGTGTATACCTACAGAAAATATTCTTATGATCATTTCCCCAAGAAACTTAAAACAATTTTCTTGGGTAATTGTGCGTTGGAGAGAAGAAAATACTCAGGAATTGTTGATGGCTGTTAGATACGAGACCTAAACTGATATTAATAATAGGGAACTTAAAAGGGCCATCTTGTCTCTCAAGTTTGCAGGGCTCTTAGAGAATAAGCATTAAGATACATGTGTTCCAGAAGGTTGTAGATAAACTCCCTAACAATTCAAAGTGAAGCAACGTCTGTGGAAGTTGTGGTTGCCCAGTGATCTGAAGAATGCCAGGACATACATTCTAAGGAAAGGACAAATTGCTTCAACTGTCATCCCCTTCAATTAATAAAGAATTGTGCTTTAGGGGTCTCTGTGGATATTGGTGACTGCAGATAGTGTACTCAGAAATAATCTTCAGTCAGGATAGACTCCAGAGATTCTGGAGTAAGACCATACCTTCTGAAGAAGAAAGCTATTTTCCAAATGCAAAGATGTTCTGAAATGTTACTGAGCGCTTGACTACAAGGCATCAATAACTATATGATTAGAGCTTCCCAATGATGTAGTTTTGAAATGTGGGTGAGGTTGGTGGGGTCCAGAGCCAACAACCAACAAAAAGTTCTTGAAGACGTCTTTGGGGCAAAATGGTGGTTTTATTAAAGCATAGGAGCAGTATCTGTTGGCAGAAAGAGTTGTTGTGCCAGGATTGTGAGGGATGGCTGATTATATACTTGGGAGGTGGGAGTAAGGAAAAAGGGAGGTTTTCAAAAGAATGTTCATATGCTAAAGAGGACCTACGAGGTACTGGAGGCCTTGTCATTCAAGTTAAGGTTGTTTTTCCCTCTAGTAGGGCATTAACATTAAGACAGTTGGGAGCTTCCCAGAGGAATGTTACACTCTGCCTGCCTCAAGTATTTGTCAATAGGCTGCAGTGAAGACATATAATTTTTTCTACATTTCCTTCTAGAAGTTAGGTTGTTGATAACAATACTTTTTCTTATCAATCACTAAGACATTTGTAAATTAAGGGAGACTCGTAATTTACAGGACTTGTAGGACTGTAATCTTTACAAATTAACCATTTGTTTTTCCTTCCCTTAGCTTTAGGGCAGCCAGGAGTGCCTGAGGAATGACACACATATCATGATATCATGTGAATGGGGGGTGGGGGGGAGGTCAGCTTGTGCTTCATCCTCAGCTTACCTTCTATTCCCTCATCACTGACATGATCCAAAATCATAAAAGAAGGCATCTATTTTGTAGGAGAAAAGGGACATTTGGGATTGGACTTGAGTTTATTCAGAAGGTATAAAGTAATTACCTAAAAAGGTGGCCTGCATTTTCATGAAGATAGATCACAAGAAAGTCTTGGAAAGAGACATAGGGATGAACCTATGACAGTAGACAGAGAACATGCAAATCTTTGTGTACCATGTTAATACCCATTAGAAAGCATCTATCACACATTAAAAAGTCACTGAACAACTAGATGGATAGGAATACTTGTCCTTTATATGAAAGCCAGCCTTTGTTCTCTGTAATCCCAGTGTTGATACAATAGTCAAAAGATGGAGAAGACATAGTAATAGGAATCAAGTCATAGACCCAACAATTGTGCTCCTCACCAAGGCGAATCTAGCTATAGCTACCACTGAAGCCCCATCTGCAAAAACTGACGGTGAACCCTTAGACAATGAATTCCTGGAGAAGTCCAGAGTGACTTTTTGGATGTGGATTATTTCAGAACCCTTCCATTCTGTATAGGATGGCTATTTAGTCATAGTAGAAATCAATCTAATTATGGTTTGTCTTTCCTGCCCCTAACGCCCCAACTAATATCCTCATCTAAAGGTTTACAGATGCTTAATTTATTGTCATGCTATCTCCCACCATATTGTCTCAGATTAAGGCACCCATTTTAAAACAAAGGAGTTGCAACAATAGGTGCATGCCTTTTGGGTCTATTTGTCTTTATATTGTTTCACCCAGAAGCATCCTATGTGATAGAACAATGAATGTTTGGTTAAAGTTTCAACTAAAGTGACAGCTTAGAGACAGCCCTTGGCCTTGTCCTCCATGATGAGTATATATTCCTGACCAACCACAAACACAGAGGGCTATGTCCCAAGCAGCTAGAATTTATGGTCCAGAACCAAGGGAAAGAAATATGATTGGTAACTCTTGCCATCATTTCCTATATCTCAAATGCTGAATTTTCCTTTTTGTCTCTGCAATCCTATATTTTACCTGAACTCTGTCCTAGTTCTCAGACTCTATCCCGACACTGGATTCTTGATTGAATCAACAGGCAAAGAAAGGAATCATTAAAATTGATGGCTAATCAGTTTTGATTTCTATGAGGACCCACAGTTGCTGCTAAAAATGATGGAAGGTAAGAGTATTTATGGTATCCAGGGTCTTCATTAGAGTGATTCTTGATGCTTCTATGCCCAGAAATAATGTTTAGAGGGCTGTTAAAGAAACTATTGTTCAACAAAGGTGAGTCAACTAAGAGCTCAGAATATTGAGAGATGAAGGTCTGAGTCTCCACGCAAGGACAGCAACACGTACTGGCTCAAGAGCTGTGTGAAGGTAAGGCATATCCACCATCAGCAGTGGAAAAGGCAGATGAGTAAAAGCAGTTAGTTTCAGGATGAGCTAGAACAAGGGGGATTGCAGCTTTTGTGCTAATCTTCTTTAATTAAGTATTTGTAAATAAGGCTGCTGGCTACCACCTGGAATGAGACTTTAGGTGATAGATTGGAACTAAGGAAGGGCATAAACGTATCTTAATCGTGGAATATATGTATGATATTGCACATGTTTAAGAATCATTTCAAAATCAAACCCTCTTGCCTTATCTATTAATCTAGATACTGCTACAGCAACTATTTCACTCTGGCTTCCATTTTCTTTACACAGATACAAACTGACAGTGCTCTGCACCAGTCCTGAGCTTCTGGATGGCTTAATTATTGCCCTGGGGCCTCTCTGAGACTGAGTTGTGGCCACCTATGGGAACCTGCTCGGAAATTACCTAGAACCCAAATGTATGGAACAGATAATGCCCTGTGGGGAATAATCTTGATCTTGGGTGGCCTCTAGGCTGGAAACTTTGCCTCTAAAAAAGAATGCTGCTCTGTCAACACCTTGATTTTTGCCCCAGTGACACTTATGTCAAAACTGACTTCCAGAACTAGAAGACAATACATTTGTGGTGATTTAAACCACTACTTTTATGGGAATTTTTTCCAGCAGTAGGAAAATCATATGCCACTTGACCCACTTTCTTTACTGATCATTCTTCCCTGACCTTTTCTCCTCAATAAGACTGCACTTACCTTCTGTTGGTCTCCATGTCTTCACCTCATTGTCAGGGTGATATTTCAGGCACTACAACCTAATATTCCTGACCTTTCACAATGTAAATCCTATCCACTTTTCTATCTTTACTCCTTCAGCTCCTTAAATTTCAACACCCAACTGAACAGACCTGGCAATGTATTCATCAATTACATCTTTAGAATGTGTACTTCTTAGGGCTTTTTCTCTTTTTTGCACTCATGATCAATGTGCATTTCCCACCATGAATAGTATCTGGACATAGGAGAAACTAAATTAAGTCTTATTAAAGAGAAAATATGAATAATTTCTTCTGCTATAGTTTAAAGTACTCTCTATGCCTAATTCCCTGCCTCTTAATCACTGTGTATTAAAATGTTAGCAAAACTTTAAGATTCAATACAAATTCAATCTTGTCCATGAAACCTTGTACCCTGAACTGATGTTTTCCTTCTTCTGAGAGTTAATAGTATTTATTTCCAACATTACAAAACAATATTATCCACATATTGCTATGGATCCATAGGTCTTTCTTGTCACCACAATTAAATTTAAAACCTCTGTTGTGTATCTATATAAGGAAGAACACATGGATCCTGACATCAAGGAATTTATCCTTAAACTTTATAGCAGCACTGGGGAATGAATTAACTGTGCTCTTAGTTTGGAATCAGAAGATAGAAGTTCTAATTCTACCACTACCAGATATGAGGTTTGGACCAGTCACCTAATTTTTCTTGGCTGTGTTGCTCATACATTAAAAAATATATATATATTAAATTAGACCAGTAGTTTTCAAACCAATTCCTTTCCACAAATAAAATCATGCATAGGAGACCTAGAGGCAAATTAGGTAAATAAAAAAATGATCCTGGGAGAAGCAGGGAGAAGGCTCAGATCCCAGTCAAGTCAGGCCTTCCAACCCTTTCCCCTCAGTAGTGCTAGAAGGGACTCCCCCTATTCTTGGATTCACAGATCATGAACAGTGCACATCAGTGGATAATGTGATCAAGATGCTACCTCCAAACCCTGTAAATCTAAAAATCCATACAATACTATTCTTTTGGAATTTGTTTAAAAAATTACTACTTTATTTAACAAGTAGTTTATCTTTTAAAATTCTGCTTCTAAAGTGACAATTCTATAGTCCTAATATTTTTCCTTTTCCTTAAATTTTGGCACATATCTTGGTTCATCTTATGACATTATCACAAAATTTCTAAGAAAACCATAATTGTAAATGTCAGAATTAACCAGAGGAACCGATCCAGTAGGAAACATATAAATGTATTTTACAGAGAATCGGTTTATGCCATTGTGGGACATGGCTACATAAGTCCAAACCCATAGGGCAGGCAGTCAAGAAGGGAAGATTGCAGGTTACAAGCAAAGTGGAAATCTTCAGACAGAGATGATTAAGGTTGCTGCCCATAGCCAGCAGAGGACTCTTAACTAGACAGAGACACAATTCTGGCAATTCTTTATACTTGCCTCCTCCCCCCAAACTAAAAGAAAATTGAGTGAGAAGAAGATGGGAAAAATCAAATGGGAAACCATTAAGATATTAACCTCAACTTAGCACTGACAACATTTCTAGAATTGTATAAGGAAAGGAAAAACTAATGTGATTTACTATTTTCCATGATGTATCTTTTTTTATTATGACAAGAACACTTAAAGTGAGATCTACCCTCAAATTTTCCAGTGTACAATATAGTATTTTTAACAATAGGTACAGTATTGTACAGCAGATCTCTAGAACCTATTAGTTGCATAACTGAAACTTTATTCCCATTAAATATATTATATATTTTGTATGTTAATGCCTTACCATATGCATAGTTTGTAAGTATTTTCTCCCATTCCATAGGTTGCCTTTTCACTCTGTTGATTTTTTCCTTTGCTTGAAGAAACTTTAGTTTATTTGCTTGCTTTTACTTTTGTGGCCTGCGCTTTTGGTGTCATATCCAAGGAATCCTTGCCAAAACCAATGTCATGAAAGATTTCCTCTATGTAGTCTTCTAGGAGTTTTATAATATCGAGTCTTATGTTTAAGACTTTAATCCATTTGAGTTGATTTTTGTGTATGGTTTAAGACAAGGGCTCAATTTAATATTTTCATACTGATCAATTTTCCCAGAACTATTTATTGAAGGGACTATCCTTTCCTCATTGTATATTCTTGACACACTAGTCGAAGATCAGTTGACTATATACACATGGGCTTATTTCTAGGCTCTTTATTCTGTTTCATTAGTTTATGTCTGTCTTTATGAAGGTATAATATTGGCTCAATTGCTGTAATTTGGTAATATATTCAAAATATATTTTATCAAGAAGTGTGATGTCTCTAGTTTTGTTCTTCTTTCTCAAGATTGTTTTGGCTATTTGAGATCCTCTGTGGCTCCATATGAATTTTATAATTTTTTAAAATTTCTATAAAAAGTGCCATTAGGATTTTAACAGGGATTGAGAATAAATCAATATGGATAGTATCCTGGATGAGTTTAAAGTAATTTTCCAATTTGGTATATTGAACCCTGGTATGGAACATTTCACGAAATTCCAGAAAAAACCCCAAGGCTTCTCAACAAAGATTACATACACCTCCAATGGAGAATATTTACCCAAATTAAATGGAAAAAATATATATCTGCATACTGAAAGCGTATACTAAGTTCTAAGACAAATAATGTTTATCATCGTGTATCAGAAACATTTTTTCAATCTGCTATTGACTTTCAAGAATAAACAAAAAAGTACCTAGGGAAAAAACACAAGTCACCTTGAATACAGAAGCTGTGATGAAAGAAGTAGTATCATGCTTGATGACAGATAGTAGTGGAACAATAACTTCAAAATCTGAAGGGCAAGTATAAATCAAGACTTTTACAAATAGCCAACTCAAAATGCACTGGAAGTATAGGATAACAAAGAGTAATTCCTTCAAGCAAAAATGAACTCAGAAAAGTTGAACTTTTGAATGCTTAAAATAAAGCAACTATATTTAATGGATAATTGTCAGTTTAGATGTTTAGCTTTTGTATCCACCGCCTACTTTGAAGGAATCCCAGATAGGTGAGATCTGTACTGGGTCTCCTCTACAGACAATAGATAATATATAAAGGATATTAGTCATTCCCTTTCTCAATACTCTGACAGCTGGCCTGTGGCTAAGATAATCCTATGCAATATTGAATGTAGTCTCAAGTTTAAGGATATTTGGGTATATCCATGGACTCCAGGGTCAACGAGAAAGTGGTTTTGTAAGATGATAAATGTCCAAAAGCCTGGAAAAATATGTAAAAGCAGCAAAGTCCATCATTTGCAAAGCATATCAAATCATTTCAATGATCGAAGCAGTGTCAAGTATCCAACCATCAAATGGTTCAATACTGAGGATACTGGTCACATGGCAGCATCTTGTCCATGCCTTGCCTTGCCTTCCTTGATCCCCACCTGAGCCTACTTCTCTAATAATCCTGTAAATTCTTTGAGATATTCAATACCTTTAGAATAAAATTCATTCTCTCCTTATGTTACCCAGTTTCTATTATTTGTAAACCAAGAACTTTCAATGCTACAATAATGAAATTCATTAATGAAAACATGAATCAAAATTAGTAAGTTGAGTTTTGAGAAGCTAACTATAATTCAACAATTCTTTTAGTTTCAATTTATTGATATTTCAAGTTAAATTCAAATGAAATTTAAATAGATTTAATAATTTAATTTTAAAATATACACTAACTATATACCAATACATAGAAATATTACAGTATTTCCATAAAACAATTCCTATGTATCTTACTCTTTGGTTTTGTATCTCTACTTATCTTTAGAAAGACGTATGGAAGGTGATTCATCTTCTATTAATGATTATTATTTTGGAGTGTACAGTTTGAGTTCATTGTAGGAAGATTTTTTTGTACTTTTCTGTCTTGTTAGAAATATATAAGGCACAATTGTAACTTTAAATAACTAATGAAATTTTTATTTTAGAAAGTTAGAGAGTAAGATTTACATAACTTAAGGTAAATGATATTTATGAATTCTATTTTTCTCTGAAAGGACCAACTATTAAAAAAAAAAGGATTTGTGATTGTATGGCAGCATGCTCTAGTGAAAAAGGCACTGAGATCTGGAACTATTCCATATTTGTGGCTGTGTTTCCTTGAAATATTGATTACTTTCATTGAGTCTTTATTTTTCTATCTGGAAAAGGAAAGAATCTAAGAATTTCTTGGTTCTTATATATTTTTTTCAAGTTTATTTAAATTCCAGTTAGCTAACCCACAGTGTAATATTAGTTTCAGGAGAGAATTTAGTGATGCCTCACTTGCATACACCCAGTGCTCATCAAAAGTGCACTCCTTAATACCCATCACCCATCTAGTCCACCCCCCACCCACTTCCTCTCCAGCAATCCAGAGTTTGTTCATTACTGTTAAGAGTCTGTTTCCTGGTTTGCTTCTCTTTTTTTCCCACTATGTTCATCTGTTTTGTTACTTAAATTCCTCATATATGTGAAGTCATATGGTATCTGTCTTTCTCTGACTTATTTCACTTAGTATAATATTCTTTAGCTATATCTACATTGTTCCAAATGGCAAGATTTCATTCTTTCTATGACTGAGTAATATTCCATTGTGTATATATACACTACATCTTTATCTATTCATCAGTCAATGGACATTTGAGCTCTTTCCATAATTAGGCTATAGTTGATAACATTGCTATAAACATTGGGGCTAACAGATACATGAAAAGATGCTCAACATCACTCATCATCAGGGAATACAAATCAAAACTACAATGAGATATCACCTCACACCTGTCAGAATGGCTAAAATTAACAACACAGGAAACAACAGGTGTTGATGAGGATGAGGAGAGTGGGAAACCCTCTTACACTGTTGGTGGGAATGCAAACTGGTGCAGCCCCTCTAGAAAACAGTATGGAGGTTCCTCTTGGTTCTTACATTAAAAAATTCTATTACTAATGCCTAGAATTAATTATGAAGTCAAATAAGTTCTACACATACTTCTATATATAACTTGTATCCATATCTTATAAAAGTATCTTTAAATCAATGGTCTTTTTTGTCTCTTGTTCAAGAAATTTTAGGGAATATTAACCACATTTTTCTGTGAATTAGGTCCCATATTTGATTACTAAAGTTTTCTGGTAAGTCCAACTTCAATCAGCATTTAGTCAAATACTCCAAGAAAAAGAAAATGGATCAATTTCTTACTTTCTTTGCCAAGTTCCTTAGGGTTTTATAGAAATTGTCCTTAACTTACAAAACAAAATCTTAAGCTTAATATAACACTTAATATGTCAGCATAGTTTAAAACATTTTGCACATATTTATTCATTTAATCTTGACAATATTATCATTTCTTTTTCTTAAATGGGAAAATTGCCCAAGGTCACATAGTTGGTAAGTGCTTGAATCCAAATCTGAGCCCATATGATCAGGCTCTCAAAACTCTGTTTGTACCCACTATTGGTGCTCTTCTAGGAAGCTACTAGTCTGACTCAGGTCATTACTATTGAGCATTCACTATGTCAGACACAGGCAAATGCATTCAACAACTCATAATCTCTAATTCCTTCTTCAGGTAACTTGCAAATTGTTCATTTCTTTTTTGGAAGCTTTTTTTTCTCTCCTTATAGTAAAATAGGCTTTAAAAATTTTAATATTTTATTCTCTATTAAGCTACCCTCACTTCACAAACTTCTTTTACAACACCACAACACAAGCTTTTCATTCATGTCAATGTAATTTGCTTTACCTCCCTTATTTATCATTTCTTTATGTCCTAGGACCACATTTGAGAAGTCGTCATTATTTCCCTGTCTGTCTGCCAGATCTTCCAAACTTAAGGAGAATCCAGTGACCATTATCTCTTTAGGAATGGGATCAGGTGAATAGACAGTTTTCAATTAACTGTATGTCTCATTAAAGCATCCTTTGAATTTGTTCAGGGACAAGAGTTTATGTACTTGTGTTTGAAAGTGTGCTGTGTTGAAGATGGGTGGGTGCAGGATGGGGGAAAGGAAAGATCTAGTAGTCAGAAATATTATAAATTTTTAAATTACTAAAAGATTTTATTCCACTCAATAGCACCTATTAGAATTGACTACCAATATTAAAATCATCCACTCATTTAGCAGATATTTTATGAATTGCCTACTAAGTATTTATAAACTTCATATAATGAAATAAAATTTGATTAACTATTAAGAACTCTGAATTAAGGACACACACACATACACACACACATATATATCTTCATAATACCCATTTTTAATGACCCAAGGCTTTTATTCTTGAATATCAGTTTAACCATAAAGTGCTGATTAAATAATTAAACATTTAATAACTAATTAAAAATCTATGCCTCTGCTTTTATTATAGGTCATTATTGTATTCATAGTTTTATATTGGTTAATATTCACACAACAGTAAGATGCCAACCAAAAGTCCTTACTAATCTGATCAGTGAGTAAAATGTCAATGTGCCTTTGTGAAACCCACTCACTAGTTACATTAACTATTAAAATACCACTTTATTTCTATTACTTTTTATTCTTCAGCTAAAAATAAAATATAATCATATCTTAAAATATGATTTTAAGATTAAGTAGTCAATATTCCTCATATCTTTTTCTGGATTCTGGAGAGGAACATTTGAAAGTTGACTTTTTAAAATTTATACATTAATTAATGGAAATATTTCCGGATATACTTTTTCTTTAACCATCATTAGTCATGGCATCATTTACCATCCAAAACTATTCCTTGAACTGCACAAAAGCAGTTGATCACTTATTAGTCAAAAAGGATTATTTGTCTTTCAAATGTATAGATTAAATGTACTGTTTTGTTTTTAATTTTTTTTAATATTTTTATTTATTCATTTGACAGAGAGAGAGAGATCACAAGTAGGCAGAGAGGATGGCAGAGAGAGAGGAGGAAGCAGGCTCCCCACCGAGCAAGGAGCCCAATGTGGGCCTCGATCCCAGGGCCCAAGGCCCTGAGACCATGACCTGAGCTGAAGGCAGAGGCTTAACCCACTGAGCCACCCAGGCGCCCTTAAATGTACTGTTTTAAACCATACCTCATTACTAGAGGACAAAATTTAGGAGTTTGGAGGAATAGGATATGTCCATATAATTGTAATAGTCCCACCCTCTCTCAGCTAACCTAACATTTTAAACAGCACAGAACACCCTCTGGTGAGGCTATTGCTAAAGAAAACTAGTTTGTGTAGGAATAGCAAGTGCCTCAAGTTCAATGACCATTCACTATCCAAGATCATGTTTGGCTTGTGAATCTGAGACTAGGAATGTGCATGGAAAACCTGTGCCATTTTATTCCATAGAATATCATTGTGTTGCATGTTTACAGGAATTCTGAAGAGAATGAATTAAAAGCAAATATTTACTTTAGGGGAGCCTAGGTGGTGAATTGGTTGAGCATCTGACTCTTGGTTTTGGCTCAGGTCTGATCTCAGGGTCATGAGATGGAGCCTCACATGGAGCTCTGCACTCAGCATAGTCTGCTTGAGTCTCTCCCTCTCCCTCTGCACCCCCCACCGCCCCCAGCATGCTCCCTCTCTCTGAAATAAATAAATAAATCTATTTTTAAAAACAGATATTTGCTTTAGAGAATTAGAGCTTTTCTCTTTGAATGTGAGAAGAGTCTATAGACCATAAAAGGGAAAATAGCAGGTCTCATTTTTTAATATTTTTTTAAAATTTTTTAAAAAATTTATTTGAGAGAGAGACAGTGACAGAAATAGAGAGAGAACGCGCGTGGGTAGGGAGGAGAGGGAGTAGCAGGCTCCCTGTTGAGTAGGGAGCTAGACCTGGGGCTTCATCCCAGGATCCCAGGATCATGACCTGATTCAAAGGCAGTTGCTTAACCAACTGAGCCACCCAGGTGCCCCCAAAATATCAATTTTAAATGATCATAAATGGAAATTAGAAATCTCTTGAAAGAAGGAATAACACTAACTCCAAAGCACTATTTTATCCACTGATTCTAAGGGTGCGTTCCATGTAGTTTTAGAAGGGATTTTGTGAGAGAAACAAAGTTTTGTGTTTAAATAAATTAGGAAATACTGATCTGAGCAAAGTTAAATAGATGCTTTTACTACTGGACTGATCAGATTCTTAAAGATCCTCCCTTGTGAATTTCTAGGAGGTTCACATTGGCTGATATAAGTTAATACACACACAAGACAAAGCAAGACAAAATCATCTGATATGACTGGTAAAGATAAGAAACTTTTAGACTAAATTTGTTATTTAAATAGCGAAAGGAAGATTAGCCAATGGTATCAGCTCCCTGCAGTCTCCATACAGCGAAAGGGATTTGAAATAAAAGGGTCCGGACAACTTCAGTGAGTTTTGTTGGACTCAATTGCTAAGGAGCAAATTCTAGACTGAAACTAAGTGGTTTTATATTCTGCAGTTTTCAAGCTAGAGGGCTCCATACCTCATTAGAACCTAGGGAGGTGATAAGAAACTGCCTCTTGAAAATTCCTCAGGGAACACAAGCAAGCAAATGGGAGATGACTTTGAGGAAGCTCTTAGTAAGTGTCCCAAACCCCGTGAGGAATCCACAAGGCATTCTGCAAGGCTCAGATTAACCATGATTTGAGCTCCTGTAGTTTATGTTGGTATGTGCAAGTTCAGCAGGGCCCTATGGAAAAGCTGTCCCTTCACAGAACTGTCCTGACATATTTGATCATGGAACTCTTCAGAACCAGATATGGGAATGGGTATTATAGTCTAAGTCTGATTAATAACTATGTCCAAGATGGTCTTGAGCAGATAAACTAATGATCAGAGAGGTCCAGGAGAGGCAATGCTGGAAAGCATTAGGAAACAGCATCCAACTGTGATGGTTAATTTTACATGTCAACTTGACTGAACTAAGGGATGCCCAGATGGTTGAAAAAAATTATTTCTGTGAGTGTATTTCTGGAAGACGAGCATTTGACTGAGGCCTTTGGACTACACTGGAAATTACATCATGGCTTCCTGGTTCTCAGGCCTTTAGGTAAGAACTGGTACTACACCACTGGCTTTCCTGGCCTCTTGCTTGCAGACAGCAGATTATAGAACTTCTCAGCCTCCATAATTATATAAGTTAATTCCTCACAACAAATTTTTTATATATCTTATTGGTTCCATTTCTCTGGAGAACCCTACTATGCCAACCATGTTTAGAGAAATGTGAAAACCAGGGGAAAGGACCATAAAAATGAGGGGGACAAGCCACATAGAAGTGAGAAAAAGCTTCTGTCACCAAGGAGCAGAAGAGTAGATACCAGAATATTAGCAGAAAGCTTCAAGCAGATGGGCCACATATGTTAACAGGTTAGGTTTGAGCAGGACACAGAACTCTTCCAAGCTCTAGTTACTAAGATGAATGAGGAGTTCCAACTATACTGCCATGTTATAGTCCAACTTGAAAATATATTTAGTCACCTGCTTATTTACTAAGAACTCATCTTTCTACCTGATACTCTATGCCTCTCTCCTTATACTATCTTTCAATATTGCTGAAATATTTATCAATTCCTAAATAGACCAGGCTCTCTAATGAGAATAGGAATTAGTTTATGCTATTACTTACACATGAGATGATCTTTCAGCCCACTGCCTCTCCCTTACCTGGCCAAATCCTGCTTTGTTTCAACTTTTGGCTTAGACGTATATTTGGGAAAACCTTACTAAAACTCACCCCCTTCCTATTTGAGATGTCCGATCCAGTCTGGAAGAGCAGGAGGGAATCTGAAGAAGGGTCCTAATGCAGCCTTGTGTTTGTTTCATTTAGTAATTATTATATTCAAAAATTGGCTTGTATATTTGCCAAGCTCTTTCGCTAGACTATACAATTGTTTCTTATTAATATTTCTAGCATGGTACATGGTCTTTGACACATAGAAGGTACTAAGAAGGCATTTATTAAATAAAGGAATTGAACAGGGCTACCTCTGTATTCAGGCAATTTTTAGTGCCTGCCATTGCTGACCTTCAGTCTTTGTCCAGAGATCATTTAGTATGCAATATCCGTGCAAATCAGGTTTTAATACAAGTAGAAGGGGATAATCCACAGGGGAAAAAATTAAGGAAAATGTTTTAAGAGAACTGGTGATTTTCAAACCCAACTTAAATATTAAAATTCTTCAAGTGATTTTGAGTTGGATTAAGATATTCAATAATTGTAGCTTCTTACTAAATTAAATCATAAATGCTTCAGGCACTTATTTAGCTTGGTCAAATATTATGCTTAAGCAATAAAAAAAAGCTCAAGGTGATATAGTAAATATTTATTTGTGTTGTTATGATATTCTGGGAACATCAGAACATTTCTCATTTTCAAACTGTATTTGAAGCTACTATAAGTCGATTGAAAATTTTGAAGTGTTTGTTTTTTTTTTTTTTAAGATTTTATTTACTTATTTGACAGAGAGAGACACAGCGAGAGAGGGAACACAGAGGGAGTAGGAGAGGGAGAAGCAGGCTTCCTGCCGAGCATGGAGCCCAGCTTGAGGTTTGATCCCAAGATCTTGGGATCATGACCTGAGCCAAAGGCAGACGCTTAATGACTGAGTGACCCAGGCACCCCTGAAGTTTTAATATAAGATGAAGATGTCAGGAGTTAAGTCTTCTTCTAGTTCTTTCTGGTTATCAGACCTTGTATTTGTAGGATCACCCTAACCAATATTTGAACTGGTCCTACCCACGCCTGTAACTATGTTATGAATTACTAAGTGGGTTCTAGAATGAAATCTATTCCTTTAAAGCTATTCAATAGCCCTTGAGCACTTGACCACTCTTTCTTCTTAACTCCGCAGTCATGTGCACTGGTGATATAGGTGGGCTTGGTTTCCCGACTTTAGTTCAGTTTCTTACTGGGAGAGATTAACCCCTACTCTGAATCCCATTTACTCGAAATGGGTTTAGATACACCATCTGAATCTTATCAATTATTTCCCATCTTATTTCTCAAACCTAAAAGTAAGATAATGATTTCTCCATATGTGCTCAGACATTTTTATATCAAAGTCTGGTTAAATGAGAATTAATACTATTTATCTGTCCTCCTACCCACTGGCTCACTGCCGAAAGGTCAACATTCTTTATTACTACACTTAATGGAAACAACTATAAATTATTTCCATGATTAATTCTAATTCTCAAAGATAAAAATCACTTTTCTCTTTCTCTCACCATTTGTATCTTCCTCTCTTGACTGAGCATAACCCTAAATCATAAGCTCTTAAAGCATTGGACTTTTGCTTGGAATGTGTTAGCCAATAATAGAAGACAAACATGTAAGCTACCTGTTTCCTTATCCACAATCCTCAATTACAGAGACTTTCTTAATAATAGAACCACACAGGTTTCTGAAGGTAACTTCCTGAGATGTTGCAGAAGGAGTTATTCTAAGACGCATCTGGCCATTGCTTGGCCTCTTTCCAGAGGACGAATCAAGTAGTAGAGTTAGATTGAGATGCCCTGAAGGTGCACACTGCAGGGATATTTCCTGCCCATCATGGCATGGGCTTTTTGCCTTCAATCACTGATTACTCAATTGATATATCCTTTGCTGTATGCCTTTGGAATTTTATTTGTTCCTCATACTTTTTTAATCAAATCTCTATTTTCATCATTTGCCAAAGACTTCTAAACTGCCTTGATCATATGCACATACACGTCATTCTGTCTGAGACTTGATCAAATGGCCTTTATGTTTCTTTGCTTCTACCAACATTCTATTCATGATTATTTATGTATTGTCTAAAAAGATTGAGGCTTTCTCTAATCTCTCTTCTTTTCCTTCTGAGTCCTCACCAGAACCACCCTTAACATTTCTACTTCTAGCATGTACCTCAAAACCCTGCTTATTACCCAGTTCCAAAGATACTTCCACATTTTTAGCTATTTGTTACAGCAGCATCCTACTCTTCGTACCAATATAGTTAGGGCTACTATAACAAAGTACCACAGACTGGGTGGCTTATCAATAACAAATTTATTTCTTATAATTTGGAGGCTGGAAGGCTGAGATCAGGGTGCCAGCATGTCAGGTCCTGGGAAGAACTCTCTTCTGGATTGCAGACTTCTTACTGCTTCTTCACATGGTGGAGACCAGAGAAATGAAGCAAACTTACTTTTGACTCATAAAAAGCACTAATCTTATTTACGAGGTCGCCACCTTCATAACCTCATCTAATCCTGATCTCCCAAAGGCCCCACTTCCTAGTACCATAATGCTTCATGGGGAGGTACAGGGCAGAGGGGATGTTTTAACATTTGAATTTTGAGAGAACACAACATTCAGCTTATAACAAGACCATAGTTCAGACTGGGAAAAGTTACCATCAAAAAGCAATAGACAGGAGTTTCACCAGCCTTGGGCTTCAGCATCAAATGTGTTCTGGGAAATAGGAGGATCCAGATACTAGATCTGAGCTGAGAAACAGACTAGTGGGAGAGGAGATCTACCAGCCAAATGCTCTTTTTTTCTTGCAGCATATAATTAATGCTTCTCCTCAAGAAACCGCTATAATTATGAAAGTTTTTCACTTCAGCTAAATCACTCAAGATTTTAGGAGTTGCCAACCAGCTTTGCTATATGACAATTTTAAAATAGAAAGATTCAGTACATTCGGTTCTTCAGAATCTGAGTAATATGGGATCAGAGTAAGGAAAACTTTGGTGAAGAAACGGAAGAAATAGAGCCTAGGTGGAAAAATATATATTCTCCTTGTGCTGTTTCTGAAATTTTTATTTCAACTTTCTAGGTACACCATCAGTAGAGAAAAAGTGTATATTTTGTTTTATTGTTTTTTCTTTGAATAACTACCATCTCAATTTCCACAGTTTGCATTTAAGTTAAATCTATTCTGATTTCATTATATTTTTATACAAAGAACAGGCAGATGTCTTAATAAAATATGACCAGATGGCTTATAGACAAAGAAGCACCATCAATTTTTGTGTACAGTTTAAAAATTGCTCAAAACATCTGTAGACTAGTAATGAGTTTTACTATTTTTCCATTCTGGGTACAATATTGCTCAAAATACATAATTAAATGTGCATTTTGTTAATGAAATCTTCTGATTCAGTCATTAAAAGAAACTTTTTCACTTTCAAAACTGTAGCACTAACATTTGTTAATCTGTTGTTTTATTTATCTCAGTTTTCAAAATATAATTAATCTGTATTGATCTACTTGACATACAAAATGACCTCTTCGGGGAACTGGCATCATCTAGCTGGTATTGCCTGCTTTCCACTGAAATACTGCTTTGAGCTTAATTTAAAAAAAAAAAAAAGACAAAAAGAAAATATCTTTTGAGTAATAAAAATAGAGGTTAGTAATTCCAATAGGAAAGAATACTCAAAAACATTCCATACAAAAAACTTATGCACATAAAAATATACCAGTTTACAGTGATAATTCTAAATTTTGACATTAACAACTGATTATACAAGTAAAACTGATAAAAAATAATATTATTCATAATATGTGCAATGGCTAAGTAGGATGCCTTTTTGCTTATTCTCCATTTATGAAAACTTGAAATTAAGCACTTCTATTCCATACAAATACCCTTACTTTCAGGTAAGGTGGAAAACCTTATTCAAGAAATGTTGAAGTGTTACCATTGTGAAAGATGCCTACTGCATAGTGAGAAAATTACAGGTCATTTAAACTACTTATGAATTTGTAGGAGATTGTTTACAAATTAAGGGTACAGGGCGCCTGGGTGGCTCAGTTGGTTGAGCAACTGCCTTCAGCTCAGGTCATGATCCCGGACTTCCAGGATTGAGTCCTGCATTGGGCTCCCAGCTCCTTGGGGAGTCTGCTTCTCCCTCTGACCTTCTCCTCTCTCATGCTCTCTCTCATTCATTCTCTCTCAAATAAATAAATAAAATCTTAAAAAAAGAAAAAACAAAAAAAACAAATTAAGGGTACAAAATAGACAGATTTTAATCAGAAAATGGTATGGATAAAATTAGTACACAAGAATGTTAGCAAATATCCCACCAATTAAAACAGCATTTTAAAAAAATTTAAGCTATAATATAAATGTAAAACCAGCAAAAACATAAAAATATACGATTTATAAGTTAAATTATATGTACAACCCATAATTATGAGAAATTTTGTGGAATTTAATATAGATAATAGACCTGGGAAAACTTGAAACAAAACTCAAAGCAAAGTATTGATTGATTTTCTGGATGGATGATTGGTTGTTTCTTGTTCTGTCTGACATATACTTAATAATGTAAAGCAGGGCACTTTTGAATTTCTGGCAATTGGCAATTTTAAAGACAATTTTATGACACAAGTTTTTAATTTGTCTGGTTTGATTCATCACAGGGTATCATGATAGTCAAATATTTTGGACATTTTTTAAGCTGTATTTTTTCTTCACATTTTCATAAAAGTGCTTTATAATTTCTTTATACAGATCATTAATTTTAAATGGTGTTTATTTATTGTATATGGCAGATTGTATTTAGAGATTTGTTACTTTTTATCAAAAATATATTTACCTGAATTACAATAAAAACTTTTTTCTGATAGATGGGAAGACTTAAACTGTAAGTAATTTTAGCACAGCAATCTATTTCTACTTTCCTTGAAAAGAAAATCCACTTGAGATTTTAAAAGTATTTAAGTATTTGAAATTATGTGGCCTTTCTATCTTAAATAATATTCTGTTTATGTTTCTTTTTCTAGTTTACCTCTTAAAAATTCACATTGGGAATCTTAATAAATGTTTTAATCAAAAACTATGGTTATCAATGATAATTAAAAACACAAAATTTCCTTTGAGAGCAGTTTTTTTTAAATTTTTAAAACTTTTTTACATTTTTTAAAGATTAAATAGCTTTTAAACTACAAATTCTTACTTTAAATTATATCTTAATGAACAAAACAATTTTTAAAAATATATTTATATATTAATTGTTATCATTAAAGTAATTTTAAATATTAATTTGATTTATAATTTAATTTGTATTTGATTTATCATTTGATTTACATACATAAAGAATCATTGAAATGTGGTTCTAGCTTCCCTTAAAAATTAGATTAATTGTTATAATTGATGTTATTCAATCCTTTCTAACTATATTGGTTATACATCAAAGGAACCATCTACTGGAAAGAAGTTATGTTCTAGCAAAAATGGGCAGGAAATGCCCACTAGTTTCGTTATTTCATTTCAAAAATGCCAATTCTAATGACAAGCAAGTTTCGTCAAATCTTGTCTCACTATGACATTGGAGAAACTAGGACATTAGGCCTCAAAGTCTATTATTTGAAAACATACTAAACTTTATACTAAAAAGAATCTTAAAGTATTTTCACCCAGTATTCACTCCCAGAAATAATTCTTTCCCAATCTTTCAATCAGTTATATCATTTGTTCACATTTCAAATATGACTTATCTAATTAACTTAATTCAAATCAAGAATAAACTACCAGGGGCACCTGGGTGTCTCAGCCGTTGAGTGTCTGCCTTCAGCTCAGGTCATGATCCTGGGGTCCTGGGATCAAGCCCCACATTGGGCTCTCTGCCCAGCAGGGAGCCTGCTTCTCCCTCTCCCACTTCCCCTGCTTGTGTTGCCCTCTCGCTGAGTCTCTCTCTGTCCAGATAAATGGATAAAATCTAAAAAAAAAAAAAAAAAAAAAGAATAAAATACCAGTGCAATGCTTAAATTCTCATGTTGTATGTCATGTCTTACATGGCCAATTAATTTATGACAAAGGAACCACAAATATACAATGGAGAAGGGATAATCTCTTCCATAAATTGTGTTTGCAAAACCGGACAGCCACATACAAAAGACTGAAATTGGATTCCTGTCTTACACCATACACAAAATTCAACTCAAAATGGTTTAAAGATTTGGACATAGACCTGAAACCATAAAACTCCTGGAAGGAAATAGAGTAGATAAGCTTCTTCACATTGATCTCAGCAATTGTTTTTTGGATTTGACACCAAAAACCAAGGAAAGAGAAGCAAAAATAAATAAGTGGGACTACATCTAACTAAAAAGCTGCACATCAAAGGAAACCACCAACAAAATGAAAAAGCAACTTGTGGAATGGGAGAAAATATTTGCAAACCATATGTCCAGTAAGGCATTAACATACAAAATACATAAGAAACAAAGAACTTCTACAACTCAATAACAAACTAGCTAACTAACTAAATAAATAAATAATGGGCAAAATATTTGAATGACATTTTTCCAAGGAAGACCTACAAATGACCAACGGTCATGAAAAGATGCTTAACATCACTAATCATCAGAGAAATACAAATCAAAACTACAATGGGATTTCACTTGACATCATTGAGTATGATTATCAAAAACAAAGAAAAGAGTAGATTAATGCTGAAGAGGTTGTAGAAAAAAGGAAACCTTTCTTTGACACTGATGGTGAGAATATTAACTGGTGCAGTCACTATGGAAAACAGTTATGGAGATATCTCAAGAAATTGAAAATAGAACTATCGTATGATCCAGCAATCACATTTTTGGGTATGTATCTAAAGAAATGAAATTATTATCTTAAGGAGCTATCTGTACTCCCATGTTCATTGTAATATTATTCACAATGGCCAAGGTATGAAAACAACCTAAGTGTCCATCAATGGATGAATGGATAAAAAAGATGTGGTATGTACATACAGTGGAAGAGCATTCAGCGAGAAAGGAGGAAATTCTGCCATTATATTAGGTGCTATCATTTGTATGTAGGATCTAGAAACAAAAACAGATAAACAAACCAAGAAGGCAAACAAAAATACTCAAATTCACAGAGACAGTAGAAAAGTGGTTGCCAGGGGCTGAGGGTAAGGGAAATAGGGAGACACTGGTAAAAGGCAGAAACTTTCAGTTATACAACAAATAAGATCTGAGGACCCAATGTATAACATGGTGACAATGGTTGATAACATTACATTGTATAATTGAAATTTGCAAAGAAGGTAGAACTCCAATGTTTTCACCCTCCCCCCCCCAAAAAATAAATATGTGAGAGAGAGGTATGCAATTTACTCAGTAGGGGAATCTTTTCACAACTTATACATATATTAAAGTACAACATTGTACACCTTAAGTATCTACAATTATATTTGTCAAAATATCTCCTGTTACATACAAATTATTGTATTTGAGGTTTTGTGAAGGAAGCATGACATCAAATTGAATCATTATTGAACCTTGGTATTTTTGTACTAGAATGGTAAATTCTGTACTCCTAAGTAGTATTTTCCTGATATGTATTGGTATGTCTTTTTCTATTTTCTCACTCTCCCTATTATGTTTATGTCTTAGAATTATCCAAAAGAGATTTCTACAAGTGTTGATATTTTTACATTTGTTTTTATAGAGAGAACTACCTATGTGGTTATTCTATTCCTAAATTATCAAGAAAAAATTACTTGATCTTAATATTATGATTATAATGCAGATGCCAGCATTTAGTAAGCCAATAATTTGAGGGAATATTACCTTATTTTGTATTTATTTTAAATATTTCAGTATTATAAGGTGAGAAGCTTATGAGAAACAGAGATCATATAATCATATAATATATAGGTTTTAATCTCAGTTTTCACAAATAATAAAAATACTTAAGTGTGTTTAAAAGGTTTTACAAATTCAAAACACTTTGGACAATAAAAGAAATTTCAAATTCAGATCCACCAAGATGTAATTCTCCACTGCAAATTCTCAAATGAAAGAGCCATTTGGTCTATTTAAAATAAAATCCTAACATCATATCATAAAAAAACAAACAAACAAACAAACAAAAAACACAGCTGTAACCAGAACAGTGCCAGCGAAATTCCATGGTGGTAATTATCACTATAAAGATACTGAGAAATCCCAAAATGCATTTTAAATCAGCAAAGAAAGATAAAGTATAATTCTTGACCTGAATCCATGGGATAAGTGGGAATATATTCTTTCCTCTTCAATTTTTCAGAAGCATTTGCATAGATTTGACAGTTCTTCTTCCTTAAATTTTTGTAGAATTTGCCAGTCGAGACATATGGGGCTGAAGTATTCATTACAGAACATTTTAAAACTACAAATCAAATTTCTTTAACAGGGACATGGCCAATCAAGAATAAATAAATCAATGATTTATCCTTCAGTGAAGATTGTAGCTTGTCTTTCAAGGAGTGTGCCCATATAAGTTTATTAACTTGCTTGTCTAAGTTAATTAATTTATTTTTTAAATGTCATTTGATTGAAGTGTAGTTGACATACTATAGTATGTTTGTTGCAGGTGTACAACATAATGATTCAGCATTTGTATACATTATGAACTGATCACCACTAGAAATCTAACTACCATCTGTCACTATACAAAGTTGTTACAATACTATTAAATATATTCCCTGTGAGGTACATTGCATCTTCATGTCATGTTTTATAACTGGAAGTTTGTACCTCTTAAGTTCATTGATTGGCATGAAACTATTTATAATAGTCTTTTATTATAACTTTAATATCTCTACAATCTATAGTGTTGTCACCTCCCTCTGTAACTCTCTCCAATACTCAACCCTGTGAACTCCAGCCACCCCTGTCTCTCTGGCCTCCCAACTCTTGTCTCCTCAACTCAGATTGACCATCTGGCTTGGCTTGGGTTCCACCTGCATGCACGAGGCTCAGAAAATGCTCTCTGACAGTAAATTGTGACAATTATAAGGTTTCCCTCATATATTTCCATTTCTCAGGATTGCAGTCTTTTATTGCCTGCTGTTCAATATCCGAAAAGCATTGCTTCATATATTTTGTTCAGTTGTTGATAGTTACAGGCTGGAAAATAAACCCTGTCCCTATCACTTCATCTTGTTTAAAAAGTGGAAGTAACATTAACAGATCATAACCTCAGTAGATATTGAAAGTGTAGCCAAAAGTCCACATGAACAAAATGTGAAAGCCCAGATGTCTTTATCAAAAGTTCAACAAAGAGATATCCCCACTTACACAAACTCCTCTATAGCTCAAGAAACAGATAGTCAAACTCACATAAATTATTCTGGAGTATGCTGGTGGTGGAGAGGAAACCAGCTAACAAATTCTACAAGGCAAGCAAAGTGTTTATTCCAAAAATATATTGGAAAAACTAAATAAAATAATAGGTTAACCACACCTATTAGTTTAGGTGAAATATACTAAATGAAATATTTCAAAACCAAATTCAAAAGTATCTTTTTTTTTTAAGATTTTACTTATTTATTTGACAGAGGGAGAGATCACAAGTAGGCAGAGAGGCAGGCCGAGAGAGAGGGGAAACAGGCTCCCCACCGAGCGGAGAGCCCGATGCGGGGCTCGATCCCAGGAGCCTGAGACCATGACCCAAGCCGAAGGCAGAGGCTTAACCCACTGAGCCACCCAGGTGCCCCCAAATTCAAAAGTATCTTAAGTAAATGATGTCTAAGCATGATTACCCAGAAGGATGACATAGAAATTGACCAATGAACTTCTAATTGATAAGACAAAAGGAAACATATCATACCAATGCTGAGTTAAATACTTCTAAATATTTTTAAATATATAGCAAATTTCTGGAAGAAGATGCCATAAAATTTCCAAGTGCCAAAAATGAAAGGTTACTCAAAGCTGAAACTATAAATATGTCAAATTCTCAATAATTACAAGGAAATTGCAACTGTACACATACTCGAAGACCTGGGTTTTCAGTTCTTTGGGAGTGAGTTGAACCTGCAGAGCTCCATTCATAAACCCATTAATGGGAGAGGTTTCCTTGCATCTGATGATATTCAGTAAAGTGTTATCAGTGCATGGGAACAAACAAATAAAACATTTTACTTTGAACCATAGTTAGAAATTCCCAGAGAAGATTATCTCCCAGAAGAGGCAACATGTTTTGATTTGCACAAATTTGCTACTTTGACTAGAAGTGATTTCATGTCTAGAGGCTAGATCATGCAAAACCTCATAAGCCATTTTAGGAAACCCTGGCTTCATTTTGAGGACGAGAGCAAGACATTAAAATTTTCAGTGGAGGAGGGTGATATAATATGATCAAGTTTTTAATTTGAAAAATAGCATTAAGCATGTTAAGTATGGGTAGGGTCCAAGCATGCATATCTTGAACACTTCGGAGGGCATGGCAGTAATGCAGGTTAAAAAGACAGCACGGGTAGGGGGCGCCTGGGTGGCTCAGTGGGTTAAAGCCTCTGCCTTCGGCTCAGGTCATGATCCCGGGGTCCTGGGATCGAGCCCCGCATCGGGCTCTCTGCTCAGCAGGGAGCCTGCTTCCTCCTCTCTCTGCCTGTTCCTCTGCGATCTCCGTCTGTCAAATAAATAAATAAAATCTTAAAAAAAAAAAAAAAAAAAAGCACGGGTAATTGTAATTGTGGTTGAATGTAGAAAAGGAAGAGGGACAATCGGTATTTATAGATATAGAGGTGCCTGGGTGGCTCAGTTGGTTGACCATCTGACTCTTGATTTCAGCTCAGGTCATGATCTCAGGGTCATGGATCAAGCCCTGAATCGGGTTCTGCAGTGAATGTGGAGCCTGCTTGAGATTTTCTCTCTCCCTCTCATTCTCCCCTTCCCCAGCTCTCGCTCTCTCTCTCTCTCAATAAAAAAGAAAAAAAAAGAAAGAAAGAAAGAAAAGAAAAGAAAAGAAAGAGACTAGTTCTTCCTAAAGATTTGAATATGATGAGACAAAGAGAGAAAAAGAGATATCCAAAATTGTTCTAAGGATTCTGAAATGTGATGATGTACACTGAGGTGTGCAAACTGAAAGGTTAGCTTTGAAGGAGAAGGCCCTGAGTTCTGCTTTGTATTTGATGGTTTTTTAAGATGGCTTTAGGCTACCCAACAGCAAGTATCCAGTGAAAAGTTAGCTATATATCCCAAAAAGTTGTCTGGACCTGAGCATGACTTACAATGTGATAATAATAGAATCTGCAGATACGGATGATTTTACCTAAGGGAATACAGACTTACTAAGATGAAGCTTTTAGGACTTGAAATATCTTCCAAATAGAAAGGATGAGCCATCCAAGAAGACCAGGAATCAACACAGATTGCTATTGAGAGGTCCTGGATAAGGTAGATTTTGAACATCTATTGGAGTTAGTGACTTAAGATATTTTTTCCATGAAGTGATGGATCCATAAACCAGATTAAATTAGGTTGATTTGAAGAGAAAAAGAGCAGAAAGAGACATAAGAATCTGGTAGCATTAGCTGCCTTAGGAGAGAAAAACCATATGTCTGGGAAATGAAGAAGGTGAAAGTATTATTTTTCACTGTATACCTTTTGCACCTTTTGAAATCTGTATCCTGTATATTCTGCTTATTCAAAAACCACACAAGTACAGGGAGTTGTAATAAATGGTAAAATGCAAAAATATAAACCTAAATAAATGTTTGCTTTAGGTACATTGCAAATCTCATCAGACAATGAATAATACAAATAGATGGCTCTTAAGCATAAGCATTCTGCTAAAGATCACTCTTTCATTATGTATAGCCTCATAAAGAAATCTCATGTATAGACTGTTAACAGCTCTCAGTGACCTTCTTTTGTTCTTTGACACTGTGGGCAGAAATCAGTGATGACCTAACCTCCATGAGCTCACCTGTGGACCTGTGGTTACCAATGATCCTACTGAAATGACAATAAAATTTCAACAAGTCAATGTCGTAAGGAATAGACCTACATGAATCAGATGATTTCTTACAGCACATAATTGTTATGATGCTTTACAGTGACAGTAATATATGTCCTCATACCACTTGTTATTTAGTTATTGTGATCCGTGTAAGATATGGTCTGTTCCCTCAGAGCAATAATGTACAATGAGGGCACCCCTCCTGCCCCATCTCCACCCATCCCTGCCTAAGCCAACCCCTCAAACCCACATACCTTCCAGCTCTGTTCTCCTTAACCTATGTTGATACCTATACCTTGTGAGACAAGGCCACATCCCCAGCCAGCCTCTGCTTTGGAGGCTCCTGTCTTACAGAATCCCTTTGGTAGTGGCTGATGCCCCCCACTTCCCAGCACTCAGTCCAGCAGCTAACTCCTGGTGTGTCGGTCTCTTTTTTCAGGGGCTCTGGGAAACAAAGAAAGTCTAATTTGCAGTCCCAGGAGGCAGTGGGTTCAGGCCATCTCTGAGACCTATAACTTCTCAATCTATTTATCTCTGTTTTGTCTCTCCCACTTCATCTCCTGCAGCCTGAAAAGGAAATATCTTCTCTGCATGCCAGGAAACTTCCCTTAAGTCACTTTCTGCGTTCTTTTTATCCTGGCTTAGAGGAACACAAATCTTTATTCTTTTGAATTCTGGCTTCTGCAAAAGAAATCCACACTTTTAAGACTTTTTCTTCTTCTCTGGAAATTAAAAATTATTTTTGAAAATCAAAGTTCCCTATAACTTCTTTATTCCTTTTCTCTGGCTGTATCTCCCTTTCCCAAAACAAAGAATGCCTTAATTTCAATGAACAGAGTGCTGAAGAACAACATAAATTAGTGAGATTCTTTAGCGTGGTATTTCAAAAGCACTGTCTCACAATTACATTTTAAAAAGGATGGGAATTGACCCATGTTTTTAAATCTGTTTCTTAATTGTTTCATACCACATTGGATGGTCCAACGCAAGTTCTTTGCCTATTATGCGATTATATTATATTTACATATTTTATAGAAATCAAATGGGGATATTATCATGGATTAGGAATATCCATGGTAGGTAGATGCTTCTGCTATCTAATTTTCATTAGAAACTAGTTATATATATATATGTGTGTGTGTGTGTGTGTGTGTGTGTGTGTGTAGTTATTGACCAAATAATTGAATTATTATGAGCAAAGCCATTTGAATAAACATCTCTAAATTTGATTTTTTAATTAGCAAATAAAACTAAAAAAATGCACTCCCCCATATTATTCAAGTCACCTCAATTAATCATCCATATATACATTTTCACTTGTTTACCTTAGAGTATACATAAGTAACTTATATAGCTCCAAGCTCAAATTCTCTAATGTTGTGTGTGTGTGTGTGTGTGTGCATGCGTTTATCTTAGCTTTTCTTACAACTAAAATAACTGTCTTTTCAAATACTGCATGATAACACATATATGGAATCTTAAAAAGTCAAACTCGTAGGAGCATAGAGTAGAATGGTGACCAGGGGCCAGGGGGTGGAGGAATTGGGGGGATGTATAAAGGAACAAACTTGCAACTAGTAGAGAAATAAGTTCTGGGCATCTAAAGCACAGCATACATATTATAGTAAACAATATCTTATTATAAACTCCAAAGTTGCTAAGAGACTAGCTCTTACTTGTTCTCATCACAAAAAAGAAATGATAATTATGTAGTGTGATGGCATCATTAGCTAACACTACAGTAGTAATCATATTGCAATATATGTGTATCACATCAATATATTGTGTACCCTAAATTTTAAATTTATACAATGCTACATGTAAATTGTATTTAAATAAAATAAAATAAAACTGTCTCTTTATCTGCTTTGAAAATCCATTAAGCCAAAAATCCAACAGAAATATGATCTCAGTTAGGGTTTTTTGCTTATTTCCATGAAGACTTGAAATGGCATTATTTGTAGACTCTCTCCCCTTTCTTTACTTGGTTCTTCAATTTTTACCCTATCAGCCATTAAAACACACAGCTGTGCACTTACTTTATAAAGAATACAAGTATCCTAGCAGTTGTCAAGGAGTATAACTTCAAAAGCACTGTCACTAAATAGAAAGCTTTCAAAAGCTCAGTAGAGAGAAACGGAGTTAATGGATATTCAGTTCGTTATTCCAGCAATATAGCAGGAAGGATATGCAATTCATTCCTTCTTTAGATAATTTAAAATCTATCCCTGAAATAAGATAGATCATCAGAGAGCCACATACCTTAGTCCCATTACTTTCTTTTTTTTTTTTCTTTTTTACTTCTGTGTGTTTTTGTGCTTTGGTATTATGCTACCAACTAATAGAAAGAAAGTGCTCTATGAAATATGTCACTAGGTTTATAGCAATAACTTGAATTTCAGTATCAAAATAAACATGTTTCTGTTTGGAAAACATTATATCTAATAAACCCTAAATTTTAAGACTTGCAATGTCTCTGCATCTGTCTCTTTCACACACACATATACACACACAGCTGCTAATATTTGTTTAATGTCACATTTGTGCCCTCTGCTTGATAAGCATACCATAAACTAATAAAAATAACTTAAATAAACTGTTTACATTTTTTAAAGATTTTTATTTATTTATTTTATTTATTATTTATATATTTTATTCATTTATTTGACAGACAGAGATCACAAGTAGCCAGAGAGGCAGGCAGAGAGAGAGAGGGGAAGCAGACTCTCCGCCAAGCAGAGAGTGGGGCTCAATCCCAAGACCGTGGGATCATGATCTGAGCCAAAGGCAGAGGCTTTAACCCACTGAGCCACCCAGGTGCTCCAACTGTTTCCATTTTTTACACCCTATTTTCCCTCTGCTTTTCATTTCCTATTTTTATCTTTGATTTGCCTTTATAAATTGCCTTACATCTTTTTTTGGGGGGGGTGAGGGATGGCAGGAAATAAGAAAAGGTGTAAGTATATTCTGTTTTAATTTTTTAATCCATATTATCAAGACTATAATTTAGCATTTCTTCTTCTCTCCTTATTCAACAACATGTACTTGTTTTCAGGCTCTAGAATTGAAATATAGGATAAAAAATCTTCAGAGAAACTTCAGATTACATGATATTTACAATAAAACTCATTTTTTCCTCAATAAATTACATGGAAGTCTTATATGCAGTCATTTGTGTTTCTACTGATGTTGGGAAATTTTGATTTATTCTACAGAAAATGATAGCAGCCTGCGTGCACTAAATTACAATTATGTAATGCCAGTGCTATATACCAGATTTTATCCTAGTATTTTCACTCTGTTTATTTCATTATATATGTTGGAGGTGTTGTAAATGTTCAGGATCATTTTGATTTTCTATTTGTCATTGCTATGATTTTAGGTGGAACTAGTCCAGAGTAATTTTGCAGCTGTAAAAAGCTGACTTATGGAATCCTTGTTCATTATTTGTCTATTAAAGGACCTCTTAAAAGTTATTGTAATGAATAATGAATTGTTTATATGCTTGTTTCCTTCATTAGACTAAGATTCTGGAAGGAATATTGTCTTACTCATCTTGACATCTTCAATGCTAGTATACGGATATAGAACAGAGAAGGTATTTCATGAATTTTATTGAATAAATTTTTAATGAATAAAATAAAATCATAGTTTTTACTAGTATCCAACCAAGAACTTATAAAATGAAATGATGTATAGTACTCTTTTATTCACTGCTTTAAATTTCCAACTTTTTTTAATCTTGTGAGTGTTCTGCACTCCAATAAAGCTTCCCTACAACTATTATCTAAACTTTTAAATAAAAAACAGAATAATTCCCCTCCAAATTACCACCATTAGAGATTAATACAAAATCCAAAATATTTTTGAAATTCTATTATTTGAAATACCTTGGTAAGTAAAATATGTTAATATATATTTATATGTGTGTGTGTGTATTTGTGTCCACTAATTATGAAGTCTAAGTATACAAGGATTATAGAATTAAATCAGAAAAAACATCCTGTCCAAATATTCACAATCCAGTGAGACAGACAAGTACAGATGTCATTCTAATATAACACGATTATCAATAAATATTTGTTATTTCACTGTCTTGAATGGTTCCTTTTTCAAAGCCATTATCAAGTTCAAACTATTTTGTTGAATTTATTTTTCCTGTGCACAAACCATGTGCCTTCTCAGATGTTTCCCTTAATTCCTTCTTTCCAAAGAAGCCTCCCTCTGACAAACTCACCTAACTGCCTGGTGTCCAAGTTTCAGTTCCACACCTATGTTCAAATCCCATGTGCCTTGCCCTACAAACACTGAGTTCCTCACCCTTGTGACATTTTCTTGCTTACATGGATTGTCGCTCTGTTGAGCATGGGCCATAGCTTCCTGAGTGGTTTCCAAGTGGAAGGATAACAAAACCCAGAAATTAAATTCCATCCCATAGAAAGATCCTTGACCAATGAGAAATGATGCATGAAAGAGGAACAAACAACAGTCCTCTCCTTATTCCTTCCCAACTCTTCTCTAAGTTCTGATTTCTCCTTATAATTCTTCCAGAGAAAGTTTCACATGTGAAAAAGACATGTCTGCTGGCTGAACAAAGGCTTATTTAACTTGGCTAATTGAGACCCAGAGGCCAGTTTCACATCTTTGTTTGCCTTGTCTTGTTTCTTCATCCCGGGCACTCTGGGTTTGCACTTCCCAAAGAAAGTGGCAGCACTTTAATGTTTGCCCTCAGGCCCTGACTTCTTTTTACAGATTCTTTTAAAATTCATTTTAGAGAAAGAAAAAGAGAAAGAGAGCAAGCCATGGGAGGAGCAGAGGGAGAAGAATAAGTAGACTCCCTGTTGACCAAGGAACCCATGTGGTGTCTGATCTCACGACCCTGAGATCGTGACCTCAGCCCAAATCAAAAGTCAGATGCTTAACCAACTGAGCCCCCCAGGTACTCCCAGGCCTTGATTTCTAAAGATTTTATTTATTTATTTGAGAGAGAGAGACCACAAGTAGGCAGAGAGGCAGGCGGGGGGGGGGGGGAAGCAGGCTCCCTGCTGAGCAGAGAGCCGGATGCGGGGCTTGATCCCAAGATCCTGGGATCATGACCTGAGCTGAAGGCAGGGGCTTAACCCTCTGAGCCTCCCAGGTGCCCCCAGGCCTTGATTTCTAAAGGACCAAGTCTAACACAGTACTTAAAAATTCAATACAACAGTATTTTGTATTTTCCTCTCCGTTACATAGACTTTTCACCTTCATGAGCTAATGAACCTATTACATTTACAATTACAATTACAATAGAATTCTGAACTGTTGTATTATATTTTTAGGACATAGTGTCAATTATGTAAATCTCTGCATTAAGACCTTGATTGAAGGCAACATTTCCTTCTACAGAAAAGGTACAGATGCTAAGTGGTAAAATTAGTTTCTTATTAAGACAATAGTTAGTGGTGCCTGGGTGGCTCAGTGGGTTAAGCCTCTGCCTTCAGGTCAGGTCATGATCTCGGGGTCCTGGGATCCAGCCCCACATTGGGGTCTCTGCTCAGCAGGGAGCCTGCTTCCCCCTTTCTCTCTGCCTGCCTCTCTGCCTACTTGTGATCTCTCTCTCTGTCAAATAAATAAATAAAAATCTTAAAAAAAAAAAGACCATAGTTAGAAATTAGTTTTTTTCATTTTCTCTGTACAAGGTGCATATCTATTATGTTTAGTTGTCTGAAAGGGTTAAGCATGAAAATATATTTGTCTGGGAAACTATTTTGAAGGATACTGGTTAAGCTCTCTACTTAAATTTTTCATAATATGAAATTGTAAAAAATGTGAAAAATTTAATAACATTAAAGTAGGTAAATTTTAAGCCAATAAAAATAAGTCACTTTTAAAATAAGATATATAAAATAGTCAAGCAGGGCAATACTTTCCACTGCAGGTCGACAGCATGCATGCTGCAAGTTGAATATTTGAAAAGGGATAGCTAATTTTATGACCACTCGTAAATATTTTCAAGCTAGGACAATGATATGGGTAATGAAACATTATATTCAAGATGCAAACCATTCACCTACATGGGTCAGGAATGATTTTCCTTTTGCCTATATATTTGGCATTTGATTTGTGTGTGTGTGTGTGTGTGATGTGGCAGAGTTACTTTCTGGAGCATAAAAACACTTTTAGGAGGAAAATAAACTCTTATAGATAGCACAAGCATTGCAGAATATAGAAACAAATTCCTCACTTTTAGAATTCCTTTAAAACACAAGAGTATATGAACTCTGTTTCATAATCAGCATGGTCAGGTATAACTTTTAATCCTTTACTTCACTGATGACACCATATCTCAAAATTATTTGTAATTTTGTCATATACCATTTAAACTAAGTAAGAGTGGTGGGCAAACATAGGTGGGCCTGGTTTTCTAAAGAAAAATGTACTGTTTGCTCTGTATCTTGAAAAACGATATAAGCGAAAAAGAGACTAGTGATCAGAATATAAACTATTTTTAATCAATATAATAAAAGCTTAAAGGGGAAAAAAAACCCACAAAAACCTGGCATGCTGGCTATCTCTAGTTCCCCACCAGATTTATTCTCCACCCTTATCTACCTGTTCTGTCTCTCACCTGTATAGCATTTACCATTGTACAGGAAAAGGGCTTCCTTGCCCCACTGGCTTCTGGTTATAGTTAATCAATGGGGAGTCCCACAACAAATCAGAGAAAGAAAGAGTATGATCAACTTATTATTTATTCCCCTAGCTTCTCCATCCAAGGCTAGATGATTCCCTGGCAAAAGAAAGAGAGTTGGGAAACCTCGCTTTATGTTTAATATAGATGCATCTGTGTTTCTTGGCCTCTGTCAGCCAGCCCTTTAGGGCTCCAGCCTCCTCAACTCTCAAGGAAGGCCTCTAAATCAATGGGGTTCTGCATTTGCATCCAGAACCAAAATTCTAGGAAATGTTATATTCTACTCTATTCTATATATTCTGCTATATATCTACTATATATATTCTACTATAAATCATTCACTTTAACGTATTTTATTACCATTTTCTTTGGTTTATGTCCACACCTGGATGTTCTTCCAGAGCCTACTTTAGCTCCACATCCTCTATGTGTTGCTGATAGTTAAAAACACGTGAAACAATTTTTTCAAGTGGTGATGAGGAGCAATGGAAAACCGTAACTAATGAAATTCAAAAGTATTGCCCTTTCAACCAAGCATTGAATGATTACACACTTACTCTCCTTTTAAAGTTTCTCCTCAGCAAACTGTGTAAAGATAAGCCCATAAAGTCTCAGGGTCTTCTAACAGCAAGTTATATTTATTTTACTTAGAATTTGCAGAAACGTAGTGATTGTTTTATAGAATGGGATAATATTTAAATATTTTAACCTCAAGTCCCACTTCTCCATTTTCCGTTTTCTTATTGGCCCAAAGGCTCTTCCTCATTTTCTAACCCCAGCAATAGCATAATACCAGCTTAAAATATTGAAAGGATGAATGAATTTCTTTAGTCAGAGCATATACAAGAGTCTAAAGCTGAACCATCTGATATTTGCAATCTGCTAAAGTTGGAGAGAAAAAAAATGTTATTGTTATGTTTTTTGAGTTTCAAAAGAAATTAGCTTTAGAATCTGAGGCCAAATATGGAGGACAAGGGTAAGGATCTAAGAAAAGTTAATCAGAGTCTGACAGAATGCAGCATACAACATAATGCAATTTCTTTGTACAGGCAAAGATGATCAAGGCCTTTTCCAAGCAAGGAAGGAAAAGATTTTGAGAGAACATCAAGGGGAATCTGAGCAGAGTTAAGGTGTTTCCTAGGTCCTTGCCAAGGAGCCCACTGTCTTCACCTGCAAGCCACAGAGAATAGAGTCCCTGAGGAAATGAAGGCTACTGGATCTAAAGAAAATCTTGAATCTACTAGGAAGTTTATATAGAAGAAAATTTCCTCTTAGTAATTTCAAATATTATCCCCAGCAGTCATGACCTTAGACTTAGCTGTGTATGATGTTTCGCCATGAGATTGTAAACCTTTGCACAATGTACATAGGCCCATGGCAGGCCCTCTGTATATATGATCCATAAATATTTATTGAATGAATAGCTAAACCTTATAATCTAGCTTTTCTTCACTTTTGTGGTGATGCAACTGGTAGAATGAAAACATAGCATGGTTTTCAGGGAGGTACAAAAGTCTAAGTTTGTCAATAACATAATACGTTAGGTTCAACTTACGTTTAAGAATACCATCCATATACCATTTTTAAATACACTCTTTTTTTTTTTTAACGTGCTCATCACATTAGCTCCAAAACGATTTGTATCATGTAATTTTACCAATAAAACCCAAAACCAGTTTTCAAATTAAATCAGATTTTCCATTCTGATATACTCTTTCAGTAAGTTCAAAGGAGTTGACAGAGAATCAATTCTGGTAAATATGTCAATCATTCAATTCAGTTTGGTTAGAAGTCAATTCCTTTACGTCCTCTTAGAGTTAAGCTATTTTCTCTGATATCTCGTATACTCTGAGGTCTTTGAGGGCTCTATCTATGTTTCTGCATTGGTATGGAAGTAGAGAGACACTTGTAAAAATGTCTTAATAGTTGTTGAGATTGGTGCTTTCATGTTTATCCTTATTTTAAGCCAGTGTGGATGCTAGTGAAGAATGAAAGAATCGACTGTTCGGGTCTTTTTAGCTCTACAATTGTGTATAGACTCACCCTGAGTTATTGATTTGTCCACTCAGCTACCGCCATTCTCTTCACAAAGACATTATTAATGCTGCCCAGCACTGGAGCTGAAGAACTCCAAAGGTCAGTGGAGAACACACAGCATTCTTTTTGCTAAGTGTCTGCTGAAACAGATATGTTTTGCCCTCCTTTCCTGACTCTTTTTGTAATTAGTCATGACATTATTTTCTTTTTTTAGTATAAACTCATCAATACTCCCAGAAGCTGTGAATAAATTCTTATTCATCTAGGTATACTAAATACTCCATACTTAATACAGTGAAACAGAGTTAGCATTGTACTTGCTTTGAAGAAAAAAAGAAAGTGGAAGAAACCTTATTTAAGAAAACATATACAGTTATTTTCCAATGCAATAATCCTAAGTATAATTTCAACCAGAAACAATATTGGGTACAAGTCTGTTTTGAAAGCACAAATTCTAAATATTTATGCCTGTTTTATATCACAGGAAATAGCAGTTACACATTTAGAAACAGATTCTTAGTTTTCCACATTAGTACTTTCAAAAATATTTGTGTTCAGTGTAGCTTCTTGTGTATATTACTAATGGATTATCATTCATTTGCTCATTTACTTCATAATCTGGTTGCAAATCTCTGAGACATGGAAAAGGAATATAATAATTGTTCACTTCGAAGAACAGTTTTTATATCTATGTTAAGCATATATTTAATATATTACTAAAACTACATTAATATATTGTTTATGTCAAAATTGGTTATATCTTAAATATACATGTACATAGTCATTCTCACTTAAATAGTAATGTGGAAAAACCTATTGACTATGCCACCTTCTTTTTAATGTTTCATGAGAGAGACTTACAAATTATTCTATAAGGATCTTTGTTTGTTTGCTGTTGGGTTTGATTTAGGTTTTAACTTTCTGGTATGAAAGAATCAGATTCTTTGTCTTACCAATTTATAAACCAAAAAGACAAATCTTCATAGGAGTTTGATAAACTCTTCCTTGAAGTAATAAAAAAGACTGATACAGTAGTTAATGGCTATATATTGGAGAATGTTTTCCCCCAAAGAATGAAAATGTTTACCGTTTTATTTCTAATGATCAAAATTATATTTAATTTAGTTGTATTTGTTTAACAAATACTTTGTGTATACAATCTGGTTAAAAATTGATTAAATTGGTTTAAAGATGCTGGCTGTCTACTGAGAGTTGACAGAACTTATTTTCACTACTATAAAATGTCATAAATATCAATGAGGATAATATATTTTATTGACATTAAGCCAGATAAATTTAGCTGGTTTCCTTTGTTATTCATCTTCCACACATTCCATGTTTTTCTAATATTTTCTATGGAGCTCTCAGTAAAAAATAAAGTATTGCCAACTTTAATTCCATAATGATTTAAGTTTCTATAAATGAAACAATAGCCATTGATTTAATTTTAACTACTGTAGTTCAGTTTCAAAGTTCCTTGACATTCGGGTTACCTAATTTTTCTGACATGTTTATGGGTAAACTTGATTAGTATCTTTCTAAAAAGTTTTTGTGATCCTGAAAAGAGATACCTTTTCAGGTCGCCTATTATTTGTTATCTATTTCTATTCAACTCATTTCCTTTTGAGAAGTAGGAATTACAGTAGCTTTAGAGGCAGATTAAGAAGTGAGAATTGTTGTAGAATCATTTCCACAGACTTGGTGCTTATTAAATGTCTAAGCAGAAATCAGATGAATGTTGAGTAATGATAAAATGAGGTGTCCCTTCCCTTTCATGATTCTATTTCTGCCTCTAGCTTTCTAATGACTGTAAGTCATGACCATAGACTGTGGTTTGGAATTTAAAGAGAGCAAAATTCCTAGCCTATGAAAGAATTAAGCACCAAATCAAGTCACTTTTACTTTGAAGAAAATTTCTTTTTACCTACACTTTTTCTAAGGTTGGCCTTATGCATTAGCTCCCCTGAGCTGCCAGGTGGATTTGTGCATTGTGGAAGAAATGCAGCAGCCAAGGGTTGAGGCCCATTCTGCTAAAAGATTTAGGCAAATCAGTAGCAACTTCTAAGAGAGAACTAAGACTGGTTAAACGTATTGCATTAGATTTACACCTAATGGTTCAAGGCACAAATTTTGACCCATAATACACAAAAATTTTGGACATGAGAGCCAATTTGGGTTACGCATTTTATACTGTTTTAGTCATAAATAGTCATTCAGAGTGTCAGACCCTCTGCTAATTATGAAAAATTTCAAAAGATATTTTTCCATCCCTGAGGAAGTTCTGTTATGATTTAAGAGTCCCCAAAATAAGCCACTTAGAGTAGCCCCATTAAAAAAAATCCATTTGAAATATTTCAACTTCCTTACATAACTTATACATTTGACCTATTATTCTATCTTTTTTATTGCACACTGTATAAATCTGGAGATATGCATTATAAGTTGTAAAAGAGTAACCACAGAAAAACTTTCAGAACAAGGATTGTGAAACTTTTAGGCTTTCTTGAAGACAGCAAGATTATCTTGCTGTGTTCTCAGGTGTTTTCTCACATATTTTAAAAAAGCAATGTGACTAATTCCCAAGGCATTTTTAAAATGGCATTTGTTCTTTAAACATATTTTTGTTCATTTGAATAATTGAATTTATTTTGATGGGAAAATGCAGTTAGTAACATGGAATTAAGTGGTATTTCAATGCATAAAAATAGAATATACAGTGCTTTATTTGTTTTGGTTTTGTCTTTTATATCTCTGCTTCTACACTTATTATGTTACCAATAGCAGTGTATCCTTTACATAAATCCTAAGGTGATCTCGCAAACATCATTCCTTCCTTCCTCTCTTTTAAAAAAATTTAACTGTGTTTTGATTATGCCAAGTCAATCATGAATCTTTGACAATGTTTTTTTCAGAAAGCCAGACTCAAGCCAATGGTATGTAGCATTCTCCTAGATATTGTTATTGGTTTGGAGAGAATATAGGGATCAGACTCAAGATGAGGACTTAGTATTCTGTATTTAGAAGAGAGTTTCCATTTCTTACCATCAGTGAACAGGATACATGCTGCTCAGTGGGTGCTGGCAGCCATCTTCTGACCAAGACAAAGTCAAAATCAAGACCAAAGGAAAGAAATACTGCGTGGCAGAGAAATGGAATCAGAGCCCTGATGGTATCAGGCCAGGATCCTGTCCTACCTCTAGACTTCCTTCTCTGTGTTATGGATAAGAAACACTATTACATTCCAGGTTTCTTTATCTTGTAGTCTAAATCATCCTAAATTACACAGCTTCTTAAGTAATCTTTAAGTAAATTGAAATATATTTTTAATGTTGAAAATTACAATTATTGGGGTGCCTGGGTAGCTCAGTGGGTTAAACTTCTGCCTTCGGCTCAGGTCATGATCTCTGGGTCCTGGGATCGAGCCCTGCATCAGGGTCTCTGCTCAGCAGGGAACCTGCTTCCCCCTCTCTCTCTGCCTGCCTCTCTGCCTACCTGTGATCACTCTCTCTCTGTCAAATAAATAAATAAAATCATTAAAAAGAAAAAAAAAAAGAAAGTTATAGTTATTGGTTCATCCATTTATTTTAATATTACAGATGGCTTCTATGTTAGCCAGGTAAAACAAAAACAACCTATTTTATTTCTCCAGTGCCATCAGTAGTCTGAGAACTTCAGACAAGTCACTTACAAAACGTACAAATGGCCCCAAATTCTCACTGACTCTATCATAGCACAGAAGATTCTGACAGTAGGTCTTTACTCACTGAAGATGGATGTCTGTGTGGTATTAATAGCTCCTTCTGGACTTGACAGTTTGCTCCTGGATCATCTCTAAGTCTCTCACGAAGGCTTAAGAAGAGAGCCGGTCATGCAATGGATACTAAGAAGGTGCCTTGGACCTCAAGAAAGTATGCACAGAAGATCTCCCCTTAACCTCAGGACTTCAAAGTGCTCAGCCTCTCCACTTCTGCTCCTGTTCATCTTCCATTACACACCTGACCCTCACTGATTCAAAACCCAATTTTATTACATCAGAAATGTTAGTATAGTTTTCATTCTTCTATTTCTTTGTAAGACCTACTTCTATTAGCAAGACTTAAAAAGATCAGCTGCTAGATTTTGTTTTGAAATCAAGTGAACAATGCACTAAAATTAGACTATCTTTATAAACAAGTCTCACGAAATTACACCAAATGTGCTCTGATACACTTTTTCACTATACATCGATGCCCAAACATATATACTATCAAAATTTAAACACTTTCAACACAAATCTTACTTTCTTCTTTTACCAAGAAAAGATCTTAATGACTTTCAGCAATTCCTCAGTAAAAACAGGTTAACAACTTTATCTTTCTTCATAGGAAAAAAAACCATTAAAGGAATTTTAAGCAATCTTGCACATAAAAAATATTTACTGAATACTCCATAGTCACAGAAATTTTAAGTGTTCGGGTAGACACATGGAGGAACAGATGAATTAGACATGGATCTTGCATTCAAGTGACTCAGATAGACTAATAGAAAGTTAAGACAAATTAAAAAAGGTTTTGATTTTAAATGAAAATTACCATCACCAAAAGAGAAGTATAGAAAAAGTAGAAGACGACAAGTGGAGGGAAAAAGCATTTGCAGCTTGGAAAAGCATTAAATTTATTAGATGGTATTTTGATTAATTTTATCTTTTAGAAAAAGGCAAAGAGGGGCACCTGGGTGGCTCAGTGGGTTAAGCCTCTGCCTTCAGCTCGGGTCACAATCTCAGGGTCCTGGGATCGAGCCCTGCGTCAGGCTCTCTGCTCCGCAAGGAGACTGCTTCCCCACCCCCTTCTGCTTGCCTCTCTGCCTACTTGTGATCTCTCTCTGTCAAATAAATAAATAAAATCTTTAAAAAAGAGAGAGAAGAAAAAGGCAAAGTCACTGTGTAAGGCAAAAAAAAAAAAAAAAAGATTAAGAATGACTTTTTTAAAAGGGTGGGAGTCATACAGGTGTTTGCTTTATTTATTCATTCATTCATTCATTCATTTAATTATTCATTATTCATTTCCCTTTATATGTTTAAGCCATTTTTAGAGTGATCTCTAATCCTCAAGATGGGACTCAAACTCATGACCCTAAGATCAAGAGTCAGATGCTGTACTGACTGAGCCAGCCAGGTGCCCCAAGGATGATTTTTTTTTTTTGAGATTTTTATTATTTATTTATTTGACAGACAGAGATCACAAGTAGGTAGAGGGGCAGGCAGAGAGAGAGAGAGGAGGAAGCAGGCTCCCTGCTGAGTGGAGAGCCCAATGCAGGACTCGATCCCAGGATCCCAGGACCATGACCTGAGCTGAAGGCAGAGGCTTTAACCCACTGAGCCACCCAGGCACCCGGATGATTTATTTTTAAGATGGGCAAATATTAATTGCTAAAGCGATGTGTCAGAAATTGAATTTTTGGATTATTGTTTAAACTAATGATATCTTAAAATATTATTTTTACTTCTTTGTCTTAAGATTGTCTTATATTCAAAAACTTCTGTTAAAAATGGGAAATTTCTGGGGCGCCTGGGTGGCTCAGTGGGTTAAAGCCTCTGCCTTTGGCTCGGGTCATGATCCCGGGGTCCTGGGCTGGAGCCCCACATCGGCTTCTTTGCTCAGCTGGGAGCCTGTTTCTCCCTTTCTCTCTCTGCCTGTCTCTCTGCCTACTTGTGATCTCTGTCTGTCAAATAAATAAATAAAATCTTTTTTAAAAAATAGGAAATTTCTGGTAAAATAGAGTACCCTAGAATGTTAGCCATTATATACCTGGATCTCTTAGAAACATCTTTGAATATATTTTAGCTTATGAAAACTGAGGTCAGAAGACATCTTTAAACTGCTGACAAAAATTGTCAACACAGAATTCTATATCCCATAAAACCCAACTTTTAAGAATGAAGAAAAATAAGCATTTTCAGGTTTTAAAAAAGTGTACAATTTTCACCAGGAGACATGTACTACAACATAGGCTAAGTAGACTAAAAGAATATATTACCAGGTGGAAACTCAAATCTTTAAGAAAATCTGAAGAACACTAAAAATAATATATGTATGGGTAAATCTAAAAGACTATTATTCCTTTTAAATTAATTAAATAAATGTAACTGTTTAAAATTTTAATATTGTCTTGTGAGGTATATCACTTATGTAACTCTAGTATGATGACTCTTATGTAACTCTCCATAGGATAAAAGGTGGGTCAAATGGACCTAAATAGTAGTGAGATTTCTATGTTTAATCTGAAGTGGTACAATATTAACTCTATGTATACTGTGAGGTTTTTTTTATTTTAATAAACATATAATGTATTTTTATCCCCAGGGGTACAGGTCTGTGAATCGCCAGGTTTACACATTTCACAGCACTCATCATAGCACATACCCTCCCCAATGTCCATTTCCCCACCACCCTCTCCCTTCCCCCCTCCCCTCAGCAACCCTCACTCTGTTTTTTGAGATTGAGTCTTTTATGGTTTGTCTCCCTCCCAATCCCATCTTTTTATTTTTTCTTTTCCTACCTCCCCCAACCCCCCCCCGCCTTGCATCTCCACTTCCTCATATCAAAGAGATCATATGATAGTTGTCTTTCTCCGATTGACTTATTTCGCTAAGCATGATACCCTCTAGTTCCATCCACGTCGTCGCAAATGGCAAGATTTCATGTCTTTTGATGGCTGCATAGTATTCCATTGTGTATATATACCACCTCTTCTTTATCCATTCATCTGTTGATGGACATCTAGGCTCTTTCCACAGTTTGGCTATTGTGGACATTGCTGCTATAAACATTTGGGTGCATGTGTCCCTTCGGAGCACCACGTTTGTATCTTTAGGATATATACCCAGTAGTGCAATTGCTGGGTCATAGGGTAGCTCTATTTTCAGTTTTTTGAGGAACCTCCACACTGTTTTCCAGAGTGGTTGCACCAGCTTGCATTCCCACCAACAGTGTAGGAGGGTTCCCCTCACTCTGCATCCTCGCCAGCATCTGTCATTTCTTGACTTGTTAATTTTAGCCATTCTGACTGGTGTGAGGTGGTATCTCATTGTGGTTTTGATTTGTATTTCCCTTATGCCGAGTGATGTGGAGCATTTTTTCATGTGTCTGTTGGCCATCTGGATGTCTTTTTTGCAGAAATGTCTGTTCATGTCCTCTGCCCATTTCTTGACTGGATTATTTGTTCTTTGGGCATTGAGTTTGATAAGCTCTTTATAGATTTTAGATACTAGCCCTATATCTCATATGTCGTTTGCAAATATCTTCTCCCATTCTGTCAGTTGTCTTTTGGTTTTGTTAACTGTTTCCTTTGCTGTGCAAAAGCTTTTGATCTTGATGAAATCCCAATAGTTCATTTTTGCCCTTGCTTCTGTTGCCTTTGGCGATGGCTCCTAGGAAGAAGTTGCTGCAGTTGAGGTCAAAGAGGTTGCTGCCTGCATTCTCCTCAAGGATTTTGATAGATTCCTTTCTCACATTGAGGTCCTTCATCCATTTTGAGTCTATTTTCGTGTGTGGTGTAAGGAAATACTCCAGTTTCATTTTCTGGATGTGGCTGTCCAATTTTCCCAGCACCATTTGTTGAAGAGGCTGTCTTTTTTCCATTGGAAATTCTTTCCTGCTTTGTCAAAGATTAGTTGACCAAACAGTTGAGGGTCTATTTCTGGGCTCTCTATTCTCTTCCATTGGTCTATATGTCTGTTTTTGTGCCAGTACCATACTGTCTTGATGATGACAGCTTTGTAATAGAGCTTGAAGTCTGGAATTGTGATGCCACCGACTTTGGCTTTCTTTTTCAATATTCCTTTGGCTATTCAAGGTCTCTTCTGGTTCCATATAAATTTTAGGATTATTTATTCTATTTCTTTAAAAAAAATGGATGGGATTTTGATAGGGATCGTATTAAATGTGTAGATTGCTTTAGGTAGCATAGACATTTTCACAATATTTGTTCTTCCAATCCATGAGCATGGAATATTTTTCCATTTCTTTGTGTCTTCCTCAATTTCTTTCATGAGTACTTTAGAGTTTTCTGAGTATAGATTCTTTGCCTCTTTGGTTAGATTTATTCCTAGGTACCTTATGGTTTTGGGTGCAATTGTAAATGGGACTGACTCCTCAATTTCTCTTTCTTCTGTCTTATTGTTAGTGTAAAGAAATGCGACTGATTTCTGTGCATTGACTTTATATCCTGACACTTTACTGAATTCCTGTACAAGTTCTAGCAGTTTTGGAGTGGAGCCTTTTGGGTTTTCCACATATAGTATCATATCATCTGCAAAGAGTGAGAGTTTGACTTCTTCTTTGTCAATTTGGATGCCTTTCATTTCTTTTTGTTGTCTGATTGCTGAGGCTAGGACTTCTAGTACTATGTTGAACAGCAGTGGTGATAACGGACATCCCTGCCGTGTTCCTGACCTTAGCGGAAAAGCTTTCAGTTTTTCTCCATTGAGAATGATATTTGCGGTGGATTTTTCATAGATGGCTTTGATAATATTGAGGTATGTGCCTTCTTTCCCTACACTTTGAAGAGTTTTAATCAGGAAGTGATGCTGCACTTTGTCAAATGCTTTTTCAGCATCTATTGAGAGTATCATATGGTTCTTGTTCTTTCTTTTATTAATGTATTGTATCACATTGATGGATTTGTGGATGTTGAACCAACCTTGCAGCCCTGGAATAAATCCCACTTGGTCATGGTGAATAATCCTTTTAATATACTGTGGGATCCTATTGGCCAGTATTTTGGTGAGAATTTTCACCTCTGTGTTCATCAAGGATATTGGTCTGTAATTCTCTTTTTTGGTGGGATCCTTGTCTGGTTTTGGGATCAAGGTGATGCTGGCCTCATAGAATGAGTTTGGAAGTTTTCCTTCCATTTCTATTTTTTGGAACAGTTTCAGGAGAATAGGAATTAATTCTTCTTTAAATGTTTGGTAGAATTCCCCTGGGAAGCCATCTGGTCCTGGACTTTTGTTTGTTTGGAGATTTTTGATGACTGTTTCAATCTCCTTACTGGTTATGGGTCTGTTCAGGTTATCTATTTCTTCCTGGTTCAGTTGTGGTAGTTTATATGTCTCTAGAAATGTATCCATTTCTTCCAGATTGTCAAATTTGTTGGCATAGAGTTGTTCATAGTAAGTTCTTATAATTGTTTGTATTTCTTTGGTGTTGGTTGTGATCTCTCCTCTTTCAATCATGATTTTATTTATTTGGGTCCTTTCTCTTTTCTTTTTGATAACTCTGGCCAGGGGTTTGTCAATCTTACTAATTGACAGCTCCTAGTTTTGTTGATTTGTTCCATTGTTTTTTTCAATGAACCAGCTCCTAGTTTTGTTGATTTGTTCCATTGTTTTTTTAGTTTCTATTTCATTGATTTCTGCTTTGATCTTTATGATTTCTCTTCTCCTGCTGGGTTTAGACTTTCTTTGTTGTTCTCTCTCCAGCTCCTTTACATGTAGGGTTTGGTTGTGTATTTGAGACCTTTCTTGTTTCTTGAGAAAGGCTTGTAGCACTATATATTTTCCTCTCAGGACTGCCTTTGTTATGTCCCACAAATTTTGAACCGTTGTGTTTTCATTATCATTTGTTTCCATGAATTTTTTCAATTCTTCTTTAATTTCCTGGTTGACCCATTCATTTTTTAGAAGGATGCTGTTTAGTCTCCATGTATTTGCGTTCTTTCCAAATTTCCTCTTGTGATTGAGTTCTAGCTTCAGAGCATTGTGGTCTGTAAATATGCAGGGAATGATCTCAATCTTTTGATACCGGTTGAGACCTGATTTACGACCCAGGATGTGGTCTATTCTGGAGAATGTTCCATGTACACTAGAGAAGAATGTATATTCTGTTGCTTTGGGATGGAATGTTCTGAATATATCTGTGATGTCCATCTGGTCCAGTGTGTCATTTAAGGCCTTTATTTCCTTGTTGATCTTTTGCTTAGATGATCTGTCCATTTCAGTGAAGGGAGTGTTAAAGTCCCCTCCTATTATTGTATTATTGTCGATATGTTTCTTTGATTTTGTTATTAATTGGTTTATATAGTTGGCTGCTCCCATGTTAGGGGCATAGATATTTAAAATTGTTAGATCTTCTTGTTGGACAGACCTTTTGAGTATGATATAGTGTCCTTCCTCATCTCTTATTATAGTCTTTGGCTTAAACTCTAATTGATCTGATATAAGGATTGCCACCCCGGCTTTCTTCTGAAGTCCATTAGCATAGTACATTGTTTTCCACTCCCTCACTTTAAATCTGGAGGTGACTTTGGGTCTAAAATGAGTTTCTTGTAGGCAGCATATTGATGGGTTTTGTTTCTTTATCCATTCTGATACCCTGTGTCTTTGATTGGGGCATTGAGCCCATTAACATTCAGGGTAACTATTGAGAGATATGAGTTTATTGCCATTGTATTGCCTGTAAGGTGACTGTTACTGTATATTGCCTCTGTTTCTTTCTGATCTACTACTTTTAGGGTCTCTCTTTGCTTAGAGGACCCCTTTCAATATTTCCTGTAGAGCTGGTTTGATGTTAGCAAATTCTTTCAGCTTTTGTTTGTCCTGGAAGCTCTTCATCTCTCCTTCTATTTTCAATGATAGCCTAGCCAGGTATAGTATTCTTGGCTGCATGTTTTTCTCGTTTAGTGCTCTGAATATATCATGCCAGTTCTTTCTGGCCTGCCAGGTCTCTGTGGATAGGTCCACTGCCAATCTAATGTTTTTACCCTTGTATGTTACAGACTTCTTTTCCCGGGCTGCTTTCAGGATTTTCTCTTTGTCGCTAAGACTTGTAAATTTTACTGTCAGGTGACGAGGTGTGGACCTATTTTTATTGATTTTGAGGGGCGTTCTTAGCATCTCCTGGATTTTGATGTTTGTTCCCTTTGCCATATTAGGGAAATTCTCTCCAATAATTCTCTCCAATATACCTTCTGCTCCCCTCTCTCCTTCTTCTTCTCCTGGAATCCCAATTATTCTAATGTTGTGTCATCTTATGGTGTCGTTTATCTCTTGAATTCTCTCCTCATGGTCCAGTATTTGTTTGTCTCTCTTTTGTTCAGCTTCTTTATTCTCTGTCATTTGGTCTTCTATGTCACTAATTCTTTCTTCTGCCTCATTTATCCTAGCAGTGAGAGCTTCCATTTTTGATTGCACCTCATTAATAGCTTTTTTGATTTCAACTTGGTTAGATTTTAGTTCTTTTATTTCTCCAGAAAGCGCTTTTATCTCTCCAGAGAGGGTTTCTCTAATATCTTCTATGGCTTTTTCGAGCCCGGCTAGAACCTTGAGAATCATCATTCTGTACTCTAGATCTGTCATGTTACCAATGTCCGTATTGATTAGGTCTCCAGCCTTCAGTACGGCCTCTTGTTCTTTTTTTTTGAGGTGAGTTTTTCCGCCTTGTCATTTTGTCCAGATAAGATTTGCTTTCTCCTGCTGTGGAATTCCACTGTTCTTGGTGACTGAAGTTGGTTTTGGATGGGTTTCTTGTTGATCTTCTGGAGGAGGGGCCTGTTGTAGTGATTCTCAAGTGTCTTTGCCGCAGGCAGAATTGCACCGCCCTTACCAGGGGCCGGGCTAAGTAATCCACTCAGGTTTGCTTTCGGGAGCTTTTGTTCCCTGAGCGCTTTCCATAGATTTCTGGAGGACGGGAATGAAGATGGCGGCCTCCCAATCTCTTGGCCCGGAGAAGCCGAGAGCTTGGGGTTCTGCTCCTCAGTGCGCCCTCAAAGAAAAGCGCCCAACCGCCCCGCCTCCCTGGCCTGCAGTTGCACCTTGAGGAAAGCAGTCAATTGCTGGAACCTGGAGAAAAGCGCCTGGTCGCTTCCATCTCCATGGCCTCTGGCCGCGCTCCGAGCCCACCCAGCCTGCAACCGGCACAAGGTAACCCCAGCTGAGAGCTCACTCCTCGGCCTTGTCACTGTAGCCGGCTTCCCCGCTCTAATACCTGTGAGCTCTGTGGCACTCAGACACCCCCAGTCCTTCTGTGACCCCGTGGGACCTAGGGTTATGTTGACCCCGCCTGGGTTTCCTGGAGACATTGCCTGGAGCAATGTCTCCCAGTGGAGCAGACTTTTAAAAGTCCTGATTTTGTGGTCCGTTGCTCCGCCCACCGCTTGCTGGGAGCCGGCCCCTCCCCCCGTGGTTTGTCTTCAGATTTGGATTCACTTCTCTGCAGGTCCTACCTTTCAGAAAGTGATCGATTATCTGTTTCTAGAATTGTTGCTCTTCTTCTCTTCGATTTCCCGTTGGATTTGTAGGTGTTCACAATGGTTAGATAAGCTGTCTAGCTGATCTCCTGCTACCCGATGTCGTCTCAGCCTGCTACTTCTCCACCATCTTGACTCCTCCGCTCTACTGTGAGATTTTAAGGATAAACATTCCCACAGCTAATACTAAAAAAATGTGAAGTGACATAGGTGAAAACAAGAGATAAGTTAAAACTAAATTTGGATACACATTCAATAATTCTAAATGGAGGAAAAAATGAAAAAGAGCAAAATAACAGCAAGAGCAACAAAAAGAAAAGTAGAGAAGACAAAAAACAAATGGTAAAATTGTAGACCTACATACAACCAAATCAATAATTAAGTGCTAATTGACTAAGGGCTCCAATTAAAATCCACAGATTATAAACATGGATTTAAACAAACAAACATGAAACCCAACTCTGCTGCCTACAGAACTTATGTTAAATAAAGGCATATTTCATTTTAGTGTGCCTTGCTTTATTGTGCTTTGCAGGAAATGAAAGTTTATGGCAACCTTGCCTTGAGCAAGTCTATCAGTGCCATTTTTCCATTAACCCTTGCTCACTTCATGCTTCTGTGTCCCATTTTGGTAATTCTCACAATATTTCAAACTTTTTCACTATTGTCATGTTTGTCATGGTGACCTGTAATCAGTGATCTTTGATTCACTATGATAATTATTTTGTGTGCCATGACCTGTGCCCATAGAAGACAGTGGACCTAAAACAGATGTGTGTTCTTATTGCTCCACCAGGTGGTCATTCTCCCATTTCTCTCCCTCTCCTCAGGTCTCCCTATTTCCTGAGACAAAACAATTTTGAAATTAGGTCAATCAATAACCCCACAATGGTCTCTAAGTACTCAAGTGAAAGGAAGATCTTCATGTCTCTCACTTTCAATTTAATGTTAGAAATGACTAAGTTTGGTGAGGAAGGCATGTTGAAAGCCAAGACAGGGCAAAAGTTAGGCCTCTTATATCAGTTAAGTTCTGAATGCAAAGGAAAAGTTTTAAAGGAAATTAAAAGTGCTACTCCAGGGAACAAATGAATAAGAAAGTTAAATAAATGCATTGTTAGCATGGAAAACCCTGTAGTGGTCTGAATAGAAGATCAAACCAATCACAGCATTCCGTTAAGCCAAAGTCTAAACCAGAGTGAAGCTATAATTCTCTTCAATTCTGTGAAGGCTGAGAGAGGTGAGGAAGCTAAAGAAAAATTTGAAGCTGGCAGAGGTTGGTTCATGAGGTTGAGGGAAAGAGGAAATCTTCATACAATTAAAGTACAAGGTGAAGCAGCTGGTGCTGAGGTAGAAGCTGCAGGAAGTCATCTGGAAGACCTCGCTGAGAGAATTAGTGCAGGCGCCTTTGCCAAATGACAGATTTTCAATGTAGATGAAATGTAGATGCCACCTAGGACTTTTATAGCTAGAGAGAAGTCAAAGCCTGGCTTCAGACCTTCTGAGGAGAAGCTGACTGTCTCGTTAGGGGCTAATGCAACTGATGACTTCAAAGTTGAAGCCAGTGCTCATTTACCATTCTGAAAATCCTAGGGCCCTTGGGAAGTATGCTGAATCTACTCTGCCTGTGCTCCATAACTGAAACAGTAAAGCCCAGATGACAGCACATCTGTTTGTAACATGGTTTATTGAATATTTAAGCCCACTGTTGAGACCTACTGCTCAGAAAAAAAAGATTTCTTTTAAAATATGACTGCTCATGGAGAATGCACCTGGCTACCCAAGAGCTCTGATGGAGATGCCCAACCAGATTAATGTTGTTTTCATGTTTGCTAACACAACATCCACTCTGCAGCCATTAGATCAAGGAGTAATTTCAACTTCCAAGTCTTATTATATATGAAATATATTTTATAAAGCTCCAGCTGCCATAGACAATGATTCCTCTGATGGATCTGGGAAAAGTAGATTTAAAACCTTCTGGACAGGATTCACCATTCTAGATGCCATTAAGAACATCTGTGACTCATGCAAAGAAGTCAAAATATCAACATTAACAGGACTTTGGAAGAAGTTGAATCCAAGCCTCATGGAGGACTTTGAGGGGTTTAAGACTTCAGTGGAGGAAGTAACTGTAGAAATGGTGACACAGCAGGAGAACAGAAGTGGAGCCTGAAGATGGGACTGAGTTGCTGCAATCTTGTGATAAAACATAAATGAATGAGGAGTTTGTTCTTATGCATGAGCACAGAAAATGGATTCTTGAGATAGAAACTACTCCTAGCAAAGATGCTGCAAAGATTGTTGAAATGACAACGAAGGATTTAGACCGTTACCTAAACTTAATTCGTAAAGCAGCAGCAGAGTTTGAGATGACTGACTTCAATTTTGAAAGAACTTCTGTGGCTAAAATGCTATCAAACAGCATTGTGTACTACAGAAAAGCCATCAGAGGAAGAGTCAAATGATGTGGCAAGCTTCATTGTTGTCTTATTTTAAGAAGTTGCCATAGCCACCCCCACTTTCAGCAACCACCACCGTGATCACTCAGCAGCCATCAAACTCCCAGGCAACACCCTCTGCAAGCAGATGATGATCAGCATTTTTTAGTCATAAAGTATTTTAACTAGGTATATAATTTTTTTAGACATAATGCTATTATACACTTAATAGACTGCAGCAAAATATAACTTTTTATGTACCGAGAGACCAAAAAATTCTTGTGATTTGTTTTACTGTGATATCCACTTTATTGTGCTCTGGAACTGAACTCCTGATATCTCTGAGTTATGTCTGTATTAAGAAACAAATCAGTTGAAAGTAAGTACATGGAAAATAGATGTCCCAAGAAAACAGTCAATACAGAATAGTTGTAGTAGCTGTATTAATATATTAACTTCAGGACACAGAGTATAACCAGAAAGTAAAAGGTGTATTTCACAGTGATAAAATTTTAGTAAATTAGAAGAATCTAAAAATCATAAACATGTACACTTCCAATTAGAGAGACTCTACTACGTGAAGAATCAAATCAAGTACTTTTGATGTTTTTCAGAATTCAAAATTCTTTAATCCCTTTCTCTACATATTTCACTTTTATTAAGATAAAGTTTTGAGATATTTGTGTTAATATACTAAACTCATGTGGGTGAGATTTTAGAATTCCTTCATATTAAAAATCAGTCAGGTAAATTAAATAATGTTGTTAATAATCTAACTAAATCCCTAGCCATAAAGACATTTTAAAGAAAGGATTATGTAACTCCCAAATACTCTTCCACTTTGAAAAGGTTTCTAGGATTTTTTTTTTCTTTTAGCATTTCAAATTCTCCACCTATTTGTAAAAGAGGTTAGTTAGAGGCTTAGAACCTAGACTTGCTATCAAATCCTTCTTTTCGACAACATTCTCAGGTTATTGAATACTTAGTATCTTATGGTACAACCAAACCTAAGAGATTTCCACTCTTAAGGACAGTAACAACCTTAAGATCAAAAATAAACTCCTATAGAAGACATTATCAGTATTTTTAGTTCAACAGCATGACAGCTTTGGGGTGAGGGAAAGAACTCTTGATTCACAGTACTGTGAAGTTTCCTGGTGACTCTATCGATAAAATTCATGACTGTGATCAAGGCTCTGAAGACTTTCTGAGACTCATTTTTCTCATCTGCAAAATGCAAGTTAAGATACAGGTGGTTCAAGGTTTTCCCCACCTTTGACCTTAAAGATTTGGTCTTATGGGTATGGTGGAGAATGTACAAAATAGTACACTTAAAACACTTATGTACCAGAATATTTTGTAAAAATGTTACAAAAGCAAAAGCCATTTTAAAAGTTATATAACTTGCTTATTTTTAAATTTTCTTAACAAAGAAGAGAAATCATGAGTTTATCATTGACAGTTCTTGCAGGTTTTTTACTCCTTTTCTGGTAGGAAAAACATCTCCTATTTCTATTTTTAAAAATCATTTATTTCAATGTCATCATATTCTCAGTAATGTGGAGGTAAAGCAAACCAGATTTAGATTCACACTCTGAGTATTTACTTACATTAACATTTATACCTGCATAATAGTGCTACACAAACCATTTATGGGAGGAATATATGAAAGATAGTATTGTGAAATACAAATACAAAGAAATGCTTATTTTTTTTTACTCTTGCCCCTGAGATATATAATACTGAAATAACTTACTGGAATTATTTTATAATAATGACAAATGTCAAAAACACAAACATCTGAGATCATCTAACTTTAAACATAAATAGAAGATCTTTTTGTCCAACATGATATACTTTCTGTAAGATACTCTGGATAAAAATTAAATCTGTAGGAAGGATAATTAATAAGTCATTTGAGAAAATTAAAATGGCAATACATACAAGATATTAATATTTATCTCCTTTAAAAGTTTAATTGACACATTTATAAAGAACTTACTGAATATTGTTACATACAGCATTTGACTTTGGATTCAAAATTTAATATTTATGAAATATAGAATATATACACCAAATTTACATGCATGCAGACCCTGGTTTCTTTAAAATTTATATAGCTTAATAAAGAACAAAAAGTACATTTTACTACATAATAGATGTTCATTCATTTCTTTTAATGAATAAAATTGCATATTTTCTTATTTTGTACATAGTTATTTGTACTTTGTGTATAATCTGTAAACTTGACGATATTACCTTTATGTGAAAATTCATCTAAATGATAAACATAACTTTTAAGATGATTGTAAAAATTTTCCATTGTTAAGTGTCTTATTTTGCAGCCTCTTTTTGATTCTTCTAATTGGTTTTTTTAAATTCTCCTAATTAGTTTGATCAGATTTCATATCTCATTTTCTTGCTAGCTCAATCAATTCTGTTTTAAATAAGTTGGCCCATTTTAATCTCTGCTGTACTGTTAAGGAGGAATTTCCTCAAGAATTTATAAATAAAGAAGGGAAACCTTGGGGGCTAAGTCGATTAAGCATCTGCCTTCAGCTCAGGTCATGATTCCAGGGTCCTAGGATCAAGTCCTGCATCAGGCTCCTTGCTCAGTGGGAAGCATGCTTCTCCCTCTACCTGTCACACCCCCTGCTTTTGCTCTCTCTCCCTCTGACAAATAAATAAATAAAAATCTTTTTAAAAAGAACTTTTAAAAAAATTTGTACTTACTTATTTTTTAAACTTTATTTTATTTTTTCCGTGTTCCAAGATTCATTGTTTATGCATCACACCCAAGGCTCCATGCAATACGTGCCCTCCTTAATACCCATTACCAGGCTCACTCAACCCCTGACCCCCTCCCCTCTAAAATCCTCAGTTTGTTTCTCAGAGTCCACAGTCTCTCATGGTTTGTCTCCCCCTCCATTTTCCCCCAACTCTCTTCTCCTCTCCTTCTCCCAATGTCTTCCGTGTTATTCCTTATGCTCCACAAGTAAGTGAAACCATATAATAATTGACTTTCTCTGCTTGACTTATTTCACTCAACATGATCTCCTCCAATCCCGTCCATGTTGATACAAAAGTTGGGTATTCATCCTTTCTGATGGAGGTGTAATATTCCACTATATATATGGACCATATCTTCTTTATCCATTTGTCTGTTTGAAGGGCATCTTGGCTCTTTCCACAGTTTGGTGACTGTGGCCATTGTTGCTATGAACACTGGGGTACAGATGGCCCTTCTGTTCACTATATCTGTATCTTTGGGGTAAATACCCAGTAGTGCAATTGTAGGGTCATAGGGAGGCTCTATTTTTAATTTCTTAAGGAATCTCCACACTGTTTTCCAAAGTGGTTGCACCAACTTGCATTCCCACCAACAGTGTAAGAGGGTTCCCCTTTCTCCACATCCTCTCCAACACTTGTTGTTTACTCTCTTGTTAATTTTGGCCATTCTAACTGGTGTAAGGTGGTATTTCAATGTAGTTTTGATTTGAATCACCCTGATGGCTAATGATGATGAACATTTTTTCATGTGTCTGTTAGCCATTTGTATGTCTTCTTTGGAGAAGTGTCTGTTCATGTCTTCTGCCCATTTTTTGATGTAATTATCTGTTTTGTGTGTGTTGAGTTTGAGGAGTTCTTTATAGATCTTGGATATCAGCCCTTTGTCTGTAGTGTCATTTGAGAATATCTTACCTCCCATTCTGTGGGTTGCCTCTTTGTTTTGTTGACTGTTTCCTTTGCTGTGCTGAGCTTTTGATCTTGATGAAGTCCCAAAAGTTCATTTTTGCTTTTGTTTCCTTTGCCTTTGGAGACATATCTTGAAAGAAGTTGCTGTGGCCAATGTCAAAGAGGTTACTGCCTATGTTCTCCTCTAGGATTTTGATAGATTCCTGCCTCACATTGAGGTCTTTTATCCATTTCGAGTTTATCTTTGTGTATGGTGTAAGAGAATGGTCAAGGTTCATTCTTCTATACATAGCCAGCCAATTTTCCCAGCATCATTTATTGAAGAGACTGACTTTTTCACTGTATATTTTTTCCTGCTTTGTCAAAGATTATTTGACCACAGAGTTGCAGGTCCATATCTGGGCTCTCTACTCTGTTCCACTGGTCTATGTGTCTGTTTTTGTGCCAGTACCATGCTGTCTTGTTGATCACAGCTTTGTAGTAAAGCTTGAAATCAGGCAACATGATGCCGCCAGTTTTGTTCTTCTTTTTCAACATTTCCTTAGCAATTCGGGATCTCTTTTGGTTCCATACAAATTTTAGGATTGTTTGTTCCAGCACTTTGAAAAATGCAGTTGCTTTCTTATACACTAACAATGAAAATACAGAAAGGGAAATTCGAGAATTTATTCCATTTACTATAGCACTAAGAAGCATAAGATACCTGGGAACAAACCTAACCAAAGAGGTAAAGGATCTGTACTCAAGGAACTACAGAACACTCATGAAAGAAATTTAAGAAGACACAAAAAGATGGAAAAGCATTCCACGCTCATGGAGTGGAAGATTAAACAGTGTTAGAATATCTATCCTAATTAGAGCAATCTATATTTTCAGTGTCATCCTGATCAAAAAAGAACTTTTAAATAGAAGAAATTAGATTGCTCTCTGAGACTTAAACTTTAAAATCAAGGTATAAGAAAAGAGTTAGGAAGCATTTCAGAAAAATACACTCACTCCTAGCCCTGCAAGACCGGCATGAACTATAAAGGCTATAAAGACCTAAAACCTAACAAGTCTACAGCCCTCTTGTGAAGGAAGCTGACGGAAGCAGGAATTTGTTCACACATATCCATGTCTTTTGTATTGAGATCACAGACCAGCATTCTAACAAAGACAGCCATCAACAAATCAAACATAGAGAAGACAAATAGCTTATGGAAAGAAATGACCTAGGAACCCCACCCAATGTGGGTATTTCTCTTAGTAAGAATGAGATCAAACCATAACCTCTCTCAGGATGCTGATTGTGAGACACTCAGAGGACTGGCAGGAATGGAAGAGAAATATAAAGAAAAACTGGGTTAATATAAGGTCACTAGAGTCATTGTTGTATCATGAAATATATTCAATTCCTCCACAGTTGATAGATATCACATACAAAATTATTCCTTCCCTGAAATCCTATAATACACCAGCTTTCATTATCACTTGTGGAAATCTAAGAGTGTCTGTTCTTTGCAACTTCTGTGAGCCAGTGCTAACAGAAGACTAAAACCCAGTTCAATGCCTTATCATATCTAGAGAAAGGATGTACCTATAAAAGAGTAGTTATTTAGAAATTTTTTTAAAGATTTTATTTATTTATTAGACAGACAGAGATCACAAGTAGGCAGAGAGGCAGGCAGAGAGAGAGAGAGGAGGAAGCAGGCTCCCCACAGAGCACAGAGCCCGATGTGGGACTCGATCCCAGGGCCCTGGGATCATGACCTGAGCCGAAGGCAGAGGCTTTAACCCACTGAGCCACCCAGGTGCCCAAGAGTAGTTATTTAGCCATGAAAGCACAATGGAAGGAAAGTCACAGAGGGAAATGTTGGCAGCAACTATCCTCACACTGCCCAGAGGAAAGGAAATCCAGCTACGGGACTGTGGTGTTCTAGACCATTATTAGACCTTGTCTGTTGTGATACAGATGCTTCCATCTCCTTTTTGTCTGGAGGCATGACACTTCAATTAATCTAAATACTCTTTTTGTTCTTATACCATGGCTGGCAAATGACCCTAGGTTATGTTTTCATTTCTCATGTACATGATCCACAGGAATAAAATGCATTAATCAATGTGACATAAGTATTTCACTCTGTGTAGTAGTAATTTCTCATTGTGAATTGATAAATTGGCATTCTTATTTGTTTTCATCTGTTGAGTTACTTTGGTTAGTAAACATATAGCCTCCAACGGTTGCACATACTTTGAGACAAAGTAGGGCTTCTAGGTCTGCGAAGACTAGGGACCAGAACCAGGCCATTTTAAATTTACCATGGTAATACATGGCACCCTAGTAGGCCTTTCAGGAGAGAATATGCAGAAAAATAAAAAACTTATTGTTATGGGTTATAAACCAAAGCCTTCCTTTCCTGTCTAATTTCCTAGAGCCACAGATGGAATAGGTATGATGTCACCATCCATCACCATCAAAGAGGCAAATAGAGGTACCCATTATCTCCTTCCGGACCTCAGCCATTTAAGTGTGCTGTCTCTGTTATCACCATCCTACCTGCATCATCACCACCACCTTCTTTCATGCTGCATTCATTCCTAATCCATTTTCTGGAATCTAACAAATATAAAAGACTTCATATTAGTATAGCATTTTGCAGTAGTCAAAGTTTTTTCTCTTACTTATTTCATATCTCATCCCAAGCTTAATGAGTTGGCATAAACTCTGTGTCCGCCAAAGCGTACTTCTCAACATGTAATTCAAGCTCCTTCTGCATCAGAATCACTAGTGAGCCTGTCAAGATGAAGCTCCTAAGGGAATTCTATGCATACTGAAATTTGATAAATATGACTCTGAAATGAGAATAACAACACATGGCACTAATTCCTGGGATGCTGTGAGAATTAATGACACGTTATTCTCCCCCAAAGGTTTTAGCCAGTGGTTCTCACCCTGACTGCATATTTCAATCACGTGAAACATACCAATGCATGGCCTCACCCTAGACCAACTGAATACGAATCATTGGGAAGAGGGTTCAAAGAGTGGGATTTTTTTAAAGCCTCCCAGGTGATTCTAATGTTTACCCAGGGTGGAAAATCCCATATTCTAGCCTACATTTTTCATTTTCAAGATGTTTATTCTTTCTCTGGGGTTTTGTAAAACAACTTTAGTATGACCACCAGATATTAAGAAATCTTTAATATGTAAATTAAAACCACAAACAATACTTTAATGGGAAAGTGGCTACTCATCATTAAAATATGCAAATATAAGGGGAAAATAAATTGACATGTACATAAGTGAAAAGAAGTAAACTATCTCAGTCACTAATAACACCTCAGATGTTCCCTAAAGGTAGAATGCTTTGGGGAATTAATGAATATCAAGGAGCTATAAAATATTTTTCCAATTACATTTTTATTTTGTTGATAAATACAGGTAAACTTAGAATCCTAGAATGCCATAAATCTGCACAATCTGTAAATAAAATCTTTAATAAAAAAAATTTTTAAAAAAAGGGTGTCTGGGTGGCTCAGTGGGTTATAGCCTCTGCATTCAGCTCAGGTCATGATCTCAAGATTCTGGGATCGAGCCTCACATCAGGCTCTCTGCTCAGCAGGGACCTGCTTCCTCCTCTTTCTCTCTCTCTCTGCCTGACTCTCTGCCTACTTGTGATCTCTGTTTGTCAAATAAATAAAAATCTTTAGGGGCACCTGGGTGGCTCAGTGGGTTAAAACCTCTGCCTCCAGCTCGGGTCATGATCTCAGGGTCCTGGGATCAAGCCCCGCATCAGGCTCTCTGCTCGGCGGGGAGCCTGCTTCTCTCTCTCTCTCTGCCTGCCTCTCTGCCTACTTGTGATCTCTCTCTCTGTCAAATAAATAAATAAAATCTTAAAAAAAATAAATAAATAAATAAATAAATAAAAATCTTTTAAAAAAAATCTGCACAGTCCGATGCAATAGCTACCAGACACATGGGACTATTTAAATTTAAATCAATTAAAATTAAGTAGAAAATTGGGTTCCTCATGTGGCTAGTAGATGTATGTACAGTATAGCCAGTACAAAGTACTACATCATTTGCAGAAAGATCTATCAGACTACTATTAGACTCTGAGGGTTAGTTTTACCCTGTAGTTGAGGAAAACAGACCACAGAATACTTAAGTGACTTGCCTATGTTGTACATGAGGTTAGTAGAAAACCAAGAGAAGAGCTAGATGCAAGTATAGTGTTCTATGTACTGTTACGATTTAATGAATGGATGGATAGTTTTCATGATGATCATTATATTAATAATTGGCATGATTGAAGAAAATTATTGATTATTTAGTACAAGCCAAATATCCTGAATGTGGTTCTTTCTCACAGGAAACTTTAAAGCTAGGTATAATGCTTATTTTACAAATATGGTAGCAGTACAACAGAGGTTATCCAAGGATGCACAGCTACTACATAACAAAAATGGAATGACCATACATATATGTATGTATGTCCAGATGTGTGCATATGTATGTGTGTTTTTGTGTGGGGTTATATCGTAAATTATTATATAAGACTACTGTAAGAGATTCATTATATCAAATTTTAATCACAACATTAAAAATGTGTTTTTATGGGACACCTGGGTGGCTCAGTTGGTTAAACGGCTGTCTTCGGCTCAGGTCATGATCCCAACGTCCTGGGATCGAGTCCCACATCGGGCTCCTTGTTTGGCGGGGAGCCTGCTTCTCCCTCTGCCTCTGCCTGCCACTCTGTCTGCCTGTGCTCGCTCTCTGGCTCTCTCTCTCTGACAAATAAATAAATAAAATCTAAAAAAAAAAATGTGTTTTTATGACATAATTGTAGTGCTACCAGATATTAAAATTTTTAACATAAATGTACCAGGCTATTTTTTAATAGACCACTTAAGAAGATTATGGTAAATTCATTTACTTAGTCAATATAAGGGATCATAACATGCCCATCTCATTGAGAATAAAATGGTTTAATGCAATGCTTCAGAGAAGACATTCTATTTGAGGACATACTTAGGATAGGGTTCAGTTTCAACAAAAATCCATCTTATTTAGATTAATTGTTTTTGTGAAAGTGTTCTGAAAATTTGAGCTCTGTGTATATCTCTATATACATTGTACATATACATAACTCTGTGTATATGTACGTATTGTGTATATGTACACATTACTACATTGGCAGTAGTATCAGACCATGTTAGTTGATTTAAAATATATCAATTGTATGTTGATAAGCATTTCTAATTATTTAGGTTATACTTTATCTTTTATTTCAAGCAGTATAGGATACCCATATTTCCTTTCCTTATCCTGAGATACTGTGTTGGTAGTGTTAGTGGAACTTAAATTTTTTTTAACATTTGCAAGAAGACCTAAATTAACGTGGATAAGACAAACTGGAAACAAAAGGAAATTAAAAACAATTAAAAAAACAAAGACTAAGATATAGCCATCTCTGTGATGAAGAAAAAATATAGTAGTCTCCCCTTACCTGAGGGAATGTATTGCAAGACCCCCAGTGAATCCCCAAAACCACAGATGGTAGTAAGCCCCATATATACTATGCTTTTCCTATACATGCATACTGTGATAAAGTTTAATTTATAAATAAGACACATTAAGAGATTAACAATAAGAACTAATAATAATATAGAATAATTATAACAATGTCCTGCAACAGAAGTTATGTGAATGTGGTGGTTTCTTTCTCAGAGTATCTTATTGAACTGTATTCACCCTCCTTCTTTTGATAATGTGAGATGGTAAAATACCTACTTGTTGAGATGAATTGAGGTGAATGGTGTAGGCATTGTGATGCAGTGTTAGGCTGCTATTGACCTTTTACCACAAATCAGGAGGAACATCTGCTTCCAGGTGTGGTTGACCACAGGTAACTGAAACTTGCAGAAAATAAAACCACAGATAATGGTGGACAACTGTAACATCATTTTAGTGTCCAAACTATAATCACCACTCTAATTGCCCTGGAATGTTCTAACAATCCTTAACAGAATGGAATTTTTTTAGGTGACTCTTAGACAAACTTAATTTCATTTTTTAAAACTGAAAAATCAGAACAAATTATTTTCTGTTTTTCCCCCCTTAGATTTTCCCATAACTTGCATTTTATAACAGTACTAAAGCAAAGTTTCTGCATATTGAGTGTGACAGAATCTGAGAATTGCCTACTCAATAGCCATCTTCCCCTTCTTCTTCACTAACAGAACTTGAGTGTTGGATCATGCTAAAAAACAGCTGCCCTTGCAGAAGGGAATGGTCAATTAAATATAAAGGGAATTTATTGAATGGGAAATCCATGTTGCCTTCCCCCTTATTTCTGCTTCTGCCTTGAACTCAGTTGTGAAGACTGAATTCCAGAAACCACTTGCATTATCAGGAACCCTTGGGTTGAAAGTTATATGCTAACTATAAGAAAACAGAAATCTCTGATAATAGTGACCTTTCTCATCAAACTTGGACTACCTGTACCTGAATTTGTTTTATGTTAGCACCTTGAAAACTTTGTTTAAGCCAATGTTATCTCTGGTCTCCATCTCTAAAAGCCAAATGAAATTCCCAGCATATTCAGTTTTACAAAACCCTGGCAACCAAATCACAAAAATCAAATACAACAATGATGGAAAGCAGCATGAGAATTATATAAATTATTCATATTTTTCATTTTTTACAAATGATGAAGTATATTTACTAAAGTTTAAATAATGCAAATAATTTTAAGTAAAATCTAAATTACCTACTTATGAAAGGTTATCAAAGTAGGGGAATAAGGGAGTTGACCTTTCCTAAATTTATAAGGCCATCTTCAGATTCACTCACTACTGGTCTCCCATAGTATGTGTCTCTTATCAAACATGTTCTATTAACTGGTCAAAGAAGATATTGTGAAAATAGTAACCCAGACACTACTATAAATTGAGTCTAATTGTATTAGGGGCAAAGAAATTTTACTGCAGACTCCAAAGAACCTAACAAGGCTAAGTCTATTAAGACTTGTATTTGTTTGTCTGATTGTTGTTGTTGTTCTGTTTTTCTCATTTAGAAAATTCAGAAGGCAAATAGTCCAGAACTCATACCATCAAGGCAATTCAACTCACTTTGTTTATGATATGGATTTGTCCTTATGGTTACAAACATTAGGCATCTTGTTACATATCATAGGTAGACAGAAGAAAAAAGACAAAGCCCATAGGGTCATGCCAGCTGAGTTTGCACAGTTTACAAAGCTTTCCCAGAACCCCTATGAAGTGACTTCTGCCTATCTCAACTTACATTCTATGCCCACGCCCTTACTGCAAGCCGGTGGGAAAGTGAGGGTCTGACTTTTTATACTTTTTATGATTGGAGGTTTCTCCCACCAGCCAGGAACTAGGAGTTTGAAGAATGGTTAGGCAACCATCAATGTATGCCATGTTTGCCAATTACCTTCTGTTGAATTAATAATGGAAAAGCTTTCTTTCAATTTGTGGCCACATTTTTAGATTCTTCCCTTGCTCTGTTTCTTGTTGGCATTGCCATTTCTTTTTGTTCATAGAACTAACAGCTTTGTCAGAGGGAAAGGAGAAACCCTTTTAAATGAACAGGCTTTCATTCATGAATCTTACTACTCTCATTTACCTTGGAAGGGGAAAAAGTGGACATGTGAAATGAGGTGACATTAATCTGTGAAGTTGAATGAGGCTTCATTGAGGGGTCTCTACAAGAGAAGAGAAAAAAAAATTCCTCTCTACAATATCCATATATAGATCTCTGCTCTCAACTCTTGTTTTGAGTGAATAGTAATGTTTTTAAAAAATAGAATTTGGGGTTATTCTTCAATAAGTGCCAATCCTGTCTCCTTAGAAAAGTTCTGTTAAAACAAAATTTCAGCCAGTCACATAACCCATCTGACAGCATCTCTGTAAGCTGCTCATTAAAAAGAAGGATTCTGGGATTAGACAAAGCAAACAGAACCCTCCTCTGCCCTGTACCTTAGAAAGGATATTCTCAACACTATGTTAGTCTAGAGGAGGAAAATGAAACACTTAAATATCTTTGACATTTAAAAGCCACTAAAAATGAATTAAATTATACTGGTAATAACTTATGTTTATGTAGCACTTTATGTGTTTCAAAATCTTTTTAACTGCGTTATCTCCCATTTGATAGAGCAGTCATCGATACTTAAAGTTACTTGCCTAAAAGAGCACAGAAATGTAGTATAGGTCCCTTATAACAGAGCCCCAAGATTCACATTTACCTTCCTTCTCTCTAAATCTGACCTTACCAGGAGAAACCATTGCCGCCAGCAGACAAATCCTGTATTAGCTGTGACTGCATGGGACTCCCACTGTAGGCCTCACGGTCACTTTGCCAGCTAGGCTACCCCATAACCAGAACCCTGTCATTTGCAGGTCCCTCATCTGCCTGAAGATTTCTGCTCACTGAAATCACAGAATAGAGGAGAACCTCCTCTCTCCTGAAGACTCTGCTGCTTCCCTGTAACCTTATCAGCATTGAATTATCATTTTAAGGTTGGAAAATAAAGCCATCACCATAGATGCACATAAATTATAAAGTATTTTTTTCTTCTTTGGGAACCATTACAAATGTGATCCATGTAAAATGAAAAATTCTCATTTATGATTACTATTAAGTCATTTACTTTCCATGCCACACACAAGCACAGAAGAGTTTTAAAGTATTAGAAGATAAAGATACATAAATCTGTGTTTCTCCAAGCTAATGCATTTGTTATACATTTCAAGATGGTCTTCTTGGCATGGAGCCATATTGAAGTCTTTAGTTCAGAACTGACTGCAGTGGTTATATCAAAGTGCATCAAAATCCTGCCCTAAATTGCATTTTCTAGAAACAATCAATGTTCTAAAAAATATTTCAAAACTCCCAAAGTATGTAGACCAGTAAAAGAAATCTTTTTTTTTTTTTTTTTTAAATCTGGAACTTTGGAAATAGACTGAGCCCCACTCCTAATTTGTACCAAGGCATTTGGTCTGGATCCAACTTAGGTGTATTCAAGATAGCTTTTTGGGATGCATGGGTGGCTCAGTCATTAAGCATCTGCCATCAGCTCAGGTCATGATCCCAGGGTCCTGGGATCAAGTCCTACATCGGACTCCCTGTTTGGCAGGAAGCCTGTTTCTCCCTCCCCCACTTCCCTTGTTTGTGTTCCCTCTCTGGCTATCTCTCTCTGTTAAATAAATAAAGTCTTAAAAAAAAGATAGCTTTTCTTTTTTTTTTTTAATTAATTTCTTTTCAGCGTAACAGAATTTATTGTTTCTGCACCACACGCAGTGCTCCGTGACATATGTGCCTTCCATAATACCCACCACCTGGCTCCCCCAACCTCCCACCCCCCGCCCCTTCAAAACCCTCAGATTGTTTTTCAGAGTCTATAATCTCTCATGGTTCACCTCCCCTTCCAATTTCCCTCAACTCCCTTCTCCTCTGCATCTCCCTATGTCCTACATGTTATTTGTTATGCTCCACAAATAAGTGAAACCATATGATAATTGACTCTCTCTGCTTGACTTATTTCACTCAGCATAATCTCCTCCAGTCCCATCCATGTTGATACAAAAGTTGCATATTCATCCTTTCTGATGGAGGCATAATACTCCATAGTGTATATGGACCATATCTTCCTTAACCATTCATCTGTTGAAGGGTATCTTGGTTCTTTCCACAGTTTGGCGACCATGGCCATTGTTGCTATAAACATTGGGGTGCAGATGGCCCTTCTTTTCACTACATCTGTATCTTTGGGGTAAATATCCAGTAGTGCAATTATAGGGTCATAGGGAAGCTCTATTTTTAATTTCTAAGGGAATCTCCACAATGCAAGTGGCTGCACCAACTTGCATTCCCACCAGCAGTGTAAGAGGGTTCCCCTTTCTCCACATTTTCTCCAACACATGTTGTTTCCTGTCTTGCTCATTTTGGTCATTCTAACTGGTGTAAGGTGGTATCTCAGTGTGGTTTTGATTTGAATCTCCCTGATGGCTAGTGATGATGAACATTTTTTCATGTGTCTGATAGCCATTTGTATGTCTTCATTGGAGAAGTGTCTGTTCATGTTTTCTGCCCATTTTTGAAATGATTATCTGTTTTGTGTGTGTTGAGTTTGAGAAGTAAAAGATAGCTTTTCAATAAGCATGAAAATTTAAAGAAAGTTCAGAAAAAAATATATGAACTTCATTTCTCTCGAAGTTTTAAGTAGAATATATGCTCAATAACTGTTTCTGTTTTAATTGTGCTAAGTTTAACTACTCAATATACAGATACAGCCCTAACTCTACTTCTCTGTGACCAGGTTAGAACATTTTTTTAGAACAGTTTGCTGTCCTGTAAATAGCTAAAGTTGCAAGGCCCATATTATTGTAACTTGAAGCAGACTGATAATTTTAATAACAGAACAAAATGTTTTCTTAGTTCAACAAATATCCTAGTGCTTACGTGATTAATAAAGTTTTATTTAAGAGATGTGCTCATTAACAACTATAAAAAGTTCATTTTTATCATGTGCATGACATTTTTAAATGAATATATATATACACACAAATATATGTGTGTGTATATACACACACACACACACACACACACACATATATATATATCAACTCATCTAATCCTCACAAATTTGAATTAGTTGGTCTAGATGAGAGTTTTCTCTTATTTGATTTCTCAGATTAAATGCTCACTTTAGGAAATCCTGAATTCCCATGTATTAGTGATGCATTAATTGTACAGTGAGGTTTGTCAACTGATGAGCATCATGTATAAACATAGATACTATAATAATAATGGTAATTACTATTATTTACTGAGTTCTTTTTGACATAGTGCTTCCTGTATGTATTAACTCATTTAATTATCTTAGAAATCTGATGGAGTAGATATTCAGTATCCTCATTTAACTTACAAGGAAGTCTAGGCTCAAAGAGCATGGTGATTTCCCCAAGGTCACAGTTATAAAGTGGCAAAGAAATTCAGTCCCAAATCCTTATATGCTAAAACCTATGCTCTTTTTCATTTCGCCCTGCTGCCTCTAATTTTAGAGCATAAACCAGTCCCCATTTAGAAAAACATGCTTTCAAATTAAATGAAATAGGAGAAAAGATGCAATGAACAGCTTGAGAATAAAATCATACATAACTTGAGAATAACCTCATAATTCACAAAACAAGTTTGCATCTGTTATTCTAATGTACCGCCTGTGTTATAATAGCATATTTTCATAATTTATTCATGCTGCTACATTATTTTTCTCAACATAAATCCAGTGTATACCTCTTTTACTTAGTGAATCTTTTCTAATAAACCTTTTTACAGAAAGTTCCCTGCTAGCTGACACTGATTGGTAACAGACAATCAGAAAAATCTCACTGCTGCCAACAGGTTATAGAAGGTTTGGCTCTTGTTTAAGAGCTGTGCCTCATTCCAGCTAGAAAATGTGCATTTCAGAAAACTCTGAAAAAGACATACAATAATTTGACATGTAGCAGGTCCTCAATGAGTAGATAGTAAGTGTGAATGCATGAATGATGGACATTAGTATTTGACATTTCAACTGGGCCAGCAGGAAGAAATTTCAGCATTCTGCAAGTCACACTGTCCTGTGTTGGGTGATCTGGATAGAGATTCTGAGACAGATTTCCTGAAAGGAAGTTTCTTGGGAAATGCTCTCAAAAGCAGCCCGGTGGGGGAGGAGGGAAGGAGGGAGTGAACAAAGCAGGATGGAGCAGAGGGAGAAGTGCAATGCAGTTGCAACAAAGATCAAAACCAACCCACCAGGGAACACTAGAGCCCAGAAGGTCTTTCAAAGATGTCCACATTCAGGCAATGGGCCCATGCTTTTGAACTCCCGATTAGTCAGTCATTGGCTTAGCTTTGATCACTTGGCAGCCAAATGTCCCAGTGGCTGGCAGAATGAGTGTTTCATTCACAAAGTAAGAATCTGTACAGCACACCACAGCATCCACCATGGGCAGTCACTTCTCTTATGGCTGGAAGAGAAGTATTCTTTCACCACATTCCTTAAAATAAGAATTACCAATTTTTAAATTTACTATGCGCTTTGCAACATACATAAATTATTCTTTTATTACAGCATTACGACAACATCAAGTGGTATATTCTTCTCAATTCTGTTTTACAGATGAGGAAAGAGAGATTCTGAAATATTAGGTAACTTGTCTGCAATCAGACAATAAACTTTTCCCCTTCCATGGCAGACTGCTATCCCTTTGTGTTAGCTAAAGTGATGGGGCTTTTATGAGGCATCAATTCTTCACTCTAATGAAAGCATAATTGCCAAAATGAGGTGAATGCCAAGAAGCATCTTTTCTTAAGTCTTGTCTTGTGTTTCAATACCTGTCCCTGACATCTTCCTTGATGATCTCACAAGACACATGATTTAGGTTAATTTCTTGATGTTTTTCTTTTCAGCTAAAAGGAAAAGATGATATTTTTCTTTCCAAAGTTAATTCTCTTCTGCAACTTAAATAAATCACTAAGGAATAGCATATCAGGACACATTTTCTGAAATTTCTTTGTTTCCATTAATTGTGGTTGGAAACACAATATTTTTCAGATGTAATATTGAAGTCAAAACAACAGAAATGTCACCAGCAGGGGTGCTTTTGATTTGTTCCACAAGGAATGTGTAGATATTAAAAGTTAGTTTATTATAAATCATATAAAGATAACGAAGAAAAAATATTTTGTATTGGAAGAAGACATCTTGTATATGAATAAAAGCAGAAATTAACAGACCACTTATATGCAACTGTTTCAAAGGCATAATCATTTCTTCATCACCAAGAAAATAGCTAGCAAAAGATGTTAACTCTAAGAAGAGTTTTGAACAAATTGAACATGAAGTTATTTGAGATTAATAATTTGAGAGGAACATGTTGACCACTTGCATCAGAATTTCCCCCCCGCCCTCTGTTCCTGGAAAGCATACAAAAGGAAAATAAAGAAAATAAGGAAAGCATGCAAACACAAACTCCATTTTCAGTGAAATTAGGAAAAAGAAATATCCACCAAATTCAAAATGTACATAAGACTCCCAGAAATATCTAAATACTGGCAAAAGCCATGCACACAATGCCATCAGGAGCATCCCAAGGCCTAACTAGTAGCAGATTTCCCAAAGTGGCACTCACATCCTGTGGAGGAAGCACAACTCCAGTGGGATCTGCTAAGATCAAACAGAAGTGAGATTGAGCAGGCAGAGCACTTGGAGGGAGGTGAGAGGAGAAGCCAGCAGCAAATCTCAGAACTAACAGTTACTCACTGAGTGAGGGTCCAACTTGGACTCAGGCCATGTGCCTTGACTGCAGTAGTGCTCAGGGAAATGGGGAGAACATGGCTGGTGGCAGAGATTCTTCTGGGTGTGATTTGGTTGGAGAAAACAGAAGACGCCAGCTGGCTCTTAGGAGTACAGAGAAGCACCGTATGAAGAAAAGAGTCGATCTAGGTAGCAACAAAAGAGAGAACTTATAATTACAAGCTCTGGAAACTACTTTTTCCCCCAGGCTGAAAGAATATCTTGGGAATGGTTCTTCTAAGAAAACTCATTTTTCCTACCATAAAAAAAAAAAAAGGAGATATCATAGAACCAATAAAATGTGGGGACATGGGAGTGGGAATAAGCATAAAACATATCCTCAGTCCAAAAAAAAAAAAACCCAAAAAACAAAAATGAAAACCTAAAAATATTATAATTAAGAAGATGGAAACTGTTATAAACATTTCAACATGAACTAATATAATATGATAAATATGTAATATTAGATTGTAACCAATATGAAGGAAGACCATAAAGAAGCAGAAACACAAAACTCAAAGAAGAGCTATTTTTTCTACTAGAAAAATGGTGGTAGCTTCATTCTGAGTTGTCCTACTGGAAAACATAAGGGGCAAACCAAAGAGAAAGATAAAAACCTAAAGGACACAATTACTAAAACAGAGAGACAGAAAACTCACCAATTTCAAATTATATGTGTGCGTGGCAACTGGCAGTTGAGACTTATGGGACAGGCAAAACAACATGTTCAGGAAATGCTGGGCCTGCTGACTGGGGCAAAGAAGACAACCGTGAAGTTATCTGGTAGCAACAGTTATCTTGCTCATGCTGCCAGAATACCTGATACCCAACTAAAATGTGCCCCATCCTGAGAAGGAAGATCTCTACAGGCTGCCTTGAATTAGTCTTGAGCCCTGGCAGAAGCAGAGTTTACAGGCACAGAAGGGAGGCTGCAGACATAGGTGACAGATCTAGGAAGCACTAGCAAGATCAATTTTGGCATATAAGGTATTACTGTGGAAATGGCCCCCATGTTCCTAGTGAAAGACCTGGGAAAATCCAGGGACAGAAGCAAAAGTCATCCAGAACCAGGTTAATTTCTGAGAATCAGAGAAGGTGTGTTGACCCAGATATGTGCCACCAGTATGGAGGGAGGGAGCATTGGAATCACAAAGTCTAGAAAGCTACTCTGTCCTCATTTTACATGCTGCAGTGAGCTCTGGCTAGTGATCCAGGAGGATCCAACTCATTCTAATGTGTGACAACAAAAGAAATAAACACAGCATCAATACAAAACTGTAGGAATTTCCCCCTTCTGTTCTTGGAAAGCATGCAAAACAATATGGAAAATAAAGAAAGCACACATACACACAAACTCCATTTTTAAGGAAATGAAGAGAAAGAAAAATCCACCAAATCCAAAATATACATAAGGCTCCCAGGAAGATCCAAGAAATGGCAAAAGCCACACAAACCATGCTATGGGGAAGGTCAAAGGGCCTGAGCAGGAGCAGATTTCACAAAATGGCCACCTTATCCTGAAGAGGAAGCCCAATGCTGGAGTCCTGTAGAAGATTTTATAATTAAAAGATAAAATACTCTGGGGATACAATCAAGATGGTGGAGGAGTAGGAGACCTTAGTTTCATCTGGTCCCCAGAACTTAGCTAGATAGCTATCAAATCATTCTGAACACCTGCAAACTCAACCGGAAATCTAAGAGAAGAATAACTGCAACTCTATGAATAGAAAAGTGACCACTTTCTGCATGCATTATTTATAACAGCCGAATGTTGGAAGCAGTGCAAGTGTCCATCAACTGATGAATGGATAAAGACATGGTGTATATACATGGTGGAATATTACTCAGCCATGAAAAAGAATGAAATCTTGTCACTTGGAACAACATGGATGGAACTAGAGGATATAAAGCTAAGTGAAATATGTCAGTTAGAGAAAGACAAACACTGTATCATTTCACTCATATGTGGAACTTAAGAAACAAAACAAATGAGCAAAGAAAAGAACAGAAAAACAAACAGACTTATATACAGAAAACAAACAGATTGTTACTAAAAGGGAAGTGAGTGGGGAATGGTTGAAAGAGGTTAAAGGAATTAAGAGTACACATTGTGATAAGCATGGAATAATGCATAGAATTGTTGAATATCTATATTACACAACTGAAACTAAAAAAATAAATAAATAAAAGATAAAATATCCTGGCAGATGGACAGTGTTAACTTGTTATTCTTCTGCTTTATAAGGAGGGTGAGAGACTTATGAATGATGACTGTAGGGGTGGGGTCCACAGTTCTCTTACTAACTAGCTATGAAATGTTGCTGTAGCATATTGACTTTCCTATGCTTTAGAATTTCTGTCTTTTGCATGAACAAATGTGGAATCTGATGTGCCAGTGAGATGGAAATTAACAATAAATTGCTTAGATTTGGGATGAAAAAGGCCATATACATAGTGAAACAACAAATGCATAAGGGGCCCAGAAACTGTAACTCTTGTACCATCTATGTGACTCTGAGCTGTTGGAGAAATCATTTTAATTTCTTGCTTCTGTTTTCTCTTTGTAAATTGTGAAGGCATAAACAATAAAATGCTTTTTATCCTTTTATGTATATTTTATTTTATTGCTATTGCTGCTTGAAGGTTGGGTTACATTTGTTTATTCAGCAAATATTTACTTAACACCTACTATATGCCAGGAACTATTCTAGTGAATAACCAAATTTCCTATTCTTGTGGATCTTACATTTTATCTGGGACTAGGGAAGAGAAAACAAACAAGATTATAAAAAGATTCTATGGTGTGTTACAAGGTAAGAAGTATTTTTTTAATTCAAGTATAATTAACATGCAGTGTTATACAAGCTTCAACAATGCTATAATGATTTAACAATGCTATACATTACTCAGCACGCATCAAGATAAGTGTACTCTTTTTTTGTAAAGATTTTATTTATTTATTTGACAGACAGAGATCACAAGTGGGCAGAGAGGCAGAGAGGCAGAGAGAGAGGGGGAAGCAGGCTCCCTGTTGAACAGGGAGCCTATTGCAGGGCTCAATCCCAGAACCCTGAGATCATGACCTGAGCCAAAGGCAGAGGCTTTAACCCACTGGGCCACCCAGATGCCCCAAGATAAGTGTACCCTTAATTGCATTCACCAATTTCACCCAACCCCCCACATCTTTTTTTTTTTTATAGATTTTATTTATTTATTTGAGAGAGAGGGAGAGTGTGAGAGAGCATGAGATAGGAGAAGTCAGAGGGAGAAGCAGACTCCCCATGGAGCTGGGAGCCTAATCTAGGACTGATCCCGCCACTCCAGGATCATGACCTGAGCCAAAGACAGTCACTTTACCAACTGAGCCACCCAGGTGCCCCCCCCCACCCGCAACTTCATTCCAGTAACCACCAGTTTGTTCTCTATATTTAAGAGTCTGTTTTTTTGTTTGTTTCTTTTTTTCCTTTTTGTTGTTTCTTAAATTCTACATATAATTGAAATCATATGGTATTTGTCTTTCTCTGCTGACTTATTTCACTTAGATTATACCCTTTAGGTCCATCCACATTGTTGCAAATAGCAAGATGTCATTATTTTTTATGGCTAAGTAATATACATATATATGCACCACATCTTTATCCCTTCATCTATGAATGGATGCTTGGGTTGCTTGGTCATTGTAAATAATGGTGAAATAAACATAAGCATGTATATATCTTTTCAAATTTGTGTTTTCATTTTCTTTGCATAAATACCCCGTAGTGGAATTACAGGATCATATAGTAATTCTATTTTTAATTTTTTGAAAAATCTCCATATGGTTATCCACAGTGGCTACATCAATTTGCATTCCTACCAACAGTGTGCAAAGGTTACTTTTTCTCCACATCCTCACCAACAAGGATATGGAAAGAATAGAGCAGAGTAAGGAAGTGTAAGAAGTGCTGGGAGAACTGTTCTGGTTTTGTTTCTGTTTTTTTAAGATTTTATTTATTTGTCAGAAAGAGAAAGAAAGAGCATGCACAAGTTCACAAGCAGGTGGAGTGGCAGGCAGAGGAAGAAGCAGCCTCCCTCTTCAGCAGAAAGCAGAACACTAGACATGATCCCAGGACCTTGGGATACTGGCTCAACCCAAAGGCAGATGCCTAACCAACTGAGCCACCCAAGGCATCCCTAAACTATTCTGTTTTTAAAGGCAATTCAAGGTAACTCTAATTATTAGATATAATTAGACAAAAACTAATCATGCTTTTTAAAATGGAACACTTTTTTACCTTTTGAGATTCTCTAAAATAATTTTCAAAGCCTAATTTTCAGTTAATTTTCAGATTAACTTTCCTTTTTAAAAAATTGAATTAATTATTGATTTCATACGATATTTGACTCTCCAAAGAATCAACCCATCATTTTCACCATCTCTTATTTTACTATCCCAATATATTGATTCTGATTTTAAGTATTTTTGTTCCTTTTATTTTCTCTCCTTGTTTTTTTGTTCTTTTTCTAGCCTCTAATGGTAAAAGTTTTGTTGCTTTATTTTTATTATTTCTCATTTAATAATATAAGCTTTTAAGACTACAAATTTTTATCTGAGTAATTTGGTTATATCTAATAAATTTTTATAAAGAATGTACTAATTATTTTTATTCTCTATTTTGTAATTGCAATTTTAATTTTTTATTGTGCCCAAGAGTCATTTAGAGAGAGTTTCTTTAATTGCCAAGACTTTGTGTTTATACTTTAGTTATTAATTTCCAGTTTATTGTATTATGGTCAGCAAAAGAGTTCTGGATCATTTTCTACTTTGTTCTTACTGAATGAACTTTTGCTTACAATACACAGCAAAATTTAGTAAGTGATACCTGGAAGCTTGAAAATAAAACATGTTCCTGTCAGTAGGAAGTAGATTTCTATGTGTGGATATATACTACTATATATATTACTATGTTATGAGAGTTTATTTCATATCTCTGAAATAAAACTAACTAACTAGTTAGTTAACTAACATACTAACTAGTTTAGTATTTATTAAATACTATGGTGTTCTTTTAATGTGTATTCTAGTTTTGATCAGTAAAAAGACTCTCCTTTACCTGTTTATAAATAAAAGAATTTAGCAAAGAAATGGCAAGACAACTGGAAATGAAATGTGTTAACAGAATTCACAACAAAAAAATAGACCAACGTACACACACATACACACACACACACACACACACATTATATAAAGACAAAACTGAAAGAAGTAAAAAAGGACTAAACACTAGGAAATACCATAAGGGACATTGAGAAAGAAATAAAGTAAAATGGAAATTTTTTTAAATGTTTAACATACTGAAGATAAAATAATTTAAATATGTAAGATCAAAAGAGAGCCAAAATTCACATGATTTGAATTCCCTAGGGAAAACAAAATCAGCTGTATGTAAATGAAAACACTCTAATAAGTTGGGGGTGCATACATAACAATTGGATGAAGATGGTCCTGGTTTATAATGGTTTACCCCGCATCTTGTGTGGTTATTGCTCTATTTTCTACCTAAAATTTCTTGCTCTTGAAGATCTATTACCTAATCACTCTGTGTATAAAGAGAAAAGATAGGATGACTTCAGATTTCTCTGTAGCAAGATTCAGTATCAGAAGGTAATTAAGCAATATTTCCAAGGTATTCAAGCTAAAAAGTTTGAGCCAAGAAATTTATAACCAGCCATAATCTACCTCTGTTATAAACACTACAGATAATCAATTTTGAACATGCAAAAACTCTGGTAATATTGTTTTCATAAGCTTTTCTTAAAGAAATTATTAGATACTTAAATTTAGCTAACTAGAATATGACTACAGAAATTCAGCATAAAAACCAAAAATAACATTTAATAATATATTTAACTGAGTAAGACAAAAAGTTATGGGAAAAGGGAGCTTAAAAATATAACATTTTTAAGGATTTTTTCTACACAAAATGTGTAACTCTGAAAGAAGTTGGGACATAGAAAAAGATGGTTGCTTAATACATTTTAAGAATTAAAAGGTAAGAAAAATATCATTTAAAATAACTCAATAATAAGAGTAGTAGCACAAAGGAGACAATCGAAGCTGGCAGAAGAGTAGAAGACCTTAGTTTCTTCTGGTCCTGGGAATTCAGCTAGATAGCTATCAAATCATTTTGAACACCTGCAAACTCAACCAGAAATCTAAGAAAAGAATAACTGCAACTCTACAAATAGAAAAGTGACCACTTTCTGCAAGGTAAGATGTGTGGAGAAGTGAATCTGAGGTGATACATCAAAAGATAAACCACAAGAAGAGGGAACTTCTGTAATCTGGCATCAGAAAGTGATATAGCAGAGAAGCACAAAATCAGAACTTTTAGCAGTCTGTTCCAGTGAAGAATGTCCCTGCCTGAAAGGCTCTCAGGTGGTAAAGCGGGGCAGAATCCTGGTTGGGACAGTGGTGTCAGGATCACCAGGGTCATAGGAGGACTGAGGGGTACCTGGGTGTAGCAGAGTTCCCAGGCATCAGAGCAAGTAAGCTAGCTGCAATCAGTGAACCCAGGAATGGGTTTTCAGCTTGGCATTGTCATAAACCTCAACCATGGCACAGTTGGGTGACTTATGTTCATGCAATGACTCAGTAAGCAACAGAACCAGGGAGACCCTCTTTCTACCCCCAGGAGGACAGGAGCTTGCAGGGTTTGGAGGCTCGAAACAGGGTCACCATCTGAGATAGAAACACATGGCCACAGGCTGGGTGAGCACAGAGTGCAGATGGAGACTAGGGAGATAGGATGATTGACTGCTTTTCCCTGAGGAGTGGGGCCCTGAGCTCTCAGCACCTGGGAGGCAGCATTTTCATTCTCATCTTCTAAAGCAGAACAGAAAGCCTTCAGGGAACAAAAGCCACATAAAGCAATCTGGAGCACTTACTTAGCCTGGCTTCTTGGCAATGGTGATGCAATTCCACACAGGGAAAAACAACTGAGAATAAGCATAAACAGGGCCCTTGCTCAGAAGATCAGCAAGAACATCTGGCTAAAACCAAGTTTACCAATCATAGAAAACTGCAAAACCCCAGTGCTAGGGGAAAATAGTATACAGAATTCATGCTTTTTTCCCTCAGGATTCTTTAGTCTTTCCATTTAAATTTTTTTTTCTTTCCTTTCTCAACCTATTTTGTATTTTATCAATTTTTTAAAAAAAATCTTTTTTAATTTTCATTTTTACAGCTACAATCTATCCTTTCATTTTATTTAATTTTATTTTTGCACATATATAAGTTTTTCTTTCCTTACAATTTTGGGATACAGTTTCCTAACGAACAGAGCAGAATACACACAGGATCCAGTGTATTGATTTATTCTGTTTGTCTGTATTATTATATTCTCTCTCCCTCTTTTTAAAATTTCTTTTTTTTTTTTAATTTCTAATTTTTGTTTGTGTCAGATCTCTTCAGGTTTCTTTAGTTTATGTTTTGGGGGTTATTGTCATTTTAGTATTTTGTTCAGTCATTCACCTATTCTTCTCTGGACATAATGACAACATGGAAAAACTCACCTCAAAAAGGAGAACAAAAGGCAGTACTGTCTGCCAGGGACCTAATCAGTATGGATAGCTATAACTAAGATGTCAGAACTAGAGTTCAGAATAAGGCTTATAAAAACACTATAAAGACATGGCTTAAAAAGGCATAGAAGACACTAGAGAATCCCTTTCTGAAGAAATAGAAGAAATAAAATCTAATCAAGTCAAAATCAAAAAGGCTATTAATAAGATGCAATTAAAAGTGGAGGCTCTAACTGCTAGGATAAATGAGATAGAAGAGAGAATGAGTGATATAGAAGACTAAATAATGAAGAATAAAGAAGCTGAGAAAAAGAGAGATAAACAAGTACTGGATCATGAGAGGAGAATTCAAGAAATCAGTATTAGAATAATTTAATAATTTAAATAATAATACTAAACAGTATTAGAATAATTGGGATCCCAGAAGAGGAGAGAAAGAGAGAGAGAGAGAGCATGGTAGAAGGCATATAGGAGCAAATTATAGCAGAGACCTTCCTTAATCTGGTGGAAGGAAACAGGTATTCAAGTTCAGGAGGCACAGAGAAAACCTGTCAAAAATAATAAAAATAGGTCAACACTCCAACATGTAATAGTGAAACTTGCAAACATCTGAGACAAAGAAAAAACCCTGAAAGGAACTCTGGACAAGAGGTCCATAACCTACAAGTAGAGAAGCAGTAGACTGACAGCAAACCTATCCACAGAGACCTGGCAGGCCAAAAAGGACTGGCATGATATATTCAGGTGCTAAAGGAGAAAAATATGCAACCAAGAAAACTTTATCCACCTAGCCTGTCATTCAAAATAGAAGGAGAGATAGAAAGCTTCCAGAACAAACAGAAACTAAAAGAATTTGTGATCACCAAACCAGGCCTGCAAGAAATATTAAAGGGAATCCTTTAAAAGGAGAGAGAGCCCAAAATTAACATCGACCAGAAAGGAACAGAGGCAATATACAGAAACAGTGACCTAACAGGGAATACAATGGCACTAAATTCATATCTTTCAATAGTTACTCTGAATGTTTTCAATAGTTACCCTAAATGCCCCAATCAAAAGACACAGGGTAGCTGGTTGGATAGAAAAGCAAGACCTATCAATATGTTGTCTGCAAGACACTCCTTGCAGACCCAAAGATACTTCCATATTGAAATTGAGGGAGTGGAAAACTATTTATCATGCTAATGGACATCAAAAGAAAGCTGGGGTGGCAATCCTTATATTAGACAGATTAGATTTTTAACCAAAGACTGTAATAAGAGATTAGGAAGGACACTTTGCCATAATTAAAGGGTCTATCCAACAAGAAGATCTAGCAATTGTAAATATTTATGCCCCTAACATGGGAGAAGTCAGTTATATAAGCCAATTAATAACAAAAGTAAAGAAACATCAATAATAATACAATAATAGTTGGGGATTTTAACATGCCACTCACTGCAAGGGACAGATCATCTAAGCAGAAGATCAACAAGGAAACAATGCTTGAATGATGTACACTGGACCAGATGGGCTTCAGAGATATGTTTAGAGCATTGAATCCTAAGGCAAAAGAATACACATTCTTTTCCAGTGCACATGGAACATTCTCCAGAATAGATCACACGCTGAGTCACAAATCAGGTCTCAACGAGTACCAAAAGATTGGGATCATTCCTGCATATTTTCAGACCACAGTGCTTTGAAACTAGAACTCAATCATAAGAGGAAAGTTAGAAAGAACTCAAATACACAGAAGCCAAAGAGCATCCTACTAAACAATGAATGCTTCAAAAGAAAATTAAAGAATTGAAAAGATTCATGGAAACAAATGATAATGAAAACACAACTATTTAAAACCTTTGGGATACAGCCAAGGTGATCCTAAGAGGGAAGTATATAGCAAAACAAATCTTTCTCAAGAAAGAAGAATGGTCTCAAATACACAACCTAACCTATCACCTAAAGGAACTAGAGAAAGAACAGCAAATAAAGCCTAAACCCACCAGGAGAAGAGAATGAATAAAGATTAGAGCAGAAATCAATGAAATAGAAACCAAAAGAACAGTAGAACAGATCAAGGAAACTAGGAGCTGATTCTTTGAAAGAATTAAGAACACTGATAAACCGCTGGCCAGACTAATCAAAAAGAAAAGAGAAAGGACCCAAATAAATAAAATCATGAATGAAAGAGGAGAGATCAAAACCAACACCAAAGAAATACAAACAATTATAAGAGCATATTATGAGCAACCATATGCCAACAAATCAGGCAATCTGGAAGAAATGGATGCATCCCTAGAGATGGATAAACTACCAAAACTGAAGCAGGAAGAAATAGAAAGCCTGAATAAAGACAGTCTCTTCAAAAAATGGTGTTGGGAGAATTGAACAGCCACATCTGGAAGGATGAAACTGGACCATTTTCTTACACGATACACAAAAATAGTCTCAAAATGGATGAAAGACCTCAGTGTGAGACAGGAATCCATCAAAATCCTCGAGAAGAACAGAGGCAGCAATCTCTTCGACCTCAGCCACAGCAACTACTTCCTAGAAACATCGCCAAAGGCAAGGGAAGCAAGGGCAGAAATGAACAACTGGGACTTCAAGTCAAAAATCTTTTGTACAGGAAAGGAAATAGTTGATAAAATCAAAAGAAAACTGACAGAATGGGAGAAGATATTTGCAAATGTCTTATCAATAAAGAACTAGTATCCAAAATCTATAATGAATGTATCAAACTCAAAACCCGAAAAATGAAGAAACCATTCAATAAGTGGCAGAAGACATGAATAGACATTTCTCCACAAACGACATACAAATGGCTAACAGACACATGAGAAAATGTTCCGCATCACTGGGCATTAGAGAACTACAAATCAAAACCACAATAAGGTACCACCTCACAGCAGTCAGAATGGCCAAAATTAACAAGCCAGGAAACAACAGATGTTAGTGAGAATTCAGAGAAAGGGGAACCCTCTAACACAGTTGGTGGGAAAGGAAGCTGGTGCAGCCACTCTGGAAAACAGTGTGGAGGATCCTAATAAAGTTGAAAATAGAGTTACTCTATAACCCAGCAATTGCACTACTGGGTATTTTCCCCAAAGATACAAATGTAGTGATCCAAGGGGCTTTTGCACCCCAATGTTTATAAAAGCAGTAAGCAATGTTTATAAAAGCAGTACATTTGTTCACAATAGCCAAACTGTAGAAAGAGCCCAGATGGCCATTGACAGATGAATGGATAAAGAAGATGTAGTATATAGACACAATGGAATACTTCTCAGCTAATCAAAAGAATAAAATCTTGCCATTTGCAATAACATGGATGGAACTAGAAGGTATTATGCTAAGTGACATAAGTCAATCAGAGGAAGACAGTTATGATATGATCTCACTCATATGTGGAATTTAAAAAACAAAAACAGAGGATCATAGGGGAAGAGAGGAAAAAATAAAACAAGACAAAATCAGGGAGAGAGATAAAACATAAGAGACTCTTAATCATAGGAAACAAATTGAAGTTTGTTGAATGGCAGGGAGGGTGGTAGAGATGAGCTAAGTGGGTGATGGACATTAAGGAGGGCTGTGATTTAATGAACACTGGGTTTTATATAAGACTAATGAATCACTGACCTCTTATTCTGAAACTAATAATACATTATATGTTAATTAATTGAATTTAAAGTATATTCAAAGGCAAAAACAAAAAACAAAAAGGAAAGTGCATATGAATATCCATTGCTTCTTTTATTAGGTTCACATAGCTCTTACACATGTGTATAAACACACTATATTCGAAAGTTTCAACAAGCTCATTATATCCTGACTTGCAAATTAAATAAATAAATAAATAAATAAATAAATATAAATAAATAAATAAAATAAATAAAATAAAAAAGAGTAGTAGCATATTTAAAAGCAAGAAAAGTAAACACCAAAGAATAAGCATTCCTCCTGGAAGAACAGAAGGGAAGAGAGAGGAAGAAAAGTATTAAATTTCTTATATATAAAAAGAATTACAAAAACAAACAAAAATAAAACAGCCCATGTTCTTTAAGAAAAAAATAAAAAGAAAATATTACATGATGGAATTAAAACCCAATATGTAAATTAATTGTAAATGAGCTTACTCATCTATTAAGAAAAATCAGATTTGATCCTATTCCAAGCACCAGCTCTAGGATGTATGTAAGAAACACACAGAATTAGTGATAGGCAACTATAAACAAATAAATAAAAATTAATACTGCTGAATATCAAACTACATGAATTTTAACACAAAATATTACAGGTGGTGGGTTTTAGGGAGGGCATGGATTGCGTGGAGCACTCGGTGTGGTGAAAAAACAATGAATACTGTTACGCTGAAAAGAAATAAAAAATTAAAAAAAATATTAAATGTGGCACAAAGAATAATATAATTAATAAGGTCAACCTAATAGATGCATATCAATTACTAAAGTAGAGAATATATCTTCGTTTTCAAATGCCCAATAGGATATCAACAGTCATGACTACTGAGTAGGCTACAGTACACAATCAATAAGGTAGGTTTGACTGATACATACAATCTTGGGCCAAAGAGAGAAAACATTGATCAATACTTTACAATTTTACATACATGATATCTAGAATTGAATTTTAAAAATAGACATGCCATGATACAGAACCAAAGAACTTAAAAACAAAAGAAAAAATCAAATACTAACAGATACAAAAATGATTGAGATATTGGAGTTATTAGACATGGGTTGTAAAAAAATATGATTAATGTATTTGAGGATGGATGAAAAGTAAAGATTTCTACCATATAATTGGAATCTATGTAGAAAATCCAACAATAATTATGGAAATTTAAAAAATATCATTGAAATTAAGTATTCAATTAATGGTTCCAAACCAGATTAGACATAGTAGAAATTAGGATCACCATTGATTTAAGATGGAAAATACTTCAATATAACAAATGGAGAAAGTCTTTGGAGTCCCAGAAGTAGATATTATGGGGCAGAAGCAATAAAGAATGAGAGCCAAGGGGCACCTGGGTAGCTCAGTCAGTTAAGCAACCGACTCTTGATTTCAACCAAGGTGAAGATCTAAGGATCCTGAGATCAAGTTTCAGGTCAGGCTCAGATGCTCAGTGCAGAGTCTACTTGAGATCTCTCGCTCCTTCTGCTCCTCCTCCTGCACACTCTCTCTTTCTTCAAAAAAAAAAAGAGAGAGAGAGAGCCAAGAAGTCTCCAAAATTGATATAAGACATCAAGCCAAACTTTAAAGAAAAAAAATTTTTCTTCAAGCAGAAAAAAAAAAAAAAAGGAAGGAAGAAAGGAAGGGGGGAGGGAGGGAGGAAGGAAGGAAGAAAAAGAAAAAAAAAAAAAAACATCATCACTAGTCACAGGCTTTGAGAGATGGAATGGTGATGTCTGGAAGGAGGCAAAAAGGAAATGTCTGAGATGCTATTTAAATTCTATCTCTTGACCCAGTTGGTGGTTTTACAAGTATTTTCACTGTGTTAGAAAAAAAATAACAAAGTTCAAGACTTGTACTTAAAAAAATATATATTTATTTATTTGAAAGAGGGCAGGGAGGGGCAGAGAAGAGGAGAGAGAGAGAATCTCAAGCAAACTCCCCACTGATAATGAAGTCCTGTGCAGGGCTCGATCTCACCACCCCAAGATCAAGACCTGAGTCAAAATCATGAGTGAGATGTTCAACTGACTGTGCAGCCCAGGTGCCCTTAGATTTGTGCATTTTACAGTACAAATGCATTTAAGTTTTGAAAGTTTAAAAAGATAAATTTTTGTTTCTTGTTTGGCAACCTACTGCTCTCCCTACACCATCTCCTGATTGCCACTGAACCCACAGAAGGAGGGAGCGTGAGTAACACTTTAGAAGAAACAGGATGTAACATTATATAGGATCTGAAAAATAAAATCTGTCCCTTCTTGCTTAGCATATTTCAAAAGAAAAAAAAAGGAATGGGGGAATGAATACAGTCCATATCCTTCTGTGCATCCTCTTTTAATGGAGGTCAAAGAGAGAATGTCCAGTAAAACATATTAAACTGTATTTAGAGAGACCAGGACCACTGGAAAGCCTGGATGCTGCTGGAATTCTCTCTCTGTCAAGTTTGGGGAGCTTAAAGCCTCTAGCAGAGGACCCCCTCCCATCATTAATATTAACACGGTGGAGGATAATGGTGTTGCGCTGTTGGTGGAAGATGTCCAGATAAATGACCGGCGTGAGGCAGCCCTCCAGGCTTCCCACGGTGGAGATGCAGACGTTGCCAGGAGCACCCGCAGGGCAGCGGTTATGGGAGCGGCCAGGGAGGCAGAGGCTGTGTTCCAGCAGAGCAAGCAGAGATCTCGTGTCAGAACAAAGTAGCTGCTGTGTGTTGGGATTTACTTTTCAGGGCACCAGCTTCTGTAGGAGGTACCAATAGTCACTCCCAGAAGTCGAAAAGCATCAGTGGCATCAGCCATACCTGAATATTTACTAATACAAAAATCAGAACCCACATCAGCCACTCCTCAACAGAAATTACCAAGTATCTGGGGAACAGGCAGAGAGCTGAGGCCTCCCCCTGTCCTTTCCCTGCAAGGACAAAATAGTTCCCCTTAGACTTCCAGACTCTACTATGAAAAGGCAGAGGAGGTTGAGTGCAACCATAAAAGACTAACCATTTCCCTAAGGACCTTATCTGAGACTTCGCCTAGGACTGAGCATTACCTAAGGCTTACCATTTACGTAAGACTGAACAGTCTTAAAAAGCTAAATCAGTTCTAGTAAAGAATTTAACTCTGAATAGACTAAGTGTTTAAACAGAGACACTGTATCAACTGACACATAAAAAGAGATGAGATTGCCTAGGAAATAAAAATAACTGCATATTTTTTTATGCATCAGAGCATAGGGCACCAGTTTATGGCCCCGCTACATCAAAGAAACTAATTAAATAGCACATACCATTTCACACCTTCTAAAGAAACAAAAATCTAAAATAATGATAATTCTAAATGCTGGTAAAGTCATGGTAACGTTATTGTATTTATACACTGCTGACAGAATAATTAGAACATAATTTGGCAATGAAATGCATGAATTACAAGGAGACTCATGAATTATAAGTAAATCTATGGTAGTAGGTTCTTCCTAAGGAACTATTTTGGGAAAAACCATTGCAGCATTATTTGCAAAATAATAATAATAATAATAATAATAATAATAATAAAAAGAGTAAATAAAATGGCTGATGGAAAGTAATTTAATAAATTCTGGTATATCAACTCCATGAAATATTAGACATCCATTCCAATGTAATTATTAAAAACTGCATTGGGATATGTAATTCCTTAGAAGAAAGACAAAATAAATGGAATATAAAATTATATATTAAGCTTCCAACTATATAAAAATTCCTTATGCATTTGAGTAAAGTCCAGAATAACAATGAATAATAATGGAAAAATTTATAATGGAAAATTATAAATTTATAATGGGAAAAATGATGTAACCATGGAGAGTGAGAACATAAAGAATGGCTTATTTTCTTTTTTAAAAAAGCATTTTTGCAATTCTCATATTATTTTGCAATTTTACATTCAAAATAAGAACCAATCACCTTTATCAGAAATCAGATTCTGACTTCCTGACTGGGTTTCTCTAATTTGCTGCCCTCTTTCCAAAAACAACAAAATAGAAAAGTTACAAGCCCTGGAGCCTTATTATTTGGGTTTGATTCTGGGCTTCTCTACTCACTAACCATGAGACCTCGGGCAAGTTCCTTAACCTCTCTTTGCCCCAGTTTTTCATCTATAAAGCAGCATTATAATAATAACAACCTAACTGTGTGGTAGAGAGCATTAGATAACTTTTATATTACAGCACTTTATATTTTCATATTAAAGCACTTCAGAAAAAGTCTCAGCAATTAGTAAGAATTCTGAGAGAGTTAATTGTTGATATTGTGTTCTCGTCGTTTTGCTTCACTGGATGATGTGAATAACACATCATGGATTCTGAACAAAGCATGTGGCAAATACTAAATGATTCTTGAATTGAATTAGCTTCACAATCTAATGAAAGAGTCCCAGTACATCTGTCTTTTTGTTTTGATTCTTTTTGTCTGTTTGCAGCATAGTTAATGTGTATGATCTCTTCTGTTGGTATTGAATGGGTGATTTTACTAGCAAACAAATTGAGTTATTAAGTTAGAATGTTCTTTTTTCTTAGCAGTCTCTTAAAAGCAAAATAAATACTGAGTCCATGCAGCTGACTGATGATGTTCAGACAAAATGTTCTAAGTATCTGAATTTGCCACTTTTCAACATGTGTTGTGGTTGTTGTCATGATGCAAACAGACTTGGTACGCTTTGCCTTTGTCTTCATCAGCTACATTTGCCAAGCTGTCACAATCAGTGATCTCTGAGTTTCCCACAGGAGCATTTAAGACCATAATCAATCATTTCATGCTAAATCATGAGATTTTATAGGCTCTTTCACTCTCTAATCATTCTACAAGTGTAAAGAAATAAAATAATATGGAATTTTACCTAAAATAAGATTTTATTCTTCTCTTTCCAAGTTCTTGTCTTCACAATACACTCTTTAAGTGAGATAAAATGAATACCCTAGAAAACAATCATTTGAATTAAAAATAACCAAAATAGGGGCATCTGGGTGGCTTAGTTGGTTGAGCAGCTGGCTCTTGATTTTGACTCAGGTCATGATTCAGGGTCATGGGATGGAGCTCGGCATCAGGCCCCACGCTCAGCAGGGAGTCTGCATGAGATTCACCCTCTCCCTCTGGCCCCTCCCGACCATTTCTCTTTCTAAAATAAATAAATAAATAAATCTTTAAAGAATAATAATAATCAAAATATATTCTGGCTTTCCTTTACCTTTCTCTAAATATTCCTTCTCTTTCCTTCTTTTACTTAACCATAACTCACCTCTACCTTTCTGTATCTCTCTTGCCTTTTTCCTCATATATGTTCCCTTTTAGAGTCTGAGCACACAGATGGGTAAGTTGTCTGTGTTGATTTTTGCCATTGTCACTGGATGAAATGGAACTCCCACAGTCAAGACCCAGTAACACAAAACACCCCAATCTTTAAACAGTAAGTTATATTTCTCATTCATGCTCATAGTCCATCCTGGTCTAGCTGAGGCTCTGCCTCATGTCATCCTCAGTCTGGGAAACAGGCTAATACAACAGCCATTCTCTGGCATCAACATATCAGAGAGAAAGACTGAGAGGTAAGTCACAAGTCAGCTCTTAAAGGTGTCTTCTGGAAATGACCAGTATCACTTCTTACATTTCATTGATAAGGCAAGTTGCATGGCCACAGCTAACTTCAAAAGGCAAGAAATTGCCGTTCTACAGATTTCAAGGACAATCACAAATTTCTCTGAGATAGTACTAATGACTACTACGAAGAGCAACCCAAAAATAAAGATAGTGTGATTCCCTATACCCGCCCACGTAAGTAATAAGAGATGTGATCCCTTCTGGTATATACCAAGCATTTAAAACTAATACTCATCCTTTCATTAAAATTAATTTTTATACAATTTTTCTTTATTTTGCATTCTTTCTTATTCAAGAAAAATAGCTTTATGAGATGATAAATCTATAGCTCCTTCAAACAACCAAAAAAAAAAAAAAAAGAAAGAAAGAAAGAAAACCTATTTTCTACTCTTCGTGGAAAAAGACTTTAGTACCAAACTATGTATGTTTGTTGGTTTGTTTGTGTGGTGGATTGGTTTATAGGTTGGTTATATTTGATTTAGGTAATTCCCCGAACTTAGCAAACCATAAAATAATGAAACGTGTGGTAAGAGATCTTTCTCTGAGAAGTCACAGGTATTTACCTAAGAGAGCTAAGTCAAGTCTAAAGGAAAATTTAGAACTTTTATTCCATTACATGGCCATTGGGATTAAAGTAATAAAAACTCTCTGACCCATTTGTTCTGATTTATCTGCATTAGAATTTTCCAGTAAGTGGTGAAACTGTCGTGATCAGCATTGAAAACTACTGACATATATTTTGCATCCAGGTAGCTTCCTCCAGTAGTCTGATTTTGAGCATGCCACTTTGTTTTGTTTCTCAGATGAAAAGAGAGTCTGACTCTACATATAAATAAAGAAAACAATTATTATCTAACTGACAAATTATTAATTATTGTTTTATAGTGTCTCTATTGGAGCAGTCTAAGCTGAGGGAATATTGTTTAAGCACTACCACTTATTTATTTCTACTTTCACCTCACTTTTACAACTTTTTCCATGCCTGTAAGAACAGTCTTCCCCAAAGATCTCAAATAAGTACTTGAATAAAACTACAATATAAGCATAGCTATAAAGAATGCATTTAATTTCAAGGGCTGCTATAAAGAATTTTACAAATGGCATGACAGGGTCCTTTTACTGTCCCCGATTTCATTACAGAGCCTTCCTAACAGCCCTCCTGAGAGCAAAGGTAGGATAGTGTCAATCCTTTTTATCAATTCGCTTGGTTACAAAAGAAGAACATTATCCTGACATTATGGCTATTGTTCTAGTTATTTGCAGGGTCCCCATTGTAACTTTCCCTGAAATATGGTGCTGAACCTAGATGCAGTTTTGGAAGAACCTGCGAGTATTGTCGGCATTAATGGGATAAGCTCAAATTTTGCCCAAGTAAGCTGAAAAGGAAACAACTCATTAGCTAAAAAACCAATGTCTTCCAGAATCAGCACTGATACCCAAACAAGTTAAGTGGCAAAAGAGAAGTTTTGCTTCTCTTCTGAAAGAGTTTCCTAATGAAAGCACATCTGAACCAGCTGTTACTCGGATATCTGTCGAGGCTTAGATGAGTAGGTACTAGAGAATTCCTCCTTCTAAATCAGGATATACCAAAACAGAGTCCACAGATTTTGAAGTTCCACAGATGATCTGTTGAAATTTTGAATTTTGTACTTTTGTGATGATTATACTCTAAAACAAAACAAAAAAGGTGGGAAAAGTGCATAATCAGAGGACACATGTTAGTCTGGGAATGTCAAATGCCACAAAGCAATCACATTTGTCATCAGTTTGTGCTTGTGTTTTCAGAAGCAATTGCATGTTAACAAAAAGCACTCATAATTGTGTTAAGGAGAGTTTTTGAAGAGTCTCAAAGATGGCATACCAAAGGGAAAAAGGAAGATATGAAGGAATCTGTATGATCCCATTTACATGAATTTCAGGAAGAAGAAAACTAGCTTCAAAATAGTGCCTACACCTGGGGCAAAAGGGGTGGATGGTGACAGTACTGATTGCAAAAGGATATGAAGTAGTCCTTTGGGGATCTATAAATATTTTATATCTAGATTCATGAGGTCATTACTTGGGTGAATATAAAAATAAATAGTGTGGGGGCGCCTGGGTGGCTCAGTCACTTAAGCATCTGCCTTTTTTTAGCTCAGGTCATGATGTCAGGGTACTGGGCTCCCTGCTCAGTGGGGAGTCTGCTTCTTCCTCTCCCTTTGGCTCTCCCCCCAACTCGTGCTCACTCTCTCTCTCTCTCTCAGATAAATAAATAAAGTGTATAAAATTCATACAACTTAAAACTAGATTCGTATACTTTATTATAGGTATGTCTGTTGCACTTCAATAAAACATCTTTTAAATATCAATATTATTAGTTTGAAATTGTTTTTATTTTTGTTATACTTTTTGTGTATCTGTATTTTTGTTTCAAAGGTGTATAAGAATTATAAACATAAGAAATTAATACCCATTGTGAAGTTTATACAGTAATATGGTATACTGTAATTAAAGAATTCACTTCTGCATTAGGGGTTGTTAAGAAAAATTTTCTTTGAAAGAGGATTTGTACAAGCAGAAGTTTGAGATATACTGCCCTGAGTTATGACACTTGTCACAGAACAATTTCTCCAAAACAGGAGGAAGCTGGGAATACAAGCCTGCTGTCCCAGAGACATTGCTCCTCAGCCGTAAATGGATTCCATTTGGGTCAAAGAAATGATTCATACTTCCTGCTGTGACCTAACAGGACCTCTGACATAGAGCCAGTCTTAGAAATCCAAGCATACAACACTTCTCTTTCCATTTTTGTGCCAGCATCAGGCAACCTTCCAGTTTTCCGTCTAATTCTCTGCTTCTGACCTGCTGGGAAACCAGCAAAGTGTTTCAAGTGATGGAGAGACTAAGGAATGTGGTCTTTGGTTTTAGGTCCAATGGCAGCTTGCTGACAAATGGTTTGAACTTGAGCAAATTATTTGATCTGTCTGAGCTTCAGTTTTCCCACTTTCTAATTTGGAAAAACTACTCCATAAGGATTTTTGAGGCTTTTATGTAAAAATATGCAAAGCACCCAGTACAGTAACTCAAAAAGGTGCTCAAAAAGTAACTATTACATAAAAAGTAAGTTAGAGACACTAAAACTGATTAAAAGCCTAAAGCATAAAATTCATGGCTTTACCAAAGGCATTTTAGGACTGCTTTTTAAATGCTCAGAGGGTCAGTTCCACCTTCACCTAAATTCTAAGCTTTGTTTCCAAGGACTGAGTTGTCAGAACGCTTCAGTGTGGGTGGCATGTACTGTATTATATTCCTTACAGCTTGGGGGATCCTCATTCTAATAAAACTGATCACTACTTCAAGGAGGCAGCCTACCTAATGTGATTTCTAGCTATTCAGATAATGCAAACATAAAAATGTGTTTTGAAATTTTGTTTAAAAAATAGGACTCCCCTATGTTAATGAGTAAAAAGACCTTATCGATTAATGGTTAAATGATATCTTGTATGATTTTTACCTCTATAGATCTATCTTTCTTTATTATAGAAATCCAGAATTATGCTGGGAGAAACCAAAGGTGATTGTACAAATTCTGGTGGCATGGGGGGTTGGGGAGCTAATGGATAGTGGATAGGTTCATTAGGCATCTCGAGTTCCAGATATCTTCACAAGCGTTTGGCAGGAGCTGGATCATAGGCCATATGATATGATACAGAAGATAGGATTTATTAGATATCAAAATCTGAAAAGGATCTCGGTCATATTTATGAATGCTTTGTGGTAGTCCAACAAGGAGGAATTCCTTACCTCCTGAAGAACTGAGCAAGCTGACCTGTGAGGTATATTTCAGAATGACCATTTTGTAGCTAAAATGTTATTTCCCATGCAGTTAAAATAGACCTGATTTTTCAGGTAATAACCAGCTGGTATATATCCTACTGCTCATTGCTCCACAGAAATTGGGTAGATGGAGTTACTGTCCATGCAGCATAATGCTAAAATATAAAAGTGTTCAGTCCAAGTTCTAGGTATTTTATTTTAAAAATATCATGTATCCAGATATATTAAAATATATAGACATTTTTCAGTTTTTGTTGAGTTTTATTCAAATGTATGGCACGTTCATGGGCAAGTCATACTCATCAGAGGTACATAATCACACTATTGTTGATACAACTTTGTCAACGCTTTCAATATGTTTAATTTAGTGGCTGTAGAATCCCTTCAGACTATTTCTTCAGGGCTGCTAGAACTATAGAGTTTTACAATGTATAAATAATCAAATATATCTCCAGAATAGAATTTTACTATAAGAACTCATAAGCCCACGTAAATGTTTGCCTACATTTCAAACATTTAACACAACTTCCTGAAATTTAACCATGGAGAGACGTTTATGAAGTTCATGTAAAAAAAACCCATGTTCTTATTGCCAATTGTAATGAATTCTGAACCAAGCAATAACTCAACAATTTCATTGTTTACCTACCATATGTCAGAGCTGGGTCAAGACCTAGTGATATTATCCTACCAAGATCCAGTCCTTGATGTTTAGGAGGTCAGGTATTGTCAATTAGCCAAAAAATGAAGTTCATCTGCAGACTTGCACTTCTGATCTATAAGCCATAACTCTTAAAAATGGGGAAATTGTGCCTGCAGAACACCAACATCCAGGCAAGTTGTTTGCTTTTGCTTTCTTTTAGTGCTTTTTTCAAATGCAGACCCATATAAAAAACTTCCAATATACTGCATTTCGAGTCTTTATTTCATCCGTCTTTACATTTCTTTCATTATCTTTGAAGTAGATATATAGATACACAGAAGTTTCTTATGAGTTCACCATATTTGTAAAGATCAGCAGTTCCTCTTTATATATCAGTCTTAGCATTTATCTCTAGCAATACTCCAAACCCCAATAGATTGAGATTCTTGGCAATAAATATGATGGACTTTGCAAGTTTGATATCAATTGTTTCTACACAATAAATACTGAAAGAATGAATAAGTGAATGCATATAAGAATGAAAAAATGTAGTGTAATTAAAATTCTGTGTGTGTAGATCAAAATGATATTAACGCAACTTAAGTGGGGGGAAAAAGAAATACCAAAATTAAGGAACTCTATTATTAAAAGTTGTGCTGCAATTTAGAGAGAAAAAAACTACTTCTGCCAAGAAAATAAAGGCAATTCTCAATTTTTGAGTTAAAGAAGACAGATGCAGTATTCTATTACTGGAGGGTGTTGGCAAGGGATCCCAATTAAGAAATGTTTCTAAGTTGAATAGAAGGACTTAAAGAAAGTCTTGGTGCTTGTCTTCTCATTATTAATTTTTTCCTACCTTATAGGAGCAACTTTATCATAAGAAGAATATTTTTAAATTCAAGTGGTTTTCTTATGAAATGTTTCCAGAACGACAATTTTATTCATATCTAGAATTCGTATTTTAGAACCTATTATAAGTTTTTTGTAAAATATTCACATGTGTCTAGCAAACATTAGTATTTTTACTTTGTATTTAAAAAGAGCTAACATTACACAGAACTCCAACTGTCAAGTAATCAGACGAATCTTGCTAGATAGCATGCTGCATAGCATTGACTTTAAAGCTGGAAAGCCTGGCCTTGGTTTAAGATGAATTTTGGCCTGAATTTAGAAAAAATTTACAGAGGATAGAAAAACTGTCAAAAGGACAATGCCAAGAATCTAGCCTATGACCCAGCAATTCCACTTGTGGGGATTCATCCAAAGGAAATGAAATCACTATCTTGAAAAGATATTTGCACCCCCATGTTCATTGCAGTGTTATTTCAATAGCCAAGGCATGGAAACAACCTAAGTATTCATTAACGGGTTAATGGATAAAGAAAATGTGGGTATGGGTATATATACAACAGAATGTTATTCAGTCATGAAAAATCAGGAAACCTGTGATTTGCAACACTAGATGGACTTTTAAGCATCCTGCTAAGTGAAATAAGACAGAGAAAGCCAAATACTGTATCATCTCATTTATATGTGGAATCTTAAAAAACAAACAAATGTACAGATAAAGAGATGGATAGGTGGTTGCCAGAGGTTAGGGGTGGGGTGCAAAATGAATGAAGATGATCAAAAGGTAGAAACCTCCAGCTATATGATAAATAAGTCCTGGGATGTAAAGTACAGCATGGAAACTATGGATAACAATAATATATTGTACACTTGCAAATTGATAAGAGAATAGATCTTAAAAATTTTCACCACAAAATTTTTTTTTGTTACACTGTGTTGTGATGGATAACTAAACTTACTGTGATAATCATTTTGCAATACATCCATATATTAAATCATTAGGTTGTACACATAAAAATAATGAAATGTTATATGTCAATTATGTCTCAGTAAAAAATAAAGGAATCTCATCTAAAATAAAAAAACATAAGGAACCAGAATATGAGACATTTGAGTAAGATTTAGGGCAAGTATCATGAACTTGTATTCGCCTTTTAAGTTATTCTTTGTTTTCATATATGAAATAAAATTGTTATGATAAACTTCTTTATAAACATATTATAAAAATTAAATTAGGAAATAGTAACTTATATGACGTTTAGATTTCTTAATATAGCAAGTGAAAATATATGAGACAAAAGGAGAGTTCCATTAAAAGTCATATTTGTTAGATTATTTTATCAGCTTTGATAAATTATTTTATTAAGCATATATTTATTAAGAACCATTATATACCAGTCATGGCGCTAGATGCTGAAAATCACCAAATTATAATTCTCACAACAATCTAATGAAGTAGGCATTATCTTTTAAAATATACTCTAGGGGCGCCTGGGTGGCTCAGTGGGTTAAAGCCTCTGCTTTCGGCTCAGGTCATGATCCCAGGGTCCTGGGATCAAGCCCCGCATTGGGCTCTCTGCTCAGCAGGGAGCCTGCTTCCCTTCCTCTCTCTCTGCCTGCCTCTCTGCCTACTTGTGATCTCTGTCAAATAAATAAAATCTTAAAAAAAAAAAAAAAACAACCTTTGTCTTGCCCTCCACCCGGTGGCATATGCTTCATAAATGGACAACTTGGTTATCCACGCAGGCTGAGGAGATATTAAAAAATTAAATAAATAAATAAATAAATAAATAAAATATACTCTAAACTCTCTGGAATATGGTAGACACACATTACATATTTACCAAATGAATGAATAAATGCAAAGTCGTTCTGATAAAGAATACCAGGCAACTGACCTTAAATTCAGTTTGTTCCAGCTCAGAGTCTGTATCATTACTCAAGTGAGAGTCAAGAGGAATAAATAGATATATAGGTATATATATATCAGTATATACATAGGTATGTATATATCACCAAAGCTCTTATTCCTCATAGGACCTGGAATTCCAATTTCTACACTCCCATCATGATCTATAATATGGCTGAGAATTCTGCTCAGATGCTCGGGCTCTTGGTCGCCAAGAAAGGAAAACCAACGCTAAATATCAGTTTCATTTTTTTATTCTCTTTTCTTGAGATCTTAAATCCTCTAATCCTTACTGCCTGGGTAATACTCGAGAGTTCAAATTGATATTTTATGTTTTATTCAGGTTTCTAGTTGTTCTCAAGCTACTTCATGATTACCAGAGTCAAATATCAAGACTGGGATTTTAACAGCAAAAAAGGTTAGTATACCAAACACAAATCTTTAAATAACAAGTATCCTGGTTTCCCCATTAGTAAAAGTACTAAATCTAAAAACTTTGGATAAATCTTTTGATTGACATATCACCGATTATGCTCTCCAGAGTTCCTGCATGCAATAAACTGAGGTATTTATTAAACATATGGTTTCTGAACCCCATTCCCAATGTACTGAATTAAAATAGTGACAATGGAATAGGGAATTTTTATTTTTAATTAACTTTCTACCTTATTCTTATTTTCATTGAAATTGAAGACTTACTATTGATCCTGTTGTGTGCAAAGAGATAATCTGGTTACATAGGATATTTACTTAACATTTGATGAGAAATTACAGGATTTTAAAATATATTTTCACATTATGAATTTCTTAGAATCTGATATACTTAATGGTATAATAGAATTAAATAAAAACTAAAATTTATCAACTTTGTTTTAGCAGCTAATATACAAAACACACTATTTTATGTCCAGATAGAGTTTAATCCTCAAAAAAGCAAGGAAATCTATGCATGTATGATATTCTAGAGTTTTCCTAGTCTCATAATGCTATCGTCATGATTGTTGTTTTTGTTTTTATTAAAGAAGAGTTAAAACAAAATTTAAAGGTTGGAATTATTAGTAAAAGCTTCAGAAAATAAAGCCTGTGAAGCCTATTATATTGTTTTAGACATTCCCATTGCCAAATTACAATTTTTTTCTTAAACGTAAAAAGCTGCTGGGCTTAAACATTATAGTGACTGATTACAATTAAAACTTTGGCTTCCAGATATTTTCTAAATAGAAAATGTCAGAAGACATTACATCTTTTCAGGACCTTTTGGCTACAGATTTATTAATAGTTCTTCAAGATGTAGAAAAAGCGGCTTTAACATTTATTCCTGTAGTAAATAGGTTTTGTATTGAGGAAGGAGAGTTTGCTTGTTGTTGTTTGCTTATTTTTTGTGAGGGCCAAACTAGTTCCAGCCACCAGGACATTGATAGCCATAATAAATTTAAATCAGAAAATCAGAAGGATTTAAGTGTGAAATACAAACTTAATTCAGACAAGTGCTATTAGCCTTGTAGGTAAAATGCTGGAGCATCCAATCATGAAATAAGCTATGATAAAGTTTTAAAAATTAATTTAGAATGAAACTAGAACCTTGTAGCAAAGTATGCCATAAAACAGACGAATTATATTACCTGTAAAGTGTCTCTCACTTACAAAGCCTAGAATTGTCTATCATTTCAATTTCTATGAGTATATTATTTAACCACAGCAGTATTATGAGGTAGTGATGTATCCAAACTTTAAAGTTCAAGATCAGCCAATAACCAACTGAGATCTTGAGAAAGTTACTCTTTCAACTTCAGATTCTTTATTTGTAAAATGGGAATAATAAAAGATCTAACTCACAGACACCACTGAGTAACTCTAATAAGATAATATAAAATATGTGACATAATGCCTGACACATAGAAAATGCTCCACAAATGTTATGTTCACATTTTTCCTTGCTTCTTTTATTTTCTTTAGTTTTTAATGGCATATTTTGAGTAATTACTCATTTTTTGAGTAGTTCTATAAATAGTCAAAGCAGGAAAAAAATGTCAATAACTTAAAATTCCTTTTTAACAACCCATTATGGTTTTGGGGTCATTTTTCTTTATTCTTATCCTTCCCACAAAATATCTACTCTCTCTCTCTCTGATGTTCTGTATAATTACTTTCTACTCAATATCATATCCTCCACCCAAATTTATCTCCCTTTCTAGGCATTAAAAAAGCTTTTATTTTTTTCAGTGTCTTCCTAATGTGTCATTCCCTCATCATCTTCATCATAAAATATTGAAAGATGATAAGGTTAACAGATGTGACTTTTGTACAAATACATGTTCAAAATGCTTCCTTAGGTAAAAGGTCACCCTTAACTGTCTTCTTAACTGCCACCTAAATATCTCTCTTACCTTCTTTTATCCTTGGATCTTCACTCTCCTGATGCCCTGTCTCCTTCCTCTCTGCCTCCCAAAGCCTTCTCTATCTGTCAATACACATTAACCTACTGTCGCGAATTTTTCCCTGGCCATCCTCTTCAAAAGCTCCTATTTAGTCTTTGGACTGTTATCTGAACTTTTCAAATACACATCTAGTCTTTAAATTTTTACCTAATCTTGTCACCAAACAATTTATTTGCTTATGTCTTGTTTCTCTAGATACAGTTTACTGAATATAGAAACACTGATTTTTACTAATATATCTAAATATCTGTATCTATTCAGTGTTAAGTGTTCAGTGCTATAGATGGATATTAGTTTGAATCCTAACTTGTCTGCTTTTTAACTTTTATTTCAGACCAGTGAATACTCTGTGAAATTAACAAGCTTATTTTATAGTGTATATAGAAATGCAAAGAACCAAGAATAATCAAAATAATGTTGAAAAGGAAAACATTTACAGGATCAAAGAGCAAGACTTATAAAGGAGTGGTAATTAAGTAATTAAAACAGAATTCTTTAGGACATGAATAGAAAAATAGGATACTGTAATAGAATAGTACATGCAGAAACAGATCTACACATTTATGAAAACCTAATTTATGGAAAAAAGTGTCACTGCATAAATAGCAAAGAGTGGCTAGTCCTTTAGGTACAAAGGATCGATTAAATATCCAGATATCAGAAATATCTATATCTTCACTCTACCTCGTGCCATTTTCAGTAATTCATTTCATGTGGTTATGATCTAAATGTGAAAGATAAAATAACAAAGCCTTGTATTTTTCAGATAGTATTTTCCAAAGATATTGCAACAATACCTCACAATCTATGTGCTCTCCTACAGCCAAAGGAAGATAAATTGTATTGGATATTATTATCTAAAATAACTATCCTTCCCACACCTGGTTAGATGGTCCAGAAAAGGCTTTACAGAGAAAGTGACTATTTGAGATTTGTCCTTGTATGTAAGATACTGACAGGTGGAGAATAACATGTGAAAAATATGTAGATGGGAACCTGCAAGGAATATTTGGGGAATAGTCAACAGGCCTGCTCAGTTGTAGCAAAGTACAGCTAGATTCAACACAGCATTTCGGTAAATAGATTAGAATAAAAGGAAACTGGAATTGCTTGTTCATAATTCATATGAGGATATTAAATTCCTGCAAAATAATTTAGCAATGGAAATAGAAGGCTAGAGCCAGATTCGAGAGACATTGCAAAAAGAAAAGTACAGAAATTGGCAGCTAATTAGACATAGGCATGAAGAGCAAAGAATCTAAGTTGATGCCATGGTTTTGAATTTCAGTGATTAGTGAAATAATGGGTTCACTAACAAAAATGGAAAATCCCACAGTTCATAAAGCTAAAGAAAATTTAAGCATCAGTTATTTGAAAACTTTCTCTCCATCTGTATATTATCATATAATCCTACAGGAGGTTAAGATGCAGAGACTGAAGACAAGACTATTCAAATTTTAATCCTGGCTCTGCTATTTAATAGCTGTATCACCTTGGGCAAATCACATAAACTCTTTGTTTCAACTCCCTCATCTGTAAAATGAATAAAAATAACATGCCCTACTTCAAAAGACTATAAAGTGCATTGTCTGGCATACTTGCATAAGTGCTCGATAAGTGTTAGCTAGTATATTTACTACAATTTCAGTGAACATTTACAATACGTTGATAGATACTTGAGATATACATTCCGTAGACATGCACTGTAAAGTAAGACTGCACTACTGCTCCCCAAGGTAAATGTTCCACCTTTCAAAGAGACTGCGGCCCTCACAATGGAGAAATATGACAACTTTCTGTTGATAATTGTGGCCCACGCAGATTTATCAGCCAAAATGTTTAAAATGGTAGGTGGAAAAACAGGAATTGAATCTAGGAGTAGTTAAATAGAAAAGATTTGAAGAGCAAAAGAAAGGAGTCTCATAGACATAAAGAATAGACTTTCATCTCAATCAATCCATATATTGGCCCTTCAAATCCTGCTGCTGGAAGCTGTTTCCAATTAAACATGCACCTCTGTGATGCTTTGGATTTGCATCAGAAGATTAACTTTTCCATAATAAACCCTTACATCTTTTTTACACTCCTCGTGGATATGTATCACGCGATACAATGAAGCGTTTTTCTATCAGATGATTGTCCTCTAAGAGTATCACCCATATTTCGTGTAGTTTAAATATCATGCTAGTATTCTCCTGGAGGGGAAATGGTGTTGTTCCATACCACCAAGAATTTTGTATTATTGAAAAAGAATTCATTGATTTTTGTTGTTGCTCGTAATCAATTTCTTGTGGAATGGTCACATTTTCAAAGGCTGTGGGATAGAAAAATCCTTCCTTTGCATGCTCAATGTGCCATGCACCTGGAGGAAGAGCATAGCTGCATACTTTGTACTGATCTGCCAGACTTCGAAGATACAGATGCAATAAGCCAATAACTCACGATTAATTTTGTACCAACCGAATCCTTTCATTCAGCTGAAAATTTCATCAGTTTCTACTGAATTGTATGTATATTTCTCATTAGGCTTCCAAATAAACACTTCTCCTTGTTGACCAATATGAACACCTGAAAAACTGTGTGAGTGATGCATTTAATTTCTTCTTAAAACAAAAGCCTCCAAGTATACAAAAATTATGATAACTTTATCCTTATGAAAACATAAGTAAAAGCCTTATGCTCAGTACAAGCATCCAGATAGATGCCACATTAACAACTTGTGATTTTGGCACTGAGTACCAATGAATAGTTAGATCTCAGAAAAGATAATAAACACCACATTCTCAACTCATTAAGCAGGTGAAAAGTCGTTTAGTCAAAGTCATTTCTCATCTCTTTTTACAACTCAGTTTTGAGCTAAGCAAGTAAAAAAGTTAGAAATTTGAGCTGTTTGTTTTTCTGTGAACTTGAACTATACAGCCAGTCAGTTGGGTACTTGATTGAAATAATTACATATTTCCCTATTATTTCCATACTTATTACACTCAGCCCTCACTCCTTCCCCCAGACTCTCCTGATTTATAATTATTCTCTCAATAATGCATGCATTTTTATAAAATCAACGTGGACAAACACCCTTGTTATCAGAAAATCCAATAGGAAATAAATATTATTGGCAAAGAATTATGCACCTCTTTGGGCACACATTGCATTAAGAGCAGAATAGAATTGGACAGACGAATATTTTATCAAAATAATTCCTTCACTTTGGTTTAAGTTTGCAGGGAACATAAATCCTTCATTAGACTAGATGGATATATCTAAATCATGTAAAAATAAATTCAAATTCCTTTATGAAATCTTACCTACAACTTGACACTACAAATTAAATAAATGAAAAGGTTAAAAATTACTAAAACCATAAGTTGACTATCTTTACCACTAAAGTGAATAGTATTTGAGGGTCATATATTTACCCTGTAAACTGTAGAGGATTTCATTGGCTTGAAAGCTAAGAGGTCCTGTGGAAGTGTATTATCTTGCTGAACTTAATAATGTTTAAACCAATTTCCACTGAATTATAATCTACTCTAGCAAGGATGATTCTTTTTCTACAGGAAAGAGAGCATCCATTTATACTGTGCATCCATTTACACTGTGGAAAGGAGAGAAAGCAGTAACCCACCATGTTTTAGTGTGCCTGGGTACATGAGGGATGCAACAGAGCTGCCAACACACATTACTACAGGAATATAATGTATGTTCCCTCATTTTCAAGCCTTATATCAGAGGTATAAATGCATGTAGTCTCAAAAGAAAAAATTCATAGTAAGTTTTTAAATCCAATCACTACATGATGGAATGTCTGATCTCATTAGAATGTAATATCTGTAAACATTTATTTAATAGTCATCTGCTTTGTAAGAAGATGAACTGCATGGAGATTAAATACATGTAAGCAATGATGAACTTGTATATATATATATATATATATATATATATATATATATAGTTAGGTAATTCATAACAAATAATGCTATTCCAGGTATTTAATATCTGAAATTCACACATCTTTATGTCAGGAACTCTGTAAGTTAGGTTAAATTATTTCATTTGTCCTGATTATTTCTATTCAAGTTTTTTTTTATTAAATTTAAGGCTTTTTCTTGACTTTTAATGACCCTTAGATTGGTTAATTAAGCATCTATATGGAGTTTGTGCAAATGTAATATATTTCTCTCTAATGTTTATGATGACTTGGGCAATCCAAAGGAACTTAGGAGTCTGGCTGGAAAGTCCTAAAATATATCCAGTGGGGCAGAGTGCTGTTAAATGTTAAACAACGTGATTTCCAGTTGGAGGAGAGAGGGAGGGATGATTTGTAGCATTTGCCAATTTCTGAGGTGTAAATACTTGCACCTCAGATGGCTGATTGCAAGATACCACATGATGTCCCTGAGTTGGGAAGAGATGTGCCAGTATGAACTGGCCCCAGCATACGACTGACCTCCTATTTTGCAACTACAGTGTTTGACAATGATAACATTCGATTACAGCTATCCTTGAATAAGAGGAGGCTGATAGAAGGATCTCATCTATTCTCTAGTAGAAATATTATGAAGTTGCTAGTATGCCTACTCTCCCAAGACAGAAAGCAAGAAATATAAGAAATTTGCAGAACACTTCATATACCTTTCTTTCCATTCTGCCTGGCAATATCATATTCTAGGTACACTGGTGACACTTCATGAAGCTCATATTCCTCTAGATGGAAAAAAGACTGCTACGTGACAAATGGTGATGAGTCACCCCCACCACCAGCAGTCTATTATATTGGATTTTCCAAAGGTTCCCTCACACACATGGGCTTGTGTTGATCAAGAAAAACGAATCATTAGAAAAACTAAATAATATGTCTGAAGCGTCAAGCCCAGGTCTGTCTACTGAAAATCTGGAACTTTTGACCCCTTATGTAATTGAGGGGCCTCTATTGGCCCCACTATAGGCATACTGGAATTTGATTTAACTTTCTTCTCTTAAAATTGATCCTTATATCACCAAATCTTAGCTGTTTATCACTTCTAGTAAAGTATTAAGGCTGTCCACCCTTTATATAAATGATTTTATAGATTTTAGCTTTTCCAAAGAAGGTTTTACTGCCACTAAGTGGGTTTTTTTTTTTTTTTGCCTGAAATAATTTAATTTGTTATGGAGAATTCCTCTACAAACACAAGAATCATGACAGTAAACAGCTTGTCCTGGTGCTTTATATACTAAAACTGTAATTATCTTATACCATTATTTAACAATATTTATTTTTCTTTTTTATTTCTTATTTTTAAGAACTTTATAATATAAAGTACCAGAAATCCAATAAATAATCCAACAAATGGCAAAGAGCATATCTGGTGGGTGTCTTAGAGTTTATTCAGATTGAGAATCGTTTCTAAGAAAACTGATTTTAAAAAAGTATTACTCAGCTATGTGACAGAATCTTGAGTTGTCAGCTAAGATTCTTATGCTCAGGAACTACTAAGTCAGGAATTTGAAATTTTAAAAAGTAGAAGTATTCTCATCTTTCTATATTGAAAGAAAATATTTTAACTGCACAATTAATAAATACAATTATCTCAGTCTAGTCAGGCTGCTATACCTAAGACTAGATGACTTATAAACAAGAAAAATGTTTTTCTCAGAGTTCTGGAGCCTGAGGAGCTCAAGATAAAGGTGCGAAAAAATTCAGTGTCCAGTGAGAGCCCCCTTCTTACTTCACAGGTACCCATCTTTTTACTATGACTTAACATGGCAGAAAGGACAAGGGAGCTCTCTGGAGTCTCTTCTGTAGGGGCTTTAATCCCATTTATAAGGGTTCCATCCTCATGACCTAATGACTTCCCAAAGCTCCCAAATCCAAATTACACTGGAAATTAGGCTTTAATATAGGTATGTGGGGTGGAAGAGCCACGCACATTTGGTCTATAGCTTTGTTACCCTAACCCCCCTCCAAATTCATGTCCTTCTCACATCCAAAATACATTCATTCCATCACAATAGCCCTTAAAGTATTATTTCCTTTCAAGATCAATGTTAAAGGCTAATATCTCATCTAAATATCACCTAAATGAGATAATGGTGAGATTCAAGGTACCACTCATCCTGAGGCAAATTCTTCTGCTATGAACTTGTGAAACCATCTTATTATGTGCTTCCAAACAACAATGCATAGGATGGACAGCCATATGATAGACATTCCTGTTCCAAAGGGGAGAAATAAGAAAGAAGAAAGGGGTAACAGGGTCGATGTAAGTCCAAAGTACGAGGCAAACTACATGAGATCTTGAGGCTTAAGGATAATCCTCTTTGGCTTGATGCTTTGCTTTCCAGGCCTGCTGGGGTTGTGGCCCCATTTCTGCAGCTCAGGAGAGCTGGAATCTTGAGTAGGGTACTTTATTGCTTTGGAGTCTCAGGTGTAGCCTCACCCAAACAGCTCATACAGTCTGTGCACCAGCAGCTGTGTTACCCTTGCCTTCTAGAGGAGTGATCTCCACAGCCTGAACAGCAGAGGGCCTCTGGACCCACTGAACCCACTGGAGCCACACCAAAGGTAACCAAGGAGTACTGGGAGCAGAGCCTGCAATGGAGGCAGCACCAGAGCTTGTCCCTAGATCTCACAGACATCAACAGCCCCTACTTTGAAACCACTCTGAGCCTATGAAGGGAGGTGCACCACGGTGATTTCTGAATTGCCTTCGAAGTTATGCTTTCATTATCTTGAACCATTGCTCCTGGCTTCTGTTAAGATGGCTAGTTAATCTCCTCACCAAATAATTGTTTGGCCACACCCTTAAGTGTTCCCTCCAACCACGCTTTCTCATTTTTAAAAATATGGATAGGCTAAGAATATTCCCATTCTTTAACTTTTCCTACCTTTTTAATTAACAATTCAGTCTTTATATCATTTATGTCTTCTCAATTTTTATTATAAGCAGTCAAAAGGAATGAATCTACTTGTTCAACACTCTGCTTAGAAATAGGTTCAGCTGGGCGCCTGGGTGGCTCAGTGGGTTAAAGCCTCTGCCTTCAGCTCAGGTCATGATCCCAGGGTCCTGGGATCGAGCCCCGCATCGGGCTCCCTCCTCAGCAGGGAGCTTGCTTCCCCCTGTCTCTCTCTCTCTCTCTGTCTGCCTCTCTGCCTACTTGTGATCTCTGTCTGTCAAGTAAATAAATAAAATCTTTAAAAAAAAAAAAAAAAGAAAGAAATAGATTCAGCTAAATCCAATTCCACCCTTGAAAACTCTACTTTCCATGAAACACCAGGACATGAACACAATTTAGCCAAGTTCTTTGCCACTTTTCTAACAAGGACCATCTTTCCTTCAGCTTCCAATATGTTCCTCATTTTCATCTGAGACCTCATCAGACATCCTTTAATGTCCATGTTTCTACCAATATTCTGTTGAGGGTTTTTTAGGTATTCTTTACAAAGATTAAAGTTTTGTCAATTTAGTTCTCTATCAGAATTTCCTATTTTCTATTTTCTTTCCCTTTTCTTTCCAAGCTCTCATCAAAATCACCCATAATGGTCCATTCATAGCAATACAGGTCTTTGCCAGCATGCACTTCAAAACTAGCCTCTACCCATTATCTACTTTCATAGCTACTTCTGCATTTTTAGGTATTTGTTATAGTAGCACCTCATTTTGATAGATTTTATCTCAAACCCATTCACAGTAGGTCCAGTGGATCCCCAAATCCATCCTGTGGTCATTTCTCCAGTTTTAGAATGCATAATTGAAATGGACTGACTTAGCCGCTGGCAGATTCTTCACATCGGTTTCCTGACCTGTAGAGTGAGGGCTATAATGTGGGAAAGGCCAAGAGGAAGCCAGTAGTGCTTTAGGATCTTTAACATTAGGAAAATATCAATACAGCATTCTTAGAGGTATTGCAGAGATTAGTGCCATCATGAAAGGCTTGAAATATGCAGAGGTGGTGATTCCACCACATTCCCATTCAATTCCTATATTTGTCCTGTGCAGAAACTAATGGATGGTGGAGAAAGACAACTGATTACTGTAATCTCAGTCGAATGATGACTCCTGTTGCAGCTACTGCACCAGACCTGATTTTATTCCTTGAGCAAATTAATACATCCCATGGTAACTGGTATGCAGCTATTGATCTGCAAAATTCTTTTTCTCCGTACTTGTCCATCAGGTCCACCAGAAGCACTTTGCTTTCAGCTGGCAAGGCCAGCAATACATCTTTATTGTTCTACTTCAGGGCTATATCAACTCTCCAATCCTATGTCATAATTTAATTAAAAGGATCTTGATCACTTTTCCTTCTAGATGATAATACACTGGTCCATTACACTGATTGCATTATGCTGCCCGGACCTAGAACATAAGAAGAAGCAATGGCTCTAGACTTATTGGTAAGACAATTGTGTGTCAGAAGGTAGAAAATAAATCTGATTATATTCAGGGGCCTTCCACCTCAGTGAAATTTCTAGGGTATGTCTGGATATTCCTTCTAAGGTAAAGGATAAGTTGTTGTATCTGGCTACTCCTCAACCAAAAAGAGACATGAAACCAAGTTGGCCTCTTGGGACTTTGGAGGCAATAATATACTCCTCATTTGGGGCTGTTACTATGGCCCACTCACTGAGTGACCTGAAAAACTATTAGATTTGAGTGGAGCCCAGAACAAGAAAAGCTCTGCAGGAGGTCCACACTGCTGTACAAGCTGCTCTGTCCCTTGGGCTATATGACCCAGAAGATCCAGTGGGGCTTGAAGTGTCAGTGGCAGATAGGGGTGCTGTCTGGAGTTTTTGACAAGCCCCTGTAGGTGGCTCAAAGCACAAGCCCTTAGGATTTTAGAGTAAGGCTCTGTCATCTTCTGCAGATAACTAGAATCCCTCCGAGAATAGCTTTTGGCCTGTTACTGGCGCCCCACTACAGACAGAACACTTGACCATAGGCTATGGTTATGGTCTAAGCTGTTACTGTGTGACCTAAGCTGCCTATCATGAACTGGATGTTATCTGATTCACCAGGCCATAAAGTTCCATAGCATTCTGTTATCAAATAGAAGTGAAATATATATGATTTGTCCCATATGGGTCCTGAAGACAACAGTAAGTCATATGAAGAAGTGGCCCGAATCCCTGTGGTCCCCACTTCTGCTACACTGCCTTCTCTTTTCCAGCCTTGAAAGAGAAAGAGAAGACTTAAGCCTGGTCTACAGATGGTTCTCTATACAATGTGCCAACATCACCTGAAAATGGACAGACCCTTTCTAGGATATCCCTGAAGGACAGAAGTAAAAGGAAATATTTTCAGTAGGTAGAACCTTGGGTAGTGAATCTGGTTGTGCACTTTTCTTGGAAGGAGAGATGGCCAGACAGACAATTATATACCAGTTCATGAGCTGTCACCAATTATTTAAATGAATAGTCAGAGGCTTTGGGGAAACATGATTGGAAAAATTATGACAAAGAAAACTGTGGAAGAAGCATCTGGAGAGACATGTCTGAACTGAACAAAAAAATGAAGATACTTGTGTCCATGTAAATGTTCATCAAAGGGTGACCTCAGCAAAGGAGGATTTTAATAACCAAGTAAATAGGATGACCTATTCTTATGGATACCAGTCAGCATATTTTCTCAGCCACCCCTGTCATCACTCAGCAGGATCATAACAAAGTGACCATGGTGACAGATATGGAGGATATACATGGCAACATGGATTTCTACTCACAAAGGTTGACGTGGTTATGATGAATTCCCATTTCTGGCCTAGTTGGCCAGCAGTAGAGACAAACAATAAAATCCTGATATGGCATCATTCTCCAGGGTGTTCAGCTAGCTACCGCATGACAGGTTGATTATATTGAACCACTGCTGTCATAGAATGGGCAGTGTTTTGTCTTTATGAAAGAAATATTTATACTAGGATAAATATTAGAATAAATCTAGATACAGATTTGCCTTCCCTGTGTACAATACTTCTGCCAAAACGATCATTTATGGACTTACAGAATTCCTTATCCACCACTACAGTATTCTACAAACCATCGCTTTTGATCAAGGAACTCACTTTATAGCCAGAGAAGTGCAACCCTGGACCTTTGCTCATAGAATTCACTGGTTCCCTCTCCTCCTGAAGCAGTCACATTATAGAATGGTGGAATGGTCTTTTGTAGACTGATCTGTGATAGTAAAAGAATACCTTTCCCATACACGGGCCTTTACCCTTCTTCCTGTTCCTACACCTTACACACACACACACACACACACACACACACACACACACACACAATTTGTGCACTTAAAACCCCAGAAAACAATTGGAGAAGACTTAAAAGAAGTTAGGAGGAAGAGAGAAAAAAGAGAGTGTTGCATTCTTGATTATCCAGCAGCACCCTTTTACACTGCACCCCAAGCTTTTTACCTTATGTAACACTTACATAGTAAAGTTTTTTTAATATTTTATTTATTTCAATTAAGTTGAAATAAAAAAGAGATGTTAAAGAAAGAAATAAAATTTTGTCTCATCCTCTCTTATAATCATACACCTTTTGGAAACCAATATTAAGAGTTTGGTTCATGTGCTTGATCTTCTCCATTTGCCCGAACTTTACTCTCTACTTGATAGTCTTCTATGGTCCCAAGAGGCTGAACTCGCTGTTCTGCACCAATGAGGATCTTTGCCCTCCAGCTTCTGGGTTGGTTTGGCCAAAGACAGATAAAGAAGAGGTTAAAAAGCAATAGAAAAGAAATATTCATCTCTTACACCCTGTGTTTCAGCAATGATTGCATTCAAAGTCACTGATCCTATCCAGCAGCCTTCCTCTGTAGCTATTTGTATCAGTAAGAGGCCTCGTAGGAAACAAGTGAAGTAATTAGGACAAGTTTAATGGAGGAATGCTGTATAAGGAGGTATACAAGCTTAAGAGAAAGTGACAGAAATGACGAAGCTGCATGAAGGTAGCTACAGTGGGAAGCCACTGCCACTCTTGAGCTTGGAGGCATAGAGGGAGAGGCTCGGTATATAGATAGCTTTAGATGCAGCCCATAAGGCAGGGCTACATGTAGCCACTGCCAACCTATAGCCCGGCAAACACAGCCCTAGGAAGATAATAACCCCGCCCCCCCACTTTGCTCCCATCCTCAGATCTCTTGCTATAATAATAGCATTTATTTTTCCATCATGTAATTCTTAATGCTATCTTATTATAAAGATGTTTTATAAGAAATGTAAGGCATTCATTAATGACAACAGAAAAAAATTATTACACTATATTTTTTAATATTTAGTTTTTTGTTTGTTTAGAGTATGCCCATGAGAGTTGGGGGGAGGGACAGAGGGAGAAGGAGAGAGAGAATCTCAAAATTCAGAATGAAGTCTGACCCGGGACTCCAGCCCAGGACCCTGAGATCATGACCTGATCTGAAACCAAGAGTCAGATGCTGAACCAACTGAGCCATTCAGGTGCCCCTACACTATATTGTTAAATAAAATAAACAGGTTTCAAAAAAGTGACAATGTTGGGTAGGGCTTTGAAGGATATTCTTTAAATTTAAAAAAAAAAATTTCCTCCTTCCTCTTCCTCTTTGTTCGGTCAAAGTCCACAAAGTCTTATAACAGAAATTAAAGACTGTAATAAGTATCAAATGAAATACCATACACAGTGACAAGTAAAACCACAATGTCTAAGAATTAACAAAAATGAAAAAAAAATAACTTTCAGTTTAGCATAGAATTTAAAATTATAGATGATCCCAAACACAAAGGACCTGGATTTGAATTCCAGATATATCAATTACTAATTAAGTAACTTAGGTCAAATTATTTAATTTTTCTACACTTTCACCTTTCATCTGTATAATGGGATAATAAAAGTCTTTACCTTGTAGAGTTTTTTGTGAGGGTTAAATAAATTAATACACGTAAAAGTGCTTGTAACAATCTCGGGCTCATAGAGCTAGATGAATGCCAGCTTTCAATTTTTTTTCATCTTTTTATGTGGTCCTTCTTTTGAAGAACTCAAAAATTATTCTGAAAGTCTTATGAAAGACTGAAAGTCCACAAATTTCTAACCCAAATTTGGAAGGAAAAAACAACAGCAAACAGAGGGACTTGTCTTCCCAGGTGCTAAAACATACAACAAAGGCAATCATAATCAAAATATTATAGAGCAGAAAAAAAAAAATGGGACACAGGGAAAAGAACCACGTGGGAGCATAAGGAACTATATAGGCATAGATGCTCACATGGCCAGTTTATACATTAAATCTCTCAAAACCTTTGATCAAGGGATCCCTGCATAAGAGTCCAGAGTTTTGTTATCATCCCTTCCCTGAAGAGAATGTGTAGAGCTCCTCATCCAGATGTAACTGTCAAAAAGATTAACCTCTAGCCGTTCTCCCCAGTTTGTGCCTGAAACATACCATCTTAGAGGGATATGAATCCATTTTTTCAAACATGTTTGAGGCATTTAATCATGTGTTTCCCTTCATATAACTCAGATCGTCCACTATTTCCAAAATGCAGGCAATTCTCCCTTCCCAGTTTCTCTTCCATACAAGAGAGTTTAGTGGCTCAAAACAAAAGGACATATCCTATAACCATGTGTAAATCTAGTAGCCACTGTGGAAAGGATCAGTGGCTGAGCCACTTTTCTAGTGGGTGAACGGCTACATCAGCTTTTCCTAAAGGCTCCTTCCTTCACAGAAATCAAAGTGAAAATTCTCCCTTGTGGTGCCCAAGGTTCCAGCTATATTTTAATGGGAAGAGTGGTTTGCCAAAATTTATGAGGTCTCTGACTTAGGTTATAAACACAACAATCCAAAGGGATCTGCTGCTAAGTTTACTTTATACTTGTCCCATGCTATAGCATTATTCACAAAGACTACTACTGATGGGATCATGGCTATTTCTCACTCGTCCATAAGTGAAGGGCTCACATTTATCAAGGTCATAGATAATGTCACCAGTGGAGAGTAGATGGCCACAGCACAGTGTCAGAGGTGAGTGCACACCCACAGGGGTTGTGGGAAACAACATTCACAATTGGGTTTTTTTCCCCATATGGCAAAAAAGGATACAAGATGTGTGTGAAAGTTATTATATAGAAAAATTTTCCTCACATCTCTGTTAACTGGACAAATTTGCCTTACCTTTATGGTGGGAAATAATTAAAAGTAATAAACAAAATGAGTTTCTCCAGATACAGGGAATGTCCCTATTCATTAGCACTAAGTGGGCAGATGTCTACATTAATCATGCAATCCCAAAAGGGTAAGGTGTTGAGGAGCAATTAATTTTTTTTTTTTATTTAAGGCAAGCAGTGATAGGAAGGACCTTCTCGAAGAGTGTGTCTATGTTAAATCAAATATGCACTGGCTTTGCTCAACCAACACATATCCCTGCCCAATATAAGGCACTGTAGTAAACTACTCACGGATTAAAGAATTAAAGGAATTCTAAAAAGCAGGTCTAGGCATGTCTATCATGAAATATCAGTGCAATCCTCTATATTGTGGAATCCCCCATCCAGTTAGATTTGGGTTATGTGACCGTGGGTGGCTAACCAAATGTGAAGAGAAGTGGCTGTGTCACTTCCAAGTCAAAACAGTTAAGAGTCAATGTGTGTCAAAAATAATACCATGCACCGATTATCAGTCTCAAGGGAGACTGATAAGTCCAGTATAAGTCCCAGAGCAGGTTTCCAACTACATAGAGATAGCAAAGATTATCACTTTGCCAACCACCAAGAATAGAAGTTAAAACATTTCCTCTCATTGCATATTGGTATCAAAGCCACCAAAGAAAACACAATATAATCAAGCACTGGATTGTGACTTTACTAATATAGAGAAGAGGCAGAGAAAGATCATCTTCAATAGTGGACAGTAACCCATGGTCTCTCCCAGCAACAGCAAAAGTGTGTAGGACTCACATCTCTCTTGTACCTCAAAGGAAGGATCCTGTCCCATCCCCATAGAGGACAAATAGGGCTATGGAGCTTCTCAAGTGCCATATTATGCACCTATTTAAGCAGAACAAAAGAGCACCGAGTGTAAAACAGGAAAAGATATTCCCATACAAGATGATAAAACCAGCACATGCTATGTGAACTCTTTATTTCTTGGTCAAAAAGTGTTCAAGGCTCAAGGCCCATTCTTATGTGGCCAAGTGGGATGTTGAAAGACAGTGTGCATGAGACTGTCCTCCCCCAAAATGTGCTTCCTCTGTTCTCTCAGTGATTTGGAAGCCCTGTGTTCTAGATGGCAGAATTACAAGGTTGAGAACTGACTTACATCAGGCCTGTGCAAAGAAAAGATAAATTTATATGGTGTTGATTTTCTGAGATGCCAAGGTCAATTTGTTACTGCAGCACAGTTTAGTCTATCCTGACTAATGAAATGGGGACATGGTTTTATAACCTGTCCATGGGAAAAGACCTTGCAACTATGTGCTGAAAGACAGAAGCTATAAAATGAGAGAGGTTTGACTGCATAAAACCTGTTACTATTGTATGTTAAAAGTACTAAAACAAAATTAAAAGATGAAAAAACTGAGAAGAATATTTCATATATATATGTATATATGTATATGTATGTGTGTGTGTGTGTGTGTGTGTGTGTATATATGTGTGTGTGTATATATATATATACATGTATATATATATGTATATGTATATATACATATATATATACATGTATATATATATATGTGTGTGTGTGTATATATATATGTGTATATATATATATATATAAAACAAAACTCCAACAAGGAGAAAGAACAAAGGTCCTGGGAAGACTGCTGGCAATGGAAAAGGAGACAAAGGCAGACCTGATACTGGTTGCTCTCAGAGCCAGTTAAGCCAGTGGTTTATTCATCCCTTGCAGTCTGCTAGTGTTTGATTGGGCAGCACCTGCTTTGATCACTCAGTGCTCATGCCTTTCTGAATAAAGGATTGAAGATGATAGACCCTATGTCCAAAAAAATGACCAGGATTAATTAAAATCAGAATAGTAAGTAAAATAGTGATCTTAAAACCAAAATGCCAAATGTCAAACCAATATGGATATTTCTCTTTTTAATCTAAAATTCAACTCTAAACGATTTTTTTTTACTTTTTCATAGTTTTTTCATCAGATCAAGGTAGAATTTAATTTCTTTCAAGACTTTTAAACAGAAAGAATAAGAAAGAAACTGATTGAAATGTCAAAATAGGTCAGATTGCCCAACAAATTGCTTTGCTCCATTTCAACTTTAAATGTAGAAAAGTTTTAAATATTGTATTTGTCAAAGGTTTAATTCATTCTATGAGGTTAATGGAAAATTCTTTGATAGACCACAACTTTTTTTTTTTAAGATTTATTTGTTTATTTCAGAGAGAGGAAGAGAGAGAGAGCACAAACAGGAGGAACAAAGGGAAAGGGAGAGAGAATGTCAAGCAAATTCCATCCTGAGAGTGGAACACGATGAGGGGCTTGATTTCATAACCCTGAGATCACAACCTGAGCCAAAACCAAGAGTCCGGCACCCTTTGATTCAATTTGTTTTAGTTTTGAGAATAAATTTCTTTGTGATCACAATGAACATCAAAATTATATTATTTTCACTTCTATAAAGTTATGCATGGGAACAAATTATTTTAATTTTGTAGTAAGCTTCTTGTTTATCCTACATAAGGCCAAAGTTATATATTTCTAAAATTAAGAGTCCTTACCAAAACATCAACACAGTTAGGCAAATAGATTTATAATTTTTTGAAGTAAAAACTACTAAAGCTGATGGGAAAAAGAAGTAGAAAAAACAGTTGTTAGAAGGTCAACTTTTCTTAAGATATCACTCTTACATTCAGAAAACAAAAGTATCAATTCTCATTATCTCTATTTTTCTTTTTCCAGTGAAATTTTAAAATAACCACTTCAAATTAGCTGTATCTAAGCAACCAACTCCTTCCTACTCTCATAACTATGGACATTACCAAATGCAACTGCATTTTTAATTAACACTGGTATTGAAAAGTAATATTAACAATATGGTTAGCAAACCATGTTTTGAATTTCTTCATAACCATTTATTTATGCATGCTCAGTTTTTATACTTTCAGTAAAACACACAATACAAATGCACTTCGATTAAATAATAGGACTTCCTTTCCAATATATGTCTTCAGAAAAAAAAAACATAACTTAATGTTATGGAAAATATTATTTGAAGCAATTTGTTTTTAAATGATCAACTTTTATTTACAAACTATATCAATGTGATCCTAAATTCATGATATTGACTCAAATAATTTTTTTTTCAGCAGAATTGACTAAATTGAGCTGTATGGGTATTGCCTGGAAAGAATATGTGCACACAAAATTTTGAGAAGTACTGCATTAAAATACCTGTAATTCAAGAGGAGAAAAATGAAAAGTAACACACAATACAAACTTAGTTTGTATAAGATATATGAACATTTGCTGTATTGTTTTGCTAGGGCTGCCATAATAAAGTACCACAAACTGGGTGGCTTAAGGAACAGAGATGTAGTGTCTCAGAGTTCTAGAGTCTAGAAGTTCAAGATCAAGATATGTCAGCAAGGTTGGTTCCTTCCAAGGTCTGTGAGGGAAAATGTCCCATGCCTCCCTCCTAGCTTCTGGCGGTTTTCTGGCAGTTGTCAGTGTTCCTTGATTTGTAGATGCACCACTTTGATCTCTGCCTTTTGTTCACATAGCATTCCCCTTATGTACGTGTCTATCTGTCCAAATCTCCTTTTATAAGGACACCAGTCATATTGGATTTGTACCTACCCTAAGGACCTCATTTTAATATGATTATTTCTGTAAAGACCTTATTTCTAAATAAGATCAACATATTCTTTTCAGACGGACATGATTCAACTCACAATGTATACAACTTTATATAAAATGTTAAATGTTTGCTCACTCTAGTAGCATATAGAATGAACCCCATGGAATGATTTCCTCAAGAACACATCTGCATCCTCACTTCTGCTAAGAGGAGTACAGGAGAAAGAGCCATCACCAAGGAATCTGGATGCAGCTCTACCACTTACTGAGTATATGATTATGACAAAATCACAACCTTCCTGAATATCAGTTTTCTTATCTCTAAAAATAAAGGGATTGGGACACCTGGGTGTCTCAGTCATTCAGCACCTGCCTTTGGCTCAGGTCATGATCCCAGGGTCTTGGGATCAAGCCCCACCTCCTTCTCCATCTCCATCTGCTGCTCCTCCTGCTTGTGTGCTCTTTCTCCCTCTCAAATAAATAAATAAATTTTTAAAAATAAAGAGATTTGCATGGATGATTTCTAAGGTGTTTTAAATTATATACATATATATTCTTAAATCATATATATATATATACACACACACACACATATATATATTTGTAGGACTTTTTTCATTTAAAAATTAATGCATCAATGTGGTTAGAAGAAACAAGTCAAACATGAAAGGAGTTGTAATGAAATATAAGTTTTCCTCCCATTCAAATCTCTTAGCACGTCACAGTCAACTATCATAAACAATGTCTATGGACCATTTCAAAAACATTCTGTACATATATAGGTACATATAAATACACATTTCCTTTTCGCAAATGATGACATGGTGTTTCTCAGTCCCCTGAACTATTCTGAACCTTACTCTTTGGTCATTGATCTTTTTTGGTGACACCAATTGTCCATGGTTTCTTTAGTATTTTTAGACAAAAACATCCTTAGAATATTCTGGAATAGATATGTAAGGTAAGGTTCTAAGGAAGGTAAGCTTGCAAGATTCTTTAAAAACCTAAAATACCATAATTACCTTAGATGGGCACTATTATTAATCAGAGGTGATCAAAATATAATTTTGTTCCAAAGGTGATAATACTTTTAATGCAAGTATTTTGAAAGAACTATGACAGTGTATGAGAAAGGACACCAGTGATATTCTATAGCCCAAAACTGATTCTGATTGTCCTGTCATGACAAAGGCAAAGATGTCTAAGCCAATAGACAATGAAGCAAGAGACAGAGTCAAGCCTGAACTTTAGGTGGGACATGGAACTGAAAAGTTTTGAGAATGAAGATCTAGGCACCTAAGCTTAGGAGATTCAGGTTGAAGTGAATCAGTAGGTGATCTAAGCTGGCGTTTAGTGATTAAGGGAGTTGGATCCCCATAAGCCTAATTGTTCAAAAGGATTATTCAGGTCCTCAAACTCATCCTCATCAATCTATTTCCTCTAGTGTTTTCACCCTGTCAATGACACAAAACCATGAGCTCTGGCACAGGGCACCGACTATGATGTCTGTTTATATAGTAGACATCTGATAAATATATGTTGATGGAATGAATGAACAAGAGAAAAATGCTGGTATCTGGATACTTGACAGCAACTTTAACAAAGATGAACACTGTCCTCACTGTTAATGTTTAATACAATCTCATGAACTTGATTTTATGTGCCTCCTGGGAGAAATAGACTTAATATGTTGTTAATTCAGATGAATGGCTGCTTAAAGAAGGCTATTAGGCTCATAATCAAGAATTTTCTGTGCAGTTTGAAGCAAGGAAACAGAGACAATAAGTTGGAATTTTCCACCCAATATTCCTACTTTCAATAACTAAAACGTATCTACTCATAATACCACAGAATCTGGGGCCAATCTGAGGAAAAAGAAAACAGTAGTATATAACCCTTGCTTTTAGGGTTGGGTTAGAACATATATATAGCAAACATTAACTGTAAGTGATTAGCCAATTACTTTGTAACCTGGTTTTTAAAGCTAGTTTCTAAATATACTGATATCCAAAGTGTTATAATTAGTTTGATGAAAAAAATCAGACCAATATGTTGCAGCATTGAATTTAAATGTCAGAAACAAATTTAACACTAGGTTTTTAGGTTGCCAATACAGAAAGATTCAACCACTTAATTGCATGTCTTTGGGGGGAAAAATCTAGCATTGTTTTCATTAATCATTCTTGAGTAAACATTAGTTAGAATTATTTTAAGAAATACCCACTAAACAGAAACAAGGTAGTCCATATAGTGCTATTCAATAGCATCTACTTTTATGTGTGTTACTTACAAAGACCCCTTAAATGCTACAGTTCACACAAAAGAAATCCTCACTATCTGTTAGCCATTCTGCTGCCGTGAGCTTGCCTTGCCGCTGGGGGTTCCCACCACCTTTCATCCTAAACTCCTGAATTCTTAGTTCCTATCAGAGTTAAGAAAGAACAAAGCCTTTAGAGAGAACATGACAATGTAAAGAGGACAGAGGCAGATATATACATTGACAAGTGACACTCCCTGGCAAGGGCTGGAGCTTCTTTTCACCTCACAAGAGTCTCCAAGATGCAGAAGAGTTCTCATCCCTCCCTTGTAAAAAGAGCTATGATTTTCCTCTAGGCATATCGTTGACTTTCTCCATGGACAAATTAATAAAAGATGAGATAATCTCTAAACTCCTGGGTATTGTTTTATTGTTATAGCACCGAATGCCCTTAGAAATTTCCAAATGGATGAGTTCTTGCTTTAGGGTTAGACAAAACCACTGGCAATGTTTTGTTCCTTGCCAGTCCAAGGGACATAAAAATCTTTGTCCAAATTTATAGGTGGGGGGAAAAAAGAATAAAAACCAGGTGTTCTATTTGAACAAGGAGAAAGTAGAATGTAAAGACAACTTAATGCCTTTTTTATTTTAAGTAAGCATTGTTTTAAAATTTCTACTTCCATATGTATGTTTATCACACATGTTCTCATAACTTTTTTCATTTTAAATATAGAATCTATGTTTTCAAATAGATACAGTTTTATTAAAGGACCACAATTATTTCCTGAGGCTTAAAGAATATCAAAATTTACTAAGAAATCCAATTCTGATATTTAAAATCCTAATTATTTCCTGAGGTTTGAGGAAGATCAATCAGAAATGTTTTGTTTTTTAGGCAACATTCCTTTTTATTTTACTTACGAATTTTTTAAAAATATTTATTTATTGATCAGATGGAGATCACAAGTAGGCAGAGAAGCAGGCAGAGAGAGAGAGGATGAAACTGGCTCCCCGCTGAGCAGAGAGCCCGATGCGGGGCTCAATACCAGGACCCTGGGATCATGACCTGAGCTGAAGGCAGAGGCTTTAACCCACTGAGCCACCCAGGCTCCCCTACTTATTAATTTTTAAAAGCATATGTTTCCCTTAAGTTATATCTTGTATTTTAAATCCTTCAGACTACTCTGAAAAATAATTGCATAAAACGTAATAATCAATAATTGTGACTTATTCATTCAATAATCAACTTTTACTACATATCTGTAATGTACAATGCTGTGGAAATGCTATTAGAAACACAAAGAAGGGTGCCTGGGTGGCTCTGTGGGTTAAGTCTCTGTCTTTGGCTCAGGTCATGATCTCAGGGTCCTGGGATGGAGCCCCACATCCCACATCGGGCTCTCTGCTCAGCAGGGAGCCTGCTTCCTCTGTCTCTCTCTGCCCATGTCTCTGCCTACTTGTGATCTCTGTCTGTCAAATAAATAAATAAAATCTTTAAAAAAACACACACACAAAGAAGAGAAAAATCCTAGTTTTCTCCCCCAAAATTATTTTCACTTTCAAACACAAACAATGCCCAGTAAATAAAGGAAGACATTAGAACTAAATGAACAGATTAAAAATATAGAGAAGAGTTTAAAAAAAAAAAAAAAAACAACAAAGTAGAAGTAGAAAATCAAAAGACATAATGGAGGGAGATGTTTGCAAGTAGGAATAACTTCACAACTATCAAGTAAAAGAACAGGTGGCTGATAACTAGTCTAGTGAGTATGTCTGAGTAAGAGATTTTGTATACTATGTGAAGAATTGTGGCACCGAAGGAATCTGGAAGTTAGGACAATCCCAGGTATCTATTTATGTTCTCTACAGAGCATATTGAATCTCATTTTAAAACAAAAGTTATTTAAAAACAGAGAATGTTTATGGACACATAACTGTAAACACACTGACTTAAATGACTAATATATATCAGTAATCAACAAAATTAGCAGAGTAAGTCCATGTTTTATTACTTTTGAAGTCAAGGACAATCACTGAGTTTCTCCCATCCTTAAAAGGTGCATTTTCAGGACTTAATAGCTGATTGATTGACTGGTTCTTAATATCAAGAATGTAAACTTCTGGGGCGCCTGGGTGGCTCAGTGGTTTAAGCCTCTGCCTTCGGCTCAGGTCATGATCTCAGGGTCCTGGGATCGAGCCCCGCATCGGGCTCTCTGCTCAGCAGGAGCCTGCTTCCCCCTCTCTCTGTCTGCCTCTCTGCCTAGCTCTGATTTCTCTCTGTCAAATAAATAAAATTAAAAAAAAAAAAAAAAAGAATGTAAACTTCTTATGGGTAATTATGTTTCTTTGTTTTCCTCTTTTGTTCACTGATAAATCTCCAGTGTTTTGATGAGTACCTGACACATAGTAGGCATTCGAAAAATATTACCTGAATAAATGTTCCTATTGATTTGTTAACTTTACAGATTAGGAAATTTTGGGATGCCTGGGTGGCCAAGTTGGTTAGGCATCTGATTCTTGGCTCCAGTTCAGGTTGTGATCTCAGGGTCCTGAGATCAAGCCCTGTGTATGCTCGGGGCACTCAGCACAGAGTGTCATTGACATTCTCTCTCCCTCTCCCTCTGCTCCTCCCTCCTCAAATAAATAAATCTTTTCTTTTAAAAAAGGAACTTTTTGCACATCTATAAGATATTTGGAAATACCTTTAATAATTTAGAAATAAACATAAAATACAAATTTAGATTCATCCTATCAAAATCAGTTTTGACATATTCACATTCCCAAAGAAAGACTAGCCATAAATTTTTATAATTTTTCAGATCACCTTCCCATTTGCTAGTCACTCATCAACATAACCCTAATTGATAGAAACAACCTAAAATACATGTATTCACTTAACATTTACTGAGTAGATGCTTTGTATGTCTGCTTTTCAAACAGAGAAGCAGGACTAGTTGAAAATAAACAGCGAAAAGGGGATTTAGTACAATGAACTGACATATACAATTGTAGGGGCTGGTTAAGCAAATCTGAAGTCCATAGGGCAGGCAGTGAGGAAGGAAAGCTCACAAGCAAACAAGAAACCCACCACTAGCTGAAAAGGGGAATCTCTGAGCTCAGGGAAAATCCATGTTCTACTTTAAAGGTTTTCATACTAATTAGATCAGATCGATCCAGTAATCTGCCTTTTGATTAACCTAAAGTCAACTGATTAGGAACTTTAATAATACCTGCCAGATCACTTCACAGCAGCACCTTACACTGTGTTTGATTGAATGATCAGAAAAAGGTGGGGGGTTTTGTTTGTTTGCTTTTTTTTTTTTTTTTTTTTTTGCTACAAAATGGCTGCTGTCCCCCTTTGTCCTCTAACTCTTACTAGAGAATATCCTTTGTAGCTCACTACCTGGAAACATATAAGAAAGCAAAGTATGGGGGCACCTGGGTGGCTCAGTGGGTTAAGCCTCTGCCTTCGGCTCAGGTCATGATCCCAGGGTCCTGGGATCGAGCCCCGCATCGGGCTCTCTGCTCAGCCGGGAGCCTGCCTCCTTCTCTCTCTCTGCCTGCCTCTCTGCCTACTTGTGATCTCTGTCTGTCATATAAATAAATAAAATCTTAAAAAAAATTTTTTTTAATAAAAAATAAATTAAAAAAAGAAAGCAAAGTATGGGGAATGTAGTTCAGGCTAGCTTAGTTGACACATCATAAAGCCATCCATCTGGGTAGCCACTGGAAACACAAAAATGATGATGACATGGACCCTGTCTTCAAGAGGCTTACAGTTAGTCATTAATAAAGATCGGTGTGCAAGGGTGCCTGGGTGGCACAGTCAGTTAAGCATCCAACTCTTTTTTTTTTTTAATTTCTTTTCAGTGTAACAGAATTCATTGCTTATGCACCACACCCAGTGCTCCATGCAATACGTGCCCTCCATAATACCCACCACCTGGCTCCCCCAACCTCCCACCCCCCTGCCCCTTCAAAACCCTCAGATTGTTTTTCAGAGTCATAGTCTCTCATGGTTCATCTCCCCTTCCAATTTCCCTCAACTCCCTTCTCCTCTCCATCTCCCCTTGTCCTCCATGTTATTCGTTATGCTCCACAAAGAAGTGAAACCATATGATAATTGACTCTCTCTGCTTGACTTATTTCACTCAGCATAATCTCTTCCAGTCCCATCCATGTTGATACAAAAGTTGCGTATTCATCCTTTCTGATGGAGGCATAATACTCCATAGTGTATATGGACCACATCTTCCTTATCCATTCATCCGTTGAAGGGTATCTTGGTTCTTTCCACAGTTTGGCGACCATGGCCATTGCTGCTATAAACATTGGGGTGCAGATGGCCCTTCTTTTTACTACATCTGTATCTTTGGGGTAAATACCCAGTAGTGCAATTGCAGGGTCATAGGGAAGCTCTATTTTTATTTCTTAAGGAATCTTCACACTGTTCTCCAAAGTGGCTGCACCAACTTGCATTCCCACCAACAGTGTAAGAGGGTTCCCCTTTCTCCACATCCTCTCCAACACATGCTGTTTCCTGTCTTGCTAATTTTGGCCATTCTAACTGGTGTAAGGTGGTATCTCAATGTGGTTTTAATTTGAATCTCCCTGATGGCTAGTGATGATGAACATTTTTTCATGTGTCTGGTAGCCATTTGTATGTCTTCATTGGAGAAGTATCTGTTCATGTCTTCTGCCCATTTTTTGACATGATTATCTGTTTTGTGTGTGTTGAGTTTGAGAAGTTCTTTACACATCCTGGATATCGACCTTTCGTCTGTACTGTCATTTGCAAATACCTTCTCCCATTCCATGGGTTGCCTCTTTGTTTTGTTGACTGTTTCCTTAAGCATCCAACTCTTGATTTCAGCTAAGGGTATGATATCAGGGTGGTGAGATCAAGCCCTGAGTCAGGCTCTGTGCTCAGTGGAGAGTCTGAGATTCTTTCTTTCCCTCACCCTCCCCTCAGGCACATATTCTCTCTTTCTCTTTAAAATTAATTAATTAATTAATTAATCTTTTGAAAAAAAAGATTGCCATGTATTCAAATAGTTATTGTATGAAAGTGCTCTGATAATAATATACATACACTAAAGATACTATAGTGGAAGAGAGTAAGAAAAAATCAGTTCTATCTTCTTCTTATTTACAAAATTAAATTCATTTACATCATAAATTATTTCATGGCTTGATCTCTACTTTCAGCATCTTCTCTTACTAGTCTTGCTATCTGGTCTGTTTGTCTGGCCCCAGATGAGCCAGATTATTGTGAGCTTCTGTGTACTAATCTAGGGTCTCTCTTTACTGTGCTCCATGATTCTCCTAACTCCTCTTTGATACCTAGACTGACTGCCATCACCTACCTATTCTTCAAGAATTATCACATGGGGTGCCTAGGTGGCTCAGTGGGTTAAGCCTATGCCTTTGGCTCAGGTCATGATCTCAGAGTCCTGGGATCAAGCCCTGCATCAGACTCTCTGCTCAACAGGGAGCCTGCTTCCCCCACTCTCTCTGCCTGTCTCTCTGCCTACTTGTGATCTCTCTGTCAAATAAATAAATAAAATTTAAAAAAAAAAGGAACCATCACATGTATCTCTTTTCCAGGACAAAATCAAAATTTTGGTGTTATATACATCAAAATAAAAAGCATTTATAAATTTCTAGTAATCTGGAAACTTTTCACTTATTTGATCTAAGTCCAGAGGAAATGTCATTTTTCTTTGTAATTAAACCATAAATGAGGCATATTTCAAGGAAACATTTGGACAACTTCAAAGAATGTGCTTACCATAATACAGATGGAGAAGACTTGGAGGGAGACAAGAATAGCTGTCAAAGCAAAAAAAAAAGGAGAATTAGTACATTTGTCCATGCAGAGTAAGAGGAGGATTCTTATAATCAGAGAATCCTATAACTTGAAGGCCATCAAAATCATCACTACCAAATCCTCCTTTTATTGATATATAAACTAAAATCCAAAGAATCTATTCACTTCACTTTCAGAATCAGCATACTGAAGCATACCAAACATTTCTTTTTTTAACTTAATATATCTTTGCTCCATAAGTTTTAAATGAAGATAAATTGTACCTAGTACAGGGAAATTTTATTATTCTTTGATGATATTAAAGAATTAAGCCCATCTGTTTTTATGTAAGTTCTCCTTCCCTAAACAAGAAGTGTAATTCTAAAACTTGAGGGAAGATTCAAACAATTGTGCATCCCAGAAAAAAACAATAGAAACTCAAATTCAATTTCTTCAAAGTAAGGTTTTTTAATAGAATTTATATAAAATTTCGGGTATCTATTTCAAAGGAATTGAGAATATATGTACTTCTATTTTTTAAAAAAGCTACTATAACAATTCTTAGATTCTCTGTAATTAAAAATATTAAATATAAAATGTTTATGTTCAGGAGCAATAGAATGAAATACACTTTCAACTAAATTAGTACCAATTTTGCAGAATTTAAACATAGTAGAATTTAAACATTTGTAGGTTGATTGTCTCATACCAGTTATAATGTTTCTGCTACATCTCCTAACTCATGATTGCCAAAAACAATAAAACATACTAATAAATCTGTTTAAGTGCTTCATTTAGTCTTTCAATTAAAAATCTAGAAGTTGAAGGGTCCTGTGATACTCAGCTGTTTAATGATACTGTGATTCTGATTCCACATATCTCAGGTTCTCTTAGCCTTCTTATAATTGAGCTCCAAGCATCAAGTCCTAAGGCGCTATTGAAAGCAAGAAGGAAGAGATAAAATAGAATACAGGTTTTTCACTTGAGTTACTCTTTTAACTAGGAGAGAAAACTGTTTCCAGAAGCTCCTTGTGGAGCTTGTAAAAATGCAGCTCCTCCTACAGAGAGGTGGACTCTATTTCTTCAACTCTTAAATCTGTGCTGGCTTGACCCGCTTTGGCCAATACAGAAGGGATGTTGTGAGAGTGTCGATGCTGGGACCCAAGAAACTGCACATTTCTATTCTTGGTTATTTACATATTACAACTGCCATATGAAAAACCTGCCCCAGTTTGCTGGTTGATGAGACACATGGAGCCTAGTCAATTATTCCTCTTGCCCTGGCTAACAGATTGCCAAACCCCAGGCATGTGAGTTTGGCCATCCTATATCATGCAACACCATGACCACCAGCTGGATGAACACAGACTCAGGAGCAAACCCAGGATAGATCAGCTGAGCCTGCTTGAACCAGAAGAAGCAGCCAACCAAACCACAGAATTACGAGTTAAATAAATCATTGATATTTTTTCATTACTAGGTTTGGGAGAAGATTGTTATGCAGCAAAAGTTACCTAATACATCTTCTGTAACCTTTTCCTTAAATCCCTTTCATCAGAAATCAAGTTGTAATTCTACACGTAAACCAAGTGGAATTACAGTGATTGACATAGACATCCCCAGGCACTGTACACATTGCCACCTAAATAAAAACAGGGTTCTGTTAACAAGGAATTAAGAATATTGGCTTTGGACAAGCAAACAACAGTATCAGCTGCTGACATTTTGTAGTCTTTAGAGCAAATGAGAAATGAAAAACTTTTAAGGATTCATGAACTTGTCTTGACATAATCCCACATATGACCCTAATATAGAATAAACAGCTTCAACATATGTTATAGTTTTAAACCTAAAATATATAATTACAGCATTATAATTTTATATATATATATGTATTTATATATACACACATACTATTTACTATTTCTAGATAATCAAAATTTAATTTAGATTCAATTTCTTCCAGGAGCTGAGTTTAAGATAGTGGCCATAGTACCCAAAGAGGTTTACAGATTCAATGCAATCCTTATCAAAACTCCAAAGATATTTTTTACAGAATTAGAAAAAATAAACCCAAAATTCGTATGGAACCACACAAGTCTCTGAATGGCCAAAGCAATTCTGAGAAAAACCAAAGCTGGAGGCATTACACCTCCTGACTTAAAAGTATATTACAAAGCTACAATAATCATAATATGGTACTGGCATAAAAATAGACATGCAGACAAAGGTAACAGAATAAAAATCCCAAAAATAAAGTCATGCATTTATAGTCAACTGATCTTCAACAAACACTCCAAGAATACACAATGAGGAAAGGATAGTCTCTTCAGTAAACGGTGTTAGGAAAACTGGATAGCCACATGCAAAAGGATAAAACTGGACCTCTATCTTACAACATACACAAAAGTCAACTCAAAATGGATCAAAGACTTAAACATAAGATCTGAAACCATAAAATTCCTGGAAGACAATATAGGCAGTAAACTCTTCATTTGGTCTTGGCAATGATTTTTTTTTATAAGATATCAAAAGATATCAAAAAAAAAGATATCTTTTTTTATAAGATATCAAAAGATATCTTTTATAAGATAATAAAAGCAAAAATAAGCAAGTGGAACTACATCAAACTAAAAAGTTTCTGCACAGCAAAAGAAAACATTAACAAATGAAAAGTCAACCTACAGAATGCAATAAAATATTTACAAATTATACATCTGATAGAGGGTTAATATCCAAAGTATATAAGGAAATCCTACAAGTAAACAACAGAAAAACAAATTGATTTTTAAAATTGACAAAGAACCTAAATAAACATTTTTCCAAAAGAAGACATAAATGGCCAACACGTATGTGAAAAGATGCTCAACATCACTAATTACCAGAGAGATGCAAACCTAAACTATAATGAGGTATCATTTCACATCGATTAGAATGACTATTATCTATTATCAAAAAATATATATGTGTTGGTAAGGATGTGAAGAAAAGGAAACCCTTGGATACTGTTAGTGAGAATGTAAACTGATACAGCCACTATGGAAAATGAGATGGATATTCCACAAAAAATTGAAAAATAAGACTACCTACATGGTCCAGCAATCCCATTTCTCAGTATATACCCAAAGGAATTGAAACCAGAATCTGTATTCCCACGTTCATTGCAGTATAATTCCCAATAGCCAAGAAATGGGAGCAACTTAAATATCCGCTGACAGATGACCGAATAAAGAAAATGTGGTATATACATATACTGGAATATTATTTAACCTTAAAAATTAAGGAAATCCTGCTCTTTGCAAAAGCGTGGATGAACCTGGAGGACATTCTGCTAAGTGAAATAAGCCTGAAACAGGAAAGATACTACAAGGGTTTCTTTGATCCATTTTGACACCACTTATGTGAGGAATATAAAATAGTCAGACTCATAATAGTAGAGAATAGAATGGTGCTTTCCATGGGGTGTGGAGATGGGAAAATGGTGAGGTATTAGTCAAAGGGTACAAAAGTTTTAGTTATGCAGAAAGGAATAAGTCTTAGAGGCCTATTATGCTGCATAATGCCTATAGTAAGCGATGCCATGTTCTGTACTTAAAATTTTGTCAACAGAGTGGAACTTAAATCACAAGTTCTTATCACATACACTAATAATAATAAATAAATAAAGAGGTTGGGGGAAACTTTCGGAGGTGATAAATATGTTTATGGCACAGATTATGGTGATGGTTTCACAAATGATTCTTATCTCCAAATTCAGCAAGTTGTATGCATTACATGTGTACAGCTTTTTGTATGTCAATCATACCTCAATAAAGTAGTTTATAAAAAAAGACCTTGGTAGAAAGTACATTTTTAAAGAAAGGACTTAGTAAAAATGTAGAAAGTAAAAGATTTCACAGCTACAGTTTGAAGAAATAATAGAAATAACCTCCACTTTATTGCGTGAAAATTGACAGGAAGCTGCTACTGCGTTGTGAGAACAAGAAAATGTCCTCCTGCCAAATGCACTTTTTCTATCACCTGAAAACTCCAGAATTGTGTATTTTTAGTTTTAGAAACACAAAATGTAATGTACTTATTAACATTGGAAGGACTGGATGATACAAATTGCACTGAATGTTGGTTTTACAGTAGAGCTAGCTCTATGTTGATTATCCAAATCAAATACGTCATGGCCTTCTTAGATGGACAGACGTTTCCATTAAGGTTCATACATTAAGAAATTTTCAGAGGAGGAATAGGAATAAAACTCATTCTATTGTAATTGGTTGCACCTGAAATGCTCTTCAATTAGGTAGTGTAGATTAGTCAAGGGCTAATGTCCAGGGTACTGGAGTATTCAAAGTAATAAATGACGCCTGCATTTGATTAAAAGCAAAATGAGGCTGATGTGTTTAATCAACCACAAATGCCTCTTTATAGCAAATAAGTACACTTTAGCACATGGGCCATCATAATTTCTTTGTAGCAAGGGAAAACTGTCAGTGTGTTTACCCGGCCAATAATGAAAATACTATCATACTGTAAGGGAGACTATTCTACTCTTGATGCCCACAGCAGGCTCTGGGCTACCAAATTGATAACTTTACTGAGTTCAACAAAATAATCAATTGTTTTTCCTATAAAATTACAGACATTTTTATTCTTAAGTTTGTGAAACTCAGTGGAAGAAGTAGTGAAATATTATCTAACTCAATAAAGATAATGAAATCAAGCAAATGATTTGAAGTGGTTAAACCTGAGAGATATGTAGCGTGATAAGTTGTCCTGTCTTCTTCCAAGAGGGAAAGATAAATATTGCCACAGGCTATAGTATTCTACTTTTCCACCCCTTCTCAGCACCCATTATAAAGCGGAGACGTCTCAGAGAGCCTGGGCCCTCTCTTCATTCTTGATCATCTCTGTTTGACTCAGGGAGCCTGATGATGAAATCACCCTGACACCGCTCGCTTTGTGCTTGCCCACTGGCTCTGGACAGAGAGATTAGAAAATCTTGTTTCTCAAATATAATTTTTCTCTCTGAAAATTCTTCCTTCCTCTAGGAAACAGAAAAATTCAGAACATTCATATTGACAGCTCATTCCTCTAAGAACTACAGAATTCTTCACTCTCTTTTCAATGGTATAAAAGTCCAAATTCTCTGTGCAAAACACTCACTTGAGATGGACTTACAATGGGGAAATGAATCCAGTCCTATGGAAAAAAGGGGATAATTCTTAGAGACTGACCAAACTGGCAAAGTTGTTATATCCACTTTTACATTAAATATGTTTCCACTTAAAGAAAATGTTTTTATATATACAGTATATTTTTTTTTCCTGAGACTGCTATAACAAATTACCAGAAACTGAATGGCTTAAAATAACATAGATTTATTTTCATAGTTCTGGAGGCCAAGATTCTGAAGTTAAGACATCAGCAGAGCTGTGCTCCCTCTGGAAGCTGTGGGGAGAACTCATTCTTTGCCTCTTCTAGTTATAGTGGCCAGCATTCCTTGACTTGTGGCCTCATCACTCTAAACTCTTAATTTCTGCCTCTGTGGTCACATCGAATTCTCTCCTGCCTGTCAAATCTCCCTCTGCCTTACCCTTATAAGGATACTTACTATTAGTTTTAGTGCCCAGCCAGATAATTCAGGATAAACTTCTCTCAAGATGCTTAAGTTAATTATATCTTTTGTCTTATAAAGTAATATTCACTCTTTTCCCATAAAAAGTCATAGTCACATATTCCAGAGATTAGGATGTGGACATATCTTTTGGGAAAGCTGCTATTTGACCTACTATATACAAGGATATATGTGCATTTGAATATTAACAATTTCTTCCAAATGGACTTATTCAGCTATCCCTTTCAAGTCCTCCTTTCATTAATCCTTATGCTTTGGAACGCTTCTTTCATCATATATATATATACATATATATATGTATATACACACATACATACATATATATATCTTGAATTCTGAATTTTTGATTCTCTACTAACCTGGTTTTCTAAACTCTATGAGACATTTTAATATATGGAGCAAAAGTCAGTGATAAAAATGCAATTGGCACAGATTTCATCCTTTGATCTCTATAGCCCCATGAGCTTCATCAAGTTACGCAAAGAACTAGTTCATCTATGACATTTGAATTTTCAGATTATTTAATCTATAGCTCTAGCCCTGGCCTTTCTTCTTTATTGTTTTACTGAATGTTTTTGCTTTCACATCCCCCATCCCTTTAAAGTCAGCCTGCTTAAAATAAAACATGTATTTGTTTAAAGATCGGTTCTCCCCCAAGTTTTCATATTTTTGTCAGAGAAGTTACTTTCTCTAGCTCTAACTCTAGAAGGAAAGTCTCTGGACCCTCTCTCTTTCCCTTTTGTTTACAGGATTGTTGATTCATTCTTTTAGCTTTCAAATTCTAATCTCCTTTCTATTCCAAACTTTACTGCTTGAGGGAAAGGATCTAACACAGCTAACTTGTGATCTAATTACATTGTTTTTCCTGGAGAAAACCAAGCAGTTGGAATGGAAAAAACAAGAGTCCCCTGTCTGATCCCCCTAATGACTAGAACTCTGAAAAAATAGACTGATGATATTTGCTAGAAAGAAGCTTTAACTCTGAAATGCCATTAGCAGGATGTCCCTGGCAAAAGATTGTCTATAGCAGATAGAACACTGTATCTATGAGACAGGGCTCCCTGGAAAATATCAGGTAGACTACACAACACTCTGGAGTGTAAGACGGAGATGTTTTATAATTAAATGCTCCTACTGTGTAAAGTTATCACGTGGACCTCACATACAGATCTCTATGCTAAAACAGAAAGGACTTGAAAAGTCACCCTTGATATTTCAGGTCTCTTCCCGTTTCCTCTGAGTCTTTTGATTGCTTGAATTCCCACATTTATTAAAGTTTGATACTGAGCAGGAACTCTGATTCATGGGAGTCTGACTGCATGTGTCAATTCATCACATATAACTTGGATTAGCCAATATTGTTTCCTATCCCTTCCAGTCTCTTATAAATATAGGCTATCTTAGATCAATTTCTCAGATGCAACTTTTAATCACATTTTTCCTTGTTCAAATATCATAGTAAGATACCACTGCCTAAATAATATTTCCAAAGTGCTTATCTTAGAAATTAAGGATAGCTGTGTAATACAAATAGTGGGCCATTTGGCTTTATCTGGGCACATCTTAACAGCTAAAAATTATTTTAAAATTTTTTTTAATTATTGAAAAATTAATTTCAAATAAAGATTTAAATAGGAAAATAAAACTATAAAATTTATAGAAGATAATATTGGTGTCAACTTGAGATCCAATTACTTTCTTCATTGGGGAAATATTTATTTCACTGTAGGGAAGGATTACATGGTTGTATATGGTCATATTGTTACATATGATGTGTATATGTCTATATATATATATACACACACACACAGATATATACATATGATGTGTATATGTCTATATGTATATACAGATGTGTATATGTCTATATATATATATACAGATATGTACATATATATATATAGTTCCAATGATTCAGTAAGAGAAATACAAAAAAAATTTTTAAATGAACTAATAAATGTAAGAAAATTACTCATTATTAATAAGGAATTATAAATTAAAACCCAGTTAGATACCATTTTATATCTGCTGGATTGACCAAAGTTTCAAATTCTGATAATATCTTCATTTGGAGAACATGTACAGTAAAATATATAAATAAATAAATAAAAATAAACAAAAAAATCCTTTTTAAACATTTCTAGTAGAAGTATAAATTGGTATAGCCCTTTTTAAAATTGAATATGGGTATCATTTTCTACTCTATAATCCTATTTGGTGATATTCTATGAGAAAGTACTTTCTCTTACTCAGGAGTTATAAAAAAAATTATTCATTGCAGCAATTAAAAGACAAAAAGAGAGAGGGAGAGAAAGAAATATTCCCAATATATATTTCTGTTAAAATGTACACATAAAATGTTGTATGTTGATGTAATGGACTACTGTGGAAAACATCAGTGAGTCTCAAAAACGTAATGTTGAGGAGAAGAAAACAAGACTCAGAAATAGAATACAATTTCATTAAATGAAGTTCAAAAACAATTTAAAATAATGTATGCATTCATATATAATGAAACTATGGGGAAATCAAGGAAATAATAAACATATTCATCATATTGGTTACCTCAGTGCCTAGGGAAGGTTAGAGAAAGGAATTAGGGTGAGCACATAGGTCTCAAAGGTAATGGTCAAGTTCATTTATAAAATAGATGAGAAACACACAGAATTCATATCATTTTTATAATTATTGATACCCCACATAAATAGTAGAGGTATTATTTTGTATATTTAATTTTAATACAATTATAATAATAATTAGAGCCCTGCCCAATGACCCAACAATACAAAATAACTAATAACTCACACATGGAAATTTGCACATTTTTTTCAAATATTTTATTCATTTATTTGACAGAGAGAGAGAGAGCACAAGCAGGAGGAGTGGCAGGCAGAGGAAGAGGGAGAAGCAGACTCCTTGCTGAGCAGGGACCCTGATGTGGGACTAGGTCCCAGGACCTTGGGATCACAACCCAAGCTGAAGGCAGATGCTTAACCAACTGAGTCACCCAGGCGCCCTGAAAATAAGCATATTTTTAAAAAATTAATCAATGATTGGTTCTTTCTTGAGTCATCCTCTAGAATTGAAGGCTCAAAAAGCTGATGCTTTTCGTAGTGGTGTATGTAAGTGATGAATCACTGAATTCTGCTCCTGAAACCAATATTGCCCTGTATGTTAATTAACTTGAATTTGAATAAAAATTTGAAAAAAAAAAAAAAAGTTGATGCTTCTATGGTTCTGACCTTGGCACAATTCTCTCCTAACTCTTCACGTTATTCACTTCTTACTCATCCACTATCATATTTTTACCCCGTGTTTCAGACTCATTTATTGGAATGCATCTGAGTTAGCTTCTCTTGATGGTTAATGGGCACCTCTATGCCACATGAGTAAACCTAAATTTAACTTCCTCATATTAGTATTCTCTCATACAGTGTTTCCTTTCGCAGTTCATAGCCTCTCATTGGGTACACCAGTCAGAAACTTAAGCCATCTAAGTTTCATCTTCCTCTCTCCCCTTAGCAGTCAATGCTAAACTTTACTAATTTTACTCCTTGCTATTTGTGAAATTTGTCTCTTTTCTCCAGTCCAGGATGTGTTAGTGATGGTCTCAGTTTATGTCAGTGGAAGTATGACTGTAGTGGTATATATCTGAATGCAATACTATACAATCTCCTTCTCTTCAGTCTTGCCCATCTAAAATCCATTTGCTCTATCTCCTTGAACATGATCTATTCAAAATTATATTATTTCCCTCATTAGAGCCTTCATTAGCTTTCACCATCTAGACAGTGAAAATCATTGTATGCATTTCCCTTCCTAACCCAGCCTTCCCTGTTGGTGTAAATTCCTTTTCCATGACCTAGTTTTTGTTTATGCTTTAATTATACCACATCATGAGCCTTTGTTCATAAATTTTCTTCTGCCTGGAATATGCTTCTCTATACTTTTTATCTACTAATAGCTACTTGCCCTTGAAGTTTATCTTCTCTGGAAACTTCTTTTTTCCATTTCTTTCTGTTGCTAAAGATCTCTATGCATATTTCTATCAATAAACTTTCCATATTTCATTTAACATGTTTACATCTCTGTCTTCTCCTCTAAGCTATAATATCCTAAAGTACACAGACTGTAATTCATCTTTGTACCCCTCTCTTTGTACACAGCACAGGTTGGCTCAAAGTATGTACTCCACAAATATTAGCTTGAATGGACTGTGGAGATGTTGAATAATTAGACTTATTACCTGAGGAATAGCCTCACTCTGTTTGCACAACCCTTCTGAGCCTGCAACTTAGAATTAATGTTGTGAACTATTTTTGTGCCCTGGACTATTGAGAGAGAAATATTCCTGTGTTCCAAAGCAGGTATTTTAACCCCATTTGATTGGAAGATTAACTTCTTAATGGGGGGGTGCTATTTTAGAAAACAGAGGTCCCCATTGACTAGCACTGAGGATACTATGAAACTTTATGTATATAAACATTAACTTTCTCCCTGGCTGAAAAATTCAGGGATATTAAAGTTTAATTACTTCATGCTAACTGTTGAGAAACAGTTCACCCTAAATTTAAATTTCAAGTTATGTTTTAGGATTGTAGAAGCTGAGTAAAATTAGAATAAGAAATGTATGGTGTAAAAGAACACTTAAATTGGTGAAGATTACAGGTTTGGGAATCAAATAGACCAGAGCTCAAATCTTACAACTGATTATTACTAATTATATGACTTGGGCAAGTTATTTCACTTTCTGAGCCTCAGTTTTCCTATCTGCAAAATGAAGAACGTAATACATAATTCTGAAGGTTGTACCAAATGGTTTAATAAACAATCAGTCAATAACAGGTAAGTCCAATCTTACACCAACTCTTTTATATAATTAAAAAAGAGGGACCTTCCTTGTGTCAGGGGTCCCCATGATTATGCCCAATTTTGGTTACTCACTAGGAGGACTCAGGATGGAATTATACCTATGGCTGCTATGATTTATTATAGGAACTGGATAACAACAACAAAAAAATCATCAAAAAGAAAAGGTGTCATTTAGGGGAAATCAGGTACAAGCTTCCAAGAGCTGTTTCCCACAGAATCACACAGGTATACTTAATTCTTTCAGCAACTGAAAGTTGTGACAAAACATGTAAATTTTGTTCATTAGGGAAGTTCATTAGAGACTCAGTGTCCAAATTTTATTGGGGGCTTGTGATATAGGCACCATATGCCTGCCACATACCAAAGTTTCAGGCACTCAGAAGTAAAGTAGGTGCTCAGAATAAGCCATATTAGGTACTGTAAGCAGCTCTTAACCCTCAGGGGAAGTTCTATATCAGTGCAGAAAATAGTTCACCATTAAAGTTCCCATATGCCAACCAAGAGCCAACCTTGCTTGCAGGCCTTTCCAGAGACAGTCTCAGGTTTGCTATCTTAACCTTTTTCCTGTACATTTGCCACATCATTTTGTAAAATTAATACACCATAGTGGTTAAGTGCACAACTATGAAACCAAAACGACTGAGTTTGAATCCTAGCTTTGTCACTTACTAGACTCCGTATGCTCTGCTTCCCCCCACAAGTAAAATAGAGACACTGACAGTGTTTATGTCATATGCATGTTATGAGAACACAATGAGTCATCACATGTGAAGTGCTCAGAAGTGCTTCTTGGAAAATAGAGCTCTAGTTGTAATTGCAGATATACCAACAGCAGTAGTAGTAATGTGACTTAGATTCCACTATGAGACAAGGACAGAATTTTAGGCCAATCTCAATCATAAACTTAGAATTCATTTGCAAACCTATTAGCAAGCTAAAATTAACAATGTATAAAAAGGGTAATATATCTTGACAAAGTCAAGTTTACTCAGGTGATGCATAACGACTCTAAATTAGAAAATTTATTACTGTATCTCAATAGATCATTTTTTGATAAAATTTAATACCTATTGCTGATTTTTAAAAACTCTAAGCAAACTAGACATAGAAAGCCTATTTCTTGAGTTACCTACCAAAAAAAGGCAGAAAATAGCATACAATAGGAGTAAATTTTTTTAAGTATTTGAAAAAAAGAAACAAAACATATATGCCTTTTACCAGACTCTTATCTGATATTGTACTGGAGTTCCCAGCCAGCACAATAAAAGAAGAAAAAAGAGAACGTGTAAGGATTAGAAAGGGAGGAACAAATTGTCGTCATTGTTTACATCTATAAGATATCTACAAATTACTAGAACTGGTAAGAGGCTAAAAAATTTTCTCTATATGAAATCAAACAGAAAGATCACTTGTATTTTATACCCCAGCAACAAAAAGCTGAAAGATTAGAAGTTTTATATATATATATATATATATATATATATATATATATATATATAAAAGCTACATAGCAATCTAATAATAACAACAAAAACAAAGTTCTCCTTCAAGTAGAAATATAAGATCTCTGGAAGACACCAGAAAAAAAAAAAAGAAAAGGGAAAAAGAAACACATGGAGAAGCATAGAGATTCAAGAAATAGAAGATACTAACACCTTAAAAACAGAACAAATGTAATTTCAAAAAAAATCCCAAAATACTGTTCCATGGAACTTGAGAAGGTGATTCTAAATTTTTATGGAAGAGGCAAGACACTTCTGAAAAAGAATCATAAAGTAACAGGACTTGGCATATCAAAAACTAATTATAAACTATGATAATTAAGATAGTGTGGTATTGGCCTAAATAACAAGCAAACACATCAGTGTAATAGAATAGTGAACAATAAGACAGACTCATACATAAAGGGGGATTTGTTATACAGTAGAAACACCATCACAGATCAAGTTAAAAAAAGTGTATTCAGGGGCGCCTGGGTGGCTCAGTGGGTTGAAGCCTCTGCCTTCGACTCAGGTCATGATCCCAGGGTCCTGGGATCGAGCCCCACATCGGGCTCTCTGCCTGCTTTCTCCTCTCTCTCTGTCTGCCTCTCTGCCTACTTGTGATCTGTCAAATAAATAAATAAAATCTTAAAAAAAAAAAAAAAAGTGTATTCAATAAGTTGGAAATTTGGATCAGAGAAAAATAACTGAATCTCCCCATTCATGTCATGCACAAATCAAGAAAGTTTAAGGACTTGGGGCACCTGGGTGGCTCAGTGGGTTAAAGCCTCTGCCTTCGGCTCAGGTCATGATCCCAGGGTCCTGGGATCGAGCCCCACATCGGGCTCTCTGCTCGGCAGGGAGCCTGCTTCCCTCTCTCTCTGCCTGCCTCTCTGCCTACTTGTGATCTCTGTCTGTGAAATAAATAAATAAAAATCTTTACAAAAAAAAAAAAAAAAAAACTGCCCTTTAAAAAAAAAAAAAAAAAGAAAGTTTAAGGACTTAAATATAAATGGCAAAACATTTATATTTTGTTAAAATATTTAAGTAATATCCTTATTACCTTGGCAAAAGAAATAGAGATCTAGACAGATGGATAATGGATGGATGGACCGATCGATAGACTGACAGATCAATAGATAGGATAGATGATAAAGAAGGCAAGAAATGGCACCATTTTCAGGATAATATATCCTCTGAATAAGAAAGGGTCAAGGAGATCAGGAAGAGACACTTTGGAGATACTAATGATACTTCAAGGCTAATGATCTATTTTTTTAAACTGGATGGTAAAGATATAATTGCTCATTTCATTATTAATTATTTTTATTCTTTTTCACAAAAGAAGACTTTAGACTCTGATGTATGTGTAAATCATTTCCAAAATGCTTTCAGACTGATTACCAGAATTTCCAAAAGAATTAATTGGGCCAAAAAATCTCTATTCAATGTCACTTACAGAAGAAAATGTTAACATTTCCCCTCCATGCTTTTCTAATCTGCTGCTTCAAAGAAGATGTATGGGAGAGGAGTTTTCTATAGATGTAACATAAGAACCCTAATTTCTGCTTTTGGAAATGTATTTTAACTGCAGGTTTTCTAATTTTAGATTTACACAGTTACATTTCATCTGTATTGCCACAATCATCAGAGAGAGCATATATTATTTTCCTAAAAGCAAATGAGCTATTATATGCAAATTCTGATTTTAAAAAATTTTTCCATAGAGTTTAAAACTCAATGTGCTGCAATTTCAAGTATTCCTGTTGGATATTTCAGATGAGTTTTTTGGTTTCTGCAAGCATTAGTGCTTGAAAATTTCCATCCAAACCAAGAACAAAAATTAAAACACCCTCAAAGAGACAGCTTTTATAAATGCTTTCAGTGAGAAAATAGAAATTTAATCAAAACAGCATTTATCTAATAAGCACCTTCTGTTTCATTTAGCATGGGTAATCAGGGCGAGCATGATTTTTCTGGCAGCTGTGTTCTCCACATTAGGTTTATTTAGTTCAGGAGCTCTGCTGATACTGTGACTTTATTATAATTCACTTCATTAGAAATATACCATTAGTATTTAACATACCTGTCTAGATAACCTGCAAATCTAAAAAATGTCTGTTTTCTCAATTTGGATAAAACTGGTCTGCCATATTGTCCAGAGGGACCATCTGAAAAACTGAAACCTTTCTTTCAAACAGAAGAGACAAAACTAAGTTGCACTTGTATCAGATTACTGACATCCCCAGGACCTTGCATTTTGAAGAGTCTGAGGTATATGTGTACAAGAGGGGATCCACAAATGTTGAGTTAGCTATATTTCATTGAGTTCCAAACTAATAGTCAGAGGGAGTCCTCAGATAGAAAGCACTGTTCTAGACCTGCAATATGACCAGCCCAAAGTTTTCCAAAATAAGGGGCAAGTACAACATATCCTGATGCTGCTTTATTGCCCAATAAAATATAAGGTTATAGATTAGTCAATCTGATAAATCCACTGATGGTTTTGTCATTCTATGATCAGTATGCAAGGATTTTTGTAGCTCAGTAAAACACAGGACAGCTTTACCAGCATCCTTTCTTGATCAAAACTCTTCAAAGTGTAGGGATAGAAGGTACATACCTCAATATCATCAAAGCCATCTATGAAAAAACCCACAGTAAATATCATTCTTTATGGGGAAAAACTGAGAGCTTTTCCCCTAAGGTCAGGAATACGGCAGGGATGTCCACTATCACCACTGCTATTCAACATAGTACTAGAAGTCCTAGCTTCAGCAATCAGACAACAAAAAGAAATTAAAGGCACCCAAATTGGCAAAGAAGAGGTCAAACTCTCACTCTTTGCAGATGATATGGTACTTTACGTGGAAAACCCAAAAGACTCCACTCCAAAGCTGCTAGAACTCATACAGGAATTCAGTAAAGTGTCAGGGTATAAAATCAGCGCACAGAAATCAGTTGCATTTCTTTATGCCAACAACAGACAGAAGAAAGAGAAATTAAGGAGTCAATCCCATTTACAATTGCACCCAAAACTATAAGATACCTAGGAATAAACCTAACCAAAGAGGCAAAGAATCTGTACTCAGAAAACTGTAAAATACTCTTGAAAGAAATTGAGGAAGACACAAAGACATGGAAAAATGTTCCATGCTCATGGATTGGAAGAACAAATATTGTGAAAATCTCTATGCTACCTAAAGCAAGCTACACATTTAATGCAATCCCTATCAAAATATCATCCATTTTTTCAAGGAAATTGAACAAATAATCCTAAAATTTATATGGAACCAGAAAAGACCTCGAATAGCCAGAGGAATATTGAAAAAGAAAGCCAAAGTTGGTAGCATCACAATTCCAGACTTCAAGCTCTATTACAAAGCTGTCAATATCAAGACAGTATGGTACTGGCAAAAAACAGACACATAGATCAATGGAACAGAATAGAGAGCCCAGAAATACAAACTCAATTCTATGGTCAACTAATCTTCAACAAAGCAGGAAGGAATGTCCAATGGAAAAAAGACAGTCTCTTCAACAGATGGTATTGGGAAAATTGGACAGCCACATGCAGAAAAATGAAACTGGGCCATTTCCTTACACCACACACAAAAATAGACTCAAAATGGATGAAAGACCTCAATGTGAGACAGGAATCCATTACAATCCCTGAGGAGAACACAAGCAGCAACCTCTTCGACCTCAGCCACAACAACTTCTTCCTAGAAATATCGTCAAAGGCAAGGGAAGCAAGGGCAAAAATGAACTATTGGGACTTCAAGATTAAAAGCTTTTGCACAGCAAAGGAAAAGTCAACAAAACCAAAAGACAACTGACAGAACGGGAGAAGATATTCACAAATGACATATCAGATAAAGGGCTAGTATCCAAAATCTATAAAGAACTTATCAAACTCAACATCCAAAGAACAAATGATCCAATCAAGAAATGGGCAGAGGACATGAACAGACATTTCTGCAAAGAAGACATTCAGATGGCCAACAGACACATGAAAAAGTGTTCCACATCACTCTGCATCAGGGAAATACAAATCAAAACCACATGCGATACCACATCACACCAGTCAGAAAGACTAAAATTAACAAGTCAGGAAATGACAGATGTTGGTGAGGATGCAGAGAAAGGGGAACCCTCCTACGCTGTTGGTGGGAATGCAAGCTGGTGCAGCCACTCTGAAAAACAGCATGGAGGTTCCTCAAAAATTGAAGACAGAGCTACCCTATGACCCAGCAACTGCGCTACTGGGTATTTACCCTAAAGATACAAATGTAGTGATCCAAAGGGGCATGTGCTCCCAAATGTTTATAGCAGCAATGTCCACAATAGCCAAACTATGAAAAGAACCTAGATGTCCATTAACAGATGAATAGATAAAGAAGATATGAGATACATATATATATGTGTGCGTGTACACACACACACAATGGAATACTATGCAGCCATCAAAAGAATTGGAATCTTGCCATTTGCAATGACGTGGATGGAACGAGAGAGTATTATGCTGAGCAAAATAAATCAATCAGAGAAAGACAATTACCATATGATCTCCCTGATATAAGGAATATGACAGGCAGGGTGGGAAGTTTGGGGGCTAGGGAAGGAAAAAAATGAAACAAGGTGGGATCAGGAGGGAGATAAACTGTAAGAGACTCTTAATCTCACAAAACAGAGAGTTGCTGGGGGAAGGAGGTTATGGAGAGGATGGTTGGGTTATGGACATTGGGGAGGTTATGGGATATGGTGAGTGTTGTGAAATGTGTAAGCCTGATGATTCACAGACCTGTACCCCTGGGGCAAATGATACATTATATGTTAACAAAAATAATTAATAAAACAAAAAACGAAAAAACACAGGAGAGCTTTACAACCCAAGACTAAACCAGTGATAAAGAGAAGAAAAAAAAAAAGGATAAACATATTAAAGGGAAATCTTCAAACTCTCAGAAAGATGTATTTGCATATTAAAATCACACACATCTAGCATCTAGACCATTACAAAGTATAGAGTGAGAATTTTTTCTAAAGTATGAAATACACACAATCTATATTTATTATGACCATAAGATAGTGTTTGATCCTAAATCCCTTCAGAAAATAAAAGACAAATTAAATTAAAAAAGATAAATTAGATTAAAAAGATAAATTAAATCCTGTATAATGTGATATGATTAATATGTCCTAATTCCTTTAAAACTGACTCTAAATTAAAAAAAAAACAAACAGATTTTCCTTCTTATACAGGAAAAACCCAGTTCTTCACTGTGTTTCTCTCCTGTGTGCCGCCTTTACTATCCATAGAACATTTCACTTCTGATACTTCTATCACCAAATGTGTGGAGGTTTTCCCCTCCAGATGCTAGTCAGAAGCCCAGTTTATCACTTGTACTTCTGACCAACCAGCTTTAGATCAGGGGTTCCAAAAAATCACTCCTAGGATTCAATTAATTTCCTGGAATGGTTCATAGAACTCAAGGCAACGCTTATGTTTACTAGTTTTTTGAAAGATATAGTAAAAGACACAAATGAACAGCCAGATGAAACAATACATAGAGGAGGTCTGAGAACATTCCTACTGCAGAAACTTCTGTCTTTATGGCGCTGGGGTACATCAACCTTCCCAGTGTTGATGTGTTCCTACCTGGAAGCTCTCCAAACTCTATACTATTGGGATTTTACGGAGGTTTTCTCACATTGATATGATCAATTACTAACTCCATTTCTAGCCCTTCATCCCTGTCTGGAGGATGAAAGATGGGCTAAAAATTCCAAGCTTCTAATCATGGCTTGGTCTTTCTGGTGACCAATCAGGAGTCATCCAGTAACCACCCCCCCCACCCCAGAATCCCCTCATTAGAACAAAAGATGTGCCATGTGTTCTTATCAACGTACGAATTTACAAGGATTTAGAAGACCCATCCCAGGAATCGGGGGTAGATGTTTATTTTTTTTCTGTTGTCTCATGCTAACTACCCATATCTTATACTGGCTAGTTAGGAAATAGAGTGAAATAATACACCCATTTTTCTTAACATTTAGGAGTAATAAGAATTTACTTCATTAACAGCTTTGAAGAGGGGATTTTAAAGGTACCCCGCCAAAGCTTCAAAAACAGGGAAAAAAAAAAAAAGGAAAAAGAGAACGAGGAGAATGGAAAGGGAAAGGGGGAAAGAAGCAATAGGAGGAGGAAGAGGAGAGACAGACAAACACAAGTGGCTATAACCTGCTATTTTCTGTTCTTTCAAGAATGTCCATAGTATTTTAGGGCAATAGTTTTAGTGCTTATGTCCATTAATTTTTAAATACATGTATGAATTTAAAAACTGCTCTGAAGTGTTTATTTATTTTTAGCATATTTGCGTGTTTCATCAATTTGATATAGGAAAACAAAACATTTAAAATATTACTTTTACATTGGCATTTTTGACTTCTCAAAGAGCATAATGATTTGGAAGATGGTATTTTTAAATACAATTCATTTAACTAATCATGATTTTAAGCACTTTAAGAAAAGACAAGTAAGGATTTATACAGCATTCCTGTCACAATTCTAGTAAAAAGTCTGCCTCATAGTGAGATTTTTTTCAGTGCCACTTAAGATAAACCTGAAATGAGACAGCATTCTGTTTGCATATGTTATTTGAATTATGAATTTTATCTTAACTCTCTAATAAAAGTAAGTGATTTTGATCAGGGAATGCCTCAAGGAAAGCTATCATATTGAATGATAGAAGTTCCCAGAAATCCTTTGAATAAAATGTCCATTATTCTTTGGGTTATTAATGATAACTCTATACTACTGAAAAATAATGCTCCAGTATGCTTTGTGTTCTCTCTAGAGATAAACTGATTACTCAGAACCTGAAGACATCTATTTTACTGAATAGAAATGAATCACCTAAGGGAACCAAGAACTCACTACTTGAAGGAAGTATTGTTCATACATTTTCATTCCTGTTAGAAAATTCAACACGCCTGCCTTATAAAATTGCCATCATGTAGATTAAATCAAAGGGGACTGCTTTCTTTATTATACTGCTTTTGCTTTGCTTATTTATACATTATATAACTCACACTTTTACTTTAAATTCCACTTTAGAAGCTATCATAAATTAGCTTGTCAGAAACAATTCAAACCAGAAAACTTTGATATTGCATTTAGAATGAAGCTGCTAGACTTAAATTTGGCTTAGAAAGATCCATTAGACAAAACATATAGCATAAGACATCCAATACTATGGGCTTGAATCACAGATCCATCTGCTGTTTTTCCTCATTGGATATCACATTAACATTTTCTGGAAACCCTTAAGATTGAATCACTATAAAATTAGATGAGAGAGTGTATTTAATATTTCTAAAAATAACATCATACACATACGTTAAAAAAACAAGATAATTCTCAGCAAAATCAAGTAAATAAGATAACTCAGGCATTCTCAGGCTCTCATGCCTGGATTGAGTTTAGTTCCAGAATCTAAATTCCTGAACATTTGTTAGTGTTCTCTAACTGGCTGCATTCTCTCTGGAGAAAGAGAAAAATCCCAATTTTAATTCCGATACTTTGTTAACAAACATCTTCTAATCCTGTAACTAATTGGTTCACAAAACATGAATTAATAAACCCTCTCTTTCATTTTGTGCTATATTTCTAGATTATAAACCTACAGTGATGAGTTTCTAGACAAAAATGGGAGAATCGTGATTCATCTATTCTATGCCAAATGTCTTTTAAATCGCCCACCACTGTACTTCATATAGGCTTTTCATTACATCATTTTCCATCTCAAAGTAATTTTTAAATTTTAGCACAGAACAGTAACATCATTCTCTACAATAGCCAGGAAATGCAGAAATGCAATGCTAATCTTCAATAACAATTTTCATTGTTTTGAAAGATCTTGCATTTTAAAAGTGAATTAAATAAAAGTATATAAGTGATTGAAAGCAAACATACTAACTGTACTGGAAAAAATAATTAAAAATATATATTCTGCTATCAGTAATTAGTTTAAATGTAAATGGATCAAATTCTCCAAGCAAAAGATAGAGATTGGGAGAATAGATTAGAAAGCACTATCCAACTATATATGTCCATGAGACTCACCTTAGATCTAAAGATACAAATAAGATGAAAGTGAAAAGATGGAAAATGATATTCCATGCAAATAAAAAACAAAAGAGATCAGGGATGGCTATACTAATATCAGACAAAACAAATTTTAAGTCAAAAAGATTACAAAATAAAAAAGAAGACATATATTAATAAAAATTTTGATGCAGCAAGAATATAACAATTATAAATATTTATACACCTAATAACAGACCATCAAAATATGGAGCAAACTGACAGAATTGAAATGAGAAGGATTTCTATGATAACAGTAGGAGACTTTAATACCCCATTTTCAATAGTGAATAGAACAACCAGACAGAAGATAAGTAAGGAAATAGAAAAATTGAACAATACAATAAACCAATTATATGTAACACATATAGAAAACTCTACTTAACAATCACAAAATACACATTCTTCTCAAGTACACATGGGACATTTTCTAAGACAGACCATATATCAAGCCACAAATTAAGTCTGTATCAATTTTAAAAGTTATCATATAAAGTAACTTCTCTTGTGATGTTGTGGATAAAGTCAGGAATGAATAACAAAAAGAAAGCTGGAAAGTTCACAAATTTGAGGGGGAAAACAATCCATTCTTAAACAATCAATAGACCAAGGAATAAATCACAAGAGAAATTAGAAAATACTTACAGATGAATGAAGACAAAAACACAGTATACCAAAACTTAAGGAACACAGCAAAAGAAATGCTAAGGGAGAAATAATTATAAATGCTTTTATTAAAATAGAAGAAAGATCTAAAATCAAAAACCTGACTTACAACTTAAGAAACTAGAGAAAGAGGAACAAACTAAATCCAAAGCTAGCAGAAGGAAATAATAAAGATTACATATGAAATACTGAACAGAAAAAGAGTAAAGAAAAATCAATAAAACCAAAATTGGTTCATTGAAAAGATCAACAAATTGACAAACCTTTAGCTACATGGACTAAGACAATAAGAAGACTTGGTTACTAAAATCTGAAAGTGGGGGTATTACTACAGATTTTACAGAAATAAAATGAATTATGAGAGAGTACTATAAACAATTGTACCACAACATATCAGATAACCCAGATTCAGTGGGCAAGTTCCTAGACACATAAAACCTATCACAACCAAATCATGAAGAAATAGAAAATCTGAATACACCTGTAACTAGTAAAGAAATTGAATCAGTAATCAAAAGTCTCCCAACAAAGAAAAGTCCTGACCTGGTTGTTTACTAGTGAATTTTTCCAAGCATTTAAAGAACTAATACTAATTCTTCTCAAACTATTCCAAAAAATTGAAAAGGAGGATTGTTTCCTAACTTAATCTTTGAGGCCAGCATTACTTTCATACCAAAGTCAGACAGTGACACTAAATGAAAGGAAAACAACAGACCAATATTCCTTATGAACATGGATTTAAACAAGCAAACCAAATTTGCCAGTATATTGAAGGGATTATACATTATGACCAAGTGGTATTTATTCCTGGAGTTTCAACATACTTAAAAAAAAAAAAAAAACAATCCACACCACATTAACAGGTCAAAAGGAAGAAAAAATATCACATGATCATCTCAACTGATGCAGAAAGAGACTTCATGAAAATTTTTTAATTTTGTGCTTTAAAAGACTTATCAACAGAATAAAAAGGGAACCCATAGAATAGAAGAAAGTATTTACAAATCCTATATTTGATATGAGATTAATATCCAAAATACATGGAGAATTCCTAAAACTCAGCAATTACAAACCAAATTATTCAATTTAATAAAAATTCAAAGGACTTGAATAAACATTTCCCTAAAAAAGATATACAATATCTGTATACAGATATACAAATGACCCATAAGCACATGAAAATATGCTTAACATTAAGAAGATGCAAATTAAAACTACAGTGAGATACTACTACCTCACACCACTAGGATGGCTACTACAAAAGAAAGAAAGAAAGAAAGAAAGAAAGAAAGAAAGAAAGAAAAAGGAAGGAAGGAAAGAAGGAAGGAAGGAAGAAAACAGCAAACATCGGTGAGGATACGGAGGAAGCGTTCACTGTTGGTGAGACATAAGGTGATACAGCTCCTATAGAAAACAATATGATGGCTCTTCAAAAAAATGAAGATGGAATTATCATATGATCCAGAAATTCCGTTTCTGGTTATAAACCTAAAAGAATTGAAAGCAGGGTCTTAAAGAGATATTTATACACCCATGTTCATACTAATATTATTCACTGTTGTGGACTGAATGGTTGTGTCCCTCCAAAAAATCATGTAGAAATCCTAATCTCCAATATGATGGTTTTAGGAGATAGGATTTTGGGGAGGTAATAGGACTTGGAGGTGGACCTTCATGAATGGGATTATAACGTCCTTATAAAAAAGAACCCAAATAGCTATCTTACCTTGTCTACCACATGAGAACAGATAGAAGATGACCATATATGAACCAAAAGCTGGTCATCACTGAATCTGCTAGGACATTAATCTTGGGCTTTCAGGACTCCAGAACTGTAATAAATAAGTTTCTGATGTTTACAAGCCATCCAGGGTGTGGTATTTTTGTTACAGAAGTCCAAACAGATTAAGACTTTCACAGTAGCTAAAATATGGAAGAAACCCAAGAGTCCATCCACAGATGAAATATAAGCAAATTGTTCTATACACATACAATGGAATATTATTCAACATTGAAAAGAAAGGAAATTCTGATGTATGCTACAACATGGTTGAACCTTAAGGACATTATGTTAAGTAAAATGAGCCAGCTGCAATAAACAAACAAACAAACAAACAAATACAAAACACACACACACACACACACACACACACACAGTATGATTCCACATATATGAGGTACTTGGAGTAGTAAAATCATCAGGATAGAAAGTGGAATGGTAGTGTCTAGGACCTAGAGTAAAGGGGAAATGGGGAGTCATTTTCTACTTGACAGAGAATTTAAATTTTAAAAGATGGAAAGGGTTCTGGAGACAGATGGTGGTGATGGTAGCCTATTTTGAATGTATTTAATACCACCAAAGAATACATTTAAAAATGGGTAAGATGGTAAATTTTATGTTGGCAAATTTTATCACAATGAAGAAAATTGGAAAGAAAATACATTAATCCTGATAACATCTTTGCATATAATGATCAACATTATCTAAATGGACAATATTGTATTGAAATTTGATGAGCAGCATCCATAGAATATCTTTCTAAAATTTTTTTAATATTTCAATTCCAAGCCTGTCAGACTTCCTTTTTTACTTACATTCCATAATGGCATAATGGCAAGGAAAGCCAGCAAACAAGAGATAGTCGAAGATGGCAGAGAAGTAGGAGCCTTAGTTTTGTCTGCTTCCAGAAATTCAGCTAGATAACTATCAAATCATTCTGAACACTTGTGAACTCAACCAGAAATCTAAGAAAAGAACAGTCACAAATCTATAAATAGAAAAGTGAGGAGGTGCAGGGAAGTGAATCTGAGGCGATATATGGGAAGATAAACTGCAGGGGGAGGGACCCCCTCTGTAAGCATGCTTCTGGAAAGTGGTATAGAAATGGGGAACAAAATCAGAAATTTCAGAAGTCTGCTCCAGTGAGGGATGTCCCTGCCTGAAAGGTGCTCTGGTGGTGAAGCATGGTGGAATGCTAGGTGGGACAGTGTGGTCTCAGGAGTCCCACAGTCACAGAAAGAATGGGGGTGCCTGAGTGTTGCAGAGTTCCCAGGCACCAGAGAAGGGAAGCCAGCTATAATCACTGAGCCCAGGAGTGGGTTTTCAGCTCTGGGTTGCCATACACTGCGAAATGCAGCACGGTCTGGTGACTGCTCTCCTGGAAGGGGTCCGGCAAGTGCAGAACCTGTGAGACTCCCCTTCCTCCCCAAGGAGGGCAGGATTTACAGGGTTTGGAGACTCCAAGTGAGGTTGATTGCCTGAGATAGAAATGGTCAGTCACAGGCTGGGTGAGCAAAGTGTGTGGATGGAGACCACAATTCTGCCCATGCAGAGATACCTGAGAATTAATGCAACATACCCCTTGCCCAGAAGATGATCAGCAAAAATATTAGGCTAAGACCAAGTTTACCAATCATAAAGAACTGCAAAACTCCAGCACTAGGGCGAAACAGTATATAGAATTCATACTTTTTTCCCCAAGATTCTTTAGTCTTTCAATTTTAATCTTCCTTTTTTCAAGTGATTTCTTATTTTATCAACTTTTTTAAAATCTTTTTTTAATTTTCATTTTTACAGTTACATTCTATCCTTTCCTCATATTTAATTTATTTTTGTAAATATATATATATATATACACACACACACACACATATATATGTGTGTGTATGTGTGTAGATATATATATAAGTTTTGCTTTCTTTACAATTTTGGGATGCAATTTCTTCTAACAGACAGACCAAAATACACCCAGAATCTAGTGTATGGCTCCGTTCTTTTCACCTGTCTGATCATATTCTTTTTTTTCTTCCTCTTCTTTTTTTGTTAGTCTTTTTAAATTTTCATCTTTACAGTTACATTCCATCTTTTCAATGTATTTAATTTTATTTTTGTATACATATAAGTTTTCTTTCTTTACAATTTTGGTATGTAGATTCTTCTAACAAACACACCAAAATACACTCAGGACATAGTGTATTGCTCTCTTCTGCTCACCTGTCTGTTTATATTCCTTCTTTTTTTTTCTTCTGTCTTTTAATTTTCATTTTTATGGCTACTTTCTATCCTCTCACTGTATTTATTTTTATTTTCGTACCTATATAAATTTTTTTTCTTTACAATTTTGGGATCCAGTGTTCTAACAAACAGACCAAAAAAACACAGAATATAGTGTATTCCTCTGTTCTGTTCACCTGTCTGATTATATTCTCTCTTTTTTCTTTAATTTCTTTTTTCTTTAATTTCTAATTTTTTTGGTTTGGGCTTTCTTCTGATTTGTTTAGGGTATATTTCTCTGGAGTTGTTGTTGCCATTTTAGTATTTTGTTCTCTCATTCATCTATTCTTCTCTAAACAGAATGATAACATGGAGAAACTCACCTCAAAAAAGAGAACAAAAGGCAGTACTGCCAGAGACCTAATCAATATAGATATAAATTAGATGGTGGACTAGAGTTCAGAATAATGAATATAAAAATACTAGCTAGGCTTGAAGAAAGCATAGAAGACAATAGCAGAGAACTTCCTTAATCTGCAAAAGGAAACAGGCATTGAAGTCCAGGAGGCACAGAGAACCCCCCACAAAATCAATAAAAATAGGTCAACACTCCAACATGTTATAATGAAACTTGCAAATCTCAGAGACAAAGAGAAAATCCTGAAAGCAGCTTCAGAAAAGAGGTCCGTAACCTACAAGGGTAGAAGCAGTAGACTGCCAGCAGACCTATCCACAGAGACCTGGCAGGCCAAAAAGGACTGGCATGATATATTCAGGTGCTAAAGGAGAAAAATATGCAGCCAAGAAAACTTTATCCAGCTATCCCATCATTCAAAATAGAAGGAGAGATAGAAAGCTTCCAGAACAAACAGAAACTAAAAGAATTTGTGATCACCAAACCAGGCCTGCAAGAAATATTAAAGGAAATCCTTTAAGAGGAGAGAGAGCCCAAAAGTAACATCGACCAGAAATGAACAGAGGCAATATACAGAAACAGTGACTTAACAGGGAAGACAATGGCACTAAATTCATATCTTTCAATAGTTACTCTGAATGTTTTTAATAGTTACTCTAAATGCCCCCAATCAAAAGACACAGGGTAGCTGATTGGATAGAAAAGCAAGACCTATCATTTTGTTGTCTGTAAGACACTCCTTGTAGACCCAAAGATACTTCCAGATTGAAATTGAAGGGGTGGAAAACTATTTATCATGCTAATGGACATCAAAAGAAAGCTGGGGTGGCAATCCTTATATTAGACAAATTAGATTTTTAACCAAAGACTGTAATAAGAGATTAGGAAGGACACTATGTCATAATTAAAGGGTCTATACAACAAGAAGATCTAGCAATTGTAAATATTTTTGCCCCTAATATGTGAGAGGCCAATTATATAAGCCAATTAATATTAAAAATAAAGAAACACATCAATAATAATACAATAATAGTTGGGGATTTTAACATGCCACTCACTGCAAGGGACAGATCATCTAAGCAGAAGATCAACAAGGAAACAGTGGCTTTGAATGATGCACACTGGACCAGATGGACTTCAGAGATATGTTTAGAGCATTGCATCCTAAAGTAAGAGAATACACATTCTTTTCCAGTGCACCAGGAACATTCTCCAGAATAGATCACATGCTGAGTCACAAATCAGGTCTCAACCAGTACCAAAAGATTGGAATCATTCTCTGCATATTTTCAGGCCACAGGGCTTTGAAACTAGAACTCAATCACAAGAGGAAAGTTGGAAAGAACTCAAATACACGGAAGCTAAAGAGCATCCTACCAAACAATGAATGCATCCACCAGAAAATTAAAGAAGAATTGAAAAATTCATGGAAACAAATGATAATGAAAACACAACTGTTCAAAAGTCTGTGGGACACAGCCAGGGCTGTCCTGAGAGGAAAATATATAGTGATACAAACCTTTCTCAAAAAACAAGAAAGGTCTCAAATACACAACCTAACCTATCACCTAAAGAAACTAGAGAAAGAACAGCAAATAAAGCCTAAATCCACCAGAAGAAGAGAATGAATAAAGATTAGAGCAGAAATCAATGAAATAGAAACCAAAAGAACAGTAGAACAGATCAAGGAAACTAGGAGCTGGTTCTTTGAAAGAATTAAGAACACTGATAACCCCCTGGCCAGACTAATCAAAAAGAAAAGAGAAAGGACCCAAATAAATAAAATCATGAATGAAAGAGGAGAGATCAAAACCAACACCAAAGAAATACAAACAATTATAAGAACATATTATGAGCAACCGTATGCCAACAAATCAGGCAATCTGAAAGAAATGGATGCATCCCTAGAGATGGATGAACTACCAAAACTGAAGCAGGAAGAAATAGAAAACCTGAACAGACCCATAACCAGCAAGGAAATTGAAGCAGGGATCAAAAAATCTCCCAATAAACAAGAGTCCAGGGCTGGATGGCTTCCCAGGGGGATTCCACCAAACATTTCAAGAATTAATACCTATTCTGGGGCGCCTGGGTGGCTCAGTGGGTTAAAGCCTCTGCCTTCGGTTCAGGTCATGATCCCAGGGTCCTGGGATCGAGTCCCACATCGGGCTTTCTGCTCAGCAGGAAGCCTGCTTCCTCCTCTCTCTCTGCCTGCCTCTCTTCCTACTTGTGATCTCTCTCTGTCAAATAAATAAATAAAATCTTTTTAAAAAAAAAAAACAATTAATACCTATTCTTCTGGCACTGTTTCAAAAAAGAGAAATGGAAGGCAAACTTCCAAACTCTTTCTATGAGACTAGCATTACCTTGATTCAAAACCAGACAAAGACCCCACCAAAAAGGAAAATTACAGACCAATATCCCTGAAGAACATGGAAGCAAAAATTCTCACCAAAATAATAGCCAATAGGATCCAACAGTACATTAAAAGGCTTACTCACCACAACCAAGTGGGATTTATTCCTGGGCTTCAAATTCAGTTCAACATCCATAAATCAATCAATTTGATACACTACATTAATAAAACAAAGGACAAGAACCATATGATCCTCTCAATGGATGCAGAAAAAGCATTTGACAAAGTACTACATCCTTTCTTGATTAAAACTCTTCATGGTGTAGGGATAGAAGGAACATACTTCAATATCATCAAAGCCACATACAAAAAGCCCACAGAGAATATTCTCAATGGGGAAAAGATGAGGGCTTTTCCCATTAAGGTCAGGAACATGACAGGGATGTCCACTATCACCACTGTTCAACATTGTACTAGAAGTCCTCGCCTCAGCAATCAGACAAGAAAAAAGAAATAAAAGGGATCTGAATTGGCAAAGAAGTCAAACTCTCACTCTTTGCAGATGGCATGATAATGTATGTGGAAAACCCAAAAGACTGCACCCCAAAATTGCTAGAACTCATACTGGAATTCAGTAACATGGCAGGATATAAAATCAATGCACAAAAATAGTTGCATTTTTATACACTAAAAATGAGACAGAAGCAAGAGCAATTAAGGAGTCAATCCCAGGGGCGCCTGGGTGGCTCAGTGTGTTAAAGCCGCTGCCTTCGGCTCAGGTCATGATCCCAACGTCCTGGGATGGAGCCCCGCATCGGGCTCTCTGCTCAGCAGCGAGCCTACTTCCTCCCTCCTCTCTCTGCCTGCCTCTCTGCCTACTTGTGATCTGTCTGTCAAATAAATAAATAAAATCTTTAAAAAAAAAAAAAAAAAAAAGGAGTCAATCCCATTTACAATTGCACCAAAAACCATAAGGTACCTAAGAATAAATCAACCCAAAGAGCTAAAGGACCTATACTTTAAAAACTACAGAGCACTTATAAAAGAAATTGAGGAAGACACAAGGAAATGGAAAAATTTCTCATGTTCATGGATTGGAAGAGTAAATATTGTTTAAATGTCTATGCTTCCTAGAGCAATCTACACATTCAGTATAATCCCCATCAAAATACCATCAACTTTTTTCACAGAGCTGGAACAAATAATCCTAAGACTTGTATGGGACCAGAAAAGTCGCTGAATAGCCAGAGGAATGTTGAAAAAGAAAACCAAAGTTGGTAGCATCGCAATCCCAGACTTGAAGCTCTATTACAAAGCCGTAATCATCAAAACAGTATGGTACTGACATACAAAAAAAGACACATAGATCAATGAAACAGAATAGAGAACCCAGAAATGGACCCTTAACTCTATGGTCAACTTATCTTCGACGAAGCAGGAAAGAATATCCACTGGGGAAAAAACAGTCTCTTCAACAAATGGTGTTGGGAAAATCGAACAGCCACATCCAGAATAATGAAACTGGACCATTTTCTTACACCATACAGAAAAATAGACTCAAAATGGATGAAAGACCTAAATGTGAGAAAGAAATCCATTAAAATCCTAGAGGAGAACACAGGCAGTCACTTAATATTTGCAGTGGTTTGTATGGTCTTAGACAGACTTACTCGATTTCCTTTCTGGTTTAGTTGTATAACCTCAATCACATTAGTTAGCTTTGTTCAATTTGTTTCCTTATCAATAAAATAAGTTGTGTCATTGTTTATTTTTACAAGTTAAATAAGAATGGGGGTGCACTAAGGCAACTTTTGTTAGCTTAAAGGAGGCAAAATGGCATTGGAAGAAACATGCCTCATCCCTCACCAATCTTCTTCGACTTTGAAAGCACTGCTTTCTCCTTGAAGCAGTGGAACAGAGCCTTTTTTCCAGGAGGCTCCCAGATCAGGTAAACTCTTGAGATTAGATGACACGGGACCAGGAGTGGACAGACTATCTGGTATATTTGGTAACATTGTAGGAACAGACATAAGTGTTTTAAAGATGAGGAAACAAAGTGTGGGAAATAACAGTAGAGAAGTCTATTCTTTCTGTTCACCCTAATTCTTTATAGAAACCAACCATCATCTGGAATCTCTGAGACTGGAAGCCTTGGGAGACAACATTTTCAGAGTCAGGTCTCTTAATATTGCAGGATCTCTCAACGCAGGCAGTGGCTAAGTGGTTTCTTAGGCAGTTGATGTAAACAAATGGGAACCAGAAGAAGATGAAGAAAGTAATCCCCGTGGTAATTATAGCTAACTGACTGGATTATGAGAATATCAGGAGTTACATTTTATTACTTCTGAAAATAATGGGAAATACATTGAGAGTGATTTACATTTAGCCACCCAGAGATGAAGGTTCATGGAATTTTAATTTGGATATAAACAATGTTACTGTGTTTTGCAGGCACAGGCTGGTAAAACCTAAGCCATGGATATTTCATGTGACTGACCTTTTATTATTCTTATTTTATAAATAGCTTATAAATAATCATAGTTTCTCCCCCTTTTCCCACTCAATATCCTGAAATACAGGAGTTGAGACTTTAAGGAATTATCTGGACTGCTGTTTTGCCTCCAGACTAAGCTGTATTTTAAAACTGATAAGTGTGTCTTACCACTCATAACTAAAAAGTAGGAGTTTAGCACATAATTGCTAAGATGGTTCTGTCCCATAATGACTGGGTGAGAGAAAAAAATCTCACAATATTCATCTTCCTTACTACGAGTTATGAATTTTGTAATTATCTTTCATGGTGGAGATATCAGTGTATTTTTGTTGCCCACCAAGTGTTCAAAACTGAAAAGGCAGTTTTTCAAACATTTACTCCAGTGCAGAAAATGAGAATTCCAAGTTTACAAAGCCAGATTAAATTTTCACCTTAAAATATATTTCCAAATAGCATAGCACACTCAGGGATATATTTAAAGAAATGAACATTGTCATCATTATATCATCAAGAAATTGAGAACAATTTAGCAACAACTCTGGCATCTACCTAGGGTGTATCTAATCTCTAACAATTTTTCCATGCAGACACAAGTGCAAATCCATTGCTATTTTAATCATTTAATCCATTATACTTAAGGCTTTTCTCTCTTCCTAACAACTGGAGTTCTCTGATCTCATGCATATATGAGCTAGGAATACATCATGAGGAGTCCTTGGGGATTATACAGATATATGTAATTTTTTCAGGGCACAGGCACTCATATAATAAGAATAAATTTCAAAAGCAGCCTTTCTGTCTCGTGGTAATTGCCAGTCTTCTCTATTTCCCATCATCTACATCCTGTAGTTCTTAATATTCATGAAATATGAGCCACTGTCATTCTATTAAAACTGGCTAGTTTCCCATTTTCTTAACACAGTTATACATATGGCAAATTCTGAAAAATAATTTTGGTGCTGCTTATTTTTTTCCCTTGATGTACTCAGGAATTGCACTATGACATACCCTTGGCTTCATGCAGTCTAGCCACACGAAAGTGTTATGATTAGGTTATGCAGTCTCTGCCATTGAATTTTTAAGTGCTTGAAAATATCCAATATAAATTTGTCATTTTCCAAATTCTACTATGCAAAGAAAAAATACATAAAGCCACATTGTAACAAATGTTTTTCACAACAGTCCAATGAGATACCATTAAAATAATAGATGGGAGAAATGAATATCCATCTCCAAAATGCTAAGTAATAATAACAAACACAATCTGAAAATGAGGAAGCCAGGATTTGAACTCAGGTGTGTCTCATTTGCTATCTCATTGTTCTGCAAAATTTCATCACAGAAGTATGGGTTAGTTAATGCCATAGCAGCGGCCATCAAACAAAGGATATGAGCTGGACGATAAGTACCTCTCATTTGTCTGCATGGTTAATTCTTGGAAGCCTCCTGTATGTTTTTCAGGATACCCATTGAAATATGTTCTTCATTTCTCAGGGCAGTGGCCTTGGAAATATTCCACCATATTGGTTTTCCCTCTGTCTTCAGTTTTGTCAATGCTTAATCTTGCTTCTTTAGATAACTGCCCCCAATAAGCTCTCTGCACCCATGTCCTTGTCTCCAACTCTGCTTTTGGAGAAAATACAACCTGACATTGCCACAGGTACACCACCGCAGCTGGCTGCTTCCTATGGAGGTTAACACCAACAGAATTGTGTTCATTTAATTTTGCAGACTTCTGAAAGTTGTATGTTGAAAGAACACAAGATCCTATAAAGGAAGTAGATAGCAATAGAAAGAGTGTTGGGTTGGCAGCGTGAATAGCTTATAAATAACCTGAGTGGCTTTGGACCAGTCAGTTAAACCTTCCATTGACTGTTTCCTCACCTAGAAAAATAGAACTACATTGTCTATAAATTACTGCTTTCCCAGGACCTAAATTCAGTATTTTAAAGTCCTAAGTAAGAAATGAATGTTTGATTAAACAATAGGTATAACCCAAATTAGTCCAACCTGGAATGCTAAAATGATAAATTTGTTTATGGTTAGTCAGTGACGCACAGGTCAAGTGATATGAGATGAGGGCATTTTAGTGATTACTGGACACTTCCTCTAAAAGCATTCACACTTTCCTTTGTCAGCCACAGTGGAATTTAGTGGACTCTAGTCCTACTGACATTACCTAAGAGAATTGCTCTCTATAGCTATAAAGGAGAAATACTGCACAATGAAATGATATAGTGATGTCAAGCATGAGAAAAAGCTGGACTTAGCAGATTATGAATTTTGCCTGTATAAGAAAATATTGCTGATTATCGAGATGGGGGAAAAAAAGGAACCATCCTTCTGTAACGTTCGCATATTGAGCTCTCTTACCTTTGGAAATCTTAAACCAGTTCAAATTTGGAATAAAAAGGAAGTGGTGGGGGAACCATTAACCTCATTGTTTCCTGGGTTCTCTCCAGTGGGTCATAAGTGACTGGGATGTTCTGTCTGAATGGAGGCAAGATGATGATAGACTGGACAAGCTGTAATGGTCTCTTTCAGCCCACTATTTCAAAGACAAACTGTATGTGTGTGTGTGTGTGTGTGTGTGTGTGTGTATCTCATATACATATATGTATATACATATATACACATATATGTATATGAGATATATATACATATATATATTTAGGACACTGTATATGTATCTTTTCCATTTTGAAGTTGCTCCTTTCATAAAGTTATTTTCTTGTACATATTTATGTTGTTTCCATTATGAACTAAATTCCTTAAATTTACATCTCAATTCCAAAAGCTTTCCTCTGTTACAAACCCATATACCCAACTATGTGCCAAACATCTCCACTCGAAGACTTCAACTCCATAGACACCTCCTCTCCAATAAGTCCCAAGTGAGTAATCATCATTGTTCTTAAAATCTCTTTCCCTTTCTTTTTCACATTCTTCTTTATTCTGAAAATCTCTCTCCTTAAAGATGACATCATCATCCTAAATTTTTTTAGAAACCTCCCAGTAATCATTGCATCTTCTCTCTCATTATCTGATTTAGTCTGCTCGGGCTGCTATAAGAAAAATACCATAGCCTGGGTGGCTTAAACAACAGACATTTACTTCTCAGAGTTCTGGAGGCTGAAAAGTCTAAGATCAAGGTGCCAGCCAATTTGGTTCTGGGAGAAGGCTTTCTTCCTGACTTGCAGTTAGCTACCTTCCTTTAGTGTCCTAACATGGCAGACAGAGAATTCTAGTCTCTCTTCCTCTTCTTATAAGAGCATTTATCCATCATGGGGGCTGACTCTTATGGCCTTTTCTAAGCCAAATTACTTCCTAAAGGCACCACTTCCAAATACCATCACATTGGGGGTTAGGGCTTCAACATATGTATTTGGAGAGGACACAGATATTTAGCCTATAATATTCTACCCATGGCCCCCCAAAGTTCATGTCTTTCTTGGATGCAAAAGGTATTCATTCCATCCCAACAATCCCACAAGTCTTAACTCACTCCAACATCAACTCTAAAATCCATACTTGCATTTAAATATTATCTCAATAAGATATAGGTGAGACTTGAGGTACCGTTTATCCTGAAGCAGATTTTTTCTCCAGTTGTAAACTTGTAAAACCAGATAAGTTGTGTGCTTCCAAAATACCAGTAGTCCGCCAGCCATCAGTTAGACATTCTTATTCCAAAAGCGAGAAATCAGAAGAGAAAAAGAGGTGAGTCCAAAACCTAGCAAGGTAAGCACCAGTAGATCTTAGGGCTCAAAAATAACTCTCTTTGGGTTGATACTCTGCCTTCGGGGCACAGTAGGGATGTTGTTCTACCTCTAAAATTCTATTGGGCATGGGTCTCCAGGCTGCTGCTTTCCGTTCTGTTGAAATGGAGGTAATGTCTCTCCCCACCCCACTTGGGAACTGAGAAGGCAGCCCTGGTGATCTTTGAATCCTCGTCAGGGTCATTCTTCCCTTGTCTTGAAGAATAGCTCATGTTTTCTGCCAAATAACTCTATGGTCCAGTCTGGTAGAACCTTAAAAATCTTACAGCTTTTTTTTCATCTCCTCCTGTCTCTGTCCCTTCAGTTCAAACTGGCAGTGCTTCTATTGAAGTAGCTGATTAGGTCTACAGTTCATTCACACTGATAAACTCCTTAGCAAATGATTGCTCACCCATAGTCTTATGGTTCTCTTCAGAACAAGCCTTTTAATTTCGGCAATATAGATAGATAGGCTAAAATTTTTCCAAATCTTTAAATTCTGTCTACTTTTTGCTTAACATTTCCTTCTTTGGTTCATTTCTCTCTTCTCATATTTTAGTATGAAGTCAGAAAGAACCAAGCCACTTTTTGAGTTAGAAATTTCCTCAACTTAATATCCAATTTCATCGCTTGTAAATTCTACCTTCACAAAACACTAGAGCATAGTTCAACCAGGTTCTTTGATGTTTTATAACAAGGATCACCTTTTCTCCATTGTCTAATAACATGTTCCTCATTTCCAACTGAGACTTCACCAAAATGTCCTTTACTATGCATAATTCTACCAATATGTTGTTCATGCTTAGTTGTGTATTCTCCAAGAAGTTAGAAACTTTATCTATACCTTCTCTTCCAAGTCCTCACCAGAATCACCTTAAAAGTCCCTTTTTGGCAATCTAGGCTTTTTCTAGCATGCACCTCAAAAATCCTTCAGTCTCTACATATTACCCAGTTCCAAAGCCACTTCCATATTCGTAGATAGGTGTTACACAGCACTCCATTTCTCAGTACCAAAAATCTTTATTCATCGGGATTTTCTAGAGAAATAGAACCAAAGGTGTGTGTGTGTGTGTGTGTGTGTGTGTGTGTGTGTGTGTGTGTGTAGAGAGAGAGAGAGAATAAGAGAGAGAGAGAGTATAAGGATTTGACTCTTGTGATTATGGAGGCTGAAAAGTCCAGACGTGGGAGAGCCAGCCATATAATTCCAGTCAGAGTACAAACGCCTCCGAAACAGGAGAGCTCATGCTGTAAGTTCTTATCTCAGTCTGAGTCCAAAGACAGGAAAACACTAATTTCCCAGCTTGAAAACAATCAGGCAGAGAGAGAGAATTCCTTCTTACGAAGCCTTTTATTCTATTCAGGCCTTCAAGAGATTGGATAAGGGCCGCCTCATGGGGGGTGCTTTCTTCCATCTATGATTCAAGTGTTAATCTCATCCAGAAATAATGTTGAATCAAATATCTGAATACCCCATGACCCAGTCAACTGGACACTTGAAATTAACCATCACATTATTCACCCAAATTTGTAGAATTAAGTTCAAATTTTCATTATTTATTGCCCAGAAAAATATAATATCCCACCTAGCTCTTGTTCTGTCTAGCTCTTAGCTTCCGGAAATACATGCTTAAAATACAAATTGCTCCCTACTGTGTTCAGGATATGGCATCTGCTTACATTTCCTGTTTAGTCTAATCTATCATCCTTCCTCACTCCTCTTTGGTTAACTGACTTATTTCCTTTACCTCAACTGCATTGTATATTCTCTTATCCCTTTTGCCTTTGCGATGACTCATTCAAAATTCAACCCCTCATTTATTCCTTTACCTAAGTAAATCTCATAATTGTTTTAAACTCTGTTTATATAGAAAAGGTAAAGTAGAAACATCAATAAAGGGGCGCTTGGGTGGCTCAGTGGGTTAAAGCCTCTGCCTTCGGCTCAGGTCATGATCCCAGGGTCCTGGGGTAGAGCCCTACATCCCACATGGGCCCTCTGCTCAGCAGGGAGCCTGCTTCCTCCTTCTCTCTGCCTGCCTCTCTGCATACTTGTGATCTCTGTCTGTCAAATAAATAAATAAAATCTTTAAAAAAAAAAAAAACACAAAACAAAAACACCTGAGTCATTGCGGACAGGTTTAAAAAAAAAAAAGAGTTGGCGCCTGAGTCCTGTCACTGTAGGAGGATTCTTCAGCCACTATGTCAACCGGCACAGATGTTTCCCTTTCTTCATATGATGAAGATCAGGGATCTAAACTTATCCGAAAAGCTAGAGAGGCACCGTTTGTTCCCATTGGAATGGCCGGGTTTGCAGCAATTGTTGCATATGGATTATATAAATTGAAGAGCAGGGGAGATACTAAATGTCTGTTCACTTGATCCACATGCGCGTGGCAGCCCAAGGCTTTGTTGTGGGAGCAATGACTCTTGGTATGGGGTATTCCATGTATAATACCCCATGTATGGGGTATTCCATGTATAATTCTGGGCAAATCCTAAAGCTTAGAAGAGAAGCTGTCTCAGTTTTGTTGGTGGTGTTTGCTTTAGTTAGGCATCTCATATTGAGTTTATATGTTTATGTTGAAAATAAATCATTTGAATGGGTCAGATAATACGGTAGTTTAAGTATTGGCTTCCTTTCTTGCAGGCTTGATTTGCCTGATTACCAAATTACTAGTGACCAGTTAACTAGCTAGGTCATTCAGGGGAGTCACATTAGTGCAAAAGAAGAAACATGTCACTTTTAAATGGACTGGACAGTGGTAAATATGCTCCTCCTTAAACCCTTCTGATAAAATCAGTTATAAAGAGGACAGTGTGCCAGTCCTGAAGTACTCCCAGTGGCTGATTTGATTCTAGTATCAAAACATGCTTTTGATGTTATGTAGGAATCCCATTTAACTTTTTTCTGCCTATTTTGCAGATTGATTGGGTACTTCAGTTTTTAGGACTGATTGGCTCTTAACCCTTTCAGAACAGTGCATGGAATATAGTAAGCTTCCCCACAACCTAAAATAAGTTTATTTAAACCAAACCTAAAAAGCCGATAAACAGCTGCCTAGGAGTAGTATTTATTTCAGAATCACACTTGTAAACATGAGAATAACCTAACTGTGGATCCAGTTTAGCTTTTTTTGTAATTGCAGAGTTATATTTATGCTGCTGTTGTATTAGAATAATTTTTAAATGTTGAAATGTGTATTTTAAGTACTAATGCAAAGGTTAAGTGAAAAACACTTTTTTAAATGTATGAAGCTTGTTTTTTTCTCTGTAAGAATCATAAATGTTAACAAATTACCTATAGTTGAAGTGATTGATGATTTATTCGCAAGGTAGTTTGGTCAGACATAATACACAAACTTTTTGGTATACTCCAGAATGCTTTATCACATTTGTGAAATTTTCTTGTCTAACCTAAATTTACATTCCATGGTGATAACATGGTAAATGTAGTGTTAGTAAAGAAGGTGAACACAAAAAACAAAAAAATAAAAAAAATAAAAATAAAAATAAAAGAAAGAAAGAAACATTAATAAAAAAGGGGATTGTGAGAAAGAAAGTGATTCATATTTATAAAATTCTTATTTTTCTCTAATTCTTATGCTCTGGATGGTAAGCTCTGTGTGACCTGCTTGAAGGTGGAGGAACAAAAAGCATCTAATTATCATTTATCCCAGCAAATGGCAATGGATACTTGAAGTTTTTCCTTAAGGTTTCTAATCCCTTGGGCTAAGATATGGTATTTTTAAGAACTCACAGCAGATATAAATTTCTAGTGGGTCTTCTGGCCTCATGTAATATATCCACCCCTGTAAATATACTTCCTTTGATGCATTTATTCCTTCCTTAGCAGGTTAAAGGGCAACTAAGACATTTCTACTCTGCTCAGAATGGGCCATAATCCTTTTCTCAAGGTTTCTAAGAGCTCCCGTAGCTCTCATCTCAGTGAGATTTCCTTATGCCCTAGAGTTTTTGCCAGGGTGTTAAACCCAGTGTCCTAAGAAACTGTCCCCAAATTAATGAATTCTTCCTTAGCTTGCCTATGTTCTGGCTCCCTTGATCACCATAAAATTCCAATAACAGTTCCATTCCCCAGCTCTTGCTAGTACATACTAGCCAATTTTTGCAGCTTTCTTAGAGAATAATCTCTTTCTTCTGTTATGAGGCCCAACATGACCCAGCAGGTTTACTTGGTGATTTAAAACTACTTGCCAGCTTACAGCCAAGAGATGAGTTGAAGCAGCCAGAATGGAACACCTATTGCTTTGTAAGGGAAAGGCCTCAGCGGTGTCTTTTCATACAGGAGAAATGCTCACTCTCACTAAGGAGGCAAGGAGCAACTCTGTAAACTCTGAGAGTCTGGAAGGTCTGCAAAGCCAAATTCCTCAGGACATCTATGGAAATTTTCCTAGACTATATTCCAGGGCCCCAGGTTTTCCCAACTAAGTGCCTTATTTTAGCATAGAAGACCTGTCCTCTCTAAGCATCTTTTTTTTTTTTTTTTAAACTCGCTAAGCATTTAAATGTCTCTGGAGCTCGGTGACACTAAACATCAAGTCCATCTACTCCTCATTATGTTCATTCTTCCTCTGAAGGAATAAGGATCTATTTGTAATTCACCAGGTATGACCCCTGGCTCTCACGTTTAACCTTTAGCAATGTGTTAACCACACTCAGTTTCTCAATATCCCTCTGCAGGCCTACAGTACAGCTTGATAAAAACCCACCACTTCTACTACTTTTCTAATCATTGTCCAACTCCACCCTCAACCTCTACCGTGCAGTTGCTTACATGATCACAGCAGCAAGACGTTCCTTTCCACGGGCATGTCATCCCAGGTCATGACCAGTTAAATCTTCAGTCGTTGGGCTGCCACAATGTTCCAGAGACTCTCCATGACATACATTGCACTCAGAATGGGGTCCTCCTGGATAGCCCCCTTGCCAGGCCAGGAGTAATGCTGTTGAGAGACTGGCTCGGTCAGGCTGATGGAGTCTTCATGCAAAAGTTGCCTGTTAGAGGAGTCCCACACGGAGCGGAAATGGTGGATGTCTGGTATCTCTGTGGTCTGTGCTCTTTCATTGGCTGGGAGCAACCCAGGAAGAACATGGTCAACACAGGAGTGCCACAGTGAATCTGAAAGTACAGCAGCTGGAGACCATCAGACAATTACGCTCTCTGCAGCAGGTTCTCTTAAAGGGAGATCTCAAAGGGAGCATAACTCTATGCTACATCCACCATGACATCCTACTCTACCCATTGTATTTGCATCTTTGTCCCTAGGGCAGATGTTTATAGGGGCCAGGCTGGAAGGAAGTGAGGACAATGGGGAAGTAGAGAACACATCACTCTTGTTAAAAAGGAAGAGACTAGGGGCACCTGGATGGCTCAGTCAGTTAAGCGGCTGCCTTTGGCTCAGGTCATGGTCCCAGGATCCTGGGATCGAGCCCCACATTGCACTCCCTGCTCAGTGGGGAGCCTGCTTCTCCCTCTCCCTCTGCTTGCTGCTCCCCCTGCTTGTGTTCTCTCTCTGTCAAAAAAATAAATAAAATCTTAAAAAAAATTAAAAATTAAAAAATAAAAAATAAAAAGGAAGAGACTACCCAGTGATGGTTGACACTCTGAAATGCCAAACTAGTACTAGCAGAGCTTCCAATGCCTCAAGAGGAGCTTGATTTTTTTTAATCACTGTAAATTTTAATAAAAGCGGTTCAAAAAAATAATAAATAATAAAAACAAGTAAGTTTTAAAATCTACATAAAATTTTCAAATCTCTCTAGTCATAATCAATTCTGACATTTGTCACAAATAATTTGTTTTTAATAACAGACAACCAAAATTTGTCAAATTTGTCAAGAATAAATTTTTGTTCTTTAAAAAATAGTGATTTCCACTTCCAGATAGGGTATAGCTTACTGCCTTTGTAAAACCAGCAGAGAAAAATAAATAACTAAAAAAGGTATTTTATATTTGCTTTAAGACTTGCAAAGAAGTTTGAAGAAAATAAATTCCAGTGAGAAATAAGACATTTCTGGATAAGAATGACCAGTTTTCCTATTTCATGGTATTTGCTGAATCTGAGCATGGGCTAACAGAGGCCTCACACAATGTGAGGAACACTATTTGTGTAAAGAAAAATTGGAATAGCTTTTTTTTTTTTTAAGATTTTATTTATTTATTTGACAGAGAGAGATCACAAGTAGGCAGAGAGGCAGGCAGAGAGAGAGAGAGGAGGAAGCAGGCTCCCCGCTGAGCAGAGAGCCCGATGTGGGGCTCGATCCCAGGACCCTGAGATCATGACCTGAGCCGAAGGCAGCGGCTTAACCCACTGAGCCACCTAGGCGCCCCTGGAATAGCTTTTAATGAACACATAGTTTGGCATAATGTATTTTTTTTTAAAGATTTTATTTATTTATTTGATAGAGATCACAGGTAGGCAGAGAAGCAGGCAGAGAGAGAGGAGGAAGCAGGCTCCCCGCCAAGCAGAGAGCCCGATGCGGGACTCGATCCCAGGACCCCGAGATCATGACCTGAGCCGAAGGCAGAGGCTTAACCCACTGAGCCACCCAGGCGCCCTGGCATAATGTATTTTGATCTGTATTTTGATGAGCCACATTGAAGTTCAGTTCTCTCCATCTTCTGAGATTCCCCTCGAGACTATGGCTGAATTCATGGCTACATGGCTAGAAGCTGGGCTGAACAGACAGAACACATAGCACCTTGATGATAAAATCTTGATGAAAAAGAAAAACTTTTAACTAAAGTCCAAGAAAAGATTTTCCCTCAAAGCATTTGAAAACACGGAGTAACTATAACTAAAGCAGCTACCCTGTCTTAATCCATAAGCCCATTCCCCTAGCTCCCTGAAAAAAAAAGAAAGAAAGGGCTGTCTTTGAGGAAAATAACATCCACTTCAGTCTCTATAGTTCTTCTATACACAATGTCCAGCAAATAATAAGAAATGAGGTAATATGTCCTATAATTAAGAAAAAAAAGATAGTCAATAGGAGTAGATCCATGTATGATCCAGATGTTAGAATTTCCAGAAAATGACATAAAAATACCTATTGCAAGGATGTTTTCAAAGTAGAGAAAGTGAAGGATGAAATAGAGAAAAAGATAAGAATTTCAACTGAAAAATGGAATCTTTAAAAAGGACCAAGTGGTGAAAATTGCAAAATCTGAAATAGGAATTATTGGGATTGAAGAGGAAATGAAAGACAGAGGAAATGATCAGTGAACTCCAAGACAGATCATATAAACACAGAGGAAAAAAAGATTTAATTAGTCATTTAGATCATATTAAGCATGCATCTCACTCACTTCTGTTTCAATATGCTTTATTGGCTCGGGAAAAAGGAAGCAGGGCAGTACTTAATTGCCTGACAGTCATTATTAGCCAAGTCAAATTAATTTTTTTAATTTATTCATTTGGGGGGGGGGCATGAGCTGGGAGCATCAGAGGGAGAGGGAGAAGCAGACTCCCTGCTTCTCTGCTAAGCAGGGAGCCAATTGGACACCAAAGCTGGGCCAGTCTCAGGACCCCAGGAGCATGACCCCAGCTGCTCAGGTGCCCCACATCAAATTAATTTATGCCACAAATTAAGTAGTGACTATATCTATCATAAGTTCAACCACATACAACAAAGCTGAGAACTTTCAGTATAGACCAGCTCCCATACAGACATAATATTTCTGATACCTACTCTGCCACTACTTTTTTACTTCTGTCCCTCAGTTTCTAAGCCTATAAAACATGCAGTTTATGTGGTTCACAAAGATTCTGAACAGGTTACATGTTCAAGGATAGTTCCATAAGGGTTTTTTATTCAAACAGATCTACTTAAGGGTTTGTTTGTTTTCTCTCTCTCTCTTTTTTTTTTTTTTACTCTAGGGTTTTTATTACAAATTCTTTTTCTATCCCATCAGCAATAGGATCAAATCCTATCCAATCAGGGATAGGATTCCCATAGGTTGCAGCTCTGTTTTTTTGTTTTTTTTGTTGTTTTTTATTTGACAGGCAGAGATCACAAGTAGGCAGAGAGGCAGGCAGACAGAGAGAGAGGAGGAAGCAGGCTCCCTGCTGAGCAGAGAGCCCATGTGGGGCTGGATCCCAGGACCCTGGGATCATGACCTGAGCTGAAGGCAGAGGCTTAACCCATTGAACCACCCAGGCGCCCCTGCAGCTCTGTTTCTAATAGCTGTTCCCTCACTTTACAAAAGAAAGGTTACGTATCTTACCCACCATTTATCTTATTATGGTATATTTCATGGACTGAAGCTGAAGATGTTGAAACTTCCAGAACAATGAAAAAAAAAATTAAAATATCATTGTGTAACTGAATTCTAATAGCTGCATAAAAAATTTCTCTGCTAACCAAATGATATCCAATCCTTGGTCATCAACAAAATTGAAGAATCTGATGGAACTACCTATTGATTGTACTTTAAACATGATTTCCAATAATACATCATAATATAATATTTTGCCTACATATCAAAAGGGCACAAATGATTGAGTGGCATTTCTCATTTATATGCATTTTTATGTGAAAAAGTTTGCAGGGTACTTACCTATAATAATAAAAAAACAGAAGTAGAATTGATGCTCAACATTATTCTAACAAAAAGTAATACTTATTATCCACAGATATAGGAATTACTTTTTAAATTGCAACCATGTTATTATGAGATAATATCTACTTAACAAATTTTGAATATGTTAATGTTATTTTTATCAATTGTATCTTAATGAATGTAAGATAATTTAGAAGAAAATTTTTAACACCTAGAATCACTGACCATGGAAAATTTGGTTTTAAGTTTTAATTTACTTACATATTTTTGTTGCAAAAGTTGACATGATGATCTAAAAAGGAATGTTATGCATTAAAGATATATTCATCTAAAATTTTATGGTGGAAGTGTATTGGACAAGTACCAAAAAAAAGAGAAATTAGAAAATTTATGGCTGTTAAATAAGCGCTTGTTCATGTATTTTCAAGTTAATGATGGTAACTATAAAGTTTCTATGGATTTTTCACTCTATTATATGCAGTAGTTTTATTTTTAAAAAGTCAATATTTACAAAATACTATAAATTACACCCTTGCATCCATTTTAAATAATGATAAAAAACATCAACTTGAAAATGTGTGAGAAGGGATATTGCTTTTCAACAATTTAAAGGTACAAATAAGCAAAAATTTTAAAAAGTCATTAAACTGCAAGTTTCCTATGATTGTTTATTAGACTCCATAAAATATGAGAATTGTCTTTAATAACATTTGCTACTATTTACCTATAATTGTTTTTACTTAAAGAAATATGCATTCACGGTATTCACAAAAAAACAAACTGCCATAGAGATACATGTTTTCAGAAGGTAATATATCACATCCAACAAATCCCCACTGTTTAGAGTGGGAAGACCCCTAATGTTAAGACTTAAGAGAAAAAAGGAAAAAGAAAAGGCCTAATTTGAGCTGTCCTGAGTAGCCTTCAGAAATTAGAGAAAATGTGATTTTCTGGCATTTTGTTGTCTGAAATCATGCTAAACAACTTTATACTCTCTCTTCTCTCTATCCTAAATCAGCTGCCAGAAAATCTGGAAATAAGCATTCCAAACAACTGTCACTCCAGTGATACAGTAAATTCTATCATTTTTTCTAATTGCCAGAATTGTTTCTTTTATTTAATGTTTGGCTGTATATAACAAGTGAACATTTTTCTACTCCAAACTCTTGAAAAAGTTGGAACTGAACACTTCAGTTGAAAAGAAAAATCTTCCCCCTTCCTTAGTAAGTGCCATTTTCATTACACTGCTTTATGAACTATATTGCAATATAATATTAAAATGTTTGCTTACAAAAACAAAGCATTCATGAATAGCAAATTTTGAAAAGCAAAGTTACACAAATAATAGAAGCGATGAACGCCTATTAGTTTAACTTAAATTACAATTTACTTTCTTTGGCCTCTTAAGTGGTTAATTGGAGCCAATAAATTAAATGGTTTAATTATGTTTATTGTATTTTTCCTCAAAATTTTATTGTGTATTTGTCATTTAGAATTTGGTTTTTAGTCTATCATCTTCTGTTAATAAGGGTGTTTAAATTACAATGAAAAGTCACTAGCAAGGGAGTTCAATGGAACATTAGCAATATCCAATCTTATGTGTCCAGAGGTCTCTTCAATCATAAAACATGTGCGATCTACAATTTCAACACTGATGCATGACTATAAACTTCTAAGATTAAAAAACCTCCAGGTATTATTGAGTTCATTATAGAAAGGCGACAGTGTTTCTTTCAGCATATAAAAGAAATACAATCATTAAGGTCTCCAGGAGATAGCTTGTGTCTACTTTAAATGTTATAGGTGTGATATTTAGTTTCAGACTTTTTTTATAACCTATCTTCTTACTGGCTCTCTACAGCAACACAGTGCTCTAACTTGAACTGGTATTTCAGCCAATGTTTTCAAAAAACTGATCACCTTAGCAAAATGTCTCTCCTTTTTTATTTCCTTATCACATAATAAATATGAACTACCCTTTCAAAGGCTACTCAACACTGATGGCAAAATTTCGAAGACTTTTATTCATTTTTGTTTTTTCATCAAAGGTGTATGTAACTATGGTGCTCCCTGCCTTTTGAGTAAAATGCTGAGAAGGACAGAACTGAAACCTCTGAAAAATGCTGACTTTTATTTCTAGTGTTTATAGGGATTTTTTTTTTTCAGGAAAATGATCATATGAGTTTTAAATTAATGTTTTTCAATTTTTCTTTGGAGGAAACAGCTTCATGGAATGAAGAACTGAATGCCTAATAAGAAAACACTAATCTGATAAATATACCCTTCCCCGAGGAAATTAGAGTGTTTTTGTGATATATACTTTTGACTTCATTATGCCCCCTCTGGCTTGTAAATACAATTAATGAAAGTTTTCATTAATTCCTATCATCAAGGAGAATAAAGAAGAATGTTTTTTCAAAACAAACTACTCCCACAAATCATTAAAAGCAAATAACGCATTAAAAAAAATCAAAATAGATGTTATGTTTTTCTTTCCTGTATTTCCAAAATTAAAATGAACACATGGGATGCCTGGGTGGCTCAATTGGTTAAGCACCTGACTCTTGGTTTTGGCTCAGGTCATGATCTCAGTGTCCTGGGATCAAGCCCCAGGTCAAGCTCCACCCTCAGTGTGCAGTGTGCTTGAGATTCTCTCCCTCTCCCTCTCCCTCCCCTGTTGCCCCCCCCCTAAAAAATTTAAAATAAACACAAAATAGCTGAGCAACATTTGGGTGGTAGTTTAGATTTTCTTTCACTGACAGCAGTAAAAGAAATTAAAGAAAAACCTATGTTCAGGATTATAGAAGAATGGTATATCTACAATGGTGGATCCCTGTTCTGCCTGTGTTGTAGAAAGGTTTACTGTGAGTCGTTAAGTCAAACTTTCTTCTTGTGGAATCAGTTTCTACTTTATAGTCACAACTTAAAATTAGATTAAGCCAAACTCTCTGGTCAAAGCAAAAAGTGAAATGAATCAAAGCTATCTTGGGAGTAGAATGTGAATAAATTCCCAGTTGTTTTTTAGTATCATCTCCATTTCCAACAAATAAGTTGTGAATCTATAGATGTCATATATACTCTCCAAAACCAAATATTAGGCTCATATTCACCAGGAAGAGGCACAAAACTGAATCAACTTTTAATATTTCCCATATGGCATTCTAAGCAAGACATTGCAGAAATATTTTCTCTACTTGTACCAACTCAGCCTACAAATTTCTAGACTTTCCACTATGGATTAATAATTAAACCAGTAGAAAAGACTGAAAATAATGTCAATCTCATCAAATAAAATGAGTCCTCTTTGGCAGATACTAATCAAGGGACACCACTCATGAAAAGATCAATTTGAGGAGAGAGAAGTTTCTTGGTGTACTGAAAACAACATAGGAGTGGGCAGTGACACATGAATGATGGTATCATCGTAGAGATGCCACCAACTCAACATTCAGCCTGTCTAGATCTCTGCTCCTCCATCATCAAAGCAAGTTCTAAGAAATGAGACTGACGATAGACCATCCAAGCCACTCAGCAGAACCTTTCAAATTAGTAGATGCATCATAATCACTCCCCTCTTCCTTTAGCAGGTATTACCCTAACAATTTAACATACATCTTTCTCCTTGAACTACTCTCAACCTCTGTGTGCCGATATCTTTGTCCCCCTCTCCCCACCACCACCACCAAAGATAGATTTCTGGAGGATAGGAGTACTGAATCCACTTGGAATTCTGGAGACAGAGATCAATATAAACGTTCCTAGAAAGTACTCAGTGGATTGAATCAGGGTCCTGGGACACCAGGGATATTAAATAAATTAATATATGTAAAGCATTCCTAATATACCATGAATTCAATAAGAATTAGCAGTCCCAGTCTCCAGGATATGCAACCTGTCATTGAACAGGACCCTGAACTTAGCCGGGACTTGTGCCTGTCTTGATGCTCTGCTATTGCTGTCTTTAAATTTTTAAAAAGGTTTTTAACAAAGGATCCTACATTGTCATTTTTTACTGTCACGTAGCCAGTTCTGAGTTTTAGTTATAATGACATAACATTTTTCAACTTTATTACAATTATCTGTTTACAGTCATCCCCACTATACTGTTAATGCATAAAGGTAGAAAATAAGTTTCTGGGACACTTGGGTGGCTCAGTTGGTTAAGCATCTGCATTTGGCTCAGGTCATGATCCCAGGGTCCTGGGATCACATCCCACATTGGCCTCCTTGCTTAGTGGGGACCCTGCTTCTCCCCATGTTTGTGCTCTCTCTCTTTCCCTCTCCTCTTTCTGACAAATAAAAAAATAAAATCTTTAGGGGGAAAAAGAGGGAACAAAATAAGTTTTGTTCGTTTTATACTATCACAAAACAAATCCTCCTTAAAGAGTGAACAGAGTATAACACATATTTTCTAAGTTCCAAGAACTTATATAGCAAAACCCCAGGGTAACTTGAACTGAGAAATGGCTCAGTTGTGATTGGACCCCATCTTTCACCTAAGCCCCATTCTCAAAATGAGAGCAGATACAAGTTCCAATCTTCTGTGTGCAGAGGGGAATAAACCAGGAAAATGACAGAGGACCTATCTCGGGATATGAGAAGGGATGCAGAGAGGCAGAAGGGAGTTTCTCTTTCCCACTCTTTTCCTGCACCAAGAAACTGGAAGATTCTGTCATTGCCACAGCTGCACTGGAAGTCCCAGTCAATGAGACTCAATCCTTCCCACTGGTATTTCAGCTGAGTCACATAACTGCCACCAGATGGTGCCAAAATACAGGAAAGGTTGGACCTATTTGTCTCACTTTCAACCCAGTACTGAGGTCTTCCAGAATTCAAGGTCACCCATCAATACATCTTGCCATTCAATTCACATATCTATTTTTGGACCCAGTTTGTTGTGATTGTGGGGATTTTGTAGTTGGGGAAAAAAAAACAAAAACGTAAAACCAATACATATGAATTGATTAAAAATAATTACAATTGAATGGCTTCTTCAAGTGTGTACCATGAATCCTAGGAGATAAACACATTTTTTAATTTTAAAGAGTACAAGTTCCCTTGCTTGAAGATTCATGTTGCCAAATAATATAATAAAGGCCTGGAGAATTCTTACAGGAAAAGGAGCTATTTAATTGTGTTTAATCCATACATTTTCAAGTTGCACTTACTAACAATTTCATACTGGTTTCTGCAGAAAATATATGAGAATGTTAAAATAGCTATCAAAAGATACCAAGGCTCGGAAATGGGAAAAATCTATGCGGCCTTGGAAAGTAGGAAAAATATTCAAGGTCTTACACCTCATATCTCTGATATCACTTCAAATTCTCTGTGGAACAAGAGGTATTTTATCATATTCATTGAAATATCCAATTCAACAACACATTCAAAAGACAGTGATTTTACTGACTATTTCGTAGAGAGATAGGAAAACATTCTTGTCACATACTGCACAGCAAAAACATAATAAAATTCCCCATTAAATATTTCTATTTTTTATTCTCTCCCAATTTGGCAATTCAATCTCTTCTCTTCCTCCCTCCTACACGCAGCTCCTGAGAAACACCCAAAATGGTGTGGAGCAGTTCAGCTTTTCCCACAGCTTGTTTACCCCATTCTACAAAATAATAGTTGACTAGTTACCAAGACAATGGACAGAGACCATATTTTCTCTCAAGGAAGTCCCTTCAAGCTTTCACTCCCTCTGCAAGTGGCTTATTGAAGCATCTGCTTAAAAAGTTTCTTAACTGGGGCACCTGGCTGGCTCAGTCAGTATAGCATGTGACTCTTGATCTCTGGGTTGTGAGTTCAAGTGCTACATTGGGCATAGAGATTACTTAAAAAAAAAAAAAAAGTCTTAACTGCAAAAATCTTTTACTAATGAATCAAGATTTCCTCCATATTAAATTAAAGAACATTTCTTGGATATTTTTACCTGACGATAAAAGTCTGATACCAAGCCATTTTTTTTGTGGAGATGTTGGCAAGAGGATTGAAGGGTCAGGGAGACTGATGACTATTTAGTAAATGTATCTATTCAACAAACACTACTATTACATGATATATCAGGCACTGTTTCTAAATGCTTTCCAAACATTAATTCATTTAAATTTAGGCTTAGAATTCTCAACTGCAATCCTAAAAGGCAATAACTCGGCCTTCTCATGCCTGCCTTTTCTCATCATGCAAAGTCTAAATTAGGAAGATTTCCAGGGTTCTGCTGCAAAGTCAACCACAACTCCCTTCACTCATGGTCCAGGCTATAACTTCCTAACTTCTATTTCATTGTTGATACTCCTCCCTGGGTTGTTAATCAGCCAAAAGTCTCTCATAGCTTAGCATTGGAATGCTTGGACAGTGCATCTTCTCCATTTATACTCACTCCCTTGTTAATCTCATTCACTAACTTTGCTTTAAGTATTTATATACAGATGATTTCCAATTAGATCTCAAAATTAACCTCTCCTCTGAAGCTCCTCCTCTTTCGACTTCCTCCTCAACATCAATTAGATGAGTAATAGAAGTTTGTAATTTAATGGATCCAAAGCTGAACCCATGATCTTGTCTTAGACCTGTGCCTCCCACAGCCTTCTCCATCTGAGGACTAGCAATTCCATCCCACCAGTTTCTCAGGCCAAAACTCTTGGAATCATCCTTGACTCCCTTCTCTCACTCCTCTCATTTGATCCATAAGGAAGTCCTCTAGCTCTGCCTTCAAAATGTCATACTTCAATTGCTTCATCCAAACTCTAACCAATGATCTCGGTGCATACCACCACCCTCTCTCACCCGGATTATTGCCATAACATCTAACTGCTTTTCATCAGCCTTGTCCCCTTCAGTCTATTCTGAAGACACCATCCAAAGAGGTCTTTTACAAAGGTAAGTCACATGTTATTCTTTACTCAAAGCAAAAACCAAAGCCGTTATCTCTCTGACCTTATCTTCTATGTCTCTTGTTCATATCACACTGGCCTCCTTCTAGTGCCTCAAATGCATGGAGCAATTTTCTGCCTCAGAACCTTGGCACTGAATTTCTTTCTGCCCAAAATACTCTTCCTTCAGATACCTGCCTGCCCACTCTCTGTCCTTCTTCAGGTCTTTTCTCAAATGTCAGCTTCTCCTTGAGATTTAGCCACTCCAACACTCCCATGTTCCCACAGCAGTTAACCTTGTAACCCAAGATTTAGTTTACTAATTCATTATGCTTATTGTCTATCACTCTCTACCAGAACACCAACTCTTTAAGATCAATAATTTTTGTTCGCTGGGAGGCTTTTGAATTTGTATCAGCAAATCTAGGAATGGTGGTTTTCCTTTCTCTGTTGTTTTGTTCCCATCTTCATGGCCTCTTAAAAGAGATGGACACTTGAGCCAAACATTTTAAACCTGTCACAAGATAGTCCTTTACATAGTCATTTGCTTTTAATTAGAGAAACACAAATTCTCAAAGAAACTGCCTTTCAAAAATCAAGTTTACAAACTGTCTTTCTTCTCCATCTTCCTCTTTTCTAAACAACTCAGTCAATCAGCCACAGGGAAGGAAACATCACCCAAGTCTTCTACATAATCCAGAGCTGCAATTTCAGTTGTTTTCATCAACTGCTTCAAGTGTTTAATTTAGTAACATCAAATGTGTGATGATATACTACATTTACAGTATTATGACAGTGTAAGTAATGTGAGATTTCAGTCTTTACTTTAAATTCCTTATGTTGAAGAAGACTAGGGCTTATTTCTGAAATTTTCAAGGACAAGAAAGTTGACATCTGAATCAATACGCTACAGTCATTTAGCAACACTATCCTTGTTGGAATCTGAAATGCAAGTCAACCAATAGTAATGAGAATAAATGATAAAACACACAATTTGCTCTCTAGTAGATCCACACTGAGTGTGCGTGTGCAGTTAAGCCCAATCATGCAAGCATTCAATCAACTGCAGACAACAAAGTGCCCAAATTAAAACTATTTCAATCAAAATGATAAAATAGTTTTGTATATTCAAAAGTCAATTTCTCTGAAGGACCATTAAGCTTACTGGTAACAGTAATTTGACATTAAAGAACAGTATGTGTGAGCTTTTTGGAACATGCCTTTCAACTAAGCTCTGCCCCTAAAGCCTTATGAAATAAAATGAGAAAAATAATTAAATAACGTAATGGATAATCATGTAAATTATGTGAAGTAGTACAATGCCATTACACAATGAATACATTTAAGTCATTCATTCGCCAAACCAATTATGAGAGAAAACAATTAAGGGACTAGAATGGAGGAAAGCATATTTTCAGATTAGATTTGGAAAGCAAAATAACAAATTGACAAAATGTGCTTGGAGCCTTCCCAGTGTCAGGGAAATCCTGCATCTGCAGATGGACATAAGAATGACAGAGTTCTTCTGTGATCAGAAGATAAATGTAGGAATACTTAGATCTCTGTACAGTAAAGGCAGCATTTGCCAGAATATCTAAAGTTAAGGGTTTAGTAAACCTCGACTTTATTTCAAACTCCTTCTTTTTCTTCCTTTTTCTCAACAGTTTTTCCTCATAGATTTTTCTCTCCATGTCCCTATTGTGAATCTCTTATTGCTTTCTAAGATCCTCTCCTTTTGTCTCTTTTCCTCTGTTGTTTTACTTTCCCGTTTTAAATCCTTTCTTCCTATCAATGATAGGATCAACTGAAAATTTCTAAAAGTCCTTCTACATTGTAATGCTGGTTTTTAAAAATTTATTTCTTAAAATTATATCAAATGATATCTAGTTTTCTAACAACTTATTTATTTTTAATTGGGTCTTTGTGAAGATCACCTTAACAGATGAAATAACTCTCCCCATCATGGATTTCCTTTGCACCTCCAGTCTGGCGATCAATGGTCAGTAGCCAGAAAAACAGGATACCCTAAGGATTATATTGTTTAAAATCTCAAGGTTTCAGACAGCTAATGCTATTGGTAAACAACTCACACAAAATTTCAGCTGATATGCCTTTTTCTGATTCCATTTTGGAGAGCGATTAATTCTTCAAAGAGAGAACCTTAATAAGACGTGTATATAACAGAAATAAAGTTTAGGCTTAACATAAATCAATAACAGTAATAGAAAATCAACATTCAATGTTTCTAAATCCATGGTTAAAAACATCTATGTTGCTTCTAAAAGGTTTCTATATGCTTTAAAAAAAAAAAAAAGTCCTTAAATCTTAGAAAATTTAACCAGATAAATTTGTACATTACAAGTCTTAAAACTAGAAACCACATTATTAACTGTGAAACTATGTAATTAGTTCCTTTATGGGGCTTCAATTTTTTGCTAGATAAAATTAAAACTGCCACCAAAAATTGAGGCCATTATGAACATGACAGGTCATTTGTTGAGAAAAAGGTTATGTAGAAATAGCATCTAATAATTTGTTGGAAATATTAGCATATAGATGGCTATGGAATGTGTGAAGTATTATCAGAAGAATTCTAATCGAAAAATTTTGCAGTATAAGTCAAATATGGTTCTATTCCAAGTATAGTAAGGTTGGCAAATAAGTATGGCAAGTATGCCAAGTAAGTATGGCAAGCATAAGCTACACTAAATATATTTAACCTGAAGACAAGTTAATGAGAAGTTCACAATTCTGTTATTATTTTTTAAAATCACAAAAATGAAAGGTACATAGCCATAACATCTACAGCAACAAAGAATGAAAAAATATTATCTTTCCACAGAGAAAGAGTTAAATAAACATATTTTCAAGAACACTCGCAAGCTTCTTAAACATCCCTGAATAATCTAGTGCTTTCTATCACCAGAAGAGCTGTGAATTGTCAGTCTGGCCTACTGTGTCTGTATCTATTTTGATAAACCAAATCCCAAGCACCCTTTAGCCTTTCAAGTTAACACAGTACATGGCAGAACACACAAAAAATATATATATACAAATCTGAGTCCATATTCAAAACACTGAACAACTCTGAAATTTATATATCCTGCCATTTTTCTTTAAAATGTCCAGCTTCATGTATCTCTACTGGTACTTCCGGCAATAACTTGCAATGTGGTTACAGTAATTACTGCACCCTGTTCAGATGCACATCAGCTGATTCATTTGAGCCAAAGTTTTAGAGGTCTGTGTTGGTTCACAAACGGGCCCTTAGAGGGAGGGTACGAAGAGACAGATGAAAGAGGTAGGAATGTTCCAGATTGGTAGGCAGCAGGATTAATAAAGCAGGCATACTTGCATATGAGGCTTGTCCAGGGCAGCCACAAGACCAGCAAATCTCTGCACCTGCCTGCCAGAATCTTAGAAGTTTATGTAGAGACCTTTCCTGGGTTCAGCCACATATATCATCCAGATAGCCTGAACAGCACATCACTGTCTGCAGGCTGTATCCTTGTGGCATCTTCCAGTCAGAAGAAGGCAAGCTGAGCAGGTATCTTAAGGACTGGAGAGAGTGAGGAACCTCCCACCGCCCAGGTCAGCAGGAGAATCAACTAGTGGTCACATGCTATTGACAACCAACAGTCCATGTTAGATCTAACTCCAAGGATATAGACACAATGTTAATAATGAAATAATAACATTTCCAGAAGTATGGGAAAAATTAAATCTATTTAGAGATTTTTTTAAGATGCTATTTATTTATCTGACAGAGAGAGAGGGAGCACAAGCAGGGGGAGGGGCAGAGAGAAAAGCAGGTTCCCCACTGAGCAGGGAGCCCAACACAGGGCTCGATCCCAGGACCCTGACATCATGACCTGAGCCAAAGGCAGATGCTTAACCAAGTGAGCCACCCAGACACCCCTATTTAGAGATTCTTAAATGACTAAATGAAGAAACTTCCTCAGAGGTCATGGAATTTTTAAAGCTTAAGAACATGGAATGAATTTTCAGTTGTAGAATTCTTAAACGAAGAGGGGGTAATGTAGCTTGTCTTATAGGGCCTCCTACAAATGATTTGGATTAAACTATTAACTCCTGACATTTTAGTTTTAATTACTCAACACCCTAAGTAAAAGCACATTTAAACTAAATGCTTAGAGCTAAAATGCATCTTAATTTGTGTTGTAGCAGTTTTAAGTAATGTTTTATTGATCTCCACCTCTTTAGAATTTACATGCAATTGTAAATGAATTTTAAAGTTATAAAATAATTAAAGGTACATGTGATAGACTGACTGTTGCTCCTTGACCCCATCTGTTCTCCTCTTTTGTGTGTGTGTGGTATTAACATTTCAGTGAAACACATAGCCACCCAGATGGAAACCACATTTCCCAGCCTCCCTCAGAGGTATGATTGGCCATGTGTCTAAGTTCCTACCAATGGACTCTGCAAGGAAGAGAAATGTGCAATTCCTGCATCATTTGCCTTTCAAGATTGTTTCCCTTTCCCTTCCTTTCTTTTCTTCTCTTTAGAGCTAGAAAGGGCTACAATAGTTTTGAAGCCAGCATTTTTGGGGATAGAAAAGTGACCACCCATCAGCCTGTGGCCACCTACCTACCCTGGACCACATACTGAAAGAGGGCCATAGTGTTGGCTGGCTGGAGTCCCTCCAACCTAGGGCGTCTTTGTTCTCACAGCTCCGCCCATACGCTAACTAATCTAGGTCATCTGTTTTCATGACTCATTCTATAACTTATTGTAAAAGTTTAATTTAGGAGTGTTAGAAAAATATTTTGCTCTCTTCTCCTAGTTGCGAATCTTTTTGTAAGGCTACAATTTTATACACCATTGTTATTCACCATGTTTGTACTGCTTTCTTAACAAGGATATTTCAGATTTCAAAATTATGAGACTTTCAATTCAGGGAGCAAAATAAACTGATTATGTTTGAAAGCAAAAGATTATTTCTGAATCTATGACTGACAGAGTTTTATTTTCTCGTTTCTAATCTTCAGTAAGATCATAGAGTAGCATAATAGACATAGATGAACAATCTTGCATGAATTATGCATAAGGGAAAAAAAGAAGAAAGAAAAGGCAAGAAACAATTGCCCTTTTGGTTTAAGAAGTGTTAGTGAGCGTTACTGAGCTGATGAAGCACTTTGGTGTAAAGCCCCTAGGCCTTACTTGATGCCCTACATCAAATGTATCATCTCAAGATGAGAAAAACAAGATATCTGGTGTCAAAGGTAAGGATCCCATGTAGCTCCACAAGAGACAACTGCTCTGCTGAGTGACAACCCAGTCTCCCCTACCCCAAAGCACTTCACTCTAACACCTGACTGTTAGGATACCGTAAACTAATTCTAAAAAACTACATTCCGAAAACAGACTATTATGTTTTTAAAGGAAAGGGGTACAAATGTGCATGCTTTTCTCAAGAAAAGAAGAAACTACCAGAGATTTGCAAATCAGATACAGTAAGAAATATGGAATGAACTGTCCTCTTTACATGAAATTCTCTGTTAGGTTGTGCCCATGTTCGTTCTGTAACTGCAATGTATTAAATTTCAGGAACATTCCTAAACCGTTGACCCCAACAACCTTAGCAATTACATACTGAAACTGGAACTTAATTCAAGTAAATGGCTTTGGCCACTTGCATAACTTTGGGAAAATTACTAATCCTTTCTAATCCTCAGTATGGGGAGATAAGGGTTGTTTTGATGTTGAAATTTGTAAAGCGATTAGTATAAATCTTGGCATATAACCTACACTCGGGACATCTTGGTTAGTATTTTGTTTACACAAATGGGAGCATAATACATACATTGTGTTATGTACTGTCTCCTGAAACTTGTTCTTTTTCCTCCCAAAAATATATCATGAGGACATTTCCAAATCAGCATGTACAGATTTGCTTCATCCTTTTGTATGGAATCCATGGAATTCCACTCATGTAGATTACTAATATTCATGTAATCAGCATTAATATCCAGTAGATTCCAATATTTTGATACTATAATTGATATGTGTATCGTGTGTTTGCATGTGTGTTGTTTTGACATGATTGCAAATGCATCAGTGGGGTAAATTCTTAACAGTACAGTTGCTGGGTCAGAACTCTGTGCCTTTACCTATTGCACAGATATTGCAAAATTGTACTTCAAAGACTTAACAGAAATATATAGCTAACAGAAATATATGTCTCACTTATTTCCTCATACCCTTATCAAATTTGAGTATGATCAAGCTCATTTTTCCCAAAGGACATGATAAATGAGTTTTGTTGCTTTAATTTGCATAGGTTTAATTATGAGTGAGCCTTACTTAGCTTCTTTTTCTATGAATTGACTATGCGAATCTCCTGCCTTTTTTATTTAAAGATAAGAGCTTCTTACGTACTAAAGATAATGAGCCTTTCTGATTTGTCTTTAGCTTTTGTTTTTATTTTTATTTATAACTTTTTAAAACTTTATACACTTACCAGTCTTTTTCTAATGTAGGTGAGCTTTGTGTCTTGCTCCATTTTTGTGCTTTTTTCCATACCAAGATCACTTTATAAAATTGTTCCTACTACTTTCTTTTTTTTCATGTTTTTTAAAGATTTTTATTTAAATTCCAGTTAACATACAGTGTTATGTTCATTTCAGGTGTACATTATAGTGATTCAGCGCTTCCATACTACACCCCATGCTCATCACCAGTGCATACCTTAATCTCCATCACCTGTTTAACCCCTCTGGTAACCATCAGCTCATTCTCTAGAGTTAAGAGTCTGTTGCTTGATTTCCCTCTCTCTGTTTTTTCCTATGATCATTTGTTTTGTTTCTTAAATTCTGCATATGAGCAAAATCACATAGAATTTGTCTTTCTCTGACTGACTTATTTCGCTTAGCATAATATACTCACTCCATCCATCACAAATGGCAGGATTTCATTCTTTTTTATGGCTGAGTAATATTCCATTGTGTATATATACCACTTCTTTATCCATTCATCAGTTAATGGTCTGTTGGGCTGTTTCCATAAATTGGCTATTGTAGATAATGCTGCTATAAATATCAGGGTGTATGTATCCCTTTGAATTAGCATTTTTGTATTCTTTGGGTAAATACCTAGTAGCACAATTGCTTAGTCTTGTGTGGCTCTATTTTTAACTCTCTGAGGAATCTCCACACTGTTTTCCAGAGTAGCTGCCCTAGTTTGCATTCCCACCAACAGTGCAAGAGGGTTCCCCATTCTCTACATCCTCACCAATACCTGTTATTTCTGTTCCTACTGCTTTCTAATCTATAATCTTAATATTTACCATCTTGAAGGATGTCCATTGATTATGTAGATACCTGGGTTATACCTTCATATCTAGAAAATTTAAAAATATGATTCCCATGTTACATCATGGATACACATACCTAATGTGCAACTAGATACAGACAAATATACAGATCTGTGATTGCAGTCATAAGATAAGATTTTACTACTCAGCCAAATGTTATTAAGTTTATATTCTGAGCCTTGTTTGGATATCTTACATCTTTTAAAGCTACAACTTGCTACATATAAATAATTTGAGTTACAGATATTATTTAAACAAATAAAAATTTAGTGTTTTGTATTTTTCCCAAAAAAACTTCTGACCACTGGCCTTAATTATCCAAAATATCACATATAAAGTTGCCCAAATCAAATAGGAATAAGTGCTTAAGCTTTTCTACAAGCCTTTATTTTTCATTCTTAAGTAAATGATGATCAGTACAAACACAGGCACCATAACTTAGTTCATGACAGAAAACAGATGCTCAAGCCCACAGAAGTTAAAATCAAATGTTTCAAACAGCTAAAATTTTATGACCACTCTTATTATTTATATTTCTTCAAAGTAACAATAAAAGTGCTATGTTTCAGAAATCTGTGTAAAGATGTAAATAGTTTATTCATATAAATTATTGAAATATCCATTAATGCAGTACAAATGCAATATGAAATATCCATTAATTCATAGAAAAAAAACATAGAACAAGTTTTTATATCATTTGTACCAAATAATACTGGGATGTGTAAACAACATATTCATATATGCAGATTTATACATGAAAGTGAATTTATACGACTATGGTAGGGTGATTGGTTTTTAATCAATATGGGGGGGTTCCTTAGAGACCTATCGGTAATGACAGCTTTCAGCACACCCTGATATTGAATATGGTTGCTAAATATGTTCTCTACAGAATTTACCTAAACTTGAAAACTCTAAAAACAACCATAATCATGTCATTTTCATGCTGTTTCAAAAAGATTTTCTGTCCAGTAGCATGAAATGAACAGACTATTAAACTCTCATTTATTTCCCCTATTCTTTCCCTGTTTTCTCTCCTACTTTCCCTGGCAAACAGATACTCATTTTTTTTTCAGATGTACATAACAATCTGAGCCCAATTCTGTGTAAATTACAAAGAGCCAGAGGCTTAAAGTTGTGATTGTGAATTTCTCACTGTAGTTGTGTCTCAAGCAGATGCTGGCCTAGCAGCTATCTATAGCCATTAAGAACACAAAGAGAATCACACTGGCCAGTGGCTATGGGAAAAAAACCTCCTGATCGGCCAGCTGTTTTGCTTTGAATGCTGTTGAAATATGAAGACAAGGAAGGACAATATGAAAATCCGAAAGCATTCAACCGCAGATTCAATGTTTGTAATGCAAAGATTTTCTGTTCGAACCCATTGAGGGAAGGGCTCAACTACCCTGAAAATTACAAGAACTTATATTTCTAGGGCCTTATAGATTGATCAAGGTGTTCTAAATTGCTCAAATCTTCAAATTGTACTCTAAATTGCTACATTTGTGGGAAGCTAGCCAAAACATTAAATTAGAAAATGTTAATAATATTGTGCATTGTATGTGATTCATTTTACAAGCATTGTATTTCTTAGTGTTTTTGAGACAGCAAAACTTAAGGGACCTAATGAAAAAAAATTAAATTTTTTTCTCCTTTTCCTGTTTCTCTTCTTGCCAGGACTTGCACACCACCACCCCCTTTCACATGTCTTAATGAATGTCCTCCTTGTAAGGGTCAAGGAATTAGTGATTTCTTTGGCATCTTCCAGCCCAACAGATCACATCTATGGAGTGACCAGGTGAGGTCCGTCGTGAACAGACTCCAAGACCAATGATTCTAAAAACCTCGATGCCAACACCCCTGGGTCCTGGTCATAAGTGACTTGTAGAGGATACTTGAGCTCTCATCCTTGTTTGACCAGTTCCTGAGTTCCTGAGAGGACACATTCACCAGCCTACAGCCTCAATAAAAACTCCAGACCCCCAAATAAAGCTAAGACTCATGCTCCTTTTCCCTTTCGAGTCTCCTAGGCACTCTTGTCTGTATCTGCTTTCTCTATATCTTCAGTAAACTCTGCTCTTCCTTCCTCTCGCCTCATGTTTGATTTCCATCCTGCAAGAAGCCAAGGACATTTTTTGACTGGTTCTCCTCAGACCTGGCCAGCCCACTTCATTTTAACTAGTGTTTTTTAAATTATATCAACATTTCTTATTACTATTGATTAACATTTACTGATAATTGAATTGCTAATGAAGGGAACTATTTCTTCAAAATTTCTTTGTTCAGTTTTTTTTTTAAACTGTAAGAACTAATGTAATCGTGTCTAAATTTAAATAGTGTCTAAATTTAAAATATATCAGCCCTCCCAGACTGAAAGATCAGATTAAATAGATTAAATAGCTCAAAAAGCACAGATTGAGGAAAAGAAAAGATTAAAGAGAAGAAAGAACAGATTAAACAGTTGGCTGGTTTAGGCAATATCTACAATGGCATCAAATTTCAATTCAATTCAAAATGTAGCCAGCTATTTCATTGAATTTTCAGGATTGTTTTGTGAACTTCTACAAACTGATGTGTTGGTGGTGTTTTGTTTTTGGGGTTTTGGGGGGGTTGCTTTTTTTTTTTTTTTTGAGGACAGTTGACACACTGTTACATTGGTTTCAGGTGTACAACATAGAGATTTGACAAGTGTATACATTATCCTGTGTTCACAAGTGCAGCTACCATCTGTTACCATACAACACTATTACAATACCACTGACCATATTCCTTATGCTGTCTTTTATTCCCATGACTTATTCTTATACAAACTGCTTTGAGAAATATGACAGATACCAACTACTAATAACTTGCAAAATGTTATAAAATGTTGATATATCTTTTGTTTTTTAATCCATATAAATAAAGCATTTGTTTCATAATATCTTTTTTAAAAAATATATTAAAACTGCCCAAATAACCTGTCAGTTCAACCCTGATTACCAAAATAAGTATTAATTTGGTTAACTGGTCATTTAAAGAACACGTGGTTTAACTGAGAGACAAAAATGTGGTTACAGTAGCAGATCAAATTCATCAAAGTAGCAAAACTAGCTGAGAAGTCATGGACACTTTGCAATAACATAGTATAGCAATTCAGCCACGTTTTAGGAATCATTCATTTTCATAACGGGGTTTTGTTGCTGGGTTTTATTTTATTGGTATTGTGACAACATTATTTTTCTATGCAATTACTTTTCTTTTTCTTCTATTTTTAAAAAGATTTATTTATTTATTTGAGAGACAGATGGAGAAAGAGAGTGGGGGGAGGGCAGAGGAAGAGACTCTGAAACAAACTCCCCACTCAGTGTGGAGCCCAATGCAAGATGCAACCCCACAATCCATGACATCATGACCCAAGTAGAAACCAAAAGTTGGACCCCAACTGACTGAGCCACCCAGGCACCCTTGCGATTACTTTTCTATAATATTAGAGTGAATCTCTGAATTCCTTATCCTCGTGCTTCATATTGATCAACTGGCAGCATCATTTTTCATCAATCATTTAATCTTGATGAGCCGGCTTTTTCTCATTTACTCCTTGGAATTTAAGGAGGTTGAGCTTAATTATCTCTAAAATGACTTTTAGCCCTAAAATTATGGTGTTCTTTTCCTTTTTTTAGATCTATAAATTTTAGTCTATGATCTATACTTATGGAAATTTTGGTTTTGTTTTCCATTTATATCATGTCTGTTTTTTAAAATTATATAGTTTTAGGGGCGCCTGGGTGGCTCAGTGGGTTAAAGCCTCTGCCTTCGGCTCGGGTCGTGATCCCAGGGTCCTGGGATCGAGCCCCGCATCGGGCTCTCTGCTCCGCAGGGAGCCTGCTTTCTCCTCTCTCTCTGACTGCCTCTCTGCCTACTTGTGATCTGTCAAATAAATAAAATCTTTAAAAAAAAAGATTATATAGTTTTATAAAGAAAAATCAAGAAAATTTAATCTTTTTCTATGACCTATAATAATTTAAATACTGTACTGTTGTTTCTAGCAATATAGAATTATACTACCTGATTTTCATCAAAGCTTTACTTCTACTCTTTGGAACAACAAGTCAATCTACTATGAAAAAAACAGAAATAACAGCTTTAGCCCAGGACCATATACATGTCTAAAATAAGCAATAAATAAGTAATAAATTATTTTACTTATAAAATATCCCTTCAGAATACAATTCCACATATATTTATACTCCATTGGAAAGATTTGCCATCACTTTAAATGTACCCAGTGGGAACCAAATAAGAATGTAATTGTGCTTCAAAGAAAACTTCAACCCAAAACAGCAAGTACAGATAGAATCTTGAAAATAGATCGTAGGTTAAAACTATGTTCTCAAGATTTTAAAGATTCATATGAATCTCTAACTTACTAAAAAAATTAGCTTAATTATGTTGCAACCCCAGCTATTTCGTATGCCAACTACTGAGCTGAAAGTCAGCTTTTGAATCAATTTGGGCATTGAATTCATACTTTATCCCAAACACACAAATTACAATAAACCTAAAGATGATAGAAAACAAAAATTCTGCAGAATTTTCACAGAATTCATTTCTATGTAGTAATGGACAATATAAATTTACCAAATAAGAGAAGATGATTTCTTAATTATTTGAGAGAAAAAGTTGAGGGTCACCTGGGTGGCTCAGTCAGGGAAGTGTCTGCCTTCCACTCAGGTCATGGTCTCAGGGTCCTGGGAACAAGCCCCGCGCATCAGGCTCCTTGCTCAGCTGGGAGCCTGCTTCTCCCTCTGCCTGCTGCTTCTCCTGCTTGCACTCTCTCTCTCTCTCTCTCTGACAAATAAATAAATAATATCTTTAAAAAAAAAAGTTGAAGCAAATTTACTGGAGGGAAATTTTAAGAGATATGAAAAAATTTCTAAATATAAATGTTTTATGTTCTTGTCACTGTCTGCACTGTGTCCTATCGGGTGATGGGTAACAGGTGACTAGACTCTGTATGACGATAGATCACAGCTTGTTCCAGCTCTTTTGAAGTCCTTCCCCTTGTCCCATTTCAAGAGTTGCTGTGATTTCAGATTTCTGCATCCAGAGTATCACATATTTGTACATGACTGTGAAGTTAAAATTTCCACTGTTATCTACCCTCTGTACCCTCAAAGATATTTTTAACAGCTATAGAAGACCATTTTCTAGCATGAATTGAACATTTATCATTTGTCAGGCCTATACTAAGCATTTTAACATACATCTCAATTAGTTCTCTCACTGTCCTTTTCAGGTAGGTACTCGGTATTTATTTTAGAGAAAGAGAGAACATTAGCAGGAGGGGAACAGGGAGGAGGAGAGAGAATCTCAAGCAAACTCCATGCTGAGTACAGAGCCTGAGGCTGGGCTGGATCTCACAACCCTGAGATCACCACTGCAGTTGAAACCAAGAGCCCAACAACTGATGGACTGCGCCACCCAGGCATCCCACTCAGTATTTCATTTTACAAATGAGAAAGCTAAGGCTCAAGGTGGTTAGTTTGCTCAAGGTCACACAACCAATAAGAGTCAGAACCCGGATTCAATGCTGCAGTGAATTTTATTAAATTCCTAGAGGTCACTTCTTATTTCTATTATTTATTATTTGTAGCTGGTCTGTAAAATCACCCAAGTTCATTTCTGCAGTATGCTATCCTATTAACTATACTTTTCTTTATATTTGCTTCTGGTTAATTAGGTCGACACTTAATAAAGAAAGTAAGCTGCTCTTACTATTTATAATTCAAGTTCTGTTCACTGTCATTTCCTTGACATCTCAACTCTTATTTACTTTGTAAAAAGTTTTCTAAAATCCAATCTTCTTATTTATCCAAGAACAAAACCTACATAACCTATAGACAATCTATTCCAGGTTAAGTGACAAGGTGAGAATAGAAGTAGAATTTCATGGAGAAAACAAGGTGTTCTCCTCACCTGGAAAAGGGCGATCCTGAGGCAGCTCTCAGTGACAACCATGTGCTGTTGGAGCCAGACTGAATGTGTTTGAATCCCAGCTCCAACGCTTCGTGCCTCCATCTGCTTAGCCATAAAGTGATGTAAGTACCAACTCCAAGGGACTGTCTTCAAGATTAAGTGAATTAATATATAAATACCTAGAAGAGTACGCAGAACCAAGTAAGCAGTATACATGACTAGTAGAAGAGGATTTCAAATAATCCAACTGGGTGGTTCAGTTGGTTAAACATCTGCCTTTGGCTCAGGTCATGATCTCAAGGTCCTGAGATCATGTCCCATGACCATGACAGGGAGCCTGCTTCTCCCTCTCCTTTTGCTACTCTCCCTGCTCATGCTCTCTCTCTCTTTCATAAATAAAATCTCTTTAAAAAAGATAAAGAGGATTTCTAAAGTAACTGACACAGATATATTCAACTAATTTCAAAAGTGTATTTATTTTTTTTTATTTTTCTGGGTTTTTTTTATTAACATATAATGTATTATTTGCTTCAGGGGTACAGGTCTGTGAATCATCAGTCTTACACATTTCACAGCACTCACCATAGCACATACCCTCCCCAACATCCAACATCCAACCACCTTATCCCTCCCCCCCACCTCACCCTCCCCAGCAACCCTCAGTTTATTTCCTGAGACCAGGAGTGTCTTATGGTTTGTTTCCCTCCCAAGTCTCATCTTGTTTCATTTTCTTCCCTCCCTTCCCCCAACAACGTCCCACCCTGCCTCTTTCCAAAGTGTATTTAAAAATAAACATTAGAGGGGCGCCTGGGTGGCTCAGTGGGTTAAAGCCTCTGCCTTTGGCTCAGGTCATGATCCCAGGGTCCTGGGATTGAGCTCCACACCCGGTTCTCTGCTTAGCAGGGAGCCTGCTTCCTCCTCTTTCTCTGCCTGCCTCTCTGCCTGCTTGTGATCTCTGTCTGTCAAATAAATAAAATCTTTTTAAAAAAAAAAAGCTTAAAAAAATAAATAAATAATAAAAATAAAAATAAACATTAGGATGTGCAAAGTATCTAGTATTGTTAATTGTGAGTGTTTCTGCCCATCCCCTTCTCCATCCCCATTGGTACAGATGATAAAGAGCTCACCAAATATGAGGACAGTAGTTCATAAGTCAACGTCTACCACATGGGTTAGTTTGGGGGAAGTTGCTTAGTTTTACTGAGTGGACTATTAAAACAGTTCACAAAGGTAACCTCTACTAAAAACACCCTGGTGATCTCAGCTTCAAAGAGCACCATGTCACAGCATGCCTTGCAGTGAACTTTCCTGTGCTCATGCTGCTCCCAGGCTGAATGCTTAATGCTTAAGAGCTCAGTACCTGGATTTCAGGTTGCTGGATCAGAATGCAGATCTAAACACAGTCTGCCATTCATTCCTGTGTGGTCTTCCACGTGTTACTTAACCTCTCTTCTGTAGGATGCAAGTAATGGTGCAATCTCCAACCAAGGAAAACAAAACAACATTGTGAAGGGCGTGGTCAGTGGTGGAGTCTCTAAAAGTTATAATTATTGTTCTGATTAATGTTACCTTTGTCACAGTCATTTCTATTAGTTTTCCTCATGCTTCCACCTCCTTGCAGACTCCCCCATTTTCTATCAGTCTAAGAGAAATGAATTTAAACTGGAGGTAGGCATCAGGAGATTAAATAAAAGTGCTGGAAAGATGACATGCAAGAATTATCTACTAATCTTCCCAATTCTCCAATGCTTTCTCACACTTAGGTTTTAAGAGTTACTCACATTAGAGATGCCTGAGTGGTTCGGTAAGTTAAGCATCTCACTCTTGATTTTGGCTCAGGGCATGATCTCAAGGTGATGGGATCAAGCCCCACATCAGGCTTCATGCTCCACACGGAGTCTTCTGGGGATTCTCTCTCCCTCTCCCTCTGCCCCTCCACCCCACTCTCTCTCTAAATAAATAAATAAATAAAATCTTTAAAAAAATAAAAATAATAAAAGTTACTCATTTTGGGGGTACGTGGGTGGCACAGTTAAAGCTTCTGACTCTTGATTTCTGCTCAGGTTGTGATCTCGGGGTTGTGATATTGAGCACCATGTAGGACTCTGCAGGGAGCGTGGAGGCTCCTTAAGACTCTTTCCCTTTCCCTCTGCTTCTCCCCCCATGCTCACTCTCTCTCAAAATAAATAAATCTTTTTTTTTAATTTTACTCACATTTTTACTTTTAAGTTGCTAATTAACTGATCTTCCTTGTTGTGGCTGGAACAGAAGAGGAAAATGGGTGATTATTTACTCAGCCCAGAAGAGTTTAGGGTCAAGTCCCTTTCCTAGGGCTTCCTAGGGAGGTAGGGGGCATATGAAAATAATTTCAAAAAAATGAAAATTTCATCATAGATTACTATGATTACATCATAGATTACTATGTAATCTATGATGTAATCTATTTCAAAAAAATCTAGTAATAGTAATCTATGATGAAATTTTCATTTTTTTGAAATTATTTTCATATGCCCCCTACCTCCCTAGGAAGCCCTAGGAAAGGGACTTGACCCTAAACTCTTCTGGGCTGAGTAAACGGTTGGAAAAAAGGTAAATGATTTTCATATGAGCAAGAGGATTATTAAGTGTCCATTCGGTGGAATTTTGGGGGTTATCTGATTCTGTAAGAATTTGTCTTTCACTAGAATATTCTACAGCTCTGTCAAGATGGAAGTTAACCTGTAGAAAAGTAATAGTGATGCAGGTCTTCCTTGTGCACACTAATGTAAAAGGTTCCTGTTTGGGGCAATGTAAATGGATTTGTAAAATAAATATACAAATCTCCATAAATCCAATTCTCATTAGAAGTACTTATAACATCTTACTCATCTGCTTGTTATTTGATGAGTTAAATGAAATAGTTCACATGTGTTTCATTTTATATTTGTGAAGAGATGTATTTTAACATTTTCCAAATGACACTTTAATGAAAAGTACAAACTTAAGACACAGAATCAAATTATTAAAACTGCTACAATGAAAGAAAAGGTCAAAAAAGATTTGGAACAGCAACTTAACATGAAGAATGTTAAAGAAGTGTTCCAAGAAGACAAGAAGAAAGGAACCCTAGGCAGGGGAAATAGTAGGCATTAAGACTCACGAACATGAAAGAGCATTTATTTATTCACCATGAAGTGAGGTGCAAAAAAACAAGATACAGTTATTACAGTAAGAAAATTTATAGATAAGTAGAAGACAATTAAAACAAGACAAGTATGATTTACTGTAATAAAAAGTTGCTGAAAGTAATAAAGTTACTGTGAGACACGGAGGAAAGGCATCCCACCATCCAAAAAGGAAGGTAGGAGTTACTGTTTGCAGTGAATCATGAAAAATAAATAGGAATTACGTAGATGGAGAAGGAACAATGGACATCTGAAGCCGAGGAAAAAACATGTGGAAGCATGAAATTCTGAGTTTCTGGCAGACTAGAAATCTTTTAAATCAGTGAATCTCAAATGCTGGTCCTTGACAAAGTTTTCAACAACTAAGAGAAAAGTGTTAAAAAATAAGTACTGTGGATCTTAATCTATGACCATAACACCCAAGAAATGGGTCATGAGCCATCAATCCATTGCCAGATGTATACCTTCCTATGAAACAAATGCCATACGCATAATCCAAATGATTTCTCTATTTACTCTCATAAGTTAATATTCAGTCAATCTGGTGCCTGCCTTAGCATCCACAAATTCCCCCCTCCCTCTATTAACTTCCCTTTGCCTTCTTCTCCCTTCCTTCATCTCCTGCCCCTCGTGATCTCCTTGATCTTTTCTTCTCTTCTGCATTTCTCTTAATATTCCAGGTCCTTGATGAATGCTTTATGTTAGGTCTGTAGTGTATGTCTTTGGACAGAAGTTAGGAATTTCAAACTGAAGTATCTACAAGACAAACAAATCTTTTTCCTGCTAATATTGATCACTTCTCCTAGATTAAGTCAATGTGCTTTTATATTAATAAAGTCTCTATCTTTAAAAAAAAAAAAATTCCCTTCTTTGTTGTCAAGGATGAGATGAAAAAGGGAAAAAAGATGGGATACAAAGAAATTTCTTGTCTTCCATTGCACTCTCTAGAGTGTTTTTTTCCCCCATAGAGCTATATTTATTCAGTCTAAAGTATCATGGTTAATTCTGTGCTAGTGAATTTATTCTTTGGAGTATGTGTTTGTATATGTATGTGTATCTAAATGCTCCTTATTTTATTTATTTTATACTTGTTAGTTACAGTTACTAGTAACGTATTAAAAGTTGCGAAAATTAAAAGTTGCCAACCCCGAGTCAGTATCCCTAATTTTTTTATTGTCCTAGTAAAATCCATAATCAGAGAATTGCACTAGATAATGTTCAAGAGATCTTCTGACAAGATCAGATAATCAAGTCCTTCTGAGCCAGGACTGTGATCTAAACTATTAGGGCTCTGGTCCAGTGTTCTTTCTACTATTCCATGCTAGAAGATCTCAGAATCTGCAACACATCACCTACAAGTTGGAAAGTGTTAGTAATACGAGCAATGTCAGTCAGTGGTTGCTCTGAGAAATAATAGTTTAGACACATTTTGGTATTGTACTAAATTAGTGTTCAAATTTTTAATCACAACTTTTCTATTAAACCTATACAACATTATATTCTGTGGACTTAAGGAAGATAACTTAGGTGGTTATGCAATCTCATTTCAAGAACTCAGAGAGAACATGTCTAAATTATTCCTCTGCACTGAATCTTAATAAAAGAAGCAAAGCAGGTTATCTGTAAAGGAGAGTTTCTTATTCCTTTTTAATAAAAAACCTTTCAAAACCTGAGCAACACGTTTCATGAGAGCAAAAACATACTCTCTTCACAAGAGAAATACCATGTGTTTATAATGACTCACAGAACTATAGTCAAGCAATCTGAAACCACAAAAGTAGAAAGAATATTTTACCCAGTGAATTTAAATGAAAAACAGATATGAACCCGGAAACATGAACTCTATGATGATTTTAATGAGAATTCACCAATATACATATGCTGACACATTAAAATTGTAGATTTTATTTGAACAGTTGAAACATCAGCTGACAAAGAAAGAAGTGGGTATTTTTTCACTTTAAAAATCTTCAACTCCCAATAGAAGTTGGTTCAGAAAAAGGGAGCTAATACTATACCACTTTCTAGCAGACCAGACATCTAAGAGTCCATCTCAAGCACTATTAATTCAATTAATTAATTAAATGATGCTTCTGTTTCATTTGGAATGGAGGGTATTTCATACTGTTCCACAACAATATTTTTAAAAATTCGATCAGCATTTAAATTTCATTAGCAAAAAGTAACCTATTATATGAAGTGTATTCCAGAAGATACTGTTGAGTGGGAAAAGCCAACTACAAAACAGCATATGCTATCATTTGTGTAAGGAAGGAAAATATAAACAAACACATATATCTGCCTATCTTTACAAAAGGAAACACTGGAAAGATAAATCAGAAAGCTGTAACATTGGTTACCAAAAAAGTGTGGATTAGAAGGGAGCAGAAGGGTCACAGCTGTGAGCGACACTTCTTTGCAAATACTTTTTTACATAGTCCCAACTTTAAAAAACATGTTAATATTCTGTAAGTTTAAAAAGATCAAACCAGTATGGGTGAGAAATGGACGGGTAAGGGAGACTAAAACTGAGAGCAAAGAAATCTAAAGTAAAACTAAAGCTGAAATAAATGAACCCAACCGTATTTCAAATGAACAACAAAATCCCAGGGAAGAATGCGGGGAGGGGCTAACACAAGTGCCCTCAGTGAGACGGAGAGCAAGATATTTGTAGAATCTTAAAATGTCTTCCCACAGATGTCTTACCAGTTGTAAAGAAAAGAAAGAAAAAAAAAACTAGCAGTTGAGAAATTACACCTTGACCAACTGATCAGAATGAACATCACAAACAAGGAGTGGATGAAGGAACTCAGTGTACCTTCCAGTGTGATGTTCTGAGAAGGATACCACCTCACCTTTGTAACTATTTGACAGAGGATGTATAACCTGAGTCACTTACGAAGAAACATTAGTCAAATTCAAATTGTGAAATATTCTATTTTTAAAGGGGAGATGGGTAGGGAGAGCTATATAATTCAAAAATGTCAATGTCATAAATCAAAGAGAGGCTGAGAAAATATAGAGACTAAAGAGGCATGACAAGTAAATTCAGTCTTTAATATAAATCTAAATCCTGGGAGGAAAGTGTGATAAATGACATTACTGGGTCAATTGACAAAATTGAAATATGAATGATAGACTCAAGAAAATATTATATCAATGTTAAGTTTATTAAAGCTGATAACTGTAATTGGGTCATGGAAGGAAATATCCACATTCTTAGGAAATAAACTAAAGCATACAGAAGGAAAAGGCCCTGAGTCATGGAACTTATTCTCAAATGATCTACAAAAAAAATCAAATATATATATGTATACCTACTTAGCCATAAGAATGGAGGCTACACTTGGAGCCAACGGCACTACCCTGTCACCAAGGCCACTGAGGCTGTTGGAGTTACTGCCACTGCTGATTGCCCAACCTGCCAGCAAGAGAGTCCCTTGATTAGGTTCCACATGGCTCTGTCTTCAAGAAGGCCAGCCAGTTAGCTGATAGCAGGCTGACGTCAAAGCAAAAATAATACTGGACAAAGTTAAACAGATAAGAAAGACTTTATTTGAGACCATTTTAATGCAAATTCCATAAAGCAAAGGACAGGAATGTTTTTAAGCCGCAGGGTGAGCTACTGGAAAAGTACTAAAGGACATTAGGGAAGCAGCTGACCAATGAGCCATGTTATGATATTGAATCATTTCTGACTTTGCAAATGTTTTTCTCTGTGATTAGTCCCCTGTGTTTGTTAATTGGTGCTCATCGAAGTTAAGCTCCTGTCCTCCCATACAGACCAAGTGATAGGGGTGAGATCTTCCCGATGGATCTCAGGTCCTTGATGGAAACATTCCTGGATCATAAAACTGGCGGGAAGCTTTTTAAAAGATTTACATCTCAAAGGAGCACAGAAAGAGATTGCAATTATTATGCTTCCTGAAGTAAATGCTCTAAGAAAATGGAGGGCATGGTACCAGAGTCAGGAAGAATCCTATCTCAAGTTTATAGTCAGTCTGAAGGGGATGGTAAGGCTGGCTCTGTCACTGATTACATTAGACTCCTTCCTCCCTGGAGGAGGAGGTGTTTTGTTCTTGGTAGAATTGGTACCTATTACAGATGTCCTTTGTCCTCCCTGACCTCATTGTTTCCATCAACTCCTCTGATGGGAGAATTAGAGGATGCCTAATCTTTTGGCATATAAACTGCACAAAAGCCTCAGACCTAGGTAGCTATTTAGGGCAAAGAAGATGAGAGAAATGACATGAGATCCTAAGATCCGCTGTTCTTACTTTATACTCCATCACCCAGAAGCAGGCAGCAAAACAGAACAGTGGAAGCGCTTGTGAAAGACTCAGCTCCAGGAGCAGATTGAGGACAGCGTCCTGTCAGTTTGGACACTGTCCTCTGGGATGTGCTAAACCAACAGCTAATATATGATGAAATTTTCCCAAATGCGAAAATACATCCATCTATGAATCAAGAGGTGGAAGGATTGGCTCTACTCAGCATAATTCCTAACAATACATTCACAGATTCTGTGTTTGTCAATCCCCTGACCTTAGGCTCTGCCAGATTTGGGGGTGGAAGGTAAGGAGGTAGTCAGGGAGGCTGGAGGTGGGGCAGGAGGAAGATTGAAGATACGGGGGGAAATACTTCCACTAGGGTATCCAATATGATTTCCACTTGAAGCTACATGTCACTCTTTTTTGGTAACCTGAGGCTCTGCATGCCAGCAGGCCCATAGGCAAAGGAAGGAGTTGCTCTGTTGCAGAGATAATTAGCTCTGATTACTATGAGGAGCTGAGCTGACACTAAATAATGGGGGCAGAAAGGAGTATGTTTTGAACACAGTGAGTTCACTGGATCATGCCTTTGTATGTCTATTCAGAGCAATAATAATGAGCAAACAATTGCTGTAATCACTACCCAACAAGGCCAAGAGAATGGCTCAGAACTGTCAAGAATAAGAACCAGGTAACTCAAGCCAAGCTTTGGATGCCAGGATAGTTCCTGGCAGCTTAAGTCCTGGCCAGAAATGAGAAAAATCTAGCATGGGAGGCAGAGGACGGAGATGATAAATAACTGGTGAAAGCCTTGGGACCAGGGGCAGAAGGCTCTTGTAGAAAAGCACCTGTAGAGACTGCATCTGGTCACCACCTTGAGGGACCCCATAAGAATGGTCTTAAAAGAAGGCATAGCCGATTTGAATGAAATAAGAGTGGATTGTATCACACACCTCTTATAGTGTCTCTACTAAGCCTCTGGCTCCATTTTTCACCCTGGCTATGCATGTGGTTCCATGCAGGCTTCAAATGGCATCTTGCAGATGCAGCTTCTCTGACTCATGCAAACCCAGTGTACAAGAGAGTTTACACCTATGGGGCCACCATTGACCAAAAGAGGAAGGAAACTGATCATTAAATGCTCTTGTCTTTTGTCCCTGGAGGACAGTTCTGCAACATGTTTCATAAGGCTCCGGAGAAGGTGAGATGCAGCCCCAGCCTCTTGTAACAGAGGCCAACTCAATGGTGTATCCTTTGGGTCGCCGTTCTCCCTTTCCTCTCTTTCCTGCTTTACCTGTTCTTCACATTTTTCCGTATCACTTCCCAAATATACTCCTGGTCTGACTACACTTGTCTAAGACTCTTCTAAGTCCTCAGGAACCTAAATGAATGCCTAATTTCTACGAGCCTCCTTTTCATCACATTTACAGATGGGATGTTATTTATAAAGGGTACTTGAGGATTAACAGAGGGAATGTATATGAAGCATCTACAGCAGGATCTGGTCCAAGCAACCACTCAACAAATGGCAGCTATTATTATGTGTCTCATTTCAGTCACAGATCACTGTAAATTACCTTTCCTCTGAATCGTTTGGAGTGTATTTACATGGAAAAAAAGACAGAAAGCCAGAAACAAAAATGTCCATTTGATGAGGGTTGCTAATTTATTCTGCCCTGGATCATTTTGACATGATTCAAAATAGTACAAATAGTACAAACTTACATTCGTGACAACAGTCCTCTCAGCAGGTCGTATTTCATTCCAATAACAATTTGAAGAGAGATGTGAATCAGGAAGATTCTTTTTTTCTTTTTTTTTTTTTTATTTATTTGAGATAGAGAGATGACAAGTAGGCAGAGAGGCAGGCAGAGAGGGGGGGGGAAGCAGGCTCCCCGCTGAGCAGAGAGCCCAATGTGGGGCTCGATCCCAGGACCCTGAGATCATGACCTGAGCCGAAGGCAGAGGCTTAACCCACTGAGCCACCCAGGCGCCCCAATCAGGAAGGTTCTTAATAACTGACGGAGAAAATTCACGCAGAGGTGGAAGAAGGCAAGACCCATGCTCAGACAAAGGAATTCACCTTAGACCTAGGAGACATCTACTTCTCTTACACAAAAGACGAAGAAGGAAAGAAGGGTGAGATGGCGGCTCCTTTTGTAGGGGGTCCCTGGAAGTTGAGTGAATTTAGTTTCCGTTTAAGAAGGCAGGGTCATATGTTGGGACAGGAAACGAGAAATTGGCAAAGGAGTTTAGGATAGAAAGCTTTGGAACAACTAATATTAGATAGAAAAAAAGATGATCCTATGTAATTATTAGATTCAAAAAAGATTTGATCTGTGTGAATTGCAGAAAGGCTGAGAGCCAGCTGAGATGGGAGACTGTAAATGAACACCAGCGTCAACATGTGGGTGGGCTATGCAGATATCACATAACTTAGGAGAAAGAGAGGATTATGAGGTCCTAACAAGATGGATCTGAATGAAACTCTGGATCAGGGAATATTGAAAAACTTACTTAAAACTTGCAAATGGATTTATTCTCTGAGAAGCTGTGGTTTGAATTTATACTTTGATACAGACTTCTACTTGAAACGGGGAAAACAACATCCATGAGCTTCAAGGAACTGAAGTGCTCCACAAAACCATGTAAAATGTTGTGATTTGGAGAAGTTTCATCTTTCACATTAGGTTTCCTTCAGAAAAAGGTGTGTTTTTTAACCTGGATTTAGACCACCTTCTGCCTTAGCGTTACTCCATATTCTTGCAGGCAGCGTCGTTCGCGCAAGTTCTCACTTGAAATTAGGAATAGGGACCCTAGAAACTCCTGGAAATGCTTGCAGTCCTGAGCTTTACCAGGAATAAAACAGGAGTAGGGACGCCTGGGTGGCTCAGTTGGTTAAGTGGCTGCCTTCGGCTCAGGTCATGATCCCAGGGTCCTGGGATTGAGTCCCACATCGGGCTCCTTGCTCAGCGGGGAGCCTGCTTCTCCCTCTGCCTCTGCCTGCCTCTCTGTCTGCCTGTGCTCACTCTCTCTGACAAATAAACAAATAAAATCTTTAAAAAAAAAAAAAAAAAACAGGAGTAAAGACTTGGAAAAAGACTGAGTTGAGATTTGGGGAGTCAATGAAGACAGGACTAGTGTTAAAAGTGTTAAAACTAAGCCTGGAAATTTTTGAATTTTTTATGTTTTGTCCATTATTTCTTGGTGAAGTTTAATTATACTCCTAGGATTTGAAAAGCAAGGTCACACCATAATGGTTAGGGCTGAGTTTTTTCCCTGAAATAAGTAAGTAGACTTTAATTTGTATGAATAGATCATTATACAAAGAAGAATTCCCTAGGTTAAGAAAGAAGACTTGATTTCTCCTTTCAGCTGAGAAGGCATAACAAGAACTGGATTTATCCTCACTCCTTAAATAACTGAAAAAGCAAACAAAATTTATTAAACATTGATTTTCAAGACCATGGAAACCAGGCAACAAAAGCTAGATCCTAAGAAAGAGGGAGGAAATGATATGAACCTATGATTTCCCCAGGCTGCTGCCTGGAGAGATTCCAACCTTCAGCACAGTAATAAGGAATCCAGGTAGAAGTCAGTGGTCTCTTGGGGCACCCGAGCGGCTCAGTCGGTTAAGCGTCTCTCTTCAGTTTAGGTCATGATCTCTGTGTCCTGGGATGGAGCCCAGAATCAGGCTCCATGCTCACAGGGAGCCTGCTTCTCCCTCTCAGTCTGCCCCTCTCCCCAACTCATGCAGTCGCTCTCTTTCTCTCTCTCTCTCTCTCTCTCAAGTAAATAAATAAAATCTTTAAAAAAAAATAGAAGTCAGCAGTCTCTGACTGCTGGATTGAGATTAAGATTAAGTTGAGATTAAGCTGGAAGTATGGGGAGGTTAAGGCAGCTAATGTTTTCAAGGAAGAGTACTACAGAGGAGAAAGCTACAAAGAAAGAGTTCCAGAGATCCAAAGCGGGTCCTCCTCCAGTCTTCAGCTGAATACTGATCAGAAATGAATCAGAAAACACAAAATCCAATTGAGAAATGGGCAGAAGACTTGAACAGACATTTATCCAAAGAAGACATCCAGATGCCCAACAGACACACAAAAAGATGCTCAACATCACTCACCATCAGGGAAATGCAAATCAAAACCACAGTAAGATACCACCTCATCCCTATCAGAATGGCTAAAATAAAAAACACAAGAAACAAGTTCTGGGAAAGACGTGGGGAAAAAAAAGAATCTTCGTGCGCTATTGGTGGGAATGCAAACTGGTACAGCCACTGTGGAAAACAGTATAGAATGTCCTCAAAAATTTAAAAATAGAACTACCTTATGATCCAGTAATAATACTTCTGGTATACAAAAATACTAATTCAAAGGAATATATGTACCCCTATGTTTATAGCAGCATCATTTACAATAGCCAATACATAGAAGTAGCCCATGTGTCCACTGACCTATGAATGGGTAAAGAATATACATATGAATATATATATATATATATATATATATATATATGAATATATATGAATACTATTCGGCCATAAGAAAAGAATGAAATTTTGCCATTTGCCACCACATGGATGGAGCTAGAGCATATAATGCTAAGCAAAATAAGTCAGTCAAAGAAAGATAAATACCATATGATTTCATTCATATGTAGAATTTTTTTAATTAACATATACTGTATTATTTGTTTCAGGGGTACAGGTTTGTGATTCATCAGTCTTACACAATTCACAGCACTCACCATAGCACATACCCTCCGCAGTGTCCACCACCCAGTTATCCCATCCATCCTGCCACCCCCCACTCCAGCAACCCTTAGTTTGTTTCCTTAGATTAAGAGTCTCATATGGTTTGTCTCCCTCTCTGGTTTCATCTTGTTCCATTTTTTCCTCTCTTCCCCTATGATCCTCTGCCTTGTTTCTTAAATTCCACATACCAGTGGAATTTAAGGTCATATGATAATTGTCTTTCTCTGATTGACTGACTTCACTTAGCATCATACCCTCTAGTTCCAATCGCATCATTGCAAATGGCAAGATTTCATTTTTTGATGGCTACATAGTATTCCATTGTGTGTGTGTGTGTGTGTGTGTGTGTGTGTGTGTGTATCACATCTTCTTTATGCATTCATCTGTTGATGGACATCTAGGTTCTTTCCATAGTTTGGCCATTATGGACATTGCTGGTATAAATATTGGGGTTCAGGTGTCCCTTCAAATCCCTACATCTGTATCTTTGGGGTAAATACCCAATAGTGCCATTGCTGGGTCATAGGGTACCTCTATTTCCAACTTTTTGAAGAATCTCCATGCTGTTTTCCAGAGTGGATGCACCAGCTTGCATTCCCACCAACAATGTAGGAGGGCTCCCCTTTCTCTGCATCCTCGCCAACACCTGTCATTTCCTGACTTGTTAATTTTAGCCATTCTGACTGGTGTGAGGTGGAATCTCATTGAGGTTGTGATTTGTATCATGTGTAGGATTTAAGAAACAAGCAAACAAACAAAAACAAACAGAGGAAAAGAGAGAAAGAGAGACAAAACAAGAAACTGACTCAACTATATAGAACAAACTGGTGGTTACCAGTGGGGAGGTTAGTGGGGGGGGAGGGGGATGGGTGAAATAGGTAAAGGGGATTAAGAATATGCATATCTTAATGAACACTGACTACTGTATAGAATTATTGAATCACTATGTTGTATACCTGAAACTAATATAACACTGTATATTAACTACCCTGGTATTAAAATAAAAAATAAATTAATTTAACTTGATTACTTAAAAACAGCTCTCTCTAACAGAGGACAGCTGTGCCCAAAGGAGTGGCAATCTCTGAAGAGGTAATAGCAGCAGAGTTAGAATCATGGTAAGATGACAGGGAAGCCAGAACAATGACTTTCCAGGAAATAGGTGAGAAAGCCTTCCAGGAAACTCACAAAAATAGATGGTAGGACATCATGCCAGGGAGTTGGTTTTCTGCCATCAGGGCTGGTGGAGCTCATAATTTAATGTATACACAGAAATAGAACATTATTTTGCAGTCACAACATGGAAAGCAAAGAAACAGGGGCAATCACTAGAAATGGAATACTACTAGGTGCTCAATTCTTCACTGAGTGTCGGTAGGCTGGCATTCAAAAGATGACACTCATCATAAGGGCACAGGAAGGAAGAAGAGGAGGTGTGATGTCGATGGGCTGACAGACAAGAGGAAGGCATTAGCGGCCCGAGTGTCCACCTCGGGTGGGAGGGTTTGTAAAACAGGCTTGGGTGAATCTCAGAGACTCTGTGAGAAGGATTTTTCTTCTATTCTGCCTCAGATGTGTGCCAGGAATGAGTCACTAAGTTTGAGACTACCTCAAACTTACTTTATCTGGTTCTTACAAAGCCCAGTACAAAAAGAACTGACACCATTTACCTTGGGGACTCAGGAGCTCCTAAAGGCTCCCTTTCACCAGATGTATTTATATTCATTTTAAACCTTTTTTTTTAAAGATTTTATTTATTTATTTGACAGAGAGAGACAGATCACAAGTAGTCAGAGAGGCAGGCAGAGAGAGGGGAGGAAGCAGGTTCCCTGCCGAGCAGAGAGCCTGATGCGGGGCTCGATCCCAGGACCCTGAGATCATGACCTGAGCCAAAGGCAGAGGCTTAACCCACTGAGCCACCCAAGTGCCCCTATTTATATTCATTTTAATTCCTCTGGCTGTGTGATCCTTTAGAACTGCATACCTCACTCTCTCTAAAGGGCTGACAGATTTAACAAATAAGAGCATATCTAGCAAAATTTGAATTTCAGATAAATGATAATCATTTTTTGTTATAATTATAGCCTCAGTATCTGGAAACCCCACTCCCCAGGGATAGGAGATGTTCTGTCGGGAAGGTCATCGTAAATTGGTATTTTTTTTCCCAGTGCTGCATGTGTTATCCTTGAACCCATATTTCACAGTTAATCATGAAAATTCATCCCCCATTCCTATACCTTAGAGAACTGGGATCTGGTTTTTTGGTCACTAGATTTTTTGCCATCCGCTAGTGGAAATGCTTGGGGCAGAGATATGGACAGACAGAGCTTGGCTTGTAAGCACTATTGAAAGAGAAGAACTGACCCTACTGATTCATGTCTAATTCCTCAGGAAAAGGAAGGTGCATGAAGCTGCTTAAAAGCAAGTTGTCACAGAAAATTCTCTATGTATCTTTAAAATAGCAATGTACCCTATTTGAGGATCAGCATGCTAGAGTGGTCTTCACAGGTTTGTGTGTGGTGGAGGCAGAAGGAAGGTATTTTTCTCTCCTTTACTAGTGAGGCATGGTTCAACTTTTGGTAAAAAACAAAAACAAAAACAAAACAAACAAACAAACAAAAGAAACAATGAGCATAGTGGCCAACATCTAATTGCTCTCACTCTGGACTTGGCAGTAAACATACTAATGTACTGAATCCTAACAGACCTCAAGTGTGGGAACTAGATGAGGAAACTAGCCACAGAGGGTAAATAACTGCCCCAATTCACACATGACCTAAGTTATCAGCCTCTTCCTTTCCTTTTTCTTTTTCTTTTTTTTTTTTTGCCTCATATTTATATTTTATTAAAAATATATTTTAAGGGGTGCCTGGGTGGCTCAGTGGGTTAAGCCTCTGCCTTCAGCTCAGGTCACGATCCCAGGGTCCTGGCATCCAGCCCCACATCGGGCTCTCTGCTCAGCAGGGAGCCTGCTTCCTTCTCTCTCTCTCTGCCTGCCTCTCTGTCTACTTCTAATCTCTGTCTGTCAACTAAATGAATAAAATCTTTAAAAAAAATGTATATATATATATTTTTTTAAATGATAGGAAACTAGAATTACAATTAGTTCATTTTTTGAGATATGAATATGAACCCAACAGACAGGGATATAAGTGCTATTGGGAAAGAACCCTTTGAGGGATTCTGCCAATTATATTTCATATCATGGGACTCACAGTCATCATTACTAATCACTAGGACCCAAATGCCACAGATATAATATGGAATGTTACATTTAGCTCTTCTTTACCAATATTTTTTAAAGACAATAAAATACTTCTCCAGGTAATAATACTTGCATATTTATACTTTAATAATTTAGTCTCTACATATCTCTTTCTTTGGTAGAATTTTATTTATTCAGGAAAAAAAAAAGTTTTCCAACCACACACAGGAAGGGCTTGGGTAGGGGGGAGGTGTCTGTCTACCTAGGCCCAGCCCCTGGTGCATGTGGTTTTGGCAGTAATAAGTTGTGTGGGGTAATGGCTCCCAAAATAAACATAGTGTGTGTGCAGGGGGAAAAGGAGAAGGGTCCAAAGCAGTGGGGAGTGTTGGGGGGAAGAGACAGATGAAGTCAATACTGGGAACATCACAGTGGGAGGTTATTTCTATAATATTTCTTATTGGTCAAGCCACCATGGTCACCTTCTTTGCCCATTAGCAGTACTCGGTCTTGACAGTCATGGTGCAATGTTGTGGAAGGTAGAGTGTCCACCTGTGCTTTTGGTACGAAGATCCACAGTAAAGTTTCTGTCCTGCAACAGTGAGTCCCAGATCACAGAACATTTCTGTTCCCCAGTGTTAGTCCAGTCATGAGAAAACTTGACTGGTCTTTGCCACCTTCAGCTCGCACAATGTTGGTGAAAGTTTTGCCAAAATGGGCCACCCAGCTGGGAGGGCAAGTCCTTGTAGCCCACAAAGGCTGCATCTGGACAGCTCCCATAATACTGCCCTATAGATTGTGATTTAAAGGTGCAACATCTTCTCCTGAGAAAACTGAATTTTCTGTTCACATTCAACGTGGATCTTCCTTTCCTAGTCCTTACCAATTGTCACACTCTGCTTAGTGTGTAAAAGCAATCATATTCTAATATTGTGCCACTCTGATCCGGGCATTTCTTGGAGTTCTGTACTTCAAACCTCTAAAACTCAATGCTCAGCTAAAGAACAACTTTCATTTAGTGGAGGCCTGTTGAGGACGTACTACATGACTCATGTGTTCCACTCTGCACTCTCCTGTTGACCTGGAAAAGACTGTAGGATTCCCTTTGCTAAGTCTGGGTCTTAAGTATTGTACCCGGCACCTCTAATACCAAAAGCTCATTTTGAAAGTCACCCAATACAGACAGAAGCTCAGGAGGCCAGAGGTACCACTTTCAAAACCATCTTTTTTTCACAGTGCTGACTTGGAATATGTAGACCATCCCTGGAATATTCCAGGAATGCAGAAACATTTAGGAGTACTTGAGGCTCTAGAAAGATGGCAATCTCAAATACTTGTTTCATTATTTGTGAGGCTAGGTATTTTATATGTTTTATGCACTTAATTCTCCTGATCTATGAGAATTTATTATTTATCTCTCTTTTAAACAATAGAACAGAACATTAGGAAGTTTAAATAAGTGGCCACATGCTCAGTGAACCCCATAGCATAGCAGTCAAACCCCCAGACTCACGCCCCATCACCTCTGGGAAATTGCTTAGAGATACAAGTTACCTTTGCATTTACTTGCAGTTTGCTTTCAGAGGGCTTGGGGGCTCAGAATGAGCTGTGACTTTTTAAGAATTTATACTTGATGACTGTAACATATTGTGAATCCATATTCAGACATTTTCTTTAAAAAATTAAAGAGGCCTTTCCTTCTCCAATTAAAACAGGTGTGCAGTTTGAAAATAGACTATTTCCTCTATCTGTCACATCTTGTTTTAGTCACATCTGACATTTTATTGGCATTGTAACAAAGTAGCATCATTTAATGACATGAGCACAACTTAAAGATAATACACATGGGGGCGCCTGGGTGGCTTAGCAGGTTAAAGCCTCTGCCTTTGGCTCAGGTCATGATCTCAGGGTCCTGGGATCGAGCCACACCGGACTCTCTGCTCTGCGGGGAGCCTGCTTCCTCCTCTCTCTCTGCCTGCCTCTCTGCCTACTTGTGATCTCTGTCTGTCAAATAAATAAATAAACTCTTTAAAAAAAAAAAAAGGTAATACACATGGATTATGCTAATTTATCTAAACAACAGGTGTGTGCTCTAAGGTTGTATCTTCACAGACAGACTCATTTCATTAAGTTTTATTTAAAAAAATAAAAAATCGTTGAATTCTAATTACCACATGTATACACATGCACACACACACACAGACACATACACACACATATGCAGAACCTGACAGCTCACTCTTCTCTAACACTATTAATGTGTTCTTAAGAAATCTCAACTTAATAAAAATCCTATTGAATAATCCTATAATATAAAAAGCTGAGTCACTGTAGAGGAAAGAAGGCAGAAGCTGGGAATGTCAGACACTCATAAAAAAATTGTTTTTTATGAGAATTTAATAATAGGGGCGCCTGGGTGGTTCAGTGGGTTAAGCCTCTGCCTTCGGCTCAGGTCATGATCCCAGGGTTCTGGGATCGAGCCCCGCATTGGGCTCTCTGCTCGGCAGGGGACCTGCTTCCTCCCTCTCTCTCTGCCTGCCTCTCTGCCCACCTGTGATCTCTGTCAAATAAATAAATAAAATCTTTAAAAAAAAAGAATTTAATAATATTGGGGTTTTTCTAGCAGAAGAAATATATTAACATATTATCTTTAAAACTCCAAACAATGTAGACAAAAACAAAGAGTAGATGTAGTGAAAGTCCCCTTCTTTCCTTCTCCCATTCTTCCCTGTAACTCCTAACCATCTAGTGTGTATTCTTCTACTTATTTTTTTGTACATCTATATGCATATATACATTTATCATACAATCCAATCAGTCCTCTCTTGAGTGTTTATCCAAGAGAAATTAAATAGTGCATGTCCATACAAAGAACATACACAAATATTCATAGCTGCCTCATAAGTAATAGTTAAAAACTTGAAACAAACTTAACGTCCATTAACAAGTGAATGGATAAACAAATTGTGGGATAGCCATACTATGGAACACTACCCAACAATAATAAGAAATGAACTATTAGTTTATGAAATAAGCTTTTGGATCTCAAAATGATTATGATGAGTAAAAGAAGCCAAACAAAAAGAACACATAACTATATAAATGATGCCATTTACATAAAATTCTAAAAAAAGGCAAACTAGAAAAAGAAAATCAATTAATGGTTGCCTGGGGAGGAGTATAGGAAGGAGAAAAAAGAAGGGAAAGAGTACCTTGGTAATGGGGCGCCTGGGTGGCTCAGTCGTTAAGCGTCTGCCTTTAGCACAGGTCATGAACCCAGGGTCCTGGGAGGTGGAGCCCCGCATCTGGCTCCCTGCTCAGCTGGAAGCCTGCTTCTCCCTCTCCTACTCCCCCTGCTTGTGTTCCTGCTCTTGCCATTTCTCTCTCTCTCTCTCTGTCAAATAAATAAATAAAAATCTTTTATTTTTTGTTTTTTATTTTTTTTTATTTTCAGCATAATAGTATTCATTGTTTTTGCACCACACCCGGTGCTCCACGCAATACATGCCCTCCCTAATACCCACCACCTGGTTTCCCCAACCTCCCACCCCCTTCCCTTCAAAACCCTTAGGTTGTTTTTCAGAGTCCATAGTCTCTCATGGTTCACCTCCCCTTCCAATTTCCCTCAACTCCCTTCTCTTCTCCATCTCCCCATGTCCTCCATGTTATTTGTTATGCTCCACAAATAAGTGAAACCATATGATAATTGACTCTCTCTGCTTGACTTATTTCACTCAGCATAATCTCTTCCTGTCCCGTCCATGTTGATACAAAAGTTGGGTATTCATCCTTTCTGATGGAGGCGTAATACTCCATAGTGTATATGGATCACATCTTCCTTATCCATTCGTCTGTTGAAGGGTATCTTGGTTCTTTCCACAGTTTGGCGACAGTGGCCATTGCTGCTATAAACATTGGGGTACAGATGGCCCTTCATTTCACTACATCTGTATCTTTGGGGTAAATATCCAGTAGTGCAATTGCAGGGTCATAGGGAAGCTTTATTTTTAATTTCTTGAGGAATCTCCACACTGTTCTCCAAAGTGGCTGCACCAACTTGCATTCCCACCAACAGTGTAAGAGGGTTCCCCTTTCTCCACATCCTCTCCAACACACGTTGTTTCCTGTCTTGATAATTTTGGCCATTCTAACTGGTGTAAGGTGGTATCTCAATGTGGTTTTAATTTGAATCTCCCTGATGGCTAGTGATGATGAACATTGTTTCATGTGTCTGGTAGCCATTTGTATGTCTTCATTGGAGAAGTATCTGTTCATGTCTTCTGCCCATTTTTTGATATGATTATCTGTTTTGTGTGTGCTGAGTTTGAGGAGTTCTTTATAGATCCTGGATATCAACCTTTTGTCTGTACTGTCATTTGCAAATATCTTCTCCCATTCCATGGGTTGCCTCTTTGTTTTGTTGACTGTTTCCTTTGCTGTGCAGGAGCTTTGACCTTGATGAAGTCCCAAAAGTTCATTTTCACTTTTGTTTTCTTTGTCTTTGGAGACATATCTTGAAAGAAGTTGCTGTGGCTGGTATCAAAGAGGTTACTGCCTATGTTCTCCTCTAGGATTCTGATGGATTCCTGTCTCACGTTGAGGTCTTTTATCCATTTCGAGTTTATCTTTGTGTACGGTGTAAGAGAATGGTCAAGTTTCATTCTTCTACATATAGCTGTCCAGTTTTCCCAGCACCATTTATTGAAGAGACTGTCTTTTTTCCACTGGATATTTTTTCCGTTTTGTCGAAGATTATTTGACTGTAGAGTTGAGGGTCCATATCTGGGCTCTCTACTCTGTTCCACTGGTTAATGTGTCTGTTTTTATGCCAGTACCATGCTGTCTTGGTGATCACAGCTTTGTAGTAAAGCTTGAAATCAGGTAACATGATGCAGCCAGTTTTATTTTTGTTTTTCAACATTTCCTTAGCGATTCGGGGTCTCTTCTCATTCCATACAAATTTTAGGATTATTTGCTCCAGCTCTTTGAAAAATACCGGTGGAATTTTGATCAGAATGGTATTAAAAGTATAGATTGCTCTAGGTGGTATAGACATTTTGACAATGTTTATTCTTCCAATCCAAGAGCATGGAATGGTCTTCCATCTTTTTGTGTCTTCTTCAATTTCTTTCATGAGTGTTCTGTAGTTTGAGTACAGATCTTTTACCTCTTTGGTTAGGTTTATTCCCAGGTATCTTATGGTTCTTGGTGCTATAGTAAATGGAATTGATTCTCTAATTTCCCTTTCTGTATTTTCATTGTTAGTATATAAGAAAGCCACTGATTTCTGTACATTGACTTTGTATCCTGCCACGTTACTGAATTGCTGTATGAGTTCTAGTAGTTTGGGGGTGGAGTCTTTTGGGTTTTCCATATAAAGAATCATGTCATCTGCGAAGAGAGAGAGTTTGACTTCTTCACTGCCAATTTGGATACCTTTTATTTCTCTTTGTTGTCTGATTGCTGTTGCTAGGACTTCTAATACTATGTTAAATAAGAGTGGTGAGAGTGGGCATCCTTGTCATGTTCCTCATCTCAACAGGAAAGCTGCAAGCTTTTTCCCATTGAGGATGATATTTGCTATGGGTCTTTCATAGATAGATTTGATGAAGTTCAGGAATGTTCCCTCTATCCCTATACTTTGAAGCGTTTTAATCAGAAACGGATGCTGGATTTTGTCAAATGCTTTTTCTGCATCAATTGAGAGGACCATGTGGTTCTTCTCTCTTCTCTTATTGATTTGTTCTATCACATTGATTGATTTGCGAATGTTGAACCATCCTTGTAACCCAGGGATGAATCCCACCTGGTCATGGTGGATAATCTTTTTAATGTGCTGTTGGATTCTGTTTGCTAGGGTCTTGTTGAGAATCTTAGCATCCATATTCTTCAGTGATATTAGTCTGAAATTCTCCTTTTTGGTAGGGTCTTTGCCTGGTTTGGGGATCAGGGTAATGCTGGCTTCATAAAAAGAGTCTGGAAGTTTTCCTTCTGCTTCAATTTTTTGAAACAATAAATAAAAACCTTTTGAAAAAAGAATATCTTGGTAAAAAAGAAACCTTAGTTAAGATTAAATTATTCATTATCATGATTATGTAATGGTATGGTTTAATAGGCATATGCATATATAGAAACAGTATTTTTTTAAATGTACAGTTTATTGTATGTCATTGTTATCTACACACCACACACACACACCACACACTCACAGAAATTACAGGAAAGACAGATCAAGAGGCAAGAGGTCCCCTATCAGTTGGAATTCCAGGTATTTTGTGCTATCTTATCAACAAGACTACAAAAACAGTAAGGTAATTATATCTAGGAATTGACACTGAGAAAGGGAAGACTTTATTTTCAGGGCAGTAACTTCTGCTTTAGCTGATTTGGGGAGGCATATGGAGGTATTTGTCTCATTCCAAAAATCATTTTCGGAAATATTCTTAGATGCTTAGAAAATTTACAGAAAAAAGTCAACAAAAATATTTACAGTAAATGTCACTGTATGAGGAATTGTGGATAACTTGTTTCATTTTTCTGTATTTTTAAATTTTCCCACAAACTTTAATAATTTTTAAAATCATTTTTTAAATACTGATTCTCAAGATGCTAAGAATAGTGGTGACACTCTGTTCAAATAAAACTTTTCAAGATTCCTAATCTATAAAACAGATAAAAGTTACCTTGTTCAAGCCCATGTCACTTTTGTTCTTGGCTCAGGTCTCCCTTTCTTGCTTGTAATACACCCTTGGTCCTGACGCCAGAGGATATTTATCTAAACTTATCCTCCTACACACAGTCTTATCTACAGTAGTCCCCAATTTTATTAGACTCAACATCCTATTTTTATAACTATCCTGAAACTCCCTTTTACCTTCTGAGATGAAATTAATATATTACCTATGTGTGTGAATGTGTATATGTGTACATGTATGATATGTGTGTACATTGGGATACAAACATATAAATATAGGATATATATGTTTGATATATATGTCTAAAATATACATATTTCTAAGTAAATTTCACAATGATCTCATCTAATTGTTTGGTGGGGCTACTAAAATACTGGCACCAAAAACAATGAGAAATTTAAAATGGGAAAAATATTTTGTCTTTATTGTGCTCAGAGCAGGGGAACAATCAGTCAACCATGGCTTCAGACACATAACTTCATAATATCTCTTAGTTTCTCAAGCTTCTTTTCTTTCATCCATTTACTGATCAAAGCACAATCTTTGGACTAAAAAATTTGATGTCTTGACTGTGAATGAAGAGATTGCTATATCCTGGAGGCACCTTCCATTACCTACACAGAATTTTAACAGGACCTCGAGGAAGGAAGAGGATTTGGATAGGATATTAACAGAGAAGGCATACGGTTAAGTCAACTTTTATTTCCCTTCTTGGATCACAAGTTAGGAAACCATTAAGATGAGGATGGGATGGGATTTTGTTTTTTGGTTATTTGCAAATAAGTTAGATAAACTGATACTGAGAAGCCTATACAATCTGGACCCATTTTTCCAACGTAATATTCCAAGGATCCATAAAAGCCTTATTGTCCAGCTAGACTGGTCAGCATCTACAAATGTCTTCCACATCTTTTCTTGTTTTTTTAAAGATTTATTTATTTATTTGAGAGACGGAGAGAGCACGCTAGTGAGGAGAGAGGCAGAGGGAAAGGGAGAGAAGCAGACTCCCCGCTGAGCACGGAGCTCTATGTGGGCCTCCATACAGGGCTCCATCTCATATCCCTGAGATCATAACCAAAACCAAGAGCTGGCCACTTAACTGACTGAGCTGCCCAGGTGCCCTTCTTCCATATGTTTTTGAATGCAAATTATAATATAGATTATATATTGGCTCAATATAAACATGCTTCTCACCTGCATTAAATAATGCAGAGTTTAAAACAACATAAAACCTGATTGCCTTTTCAACTTTGACCTTATACTGTAGGTAAGATTTCAGAAGGGGAGCGTCAGAGTACATTGATACAACAGAAATACAGAACCATAAGTAGAAATGACAAGGACAAGGGCTTTTTGATGTCCAGCAGCAATACACTGTTGGTCCAACCAACGTTTATACAGATTCTAGTTAGTAAGAGTTTTATATCTTTATTCCAAGCATCATGAACACTTTTCTGCATTAATATTATTTACTCACAATTATTTGTTCTCCTCCCAATTTAACGATGCTGAGTTTACTTTCCTTGCCTACGTATTTGGGGCTTGTCACATGATGGGCTTTGGGCACTGAGATATGAGTGAGATAAAATATTTGTCATGTCTGAGAAGCTGCAAATATAATTGCGTTCTTTCACTTGGTCTTTCTTGCTCCTGGCCCGCTAATAGGAGAAAGACCCGTCTTAGAAGCTGTTCCTTCCAGCTGCCTTTTTTTTTGGTAATTCGGTAATATTTATTTTAAATAAAATAAATTTCAAAGAATACATTTAAAAATCATCGAGCATTACAAAGATCCTAAAGGCGCAATTGAAGTATTTGAATGAACTGTGAGGCATGGGAGTGAGAGTCTAAGATGGGGTTCATCTTAGGTTCAAAATGAATAGGATTTTGGAGAATACCTGAACCTGACCTATAGCCTTGCACTTACTCTAGCTCAATACAACCCTAGCACCAAACCCTAAGCCTTCATGCAATGTGAACAAGAGAAAAAATTATTGGCCTTGTAAACCATGGAAATATTGGGATTCTAGTATTGCAGCAGAAGCTGACAGTTAAAATTACATTTTGTATTATTTTATATTATCTTTTACTGAAAAAAACTGAGAATGATCAGTTGTTTCTAAACATAATAACAAAATAGTTATGTCATCTTTTTTAATATTGAAAAGTATTTAAGCATCGCTTGTTTACATTGAACATTAAAATGATCTGCTGAGATTTTCAGTTCCTTTCAGTTATTTTGATATCATAGTATCATTTCTGTCAGCTGTCAGTTATTATCTTTTGATGTATATATATATGTCAAAATGATGTGCATATGTGTGTATAATGCATCTATATACACATACATACTAGTTTAGAAAATTTTGATTTGCCATATTAATTTGTAGAATTCTAAATGTTTATTAGTTTTTTCTTCATCTGCAAATACCTCGTCATGATGTCCTAAATGAATTTTTTATGCTTTGGTTCATTATCCAGAAAACATGAGGTTAGCTGCCCTAATTAAGTATGACCTATTGCTTAACCAAGCAGTTTTAAGTGGGAATATGTCTCAAAATTGTTGAACACATATTTTTATTAATAAATTCTTTATAAATGCAATCAACTGGATCTCAAAATACTAATTCAATCTAAAAACCTGGATAAAAGAGAATAGCTTCTTAATTTTTTAATAGAACATTCACAGTATCAAAAAAAAAAGAACATTCACACTGTCAAAGGCTTAAAACTGCAAACCATGTCTTAGATATTTTAAAGTATGTTTAGAAAATATAATAAAATAATATAAACCTACTTAATGACCAAGTATTTCATCAGCCATTATTTAAAATTCAATAGTATACTTATCAAGAATAATAAAGTACATAAATCATTCCCTATTTGCAAATCAACAAATAAGCTTGCCGCAGTTTCATGAATGCCATCCGTGTTGGAGAAAAAGGACTTTCTTACTCCCAGCTCAGCAAGCCTTCTGAGCTGAAACATGCTTGCATTGGTTTTCCTTGTCCCCAGGTCCCACAGAGGGAACACAAGTGGGCCCAGACTGATGCTTGCACACATGGTGATTTACAATAGAGGAGAGAAACTCTGAATTTAGGGAACCTTAATATTTTATAATGTTTGGTAAGTATGCCTGCCCTTTGCTCTGGAGGGAGACATGATGTTTTTCTTCTAAGCTGTTTGCTATACAAACATCCTTTAAAAGAGTGTGAAACAAAGAACATTTAGTGCCTTTCATGCAACATGTGCAGAAACATAAAAGATTCACAGAAGATTGTCTCCTAACACACTTCCAGATAAATTCTAAGTGGACTTCATATAAAATAAATCAATAAAACCAATAATTTAAAATTTAAATTTTCAAGCTATAAGAAAATATAAATGAATATTTATCTAATATTTTGAGAGGGGTGCCTGGGTGGCTCAGTGGGTTAAGCCTCAGCCTTCGGCTCAGGTCATGATCTCGGGGTCCTGGGATTGAACCCCACACTGGGCTCTGCTCAATAGAGAGCCTGCTTCCCCCTCTCTCTCTGCCTGCCTCTCTGCTTACTTGTGATCTGTCTCTGTCTGTCAAATAACTAAATAAAATCTTTAAAAAAATGGTATCTAATATTTTGAGGAAGGAACTCTCTGAAATTAAAAATAATAAAAGAAATTATAACAGAAAACATGGATGCATTGAACTACATAAAATTTGAATGTCAACACAGGAAAACCACACAAATAGACATAAAAGACAAAGGAGAGATTGGGAAAATATGATAGCTCAGTGCTTAATAACCTTACTATATAAAGAGATCAAAAATAAAAAATAATAATCTCCCTTATTCCTAATAATGAACAGATAAATCACAAAAGAAGTTCAAATAAGCCACTAAACTAATTAATTCTCAGCAATAACCAAAGAAACAATGTTGTTAATCAACAATGGGCCACCATTCTTTGCCTATCAAATTTAAGTGTCTTTAAGTAATATTCAATTTCTACAATGGTATAATAAAATAAAAACATTTATAACTTGCTGATGAGAGATTCAAATATTACAACTTTTCTACAAAGCAAATAAGCATTATGTATCATTTTAAATGCTAATAACCTATGATTTAGAAACCCCTCCTAAAGAAAAAATTACAAATACATGTTTTTAAGATTTTATTTGTTTATTTGACAGAGAGAGAGAGACAGCAAGAGAGGGAACACAAGCAGAGGGAACGGTAGAGAGAGAAACAGGCTTCCTGCCGAGCAGGGAGCCCGATGTGGGGCTCCATCCCAGGACCCTGGAATCATGACCTGAGCCAAAAGCAGACGCCTAATGACTGAACCACCCAGGAACCCCGTAAAAACTACAAATATAAATGAAATTTCATTCATGAAGGAGCTACTACAGCATTATCTGTAGGAGTGAAAAACAGGAATCAATTTAAATGTCTAAACTAGAGAAAGAGCAAAATAAATTATGGCAACTCTATTGAGAAAAATGGATATATACTATTTATAAGCACCCAAAGTCTTTAATTCAGTCTTTATCGAAATTAAAGTGTATTCTTTTTAGAGAAAGCATGAGAGAATGAAAAATTGCTGACATGAGGATTTTTGAGACTATAAAACAAAATATACATTAGTATTAGGAAAAGAAGAAAGAAAATATACACCTCACAAATACAACAAAATCTAAAATAAACTTTTTATTGTCTCTCTCCTCTAAAGCTGTTTATTTAAAAAGTTCAAAACATCATATTCTAATACTGAATATTTTTTATGTTTTCATCAATTCTTGGCATTTTCTGACACTATGAATGCTCACGAAGATTCTACATGTTAAAATTTTTGTCAGAGAAAATGATGTTTGTTTGCTTAAAAGTTGCAAACTTTAAAGTTGATTTTATTTACTGACTTAGTGACAATTAACATGATCACTTTAATCTAGTTACGCTTAGCCTAACCAGTACGAAAGGATTTGCAGATCTTAGAAATAAGAATATAGTAAAGATTTTCCTCTTTATAAAACAACAAATTAAATGTGACTCTGAGTTTTTAAAAAATGAAGTTTTACTTTTTTATAAACAGAGTACTTTTGAGTTCTCAATGACCTGCAGAAATATTCATGATACAATGTTAAGTGAAAAAGCAAGATTAAAAATATAAAGTGTAGCATCAGATGTATTAAAATATATCTCTAAAATAATATCAGAAAGGAACACCACTATTACTAACAATTGTTAACATGATTTCTTATTATAGGAATATTCCTTTTTACATAGTTCACTATATTTACATTTTTTGCTATATTGAGCAAAAACTTACAGAAAGTTTTAAAAATTCAACACATATCACCTTCGGACTTGTACTCTATGCAAAGTGTGGAAACTGAGACCTTCTCCCCACGCCCCAGTCCTATTCAATTTCTCTTCGAGAAAGATGTCATGGTGCTTAAAATTCTCCCATGGGTGTTTTCTTCCCTTGGGTTTCTTCAAAAGAGAGAAGTATCTCTCCAGAAGGATAAACATCTCTGATTATATTCAACAAATTAAACTGCACAATATTGATGCAGTATGAACTTATCAGATGTTTTACATTTGGCAAGTGGAACATAAATCAGAAGGCAGAATCGGATGGAGAAAGAACTGGAAGGATAAAAGCCCACAGAAGAGTGTACAGAAAGGGACCTCAACGATGAGTCTTCCTTCTCGCTAGTTGTAACTACAGGTGTCTCTGACATCTCATCCAAGCATGTTAACCACCAGGATAACCTAATAGATTGCTCCACTGTTGGCTATCCCTGCAACTGTGCAGGGATACTCACAAGATTTTTAGAGCAGTCCTCTACTTCTGCATCTATGTTAATTACATGAAAACAATAGTGGATGGTATTTCTTACTCTGGTTTTTCTTGTGCGCTATCAAATATTGAATACCTAAAGTGATGTGCTATCAGCTTTTAAAAATGTAGGTCTGTTTTAGTTAGATGGCAGTGCATTAATTGTTTCCCATTATTCTGTAATAAATTAACACACTTGCTAGCTTAAAACAACACAAATGTATTACCCTACAGGTCTGGAGATCAGAAGTCCAAAATCAGTCTCCCTGGCCTATGAAGTCAAGGTGTCTTCAAGGATGCTTCCTTGTGGACATTCCTTGTCTCTTACACCTTCCGGAGGCTGCTGGCCTTCTTTGGCTTGTGACTCACTTCACCTCTGCTCTTACCACATTACTTTCTGTCACTTCGATCCTCCTGCTTCCCCCTTATAAGATCCTTGTAATTCCATTTTCTCCACACAGATTATCCAGGATAATCTTACCATCTCCAGATCCATGACTTAATCACACATGCAAAGTCCCTTTTGCAATGTAAAGTAACATATTCTTGGGTTCCGGATAGGAGATGTGGGATCTTTGGAGGACCATTAGTCTATCTACTGGAGTGTAATATAAATATAACCAAGTGATGTACAAGTATATTATTTCTTTGAAACTAAATTCAGGGATCTAAACAAGATTATAACTCTATTGACAACTGAATAAATCTAATATTCTTTTCACTGAATCAAATACATCCTTACTTATTTTAAATAGCATAAAATAAGTTTCAGAGACTGTTGTCATCTGACGGACCTAAGATGTGTCAATAAAGTGCACTAAATGATTTTAAAGATAAAGGTATTCAAACCTGTCTTTTGTGAGTATTTGCGAAATTTGTAAAAGGCTTTTTCCTTTTGAGTTTTTAAAGACAATTTGAAGACTAAATGTCTGTGGATGTCAGTAATTTATTCAGCAAAGAATGTCATTTAATTAAATTGTAACCAGTATAGTTGTTGCAACTATACCCTCAGGACCCTTTGAAAATAAGAAAAGAACGATTCAAAGTGTTTCTTCTGATTAGAAGTAAGCAAGTTGCTGGGAGACAGGAGTGGCGCTAGTAGAGAAGAAAATTAAAAGCTCTATGAAGGTTCTAACGCTGAATCTGATTTTTTTTTTTTTTCTGCGACAACGCCAACAGTATGAGCAACAGAGAAGCCTGGGTTCATGGTTTGACTCAGGGAAAGAGCAACGCGCTGGAACTCCAACCAGTACAACCAGCACAGGGAATGCACGCCAGTGACTTAGAGGATAAAAGTCCGTCTTGTCATTGCTACCGGATATAGATCAGAAAAATGCCTCCGCATAGAAAAGCATTACTTTAACCAAAAAATAAAGTACTTTAAATTCTCTAAAAATTTCTCGTAAGTGTCCGGAGTAGTTAGGAAAAGAAGAGATTTTACGCTTTTGCAAAATCTGTTCACTTTTTAAGAAATAACTCTATGGAAAACACAAATCAAATATTTCATTAATAATATTTGGTCAAGGGGCGCCTGGAGGACTCAGTGGGGTAAGCGTCTGCCTCCGACTCAGGTCATGATCCCAGGGTCCTGGGATTCAGCCCCATGTCTTCCGGCTCCCTGCTCAGCTGGAAGCCTGCTTCTCCCTCTCCCTCTGCTGCTCCCCCTGCTTGTGTTCTCTCTCTTTCTCTCTGTCAAATAAATAAATAAAATCTTTAAAAATAATAATATTATTCAGTCAACGTAGAAGGTTGTCAATAAGCTGACAGAAATCTCTTTGTATTTGTTTTATTTTGTTTATCACTTTGGCATGCTACAGATGCAACCAAAATTTTATTCTGGTTAAAGAAAATCATAAATCATCATTTAAGAAATACAAGTTTCAATTCACAAGCATCATCAGACGTGCTCTGGGGGTCCACTGTATTCAAAGCACTAAATGAGAGTAAAATGGAATTCAGACCATGTCATCTCTGCTCAAACCCTCAGTCTGATCCAGAGGAAAGCTGAAATATTTTCAGGGGCCTACAAGGCCCCAAATGTTCTACTGCCAACATCCCCCCTTACTTCTCTGACTTTATCTGCTGCTCCTCTCCCTGCCTGCTCACATGACTACAGCCTCATCAGAGAACCCCCAGACTGCTCCTTTGAGGACATTGGTCAACTCGGAACCTTCCTCCAGGTACCTACTTAGCTAAAACCCTCACCTCTCTCCAGTCTTTGCTTCCATCTCACCGTCACCATGAGGGCTGCTCTGAATACCCTATCTGACACCACGATGTGGCTCCTGGGCCCAGGGAACCACCATGATTCCAATCCCCTCACCTCTGTTCTTTTTTCCTCCTCATGGTATTCATGGCTTTCCAACGTCCTGAGCAACCGATTGATTGGTTGATTGGTTTCATGGTTATTTCTCTCTCCTGCCCTAGAATCCAAGTTCTATAATGGAGTTGTTGTCACTTCTATTTATGGATGTATCCCAAGATCATAGAACTGTGTCTGAAACAGAGCAAGCATCATTAACTGTCTGTTGAATAAGTGAGTACAATCTGAGGATGGGATTTTTTTTAATGAACTTTTATCCTTGCAATAAACTGTAAATTAGGTATCATTTATAACTTACTTTCTACAGATGGCTAAACTAAGAACTTGTTAAGTGACTAACCTATATCATGCAGCTAGTAAATAACCAAGCTGAAACTCAGCTGAAAATCTTAAACATTTTCCAACATACTACACAGAATGCCAGTTTTCATTTTTTAGTTCAACAATTATTTCCTGAGTGCATAGGCCATACAAAGTCTACAGGAATTATAAAAGAATAAGATATGGCACTTGTCTTCAAAAAGCTTACCATCTGGTAGATTTTCAAATAAGAACATGCAAAGAATGGAATGGACTCCCTCTGGTCATCCAGCTAAACATGCAGAATTCTTTTTTTTTTTTTTAAGATTTTATTTATTTATTTGACAGACAGAGATCACAAGTAGGCAGAGAGGCAGGCAGAGAGAGAGGGAGAAGCAGGCTCCCCGCTGAGCAGAGAGCCCGATGCGGGGTTCGATCCCAGGACCCTGGGATCATGACCCGAGCCAAAGGCAGAGGCTTTAACCCACTGAGCCACCCAGGTGCCCCCTAAACATGCAGAATTCTTAAGCTTTTCCCTGACCCACCTATCACAGCAAATTTTGTTGTTCCTGGTTGGAAGATTTCAGCATAAATAACACCTTCTCTAATATCCTACCTTTTATCATCTGAGAAAATGGAAGGCCCTGAGTTCTATTTTGTCTGGAAATGTTTCACAGCCTATAATTAGAGTATAGTTATTCTTCCATTGCCCTTACCCTATTTGTTCCTCAGAGTTTTGATAGAATGGGTTCTCATTTTCTAATGACATGGACTGCGGACATGGAGAAAATAAATAATAACTTAAGTATGGTACTTTGGGCCAAAGTCTCGGGCATCCTCCAAAACACCTCGAACTTGTCCTGGAAACATAACAGGAAAAATATACTAAGACAATTATGGACTGAACGAATTTGTCCCTTCAAAATTCATATGTTAAAGCAATAATCTCTGGGGTCTTTGGGAAGTAATTGGATTTAGGATAGATCATGAGAATGGAACCTCCATGATGAGATTAGTGCCTTTAAAAGGAAAGGAGGACAGTCCTCTCTCTACATGGGCATGCACCAAAAAGGACCATGTGTGCCCACAATGAGATTGCAGCCATCTGCAAATCAGAAAGAGAGCACTCGTCAAGAACCAAATCTTCTGGCACCTTGGTTTTTGACTTTTCAGCCTGCAGAACTGTGCAAAACTAATGAATGTCTGTTGTTTGAGCCACCCCGTCTATGGTATTTGTTACAGCAGCCTGAGCTGACTTAGACCATAAGACATTTTTTATGTCTTAATATGTCATAAGACATATTTTTAATGTCAGAGTAGTAGATGAAATAACTAAAAAGAAATATCAAAAAGCTTCCCCCATCTGCATCCCCCTCTGACTGTTAATAATGGACACTGTCAAAACAAGGATTTTCCTGCCATGGGCAGGGAGGTGAACAAATATGCCTTTTAGAAAAGACACTGGACCATTAACATGGAATTGTCCACACTAAATGTGAGAAAATGTTTACTCCTTTGAGTCTAGATGTTATATTTATTACCCACAAGATTCTGACCGGGTTTGTGAGTCTATAAAATCTCCTATTGTGCAAGCTAGTCTAGGAGTTTTAAAAAAATGTATTTTTAATTTAGTGTGTAGCTTAAAGAAAGTAAGAGATGGAACAGAAAAGAATACTATAGCTAGCTTGTGAAGGATACAAGACCAGGGCAAATAAAGATGTGGACAAGTGGAATTTCAGATGAAAGGAGTACCAAAAGCAAAAGGAGCCACAACAGTGCAAAAATACCAAGTGAAAATTAAAAATTGTGAATAGTTCAGTTTAGCTGGGCGATGGGGTCTTTGAAGGGGAGTGGGGATGGTAGATACAGGCTAAGGAATATAAATATCGTTCTATAGGCAGCTGTGAGTCCCTGATGTTTTTTGTTTGGAGGAGTGACAATATCTGAACTATATTTCAAAAAGACTAATCTGGGGGCACCTGGGTGGCTTAGTGGGTTAAGCCTCTGCCTTCGGCTCAGGTCATGATCTCGGAGTCCTGGGATCGAACCCCGCATTGGTCTCTCTGCTCAGTGGGGAGCCTGCTTCACCCCCTCTCTCTGTCTGCCTCTCTGCCTCCTTGTGATCTCTCTCCCTCTGTCAAATAAATAAATAAAATCTTTAAAAAAAAAAAAGATGACAGACACTTATTTTGTCATCAAAGAAGCAATATAGGAGACATAAGGATGGATTTCTGCTTCAGTTACCTAAATTACCCCCTCATCAAGAATGACTAGGTGTATGCCACCCTGTGAGAACTCAAATGTTAATAGGATTTTGGATTATTCATTATTCTCTCTGAAAAGTTCTCTGGAGAACCCACCCACTGAGAAGACCTGAATCCTCCAGGCTAGAGGAATCTGTCTTTTTGTTAATTATATGAATGCAATCCTCAGAGATCTTACTCTTTTGTGTGAGTAATGAAAAACACGTTAAGCTCCCATGAACAACTGCTATTCTGATGTCAGAAGAATGTGTGGGCCTCTTAGCATGCCTTAATGCATAACTGCTCTGATCCAGCCCATTCTAGGGATCTCTCAGAAATGGGGTGAGCCACTGGAGAATAAACCACATACTTAAGCTAATTATTCTATAGCTTTGATCAAATACAAATTACCTTTAATAAGCTATTCCCCATCAACATTACGATGTTATACAATGTTATAAAATGTCCTTTATTCAAGAAGTCTTTGAAATCTTCCTTTCTTTCCTTGTCTTTGAAACCATTAATTTCTTAAGTTTGTTTTGCGGTATCTCTTGAAACTTGAAGCTCTCACTCCATACCCTTAAGCTATTGTGTGAAGTCCACATCTTCCACTCATTCTTCCACTGAACTTACTGCCCTTGAGAACCAATGTCTATGGTTCTAACATAGACCTTGGGCCTTGGAAGTCTTCTTCTGTTCATTTGTTTGTGCATTTATGGCCCTACGGTGATTACCAATGATACTTTTTTAAGTAGGTCACCAGTACTATATTTTTTATAAAGGGATAATGATATTATGACACATTCGTAGGTCTTGGGGACATTGTGTGTGGGGTCCATACTAAGGGAAAAAAGGAACTTCTGCAATGGTAAAAACACGCCTTCCTTGTTCTCTCATTCTCTGAAACTAGGCTATGAGGATAGTACATGGGATGATTTCCTATTGCCAGATCAGGAGATATTTTAAGTCTTCTTGCCATTTATAATCATAGGCTTTACCAATGAAGCCAGAGAAATGTAGCCAGCCTGCTGTTCATATTCTCATAGTCTGTAAGAGGCTTGAATATATTAAAACTGATACATCAGATCAACTGGGTAGCCTATTTAATAAATATCAGACTCAAATTCACTCATTATGTTTTCCTGAATTTAAGAAACTTATAGGGTTTTGGAGAAGAAAAAAGAAAACCCAATATGATGAAGCCAAAAATTTATCTTTTAAGCTATTTTTGCATATCTATGATACAAAAGTAATTCCGTGGATGATGATCGTAATACCAGTGATAATTGCACATGTTCTTGGATAGATATGTTCTTGGTTAGATCAAAGTCACCAATAATTTTAAAATAAAATGTTTCAAAACACAAAATTGCATTTTTGAAATGGCCTACATTTTTTAAAAGCAGTGTAATAAGTAAGACTCAAATAAAAAACAACCTTGAAATTTTTTGTTTTTCTTAATTGATGGCAATTAAGTTTTACGACTGTTCCAGGCTTGATATGCTTCTGCTTAATTATCCTTCTCTCCTTGCCATCCTCTCTACATGTATTATTGCTCAGAAAAAAAAAATATGTATGTGCCATAAAAGTAATGGCTGCCTCTTACTATCTCCCACACAAAGACTGTACTAGACACATTACATATGTTATTTCACAATAACCCCACAAAAGTTTTGTTCTTCTTATGTCCATTTCATCGCTGAAGTTTACACAAGGGTAAGTGGCAGCCTCAGGATGCAAACCCAGCTCCTTTGCATCGTTAGAGACTCCCTTGATTGATTTATACTTACCTCAAGAGTGGTTTATCAATAAACAGGATTAAAATGGCACAAAGATTTTCTCCTCCTTTTCTATAGTCCCTCCTATTCTTCTTCCCATTTGGAAGGTGTTTCCAGCATAAATTTCACTTCTCTGTAAACTGGAAACCCTTCCCCTCCTCAGCTGTGAACAGTACTGTCAACGGGGGTCCCCACGGAACTTCAAGGACACAAGCCAATGGAAATCATTCCGCAGTTGTCAGGACAGATAAGCAATTCTCAAGTATTGGTTGTGTAAAATATCACTGAGGAGGTATTTCCTTAAAAGCAGATTTTTGGGGACCCGCTCTCAAGTAATTCTGTTTAGTTGAGCAAAATGAGGCTAGGAATCTGTGTCTTTAACAGCCTCCCAAGGCGATTCTCATTCACAGACAGGTCTGAGAATTATTGGTTAAATCAAAAGCAGAATTGATAGTCAATAAGTCCTTAAGGCCAAGATTAAGAACAACTCAGCTGCACATTAGAATCACTTTGAGAGGTTGTTTTGATTTTGTGTTTTTCTTTTTTTTTTTTAAATCCGATGCTCAGGCCCCACCCCAGACCAATCTCAGCAGGATGTTTGGGGTGGGACCTAAAGCATCAGGATTTTTCAAGGCTCCCCAGATAACTGCAAGGTGCAGCCAAAGAGAGAACCCCTGCTCTAAGGGGTGGAAATAATCAGTCAGAGCCGTTTGGTTTGGTTTTCCCCCAGTTCAGCGCTCTCTCTGTGCCTTCTTCCTTTCTCTGGGCTGCAGTCATAGAGTTGTCACCTGAATGATGACGCATGAATATCTGTCTGCAGCTTGGGTGTCGCCCCCACAGGGAGCAGAGAACTGGGTCCATAGCTGCTAGATAGCCTGCCTTCCACAGGATCAGATGCTAAAATATCCAAAGCTGAAGTGACAAAGAGAAATGTATCCTAATTTCACTCATTTGCCCGACAGATATAAACTAAGTGTAAACATTTCCTTTCACTCCTTTAAAAAAAAATGTGGATGATTTTCTATTTCTAACTTACTTACATGTACCACGCACAAACACTGAAACACACACTCACACGCTTACTCATGGAATCTCCATTGCAAACTCTTGCTTAAAACTTTGCCCCCTTGTGTATTTCAGGACTTCAATGGGGGGAGGGAAGGTAAAAATGTTAGGAGCTCCAGGCTGGACTGGACGCAAAATAGATGGAATTAAAATCTCAAATGTCACTGAAGGTTAGAGGTCACAGTGCCCAAAACAGAGCCAGTATGTTTACATAGTATTTCTCCGCTACTCCAATTCCCAAAGGATATTGTCAGTAAAAGCTTTAAGATGAGTGAGCAGGAATGATTCAGGTTCCTGGGAGAAACTAGGCAGCCAGCAGCCGACTCTGACATAGCCATAAGTACCCAGGGTCAGGCAGTCAAAAGCTAATGAGGTGATAAAGGACTGAGGACGATGCGTCATCAACACCTGCTGGCATTTTTTTCCTGGAACAAGTTTAAATATACTTTTTATCTAAAATCTACCACTACTCCTTTTTTTTTTTTCTTAATGTGTTTGAATCCGGTCCAAGATTTTCTAAATCACCTCAAGGGTTGGGAAACTTTCTTCAGTTTCTGTCATAAGAACGTAAAACAGGATAGCGGAAGTCTGACTGGTGATTGGGAAGTAGAGAAAAATTGGAAATTACCTCCAGTTTATGTCTAAGTCAATTTAAATCAGGGGATGGGCCCAAACTCAAGCAGGACAAGCTCACAGTTTTATGAGCCAATTCGAAATGAGTTTTAAAACAAATTTAGAACCCAAAAGGCAATTTAATTCAAAATTCCTCTAGGCAGAAAACCAATGGGGCTTTAAAACATGGCAAAATGCAAATAAAAGGGCAGATTCAAGGGCAAAAATATTTTACAAGTTCCAGTGACAGCACAAAAATTCTATTTAAATATGAGATAATAGGAAGATGATATTGTACAGCATAAAAAAGGGGTGGGGGGGAGCACAAGACTGGAAATTAGCAGATCCTGATAAAATTTTTGCTCTGCCAGTAACTAACAGCCTTGGGCAAGTCATATAAAATTTTCTGGGCCTGGTTCCTCATTCTTAAAAGAAAGGTGAGGAATAACTGGCATCTTTCACATTCCTAAAATGTTGTTCTGTATCTGCTTGGAAGACTCACACTTTGGATTTTCTGAAAGGTCTACCTCATTTGATTATCATGTAAGTGAAAATCTCTTTAAAATCAAATTTGATACTTACAATTCTTTCCCCCACCATACACTAAAACTCAATCTGAACTCACCCTATTTAAATTTAGTCTATAGCAAATTAATAGCATTGTGCTAAAAAGGCATGAAGTTTTCAGAAAATATTTCCAGATTGGTAAAATATTTTCTCTAGAAATGGTTTTTCCTCAACCCCTAAAATGTCCTAAATAAAAGAGACTATGGAATCAAGTAACTATTTCTCTCTGGCAAGAAAGAATAAAATTTTTAGTAATTGCTTGATGGGATTTTTTTTTTTAAGATTTTATTTATTTATTCGACAGACAGAGATCACAAGTAGGCAGAGAGGCAGGCAGAGAGAGGAGGAAGCAGGCTCCCCGCTGAGCAGAGAGCCGAATGCGGGGCTTGATCCCAGGACCCTGGGATCATGACCTGAGCTGAAGGCAGAGGCTTTAACCCACTGAGCCACCCAGGCGCCCCTGGATGGGATTTTTAATCAATGTTTGACAAGCATCCCATTCTCTTCCATCTTACAACTTCTTCATTCTCTGTGAATCTTTTTTCCCATCACCATCTCACCCTTCACCAACAGAAAGATTTCTTAGCCCTTGGTTTCTTCATGAGTTTGTGGTTCAGAAAATTGTCTTGCCCCCTCCAGTAAGTTTTGCTCCTTTTGTCCAAGTGGCCCCAATAATTGACATCCTAGAAATCCCTACCTTTATTTTTGAGACACTCACTAACTTGCCTCATGATCTTGAAGCAAGTCTTGGAAATAAGACTTCATTCTTATCAGAAATGTTACGCCTATAGCTGTATTGCCTAATATAATGGCAACTCTCCAGTTTTAAAATAAATAAAGATACTTGATTTACCATGCAATTCATAGAAGCTAAAAGGTGAATCCTATTGTGAATCTCCATTGATTTAGAGTAAAGCACAGGGAAGCTTACCATATAATTCTGTTGTAAAATGCTATTGATTTACTGTACAATATATAGAAGCTCATGGTGTAGGTTTATCGAGAGACTCTTATTCACTGTGCGGTAGCATGAAACCAACTGAGTCACTTGATAGTGAAACCCTATGATTTAATATGGATCCCAGAGGATTTTATTGTGTCACTCTATGGTAACAAAACTTGAAATTTCATTAATTCATTGTGAATTTCTCAGTAGCAGCCCTTCGTAGCCTGAGATATGGCTCTAACCAACCATGAACAATAGCAAGCAGTGTTCTGTATGGAATTCATGAAAAAACAACCTCAGGAGAACAGTTCCTGGCGTAAGATGTGTGTTGCTAATCTTCCTCCTAGGAAGAAAGATGAAAGATTTTGTTCTCACAAAAAAACAGTGTTAATACCAAAGTTCATAATATAAATTTGAAAGGAGAAGTAACAATGTGATCATTCATTTTAAGATTAACTATATTTTATAAATACTTAGAGATTACTTGTGAATATCTTAATTTGCCCATTTTTTCCTATATAGAAAAGACTGTTAATTACTATTTGAACCATGTAGAACTAAATGAGGTAGCACAAAATAGATTACTAGACTGCAGATGATTTTTTTTTTAAAGTCTTCAGGAAAGAAAGTCTTACAAGGTTTTCAGATTTGAAAATTATATAGGAAACATAAAATGTGTAATATTATGTTTCTTGATCTCAGTGCTGTTGTTAATTCATAATATTTAATTTCTAAATTTAATTATAGATATTCCTCACTGAGGAAGGCTACTCTTTAGAATGAGCTTGATTTCCTTGAAATCTAATAAAATGAGCTCTTTTCAGAGAAACCCCAGTGTCAAACATTGTTTTTAGTGTGTGTTAGGTTTTTGTCCTTTATATAAATTATTCAAATCTGCCTTTCTCTTAACCCTGCATATTTCTTCTTTGACTTAACATGAAAATTGTACTTGGTAGTAAGCAAATGAATGAATAGTCTTGCATTTCATTCCTTTGTATTGTTCAAGAAACGCAGTGTGATTTAGTATGCTAGAAAGATTCCTTTCAACTTCATAGGCAGATGAAAATCCATGCTACGTGGGATTTCTTCCAGAAAGTTCCACTTGCAAAAGTCGTCTTCTTCTTACATGTGTATAAAATATAACCATGAAGAATAATGTTTGAAGGACCACTTGAATCTGATATACTATTATATTTTCTGTCAGTCAAAGACTACCTCTGATGGGGCACCTGGGTGGCTCAGTGGGTTAAGCCTCTGCCTTCGTCTCAGGTCATGATCCCAAGGTCCTGGGATCGAGCCTTGCATAGGTCTCTCTGCTCAGCAGGGAGCCTGCTTCCCCCCCTCTCTCTGCCTGCCTCTCTGCCCGCTTGTCATCTCTGTCTGTCAGGTAAATAAATAAAACCTTAAAAAAAAATAAAAATAAAAAGTCTACCTCTGAAGTGTATTACAAGTAATAAAGTAAATTTTTAAAAACCATATGCTAAGAAAACAAAGAAAGGAGAGGGGAAAAAAGAGAAAAGAGAGGAGAGGAGAGGAGAAGACAGGAGAAAAAAGAGAAGAGGAGAGGAGAGGGGATGCCTGGGTGGCTCAGTTGGTTAAGCCGCTGCCTTCGGCCTGGGTCATGATTCTAGTGTCCCGGGATCGAGTCCCATATCAGGCTCCTTGCTCAGCAGGGAGCCTGCTGCTCCCTCTGCCTGTGCTTGCTCTCTCTCTAATAAATAAAGAAGAGGAGAGGAGAGAGGAGGGAAGAGGAGGGCACTCCCATAATCCTGTCCAGGAATTATTTGCAATGGGAAAGAGGAAAACAAGCATAGAGGCCAGAAGACATCAGGGTTAAAGCCTAAAACTGGTCTCCATATGGGCTTCCTTTATACAAACCTACAATAAATGTCTCTAAGAAAACTCCTTTTTTTAAACCATAGCCGCCAGCTGGGAAGGTCTTAAACCACAGGGACAGGGTAAAAAGAAATCCGTGTTTTCTCTTGTCACAAAAAAATAATAATACTATGATTTGTTTGCAAATATTTACTTCATGTTTAACAAATATCAGGCACTATTTCAGGGGCTTTCCATGCATTAACTAATTTAATCTTCACATTGACTTTTGAGATTTTATTTTGAGCCTCCTTTCACAGATGCAGAAACTGAGCACAGAAAGTTTACAAAATCTTCACAAGGATACGGAGATAATGAGAGATAGGGCTGGGACTCAAGCCAAGAGTCTAATTCCAGACTGCATCATGGAAGATTCTGCACTAGACGGTCCCAGTAGGTATAATGACTGCACTTTCCAAATCGCACATTTGTGTATGTTTTTACGTAGAGGCTTAGATCTATTGTGGATAAATCCATGTCTCTCTCTCTATCATTCCTGTGTGTGTGTGTGTGTGTGCGTGCGTGTGTGTGTGTGTGTGTGTGTGAATCCAATATGGACAATGCATTTCAGAAATTTCAGAATCTTTAACAGGAACGTGGACAAATGCAATGTATACAATGTGTTTCCTATTGTGAGTGTATATCCTGACCTAGCTATTTCTGTCCTATGAGAAAAAATGTGCTTATTATCAGAAAGAACTAAGAGGCATTGAGAGAATTAAGAGGCGTTGCATAACCCCAACTAGTACCAAACAAATGCCATGTAACTTCTTGATCATGCAAGAATTTTGCCTGGTGAGAATATCAGATAGCTTAATAGGGTTAAATGTCCTTCCAAACTTGTATTCTTAAATATCCTAAACCCAGTAAGTTGGGAGCCATTCAATCAGAGACTATACTTTTTTTTTTTTTAAGATTTTATTTATTTATGACAAAGAGATAGGGAGAGAGGGAACACAAGCACGGGGCAGTTGGAAAGGGACAAACAGGCTTCCCACTGAGCAGGGAGCCCGATGGAGGGCTCGATCCCAGGACCCTGGGATAGTGACCTGAGCCATACAGGTGCCCTGAGACTATTCTTTATATAGAGTCTCTCTCCATCCTTAAAGGAGGAAGTGAGGAACTGAAGTGAGATCATTCACCTGCCAAGAAGCTTTTCACTGTCTTAGCCGCAGACGTGATTAATAGTCATCACATTGGACCTAATAGCACAGCAGATAACGTACTTTTTTGAAGCGTGTAAAAGCCTTTTTAGAGTATTAAGAAGATATCCTAGGTGTGAGAACAGCTGTTTGGCTCTGTAGCAGTTTAGAATAGCAAATATTAGCCCCAGGGGCACGAGGAACTAGAAGCAGGGGAGTAGCTTCTCAAAAGCCACAGAGACTTTGTGTATTTTCCCCTTAGATTCCGGGCTTACGGAAATCTCCCGAACTCCTGGGCAGGTCTGGATCTTGCAGGTCCGTGCTTTTCAAACCTGAGCATGCAGAGGGATCGCCTAGAGCGCTTATGAAAACATACATTCCTGGGCCTGAGAACTTGCATTTCTGGAAAGTTCGGAGATGACACTTCTGCTGTTGCAAGGATCCCTTTGAGCAGCTCTGGGCAGCACTGTTTTAGGGCGTCCCTTTAACCAACATGATTCTCAAAGCTGCCTCACTATTGTTTTTCCCTCCTCTCTCATACCGACGAGGCAGAGAAACAGCTCTGGGAACCACAGGACTCGAAGAAACAACTACTGTGCCCTGACCAAAACACCAAAACAAAGTAGAAGGCCACCATGCAGCATGAGATCTCTTTGACTGGGTACATGAATATAAAAATGAGTATCCTTGAAGTGAGAGTTATCGTTCTATCCCACTGTCTCTAGGAGCTCCAACTGTGGCAAGCGACCTTGCCAGTCGAAGCCTTAGGTTGTTGTTTCATACTAGAAAGAGAAGCCAAGAAGATTTGAAGTAGGCTGCATGTGGGGTCCAATTCAGATGCTCTCCGCAGATTTCGGTCAAGACATTTCTTTATTCTCCACTCAGCTTTAGGTTTCTGTTCATCTAACTCATAGCAAGAGTCAGATGCTTCAACAACTGAGCCGCCTAGGTGCTCCTATAGTCTTTTTAAGTTAAAAAGGGGGGCAGGAGGAGGAATTATTATAACAGGCCTCCTGCTGTGGTGAGGGAGGATATCCTTATTTTATCAACAGAAGAAACGCGGCTCAAAGAAATTAGGTTACTTGCCCAGAATCACATGCCAAAAGCATAGAAAGAAATGGCAGACCAGCTGTGAACCAGTGAGTGGGATGGGATGAAGTCATAGCTGAATCTGCCCAACGGACTGTGTAGGGTCATCAGGGGTTGGAGGACATGACAGACTCAGAAGACCCTTCATGCCAGAAAAAGGTGAAGCAATGCTAATGTGGACAAATGAGAGGGATCAGGGGGGATGGGGAGCCCTGACTATTTGAAGAGAAGAGACCACATGTCTCACCAGGTCTCCTGGGCTTTAACTATGGTTTAAGTAGGAGACCAGTGAAGACTGAAAGAATAATAGAGGACTGATATGGAGATTTTTAGGCCAAGGTCATGAGTTAAACACTAGATTTTGAGTTTGAGTTGGGGGGTGGTGGGGAGGCATTCAAGTGGAAGTGCTTTTTGAGGAATCAATTTGCCAGTCATTTGCTTGTAGATGACAACGGAAGTGATGGGACTTACCATGGACACTCACTGGGTTTTTCCTGTCATCCTACAAGGATTCCCCCTTCTCTGTGCCCCCCCCCATGTTGTAATTAAGAAAACAGTCATGATTGTACACTGTCACTTCTCTCTTGCAGGCCACAGTTAACTGCATGTGTGGACACATTGGCCAAACTGAACCGGACAATTTGGCGTCGGAACTGGAAAGTTCAGCTTCAGGCAGGGGCTTATTGAACATAAGAGATAAGAATCTGGTCTGTGGTCGCAGAGCCATTCTCCATTGCACAGAGAAAGAAACAGAGAAAGCCAGGCTATGGCAATAGAGAAAGCACAATGCTGGCATGAAGAGAAACACAGATGAGAACAGATGTCCTGGTTTATCTGCAGTGTTTTGGTCCCTGATTAGACCCATTTCTGGGACCTCACTGCATCCAAGTTCTTATGGCCCATGAGGCATACTTCTACCTCTACCAGAAAAAAAACCCAAACTTCTCTTTTATTTAATCAAGTTCGATGTGGTTGCCATTACTTCAAACCAAGAGTGTTAATCAATAAAAAGTAAAACCAATAATAGATAAGATGTTACAGGGACACATTTTAGAATGAGAAGAGGACTTTTGAGAGAGAGGAGAAGGATCCTGAATAATAGCCAACAATAAATATCAGACAGACAGAAGTTCATAGGAGATTGAGAAGTGAGGAGAGAGAAGAAAACTTGGAGCCTCCTACAAGTCAAGAGAAAACCATTTCAACAAAAAGGCAGAGGTCAACTGTATCAAATTCTACCTGCCTTGCTGGCTTGAAACATAAAGGAGACATGGCCATCAGGTTTAACAAGAGGGAGGGAGGTCACTGTTGATGTTGGTGAGAGCAGTCGGTTAGTACGGACCTGTCAGGAGTAAATAACAGGAGGTAGAAAAAGCAAGGGCAGGGCACCTGGGTGGCTCAGTCCTCAGCCTTCACCTTGGGTCATAACCCTGGAGTCCCAAGATCCAGCCCCTCATGGGGCTCCCTGCTCAGCGGGAAATCTGCTTCTCCCTCTGCCCTTCACCCCACCCACATGCTCTCTCTCTCTCTGATAAATTAATAAAATCTAAAAAAAAATTTTTGTTTTAAATTTTTAAAAAAAGAGCAAGGGTGTGTATCCTAATCAAAAAGTTGATTTAAAATTGGAGAGTAGGAATGGTACTTGGGATTGATAGAGTTTCTTCCCCCTCCTGGGATGTGTGTGCATGTATTACACCCTTTGGAAATGTGTCAACATGTTTAAATTCTGATGAGAAAGAAACATCAAGAATGGGCCATACAGGAGATACAGTAAAGAAGGGCAATTGGGGGGCACCTGGGTGGCTCAGTGGGTTAAGCCTCTGCCTTCGGCTCAGGTCATGGTCTCAGGGTCCTGGGATCGAGCCCCACATTGGGCTCTCTGCTCAGCAGGAGGCCTGCTTCCCCTCTCTATCTCTCTGCCTACTTGAGATGTCTGTCTGTCAAATAAATAAATAAAATCTTTTAAAAAAAAAAAGAAGAAGAAGGGCAATTGGTAGCATTGGAGTCTGAGAAGGCCAGAAGAGCAGAACCCTGAGAATATCTAAGAGATGTCTCTTACATTAGGTGACAAAGCAGAGGTGAAAAGCGAGTTCCCTGTCAGGGAATGAAGGAAGGGGAAGAACCCAAAGCGGCTGCTGTTTCTTCTCTCCTTCCCAGCCACACTTCTTTTCCTTCTTCATGTCCTGGAGACATGGATCCTGATAACCCAGTCCATCCTGGCGGGAGAAAGATTGGAGTCAAAGACATACAAACAAGATACAGACAGACTTTAGTATTACTTGATCAACGGCGTTCTCCTCTATGCTGTTTTGTTCTCTTCTGCAACACTATCTGTCCTCAATCCATAGACATGGAAAAATACGTCTTACTCCTTCAGTGAAGTTGAAAATTCTTTGTGAGAGCGAAACATGTATTGTCCAGTTTGGCACCTTCCTCTTCAGTAATTCATGGACAAAGAGCTCTCCAAAACAATTATTTAATGAGTTAAATAGAAAGGCTGTTTAGGATCTAAGTCAATAAAAATCTAAAATCGAGCCACCTTTTTTTCACTTCTGACACTAAAGTTTAATCATAAAAGGTGAGTTGGCATGAGTTTTCTAGTAATCTCAGAAAGAACACTAGCACTTTGGGGAATTTATTTAATTTATAGATGTTTTAGAGGCTTTTATAGTCTGATTCATTGAAATGAACCTCCAAATGAGTAACAAATTATAGCTAGGTTTTTTTTAATCATTCCTTTCATAGCTTATTAAATATTAAACATTTCTTCTTTAGTCCTTTTCAGAACTATTTATTCCAAATCCATTGCAGAGTCATCCAGAATTTTAAAAACCTGGATTAATTTCAGGCATCACATAATGAAGCTAATGTTTCCATGGTTTCATATTTCTAATGGCTCTTGAATCTACCCTTCAGTGTCAGGAATATTATATCCTTCCAGTGCTCTTTTCTTCTCTCCCCCGGCCCCGATATTGAGCCTGTACTTAATATCTGTTAACCTGAAGATATTCAAATGCAAGTCCTGTGATTGGAAATGCATTTCTACTGTTAGTGTGTCTAATACATTTTTTTTTCAATTTCCATTCATTTAAGATCTGGTTACTTTCATGTTTAATATTAGGTTTCGTGATGAATTCTGAGCCACCGATTCTGAATGTTTGACGGTACGCTGCCGCCCTCTAGCTTACTTTTGCGAAGTTCCTCACATGTAACAATTTATTCAGCAAATCCTTTGTGTATGTCCGATCCACAGACACTCATTCATTTTCAATGAATCGCATATTGGAAGTTCTTTGTACAGCTATTAATTAAAGTTATACATTTCTTTCCTTTCCAGATAAATGTTCAGTTAATCAACTGGATCAAATTATAAAAGAAAGAAAAGTCTTAAAGGAAAAAAGAAACCTCATCATGTGCCAGATACTCAGCGGATTCTCTTTTCACCTTAATTTACACCTTTTCCCTTCAGGTGAGCTGACTGTTTCAAAAATCAATGTGCTGGGGCATCTGGGTGTCTCAGTGGGTTAAGCCTCTGCCTTCAGCTCAGGTCATGGTCTCGGGGTCCTGGAATCGAGTCCCGCATCAGGCTCTCTGCTCAGCAGGGAGCCTGCTTACCTCTCTCTCTGCCTGCCTCTCTGCCTACTTGTGATCTCTGTCTGTCAAATGAATAAATAAAATCTTAAAAAAATAAAATAAAATAAAATAATAAATAAATAAAAACCAATGTGCTTTCTTATCCTTTATTCCTTAAGCAGCCAGAGAGAAGTATCAAATCTTCTGTGCTCTCGGTGAATGCTGAACATTTGTCTGTCAAAGGATATTTCTGAAGATAGAACAAAAATTTCAGTTCAAATTCTAAGGACTGTGCAAAACCTCAGTTTTTTATGTTCAAAAAATTATAAAACTATTTAAGGCTTTAATTACTATTCTTCTTTAAGAATAGTTCTGAAATAGATGCTGTTATGACCTGATACTCCTTTGTGACGAGATCTTCTGGCCTGGGTAGAGGTATCCGCTATCTATTACCTGAACAATTCTACATCTGGTTTGCTGGGATGTATTTGTTGTCGAACATATTGGCTAAAACTTACTTACTGGGGAGCCTGCTTCTCTCTTCCCTGCTCCCCCTACTCATGCACATTCTGTCAAATAAATGAATAAAATCTAAAAAAAAAATTTTTAATATTGAACTGACCCATGACTTTTTAGCAATTTTTCCTTCTTCTACCTCTTCTTCTCCTCTTCCTTCTTTTTCTTCTTCCTCCTCCTCCTCTTCTTCTTCCTTCCTTCTTCTTCTTTCTTCTTCCTCCTCCTCATCTTCCTCCTCCCCCCACTTCTTCTTCTTCTCCTTCTTCTCCCTCTTCAATCAGCTAGAACCTGCACCTGGTGCTTTAAAAAGAATTTGGGTCGGTGGGTACCTTCCAGGTATTCAAGGGTGGCAGAAATTATTCCATGTGGGACCCTGGGCATTGATGGCACTAAATTCACGAACATCATGTAAACCTGCTAACTCATGCACTTAGCTAAGAAAGATACCTTGTTTGTCATCAAAAATAGACAATGACATTAAATTGCAATGACATTAAATTGAACCACATATTAACAAAAGGGGAAGGCACGTTTATTTAAGGGTCTACCTGCACTTTGGTGCCCCAAAGCCTTAACATTAAAATATGATGGGCAGCTTCATTTTCAGGGTTGTTCTCGGCTGGCACTGTGTAGGGAATGACATTTGGGTAGAACACAGAGACCGTGAAGCTCCAAGGATGGAAGGCTGGATTGGATCCTCAGTTCTGCCAACACTTAACTTCTGAGTCTTACCTCTTTTACACTTACAACAATGAGCATGCCATGCTCCTGAAATTGTAGAGACCGTCAAACGAGGCAGCGAGTACGAGAGCACCCCTGATGATGCTTGGTACAAGAAGCCTAATAAAACTTTGTTTAATCTAAATCTAACATAAACATTAATTTGTTCTACTCTTCAGATTAAGACGTACTCTCTGCCTTTTATCACTCTTCCTCTTATCAAAGTTTTACCCTTATGTACTGTCTTTGGGTCTTTTTGCAAATTCTAGCTATTTTAAGCAGAAAAATGAATTTATTAAGAGATATTAGGTAAGTCACAGAGTCTGGGAGGGTCAGAAAATCAGGTTTAGAAGCTACGCTGACTGTTGCACAGAGACCCTAAGCCACTGTCACCAAAGACTGTCCCACCAACGCCACCCCGGGATGCTACCACAGGAATTCCTGTCACTGCTCCCTCCTCGGATTTACCCAAAGTGGAGCCCATGAGGGTTGAATGATTGCATCTGATTGGCAGAGTCTGCACCACGACTGCAAGAAAACCTGCAAAACCGAGGCTCTAACTTCTACCTTGGGTGACAGGAGACAAAAGGCGAGGAATTCTACAAATATAATGAAGTTACTGAAGGATTCAGTGTGGCCAAAAAGCATGATTACTACTCCACTCTGCTCTCTGTTTTTAGGATCCCCAGCAAGCTGATCTAATTGTTTACTCAAGAGTTCCTAGAAATGGAGAAGCTGAAGAAGTTCATCTAATGGCAGAAATTTCAGGGCTAATAACAAACCACAAATCAGGGGACACTAGATGGCTCAGTCGTTAAGCGTCTGCCTTTGGCTTAGGTCATGATCCCAGGGTCCTGGGATCGAGCCCCACATCGGGATCCCTGCTCTGTAGGAAGCCTGCTTCTCCCTCTCCCATTCCCCCTGCTTGTATTCCCTCTCTTGCTGTCTCTCTCTCTCTCTCTCTCTCTCTCTCTCTGTTAAATAAATAAATAAATAAATAAATAAATAAATAAAATCTTTAAACACACACACACACACACATCATCAACTCTCAGCTGTCCCCATTTCTACTTGCTACTCTCTCTGGGCATGAGAATATGTGTGACAGTATTATACTGTACAAACATAGAACTGTATTCTGCTTATCCCATACACATTGATTGACTGATTGGTTCGCTGATTAAACATGTATTGAATTCCAGAACATTTGCAAGGAATATGAAATATAAACACAAATAATAATAAGATCTGTGCCCTTCATTCTTGGAACTCACATCCTACTTGGGAAATCCACCCTGCCCACTACAGACAATCTGAGAAACACTTCAACAGAAGATGTAGGCCATTGTGTACGTATGTAATGTTTGGAGACACTTCGAATAGGAAATCCAAGATTAAAGGTATTGTCCAATAATACCTATATTGCAAACATATTGGGGAGTCTATTTTGTGAAACAGGAGACTGGAGGTGAGTCAATAAACTGTTGTACATTGCTGATAAGTTCAGACCCTACTGTGCACTTTCAATTTTTATTCATATTAAAGTTTTCAGATCTCTCATTGCCTTCAAATCATCATTTCAAGCTTCGTTATTAGTCAGACCCTGTAAAATGAAATTTTAGATCATAAAGTGTCCTTGAAAATAGAAACTTCTCACTATGATACTAATGTTTTAGTTTCTAGTCTTAAAACGTTATAGTTTTTCATTTACATTTCTTATGTATACTCATTTAATAACCAACTTTAAATTCAGTAATCACATTTTCCCCTAAGCTTTGATTAGAACAATTATAGTAAATGAAAATAAGAAAGTAATTTCTGTAAAGAGATTCATAAAGCATCCTTTTCAAGCCATAAAGCAGCCTTCCAAACAGTTTTTTTCAGCATAGGTCTACCAAGAAAAAAAAAAAAAAAATGATTCTATTCTGCTGAAGATAAACAGATCCAAAACGCTTTCATTGTCTGCTCATCTTTTTCTGAGTCTAGCCTGGTACGAAGGCTTAGCACACAAAATGTACCCAATAAATGCTGTTGAGTGAGTATCTGGCTCTCTTGCTGAGGCTAAAAAGGTAGAAGCATCAGTAGAAAGTCCCCCTTAGAGGGACGCCTGTGTGGCTCAGTTGACTAAGTGTCTGCCTTTGGCTCAAGACATGATCAGGGTCCTGGGACCAAGCCCTATGTCAGGCTTCCTGCTCAGCAGGGAGTTTGCTTCTTCCTCGCCCCTCCCTCCCCCCCCACCCCCGCCCCCACTTGCATACCCTCCCCTCCACCGCTGATGTTCTCTTATTCTCTCTCAAATGAATAAATAAAAAAAATTTTAAAAACTCCCCTCTGAAATAGAAAGCTTGTGAACAGATAAATGAAATAGAAAAGACAGATGATTGAATGTTTTACATCTACCCAATATTTCTTTAGCCCCCTAACTTTGGCCCATGTTACTTTGGGTTTACCTTACAAAACAATAAGCATCAGCACACATCTAAGGGAAATCTCTTCGAAGATGGCCATACCAACTTATAGATTGATAACACATGGCTGAATATTTTCTGTCAACTCACTGTGGTACAATTAACATTGAAGGTATTATTCCTAGTTACATAATTCCCACACACCGCCATCCTGAGTATTGTGTTGTTTTAAGTTATGCCAATAGGATGTAAGGGGGGGGGCTACAAATAACTTGATTAGCAGAATTTTTATAACATCTTTTATTTGTTGTGAAAAAGTCAAACCAAAGCACTAGCCATGTTTCATGAAGGCCCATGGACGACCAAGTTGTCTATACAGCTCTGTTAGGCTGGGAGACAGTACAGGTTTTTGTTTTTGTTTTTTTAATGTGTGTGGATCCCTCTAATTCAGACTCTCTCTCAAAAAGTAGAAAGACTGAGGGGCACCTGAGGGGCTCAATCAGTTAAGTGACTGCCTCTTGATTTCGGCTCAGGTCATGCTCTCAAGATCCTGAGATCAAGCCCCGCATCGTCAGGCTCCATGACCAGCAAAAGCCTGCTTAAGGCTGTCTCTCTCCCTCTCCTTCTGCTCACCCTCCTGCACACGAGGGCATGTTTGCTCTCTGTCTCTCTCAAAAAGAAAAAAATGTGGAAAGATTGAGGAAATGGTATTTCACTGTTTATTCTATTTTTATTCTTTCATCCCCAAATGCCTCAAATGTTTCCCCACACACGTACATACACACACACCCAGACACATGCACTCATGCAGACACACACATGCATATACACACAGTCACAGAAGTAGGAAGGAAGGTAAGTTTTGTCACAATAACAAAGACACAAAATCACTGTGCCTTAAAGCAGATAGTTTATTTCTCTCCCAGGTAAAAATCTGAATGTAGGCAAATCGAGCTCTGCTTTCACGAGGCAGAGCTTTTTCCTTGTTACTCCACTGTAGATGGGCTCCATTCCCAAGGGCATTACTCTAGCCACAACACCTGCAGGTTAGCCAACTGGAAGGGCGAAGGCAGAAGGATAGAGAAAGGGCAGGAAACAGAGTATCCGTCCTTTAAAGAAGTTTCCTAGAGCTTCCATACAACACTTCTACCTACAGCTCTTTGGCCTGACTCTAATAACACAGCCACACTCAGCCACAGTGGGAACTCAGATATGTGATTTTTATTTTCCATAGTGTGTTCCCAACTGACACATTTAGATGTTATTCCCGAGAACAGAGGGAGAATGGGTATTAGCAAATAACTAGCAAGCCGTCATGGGGTTAGTTCCTCCCAACTATCCTTCCCACGACAGAATGAGTGGAATTTCATACTCAGACCATTCAGAGCAAATTCCTTTCCTTCTCCATCCACCCTGCTCTACCTTCTCCTCTACCTTTTAATCCACCAAGAACTTTATTCTTACGTATCCAGACACACTTCTGCTCAGAGGAGCAAAGAGGGGAGCAATTAGTGAAGGACAGATTACTTTTCCTATTTAAGCTACTGGGTACTACAAATTCAAATAGGAGGATCTGAGCCAAGTCTAATCCTCTGCTTTTGTGTTTGCTATCTAAATTGAGACCACTGTCAGTTTTAATTGAACATAAAATCTCCTGTTTGATCCTAAGCAGGAGAATAGGGTTTTCATTTGCTAGTCAGTGGATTTTGGATTTCTTCCCCAAAGAGGCTAAACTTCAGTGATAATTACAATATTATCTCATTCAAATGAAAGTCTGGAACATTTAATATTCTCGGGGACATAGCGACCACTGTGGGCAGCAGAACCAATCGTTTAAATATATATTTAAGCTGCAAACATAGCCCTAGTTATGTAGACTGTTGTTCTCACACTTCACAAAGCACCACAGCCTTTGAAATCATAGCTTTGAAGAACAGAACAAAGCATGAAGAGCCTACGTATCCCCCAGCACACACCCATTCCACCTGTGTTTTATATGGGGTTCTATATGAGCTATTGTTTAAAGAAAAATTTTCATGACTTTCAAATATTTGACCTCATTGTTCTCCATCAAATTTTATTTCTCATGTATTTGTTTCTTGTGGACATTGTAGCCTTGAACTTCCCAGGACTTTCAGGAACTAGTAAAGAAGGGTACAAAAAAGGGATGTAATGGAAAACCTTCCACTCACTTGTCATCGTGACATATTTTTGAAAACTTACGTATTTAGAAAGATCACAATGATTCTGGCAAATTTTGCTCCATTAAGCAGAGCTTCCTCCTTGTTATTCCATCTTGCATGAGCTCCACGCCCAAGAGTGTTCCCGTAGCCACATTCCTGGCAGGTGAGCCAGTGGGAGGGGTAATGGCAGAAGGATGGGGAAAGGGCAGGTAACAGAGCGGCTGTCCTCTATTTATCTAGATTACTGAGACTGTATGAGTAAGCATTTTTGTCTCCCTGGCAGTCACAATGTATGTGTATAATTGAAATTCTTTTTTTTCCAGTCATTTACATTTTGCTTTGTAATTCTTAAGACTTTTTTATTGTATGAATGTATCTGTTGCCTGAAATAACTGAATATTTCTATCTAGGTCAACATACACAGCGAAAATGATGACTGACCAACAAGACCTGGGAAATTTGCATATTACAGCTGCACCACAACTTTATTGTTTGCTTCTACTATCAGAATCCTCTCGGCAGTCCCACTTCATCGGTCAAATATTCCATTGGGACAAAAAAGAGCGAAAGCCTATGTAGTCCTTTTGTCGTTAATTATAAAAATCGAATCTTTTCTTCCTGGGAGATCAGCTACTTAAAAAACACATCTCCAAAAGAATAGTTAAGGGTTCTAGTCTAAATAAAATATTCTAAGAATTTATTTCTCTCAGCATCTGTTTCTTCATTTTCCAGCTCATATTTTTTCATGGCAACAAAATAGCGAATGAAAGTTTCCCCCAGGGCCTGTCTCAGGCACTGATCTTCCTCCAGTGCTACAAGAGCGTCTTCCAGTTTCAAAGGGATCTCGGCAGATTTGGCCTGACAGAAGTCTGTGCTGTCATTGGGACCGGCCAGGACACCATCACTGCTTTGAAGTCCATCCAAGCCCGCAGCAACCGTCGCTGCCAGCACCAGGTATGGATTTGCAGTCGCGGAGCCCAGTTTATTTTCTATCCGGCTGCCTTTCTCACCGTGACACTTGATATTAAAAGCACAGCTGTTGTCATTGTATCCCCATGTTGTAGGCACACTCTCCTTGAGGTCTTTACTCTCCTTGGAATAACGCTTCCGGCAGCTAACAGCAGGAGCCATCAGGCAGCTGAGAGCAGCAGAGTGCTTCAAGAGCCCTGCCAACCATTTTTTCCCAGTGATCGTGAGCTCCTCGACTCCAGAATTGCTGCAAAACATATTTTTCTTCCCCCCGACATCCCAGAGACTGTGAGACAAAATTCCTGAATTGCAGAATCCCGTCTCGATGAAAAAGCTGGCGATGTAATTATATTTCCTCGCAACTTCTTTGACACCTGTTCTGAGGGTGAATGCATTATCAGCTGCACTGATGCCAAATTCGGGCAAAAAACAGATTTCCATCTGACCGGGCCTGGTGGAGGAGGAAAAACTCTCGACATTGGCTCCAGTGTGATACAAACCATCAACGAGCTCCTGGATGAAAGGCTGGTCATGATTATTTAGCAATGTTGAAGCAGGGAAAGAGATGGTCTTTGAATTGATAATCTCGGGCACAGCAAAAATGCAAAAATCATAAATGAAGGCGGAGAGCAGGGAAAAGCCAGCCTCCTGCAGCTGGCTCAGCTGCCTTTTGGCGATGTACCGTGGGGAAGTCAAAAGAGGCTCACCAGTCACAGTGAACGTGTCACATATCACTCTGGCAGTTCTCTCAGCCCATGGCAAAACCCGGAAGGTTGAGAGCTCCGGCATCAGGACGATGTCACTATTAAAACACGTTGCTCTTATGTGATCCACTTCATCGTCCTTAGGATTCGGTATCAGTTCCAGATAACCTCGGGGCATGCAGACGCCATGGATCACTTTTTCCTGAGGAAATTAAAGGTCAGAGCAATCAGGTTTTGACCCTTGAAAGCAAACAAAAGGGTGGGGGTGGGGAGACACATTGCTCATGAGGAAAAAAAAAAAAAATGTCTTTAACATCCGTTGGTTAACATTACCTTAATTTCAAATAAATTCTAAATATTTTAATTTTTTTCAGATATATTTATTTAGGGGAGCCTGGGTGGCTCAGTGGGTTAAGCCTCCGCCTTCGGCTCAGGTCATGATCTCAGGGTCCTGGGATCAAGCCCTGCCCCGGGCTCTCTGCTCAGCAGGGGACCTGCTTCCCCCTCTCTCTCTACCTGCCTCTCTGCCTACTTCTGATCTCTGTCTGTTAAATAAATAAATAAAATCTTTTTTTTAAAAAAGATGTATTTATTTATTTGAGAGAAACAGAGAGACGGTGAGGGCTGGGGCAGAGGGAATGGGAGAGATAGTTTCCTCAAGCAGACTCCCTGCTGATGGGGAGCCCCCACTCACACTTGATCCCAGGACTCTGACATCATGACCTGAGCTGAAACCAAGAGTTGCCTGCTTAACCAACTGAGCCACCCAGGGGCCCCCAAATTTAAAATATTTTAAAATAAATCCCGAGTTACTTTTATAAACAACTCTTAATATTTTTAGCCTGGAAGGTTTTATATGTTTTGGGATCTGAAAATAGCAGTCATTAAATAAAAGGTACAATAATAAAGGAAATGTCTTTATAGCAAATGACAAAGGTAAAGCCTTGTGAAATTGTTTGAAATGATCATAACCTAGTCCTTTTTAAAGCAGTTTTTATTTTATGGCATAGTTGCTAATATCACAGCTAAGGTTTTATTTTTGGCTTATTTTGTTGTAATCCCTGTAGTTAACTGAGAATCTTCAGTCCTTCCAGGAACTTGAGAGTGGTCAGTCCTAGGACAGACACAACAGTCATCCTAAGGACCCTGGTCTGTCATCCAGAGGTCCTAGGTCTGCTGACAACGGCACTCCTCTCTTCATCCACTTACACAACCCACTAAGAATGAATACATAACAGCCTCACAGTCCCCAAAACTTGGCCTGTGAGCGTGGACCTAGATCTCCAAAGCTATAGTTTCAAAATGTGTTATCGCCTTCAAGTCAGCCACGAACTGAGCGTCACCAAGTCTGACTTCTAGGTCTAACTCTTTCATTCATAACTTGGGTGAAGCTAGGCAAATCACTGGACCGAGTGAGTCGGCTTCCATGTCTGTGTAACAAACGTGTTAGGCTCGATGGTTGCTAAGGCACTTTCTAGCCATAGACCTCTTGGGGTCAGTATATTTGGTCATTCATTTAACTTTTGCTATGTGCCAGACAACAGGGACATGATGAGGTTATAAAGTTGAGCAGACACGTTAAAACGGTTTCTAGAAATTATGTCATAGCAATAGAACAAAGCTTCATGTGTTGAAGGTTACATTAATGGTAGGGGAGAAGCTAACTGTAAGGTTTGGTTCCCATTATGTCAGTGCGTATCATGAGGTTAATAACATATGCTAACATTCTGTAAGCCAAATTGTTTCTTCTATTACCTCCAGTCCCAAAGAGCATGGTACCAAAGACAGATGCTAAGAGGGACCACGCTACTGGTCCCTCTTCTGCCTTTGACCGTGAGCACCTGCACTTCCTCACATCTATACATACACTTTCAAATGCCATTTGACTTGACTGATCCAAATCTGCTTTTGCCAGTAATAAAGTTGAGAAAGTCAAGTACTATTCAGTGCCTGCTTAATTTTTTCAGTTCCCTCAAGGACCTGTATACACACACACACACACACACACACAGACATTTTGAAAATCCATATGTTAATTCTGTATATCCCTAAAACAAAGGGTAATGTATTTTATTCAGGAGATTTCCAAGAGTTCCTGCAATTGAAATCTGTGTTTGTATTCACCTGGTTGTGAACAATAGGGAAGAACTTGTTACATTTCATTCCGCTAGGCCTTCACAGATTTAAAGAATAGGAAAAAGTCACACTTTGTTCTTCAAACTATTTAACCTGTATTTTTCTGAGCACTCTTTTTTAACACTGTCATTTTCTTTGTTCTTTTTTGAACATTCTGAATTCAAACGACTCTTTATTAGTAGTGGGAGATATATAAATATACATAAACATGTCTTGCTCATGACAACTAATGAAGTTATCTTCACATGTGTTTATAAATACAAAGTATTGGGACAACTTCACACCCTAATATAGATCACCAGGGATTCAATAAAAACTCTAGCAAAATAGCTCAAATCTCTATGATAACTGAAATTTGGATCACAGTAAAGGCCACCGAAGAATTAGTTATAAATTCTGTTGCAATACATCATGTTTTGATTAGATCAAAGATAGAAAGAATCTACATTATCTGCATATAATTTAAATAAAAACTAGTCTTTTGCTAGAACAGAGACAGTTGGTTGTAAGGTTTAATCAGCTAATGTTTGTAAGGCATTTAGCACAGTGCCAGGCATATGATAAGTTTTCTTTAAAAAGTAGCTACCATCTGGGATGCCTGGGTGGCTCACTGGGTTAAGCCTCTGCCTTCAGCTCAGGTCAAGATCTCGGGGTCCTGGGATAGAGCCCCACATCGCATCAGGTTCTCTGCTCAGCAGGGAACCTGCTTCCCCCTCTCTCCCTGCCTGCCTCTCTGCCCACTTGTGATCTCTCTCTCTGTTAAATAAATAAATTTAAAAAAAAAAAAAAAAAAACGAAAAGAAGGAGGAGGGGGAGTAGGGGAAGGAGGAGTATTGTAACTGGAAGTGAAGAATCAGAGGTGGACATCCCAGCTCTGCCTGTAATTACCTGTGTAATTTGAGAACACTTTCCTTAACTTTTCTGGGCCTCCCTTCACTCATGTATAAATGAAGAAGATGGGTTATATTACCTCCTGTATTTCCCTGCATGGTCTAACAATAATTTTTAAATTGACATTTTATTTTCCACAAATAGAAAAAGGTTTAAAAATTACTTTGGAAAGATTGAAATTACTTTCACTAAGTTATAGGCAAATTCAAATCATGGATCCACTCTTCGTTTAATGAGTTCCCCATACAGAATTGTATTTATATCAGACTCATGTTGTTTATATTGTTTTGCACAGTTGAACTTATTTTTTATGTCCATTTGCAATGAATTTCACAAAATGAATTATTTAATTTTTAATTACAAATACTCATGATGTAAATATTCACTATTACCTATACCTTCACAAGTTCCAAAATGAATTCAAAGTGTTTTGTTAAAAAATAAACAGATATTCTATGATCATTAAATAAGAATAAAATAATGACTAGGTAATGAAAGGAGAAAGTGAGTTTGTATTTGCAAATTAAGACAAAAAATAAATACAGCGATTGAGAAGAAGTATAAGTTATATTAAAATTCTTATGATAGACAAACTTTTTCCCTGCATGAACTCCAGAAGAAAAAAATTGATTCTAATACATTGGACATTGAATGCGATAATGGAAAGTATTTTCAATAGTATTTAAAAAAAGAATTGTAGACGTTTTCTTTTTATGTCAATTTTATCAATCCCCAGCAAGCGGAGGGAGCATATTAAATTATATTTTCATAAAAGAGTTTCTTTGAGTAACTAGAATAATACTCTAAATATGTAGCTTTGAGATGCCGTTAGTGGAATAAATGATTAGGATTTGACAAAAACTGAATAGCAAGCAGTTTTATATTGAGGTCTCTGGCAAGTGCCTGAGGTGTCAGTTGTGTTTTCTTATTGATTGAAAGAAATTCATATAAATTAGATTCTTGGTCTGTTCACAGGAAATTTCACATTTTCTTGTCAAAATTAACCAACATGTATTCTTGCATGGATGAAGAGAAAACAATGTCTGCAAGCAGGTCTAAAGGATTTCTTAAGAGACAAATTTGGGGGGTCCATTTACATTTTTTTTCATTATTATTATTAAGTAGAGTTGACATAAATATTTTATCAGTTTCAGGTGTACACCACAGTGATTTGACAATTGTACACGTTATACTGTGCTCACCAAGATAAGTGTAGTCAACGTCTATCACCATACAATGTTACTACAATATTATTGACTCTATTCCCTTTGCTGTACTCTTCATCCCTGTGACTTAATTCTAACTGGAAGTTTTGTACCTTTTAATTGCCTTCACCCATTCTGGAAACGATCAGTTTGTTCTCTGCATTCATGAGTCTGTTTCAGTTTGTTTGTTCATTTGTTTTGTTTTGTTTTTTTAGGTTCCACATGTAAGTGAAATCATACAGTATTTGTCTTTCTTTGTCTGACTTACTTCGCTTAACCTAATACCCTCTAGCTCCATCCATGTTGTCACAAATGGCAAGATCTCATCCTTTTTATGGTTGAGAAATATTCCATTGCATATATACACCATGTCGTCTTTATCTATTCACTTATCAATGGACATTTGGGCTGCTTCCATATCTTAGCTATTATAAATAATGCTGCAATAAACATAGGGATACATATATCTTTCTAAATTGGTGTTTTCATTTTTGCAGAGTAAATACTCAGTAATAGAATTACTGGATGGTATAGTATTTCTACTTATAATTTTTTGAGGAACCCTCATCCTGTGATTTTCCATAGTGTTTCCACCAATTTACATTCCCATCAATAGTACACAAGGGTTTCCTTTTCTCCACATCCTTGCCAAGACTTGCTATTTCTTGTCTTTTTGATACCAGCCATTCTGACTAGTGTGAGGTAATATCTCATTGTCATTTTGATTTGCATTTCTCTGATGATGAGTGAAGTTGAGCATTTTTAAAAAACAAATTTGAACCTGTTAGAATTCTTTTAAAAAGTATTTTTGAAGGTGCCCACTTTTTCTCAACATAAAACAAATGAGAAAATTACAATTTTATATTAAAGTGATAAAAATAATCTATACCTTAGAAATAAAGTTAGAGGTGGCTTAACTTTTGTACTTTCATATATAATACTGACTGATGTCCCTTCCTTCTAAGAAATGTTTCAGTGACACAATAAATCAGTCATTAAAACAAATACATGACATAAACCAAAAAAAAAATTTTTTTCAGAAAGTCTCAAAACATATCCAAAAATACAATATTCTCAATATCACTATTTTCAAGAATTTAATGGTATTTATTAAGTCATCCAACAACAATAGGGTCTTTTCTTATCAGAATTAGAAGCTGAAAGGGATATGCTTTTTATCTAGCAAATTCTTTCCATTTAATCTTTTTATTTTTTTTTTTTTTCATTTTATATCTGCTCTTGGGTCTTCTGTTGCAATTTTCTCATGTCAACCCAAATATAATCTCCATAATTGCAATAAGAGAGAAAAGATAATTCTATGGAGGGAAATTATTCAAGGCAGAAAGACTAAAATTACCAGTCTTAATTAGTTTTATATTTCTATTGGGTAAAGGAATTGCCATTTGGGCCCTGAAAGTGTATGTTCAGCCCCTTAGGGAGCAGTAATGTGTTTGGGGAGGGACAAGGGAAAAAAACAAAATAAATTACTGGTTTTCAGCTTTAATTACTGTATAGATTACAAGAAAATAAGAAAGAGTAGTAAGGACCATTTGTTTGCTCATGGTCATGAAATTACATTCACTCATACCTCTACCTGTAAAACTCACTTGGAAAAAGTGTGCAGGGATACTCTTAGATCTGGACACACCATGGAGGTCTGTTGCTTCAAATCGCACAAACTGAAGGTGATTTTTGGCCATCTCTTGTTTAATGTGCTTCATTCTAGAGGAGAGATGAGGTGTGGTCGGAATTTGAGTGCCGTCCCTGGTGTTATCTGTAGGATAGAAGATGGCCCTAAGTCATTAGATCATGAAGAACAGAAAAGCAAGAGAAGACTACAGAGGGTGACTTTGTCATGATTGTTAACAAGATCATCATATACTCTTGTCATTGACTTACAGGTAGAGATCTTACCTTTCTTACCCTGCCTTTACCATAGTCCCAAGAACACAGTCTCTAAACAGCCTAAGCGATTATTTATAAAGCACTTGGGGTTAAGCGAAAATTAACATTATTTGAATAAGCATAGAGCAATATCATATGCAAATACTTACTGAAAATGCCTTTGCTTATGGAAATTAGGATACATTTGCATAACATGACAGCTTAGGCACCATACAAGTCTGTGTACAGATAACTATCACTGAAAAGACTGAGCTTCTTGCACTAACTGGTAATACTTAAAGGTTCCTGTATGATTAAAGGCAAAATTGTTTGGTTTTGTTTACCTTGTGCAGATTTGCATTTTTTGTTTTTGTTTTGTTTGCCAAAAGGGATTTATGGCATCTGAATCTAAGACATCTACATGTCTCTGTCAAATTTAAACTTAAAAATCAGTATAAATGAGCAAACGAAATTGTTTTTCAAGGAGGAGACTGTAAGAGATGAAAAATCTAGACTGAAAACCAGAAACCTAAATATGTATATTTAAAATAGACTGCAAATTCTAAAACTTCAGATCTAGAAGAGAGTTTGGCAATAAATCACCTAAGCCAACCAATTTGCTAGCTTGCAAGCAAATTGCACCCAGAGAGGTGTAGTGAGGTGGTCCAAATCACTCTCAGTTCATTGTCAAAAATTGAAGCTACAAACCAAACCTCTTAACTCCCAATGGGTGGCTCACTACCAGAAAATGAATGAATATATCCAAAGCATTTAAAAGGTCAGGCACATAGTACACATCACAAATGTTAGCTACCGTCCAAACTTTCAGAAGAGGTAACAGACTGTAGAGATTTAGCATAAACACCAAAGCCATCTGCCTCCCTCAGAATCCTGCCTGTGCCCTAGACACTTCCTTACTTCTCTGAGTCTGGGCTTTCTCATTGATACAATATTATCCACTTTATAGGCTTGTTGTGATGATTAAACAAGTTATTTAACAGTTCCTGGCAGACATTAAGCACCATATAAGTGCTTCTTAAATACGTAAAGTGAACACAATTACTCTAGCCTTGGTAATGGTACCATGATCATGCCTGAATCTGAATATCCATCAACCTGTCACATCACTGATGCTGAGCACCTATAATTTTAAAGTGATACCTGAATATCCTTTTCTGAGATATAATTGGCTTTAAAAATAAGCAGAAAGATTGACAGTTTAAAAACAGAGATTAAGTAGATTTTAAGTACATGAAGCATGAGGAAAACAAATTACTGGTTCCACCTATACAAATATATTAGAGATAATGTCCTGTCACTGATACATTTGGCTACTCAGAGACTCCTGAGGCTTTATAACTACCTTCCATTTAACACAAACAATTAAGCTGTAGCAATTACAATGTTTCATGCTAAATTAGCAGTTGCTGTCTTCCCAACCTATCCTGAAGTATTGGGTATTCTGCCGAAGTTGAACAATTCTCTTTAAAGAAAACACAATTTGTAAGCATTTTAAAATATGAAAAATTCCAGACAAGCAGCATTCTAAAAATAATGAGGAATTACATACAAGCTATAAATATTTTAATAACATAAAAAAATCAGTAAGCGTCTCCTACTAAAGGAGCAAAGACATTTTATTGGCTCACTAGTAATACGATCACAGACAATCTCATTAGTTCTTTGCTTTATCTGTATCTTCTAATGTTTCTACAATAAATATGCATTCTTTTAAAATAAGGAAAATATGCGCCCACTCAAGATGGGTTGTTTAGTTACCATGTACTATTTATATTGGACATATATCTAGAAAGAAGCCAGAAAAAGCCCTGCCCTCATAGAGCTTTATATTATTGAATGGGAGAGCTATAGACAATACATACACCATCAAATGCAAAGGCGGTATATTTTGTCATTGTTAGAAGTGCTGAAAATAGATAAATATAATCATCTGGAGTATTGATTCTATGAGACTTAATCACAATATAAACAGGTCTAACCTCTGATTCACTTGAAGATTGTCAAATTGCACTATAGCTGGACAGTAAGTACATGAATTAGTTTGCTAGGGCTACCATAATAAATACCACAGACCGGATGACCTAAACAGAAATTATCTTCTTACAGTTCCAGAGGGTAGAAGTCAAAGGTCCAAGTGTCAACAGTGTTGGTTTCTTCTGAGAGTTTCTCTCGTTGGCTAGTAAATTGCTTTCTTCTTCACATGATCTTCCCTCTGTGCGTGTTCTAATCTTCTCTTCATATAAGAATACCAGTCATGTTGGATTTGGGCCCATGCTATAGACCTCATTTAACATTAATTACTTCTTTTAAAACTCTATCTCCAAATATAAACACCATGTGAGGCATGAGGGGATAAGACTCCAAACACCTATGAATTTAGGGGAGACACAATTCAACCCATAATAATATATCATCCCATTTCCATTTTCTTCAGAGTCCTCATCACCACCCACCATATTGTAAAATCATGTGCTTATTTTCTGTCCTTCCCCACTCACATGTCTGTTCAAGGATGTCAGGAGAATAGGGGCTCAAATTTACTTGCTGCTATATCCCCAGCACCTGCAGCCATACAGACATATCATAGATGCTCAATGACTATTCCTTTAACAAGGAGGTGTGTGGGTAAATTAATTAATTAATACACTCTGGGTGATTTGACCTTGTCTAATTAACAAGTGGAATTGGTATCACATATTTCAGTGAGTATGTTAAGTACCATCTCATTCATTTGAAAGTTTAATTCTTTCACCAAATATGAGAACTCTATCCAATCTAATTTCATTTTCAAGGAATCAACTAATCTTACTGAATCATTGTCTGAATTTCTTTTCTTCAAATAAATCATACTTGTTAGTTACAATTAAACCTTTTGGTCAGACCTTCCCAGATGCACATGATGAATAGCGGGCAGATAATTGCTAGTTCAGGGACTCGTTTGTTTTTCTTACAGTATGGTTCCTGGGAGGTGTTCTCCTTTCCCATCCCCTCAGAGAACCAATAAATTAAATCAATCTGCTTTTACAGAGAAAATTTTCCTACTGTGAGTGTTTACGGGGCAAAAATAAGAAAACACTAACAAAAAAAAGTTAAAAGTTAAAATAAAACCTCAAAGCTCTATAACAATTAGAAGGCCTTAGAGAAATGTTGTCTGTGTTCAAGTGACAATAGGATATATTTTAGTCACAGAGAACAAGCCATGGTCACTTATAAAAGGCAGATTAAATAGGCATTTGAGCTTTCAGAAATACCAACTCAAAAAGAGAAAAGTGCATTCAAGAATATATTCTGAAATACATTGAGTTTATGGAATGCCTGGGATGATCCGCCAAACTCCTTTCCCAGAGCCTGCCTTCCTTCATCCACGTGGCTAGTCTGAGAGACACCCTCTTAGAGCAAGTGTGACCCCAGTCTCCAGCCATATCATGTTAGCCCAGGCGGCAGAATAACCAAGTAAAAGCAGTAACAAAAGCAAAAACAATTAAAAAGTGGGGAGGGGGAGCTTTTCTTTGAAAAAAAAAAATTTTTTTTAAGTCAAAGTGGTATCACAGAGAAGAAAACACAATGTCAAAATTTTAACACTGATTGAGGAGTAGAGTTTCATATTTATCTTTAAATTCTGTATTGGTGACTTGTTGGAAGCTATCAACTTGTTGGTGCTTTGGGCCGGTAAAAAGCTTAATCTAGCCTGGGGCAAAAGGAGGGAGCTTCTGAACGAACCAAATCAGGTTAATAATGATACCCTATCTTAGTCACAGTCGGTTGGTGCAAAGAGAGCTCACCACATGAGTTCGTTCTTCAGATTCTTTTGATATAAGACTAAGAAATGGTCAATTTCATCTATGTTATGGCTGAGTCTATATAAAACAAGGGTCACAAATGGCAGAAGAACCAAGGTGGTCTGGAGATACTTTCTTACTAGTTGTCCCAGTGTTTGAAAACATTTGTAATAGTCAACACCTACATATCTGGAAATTTTGTACAAAAGTCTTGAGTTCAAGCTTCTCTTAAAGAAACTAAATTTGGGGGGGGCGCTTGGGTGGCTCAGTGGGTTAAAGCCTCTGCCTTCGGCCCAGGTCATGATCCCAGGGTCCTGGGATCGAGCCCCACATTGTGCTCTCCGCTCCGTGGAGAGCCTGTTTTCTCCTCTCTCTCTGCCTGCCTCTCTGCCTACTTGTGATCTCTGTCTGTCAAATAAATAAATAAAATCTTTAAAAAAAAAAAAAAAAGAAACTAAATTTGGTAACACTGGGTGGTTATTTCTCCATAGTGACCACTGGCTAGAGGTCTGAGGTGGCCTGAAATGGGGCATGTATCCTCTAATCCATGGATTGGCAAACATTTTCTCTAAAGGGCCAGATAATAAATAGTTGCACTTTTGTAAGCCATTTGGTATCTGTTGCAACTTCTCAACTGTGCCATTGTAACACGAAAGCAGTCATAGACAATACATAAACTTTATTTACCAAAAACAGCCAGCAGACTGAATCTGGCCTGTGGGCCAGTCGTCAACCTCTGCGATAGTTTCTCACAAGCCAGCCTCATTGACTGGTTCCCTACACTAGCCATCTCAGTCATTTGCATTATTTACCTGGCCCCTGTGGCATTTGGATTGATAGTGTCCGATGCTAGGCTGTCAGTGCTCATCTCCATTTCATGGAGAATTTTACAAAGCCAATGGACACAGAAGCGCACTGATGAGAGACGCTGTGGTAGGCAGAACAGCCCACAAAGATGTTCACATCCTAAACCCTGAAACCTGTAGAACATGTCAAACTGCAGGCCCTAAGGGACTTTGCAAATGCAAATAAGGCTATAACCCTTAAAATAGGGATATTGCCTTGGATTATCCAGAGTTCTTAAAAGCAGCAAACTTTCTCCAGCTGTAGGCAGAAAAGAGGTGTGAAAGGAGGAGAATTTCAAGAGGTTCCAAACATTAAGTATTTGAGGGATTGTCTTGGTCCTGAGACACCAGACCAGAGCAAGGTTTCCAGGAGCTAAGGGCCACTCCAGTGGACAGTCAGCAATCCTACAACCCCAACGAACTGGATTCTCCCAACAATCTGAGCACTCCCTAGAGACTCTGGATAAGAATCCAGATGGCCAACACCTTGACTTCAACCTTGCAAAATCTGAATCAGAGAAACCAGCTGAGACATCCCAGTTGACATATGGAGTCCTGACAGCATTCACTTCCCAGGCTCTAGCTCCTCCTTAAGCCCTGTGTGTCATAAAGAATTTAACCTTGCCAAAAGAGACCTCTTTACCCTTGGCTCCTGGAAGATAATCTGGAAAGTCCTGCCTGACAAGAGAGTCTTAGTTTACCTGGGGCTTCTGGGCCACACTAGAAAATCTAATAATGTCATTTATTCTGGGAGCTTTGAGTCATGTGATATCAGCTTGACTCCCAGGGAAGCCAGAGGTCAGCCACATGAAACCCCACTATGGAGTCCCCCCCCAAAAAAAACTCTGGACACCAAGACTCAGGCAAGCACCCCATGGTTGTCAATACTCCATGCATATTGTCACATATCATTGCCAAAAGAGTGGTGCTGTCCATGACTCCACTGGGAGAAGACAAATGGAAGCTCTATGCTTAGAACTTTCCTGTACTCTCCCCGCTGGGTCTCTTCCCTTGGCTGATTTTCTTCTGTATTCTTTCACTGTAATGAACCATAACCTTGAGTATAAGACCTTTCAGTGACTTCTGTGAGTCCTTATAGCAAATTATCAAAACTAGGGTTAGTCTTGGGGAGTTCCCTAACTTGCAATTGGTGTCACTAGTGAGGGTAGCCTGGCGGACACTGTCCTTCTAACTTCACACCCTGCTATATTTCTGTCTTTCCAAACCTTGTTTATTCAACCGTTTCATGATGGATTCCCTTATGGAATAAATACCTCATTTTAACTAGTTTCCACTTAACCTGGATCCCAGAGATTTTGGGCCAATACACTGATAGGCCAAAATCGTTGTATTACTGTTAATAAGCCAGAAGCTTAGAATAACAAAATTTCACTTTTAGAAAAGACTAGAAAGATCATCCATTGCAACCCTTCCATTATAAGTAAACTATGTAGCCTTTTATAAACAATAGGTGTATAAATTCTTCTGACTCCCAGATGACCATTCCTCCATCCATGCCACATTAACATTAATTTAAATACAAATTTGGGATTAGTGGCTAGAATCTCGTGTCAGTTTGTTTCTGCGCCCTTACCGGTATGGTTGGAGTTTGCGTTAAATTCACGACAAGGAGCACTGGCTGAAGTTTTGAGGGGTGATGGTTTTATCCCTGTTGTCTGATTCTCGGAGTCCTTGTCATCTTGTGGCAGATAGGAGTCTGCGGAGCCAGCTCCCACAACCGGTTTGCTCACATCCTCCAACTTGTGGCACACCATTTGGTTTCGGATCCTTTCTTCAATAAAGAATGGAAAAATGTTAAAACACACTGCCTTTGTTTTCAACTGTCTTTTAACATGAGAAAATAATTTATTCCTGGGCAGTGACATACCAAACGAAGGGCAGTGGGAATGACCTGCACTAGTCGTGGGCCATAAAGTGGTGTGTTGTCTGTAGAAAATCTAAACTCTGGTTGCTTTTTACCATTACCATGCACGGGCCATTCCTATTACCCCTGCCTTGGAACACCACTGTTCTTGGATTAAGTCTCTTGTTTGATTATCTCCTAGTTTCAGCACTGTTTCAGAATCTATTGAGTCTAGTTGGAATTCCAACATGTGATACGAAAACTTGTTCCACATCTTTACTACGGTCTCCCAAATCCTTAGTGATGATCTTTACACTCGGTCTTGGAGCAGAAATATGCTTCCCTTCTTCCATATATGTTCCTTCTGTTGTGTTCTTTCTTTTTTTGCCCCCCTCTCCGCCATCCTACTTCTGCTCCCTTTCAATTCTGAATATTTTGATTGGTTAATTTTATATATTTATGTTATACCTTGACATTTGCTATCTTTTATGTTGTCTATGTAGAAATAAATTTTAGGTCTTTGTTTTTGCTTCTCCCTTAGATGAAAAGAAAATGTTTTATGAAAGGAGAACAAAATAGAGATTGTTATTGGCATCATATCTCTGAGAGGTCATAATAGCTAAGATACCTTTTGAGTTGGATATATCCATTTCTCCTACTTCAGTTGAGAAAACATGTTTTGTGACTTTCTTTCTTGTTCTTCTTAATTTACTCATCCTGCTGGCTTCAGTCTCATTACTTTCATCTCTCGTATCCTGTAATAATTCATAGACAAAAAGGCAAATAACAGATCTTGCATGCAACTAAATTTGCATGTCAAGAAAGTATGACAATTGGAGAGCTGAGTTTTCAAGTGAATATAAGAGACTTTGATAATGAGGTAAATTTTGTCACCTCCATGTGCTCTTGAATAATTCAAAATTAAGAAGACCAATATTCTGCTTACAGTCAGGATATTCTGCATTCCTTTTATATGTGGTATAGAATTGTTGTTAAATAAATTAAGATCTTGTCCAGTGAGTGAAGATTTCTATCCTTTTTTTTTTACTCTGGGATATTTTATATTATCAATTCCTAAAAATATTTTACCAAATCCATTTCAGCTTCAAAGTCCTCTTTTTATGAGTTCCATCTTTTTTAGAATCTCTAACCTTTCTACCAGAAGCACAAGTACCTGAAGAATTCAATTTTATTCTTTTTTCTTACCCTCATCCTTATTACATCAATATTTACTTTACTTCAAAAAAGCAGCTGCATTCATAAAATACTATTTTGCATATGTAAAACAAGTGTTATACTCAAACAGTTTTTTTTTTTTTGGAAGATTTTATTTATTTATTTGACAGAGAGAGATCACAAGTAGGCAAAGAGGCAGGCAGAGAGAGGGGGGGAAGCAGGCTCTCTGCCAAGCAGAGAGCCCGATGCAGGGCTCGATCCCGGGACCCTGGGATCACGACCCGAGCCGAAAGCAGAGGCTAAACCCACTGAGCCACCCAGGTGCCCCTCAAACAGTTTTATAGCCTGGGAAAATCTAAAAAATATTTTAAAATGAAACAATCTAACTTTTACAATCTAGTTCTAATCCTTGATAGACGGACCTGTCAAGGACTATTCCCAGCAAGGAGCTGGGCAGTGAAGCAGGAGCAGAGGGTGAAGAGCAGAGACATCTCTGCACCAGCAGTGGGCAGAATCACCCCTGATGTCCCAGAACACAAAAGCTAACACTGAAAAAAAAAAAAAAAAAAAAGAATAAGAAAAGCTGACACTGGTATTTTTATGTTTTTTACAAACTCTCATTGTAGTTTGAAGACAGCGGAGGAAAGGGGCAGGGGCAGGGTCAAAACTATAGTCTAAAATGTTTTGAGCTATTATCTTTTTGAAGAGCAGATTCTGAAAGATTCCATATCTTGGAGCAACTTCTAAATACGTGTCCAGAGTGGTTTCTGGGGAACAGCTGTACTCATTTGTCAATACCAATTCAGCCTCCGAAAGCTAAAAGGAGAAAAAATAATTTAACTGGTATTTATGTGTAATTAGGACACTTTGTTATTATTGTTACTATGCTTAAAAAGATGTATTTCAAAGGACAAAATCTTTTTTGTCATTTTAAAATCTCACATCTTAGAAAATTGTGGTCCTTTTTACTCCAAATAAATTTGTATTTGGATGATGTGATACTTATTGTGAGATATAGTAGCTTATTTTTTTCAAGCAGTTTATTATTTTATTTAAATATTTTTCCAGGGGCACCTGGGTGGCTCAGTGGGTTAAGCCTCTGCCTTCAGCTCAGGTCATGATTCCAGGGTCCTGGGATCAAACCCTGCCTCAGGCTCTCTGCTCAGCAGGGAGCCTGCTTCCCCCTCTCTCTCTGCCTGCCTCTCTGCCTACTTGTGATCTCTCTCTCTCCGTGTCAAATAAATAAATAAAATCTTTTTAAAAAAATAAATATTTTTGCAATACACTCCTGATAGAATTCTGAAAGTGATTTACTCGCCTATTGTACATAGTCACCATTTCTAAAATGGCATTGCCAGAAATACACATTAAGTAATTGCATTTTTTGTGTCTTTACAAATACATGACTCTAACTTTTTAAGAAGTCTTGTTTAAGGGTGCCTGGGTGGCACAGTCAGTTAAGATTCTGACTCTTGGTTTTGGCTTGGGTCTCATGGGTCCTGAGACCGAGCACAGCATTGGGCTCAGCAGGGAGTCTGCTTGAAGATTCTCTCCCTCTAGTCTCCCCACCTCTGGCACGCACACTTGTGCTCTCTCACTCTTTCTCAAAAAAACAAATAAGTCTTTAAAAAAAGAAGAAGAAGAAGTCTTGCTTAGAAATGAAATACTTGGTCAGGTATATAAAAATGAAAGGAAATTGAACAGACTAACATTTGTGTTTGTTTTACCCGTTGGGGATCCTCTCACATACAGATTAAAAGAATCAAATGAAACAGACTTTAAGATTTCTCTCAGCTTTAAACTCTAACCTGTAATTGAATAACAATGTGCTAAAACTGAGCACTTTGTCAGGCACATTTCTCAGCATAACCCTAAATAGAATCTTTATTTTACAAATGAGAAAAGTGAGGCCCAGAATGACTTGCCCAAGGCCACAAGAGTGAAGGAGAGATGCAGTTTACAAACAGGTCTTCCAGTTCGAAATGCCATTCCACTTCCTAAATGCCAGAGATTCGAGTTTACAGGAAGTTCATTTTAATAACATTCACCTGCTTTCATATAAACCAGATCAAAAGGGAAAGTTTAAGAAAAAAACAAGGACAATTCAAATTCACCTAGTTACTAACCTGAGATTTTCATCAATAAAAGCCCAAGAACTAAGTCATAATACATGCCTCTGACTCTGTAATAGATGTTCAAAAGAATTTTTTTTTCAAATGAAGAATACATTTAGTTCAGTCCTTTGAATTTTTTTTTTTTATATACAAGGATGATCAAAGTATAGACACAGTTCTAACAGCTGAACCTAATTTATTGTATCCCTGGGTTACCCTGCCCCCAGTAGAATGTTTTCATTCTCCTAAATCTCTCAGTTATATTTGGTTACAATATGATAATGTTTCAGTAAAAAAGCCTACTAGCCAAGATTCATGAAATTTGGGTTCTGACTTTTCTACTAAGTAGCAAGTACTTCTGGAGCCTTGTTCTTTTTATCTGTAGACACTGCTATAAATATAAATATACCCAGCAAATATATTCACATTTTATAAGTATTTTCATTACCAGGCAATACTTTATATTTCATTTAATATAACAACATCAAGAGAACATTCATAATTACCTACATTTTGCCAAAGCAGATATAGGTCCACAGAGGTTAAGTGATTTATTCAAGGTCATATGACTGCCAAGGAAGAATGGGAATTCTTTAAGGAGGTTCCCACATCATTATTACCAGAAGTGGAGGAAATTTCACTTCTGTTAGTTGGTGGATCCTGGAAAGGCCCAAATGCTCAAGAGGATTAGTAGGATAGTCACAGAAGTTAAGAGTTGGGAGGAACATTAAGGGACTCTTATCAGCACCTGCTTACTGACTAGTTTAGAAAGTTTTCACCATTTCTCATGCATTCAGTAATATAGTTCCAATTTACGAATGTCCTGCTTGCACCATTATGTTGGACAAGCAGTGCCTTATGTATGTATAGTAAGTATTAAACAAATGTTAATCCTGATTATTATTACCTAAGCACCATGCATTATTGGGAATCTCTGTTGGGAACATACCTCATTCTAGGTTACCACATGGGCCCCTGACTCATGGGCGATGGCTCTTACTGAGTCAGGACCTAGTCCTTTACCTGAACAGCTCTAGATTCTGAACAATAAACTAGGAGAACCTGTCAGAGAGGTTAGGATATATCAAGCAGTCTGAGGGTTCTCAGAGAGAGTACTGTGACCTATATGCTCATGCTCGGACTCTAGTATTATTATTAAACAGGCACAGTATTTTATAAATAGTCTTTACACAGCCAGGGAAACTAGGACAAGCTTAAAAAGAAGAAGGGACACTTAAGCTGAAGATAGAGGTGAAGTATACCAGGTTGGAAGAACCAGAAGCATAAGCACAGTTATGCAATTTCATTTTGATCGCTTGGCATAAATATGCAAATCTAATTCATGCTTAATTTAGACAATCTCAAAATTCTACTACAACAGGTTGATCCCGACTTGATTTGACATTTCCAACAGAGAAGCTTTTCCTGCTTCAGAAATGTTTCTGCTCTCATTCCATTAGATGACTCCTTTGTCTCATACATGGGCCTGGCCTTAAAGAATGTTTCATATCACAAGAATTTTCATTATTCAAATTTTTCTCATCACATTGTTTCTTTTGAAAGTTGTTTTATGGTTTAATACAAGTTTGTCTTTTTGCATTTCAACGCAGTGGTTTGATCAAATTAACTAAAAGAGGCTTCATCTAAAGGGATCCTGCCAACCATTAAATTTAGACCCTAATTTGACCTAATAAGTTTCCTTTCAATGTATTAACTGGTGTTATTCAGAATCTAAATATCACTGATTTTATTCATTTGTTTTTAATTTTCTCTAACAGCTACCTTTTTACTATCAATACTTTAAAAACCTTTGTTTTGACCTCTGTATGTTGGCTACAGTCTGAAATATAATCATTAAAGCATTTACCAAACACTCTGATTTCATTAATGATAGGGGTGCATGACAGAGAAAGCAACCCAAAAAAACTCATAGAGTTTTAACCTCTGTTTGAAATAATGGTAAAAAATGAACAATGGTTACCAGGTGCAAACGAATATGAATGTATCTTCAGTTTCCCTAATGTGTGCTCTTCAAAGAAAAAGGGAGGAAAATGTATTCAAAATATTTACAGAAGAGATCCTTGAAAGAACACATCGCAAACTCCCATCGACTAATCTAAAAATATCCATACCTGTTAACTACTAGTTCTACTTCTGGCAATTTGTTCTAAGACTATAATACAAAATATATAAAGTTGTATGCATGTCCAATACTGCCTTTGTTATAGCAAAAACTTGAATGCAGCACACATTGAAGTGGGAAGGGCTAAATGCATTGTGGTAATTCTGTCCAATGAATTCACCATTTAAAAATGAGTGATTCCATTTCCTTTCCATGTCACCTGGATTACCAGAATGGTTACACCAAACTGTCCTCCCTCTGTTCTCCACTTCTCTCCATCCTCCAGACTACTGCCCACAGTGCTTCTCTAAATCACAGTTTTGGTCTTATAATTTCTCTGCTTGGGATACTTCCACAATTTTGCATCACCTTCAGGAAAAATTCAAATTAGTATTCTCTGAGGCCCTGCAAAGACCAGTCTCACCAATCCCTGCACACTTTCATGCACAAATTTCATCCCCATCCATGCAGAACTAGTGTGCAACAAGACCTACACTCTTCTTTCCTAGGCTCTTATCAATTTTCTAGTCTGTCCCAGGGAAACAGTTATCTACCCCTCTTGTCACAGCTCAAAATTAACCCCTTGGACAATTTGCTATAGCCACTCCATTCAAAGAAGTTTAATATTCTCAAATTCCCGGTGAAAGTAGATCCCTTATTGAATTTTGTAATCTGTTCAAAATAACTCATAATTATTGTCTTCTTCATCACAAATGATGAATGTTTAGCCTCTTCTAAGAGATCTTACTTAGTGCTTTGTAAAATAATTCTCAGAATCCTTACCATTAACTCTTCATTTGTATACTTTTTTCTCTACGCCAAAAGGCAGTGATTACTTTAACCTAAGAACTGTGGTTCCTTAAGTGCCGAGAATGTATTTAGGCGTTCCTTCTAGAATTAGGAATCATTGCAGCCCAAAATACAAGGAACTACTTACTGCCCCAATATCCACTTGGGCAATGTAGAATAGAGATCAGGTTGATCTGACTATGGTCACGGCTCTGGGGATGGAGAAATGAGCTTATTACAGATAGATTTGGGAGGTAGATTTGGCAGTTCAGTGATTGACTTGATATAGGAAGTGCAAGAGACATCGGGTCAAAGATGACAGTCTGGTTTCTGACTAGGGAACCCAGAAAGAGGAGGAGACCTGAGGGAGGAGTTGCTGGCTTCTGTTTTGAGTACCTGAAATCTACAATAACTATGTCATCTGAAGTCATCCAGCAAGCAGTGGCCATATGGGTCAGAATCCTAAAGATGAAATGGAAGGAAAAAAGCAGAGCCCTGAAAGTGGTTGGAATCATTAAGAGAAAGAGCAGAGCTTGAGAAAAGAAGAGGACTGAGACAGAACTGAGAAACAATAATGTGTGCTAAGTAAACATAGGAATGTTCCAAAAAAGCAGTCAGAGGAAAAAAATGACCAGAAGGTGAAAGAAAAAGTTGGGACAGAGTGGTTTCATTGATAGCAAAAAATAAAAGCTATATTAAAAGAAGGGAACACCAATAGGCCTGCTACTGAAATTATGAACAAGGTTCCTATTAAGACTAGTCCATTGTGTTTTGCAACCCAGGTCCCTAGAGGCACTGGAAAAGGCAGGTTCAGTGAAAGAATGTGAGCAGCAGCCAGATGGCTGTGAGTTGAGGAGGAACGAGAGGTGCTTATCCCAGGGTCCACATCTGATAAGCACTCTAGAAATGTTCTCTACAGTCAAACGGAGACAGTCAGGATATACAGCTGAAAAGTAAGAAGAGATGGAGACAAACACAATGAGCCCTGGAAAAGTGCATCGGGGTCCGCCCAAGAAAAATTTATGTTGCTTTTAGGAAGATCAGACTTACACGTTTAAATGCTCAGTGAAAGGAGTTAATAGAGGTGTTGAGGAGAAAAGAAAAAGGTTTTAAAAAAAGGTCCTTGAAAGGGTAGAAAAGACGGAAACTAGAATTGAAATGAAGGGATTAACGTTAATGAATCCTCCTCCACAAGAGGAAGAAAAAAAGAAGGAATATTAGAAGGAGAGAAGAGGAAAATTAAGGAGGAAAGGAAAATTAGGTGGAGGAGAGGACGGAAGGAATTTCAGATGACAGAACAAAGCCTCAGGACAATTAAGTTTACCTAGTAAGTGGCAGAATCTGAAAGTGAAACTAATTTTAAACCCTTGATCTTTCTTATCTATTCTTAGCCAGTTGCAGAACTTCCAATTTTCTCTGCTAGGAGATGCTCAGACAGTTTACATATGGAAGACTAAATATTTAAAGAGAATGCAAATGGTTTGCCATCGTCATAGCAGAGAATGTTAAAAAAAAAACAAAAAACAAAACTCAAAGAACAAAACTGTTCAGTGCCCCACAGAAACTGGAGATTTTTAAGTTATAGTGGCATCAAATCTGCACAGGTAAACTATTTTTCTTCCAGCAAAGCTCTTTCAGAGAAGTGAAAAACACAGGATAGAGGTTTTGTAAGGATACAAACTTAGGAAGACAATGACAAAAATAAGTTGAGGATATTTGCAAGAAAGACTAAAATATGAGATATGGAATCCAAGATAGATGGAATAGGAAACGAGATCAAGAAAGACCGACAAGGGATTGGAGATCCCTAGAAGGTAGCATTTTAGATGTATCGTTGAGCTGAATATATTGGCTAGAATAAACTAGGAATCAAGAAATACTTTCTAACCTGGCGATTCACAGACCTGCACTCCGGGGATAAAAATACATTATATGTTTATTAAAAAAATAATTTTAAAAAAAAAGAAATACTTTCTAATAAATGAAAGGCAACCAATGCTTACCATGTTGAAATATAAGACCAGAAGGAAATTTTGACTCACATCTCTCCATAAATGATTCAGAATGAAATATCTTTGAATGTCCAATAGAACCTGATGATAATTCAGTAGGCTGATGTAATCAAAACACTTTCCCTAGACAAAACATTACATGGACTCCCTCGGTTTTCTGAAGAGCTGAGAGAAGAGAAGCTCTGCTGGTGACAAGCTGCTCCACAATGACTCTTCCCTTTACCCCATTAATTCCACCTTTCTTTGAAGATTTTTTCACTGTATTTATTCTCAAAGCCACACCTATCTTCAAGGTTATGATTACTCCCTTTAAGACATAAACAAAATCTTATTTACTATGCTTCTTCATAGCATAACTAAAACATGCGATATTTCAAAAAAAAAGTTTCTAAACATTAAGGAAAATATAAACTAAAATTAAAAAGAACCAAAACGACAAAATATTTGCTTTCTATTATACTAAATTAGAGTCCCTGAGGTCACTAAGGACAAGGACCCAAATGACCACCCTCTCCCAACTTAAAAAAATGAAACACTCTTAGGGAGACATTAATCACAGATCTACTTATCCCTAACACTGGACTTTCATCTGTATATTTGTAAAGAATTTTAATCTTTAAACTCTATTGCATTTTAGGAGATTCCATCTGAATACATGGAATCTCTGGAGATTTTGTTGTAATTTGTTCTTTATTACAAATGTAATACTCTTCATTATAAAAACTGAAAGGTCAGAAGCTCATAAAGTAAAATGGAAAACTTAAAAAACAATACAAGTCCTCTGTTTCCCTCTAACCTTTATATTTTTGACAAGCAAATATTTTCAGAAAGAGTTGTTTCTACTACTCCAAATAATTCTTATAATGGTTCATTTTCTAATATAAGTTCTTTAATAATTGTTCCTAGTAATGATTTAATGTGTCAATATTGATTGGGACTAGCCACATATTGAAATATACCAAAAAGAGAAATTGAAGAGAGTAGGAATAGTACATTCATACCCGTTGTTGACAGGTGACCTACTGGGACCACCCTTTGTATGAAATTCATTCATTTACTCAGCAAGTACTTAGTGAATATCTAAAAGAGGCCAGGTAGGTCTGGATGCTCTGTGAGAAATAAAGATGAGCTACTTTTTCCATTGAACATAAATATAATACATGATAAAAAGTGGTATAGGTATACTATATGAATGAGGAAAGTACTCGTGGAACCATCTTCCTGAGGAAGCAGCTAAGTCTCTCAAAGTTGCAGTAACTCCTCTGACTTCACACATAGAAAGTAGCAGAAGCCAAATGTGTACTTGAAAACACTTCTTTTGTTTTTTCAACCTACGTACAAAGTTTACAGGCAACAAAATATTGAAAACTAAAAATATTGCCTAAAAAGTAAATATTGAGCAATTTTATATAAAAGACAGAGGGAAATTCAAGTGGGTTTTTGGTGTGTTTTTTTAACTTCACAATTCAACATAGAGTTCAGTAACATCCCTGCCTTTCGAAGTAAAATTAAGCACAGAAGGTAAACACAGATAAATTTCTTGGAAGTTACATAGAATCAGAATTTTACTTAATATCATGGCTAAAAATGGAATGGGCTACTTAGATATGTGTCAACTTTCTCATCCTCGAACATATTTGTGGAAGGGATAGGATTAGATAATCAAATGTCAGGGATGACCCAGAGAGTTTCCATTTCTTCCACCACATATGCTCACCACTTTTGCAATAAAATAACCTAGATCCAAGTTAGTCGATTAGATGGAACATTGTTCCACCTATATATCCCCCTCCACCCAAGAATTATAGAGAAACCACCATTGTAAAAAGCTTCTATGTGAATGAAATGTCACATTGTAAGTGATGCAAAGAGCTCTGGATCTCACTTCCATTCCCAGCAAGATGGCAAAATATGCAACAGCAGCTGCATGCCTGGAGCAAATCTCACCTCTGGGAGCAAGGCAATGCAAAATCTGCAACAGAACATTCCATGTGAGACAAGAGTACCTAGCCAATAATTTCAGAGAGGGAAAAATGACTTTATAAACATCTAACACCATGTCATTTTTCACAATATGAAGCTAAATAATAAACGGAGCTAAAATAATAAAGGATCAAGAATTTGGCTATTACCCGAACATGGTGCTAGCACTGGCTTTCTTTTTTATTGAAAAAGAAATCTCAGTATGTTCCAGAGAAATGAAGATTTTGTCTCAAAAATATCTGTGTAAATAAGATCAAAGTATTTTTTGAAGGCTTTGTGATGGGCAGAAAAGCAACAAATATGCTTCAAAGGTGAGAGATTTGTAGAAAAATTTAAATATACATGTAGTATATAATATATATTTATGGCGATGATTTCTATAATATGGTATGAAATAAGATCCAAGAACATTATAGAACTGTCAGCGAAGATATCAGCTAATAGGCTGCTGCAGATAAAAATATTGGGCCTCAGGGCGCCTGGGTGGCTCAGTGGGTTAAGCCTCTGCCTTCAGCTCAGGTCATGATTTCAGGGTCCTGGGATCCAGCCCCGCATTGGGTTCTGCTCAGCGGGGAGCCTACTTCCCCCTGTCTCTCTCTCTCTGCTTGCCTCTCTGCCTACTTGTGATCTCTCTCTCTTGTCAAATAAATAAATAAAAATCTTTAAAAAAAAACTGGGCCTCATCAAAAAGAATATTTTAAATGTGACAGCAGAAGGTGTTCCATCTTTTAAAAAAATATGATGTGCTTAGGGCTAGAATACTAAATATAGTTCTAGTTACTGTCCCCAGAAAAACATTAATGGGCTAGAAGTGGATCAATATGTGTTTATTTATATAAATATACACTGCATAGAATAGTTATTATCATACAGAAAGGCATATAAAATTCTACTGTGTAAAAGAAGTGCAAAACTCTACAAGGCTATAAAAATGAAAACTTAGGGGAGCTATTACTGGTATCTACAACATAATGAAGTATATATGACGAGGAACTGCTGTTATTCACTATGTTCTAAGCACTGAACATACATTAATTCATTTAATCTCTCCACAAAATCTCTTGCAGTCGGTACTATTAATGTCCAAATGAAGCACAGAGAAATCCAACGACTTGTCCCATCTCACCCAGCCAGTAGGTAGTAGAGCCAAGACTAAAATACAGGCATTCCGGTTTCGAGGAATATGCTCTTTTTTTTTTTTTTTTTAAGATTCCATTTATTTGACAGAGATCACAAGTAGGCAGAGAGGCAGGCAGAGAGAGAGGAAGGGAAGCAGGCTCCCTGTTGAGCAGAGAGCCCGATGCGGGGCTCGATCCCAGGACCCTGAGATCATGACCTGAGCCGAAGGCAGAGGCTTAACCCACTGAGCCACCCAGGCACCCCACGAGGAATATGCTCTTAACCACTGCACATAAATGAAGCACAGACCTAATTTTTAACATCGAGAGAGGCACTTAAAGGGAGATAGATTTGAGGTAAATAAAAACAAATATAAAATGAACTAAAAACCTTGGAATCTAAAAACAAAACTGAATTTTAAGAGACCAAACACATTTAAAATATAAAAATAGAATCAGGAGGTCTTTATAGAGTTCCACAGACAAGCATAAAGCAGGGAACATTTGGGTAAGCTGTGGTAGGAAAAACCCTAGCCTTGAGTCCTACTTCTAGAAAGTCAGGCCTAGCTTCCCACAGAGCTGCACTTAACAACACAACGCACGTGCACACACACACACACACACACACACACACGTACACATACACAGATGATACAGACTACAGAGCAGAATGAACCTCTGGTCTCACCCAGATGGAATCCATTCTTCCTGCAATATGGAAACATCACCTCTATGCGTCTACCTGTGCAGATGTTTTCCTTTGTGTCTACCTCACAGATACTGAGTCATGAGCATCAGCCACAGGGCAGAGAACAGATCTTCCCCAAATCGCTTGGCGTATCACCCAGCTCAGTACCACACACAAGGCTTTATTGATAAATAGATTTTAATTATCATGATGTGCTTCCATTTCCTTCAATTTGCAACTTCATACACCCATAGGGTCTACTTTGGGGAATAGGAATGTGGTTTTGATCTATTTTCTGTTTACTACTGCTAAGAATTTGGCTGAATACATGACTTTATGACACTGTTTTGAATAGAGAATCTCAGTAAAATATTCTTTAGGGAAATGCCAAATCTAAGGCTATTAACTATTCATTTTCAGTGAAGATTCTACCGAGGAATTTGTTCAGGTTGGGGAAGTAATCATCCTGGGATATTTTTTCACACATACAACCTGCCCTTTTGATTCATCGAGCCTTTGTTCAGCTGCTGTGTTTTTTGCAGTTAACCTCATGCTGCTGCTGCTCACGTTACCAGAGCATCTGGTATGGAACAAAACCATTACCCTTTTCCAGATATTAGTTAACTGGAAATGGAATGTCACACACCACCTCCCTCCCACCTCCCATAGTCTTTCCCTTCCTGAGAATACAACCCTACATAAGGCAGCACAGGGGCTATTCAATGGAGAGTTGGGCAATCAAGGCTCACTTTTATTATATCTCTTAAATATAATGTTCCAATCCCAGTTATCAAGGAACTTCTTCCCAAGAGACAGGGTTTGTCCCTTGCTGTGAAAATTGTGTCCTTTCAAATCATACTGCTAGTTTTTCTACTCTCCAATCAACATTGGTCTAGACTGGTCTTGGGAGATTGTGACTCTTAAAGATTTTCACAAAATCTGGGTCACCTGGAATCCTTGGCTAAAACTGTAGGAGGTGGAGATAGGAAACACAGTTTTGACATAGGCTCACCAGTAGTAAAACCTAGACCAAGAAGACGTTGAATAGTTAGACACCAGTATCTCAAAACGGTATTAATGTACAGGGGCACCTGGGTGGCTCAATGGGTTAAGACTCTGCCTTCAGCTCAGGTCATGATCCCAGGGTCCTGGGATCGAGCCCCGAATCCGGCTCTCTGCTCAGCGGGGAGCCTGCTTCCCTGCCTCTTGGCCTACTTGTGATCTCTGTCTGTCAAATAAATAAATAAAATCTTAAAAAAAAAAACAGTACTAATGTACATACTAGTTACTTTCTCTAAGCCATCATTTGCAGCTACAAATTTACTTTCAGATAAATTCGTTCTATGAAACAAATACGTCTGTAATTTGACGCCTCTGACAATGACAGGACACTACCTGATGAGCCACAGCTACTCCCCAGTGAGTCCCTTCTTTACCTACTGTCACCCAGTTTCCTTATGGAAAGTACATTTGTTGTCTCCATCTCAAAGCATGCTGCCCATACTCATTATACATAGCAGCGACCCCATTCTTCCTTCATCTTCTAGATGTCTTTTCCACTAGATGGAGGGGTAGGGATCAGGTCTATTCTCTCTCTGCCACTATTTCAAACACAGGGCGTTGGTCTACCACTGTGCTTTGCACATGGTAGTTTTGCTTCTTGTATTTTATTTTCTTAATTTCATCTAAAGAAAACCCACATCCTCCCAGACTTGACCACAGCGTGCCTCGCAGTCTGCATTTCAGTCTTGCAGAATAGTCTACCAGAAATATAAGAGTAGAAGTTGGGTACATACACATTAAAAACTAGGAAGAAATGCTACATGTTGACAACTGAGTGTTTTAATATATTCAAGAGCAGATGAGAGGCTATCACTATTTAAAATGCTGTGAGTTTCAATTATAATTTGAAAATGGGTTCTCACCTTTACCCACTTAACCTCAAACCACTTTTAATACAATGAGACAAAAGCTTTGAGAAAAACAAAGATCGTGCTCTTGGTAACAACCAAAATAGGCATAAAAGAATTTTATAGCATCCTTATGCTTCTGAAACCCAGTGTCTAATGAAGTTATTTTCAATGATCTTTCAAACTAAGTGAGCTGTTCTAACGCAAATTCTGAATTTCACTTTTATTATATTTATAAACCTAATGCTTAGTAGAGTTTCTTCGCAAACTTCTCCAAAGCAGATATAAAGCAAGTATAACCATGCTGCCCTTATTCATACTGGCACTTATATAGTTGACATAGAATAATAAAAAGCTTTGCTGTCAGTATTTTGGTAAATAACATTTTAACTATTAACTTCATACCTCCTGCAGAAGGTCCCCTTCATCATTCATCTCACACTTTTTTATTTAAGTCGACTTTGGAAACCACAATATCCCCGACAAATGCATTCAACATGTATTTATATGTATACCTGAACCAAACACTGCAGATGATGAATTCCATGGAGGCTCTTTCCAGAGGGGTCTGGCACGTAATAAAAGATAAACACTGGACTCTGATGTGTCACGCCCAAGGCACAGTATGCTGGAAATGCACTAGAAGAGTCAAATGACAAATGCTCATTTATGCCTGAATCCCTACAAACAAAGGACATTACAATGCTTAAAACTGTGTTGATTGACTTTTTCTCCAACATACTGAATTTTGTTATATAACAATTGTATTCTAGAATGAATCTATTGTTAGACTTAGATGATGACACATTTATTAGACAACTATGCAATCACGGTCCACAGACAAAACACAAATGGAAAAATACAGCTGTCAGTGACCCAGATTTGTACCAATGGCAAAGACCCACTCATTTGTAATTCCCATTATTCTTTTCCTTTTTTTTTCTAGGGTTCCTTCTCGCCTCTAAATTAATTCTGGTCCTTCATTATATAATCACAGCCATCTCACTTTAGCCTTTCTAATTCTACAAATGTCAGTCTCTGACAAAACCCAGGCCTTCCCAGCTGGCCACAAGGAACATAGAACCATCTACAGGTTGCCCCACGTGGTCCCAGGAACAACCCCAACTCAGTTGGAAGGAACAGGGAATGCTTTCTCAAAGAGAATTTGAAATTATGCTTCTGCTGCCTTCAATTGTCACTTCGAGTTGGTGGGGGAGGGTAGGGGGTTTTTCTAAATCAAATCAAATCCTCTCTAAGTATTTTCCACGTACGAGTGTAAACTCTCCATAGCTGATCACTTCCATCCTGGACTTTGCCCAGCTTAGCACTCCAGCCCATCAGCCAGGCCTGATTCTCTTGTTCTATTTCCACAGTTGCATCGTTATTATTTTTGTTTGTGTAATCAACTCCACTCTTCCCTTTGTATCTTTGCTCATCTTTCCCCCATCTCCATCTTTGGGTCTCTTTTTTACCTTACAAATTTCGGTATCTTCTCAGTTCACCCTCTGTTTCTACTTCTAATCAAACCATAATACAGAATTAAACACACTGTTTACAGTAGTTGCTATACTGCTGACAAATTTTGTTCTTTGTTCTTAATTACAAAACTTAGTATCTAAAAAGCTTTTTGTTTCTCTCTTAAAACTTAAAAAATCAAATTGGACCTGTTTAATTACTTTCAGTTGATTTTTTGTAATTTCATCCAAATCCAAATGTTGATTTTCTTTAAAAACTTCAATAGATCAGGACAAAGTAAAAAAAAATATAGCTGAAGTTTTCAGATAATATTATTTATATAAAATACAACATCCTACATACTGCTTATACCCATAACCATACCCTCTTTCTTTAACCTCCTTAATTTATAATTCCCATTCTAATAAGCAAGATAAAATTAAAATTTTGTTGTATCATAAAACAGGGAGTTGGTACATTTCTGAAAAATAGGGCAGACCAAAAGTTAAGTCTAACTAAGTTGTTCTAACAACTTAGTTTTAGAACTTAGTTGTTAGAACTCCTTTATTATTCATTTGTAAGAGTTTTCATGTCGCATGCAGAGCAGTTTTATCTGCACAATAGTGGCATGAACTGCACACCATAAGTCAGTGAGATCTCAATTCAGAGATTCTAATTTCCAGTGACAACTTATTCATTGAGCATCTTTCCAATTCTGTTGTACTCATTAGATTTGCACCACATCATCTCCAATCTCCCAGTCAAATAGTTTTTAGACATTCCTCACTCAAAACCTCAAGATAAGCTACTTGAACAAGTCCCCTCCACAACCTCTTCCACCAGTCTAATTCTATATTTACTAAAATTAATTGTAGTTATTTTCAAAATTACTTACCCAAATTGTACTAGTTATTGCAAATGCGCAGTTTAATTAAAACTAACTCAAAGGAAGATGTTTAACATTGCTTCAAAACTAAGACGAATGCTTTAGAAGGACTTGAAAATGATATGTCTTAGTTTTCTATGTTTTAACAAAAATACCATTGACTAGGTAGTTTATAAATAATAAAAATATATTTCTTACAGTTCTAGAGACTAGGAAGTCCAAGATCAAGACACCAGCAGATTCAGTGTCTGGTGGGGGCCCACTTCCTGGTTCATAAATAGCAGTCTTCTCACTGTGCCCTCACATAGAACTTTCTGGAGTCTCCTTCACAAGGGTACAAATCCCATTCATGAAAGATTCAGTAAATAGCAGTACATGTCTAATAAAAATGGTTGCTAAATTCTGTTTAAGTAATATGCCTGTAAAAAGTTAAGATAATTTATTAAAGTATAGAATTTTCTTTTGGTTTGTCTTAAGATCTTACATCACTAAATAAACAAATAATCTTATATTATTCTTACACAATGCACTATGATAATGGTTTATGTGAGAGACAATATGAGATTCAAATCAATGAATGTATTGATCCAAAACAAAGTATTGATCCAAAAGCAATAGATTGGTTGATAAGTGTATAATTACATGACTTACGTTAAAAGAATGTCTTTAAATAAGTACTCCTTTTTAGGATACTTTACTTCAGCTGACTTTCCTGATTAACCAACCAATTTTTTACTTGATTGTTTAAGATAAAAGATCTCCTTTATCTTTATAAACTTTTCTTTAAAAAGTGGATGAGACCTTTTCGAGAGAGATATCAGATATAATATGTGCATTTACTTTTGTTTGTTCAAAAAGAAAAAGAAAATCTAACCAAAAGTCATAAGCAAAAAAGAAAATAGAAATGGGGACAACAGAAAAAAGATATGAGTGGTAGAAAGCACATGGACAAATTGTAACAAACTTTTAACAAACCTCCAAAAGCTAATCCTAAATAATCAGTGGAAAAAGTCAAGAAACAATGCAATGTGCATTGTAGAACTTTCCAGAAAGAAGAAAAAAAAGCAAGGAAATGAAAGAATAAGATCAAAGGGACTAAAAAAAAAAAATGACCACTCTAGGAGGTTTGACATATGAATAATAAGAGTTTCAGAAAAAGGAAATAGAGAAAAATAGAGGGAAAGGTATCTTCAAAAATAGTCATTTCCCAGAATTGAAGGGCATGAGTTTCCAGAATGAAAGGTACACTGGAAAATTAGCTAAATGGAGTAAAATTCATACAGATCGAGACTTGTTATAAAATTTCAAAACTCTGACACATACAATGTATTTCTTCATACAAGAGACCCCAGACTTCTTAATAGCAGCACTGGAAGCTAGAAAACAATGAAGAAAATATTTCAAAATTCTGTGGAAAAATACCTAACCCATAGTTCTATACTGAGTCAAAACTATTGATCAAATGAACAAAATAGAAATATGTTTCACATACCACTCATATACCCTTTCTTGGAAAACTAATGATGCATATGATTTTCCAAAATAGGAAACCAAAACAGAAGAAAACCAGAACTCCAAGTAACAGCAGATCCAGCATGGGGGAGAATAAAGGGAATCCCTGGGAAATTGATAAGGTAAAATCTCAGAATGATATCTGAATACCAAGAGTAAAGCACTGTCAGACATCTTCACAACAAAGGCTCGAGAAATAATTTTCAAAAAGGGTAAATTCATAAAAAAACCTCTTGTGTCTGAATGTTTGGGGAATAATTGAAACTGAATTTTTAATGTATACAGAAAATCCTTACACATAAGCAACTGGAAAAAAAAAAGACAATTAATAACCTCATGGAAAAGAAAAAATGATATGCGCCAGGAAAAATAATCTTGTAATAATACCACATGGCTCAACTGTGGATAGCTTTACATATTCATGGTAATGTAAATACTAAATATTGATCCTAATAACATTTCAGTGTTTTATTAGAACAACTGTGGGAATTGGAAGTGTGCATGTGTATTTAGGAAGGATCAAGGAAAGAGAGCTAAATGCTCGTTTATCCAATGTGAGAAGTCCATAGTTAATGCCAAAAAATTAAAGATGAGTAAATAGTAATATAAGTGCAATTTTTAGAGATACCGAGTTAAAACAAAAAGATCCAGCTAAAGAAATTGGGACTAAACATCTTGGGAAGGGAAACAGAAGTGGGATGAGGAACTGTTTGACTCTTTAAACCATGGCATATGTGTCTTTAATAAACTGAAAATTAGTGTGTTGGGGGAGATGAATTGCTAATATTCTCTCTTCAAAAAGCAGTTCTTGCAATTGTGTTTACTTGATTTTTTTCTTTCTCTCTTCCTTCCTTTCTTTCTTTCTTTTTTTTGGGGGGGGGGGTGTTAAGATGTCTTATGTAATTTCTTTATGTCCAGTTACTCACTTTATCTTTTAGCATAACTTTATAGAGTGTTTATCATATCGTGGAGTATTTTACCTGCCTTTATATCTCCCACCTAAGCTGTGAATTCTAGAGGGTTTCGATTCTATTTTGTAACTCGAGCACCTGGAATGCTGCCTATTTCACAATAAGAGATCAATATACTTTTGTTGAATGAATGAATGGGGTATAAGAAACGCTGAATTTATTATCTACGGAAAAAAACACCACACTTCTGTTATGAGAATTAAGTATATATTGCCAAAAAAAATCTCTTATGCTTTTCTAAATCAAAATTTTATGATGACTTAGTCTCAAGTGAGAACCTCCATTCTCCAGTCATTCACTGTAACTACTGAAGTTATCACGAGTGCTTCATTTCTATTAGATAAAGGACTAAAAACATCCATTGTCACCCAGAAGTGACAATTTGTATTCATGATTATGATTATGTTTTAGGTAAAGTCAAAGCCCTTCATTCAGTTAATATGCCAAACACTTGAGTGTTCTCTGACCAGGTTGCTACTTTAGAAAATAACATATATTATTTCAGGTTTATTGAGAATCACTATAGGGGTGTTCAGTTAAGGATGATTCACAAACTGAATGCAACATTCCCACCACATTGCCTCCTAGATAGTAGACAGAGTTAAGTTTAAGCTGTACCTTCTACTTAAATCTAGATGACTTATGAATAATTTTTTCTACAAATTAGAATTGTAATCTATGTACAAAATATTTTTAAAAATAAAGATAAAAGACTCTAATAGGGCACAATCTCATTTGAAAAATTTGACTTCCATTGTGTGCTGGCTGTTATGAAAGATGGAGGTGATAATCTAAATGGTATATATCTCAAGTCCATGGGTATATCTTATGCTATTATCACAAACAAATGTCCAATAGCATCATACATTTTATTTTTTTTAAGATTTTATTCATTTACTTGACAGACAGAGGTCACAAGTAGGCAGAGAGGCAGGCACAGAGAGAGAGGGGGGAGGAAGCAGGCTCCCCGCTGAGCAGAGAGCCCGATGTGGGGCTCAATCCCAGGACCCTGGGATCATGACCTGAGCCGAAGGCAGAGGCTTAACCCACTGAGCCACGCAGGTGCCCCTAGCATCATACATATGTCTTTAATTAGGCAAATATACTTTAGAAAAAGAAGAAAATGAAAAGAAAAAAAAAAAACAAACCTTCCAAAGATACCCTTTTCATTGGCCCACGAATTGAGCTTCTTCAATGAAAGCCTTTTTTTTTTTGCCTAGATAGTGGGTTTCAATCTCTTTACTTTGGAACTGTGATCTAGATGAAGCTGGAGGATCCACACGCTTCCTCTACTTTAGTTGTAAAAGTTTGTAATTATGACAAAACCTTTAGGAATTTTACAAATGTTTAACACTGTTGCAATATTATAATAGATAAAATAATTACACTTACATAGTTCTCTGTGTGCACGGGTGAACATTTAAGTGCTTCACAGATACTAACTCATTTGATCTCCCCAAAATTAATGAAGTACTATTATTACCCCCATTTTACAGAGAAGTAACTGAGGCACAGAAATCTCATGTATCTTGCTGAAGCCCCACGGCTTAGGTGGCACGGCCAGGATCTGAACTCTAATCGCCTGACCCCAAAATCCACACTCTTAACCACAAAGGCAAGATGGGAAGGGACTCAAGCTTAAAAGAACACAGAACCCAAGAAAGCATAAATATATGCATATATATAAAGTGAGGAAATTTCAATTACCCTTGTCCCTTTGCAATTATGCAAGCCCATCAGGAGCCATAGAGGTTAAAGGAAACTCTGCTGGTATCCCCTATTTCACTCACACATGTTCATGTGTATATATTTTATGTCATGTTAGGAAATTCTTGAGGTTTTGCACGTCCATGTATTCACCCCCTTATTTGATACAGTCCAGCACCTGCATGGTGAAGAGCTGCCATCACAGGCAACTCAGTAGGCAGCTACCATGATCACTTGTTGTGCATGGAAAAATGGTATATAGCCAAATCTGTGATATTAGCATGAGATACATTAAAGGTATTACTGTTGTAAAAATCAGTGTCCAAGAAACCAAATGTTAAGAAAGGGTTGAAGAGATAGATGGGAAGAAACAATGAATTGTTCTAAGTCCATATTCAACATTTCTCATTCACAAGCACTTGTTCAATACCTACTATATTCAGGGACTGCATCAGGCAAATGACTACAGCCACTGAGCCACGAATCTATGATTCAAATCTTTCCGCTACCCCTCTTCTGAGACTACATATGGGAAGACTGTTCAACATGAGCACTTCTCTTGCCAAAAAGAGGTAATCTAATTGAGTGGATCAAGAGGAGAGTGGCTAAAATGATTAAAGGAATGATGGGATTCATTTTATGAGAACAGATTGCAGCAGCTCAAGTTTACTAAGTACCACCAAGGGGAAACAGTGAGTTGTTTACCACTAAGTTACTGCCTTCTGATGAATTACTTAACAGGACTGGAGGAGAAAAGGATGCAAATTGAGTACAAGATTAAACCCATTCTTTCATTGTAGAAGAAAAGTGGGAGAAAATGAAACCACAATAATTCTGGTTTTATTTCATGTTTATGTGTATTATATGTTACAAAACAATGTATGAGAAACCCAAAGTTCCCAGCACTGACTGCTAAAGAAATAGGATAAAACACGCCCAAAGTGACTAAGGGCCTAACTGATTTGTGAGAATACTAAATGAGTATGAAGGAGAGAAGAGTCTTTCTAAACATCTCCCCTCAGACAAAATCATAGTTTTGGGTCAACGGGAAGCCTTGACAACAGGGACAGAAGGATACTCCCTCTTTATCTTTCTCCAGATTTGTGGTTGTTCTAGAAGTTGCATGGGTTTGCTCCTCATTCACATGTATCCAGTTGTGACAGACAAGCAGAGAACCTGCCATTGACACCCTCAGTTGCGGAGAGTGTGGCCAAACATTGTGAAGAGTAATATTTGGGTTCTCTCAGTAGTTCCGGAACTCCTGATCACAACAGCTTCCGGTAATTCCCTCCACCTACACAACCTCTCGTCTCCCCAGTTCTGCCCAGAAACAGCTCATTTTCTAAGGAAACAGGAGATTGTTTACAGGATTGAGATTCAAAATCTATCATTAAAAAAATACTTTGGGTAGGGCTGAGTAGAGGATCAGTGATTTCATGAATAAGCAGAAACACACACGGGGTGGGGGGCTCCTGGGGGGCTCAGTCAGTTAGGCAGCTAACTCTTGATTTGGGCTCAGTTCATGATCTTAGAGTCCTGGGATTGAGCCCCACACTGTGTCCACATCTACACTCAGCACGAGTCTGCTTGAAGATTCTCTCCCTCCCTCTCCCTCTGCCCCTTCCCTGGTATACTCTCTCTCTCTATCTTCCTCTCCCTCTCTCTCTCTCTCTCTTTCTCAAATAAATAAATAAATCTTAAAACACACACACACAGGAAGGGATGGGGGATTTTTGTTGTTGCTTTTTCATTTGTTCTGGAAAGGGAATTTCTCCTGTCATCTGACCCTTCTACAAATTCCATTAAGTAATAAGTACAAAACAATGCTGCTCCCTGAAAAAAGGACTCGACAACTACGTAGAGTTGATAAAGTAAAAAACTCGTTCAAAATCGTTTTTAAACAGCATTCTCAATTATTATTCATATATTAAGTCAAACTCTATAAAGTTAAATCAAGTGAATCATGAATGTAGGAGCATGAAATCTGAGTTCCAAGGCGCATAAGGAGCTTGCAGTCACATGTAATGAGTTAAAAATTACTCCAAAACAGCCAGAGCTCTATTTAAAAAAACAAGGGGAGTATCACAGAATACACTGTTATGACACCATTAATTTAATAACTTTGCCAGTTGGTGTTATCCATGTTTTCTTCTCTAATGGGACAGTGCTCAAATACTGGGACAGTGCTCAAAAATGTTTGGAAATTCCATGATCTTTCATTTATGTAAATATGTCAATCAGCATTTACCATATTTAAAAAGAGAATAGTAATGAACCTAGTATATATTAAGATAAATACTATATTTTATTCTCCAAAGCATAAAAAAGTAATAGAAGCTTGACGCCATTTTACATTTTTGCAAATCTTTTTTTAATATCTAGAAGTCAAAAATCACTAGAATCTCATCTCGGCTTTTGCATTCATCCTGTTGCTGTACCGCATGCCATGCAGCCTCTGGGCAACTCCACCGTACATTGTGAGAGAGTGAACGTGAAAAGAACAAATAGCATCTGAGGATGGAAATAACTTTGACTTCATAGTCTCCTCAAAGGGTCTGGGGGCTCCCGGGAGCCCCTGGACCACACTGAGAACTCCCGTTGTAGTGGAACAGCCAGCAGATTGAAGACCTGAGTTCCAGTTCCGGATGAAGCCGGAAAGGCACATCACCTGATTTTCTTGATCTCGGTTCCCTTGCACAATGAGGATGGGGTAAGATGATTTCTCAGATCCTTCCCAATTCTAATATTCCATGATTATGTGATACAATAAAGAAAAGGAGACACACCCAGGGTCCCCTACACTTATTTCTTTGGGGGGGGTCCCCTACACTTATTTATGCTCCCTGGGGTATATTCCAAGTTTTACGTAACCCCTTCACTTCCCGGCTGTAATTGTTGTGATAGAAAACTAACCTTACACATTAATTCCAACTAAGCATCTAGCATGACTGGCCCAGGTAAGAATTGTAAAGTTTCCGTGTATAGAGTATCGGGAATAATAAAATAGAATAAAAATTTAAATGATGGCATTCCTAAACACAAGGTGAGATCTAAAACAAATATAGAACATTGGAAAAACTGGTGAAATCCAAGTAAATTCTCTAATTAATAGTATTGTGCCAAGATTAATTTTTTAGTTTTGGTAAATGTTCTGTGGTTACGTAAGATACAAACCTAAGAAGAATGTAGAAGGGCCTACTTGAACTCTGGATTATTTTTGAAACGTTTTTGTAAGTTTAAAATTATCTCAAAAAAATAAGCAAGATGGCATTGAGGGCGCTGTGATATCACTGTGACTGAGCTGAGGGGGAGGGGTAGAGAGGACCTTCCCATCCCCCCAGAGCAGCAGTCATCTCTTCAGGCCCTCACTGTCTCCTAATCATTTTCTCAGAATCCAAAAGAGAAAGGGAGTAGCCCAGATATCTCCGAACATGATGTGAGAGCCCATATAGGAAATAAACTTTAAGGGAAAAAAATGATTAAAACTGGGACAATCTAAATATTGTCATCAGGGAATATTAAAAGTACAAATATTCGATTTGCTTCTTGCTTGATCAATTCAATTAAATTCCTAATGAGCATTGTTCACTCATAGCCCATTATGGATATCAGTGCTGTTTTGTTTCATTTCGTTTACTGCCCAGAATCTAGAACCCTTCCTGTGTCGGGGAAAAAGACCTATTTGAGAGTCTTGGTGGAAACAATAGAATAATCCTCACTACAGAAGCTGAAAATAACAGATTCTCACATTTCTTATCCTACAGTTCACCTTCATGCACCTCATCTAGGGACAGGGATTTGTCCTCTACTCAGCCAATCAAGCAGAGCTGGCAGGATTTTCAGTCAAAAGCTCCTGGGCAATGGAGCAGGGACAGGGAAGACTTCTTTTTGGACATGATAGCAGCAGCTGAAAGATCCAGTTTCCGGAGGCAGAGGGGGCAGGATTTGGTGTCCCATGAATGATTCAGGGACAAGCCACATCACCCAGTGCTCAGTGGTGCAAATACATTTGTAGGGTCAGTATGGTGCCATTCTTCCAGCTATAGCCTGTTTCTCTCCATTTCCTGGGGCCAGTATCATCTCCCTTGAAGACTCCGAAAGCTGTCTGTCTTTACAAGTTTGTTTTCTGTTTAAACGTATAAGAGTTGATTTCCATTACTAAGTACCCTACCTGATACATACTCATTTATGCAACTATAGCATTCGTTCACTCCGAAGTACAGAGTTACTGCAGTAGGCAGAATTCTAAAGATGGGCCCCCCCAAGATTTCCATCATCAGGTTATTCAATTGAATACTAATCTAGGTACTGCTATGAAGAAATTTTGTTAATGCAATTAAAATTCCAAATCACAGATTTTTAAGATATGGAGATTATCCAAATGGGTAATCGAATCCCACCAGCCTTTTAAAAGCAGAGAATTTTCTCTGGCCAGCAGCAGAAGGGAAAATCAGAATGGGAAGCACCAGGAAGATTCAAGACACCATTCATTGCTCACTGATGATAGACGAGACCACTTGACAAGCAATGTGAGCTGCCCCCAGCTGAGCTCTAGCAAGAAAATGGGAGCCTGGATCCTACAAATGAAAGTCAAATTTAGCCAAAAATTCTAAAAGAGCTTGGAAATAGATTCTTCTCCAAAGCCTCTATTTGAGGGCCCAGCCTGGCTGACATGCTGGTGTTGGCCTGTGTCTCCTTAAAAGCAGAGAGTCCAGCCAAAAGCATTTTGACCTCTCACTTACAGAATATGAGATAATTATAGACATTGTTTTAGTCTCTAAAATTTGTGGTAATTTAGTATACAGCCGTAGAAAACAAATATAGTTATGAAAAAAGGACGAAGGATTCTGAATGGCTTGAACTTCTCAACAGAAAAGCTATAATGTAGAAAAAAATGGAATGGTGCTTTTGAAGTTCTGAGGGAAAGAAATCTAAAATCTCCTACCCAGTCAAACTATGGAGAACGTGTGATGATATACTAAGACATTCAAAAAACATAGCATTCTTCATTTTCGTCCTTCCATCTCAAGAGACTAGCCGAGAATGTACTCCACCACAATGAAAGTAAACTAAAAGTAAGAAATGATGTAGTCCAGAAACAGAGAATCTCAAAGATGGGCAGGGGAACAGAGTTCCCAAATGTACCCAAGACCCAGAGGGTTCAGATGGAAGCACATCTGAAGCTCTGGGAGACATTCTTCAAAAGGATGAGCCTTGTAAGAATATCTGGTGGGTCTGAATGTATTAAGAGATTCAGACTATTGATTGAGTGTAGGGTTAAATTAATAATTAGCTCACAGAGAGATAAGCAAACGAAAGAAGTAAACTGTAATTCACCCCAGTGAAAACAAAGAGTTGTAGTAAAGGAAAAATGATGATAGTATAATATTTGGCTAAGCAATCAATAACACTTGCATTCATGATAATACAAAAACACATAATACTATAAACTTACCAATGTGATCATATTAGAAAGATAGAAGACTAAAAGTACACACTACTGTCAGTATTCTGATTCAAAGTCCTGTGTGTTCATCAAAACCCACGATGATCCTCTGTAGCACTGGCTTAAAGGGAATCCAACCATCATCTGTAACTTTGCTTTTATGAGAAAATATATTCCAGATCCTAATCAAGAAACTTGCAAATGAACTTTTGGAACATATACCATTATCCCACAAAAATAAAGACAACCCTTTAAAGCAGTATTACATCAGCAGTCAAGAGATGAAACCTAGGCTCATCCCTCTTTCCTCTTTCTTTCCTCTTTAACATGTTTTAATAAGGTGGGGGGGGTTAGCTTAAGTTGTAAGGTTTTGAATGTTTTTCAAATATGCGATTTTAGAATGCAATAGCATTCTTCATTATCGTCCTTCCTTCTCAAGAGACTAGCCGAGAATGTACTTTACTGCAATGAAAGTAAACTAAAAGTAAGAAATGATGTAATTCAGAAGCAGAGGATTTCAAACATGGGCAGGGGTACAGAGTTCCCAAATGTACCCAAGGCCCAAAGGGAAACCGTTTCAAATGGAAGCACATCTGAAATTGCTTCGGTTTATTTTGTAATCCATTTTTCCATAAGTTCATTCACTTTTTTCATTCATAAACTAATTCTTTTTTTCCAAAATAACTTATTCTAGGATGTCCTAAAAGGGATCTCTAAACCAAGGTACCATTTTTTACAGCTGATGAGTTATATGCTTTATGAAATAAAATTAGATGATTATGCCAAAGTCCTTTGAAAATGCAGAAAGTTACCAAGTATATACTTATTCTGTTCTTATTTTTAATTAATCATAACTGGAAATGTGCAAGCTGCATCTCAGAATGACTAATAATGTTTCTGAAACTCACTTAAATAAATGGTAAGTCACTTAAAAATCCAGAATAATCGCTGAGTCACGCATGACTCATACAACAGAGCCCACTAGTCAAGGAATGACTTGTAGAGAAATATTACTAATACTAGATAACAGTTAACTCTGTGTAAATGAGAAAATAAGATCTGTTTCTGATTCTTGAAAGTTTTCTTAAATTTAAACAAAAGAAAATTTTCTCTAGTTAAAAAAAAAATAGAAGGAAACATAAATGAGTTGATCTTTCACTATTAGGTAAGCATTTGAAGAATACAGTTTAACTTAAAGACCACAGCTCTGGAGTCAATGACCTTGAAATACAGTAACCACAAAAGAAAGAACAGAGTATCAGTCCAAACTGCCAAAGAGGTGGAGATGTAATTAAGCTTTTACAACGAAGATGTACGAATTCTTGACCCCTTCTGGTTTCTATTTTGATTTTTAGTTAATAGTTCAACAAACATTTTGCAACATAAATCCTCTACAAGGTACTATCCAGTGTGGTAGGGAGATAAAGATGAACCAAATCCAGAGGAGGAGTCAAGATGGCGGAGAAGTAGCAGGCTGAGACGACATCAGGTAGCAGGAGATCAGCTAGATAGCTTATCTAACCATTGTGAACACCTACAAATCCAACGGGAAATCAAAGAGAAGAAGAGCAACAATCCCAGAAACAGAAAATCGATCACTTTCTGAAAGGTAGGACCTGCGGAGAAGTGAATCCAAAGCGACGGGAAGATAGACCCCGGGGGGAGGGGCCGGCACCCGGCAAGCGGCGGAGCGACGGAGCACAAAATCGGGACTTTTAAAAGTCGGCTCCACTGGGAGACATCGCTCCAGAGGCTAAACTGGGGGGAAACCCAGGCGGGGTCAGCATAACCCCAGGACCCGCGGGGTCACAGAAGGACTGGGGGTGTCTGAGTGCCGCAGAGCTCGCAGGTATTAGAGCGGGGAAGCCGGCTATAGCGACAAAGCCGAGGAGTGAGCTCTAAGCCCAGGGTTACCTTGTGCCGGTCGCAGGCTGGGTGGGCTCGGAGCGCGGCTGGAGGCCACGGAGACAAAAGCGACCCGGCGCTTTTCTCCAGCTCCAACAATTGACTGCTTTCCTCGAGGCGCGACCGCAAGCCAGGGAGGCGGGACTGTTGGGCGCTTTGCTCTGAGAGCGCACTGAGGAGCGGAACCCCAAGCTCTCGGCTCCTCCGGGCCGAGAGATTGGGAGGCCGCCATCTTCATTCCCGTCCTCCGGAACTCTACGGAAAGCGCTCAGGGAACAAAAGCTCCCGAAAGCAAACCCGAGCGGATTCCTTAGCCCGGCCCCTGGCAAGGGCGGTGCAATTCCGCCTGCGGCAAGGACACTTGAAAATCACTACAACAGGCCCCTCCCCCAGAAGATCAACAAGAAACCGATCCAAAACCAACTTCAGTCACCAAGAACAGCGGAATTCCACAGCAGGAGAAAGCAAATCCTACCTGGACAAAATGACAAGGCGGAAAAACTCACCTCAAAAAAAAAGAACAAGAGGCCGTACCGAAGGCTGGAGACCTAATCAATACAGACATAGGTAGCATGACAGATCTAGAGTTCAGAATGACAATTCTCAAGGTTCTAGCCGGGCTCGAAAAAGGCATAGAAGATATTAGAGAAACCCTCTCCGGAGAGATAAAAGCCCTTTCTGGAGAAATAAAAGAACTAAAATCTAACCAAGTTGAAATCAAAAAAGCTATTCATGAGGTGCAATCAAAAATGGAAGCTCTCACTGCCAGGATAAATGAGGCAGAAGAAAGAATTAGTGACATAGAAGACCAAATGACAGAGAATAAAGAAGCTGAGCAAAAGAGAGACAAACAACTACTGGAACACGAGGAGAGGATTCGAGAGATAAGTGACACCATAAGACGACACAACATTAGAATAATTGGGATTCCAGAAGAAGAAGAAAGAGAGAGGGGAGCAGAAGGTATATTGGAGACAATTATTGGAGAGAATTTCCCTAATATGGCAAAGGGAACAAACATCAAAATCCAGGAGATGCTAAGAACGCCCCTCAAAATCAATAAAAATAGGTCCACACCTCGTCACCTGATAGTAAAATTTACAAGTCTTAGCGACAAAGAGAAAATCCTGAAAGCAGCCCGGGAAAAGAAGTCTGTAACATACAAGGGTAAAAACATTAGATTGGCAGCGGACCTATCCACAGAGACCTGGCAGGCCAGAAAGAACTGGCATGACATATTCAGAGCACTAAACGAGAAAAACATGCAGCCAAGAATACTATATCCGGCTAGGCTATCATTGAAAATAGAAGGAGAGATAAAGAGCTTCCAGGACAAACAAAAGCTGAAAGAATTTGCAAACACCAAACCAGCTCTACAGGAAATATTGAAAGGGGTCCTCTAAGCAAAGAGAGACCCTAAAAGTAGTAGATCAGAAAGAAACAGAAACAATATACAGTAACAATCACCTTACAGGCAATACAATGGCACTAAATTCATATCTCTCAATAGTTACCCTGAATGTTAATGGGCTAAATGCCCCAATCAAAAGACACAGGGTATCAGAATGGATAAAAAAACAAAACCCATCAATATGCTGCCTACAAGAAACTCATTTTAGACCCGAAGACACCTCCAGATTTAAAGTGAGGGGGTGGAAAACAATGTACCATGCTAATGGACATCAGAAGAAAGCTGGGGTGGCAATCCTTATATCAGATCAATTAGATTTTAAGCCAAAGACTATAATAAGAGATGAGGAAGGACACTATATCATACTCAAAGGGTCTGTCCAACAAGAAGATCTAACAATCTTAAATATCTATGCCCCTAACATGGGAGCAGCCAACTATATAAACCAATTAATAACAAAATCAAAGAAATACATCGACAGTAATACAATAATAGCAGGGGACTTTAACACTCCCCTCACTGAAATGGACAGATCATCTAAGCAAAAGATCAACAAGGAAATAAAGGCCTTAAATGACACACTGGACCAGATGGACATCACAGATATATTCAGAACATTCCATCCCAAAGCAACAGAATATACATTCTTCTCTAGTGCACATGGAACATTCTCCAGAATAGACCACATCCTGGGTCATAAATCAGGTCTCAATCGGTACCAAAAGATCGAGATCATTCCCTGCATATTTTCAGACCACAATGCTCTGAAGCTCGAACTCAATCACAAGAGGAAATTTGGAAAGAACGCAAATACATGGAGACTAAACAGCATCCTTCTAAAAAATGAATGGGTCAACCAGGAAATTAAAGAAGAATTGAAAAAATTCATGGAAACAAATGATAATGAAAACACAACAGTTCAAAATCTGTGGGATACAACAAAGGCAGTCCTGAGAGGAAAATATATAGCAGTGCAAGCCTTTCTCAAGAAACAAGAAAGGTCTCAAATACACAACCTAACCCTACACCTAAAGGAGCTGGAGAGAGAACAACAAAGAAAGCCTAAACCCAGCAGGAGAAGAGAAATCATAAAGATCAGAGCAGAAATCAATGAAATAGAAACTAAAAAAACAATAGAACAAATCAACAAAACTAGGAGCTGGTTCTTTGAAAGAATTAATAAGATTGATAAGCCCCTGGCCAGACTTATCAAAAAGAAAAGAGAAAGGACGCAAATAAATAAAATCATGAATGAAAGAGGAGAGATCACAACCAACACCAAAGAAATACAAACAATTATAAGAACATACTACGAGCAACTCTATGGCAACAAATTTGACAACCTGGAAGAAATGGATACATTTCTAGAGATGTATAAACTACCACAACTGAACCAGGAAGAAATAGATAACCTGAACAGACCCATAACCAGTAAGGAGATTGAAACAGTCATCAAAAATCTTCAAACAAACAAAAGTCCAGGACCAGACGGCTTCCCAGGGGAATTCTACCAAACATTTAAAGAAGAATTAATTCCTATTCTCCTGAAACTGTTCCAAAAAATAGAAATGGAAGGAAAACTTCCAAACTCATTCTATGAGGCCAGCATCACCTTGATCCCAAAACCAGACAAGGATCCCACCAAAAAAGAGAATTACAGACCAATATCCTTGATGAACACAGATGCGAAAATTCTCACCAAAATACTGGCCAATAGGATCCAACAGTACATTAAAAGGATTATTCACCACGACCAAGTGGGATTTATTCCAGGGCTGCAAGGTTGGTTCAACATCCGCAAATCCATCAATGTGATACAATACATTAATAAAAGAAAGAGTAAGAACCATATGATACTCTCAATAGATGCTGAAAAAGCATTTGACAAAGTGCAGCATCCCTTCCTGATTAAAACTCTTCAAAGTACAGGGATAGAAGGCACATACCTCAATATTATCAAAGCCATCTATGAAAAACCCACCGCAAATATCATTCTCAATGGAGAAAAACTGAAAGCTTTTCCGCTAAGGTCAGGAACACGGCAGGGATGTCCGTTATCACCACTGCTGTTCAATATAGTACTAGAAGTCCTAGCCTCAGCAATCAGACAACAAAAAGAAATTAAAGGCATCCAAATCGGCAAAGAAGAAGTCAAACTATCACTCTTTGCAGATGATATGATACTATATGTGGAAAACCCAAAAGGCTCCACTCCAAAACTGCTAGAACTTATACAGGAATTCAGTAAAGTGTCAGGATATAAAGTCAATGCACAGAAATCAGTCGCATTTCTTTACACTAACAACAAGACAGAAGAAAGAGAAATTGAGGAGTCAGTCCCATTTACAATCGTACCCAAAACCATAAGATACCTAGGAATAAATCTAACCAAAGAGGCAAAGAATCTATACTCAGAAAACTATAAAGTACTCATGAAAGAAATTGAGGAAGACACAAAGAAATGGAAAAATATTCCATGCTCATGGATTGGAAGAACAAATATTGTGAAAATGTCTATTCTACCTAAAGCAATCTACACATTTAATGCAATCCCTATCAAAATCCCATCCATTTTTTTTAAAGAAATAGAACAAATAATCCTAAAATTTATATGGAACCAGAAAAGACCTCGAATAGCCAAAGGAATATTGAAAAAGAAAGCCAAAGTCGGTGGCATCACAATTCCAGACTTCAAGCTCTATTACAAAGCTGTCATCATCAAGACAGTATGGTACTGGCACAAAAACAGACATATAGATCAATGGAACAGAATAGAGAGCCCAGAAATAGACCCTCAACTCTATGGTCAACTAATCTTCGACAAAGCAGGAAAGAATATCCAATGGAAAAAAGACAGCCTCTTCAACAAATGGTGCTGGGAAAATTGGACGGCCACATGCAGAAAAATGAAATTGGACTATTTCCTTACACCACACACGAAAATAGACTCAAAGTGGATGAAGGACCTCAATGTGCGAAAGGAATCTATCAAAATCCTTGAGGACAATGCAGGCAGCAACCTCTTTGACCTCAACCGCAGCAACTTCTTCCTAGGAACATCGCCAAAGGCAACAGAAGCAAGGGCAAAAATGAACTATTGGGATTTCATCAAGATCAAAAGCTTTTGCACAGCAAAGGAAACAGTAAACAAAACCAAAAGACAACTGACAGAATGGGAGAAGATATTTGCAAACGACATATCAGATAAAGGGCTCGTATCCAAAATCTATAAAGAGCTTATCAAACTCAATACCCAAAGAACAAATAATCCAGTCAAGAAATGGGCAGAGGACATGAACAGACATTTCTGCAAGGAAGACATCCAGATGGCCAACAGACACATGAAAAAATGCTCCGCATCACTCGGCATCAGGGAAATACAAATCAAAACCACAATGAGATACCACCTCACACCAGTCAGAATGGCTAAAATTAACAAGTCAAGAAATGACAGATGCTGGCGAGGATGCGGAGAGAGGGGAACCCTCCTACACTGTTGGTGGGAATGCAAGCTGGTGCAACCACTCTGGAAAACAGTGTGGAGGTTCCTCAAAAAACTGAAAATAGAGCTACCCTACGACCCAGCAATTGCACTCCTGGGTATATATCCTAAAGATACAAACGTGGTGCTCCGAAGGGGCACGTGCACCCGAATGTTTATAGCAGCAATGTCCACAATAGCCAAACTGTGGAAAGCGCCTAGATGTCCATCAACAGATGAATGGATAAAGAAGATGTGGTATATATACACAATGGAATACTATGCAGCCATCAAAAGACATGAAATCTTGCCATTTGCGACGACGTGGATGGAACTAGAGGGTATCATGCTTAGCGAAATAAGTCAATCGGAGAAATATAACTATCATATGATCTCTTTGATATGAGGAAGGGGAGATGCAAGGAGGGGGGGTTTGGGGAGAGGTAGGAAAAGAAAAAATGAAAAGATGGGATTGGGAGGGAGACAAACCATAAAAGACTCAATCTCAAGAAACAGACTGAGGGTTGCGGGGGGGAAGGGGGACGGGAGAGGGTGGTGGGGAAATGGACATTGGGGAGGGTATGGGCTATGATGAGTGCTGTGAAATGTGTAAACCAGATGATTCACAGACCTGTACCCCTGGGGATAAAAATACATTATATGTTTATTAAAATAAAAAATTAAAAAAAAAAAAAAAAAAAAAAAAAAAAAAAAAAAGATGAACCAAATCCAGATCTGGCCTAGAAGAATTTACCATTCAGTGGGAACAAGGCATTTATTACTTACCTTAATCCAAGTTGGAGCACTACATAAAAAATAAAGGAAAATAATAAAGCAAAAGCATGCAAAGGGGAAGAGGTTAGTGCAAAGCTTTTTGGAAGAGTTGGTATTGGGATGCAGCCTTTAAACAACATTTGAGATTTGTAAAGATAAAGGTAAGGAAAAGAGGGAGAAGCCAAAGCTTACCGAGCTTACCATACCCAGGACGAACAGGGTGAATTCTCGATTTAATGATGTGTGAAGGAAGGTGGAGAGAAACAGGTGGCACAGATCTTGATTTTCAATGACCTTACTTACATGCCATGAAAGACCTTCAAAATGTTGGTTGTTTTATTATCAATTTAAGCAAGATATTAAATTTAATCAGAACTGTGCTTTAGAGAGATTCATTGAGGGTCGTACTTTGTAATGTGAATTTATGGAGTATTAAGGGAGAGACTGGAGATTAGAGGCCAAATTAGAAAATCCGTGTAGCTGCACAGATGACACGCATGGTCAGCAAAATTCTGAAAAGGCCCCCAAATTCCCAGCCCTTGGTGTGCCAACACCTTCTCCCAGTTATTCAGTCAAACATTAATCAAGATGTTGCTGTGAAGGGACTTGGGGGTGGAATAAGTTCCCAAATCAGCTGACCTTAAGGTGAAGAAGTCCAGGAATGCCTCACTGAATCACATGAGTCCCTTCAGTTTATCTGTGTCTAGAAATCAGAGACAGGGGGGCACCTGGGTGGCTCAGTGGGTTAAGCCTCTGCCTTCATTCAGCTCAGGTCATGATCCCAGGGTCCTGGGATGGGACCCCCCCCCCCCCCCCCGCAGCAGGCTCTCTGCTCAGCGGGGAGCCTGCTTCCCTCTTTTTCTCTGCCTGCCTCTCTGCCTACTTGTGGTCTCTGTCTGTCAGATAAATAAATAAAATCTTTAAAAAAAGAAATCAGAGACAGGGAAGTTAGAGAAAGTCAAAGCAGGAGAGGGGTTCAACAAGGCAAAATTTTTCCATTACTTGCATTGAAGATGGAGGGGATTCATATGGCAAGGAAGATCAGTGGCCTCTGGGAACTCAGATTGGCCCCAACAGTCAACAGCCAGAAAAGAAATGGGGTCTTCAGTCTTAACAATGAAAAGGAACTGAATTCTGTCCACGATCTGAATAAATTTGAAAGTGTATTGTTCCCTAGAGTCTCCCCACAAAAACTCAGTCTGGCCAATGTCTTGATTAATACCTTCAGCCCCAAATTCACTCCCATCTTGTCAAGATGTCTGACCTACAGAAGTGGTGATATCATACATTTGTGTTATTTTAAGCCTCTAAGTTTTTTGTAAGTCGTTAACAGTAATAGAAATATTACAAGTAGGAGCACCTGGGTGGATCAGTCAGTCAAGTGTCTGCCTTCAGCTCGGGTCATGACCCCGGGGTCCTGAGACGGAGCCCCACGGTGGGCTTCCTGTTCAGCAGGGAGTCTGCTTCTCCCTTTGAGCCTTCCCCGTCTCATGCTCTCTCTCTCTTTGTCAAATAAATAGACAAAAGAAAAGAAAAGAAAAGAAAAGAAAAGAAAAGAAAAGAAAAGAAAAGAAAAGAAAAGAAATAGTACAAGTAATGAAATGTGGTACTTTATACCATTTTAAAGGATCTGTTCTTCACTAACCAAGCATTAAGCACGTACTTAGGAAGGGTAGCATTTTGGGACCCGCTTCTCCAGATCAGTTTCAAAGGATAATAATAATTTCAGTAAATTTCAGTTATTAGAGACTTGCTCAAAGATTTGGAGGTGAATGGCATGATTTTTTTAAAACACTTTAAAATTAATCACTCAACAGGCAAAAGTTGAAAAAGACTTCAGTACCTACCATGTAAATTAACTAGTTCATAAGGAATAATAAGTGAATAAGCTTCAGAGTTAAGAGAATTGAATTTATAGTTATTTTGGCCATGTAGTATTCAATGAGTAAGTCGATTTCCTTTGGTCTTACTTTATATGTAAAATGGAAAAATTTTTGTACTAATTACTTCTCAGTATTGTTACTAGGACCAAATTTATTAAAATAAAACAAAAAATTATATGTTATAAAACAGTTCACAGATTTTAATTATGATTATTATTGGGTCTAGAACAGTTATTTGTCTGCAAGCCATAGATTATCTCAGTGCATCTAAATTAGATTGAAATAGGGTTGCAAAGATTTAAAAATTTTTACTTTATTTCTAGTTTGAATCAACACCACACTTAAAATAATGCTACACACACCTCATGAAACTATGGAGTAAATATTGGTTAGTAGAATAATTGGCATTTTATCCTAATAAAAAGACCTTGACAATCAGAGACATCTAAATATGTTTACAGGGGGAAAAGCAGATTTTTGCTTTATAAATATCCTAAATTTGAATCTTTAAACTAAGAGCAATCCCATAATCTTGACTTCTTTGAATTTGATTGGCAACTAATGTATTTTTCATATGGGGTTTCAATTGCACATACTGTATATATTTTCAAACCTAAAAATTATTTCTATATACTGGGGAAGATTTAAGGAGAAAATCATGTCACTTATTCAGGATTTCCCAATATGTCAAGGGAAGAATTTCTTCTGATTATTTTGTAGAGTGCATAAAAGTAAGTCATTCAATAAAGCATTTTAAAAGTAGAAGGAATTGAGATGAAAATGGTCTTTGTAGAAAAAGAAATGCAGTTAGAAGGAAGAGTATAGTTATGTAAAGTGAATTACACGAGTATGTTTCCAGGCAAACAGTAGGTGGCAACATTTACACAGTCTTGTTTTTGAAATGCTTGTATAACACCAAGATAAAACAAGCTAATGATTCATGAAATACGGGACTTTCCAAAACTCGTGTATTAAAAGGGCTATTTATGCACGAACACGTTCTTTGTTTTTATTCTTTCTATTTTAGAATATTATGCTGCTGCCTTATCAGAAAGACTTCACTGAAATCATTAATCTTAATGTTTTATTTGTGAGGCATATTAGATTGTTCATCTAAACGAAGGGATAGAATTTTTTCCCCCTCAGGCTTTGGTCAGATGAGGTGGCTGAGTTAGACAAGAGTGAAGATTAGTGGAAGCACGGATGCTTTATTTTACATTTAAGAAAAAAAAGAAAGAAAGAAAGAAAGCCATAGCGTGAGGTCAATAACTAGAGTTTGCAGCAAGTTATTACAGGAGGCACATCTAGGGGCCAAGGGAAGGGGGAAGCTGCATCAAGTTTCCTTTTCTCTTTTGAGCACATCTGATTCTGTTGGTAACACTGAAGCCTGAAGACTTGTGACCCTTTGTGCGGTTCTCACAGAGGAGTTTCCAAACCTAAGAAGCCATTTTAGGAGATGAGTGGCGGAAGTCACCGTGACGTTTGAGGCTTAGGGGTTATTTTTTATTTTCCAGAATGATGAGATTTGTTACTGAGCATTTTCCTGGTGGGAAATCAGAGGGCAGCCCTAAGAGGTGAGCAGAGGTGCTGCTTTATAACAGCAGAGGTCAGTAACAGCAAAGGGGAAGGAAATGGAGCAATCCTGCCAGAAATTTTGTCACTTTCTTTGAGTTGCACAATCAACAGGCAAGAGGCTGGCAACACACAGGATATCCTAATCCTAATACCCAACAGAGTCTCCTGGACAGCCAATGTCTCCATCCTGGTCCTAGGGCCTTCCTGGACATGCTCAGAAATATTTCAGACTCTCCCTACCAGAGAATTAGTTTCTACCACAGAGTATTTTTTTTAGGGAACCATAATAGAATATGAAGTAAAACTTTCCTCTCTACTCTTTTACAGTTGTTGAAACTTTTTCCTACCTCTCCAATCCTGAACTTGGACTTATCTTTAGATAAGAAAAAACAAACAACAGCAAAGAAAAGGATAGGAAAAAAAATAAAATATTTTATCCTTACATTTGGCAAATACCTATTGAGTGCCAAGGACTGTTCTAAGTACTTGGGGTACAAAGTAAACAAAATACATCACGTCTCTTTCCTCATGGAACTTAGAATCTGGCGGGGCCAGGCAGAAGTTATACAAATAAATGGTATATGCCAAGTGGTATATTCATTTCTTAGAGCTGCCACAACAAAGTGCCACACAATAGACGAGTTCAAACAACCAACATTATTGTCTCATGGTTCTGGAAGCTAGAAATCCAAGATAGAGTTCTCTGCAAGGCCATGCTCCCTCCAGAACTTGGAAGGACACTTCCTTGTCTTTCCTAGCTTCTAGTGGTTTCCCAGCAATCCTTGGTTTTTCTTGGACTGTAGGTACATCACCTCCATCCTCTGTCTTCACAGAGGTGATCTCTTCCTGTCTCTTCATATACTCTTCTTTCTGTCCATGTCTATGTCTGTGTCCAAATGGCTCCTTTTTGAAAGGACACCCGTCTTTTCAGACTAAGACCAACCCTAATAATCTCATCTTAACTTGGCTACATCTACAAAGACCCTATTTACAAATAAGCTTGCAATGTGAGATGCTAGGAGTTACATTTTGGTGGGGACACAATTCAGCTCATAACCTATATGACGAAAAAAATTAAAAAGGAAAGGAAAGAGAAAGTAGTAAAGGGAGGGGAGGCATGTTTGGAAAAGGTGGTCACGGAAAATGACATTTGAATAGAGTGAGATTTGAACAAAGAAGTGAGAAGCGGGAGCATGCAGGGAACTAAAAGAAGAGATATCTGCTCCTGAAAAAAAAAAAAAAAAAACAGGATTTTAAGTGCCAAAATTGTAATGTGACCAGTTGTCTTCATTCTTTAAAATATGCTCATGATTATAAAAGAAAGTTCTATGCATATTACAACCACAAATCATTCTTTTTAGCTCTGAACAAGTTGACGGTTTTCAGTTAACTTATCTTCAGCAAGAATAGAGGAGATGTGGATTGATTATAAGCTTACATGATTTTTCTTTAAACAAATATTTATTTTGCTGCAAATATTCATTTTGCACACTTTCGGGTCCTGGGGACAAAGCAGTGAACAAAACTGTAACACTCTGCCTTCGATGAGTTTACATTTCAATAAAGGGGAGATCAAGTTTGACTTTTTTAATCCTTTCTCCGCCCAGTGGGAATGTGAAGAAACCTACCCCGGTAAGAGTAAGGTGCATCTTCACAGCAACCCAGAATCATAGGATCTCATTAGGACCCATAAAAGTTATCTGGTCCGAGTATTCATCAGATAGTGATTCTTTGATAAGACTCTCCTTAAAATGGCTCGAATTGTATGCCAACACCTTTAGCAACAGAAGCTCACAATCCCTCCAACTTCACCATCTATTAGAATTTCTCTTACCCTCTAGCCCTCCACTCTAGCAAAACAGAATTGATGCTTTTCCTGGGAAACACCAGGCTCTCCACTTGCTGTTCTCCAGATACATTCTTGGCTAGCTGCTTCAGCTCCTTCAAATATTTATTAAAATGTCACCTTCTCAGTAAGTCTTTCTTGGCTACCCCATTTAAAAATAACCACCACCACCCCCAACATGTTGCTACCTCACTGTCTTTATTCCTTTTCTTTGCATTATTTTTCTCCGAAACTTGTATCATCATCTAATTTTTTAAACTCATTTATTTTATTGTCTCCCCCATTGGAATGTAAGCTTCATAAAGGCAAAAATTTATATCTGTTTTAATTTACTGCCATGTCCTCTGGAATGAGAAGCACGCCTTGCACAGAACAACTGCAAAATGAATGTTTGTTTAAGGAACGGTCATTTAAACTTACAATTAGCAGCCCCTCTATTTGTGCTAAGGCAGAGTCGAGTGACAGCTATCAGCTCGTCCCAGGGGGGCCATATCTGAATTAACACTGAGCACTCTCTTCAATTACAGTTGTGGGAAATTCAGAGACATTCCTTCAAATCGGTGTTGCTCATATTTGTCTTTATAAAGGGTGAGGGTGTGTCTTTAAATCTTAATAAAGAAGGGAAGCTCAGTTCAAGTACGCTATTTCGTGATGAACTAATTCATACACAGATAAAACTTGGAGAGATTGGCCAAGAGAGGTCCTACAGTGATTTCACCAAACACCCAGCGTGATCTGTAGATGGAATAAGTCATGTGACTTGCATGCATACGTGCTGCTTCTTAAAATGTCGGTAGAGGTCCATTATGATGAGTTAGTGCATATGGGAGAAACTGGTGTGAGCTTGACCACATTTATATGTAGATATATTTGTAAATATTACATATTAGCTGGAAATGATGCTAGGTGACTTGAAATTTATTCTGACAATGAAAAGGCTCCTATTGTGGAAGAACTTAGTCTACATCAGGCTGGGCTCTATGCAGAACTGTGGTTCTTGACCCTATTCGCAAACAAGAATCACCTGGGAAGATTTGCCAACACTGGTACCTAGTCCTCCCTCCCAGAGGTTCTGCTCTTAGTGAAGGGTAGGGCCAAGCATTTTCTTAAGCTCCCAAGGTGATTCTAATGTGCATATAGGTAGAGACCCAATGCAGTAAAGAACTATTTTCTGGGAAATGACCAAGGATACTATTAGACTTGTACATCGAGTTTACAGAATTGTTCCAAGAAGCACACTGTATTAATAGGAATAGGGTCTTCGGAAAGGTTCAAGAAAAAGAAGCAAAAGTCATGTTTCTCTTCCAGGTATTTACAACACAGAGATTTATAGGCATTATCATTTATGAGAGCGGAAATGCAATTATTTCAGTCCGTGATAAAGCTATTTGAACTGTGTATGACATTCCCCTCAAGTGAGAAATCACACTGCAGGGATGCCTGGGTGGCTCAGTCAGTTAAGCGTCCAACTCTTGATTTCAGCTCAGGTCATGATCTCAGAGTTGTGAGATCGAGCCCTGTGTAGGACTTGGGCTGGGCATGGATCCTGTTTAAGATTTTCTCTCTCCCTCTTCTTTTGGCCCATCCCCTCTTCCTCTCGGAAGAAAGAAAGAGAAATAAATCCCATTACAAAGCTGGAACAAACTGCTGTGGGTACCCTAAGGTAGATTCCAGAAGAGAGTAATGAACAAGATGTGCTGGCATGGTATCCCAGGCACAGGCACAGAAGTCAAACCAACATGGGTTGGTTGTCTAATTCTGTCATTTAGCAGGTGTGAACATTCAGGATTTAACTTCTTTATCAAATAAAGATAACAAAACCTACCTCAGAAGGACTTGTGAGCAAGGCCATGTGACCAGTAGAATCTCACAGGGTCCCACACTCAGATGGGCCTTTTGTTTGCAGTCTTATTGCTTTGTGATCACTGTCTTAAAATTCTTGATAATTTTATCTTTGATTTTCTTTGGTAAGTGAGGTCTTACAGGACAAGGCACTAGATGCTTAGAGCCTGGGTTTGCATAGGGTCCTGCCTACCCATCTTCCCTGGAAGACTGTTTCAAGGATGCTCTCCTCACTCTCCAGCAACAACAGTGGCCCCCAACCCTACTTGGGCCTGGGCATGGTTTGGGGTCTGATTAAAATGCCCTGCTTGCCAAGTCACGGGGCAGAGCAAGGGTCTACGCTTGCCCCACAAGTAACTCCATGCCCGGGGGAGCAAGTTACTAAATAACTAATACACAAGACTATCACAGGTAGGGAAACAAACCTGGGAAAAGAAGAAAAAGCATTCTTCCTACTCTTTATACGAGGAGCCTGCATTTTCATTTTGCACTGAGCCCTGCAAATTACATAAGCTGCTTGCAAACCATAGATTTGTATCATAGATAATTTCTGGGCATACATCAGAAAGAAAACATGAGACAAATAGATTAGCTCTGTCAGAGTGGATAGCCTAGCCACTTTCTCAAAAAGAGCTCATTGTCTTCATCTCTGTCAATGTGTTGTTCCCTCTCAACAATGCAAGTGGTTAATTATTGATGGACATGTCTCTATCCAGTTTTATCTAAGAACTTTCAGGATAATCGAGAACATGTTTCGGATGCTTTTCTTCTGACAGTTTCTCTTTTCTAGATGCTTTGGAACAGGACTAAGGTGGGGTTCGTGACACCGCAATTAAATTCACTGGACCTCATCATGCAAGAACCAAACAGAGTCTCTAAACCACTGAACCACAAGATTTGCTTTGTAAAGCAATAGAAATGACATTTTCCTCTAGAGAGACTTCCATCCAGAATACTAAGAAGTTTCTACTCTGCAAATGATTTGAGACTTTGAGTTTCTTTAAAGTCTTTTTATTAGAAATAGGACATAAATAAAAAAAATCAATGTAATCTCCTTTAGAGCCATCTGGTTTTGATTTTTCTGCTGTACCTCCTTGAGAACTCAAAAGAGCCAAAAAGAGAAGGAAGTAATTGTTCTCTGTTCACTGCAGCTGCCAAAATAGTCACCATTTTTTTTTCTACATTCACCTGTAAATGAGAACCAGCACTCAAAACAATATATGTTTTATTAATCTAAAGGCGTATTAGCCAAATATGGAATGATTTGGATTGCTATGAGCCAATGATAATGACACTTGGTCCTTTAAGGTTCCAGTAGTTGGGCAATGTAATTTCTCATGTCCAGGGTAATAGTAACAAAAGGAAAGTAGTAGTGCTGTTAAAGAGCAGTTCTGTTAGATTACTGCTTATTCCTAGTTCCAATTTTTATAGCACCAAACACATTTTCCCCTTAATCTTTCCTTTTGTAGAATAAATACAGTATTTCCAAGTCTTATCATTTTTCAAGATAAAGCTCTTTAATCTATGCTTATGGTCATCGATGTCTGCAGAATCCTCCCCAACCTGCATCTTCAAGTTGTTGACTTCAGGAATGATGTGTACATAATTCATACGGATGAATAGGCAATTTTGTGACTGAAAGTCTGTGGTTATGCTACTACTCCTGTTACAGTTATCGTGCAAAAGAGATACTGTGAATAAAACAGAGTTCTCTATTAAGTCTCATTTCATCTTGAGAACCAAATTGGGTGAATATCTCATCCGTATTTTGTCTAGAGGTTATGTGACTTCCCTAAAGTCACACCTTAAATATAAATAGCAATGATGAGATTTGAGCCTAAGCAGTCCGGATCCCATATTCTCAAACACGGTGCAGTGCTCTCCCCACAATGTCTGATTCTTTATTCCATAGACCCTACTTTATACCTGTTTGTCTTGCCCATATTCCCTTGTTGCTTTCTAGCAGGGCTTGAATTCTCTGTGTATTGTCTCTCCAATATACTCCTCAAAGGCAGGGAAAAAGCTTTCTCTTTCTGTTTTACTTACCCAAAGGGCTTCTTACTAAAGGCAGACCACAGTGCATTTCTGGAGAAACTCCCTTGAGGCTCTCAACAGAGAGTAATGCAAATAACAAACACCCAAGAGTACTATTACCTAAGAAACATCAAAAATATTCCCCATCCTCACTTCTCTTAATCAATACTTTCTATTTATTCAGGCCCAAGCTTGTGAAGGGTGAAGATTGTCTTGATGAAGAGCAAGCCCTCTGGCTACTAATGCTGACATCTAGAAAAATCACAATGCTTGGATTCAATATTCTGCACTCTAACTCCCTAATAGACTCAAGCAAATGGCAATGGATACACTCAGCCTTTTCTGAGCTTCTAAAAAACCTCCAACCATTGCATTTCTCTTTAATTTCTTTTCTAATTATCTGACTGCATTTACTTGAGCCCAGTAGAATTTTAAATATGAGAAAAGAACATTAACGAATAGGTTTAAAATGAAGAGGAAAATGGGAAATTGGTATTTTATTTGATTTTTTTTTTTAATCAAGTCATCTACTTTCAGTGATTGAATCAGTTTGCTAGCTGGAACAAGATTTCTGGGTGAATGACTTTCACTAAAATATACGGGGTGCATTTTAACAATGGTATACATTCACAAATGACCACTATTTTTATCCCAACATCACTCAGCAGAGGGAAGTGGTGTTCCTGGATTACCAAACCCAGAAGAAAACAGAAACAAAAGAAAAATACATTATGTGGCATGCCTTCTTTCAGCTTTTCCAATCTGGAACAGACCGCTCCCGTTTTAAGAAAATTACTTGGAGTGCAAAGGATACTTCAAAAAGAAACAGACAGATATGCCCTGATCCTCCTTGACATTATAGCAATCAAATTTTAGATTAATTTTCTTCTTACACAGAAGCAAAATACAGCATGGGAACAGCCTGTTTTCCTCTGGCTTATAGTAAACATTTGCCTCTTAGTATTCGGGAGCCAGTTGGATTTTTTTTTTTTTTTAAATCTTTGGCAATCGACACAAACATATCTTTGATAAACTATGGCAAGCCAACAGGTAGAGAGCAACTCAGGAAGGGTGCTCTGGTCCCAGCAGCCAAGCAGGCAGGAGAGCAGAGATGGAGAACCGCAATCCATGTGCCCTGAAGGCAAATATACAGCAGGCTTAGAGTTGTTGCCCCGCTGTCTCGCCGCTCTGCCTTCTGCCCTAGCCTTCCAAGCTTAGCCCCAGCTGGGTGAGTTTGTTCATTCAGTCGTTCTTTCAACAGATATTTACTGAGAGCTTCCCCTGTGGCTGGTATTAGTCTTCATATGAGGACTATAATAGCTGTCAAAACATACATGGTTAGATACAGGACAAAAGAATAAGCAGAGAACTCATAGTGTGATAAGCGGAGGGGAAATTCAAGTCGCTATAGAAAGGGCATCTGATGCAGACTTGAAAGATCAAAAGAAGTTTCCCAGAGGAAGTGATGTCCTGATTGAGGAAAGGAGGATGAAATCTTAGACAAATGATGAACTGGAAGAGCAATCAAGAAAGGAACTAGCGTCAGAGGATCAGAGGTGGGCAAGGTCAAGAAACTTGAAATTCGGTATGGCTGAAGCTTTACTGTAAGGAAGAGGACAAAACATGAAATGAGAAGGGTAAGCAAGTTCTATGTATTGGCCAGGATTATCTAGGTTATACTCAAGTAACAAATACCCAAATATCAAATGATGATTTGACACAGTAACAGTCACGTCTCATTCACGATCTATGTCCAGTGTAAGCTGGAGACAAGTCAGAAGTGGTACAGTCGGGTGCACCGTCACTTTGGGGTCTAAGATGATGGCCACCTGTCATCTTGTAGCTGCAATACCAGGAACAGTGGGCTTTCTTCATCACCCCAACAGGGAAAGAGACGCCTGAATGTCTTTTATGTATTTCAGCCTGGAAGAGACACCGATCACATATACCCACAGCTCGCTGGCTAGCACAACTTTACATGTCTCCTGCCCCGACTACACCAAATCTGCAGTTTTTCTCATTATATAAATGTGGGTGTCTCAACGCATTGCTCTAAAAAGAAAGTTTTCCAAGAACCAGAGACCCCATTCCTACAGTTGAATTTCTGTGCCATGTTGCACATTTGTAGGCACCCAGCTAACACCTCAAAAATCCAGACTAAAAAGCAATAAAATCAAACTGAATGGGTTTTCTGGAGAGAGGTGACTCTGGAGATGCATATCACAAGGAAAGAAATAGCATTCCTCCCTAGAGCACAAAACTATTTTTACGTTCAAGCTGCTCTCTTTTGGTAGAGACGTCATAAGCATCACCAACCTAAATCTGCCATGTTTGACAGGTAGAATCTTACATGATTGACTCAAGAAGATTCACTTTCTAAATACATTTTTTTAAGTCCTCCTAGGAAAGTTACAAGGAAGCATTTTTATTTGTCATGTTGTAAGTTGGCCAACAAGGTAATACTGTGTGTCATTGTTGCATCAAGATGAAAAATTGTTGTTTTCTTTTTTTCCCCTAAATACATGTGCCCCTGACCCTCATTCTACAGGTCACAAGTTTTTTCCTTTTACATTGGTGGTTTTGTTTTAAGTCTCATACAGGCTTAAATATTTTCAGTAACTTTACATCAACACAGAAACTATTTAGAATTGGACCTCACTTTGCAGAGGGAAAGCATGGGAATTTTTTTTTTTTTTCAGTTGAGAAGCTAAGAAGTTGCTATTAAAAGTGATGGGTATTTAGCCTGTGTAGTAACAGTGAGACATCCCAATATAAAATCTTTTTTTTTCTTTCCAGTCACAAAGATATGCTCAATACTGATAACCTTAGAAAACATCACATTAAAAAGGATGACATTGAAATCAGTTTTTAGGTCCACTATGGCATATTGGTTCACAACTCTATTCCAATGCCCCGCGGCACTTTCGGACGATGGAGAGCTCTAGATTAAAAGACACGTGGAGATGGTGTCTATGTATGTCCTAGCTTCCACGAAGCAGATATACCCACACAGATTTGGAAGATGGAAAGAGGTTGTGTCTACGCCTCTACTTCTTGCTGTCAGGCACAGTCCTGCTGGCATTGGTTTTTCTGTTAGTAGTGCTAACAGAAATAACAGTGACTGTTCCCTGCCTTAGTGGCTGCACCATTTTGCTGGTATGGATCTCTGCTGAGTTCATCTACTCCTGGAGCCAATGATCATGGTGGCGGTTTTCAGATTATGGCAGAGAAAGCAGACAACTTAGCAAGTCTAGGAGTCATTGCTGGAAACTCAGTCCTAAGAGCCTGCTTCTCTAGCTCTTCCGATGATTTTGTGAGCACTGAAGTCTCACATTCATTTCTTTCCTAGAATATCTTTTTTTACTTGCAACTGAACCCAAATTGTCTTAATGATAATCTCATAAATCAGAGGCAATCGCTATTAGCCTTTCATTGTCTCCCTTTATATATGGATACATACAGGTTTTTTCTAGAATGGTATAGAATATACTGGTTTTTTAGTCTAAATCTTCCCTTAACTATAGACCATAAACACTTTCCCTAATCAATATACTCATTCCTATAGCATAATTTTAATAGTTAAGTTATTCCATTGTGTTGTTATACTATGGTTTATTTAACTAATCTCATATTTTTTAGATCACTATGGTCATGCTCAACTTTCAGTATTATAAAGCACTGGCAAATATTCTTAATATTCATGAAAATAATAATATCTTTGATGTCCTTCAAAATTTTTCTAGGCATGGTAGTGCTAAACCAAAGAGTATGCTAAGTCTTCCATCACTTATGTTACCAACATTCCCCTTAGAAAGTAACCCATTTTACTCACACTAGGAGAACAGGTATAAATTTCCTTAGCTGGAAAAGAGAAGGCTTAACGATTATGTGAACAATATGTTCTGTAAACTATATGCTATGTAAACTATATTTTCCTACATATATATAGGGAAAATAATTGGAAGAAAATACCCACAAGAGTAACAGTGATTTTATAAGTGTTGCAGGCTTTTTCCTATTCCTAAAGTTTCTGTGAGATCACTTTTATCACTTAAAATGCATGTAATAATTATAATAAAGCAAGCAAGTCACCCTTCTTTAAATGTGTGTCCGTTAGTAGCTGCGGCAGATGGAAATATGCCATACAGTTGTAGGAGAGGCTAAAACATCTGGAAATTATTTACAACTCAAGAAAAAAGTTTACAGTGGCAAATAAGCAGGTGGATTAGTTTAAACTCACTGATAACCTGTGTGCCACTGTCACATGGGAAGAAGTTTGAGTCATAGATTAGGGTAGTAAATAGGTAGTCACAATACACTATATTCTTCTGGCTAGGAAAATACTTTCTTCTGTTCAAAATGTAACTACTACACTTAAATTACATCATTAGATATTTGACCTTGGTACTGAAAGATGACATCTATACCAAGACAAACTTTGCCTTCTTCTCTAGACCCCACTCATCTGGGAAATAACTTCTTTGTAATTAATATCAAACAAATGGATTTTGTCAGTAAAATTCACCCAATAGAAAGCCTTTTCAATACAACTTGTGATGCTGTTTGAAATTGTTGTTCCTAAAAAACAAAGGTTACTAAAACTTACCTCATCACCATAGGTTTGCAAAGCCACATATTCATCTGGAAAAAAATTTAAGTTGAATCAATATATGGCCATGATAACTATAATTACAGCAAGAAATTTTATTAAAATGCAGGTGACTAGTTGATACTACCTGTCCATCTTGTCCAAACCTAGACAAGCAAGCAATGGAGCCCAGATATTGGCCCCAGAATATGGCATTATATCCAAAAGCATTGGGCTTTCTAGGAAAACAGAAATCTCTCTCTCTATGTCATTAAATTGAACATTAACAAAAAGTCACTAAGGAATAATATTGCTTCTTTAATTCCAAAGATGTTCTTTTCTTACTACATGACACCTTTTAAATATTATATCATGTTTCCCCTCTCATGGTGGACCTACCAGCACATATGTTAAACTGTCTGGTAACTTATTAAGGCAATTCCCCAAATGCCACTATTTTTCAGTCATTACTATTTCTCCTAATTTTCAAAAAGAAAAGGAAAACATAAAATTGGACCCATGAATGTTGTATTTCCTCTGCAAAATCTATTAAATTGGGTAGGTAAGCATTTTAGAATACATAGAATTCCATCCACATTGTAAAGAGCTTCATATTTCTAAATACATGCATATAGAATACCTCTTCACTATAAATCCTTCCCAGAAATAATACTGATTTCAACAGTAAACAGTAAACAGGGAGCACCTGGCTGGCTCAGTCAGTAGAGCATGCGACTCTTGATATTAGGGGGGGAAAAAAAAAACCTTCAGTTATCCCCAATTTTTTGCATGTATACACACATGCACACACACACACTTACGCGCAGTGTGTTGGATATGTCTTATGCCGCCCTTCAGATTCTCCTCACTTCATTTCTCTTTTATTCCATCCACGGGTGAAGCAATCAGTCCATGTACCTTCAAACACTTCGGTGCATGTGGCCCTTGACAGTGCCTTGCCTCAGACCAGTCCCAGAAGCCTCTTGCCTTCTGCCAAGGTGTTCTCCATTGCTGCCACTATGTGGGCTGAAATAGAAGCAGGCTTTGCATCCATGCATGTGCTACCCAGAAAAGCAAAGACAATTATTTCATCAGCAGTAGGTCAAATAGGTCCTTATCAGAGAAAGACAGTCTTAAGACACATTTTCTGTGGCTGAAATGATTGAGCAGCTAGTTGTCTGTAGAGATATCTGCTTGACAGTACATTCTCATTTTGTATCCCTCTTATTTCCTGCTCCATTGAAGTTGAATCACTGTTGTACACCTGAAACTAATATAACACTGTGTGTCAACTATACTTGAATTTTTTTTAAAGTTTTAATTAAAAAAAGATGGATTTTTTTTCTATCTTTCCCAAGGCAAAAGAGGAATCAACAACTCATAGGTTCATACCCAGAAGAAAAGGAACATACACCTTGCTTAACACACACATGAACAAGCATGCACGTGCCCGGAGTGACAACTGCATATTCACTAGGGATAAGAACACACCAGAACAGACTAGACTAAAACATAGAGACAGACATTTTGAACGGGGCTTTTTTTTAATCCAGCTATCTCCCATTACCTGATGATTGCAGTGCAAATTATGCCCTTGTGAAAAAAATGAGAATCATGACAGATTATATTAATACTGCTAAGTTTGACAAAGACAAATCAAAAGAACTAGAATAAACATTGTAATTATGCATTAAAATAACTTCTAATATCTGTATAGTACTTCATAGCTTCATAACTTTTTTCATCTAAGTTGTCTTTGTCCTTTAACTCTGTGAAATAATTGTTTTTACCATCCCCACTTTACAAGTAAATAAAGTTCTGAAGAGGTACATAGCCCACTTACGGCACAATTTACCACCTGTCCTGAAAGTCAGGATCTGCGTGACTGTTTCTTGAGCTACCCTTTTGAACTCATTTTACCTCAGTTTTCTCTGGTTATCCATTAAAATCCCCTTCCATATACCAACTTCTCTCTTAACTACTAAATGCTTTATTATCTCCATTGTTCTATGAATGAATGAATGAATGAATAAGGTGTTTATATGTTGGGACCAGATAGTAGTCATTCAACAGTTTTGAAAGAATTAAAAGGTGAAATTATAGAAATGCAAAAAATTTCCGATCAATTTTACAAATAGCCAGATGTTTAATGACTCTGCTGGGTGTTGAGTTATAAACGTCCTTATTATTAGTAATAAATCTATTATAATAAATAGATTTATTATTTATTTTGAGAGAAAGCACACACACAAGCAGCGGGAGGGGCAGGGGGAGAGGATATTCAAGCAGACTCCCCGCTGAGCATGGAGCCCCAAGGGAAAAAAAAGTTTAAGAAATTTCACAAGTTATCAAGTTGGTCAGAAAAATTAAGATATGAGCTTCTTAGTAAGCAAGGTAAAGTTCTATTGTGAACTAAATTATCTTCTCCCCAAAATTCGTGCAGTGAAACCCTAGCCCCAGTACCTCAGAATGTGACTGTGTTTGGAGGTGGAGACTTTAAGTGGTAATTAAAATGAGGTTATTGCAGGTGACTAGAGTCCTTATAAGAAGTGGAAATTAGGACACAGACATGTCCAAGAGGAAGAACATGTGAACACACAGGGAGCAGCCTGCCATCTACAAGCCGAGGACAGGGACCTCTGAAGAAACCAACCCTTCTGACTCCTGGATCTCAGGCTTCTGAACTCTGAGTAAATACATTTTCAGTGCAAGCCGCCCTGTCTGGTATTTTGTTATGGCAACCCCTACAAAGTAACACAGGTCTAGAGCTAGACATAAAGAGTATAAATAATAGGGAATAATGGGTTCAGAAAAACAAAAGAGAGTATATGGTCAGCCTAATGTGGTTCTAACAGACAAAAAAGCCATCAGACCACTCAGCAGTGCAAGACAATGAGTTGAAAGCACAGTAGATGTTCTTATCCTTGGTGCATTAATGCACCATGTACATTCACTCGAAAGTCATATTGGAAAGCACATGTTTAAGCACAATGCACAGGAAATGGTAACTCTTGCTTAGTCTATAAGAATGAAATACAAAGAGAATGAAGAAAAAGAAGAGGAGGAGGACTCAGGGACAGGAAAGAGCTAACAATTACCAGTGTTAACCCCATTTCTAGGACCACCCTATGAGTAACTAAATTTAATATTATTGCCCCCACTTCACAAAGAGGGAAACTTAATCATGGAGAGATTAACTAAATTGCCAGGAATCCCACAGTAAGTGGAAGAGCTAGAACAGATAATAGATCCATAAGAAAAAAAAAAAAATCACAAAAAATAAAAAATAAAATTAAAAAGCTTCTATTTGCTAGTACTACTCTCACATTTTGTTACTGACAGAATAGAAAAGAACTTTATCTTACTTTACATTTTCAGATAGAGAGGGAAGGATATTGGCTAATTCATTTCTTATCTTCTTGTATTTCTCTGCACTCATTTTTTAAATAAGCAAATGTAACACACATTCAATTTAGTACATGCCAGGCTTATTCCAGCAAAACAACCCATTGTCTTCTTCGGCTTGTACCCTTGACCCCACTGCAAAATAAACACAATCTGGTATAATAGGGGGAGAGAAAGGAATAGGAAAATTTGAATGAACTGTGTGGTTTAACCCTCATGAAAGCATGGCTTATGTTTTGAACAATGATTCTTTGTGGTTCCCTCAAATCTTATTTATGTACAGAACTCTTGGTGGCTACTATGTGCTCTGAAACTGCTACATGATTCCATTGCAATAGTAAGTATGCAAACCAGTGAATAAACAACAGTATTTTGTGAATCTGCCTTCATTAATGGAAAAGATCATGTCAGCACCACTATTTCAGTACAGGAATACTCAAAGATGGTGCATGCAGAAATAAATTGTCAAGATCATAAAGTGCAATTATTTTAAAATTATTTTTGGCAACAAAAAATAATTTGGTCAGTGCTCTCTGGAAATAAAGCACGTTAGTGACAAGTACACTTTTCCAAGTTTAACTCCTTTTTCTCTCTCCCCCACCCTGCCAAAAAAAAAGTGAGAGAATTTTTTTTATGTTGAAATTAATCTAGCCTGAAGGAGAGGTACCTTCTGTGAATGTTAAGTAGGGAGACTGTGGGAAAAGGAAGGGAAAAGACCCTAAGGGTCTCAGAAACCGCATAAAGATAAAGAATAATTCTAAAGCTGAGGGATTTGGGCCCCTTCTTTGTGAATAAGCCTCTTTGGACTTTTCTGCATAATATTTATTGAGCTCCCAAGTGTGTTTGCTGCAGGTGGGTTCCTTTAAAAGAGAAGCACAAAAATCTAAAGTTTAAAAAATACTAGATTTTAGAATAGTTGAAAAAAGGCCAAGAAAGATTCCATAAAACTGGTTTCACTCTTGCCTCAAGGTACATGATTTACTGCCAAATTTGCCACTCGATGTCACTTATACTTTTTTATTAGGTAGGGACCATATTACAGATAAATTGAATTTGTTTTATTGAAAATCAGAACTGAATGAGTTCAGATAATATCCTCTCACTTTCTTAATTCACTTGCAGTTATTTGAATTCTAACAATGTGAGTTGGAGAATATGCACTACTTTTACTTTTCCTTTGGATTACAGGTAATCTGAAATAAATGGATAGCTTCGGTTCAACAGACAAGTAACATGACTAAATACTGTCAGACATATTTGTTTTATACGATTTATGTAATATATAGATGCTCTTAATGGTCAATCTTATTCGGGTTTCAAAAACCATGACATTTTCAAGTTATCTTAGTTGGTTTTGGCTTAAAGAAACACAAGGAGGGGAAGGACCAAGAAGCTGTGCCTTAGCAACTGCTCAACCAGGCAGCTGGAACCGTAGGTCATTCAGGACATACAATATCCTTGGAGGACTAACAGCAGCTCTTACAACCAACAGGAAAACCTTCAGAAGTCCGTTCAGTAGTAAATTTTTGTTGCTGTCTGTGCCGAGGACTCTATCCCAACTTGGACTGGGTTGATTTTAATCTCTGCTTCAACTATTTCTGTTGATCTATAGTCTCCCCACTTGGCCTTTCTCGCCTCAGGTTACCTGCCTTAAGGCTTTTACTGTCCTATGACTTCTGAAGCCTCAAATGCATCTCTTGGCTTCTGCTCCTTTAAGTTTTTCTCCGAAGAGAGCTAGTCACCACCCAATACGGACCACCCTTATTGGGCACAGTTTAGTAACAGAGCATTTCATTGGCTAATGGCTAGGGATTTCACTCTCCAGATTGCTTCACAGGTTAATCCTTTCAACTAAGTCAACTGACCCATAATAGCAGGAGTCAAGTGACACGAAAGCGTGATGATCTGATGAGCTGGCTGGTTGTTTTGTTTGGTTTTGTTTTGCTTTGTTTTGTTTTGCTTTGCTTTGTTTCTTCACAAAATGAGGCTGTGAACACAGAAACCTCTCAGAAAAGGACCTTTGGCATTGTAAGCACACAGGGCAGCATGGTCTCTCTCCAGCGCATGCCTTCTTTTAAGAAATCAATGATATTAATGTTTAAAAATGCATAAAAACAACAATGCTGGTCTCATTCTCTAACACCAAAGATGTGCTTGCTTCATTAATTTCAGGATTTTCTTGCTCTCAACATAGACGTAATTCTCTGTTAATATATTTCTACATAATTTTGATAAAGATTTCATATTCATTCTAAAAAATTAGCCTTGTCTTGTTTACTTCTTAATACCTAGCATCTTGCAGAGTGCCTGGTATAGGGAAGATATGGAATAAAAGTTTAATCAAATCAAATCCATGAAACAAATCAATAATGACAAAAGTATTTGGGTTGATTTTACCAAGGAGAGCCTCAGCTTCAAGCCTGAGAAGTGAGAAAACCTGTTTGGCAGGAGCAGGAGTCCCAGGCATCCAGTCTACTGGGCAAGTGCACTATTAACATGGAGACAAGAACATTTCCTTATAAGTAGTTAACTTCTTCAGGGTTCTAGGAATGGGGGGAGGGCTGAAAGAACAGAAGCATAGCAAAGGCTCTACCAAAAAGTGAAAAAAGTAGAGACATCCAGAACCTTTAATGAGCAAGTGACCTTGTTAGACAACAGTGAACATCCTCTTATCTTAGTATAAGATGAAATACAGTCAACTGTCCCACATGAACATATTTATGTTCATGTTCTTACAAATTCATGTTCTTACAAATATTTCTGTTTCTAAAAATGTTATAATGTTATAATGCACATGTATTTCCAGGAACTTTTTAGAGAACGACATTTTATCCTGGGGAATTCCATATGGAGATTCCATTACACTGGCATTATTGGTCATCCAATCTTGAAAAATTAATATTAAGGAAATAAAACAAATGTAATATTAATAAACATTTGGTGAAGCCATAGTTAAAAGGCACAGTGAATATGTAAATATAATTGGATGTTTATATCAACCTGGTCACAGGTAAATTCAATAAATTTTTCTATAACAATGTCTTGATCATACACAGGCATAAACTCAGAGTTGTTTGCATTCTCTAGCTATAGGACGTTTAGGATTTATAGGATTTTTTATATAGAATCATCCTACTGGTTCTACTAGGATTGGTTTATTAGGATGTATACATATATTTGTTCGCGTATGTGTATATATGTGTCTATACAGGTCCTATTCCTTCTTTTTCTTTAGAGAATACTGACTAACATAGGTAATAAAAATGGATGTTAACCTTAAAAATGTTTGCCATTGGGGGCTGGCAGCCATGGTGTACCTGGGAAGGTAGGACTGAAGTCAGTTGAATACAATACTAAGGATGCAATACAGATTATTTATGAGACAGAAAAGGGTAAGAAGATGGATACTATATATCAAATCTGTGAGATGACATAGAAGAAGAATTTAGGAGGGAGCTTATAGTACTAAATGCCTAAATTAAAAAATAATAAAGGTTTCAAAGCAATGACTATAATTTTCACCTTAAGAAATTAGAAAAATAAAAAATCTAATGAAATCCAATGTAAATATAAAAAGAAAATAATAAAATCCAAGCATCAATTGATTAAATTGAAAACAAAAACAATAGGGAGCATTTATGACACCAAAAGCTGATTGGGAAGATCAATAAAATTGATAAAACCCTAGCCAGACCAGTTGGAGAAACACCAAGAAGGCACAAATTAACAATATCTGAAATAAGAGAGTTGACAATGGAACAGGGAGAAACTTAGCATGCTACTGTATACTGCTTCTATTTCCCTTCCCGCTATGACTTACAGCTTAGAAACTTCTGCTTAGCCTTGCACATAGGCATGGTACAGCTAAGATTTGCAAAAACTGCTTTTTACCCGAAATCTCCCTCATCCAAGGAGATGAAGAGATATGTAGGGAAATGGCTATGTTTAAGATTTACAGGAATGACATGACCAGACTCCTGTACACAAAGATCAACTGACCAAGGACAGAGAACTTACATGACCCTCAGATGTAGACCCTCACATGTCCACAGATGTCAGTCATCTTTTGACTCCAACCGCTTTTTACTTTCCCCTTTTGCTAACAGAAAAGAAGCTCAAATTTCATGCTGGAGTGGGGGGAGGGTGGTAAGAAAATAGTCCACCACCTCCTTAGTTTGCTGGCTTTCCAAATAAAGTCACTTTTTTTTTTTACCCCAAAATCTTGCCTCTCAACTCATTGGCCTGCCACACCACAAACAGAGCAAACCTGGACTCAGTCGTAACATCACTATAAATTCTACAAATAGTAAAAAATAAATAGGTGGTGGACAGACATTAAGATGTCCCCCATGATCCCCACATTTTGGTGTTCATGACTTTGTATACTCCATTCCCCTTTAGTGTAAACAGGACATATGATGTCTTTTTTTTTTTTTAATTTCTTTTCAGCGTAAAAGAATTCATTGTTTTTGCACCATACCCAGTGCTCCATGCAATACGTGCCCTCCTTAATACCCACCACCTGGCTCCCCCAACCTCCCACCCCCCGCCCCTTCAGAACCCTCAGATTGTTTTTCAGAGTCCATAGTCTCTCATGGTTCACCTCCCCTTCCAATTTCCCTCAACTCCCTTCACCTCTCCATCTCCCTATGTCCTCCATGTTATTCGTTATGCTCCACAAATAAGTGAAACCATATGATAATTGACTCTCTCTGCTTGACTTATTTCACTCAGCATAATCTCTTCCAGTCCCATCCATGTTGATACAAAAGTTGGGTATTCATCCTTTCTGATGGAGGCATAATACTCCATAGTGTATATGGACCACATCTTCCTTATCCATTCATCCATTGAAGGGCATCTTGGTTCTTTCCACAGTTTGGCGACAGTGGCCATTGCTGCTATAAACATTGGGGTACAGATGGCCCTTCTTTTCACTCCATCTGTATCTTTGGGGTAAATACCCAGTAGTGCAATTGCAGGGTCATAGGGAAGCTCTATTTTTAATTTCTTGAAGAATCTCCACACTGTTCTCCAAAGTGGCTGCACCAACTTGCATTCCCACCAACAGTGTAAGACGGTTCCCCTTTCTCCACATCCTCTCCAACACACGTTGTTTCCTGTCTTGCTAATTTTGGCCATTCTAACTGGTGTAAGGTGGTATCTCAATGTGGTTTTCATTTGAATCTCCCTGATGGCTAGTGATGATGAACATTTTTTCATGTGTCTGATAGCCATTTGTATGTCTTCATTGGAGAAGTGTCTGTTCATATCTTCTGCCCATTTTTTGATATGATTATCTGTTTTGTGTGTGTTGAGTTTGAGGAGTTCTTTATAGATCCTGGATATCAACCTTTTGTCTGTACTGTCATTTGCAAATCAATTCCATTTACTATAGCACCAAGAACTCTAAGATACCTGGGAATAAATCTAACCAAAGAGGTAAAGGATCTGTACTCAAGGAACTACAGAACACTCACAAGAGAAATTGAAGAAGACACAAAAAGATGGAAGACCATTCCATGCTCTTGGATAGGAAGAATAAACATTGTTAAAATGTCTATACTGCCTAGAGCAATCTATACTTTTAATGCCATTCCGATCAAAATTCCACCGGTATTTTTCAAAGAGCTGGAACAAATAATCCTAAAATTTGTATGGAATCAGAAGAGACCCCGAATCGCTAAGGAAATGTTGAAAAACAAAAATAAAACTGACTGCATCACGTTACCTGATTTCAAGCTTTACTACAAAGCTGTGATCACCAAGTCAGGATGGTACTGGCATAAAAACAATAACATCGACCAGTGGAACAGATTAGAGAGTCCAGATATGGACCCTCAACTCTATGGTCAAATAATCTTCGACAAAGCAGGAAAAAATATACAGTAGAAAAAAGACAGTCTCTTCAATAAATGGTGCTGGGAAAATTGGACAGCTCTATGTAGAAGAATGAAACTCGACCATTCTCTTAACACCGTACACAAAGATAAATTCAAAATGGATAAAAGACCTCAACATGAGACAAGAATCCACCAGAATCCTAGAGGAGAACATAGGCAGTAACTTCTTCGATATCAGCCACAGCAACTTCTTTCAAGATATGTCTCCAAAGGCAAAGGAAACAAAAGTGAAAATGAACTTTTGGGACTTTATCAAGATCAAAAGCTTCTGCACAGCAAAGGAAACAGTCAACAAAACAAAGAGGCAACCCACGGAATGGGAGAAGATATTTGCAAATGATGTACTTTTAACCAATGGAATGTAGTGGAGGCAATGGGATACATGATTATCATGACTATCTTGCTGGAGTGTCTCTTTCTTCATTGCTGGCTTTTAAGAAACAAGCTCCCATGAATCTTCTGACTACAAGTGAATTCTGCCAACAACCTGATAAAGAATGGATGCAAATGCTTCCCTGTCAAGCCTCTGATGAGAACCCAGCCCTGGTCTACACCTTGTCTACAGCCTTATAAGACCCTAAGCAGACGGCCCTGCAAAAGAACTGGACTCCTGATCCTCAGAAACTGTGAGATAGTAAGATTGAGATAATGAGTTTGTGGTAATTTGTTACATAGCAATAGATAATTGATATAACTATGTGTGAGTTTATAGTCATGAATTTGATAAATTAGATAAATTGATAATTTCTTTGAAAAATACAACTTACCCAATCTCACCCAAGAAGAAATAGCTAATACAAGGAATCTACTATGAAGATTCTAGAACTAACACGTAAGGTTAGTAAGATTTCAGGATATATGACCAATATAAAAAGAATATATTGTATTTCTATTTAGTTGCAATAAATATTCAAGAACCAGAATTCTTAAAAGTATCTTTTATAATGTGAAAAATATTAAATACTTAGGGTAGGTATATACGACAAAGAGATACTAAATGTTTCTCTAGACTAATAAAATCTTTCCTTAGATAACTTTAATGACCATCAAATGTTATCTGCTCCATCTCTCAAGCTCTTTAAAATTGCTTTACATGTGTCTAAACTTCACAATCACGTATTCATTTTACATAACTATCAGAAACAATCAATTTATCTTTTGCTTAGTCTGAACTATTTCCAATTATGTAGTTCTTAATTATGTAGTTGGGCTTTGAGGTCAGACAACCTTATTGAAATTCTAACATGACCATTAATAGTTGTATAACCTAAGACAAAAATTCTAGTATTTTGTACCTTAATTTCCTGATTAATAAAATTAGGATAATAATACTTAATGGCTCTGGCCAAGAGATCATTTTTGTGTCAGCTCTGCCACTTCCTTACTACATGACTTGGGGCATTGTTTAGTAATATTTCTGGTCTTCAGTATTACTTCATCTGTAATATAGGATAATAATAATACCTGCCTCATGATGTGGTTAGGAAGATTAAATGATAAAATTGTGCACCTGAAACTAAAACAACACCAAGTGTCAACTATTCTTCAATAACAAATTTTCTAAAAAAAATTAAGTGACAAAAAATTATAAAATGATTTTATATTGGTACTGGGCAAGCAATAAATGTTAGCCTTTGTATCGTTGGGACAGGTTGATATATGCTCAACACATACAATGTTTCATAATGTTTAGAGGCTATAACTATTTGTAACTATTATCCATAATTGAGCCATTCCAATATTCAGTACATAACACATATTTGTCAAAATGTTTTTATCTTTTCTAGACAGTCATTTAATCAAAAGTAGGACTTTATAATATAAAATTGAGTAGACCTGATCGGATGAATATGTGAATATTTAATGTGATCTTGAAATATGAGACACCTGAGACCATTTGTTTTTTAAACTTTATTCGGCAGTAGACCTTTTTTTCCCCTCAAATAAAATTCTTCTTGGAAGATTAGATAGATAGATAATCTCAAGTATATAAAGCAAATAAAAGGGAAGTTTCCTTTTTTTTTTTTTTAAGATTTTATTTATTTACTTGAGAGTGAGACAGCACAAGCCAGGGAGAGAGGGAGAGGGAGAGGGAGAAGCAGACTCTCTGCTTAAGCAGGGAGCCTGATGCAGGGCTCGATCCCAGGACCCCTGGGATCATGACCTGAGCTGAAGGCAGGCACTTAACCCACTGAGCCACCCAGGTGCCCCAAAAGGGAAGTTTCTTCATTGAATCATAAGCCCACAAGGTTGCATTTAGTGGGCATCTGTTATGTGCCAGGTACACTTCTAAACCTGTAGAAACCTTATGGTGGCTCTGGGATTCTCCTTAGAACCATAAAGTGCAATAAACACAGCTTAAAACCCACTCCTTTGGAACTGTAAACCACTTGAGAGAAGCCACAGAAGAACTTCATGATGCATATCTTAACAAAATATCTAGTATAGTATTGGCCACTTAGTGAGCATTGAGTAAATATTGTTAGGATTGGGTGGCATAAAAGGATCTAAGGAAATATTAGAGCAACCCCATATGCTAGCAAGTGGCTGTTGCCTCCTACTACCCTGCGTGTTTCTCGAGATGCACAACTATAGTCCATCTCTGAATGGCCTCAAGACTCCAGGGACCCCTTTCTGAAATTTACCAAAAATCTGACCAACTCTCCAAGGAATAATATTAACTGCCCCAAAAGGTCTCCGAAGTTTTTTTGGTTTAAGTCTGTGATTGAGAATTGCCTTGGCACCAGGAATTATGGCATGAGCTGACACTGAGACACTCTCCTCGTTGTTTTCAGTTTTCAGTTTCAAGTTAGATATCAAGTAAGGGGATATCAAGTAAAGGGTAAGTAAGCAAGGGCATCAGAGATGAGATACACCAGGACATAACTAGTGTGTTATCTCTTTTCTAAATGCCGTATCTCCTCCATTACTGAATTTCAAGATCTTTTCTTGAGGACAGAGTCTTTGATCTGTAGTTCTATTGCATTGTTTATGCTACTAATGGTTCTAAGAATAATAAAATGATCTTTTACTGAGGCTTTATGAGGTGCTCAATACTGTGTTAAAATACTTATCAGGCATTATTAAAAGTTCTAGTACTCAATGAATATTTGGCATTTAAAAACTCCAAAAGATTTTATGTAGAAACACAATAAGATAAACAAACAAAACAGTTAAGAATAAGTTGAGTTTTTATTATAATCTAATAGTAAGGGCTAAGAGAAAAACTAAAAATAGTGATTTTTCAAGATTGTTCTTATAGGCTTAATAAATGAGGGCAAATTAGGAACAAGAGGCATTGATTAGAAAGTTATTTCTGGTTTAAGTATATGGAGTGAGAATAGAAAATTTTAGAGGACATTATAATCCCTGTAAATCCTTATAAAAATTCTGAAAAAGACAGTTTCTGAATTAAAGTACCAATGTTGAACACCCTGATTAATAAAATATAAAGCAACACCATATATTACAGAGGTTACTCACTCTCATGGAGATGTGTAAATTAATAATAATTCAATTCTTTGGCATCTAGTCCTACAAGACATCCTTGGTCTTTACAAAACGAACTCTGAATACAACTTCTACATCTCAACAAGGGTAAATGATAATAGGAATATTTATATGCTTTTCCTATATCTATAAAATCTTTCTTCTAAGAAATGGATAAATCATTATAAAATTAGTTCAAAAAAACATTAGTTTGCATTTATGACACAAATGATTGTTTATCCTAACATCTAATTCTTACTCTCTTCTTACTTAACCAGATTTATCTGTGACAAATGACATTGTTTTGTGAATAGCATGAGCCCTGTTTTAACTAAGTGGGTCACTGGACTAGAAATAGAGATTCCTGTGCTGTATTTCTAGCTTTGAGTAGTTTTGTGACCTTAGGCAACCTTCTCAGCAAGAATCTCAAATCATCATAATCAAAACTAAAACATCAATTTCCATCTACAGGATGTAGTACATAAGAGCTATTATATGATTATCTTCTTTTATATCAATAATACAAGTTACTCCAAATAAAAGTAAAATAGCATAAAAGTATTTTTACATCAATGTCATATTTAATAACGGTTAATGGTTTAGCTTTAATCAGGTAAGATCATAAGCTCAAAAAGAATAGAGTTTTACCATTTAAAATTTGTAATTCTAATAAAAATACATAGTAGCTTCATATGTGTACATATAATTCATTTGTATTCGGCTAAATGTTCAAAATTATCTTAAATATTAGAAGTAAGAGAATTCAGTGGTCTTGTAGCTGTTAGTAGTCTAGGCGGCTGTAGTAAGTATTGGAGGGCAATCGAGAAGAGTGGGTGTTGGAATCACAAACCTTGCACTGCCTCTGCAAGGTACTGTTGCCTGAGTGTGGTCAAGTTAAACATCTCTAGCCTCCAGGAAATGAGAGTATTCATACTATCTCGTTTCTGGTTTGTTCTCTTTTGGAATGGTTAAGTGAATTAATAGATATAAATTGGTCCAGGACCTGATGCACTTGAGGTGCTCAAAAAGTGTCGAGTTTTAAATTACTTTAAGAAATTTTGTGAGATCCTTCCTTGGTCTTTTTGTTGCCATATGTATATATACGTATATATGTATGTGTGTGTGTGTATATATATATATATTTATTTATTTATTTATATAAATTTATGTGAATTATAAATATTTATATTTATATAAATTTTAAATTTTAAATATTTAAATCATAAATAATTTTATTTATGTAAATTATAAATATTTAGACCTATATAAATGTATATGAATATAAATATAATTCTAATTTACACAAATTTATGTAAACATAAATATAATTTACATTAATTTATAAATTTATATATTTATGATTTGTATTATAAATCATATGTAAATGTGTAATTTATAGTTATATATTTATAGAGAATATAAATTTATAAGTTATAAATATTTATATTTATATAGATTTATAAAAATGTATATATTTATATTTTATGAATGTATATAAATTATAAGTGTTTATATTTATGTAAATTTATATAATTTATATGAAATAAAAATTTTTATGATTATAAATAATTATATACATAATTAAAATATCTCCCTAATTAAAATATCTCCCCGTTTCTTGAGATAGCTAGAGGGACTACTACACCTAGAAGTCAAAAGAGCCTTCCTACGTATTATGCCACTACTTCATGAAGTTCTTAATTGTCAATAGATTTTACTTTCCTCCACGGGTGTTAGATAGGCAGTGCTGTGTGAACTCTCTTTAGACTCACGTGGGCCACTTGTTATTCTTTCATCTAATTTCATCAAATACATGGAAAAGGCATACTTCGGGGTGAGGCCATTTATTTCCTCTAAAAAGATATGATAAAAAATTCAAAATGAAAAAAAAATTCAAAATGAAACAAGTTGTCCTCATTTCCTATTTTCTTGGCCATTGAGGAAAGAAGAAAGCTTATATGCTGAGGTCCTTTTTATTTGTATCTCACATTTCATCTCCTCTTCCATTTCCAAAAATGACGCAATTAGAAAAGAAAGAAAAAGAAACCAGCCCAGGGTTGAGTTAGGGTTGTCTTTGACGCCTCATCTCTGAATAAAATTACTGGGAGGCAGCATGATTCATTACCACTGTCTCAAGTGCTCCTAAGATAAAGAACTTCTGCCAGCACTGGAATACATGTTTATATTAAAAGAATTTAGCATTCCCTAGAGCACAGGTGAACAATCAATGGCCCAAGGAAATGTACCAAATGACATTGAGGGCCAAACTGAGAAGTAATGAATATATATTTTTTATATACTCCATCTTGTCCTCTCCCAAGTCACTGCTTTATACCTGCTTTAGACCCCTCCTGACTTCCTTCAGGTGGCCACTAACAAATGAAATTGAAAATTCTAACAGCTGAATATGGTTTAAAGTGAACTCAGTCTGCTTATAGGTAGAGGAGTTTCAGTATTTTATACCCGTAATCTCTGAAATGAATATATACTTTAAAGGAAAGTTGGGGGCACCTGGATGCCTCAGTGGGTTAAAGCCTCTGCCTTCGGCTCAGGTCATGAACTCAGGGTCCTGGGATCGAGCCCCACATCAGGCTCCCTGATCAGAAGGGAGCCTGCTTCCCCTTCTCTCTCTCTCTATGCCTGCCTCTCTGCCTACTTGTGATCTTTGTCTGTCAAATAAATAAATAAAATCTTAAAAAAAAAAAAAAGGAAAGTTGAACTTACTGAAAAGAAATGAAAAGCCCAGTCTTTGTGAAAAACTTATTATCAAACAATACTAAAATAACTACCAAGTACATCTAGTGCCTGTTAAGTTACTGTCTCTTGGCTACAAACCACTCTCTGTATTCTGCTTTGCAATGCTGACTCTGGGACTCTGGAGACCACACTTGGCTTTCTTCAGCTGATACTTGGAGACAGTAGAGGGAGACGGCAAGGCAGGAAGAAGAAGAGAGACGGGCTTCTTCCTGTCTGTTTCCCATTTCTGTGAGCCTCGTTCCCATTAATGCTCGTTCACCTTGGGAGCAGCAGTTCCTTCCCATGGCTGCAGACGATGGTTCGCAGTCCTGCTCACATTCACCCAACCAGCCCAGCACACCACACGCCTCCACCACAAAAGCATCACCACCAGCTGAGCAACTCAAGTCTGAGTCTCCCTGCACAGAACCTGTCCTCTGAGTTCCTAAGTTTTTGTAATTCTCATGTCTTCTTTGTTCTTTCAGTCCTAGGAGCGGCAGCTTCCTACAGTTGTCACCTTCTTGATGACCAGAATTCACTTTTTTAAAAGATTTATTTCTTGGGGCGCCTGGGTGGCTCAGTGGGTTAAAGCCGCTGCCTTCGGCTCAGGTCGTGATCCCAGCGTCCTGGGATCGAGCCCCGCATCGGGCTCTCTGCTCAGCGGGGAGCCTGCTTCCTCCCTTCTCTCTCTGCCTGCCTCTCTGTCTGCTTGTGATCTGTCTGTCAAATAAATAAATAAAATCTTTAAAAAAAAAAAAAAAAAAAAAAGATTTATTTCTTTATTTCAGAATAAAGAGAGAGACAGCGGGGTGCCCAGAGGGAAAGGGAGAGAGAGAATCTCAAACAGACTTCCCACTGAGTGGAGTCCAACATGGGCTCAATTCCATGACCCTGAGATCACAGTCTGATCCCATATCCAGAGTCCAGTGCTTAGAACCAACTCAGCTACCCAGGCTCCTCTAGAATTCAGTTTTTACCCTTTTTAGTTACCTGGTTAACAAATTTAAATTTAGTTAGCAAGTCTTCAAATTCTCTGTTTAGTTATCAGGTGTGATTTCTGTTCCCTGCCCAGATTTTAACTAATATACAAATTAACATATAAAAGGTGATATGATATAAACTGAGTATGCTGAGATCATTTTTAAAATAATTGTATGGGGGTGCCTGGGTGGCTCAGTTAGTTAAGCAACTGACTCTTGATTTTGGCTCAGGTCATGATCTCAGGGTCCTGAGAGGGAGCCCCGTGCAGAGCTCTGTGTTCAGCAGGGGGTCTGCTTGAGATTCTGTCTCTCCCTCTGCCCCTCCCCCTGCTCGCTCGTTCTCTCTCTCTCTCTCTCTGAAAATAAATAAATAAATCTTTAAAATAAAACTATATAAAAGTGGGGCAGGGAAAAAGTAAAAGGAATGTGTAATTGTCAGTGGTTGTAAGATAGAGTGAGGAGAAAAAGAGTAAAGGAAAGGAAGGGAGAGCTAATAATTCTTTTTACAAAGTAGAAATACAAGAAATTCTGTCCGTGGTAGATACAGTAGGAGAAGTATGAGCATAATTTGAAGTTGTAGAGGTGACCAGTGGAAGAAGTAGGATCAGTGGTACATGACAACAAAATGAAGAGAAGACCGAAAGAAGATACAGTGTAAGCAAATTAAATGATGTTATAACATAGTGGGATGATGTTTAGAGGTGACAAATTGAAAAGTAATAGAATAAGCCCATTAGGGGCACCTCGGTGGCTCAGTCATTAAGTGTCTGCCTTAGGCTCAGGTCATGATCCCAGGGTCTTTGAATCAAGCCCCACATCAGGCTCCTTGCTCAACGGGAAGCCTGCTTCTCCCTCTCCCACCTCCCCTGCTTGTGTTCCCTCTCTCTCAATGCCTCTCTCTGTGTCAAATAAGTAAAATCTTTAAAAAAAAAAAAAAAAGCCCATTATTTACCTATATCAAGATGAATCCATAAACATTAGGAAAAACAATTAAATTGTTTATCTCTGAGGGACAATACTGGAGATATGCAAGAGTGGGACAAAGGATAGTTGTCTTTCCCAAAAGTACTTTCATTCTATTTTAAATATTTTATCAATTTGCTCAAATTTATTTTAGAAGTGCAAGGAAAGTGACTTTCACTTTTGCAGTAATGCAATATACTTCTTTCCCCTATTTCTCCCACTAATTACAATTAAAAACCCTGAACGTATTTAAAACAAATCTAAGAAAGCTCTAGAAGGTGCGGAGAAGAAGGTAGACTGGCTAGGAACTTCAGGACCCAAGGAACAACACACTGATGAGATCCCTGGGCTTTTTTTCTGCCACGTATATTCCAGACCTAGAAGTGAAAAAGTCAGAAACTAAGAAACATCAATAAGCACAGACTAAAAAGCCCCAACAGAAGTCTGCTCTTTCTAGCTAAAGAATCAGGAGAGGGTCAACCTAGCAAGATGGGAAATTTATAGAAAATAACTGCTCTTCCCCAGCCAAACACAACAGAAAAGGCTGTGCCCTACCCCTACCCATGCCAGCAAAGGAGCTCAGCTCCCATGCTCACAGTATCTGTGGAGAATGCATAGGGGACCTGCACGCCCACCCCAGCCCAGCAGTCAGGAAGCACCTTTCCTCTTACCCTCTGTGGTGCTTACCAGAAGATGCCTAGTGAAGAGTCAGGACTTCTGCCACCAAGCGGAGATAATGAGGACACCCTCCACCCCAGCCACCTAAACTATGGTGTCAGTTGAAGCTCCGGAGAGGGCATTAGAAAGGCACTGAGGATTCTGGCTCCTGGCCAAAATCTTATTGTGGTTTTTCAGACCTGATCACAGGAAATTTTAAATGCTTTACCTGGGGCAGGCGTCACTAGGGAAACCTGCCCTCCCCCACACCAAACTTGGTGCACAGTCAGTGCGCTGCAGACTCTAAAGGGATTCAGGACTTGGGCCCACTGGCTGGTCTTGTTCTCATGCTTAGCAGCACCCTTAACACAGGTGCTTCCGACCGGAAGTTTTCTTACTTGGGGAACCTGAAAACATTTTCTCCACTCTGACTTAGGACTCAGTTCTTTTCTACTTCTAATTCCTTCTCCCCTTCTTCCTCTTGACTCTTAGATCCTTAAAACAGTAGCAGCCTTTTCTTCTGAGATTATACCCAGACCCCCAAATCTGCATTGATCGACCTGGCCCTCAACTGGCTCCCCATTCCATGGGGTAAAGCAGAAAAGGGGGGACCCAACTATCTTCCCAGTTTAGACTTTTGTACACTATGACAGTAAATGATTAAAGGTTTAACTGTTACTTTATTTGCCTTGTTGTCTTAATGGGATACTCCAATATCTAACAGCCCACCTCCCTCCGGCTTAGCAAGTACTCCTTCCATGAGTGAGATATCATTGAAGGTCTAGTAGGCAGCCAGAGCTTCCATACCCACCTGACATTACAAGGTAGTGTCCCCTTCCCCTGCTGGACTGGAACTAGAGAAAGCCAGCTAGAACAGGTCTAAATAAAATCCAGGGTCTTATAGCATAAAAAAATGTCCAAGTTTCCATCAAAAATCACTCATTGTACCAAGAATCGGGAAGATCTCCAACTGAAAGGGGAAAAAAAATGTCAGAGAGAATAGAATTACATTTTTCTATCTTTACTCCTTCAGCTCCTTAAATTTCAACATCCAACTCAACAAATCTGGCAATGTATTCATCAATTACATCTTTAGAATGTGGACTTCTTAGGGCTTTTTCTCTTTTTTGCACTCATGATCAGTGTGCATTTTTACTTCACCAAGTACGTCCCCACCACCAGTGCGTGAGAGTTCCTGTTACTTTACAACCTCACCAACGTTATTCCTTCCCTATTTGACTGCAGCCATCTCGGTGGGTATAAGGTGAATATCTCATTGTGGTTTGGGTTTGCATTTCCCTGATGATCAATGACATAAAGCAGTCACTGCAAAAATTTTTCAACAAGCAATTATAAACACAATTGACACAAATTTTAATAAGAAAATTTCAGCAAAGAAACCGAGAGTCTCACAGCAAAATAGTGCAAGATAAAATCAAATGAGAAGTTTAGAATTTAAAAATAATAATAAATAAAAAGCTCAGTGGGTGGACTCAACAGCAGAACAGAGGAAACAAAATCGGTAAACTAGAACATAAGACAATAGAAATTATACATTCTGAACAACAGAGAGAAAATAGGCTGCAATCAAAAGTATACAGATCCTGATTGTGAAATAATCACCAAAGTTCTAACATTCTTGTTATTCTTGCTAGCAGAGTCCCTGAGAGAGAGAAGAGAAACATGGTGGGACTAAAAAAGTACTTGAAGAAATAACACCTGAAAATTTCCCAAATTTGGCAAAAAACATAAACCAACAAATTCAGGAAGCTGAGTGAATTCTGAACAGTATACACCAAAGAAATACACAGCAACACACGTCATAGTCAAACTTCTAAAAACTAAAGGCAAAGAAAACCTTTTAAATACAGCAAGAGGGGCATCTGAATGGCTCAGTGGGTTAAAGCCTATGCCTTCTGCTCAGGTCATGATCCCGGGGTCCTGGGATTGAGCCCCGCATCGGGCTCTCTGCTCAGCAGGGAGCCTGCTTCTCTTCCTCTGTCTCTCTGCCTACTTGTGATCTGTCTGTCAAATAAATAAATAAAATCTTAAAAAAAAAAAAAAACCAGCAAGAGATATCACACATGTACTACTCTGATGCAGGGTACTGAAATTAAAGGAGGCTGTATGTTTGTATGTATGTATGTATGGAGTATATGGGAATAAAGGATATAAGGGATCTCTATACTTTTCATTTTAAAGATTTATGTATTTATTTTAGAGAAAGAGAGAAAGAGAGAGAGCAAAAGCAGGGGGAGGGGCAAAGGGATAGAAGAAGACTCCCTACTGAGCATAGCGCCAACCTGGAGCTCCATCTCAGGACTGTGAGATCATGACCTGAGCCAAAATCAAGAGTCAGATGCTTAACCAACTGAGACACTAGGCGCTCTGGGATCTCTATATGTTTTGCTCAGTTTTGCTGTGAACCTAAAACTGCTTTTAAAAATAAAGGGTATTTTAAAAGTGAAAGAAAAATGCCACCTTACTTATAAAGGTAAACAATTTGAATGAGAATGGATTCCTCAGCGTTGGGGGGGGGTACATAATGTCAGAAGGTAGTGGAATAACATTTTTTTCATGCTGGAAAAAAAAAAGAACTGTTGATCCAGAATTCTATATCCAACGAAAATACCCTCTAAAAATGAAAGGAAAGTAAGATATTTTCAGATGAAGAAAACCAGAATTCATTGCCAGCAGACTGACCCAAAGAATGGTTTGAAGAAATTCTCTGAAAAGAAAGAAAACAATTAAGAAGTATTCTTGTAATATCAGGAAGAAAGAAAGAAAACATATAAGTCAATACAACAGATTTTCCTTCTCTTGGGTTTTCTGCATTATGTTTAAAGTTTGAAGCAAAAATTATAACATTGTCTAATGTTTCTAAACAGGGAGAGTAAAGGGATATAAAGTCTAGTAACATTTCTATACCTCAATCAAACTATTGGTAAATTGTGATAAGTTCTGTGGTGCCTGGGTGGCTCAGTCAGCTGAGCCATTGGTTCTTGACTTCAGCTCAGGTCGTGATATCAGGGTCATGAGATCAAACCCGGGCTGTGCCTGGGCTCTGCCTTCTGTGCAGTCTGAGTTTCTCTCCCTCTACCTCTCGCCCAGCTTGTGCATGCAAGCACGTGCTCTTTCTAAAATGAATAAATCTACAAAGGAAAGGAGGGAGGGAGAGACGAAGGAAGGAAGGAAGGAATAGAAAATAGGAAATCTCACACATGTGCCCTCAAAAAAACAAAACTTAAGGACTGAGAGACTGATACTCCACAAGTGCTTGATTTATAGAAAACTGATAATGTTGGAATGTTCTTACAAGTCAGGGAGTTGGTGAAGGTTACCTCATATTAACCTTTGGAAATTTTTGCCTATGGTTTCCAGAGACATGAGCAAGACACAACCCAGGTCGAGTTGATCTCACAGAATAAGCTGGGTTAAGCTTTATTTGTATGACTGGACTAGTTTTGTCAACTTGGGGAATTTTCAAATCTGATCTCCATTTGTTTTTTATTTTCACAGACTCTCACTGAACTCTCTCATCTTTATATTCCTTACCCACAAACACAAACTACCCCCAAACCCTCAATGGGCTTACCTGTAACTTAATACAATTCGTGTGTTCCAAATTACAAGTTCTGTTATTCCCAAATAAACTCATCTTTTTGACAGTTTTGAGCTTACCTTGGTTTACTTCTTTTTAGGTCAACAAGGGGATATCATTACAGACCCTGAAGACATCAGAAGGGTATTAGGGATTACTAGAACAGCTTATATACAAAAATTCAAAAACTTAGATAAAATGGACCAATTAAAAAAAAAAAAAACCCACAAACTACCATGACTCTGCCAGTGTGAAATGGATCACTAGAATATCCTTATAACCATTAAGGAAATTGAATTCATAATTCTCAATGCTCTCAAAAAAGAAATCTCCAGACCAGATGGCTTCACTGGAGAATTCTATCAAACATTTAAGAATCATCACTAATTCTAGGGATGCCTAGGTGGCTTAGTCGGTTAAGTGGCTGCCTTTGGCTCATGTCATGATCCTAGGGTCTTGGGATCAAGACCTGCATTGGGCTCTTTGCTCAGTGAAGAGCCTGTTTTCCCTTGCCTGCTGCTCTCCCTGCTTGTGCTCTCTCTCTCAAGTAAATAAATAAATAAATAACTTTACAAAAAAAAAATAATAATAAATAATAACATTAATTCTGTATAACCTCTTCCAGAAAAAAAGCAGAGCAAGGAACATTTTCCAACTCATTTTATAAAGCTAGTATTACCCTGATACCAAAACCAGCCACACACAGTACAAAAAAAGAAGAAAGAAAACTATAAACCCATATTTGCAGACCACATATGTAACAAAGCACTAGTATCTAAAACATAAAAATAACTCTCAGAATTCACCAGTAAAAAAATAAACAATCCAATTAGAAAACTGGCAAAAGATATGAAGAGACATTTTACTATAGCAATAAGCACATGAAAAGATGTTCAACATGATTAGCAATCAGGGCATTGCAATTAAAATCACAGTGAGGTATCACTCCATACCTATCAGAAGGGCTACAAAAAAAAATCGTGACACTAAATGTTAGCAAGGATGTGGAGATACGGGATCACTCACTGACTGCTGGTAGAAACATACAATGGTACAGCCACTCTGGAAAGCAGATTGGCAGTTTCTTAAAAAGCTAAACATGCAATTACTACACAACCCAGCAATTGCACTCCTAGGCATTTATCCCAGAGAAATGAAGACTATGTTCACACAAAAACCTATACATGAATGTTTGTAACAGCTTTATTCCTAATCGCCCCAAACTGGAAACAACCCAGATACCTATCACTGGATAAATGATTTAAAAAAAAAAAAAACTGTAGTGTATCTGTATGGAATGGTATTCTGTAATGAAAACACGTGGACCTTTGAGACATGCCACCATTTGGATAAGTCACCAGATAATAATACTTTGTGGGGGAGGGGGGAAGCCAATTCAAAAGGTTACATACTGATTCCATTTATATAACATTCTTGAAATGATAAAATTATAGAGATGGAAAGCAGATTAGTAGTTATCAGAAGTTAAAGTGGAGAGAGAGTGTAGGAGGGAAGTAGATGTGGCTATAAAAGGCAACATGAAGGATTCTAGTGGTGATAAAAATGTTCTGTATCTTGACTGCAGCTATGTCAATCTCTTGGTTGTGATGTGTACTATAGTTTTGCACGATACCACCTTGAGAGGAAATCGGGTAAAAGGTAAGCGAGATCTATTATTCCTTACAACTTCATGTCAATCTACAGTTACCCAAAATTAAAAATTTTAAACATTTTAATTTTTTTTTTAAATACAAGGGAAAAGACCACAATTCTCAGTCACTCGATATGACAAGAAAATACGTGGAGTAGATGGCAGTTCCTTCAGGTCACGGACCATGATACCCAGCTTTTCTCAAAATATGATTGTTTCACACTGTATTTCATAAGATATATTAACTCTCTAGCATCCAATTTTTTAATGATCCTCAGGGATTTGGTTTCCCTTACCAAATTTTGCAATTCTAATGCAAATTAAATTTAAGTGGATCCAACTGGGAGTTGCTAAACCCCATAAAAGCAATTATAGTCATAAAGAGATGCTGTAAAATTGATATTAGAACTACTCAACCCACAACCTCCTCCCAGCCCTCCACCTCCTTCACACACACAAACAAAGTGCTTTTCTTTTATGCATGTGCTGGGAGTGTATTCCAGGTACCCGTAGGTAGGCTGCATTAAGGTATTGATTTAAAATTCTCCTTCATTAAGTATAAGTCAAGAACAGACCATCACCTTGACTTTCTGAGTGACTACAGCATAAAACAGCTCATGAAACCCACGTGCTGTGTTTTTGCATCTTTCATAGTTCTAGACACTGCCCTTTTGTATTCAGATGAGGAGCCCAAAGCTCCTAAGAGTTACCTAAAAAGACCAACACTTGGGAATTTACAGGGCTTTCTTTTTTATTGCAATTACTGCTTTTCCTTTCCCCCCCAAGATAGTCAATACCATGGCCATTGTTCCGCCACAAACTTGTATTTTTTTTCCCCTCCCCTAGGTGTAGAAAACTAAAACCATAAGCAGAAAAAGATTATAGAAAAGAAAACAGACTATTTCTGATCTACCTTCACAATGTGAAGTGCCTCAACACAGATTCTCAATTGTTTAATGTGCTAATCTGAAATGTTTGGGAAACAAACAGGCAGAACAAGAAAACAGTTCATGGTCATTTGCCAGTCAAATCAGTTCCCTTCAATTTTACACTCTCTAATTCTTTTCCTTTTCAGCTCAGAGGGTTTTTTTTTAGTTACTGAATTATTATAAATTTGTTTTTCTCTTTGTGGATAGCTTGGTTAAAATAAGATTATGAAAAGGGACACTGTCTTCTTGTGACCGGATTATGGAGAATGGTTAGCAATAATCAAATTACCTAAATGTTAAAAATACTCTTGCTCCCTCAAAATTCTGCTCCCATCTCAAATCAATCTGAGATACAATGAGTAGATAAATTTTATACCAATCAGTTCCAGTAAATGACAGCCTACACTAGAGACCTGTTTTCTTCAGGTTATTGATTTGAAAAGCTATAACATGCACCTAATTATGTCTATATCTCTAGTACTTAACAGGATAGCACAATAAATATTAGCATGATCATTTCTAACTCCATATGTAATTGCAGCCATATGACAGAACAGAAACTATAGCATTTAGATTGTGTTTTTTTTTTTTTTCATAACAAAGCGAGCCATTAAAAAAAATAAAAGTTATTTATATGACTTTTCCCCATACTTAGACCAACATTCCAGTTGCACTAGGTGGGTTTTTTTGGTAACCAAATTCTACTATGAATAACACCTCAAAATAAAAATAAAATGTTTTCACAATAAAGCAGGTCCTCCACCCACCTTCTTCCCCAATAAAATGCAACTTGTCTTCCAGTTTTCATCCTCCTCCTTAAGTAAATCTGCTTTTAGTTTTGTGGCTTGGATATGAGGTATTTGTCTACAGGGCTGGACAAACAAATGAATAGGGGCATAATTCTTTTAAATAAGCAGAAGATTCCAGCACAGCCTGCACAACAACTTCTAGATGCCCGATCCTGTGACCCAAAACTATCTATAAATTGCTGCTCCTATTCATTCACTCACAGTCAAGGGAATATCCTCAAATATTAATAAGTGGTAGAAAAGTCAGTCTCTGATGTTTCAGTTCTTACAAGATAAAATTTTGCTTGAGAAGCTGTGACTAAGAGAATTTTTAATCCAAGAAAATTATAGCAAGATCTTGACTTCAGCAAAGGTTGAGGAAAGCAGAGGAAAGTCAAGGTTTGATTTTAACAACTCTGGGCAATGTTGGTTTAAGTCACTAACTAGCCATTGGGAGCCTACTCTTCATTAGGCACTAGATGAGGCCTCTGGAGCAGGCAGTCAGCAAGACAGGCACGGTCCCAACAGCACAGAGCCTGCAGTCCAATCAAAGGCGATTATCAAGCAAGTATCACAAGTGGGAACAGTGTGGGGTGCCTGGGTGGCTTAGTCACTGGGCGTCTGCCTTCTTCGGCTCGGGTCATGATCCTGTGGTCCTGGGATCAAGCCCAGAGCTGGGCTCCTTGCTCAGCCCGAAGCCTGTTTCTCCCTCTGCCTGCTCCCCACCCTCTGCTTGTGCTCTCTCTCCCTGTCAAATAAATAAATAAAATCTTAAAAAAACAACAAAAAAAAAAAAAACAAGTGAGAACAGTGAACAAAAACAGAGTAGTAAACGTGTACTATTGTATAAGCTATTGAATAAAAAAAAGTTTCACTTTTTTCATTTTGGTTCTATACAAACCGAGACGCCATATTTTTACCTCCTCAAACATAAGAATCTTTTATCCTTGCTATTTTGGGCAGTTCCTTAATAGGACAGATTTTATTGTACTTCCTCAGACCAACCATGAAAGTTATACACTATATCGTGTAGGACTTGGACCAGATGAAAGTAAGAGACTCAAAAATCATTTGTAAATGAAGAAGTCTGAAGGCAGTGGTCCCGGAAGCTTATCAACTGCTAAACAACGCTGCCAGAGACCCACACTGCCCCTATCCTGCTGCTCCTACCCTGAGCCTGTTATCTTTCCCCTTCATGCCTATTGCCTCATGATTGCAAGATGATCGCTGCCCTCTGGCCATCATGTCTTCGTTCAGGGAACTAAAGAAGGAATAAGAAGAAACTGACATCCATGCCTGACCTCTTTTATCAGGAAAGCCAAATTTTCCCAGAAATGACTACAACAGACTTCCTCTTACATTTTATTGAACAGAGTGACGTCACATGATGAGCTCTTTTGCCTTCTGGTTCCTGAGTAGGTTTGGACAAGTAAGAGATGTGAGCAAAGGGGCATTTGGGTGGCTCAGTGGGTTAGACCTCTGCCTTCAGCTCGGGTCATGATCTCGCGTGGGACTGAGCCCCACATCGGGCTCTCTGCTCAGCAGGGAGCCTGCTTCCCTTCCTCTCTCTCTGCCTGCCTCTCTGCCTACTTGTGATCCCTGCCTGTCAAATAAATAAATAAAATCTTTAAAAAAAGAGAGAGAGAGAGAGATGTGAGCAAAGATTGGAGGGTAAGAGTTGAGAGAGGTCAGGGAATTCCTTTCCTACTCCTCCCCTTGTCCTGTGTCAGCACCCCACGGCCAGATTCTCCCAGAGCTGCAACTCCTGCTAGGCACACTCCTCCAAGGTTCCAGATCGCTCCTGGCTCTGGCAACAGTGCTTCACCTCTTGACTTTTCAGGCCACGGAGTGGTAACTGCCTGTCCCTGTGGTTGATATCTGAGTGCCTTACGGATACAACTTTAACCCCGCCCACATCTCTGTAAATGGACTGGTCATTAAAATATTTTTAGTTGGGGCTCCTGGGTGGCTCAGTTGGTGAAGCATTTGCCTTTGGCTCAAATCATGATCCCAGAGTCCTGGGATTGAGCCCCGTGTTGGTCTTCTTGCTCGGTGGGGAGGCTACTTCTCCCTCCACCTACTTGTGTGCTTGCTCTCTCTCTCTCTCTCTCTCTGACAAATAAATAAATAAGATCTTAAAAAAGAAGAAGAAGAAGAAGAAGAAGCAGAAGAAGAAGAAGAAGCAGAAGAAGAAGAAGAAGAAGAAGAAGAAGAAGAAGAAGAAGAAAGAAGGAAAAACACAGACGCAGCTTCCAACTGAATCAGTAAAGAGCATGAGTTTTGAAGTCATATAAACATGCATTGGAATCATGGCTCTACCACTTACTAGTTGTAGAACTTTGGGGCAAGGTACTTAGCTTGCATGAGCTTTATTTTCCTATTCCATAAAATGCAAGCAGTAAGTACCCATCTTACGATATTGCCATCAGGTAAACCTAAACGAGATCATTTTTGCAAAGTGGTTAGTTTTGACTCCATAAATGTGACATCTTATATTCATAATTATTATGATAATAAATAACTTTGGATTCTATACTTTTTTTTTTTTTGGCCTTTCATTAAGAAACTGCTTTCTGTGTACTTCTGCATTAATGCTGATAGTTTATCAAACAACTCTCAGGAGGAAGAAATCTCTAAAGTTACCACACAGTTTCCATGGCTTCTGACCAGTCAGAAGATCCTGATAGCTGACATTGACATAGGTTTACCACGTGTCAGGTGTCAGGAAGTAAATTTTTAATGTTTCTAACAGTTAGGGCTTTCTGGAAAATTTTTTTACTGGGACTTAGGTTAAAGGTTAAAGGACAAGCCTTGAAATCTAAAAGATTATTGAATAGATAACAAACAATTCCCCTCCCCAGAGATATGTGTTTGCACTTCTAAGGACAGATGACACCCCAAGCCATAGAGATATTCCATGGATTGTAAACCTAAAAACACTTGTCTTATCTTCGCCAGCAGACATTTATTTACATTCCAGAGAGTTAAAACCCAGGATCCTTCTCCCTTCTTTTTCCAAGGAGAATTTGTTTACAGTAGGGAAGAAAAGTATCTCAGCCATCCCTCTCTTATAGTCATTCCAGATTCATATTTTGGGGGTTCCTGTCCTAAGTACAACATACACCTCCAGGTATAGTCCTGTCCATTAGTTCTCATCACATCATACCATAACGGGGAAGACCTGAGGGGAAAGGCAATAAATAAGGTTATTTTTGTAAAAAAAATAATAATCTGTCTCTACCCCAGCAAATTCATGTCTACTTTGGGGATAATGCAAATAAATAGAATTATTAAACATTTCTCACCAGGCACCCTCTCAAGTGCTTTACATAAATTAACTCACTTATTCTTCCTTACATACTATAAGTCAGGTTCTCCTATTTTTCCGATGTTAATGTGGGACACTGAGGCACAGAGATATTAAGTAACTTGCCCAAAGCCTTCCAACTAGTAAATAGCAGAGGCAGGATTTGAACCCAAAAAGGACAGCCCCAGAAGCTGTGCTCTAAAATGCCATGCCACACAACTTCGAACCAATACTCCCTCTCACTTCATGATTCACACTGAACCAGTGTTCGTTGTGTCTCACGACTAGAAAGCTCTTATTCATTCATATCCAATTACTTTCTTTCCCAGCGAAAAAGAATTTTATAAAGATATTGTCCTTCTGCCTCGCCTTTGTGGGTCTCAAAAGTATACAAGTAGTTGTTTGATGCTTAATATAAAACACTCTCCTCTCAAAATAATTCTGCCAATGCCTCTTTGTTTTGTTTTGTTTTTAATAATCTGTATCCCTTAGTGTGGGGCTGGAACTTCCAACCTCAAGATTGAGAGCCACATGCTCCACGGACTGAGCTAACCAGGCACCCCCATGCCAATCCTCCTCTGAATGGACTACATGTAGGCTATAAGTATACATGTGTTGACGGCTATAGGCTAAACTGATAGGTTAATTTGAAAGTCTCCTTTTCTGTCACGTTAAGATAAAACTGTCTCTGGCGTTTGAATAGTCTTAAGTATTTTTCTGTACCAAGGTTTATACTTTCCCACTCAGCTACTCCTGCAGAGAAGCCTCTGTGTATCCATCTGTGGGACTAGCAGGAAGCAAGACAACTGAAGAGAGTTTAATAAAGCATTGACACAAAGGGAGAGCCAGTGTTAAGAGAAACCCACAAAGGCTGGTGAAGCTCCCCGGTACCGGAACTCTCAGGAGCCATTACCACCCCTTACTCTGAAGGGTTAGAGGGAGCTACTCAAAACCAGAGAAAGGAGCTATTCAGACCTACTTCTTTTTATTGCTCTTCACTTTATTGTGCTTCACAGAAATGGGGGGGGGAAGGGGGGTTTGGTTGTTTTTGTTTTTTTTTTTACCACTTGAAGTTTTGTGGCAACCCTGCTTGGAACAAGTCTATTGGTCCCGTTGGGTGCCATTTTTCCATCAGCATTTGCTCACCTCACATCTCTGTAATGTATTTTGGTAATTCTCACAAGATTTCGAAGTTTTTCATTATTATGATATTTGTGATGGTGACCTGTGATCTGTGATTATGACTCTCAGAGCTAACATTTTTTTAGCAATAAAGGATTTTTTAAATTAAGGTCTAGACCTTGCTTTTTTAGACATAATGCCATTGTACACTTCAGGGACTACAGTATAGTGTCAACATAACTTTATAGGCACTAGGAAACAAAAAAATTCATTTGACGTACTTTATTGCAGTGGTCGGGAACCAAACCCACAGCATCTCTGAAGTATGCCTATAGTTGTAACAGAGGGCTGCCCTAGGGAATTGTGACCTTTAGCAGAGGGACAAAACCAATCAGTGGTAATCTGGCATAAAGAAGAAGGAAAAATAAATACTCCCAATCCATTTCCTTCTCATATTCAGATCTCACTGACGTTTCCAGTCTGCCAGACCCAACCTGAAACCAGAGAGTGAGGTACCCTTTGGTGTGGTCCATAAAAGTCAGCCTCCCAGGACATAAAACAGAGTGAAGAAGGAGGGAAGGCCCATAAAGAGAAAGAAACAAAAACTATCAAGCACATTCTGGGATAAAAGAGCTTCCACTCTGTTCTTTGCAAAGGAACTTTTCTCCTTAAAAAAGCAGTTTCTCATTCATTAGCTACTTGTGTTAAAGGGCAAAATATACACAATCAAGAGCTTCTCTGTAATCAGCGCAACAGCAAAGTTATCATGTGCCTTGAGTCACTTATGAAGGATAGAAAGCTCTGATCGACCATGGAGAGACCAGCTGAGTCAAGACATTGGCTGTGTGGGTAGAGATCCTGGAAGATAAGTGTGCCATCAATGGAAGACGGCCTGAGGCCAACCAAGATGGAACAATTAAATCAGATTTGTAGAGAAACAGGACTCTGTTCCAGATAACCCTTGTTCAGCCAAGGAACAATTCAATTAAGACTGAAGGGTAGATAGAGAAAATTGAAGTTTACTGAGCACCAATTCTGTCAGATTTTCTGTGTGTTGTTTCATTTGAAAACACCAATTTTGAGACGTCCATTTAAAAGCTGGCTGGTTATTGCCCTATTTTTAGCATACCTGATAAAGGAAGTTGGATGAATTCTCATGGTGGTAAGTGAATAAAATGATAAGAAGGACTGAATGGACAGGTGTCTCGTCTTCTACATTCCCCATCCTACACACTCACAAGGTCTATTTCTTATCCATACAACAGCAATTCTTTTGAAATTGAATTTGAAGTCAGATCATGTTATTTTTCAGCTTGAAATTCTCTAACGCTTTCCCATTTCATTTACAATAATATTCAAACCTTGCCAAATTATCAAAGTCTTATCAGAATTTTCCAGACCATGTATGGTGGCTCATTAATGGGTTATGAAATAAGTTTCCCCAGAAAACCACAAATAGGTCACCCTTTATTGTTTTCAAATTCAAATGTTACATATCCAGAGAGAACTTTCCTCACCACCCTATATAAAGTAGCCCCACCAATATCTTCCCTCTCTTTTTCCTTACCCTACTGTATTTTCTCCAAGGCTTTTATTATCAAATGAAATATATATTTGTTTGTCTGCTTCATCATCTCTTCACTAGAATGTAAACTCCATGAGAACAAGGACTTCATTGTGTTCACCACAGTATCCCCATGCATAGACTAATAGGGGTTCCAAAAAATTGTCAGTGAATCTATTGGATACATGAATGGGTGGGTGGAGGAAAGAATGAGGTAAAGAGATTGCCTTGAAAAAAGTAATATTCAAAGAAGACCCTGGAGCTAACAGAGGACCCAGTTTCCTTCTCAAAGAACCAGCTTGCCTCTCACCATCCCCTGCTGTACAGCTCCCTTCCCCATCCCAAACACACATGCATATACACACACCTCTCACTGCCTTCAGGACTCCACCTACTGCTGACAAGATCAGGACAGATTGTTGGCCAGGTGAGGCTCCAGCCAGGTGGTAGCAGGGAAAAGAGAGTGGAGTGAGTATCTGCCTCGACCTCCCCAGACTAAGGGCTAAAGGGATGCTGAAAAGCAGAACTGTCTACAGACCTTAGTATCCTAATTCAAAAGCTATAACCCGCTAAAGGCTTCTCTGTGATCAGCAAGAACCCCCAGTTTTCTCAGATCCTTGGCACCAACCTTCAACTCTTACAATTCTTGGACTCTTATCTCACCCTACCTTGTTCAAAAATCCAGCTTTATTCCAAACATTTTCACTTCAGAAATCCAGTTAATTACACTGATTAAGCATGTGGCAATTTTTAATAACACGTCAACCAGAAAACAATTTCATGGTATATTCAACTTGTTGCAAGTCTTAAGAGACAGAGAAGAAAAAAAGTTTATTTTTTTATAAAAGTTTACCTAAAAACCTTTTATTATTTTTTTTAAATTGTTGTTTAAATTCTAGTTAGCTAACATATATTGTAGTTTTGGTTTCAGGAGTAAAATTTAGTGATTCATTTTATATATACATACATATATATTATATATATATTTATATATTATATATGTATGTATATATAATAATAAGCATTTTATATACACACATATATTTATATATTTTTATATTTTATATATATTTTTTATTTTATATATATTTTTATATTTTATAAATATATTTTATTTATATATATTTTATATATATAAATATGTATATTTATATATAATATATATATGTATGTATATATAAAATGCTTATTATTTCTTAAAACTACCATACAGCATTGGTTATTAACAAGACAGTACATCAAAACCAATTGTTTTCAAAATAAATGAATTGGTCCATTCTATTTGCAAGTATGCTGGCCCTTGTAACCAAAGACCCTCTACCCCTAGGTTTTGCTGCCCCTTCACTCCAGACTGGCCTTCTTGGGACCCTGCCTGTTCTTAAAAGGAAGGAAAGCAATGACCACCATTCTCCAAATAGTAAAGCTGAGAATTAACATGGAAAAGCAGAAGGATTGGCCCAGAGCATGCTGATTGGGATTGGAGACCAATCAACTCCACAGAGTTCTGAAGAATAAGGAGACATTCTTAGAAAAAGCAAGGACTCATTCATTCATTCATTCACTCATTCATTCAACAAATATTTATTTGCCAAATATTAGTGGCCTAACATATGCCATTCACAGCTCTAAGCCCTTGGGGATAAAATGGCAAGGAAGATGGACAAGGTATCTGCCTTCATGAAACTTATATTCTAATGGAAAGATAAGGTAAATAAATAAGCCACGAATAATACAGAATCCTATTAGACAGTGATAAACTCTTGCAAAAAACAAAATGAAGCACCTGAGAATGGGGGTGGGTAAGTTGGGAGGTAGTTCATCCAAATAGGTCATGGAAAGCTTGTTGGACTAGTGACATCTCACTAGTGATGAAAAGGGACACAAAGATCAGAAAAGAAATCTCCTGGAAACAGAAACAGCAGATAGAAAGTCTCTGAAGTAGAAACAAGTTTGGAGTGTTTGAGAAAAATGAAAACTAGGATGGCTAGAGCCTGGTGAAGAAAAGATCAGAGAAATAGCAAACTTCAGAGCAAATATGCATTCAGTCCAAAACACGTTTTAGCATTGTCGTGAAACAATGCAAATGCCAACATGATTTTAAAAGAGAGGATCTATGATGTAAAAAAAGTTAATAATTATCAAGGGAAAAGATCACAATTGATGCTGATAAAAAAACTGGGAAAGATTAGACGATTAAATAAGAAATAAAGAGGAGTAACTTTCATTAAAACATATTACAAAAAGCATCAATAAATTTAAATCTATGAGAATTATATGGTAATGCAGGATCAAATAGAACCAAACTAAAGGAGGAATTTCAGATCAGTGCTAGAAAGCTAGGTTATGGATTGATAAACAGTGTTGAAATAACTGGGTCACCACTAGGAGAAAAATATAAGTTAAACCAAAATAAGCTCTAAATAGGTTAATGAAATTATAAAAATACCAAAACACAGAAGCATTTTTATAAGTGTGAAATGCCACTCCAAATGTGACACGAAACTCAGAAGCCATAGAAGAAAAAATGGCTATATCCACTATATTTAAAGATTCTGAATAAGAGAACTGCAAACAAGAGCCAATAAAAGACTGGAGAAAACATTGCAATTCGTAACATGAGCAACTACTTCCCTTAATATATAACCAATGAGAAAAGATCAACAATCCAAATAGACAAAATAGAGCCTAGAACAGTTTTCTCAGAAAATAGCCCTTAAAAATATAAAATGATATCCACCCTCTTAAAAAGAGAAAAGGGGCACCTGGGTGGCTCAGTAGTTTAAAGCCTCTGCCTTCGGTTCAGGTCAGGGCTCTCTGCTCAGCATGGAGCCTGCTTCCTCCTCTCTCTCTGCCTGCCTCTCTGCCTACCTGTGATCTCTGTCGAATAAATAAATAAAATCTTAAAAAAAAAAGAGAGAGAAAAGAAGTGAAAACTGCACCTTTTTTTTAACCCATCAGATTATCAAAAATCTAAAATTTGGTAATTCCCTATGGCTGTGCCTGAGATCTACCTCCCACTAGATAGGGAGATTCTGGTTCTGTCTTGCTCTGCCTGCCCCAAAGTGCACAATGCTTAATAGGACCACAGTATGTATTTCTTGAACCGACTCTAATGAAGAAAAGGCATTCAAAAGCACTATTTAAGTATAGAAGCTCTGGCAGAGATTGAAAATGATTAATGGAGTTAACACTGTTTGCTGACATTCCAGAAATCTTAAAAGCATTTTTCTCCTAGAAGACTTAGTGCTATAACTAACTGTCTCTCCAGATCTAGTCTCTCTCTACTCTAGTCTCTTTCCACACTACCATGAGAATTACCTTTTAAAATCTCAGAGATTGGGGCACCTGGATGCCTCAGTCAGTTAAGTGTCTGCCTTTGGCTCAGGTCACAATCCCAGGGTTCTGGGATCAAGTCCCACATCATGCTCCTTGCTCAGCGGGAAGCCTGCTTCTCCCTCTCCCTCTGCATGCTACTCCCCCTGCTTGTGCACTCTCTCTCTCTCTCTGTCCAATAAACAATTAAATAAATGAAATCTTTAAGTAAATAAATAAATAAATAAATAAAATCTCAGAGATTATTAGACCTACGTTATCTTGATGAATATTGGATATTGTTTAAATATTGTGAATTTAGGGGACGAGTCAAGATGGCGGAGAAGTAGCAGGCTGAGACGACATCGGGTAGCAGGAGATCAGCTAGACAGCTTATCTAACCATTGTGAACACCTACAAATCCAACGGGAAATCGAAGAGAAGAAGAGCAACAATCCCAGAAACAGAAAATCGATCACTTTCTGAAAGGTAGGACCTGCGGAAAAGTGAATCCAAAGCGATGGGAAGATAGACCCCGGGGGGAGGGGCCGGCTCCCGGCAAGCGGTGGAGCAATGGAGCACAAAATTGGGACTTTTAAAAGTCGGCTCCACTGGGAAACATTGCTCCAGAGGCTAAACCGGGTGGAAACCCAGGCGGGGTCAGCATGACCCCAGGTCCCGCAGGGTCACAAAAGGACTGGGGGTGTCTGAGTGCCACAGAGCTCGCAGGTATTAGAGCGGGGAAGCCGGCTACGGCAACAAAGCCGAGGAGCGAGCTCTAAGTCTGGGGTTACCTTGTGCCTGTCGCAGGCTGGGTGGGCTCGGAGCGCGGCTGGAGGCTGCAGAGACGGAAGCGACCGGCGCTTCTCTCCAGCTCCAGCAATTGACTGCTTTCCTCTAGGCGCGACCGCGGGCCAGAGAGGCGGGGTGGTTGGGCGCTTTGCTCTGAGAGCGCACTGAGGAGCGGAACCCCAAGCTCTCGGCTCCTCGGGGCCGAGAGATTGGGAGGCCGCCATCTTCATTCCCGTCCTCCGGAACTCTACGGAAAGCGCTCAGGGAACAAAAGCTCCCGAAAGCAAACCCGAGCGGATTACTTAGCCCGGCCTCTGGCAAGGGCGGCGCAATTCCACCTATAGCAAACACACTTGAGAATCACTACAACAGGCCCCTCCCCCAGAAGATCAACAAGAAACCCATCCAAAACCAACTTCAGTCACCAAGAACAGCGGAATTCCACAGCAGGAGAAAGCAAATCCTACCTGGAAAAAATGACAAGGCGGAAAAACTCACCTCAAAAAAAAGAACAAGAGGCTGTACCGAAGGCTGGAGACCTAATCAATACAGACATTGGTAACATGACAGATCTAGAGTTCAGAATGACGATTCTCAAGGTTCTAGCCGGGCTCGAAAAAGGCATAGAAGATATTAGAGAAACCCTCTCCGGAGAGATAAAAGCCCTTTCTGGAGAAATAAAAGAACTAAAATCTAACCAAGTTGAAATCAAAAAAGCTATTAATGAGGTGCAATCAAAAATGGAAGCTCTCACTGCTAGGATAAATGAGGCAGAAGAAAGAATTAGTGACATAGAAGACCAAATGACAGAGAATAAAGAAGCTGAGCAAAAGAGAGACAAGCAAATACTGGACCACGAGGGAGAATTCGAGAGAGAGATAAGCGACACCATAAGACGACACAACATTAGAATAACTGGGATTCCAGAAGAAGAAGAAAGAGAGAGGGGAGCAGAAGGTATATTGGAGACAATTATTGGAGAGAATTTCCCTAATATGGCAAAGGGAACAAACATCAAAATCCAGGAGATGCTAAGAACGCCCCTCAAAATCAATAAAAATAGGTCCACACCTCGTCACCAGATAGTAAAATTTACAAGTCTTAGCGACAAAGAGAAAATCCTGAAAGCAGCCCGGGAAAAGAAGTCAGTAACATACAAGGGTAAAAACATTAGATTGGCAGCAGACCTATCCACAGAGACCTGGCAGGCCAGAAAGAACTGGCATGATATATTCAGAGCACTAAATGAGAAAAACATGCAGCCAAGAATACTATATCCGGCTAGGCTATCATTGAAAATAGAAGGAGAGATAAAGAGTTTCCAGGACAAACAAAAGCTGAAAGAATTTGCAAACACCAAACCAGCTCTACAGGAAATATTGAAAGGGGTCCTCTAAGCAAAGAGAGACCCTAAAAGTAGTAGATCAGAAAGAAACAGAGATAATATACAGTAACAGTCACCTTACAGGCAATACAATGGCAATAAATTCATATCTCTCAATAGTTACCCTGAATGTTAATGGGCTAAATGCCCCAATCAAACGACACAGGGTATCAGAATGGATAAAAAAACAAAACCCATCAATATGCTGCCTACAAGAAACTCATTTTAGACCCGAAGACACCTCCAGATTTAAAGTGAGGGGGTGGAAAACAATGTACCATGCTAATGGACATCAGAAGAAAGCTGGGGTGGCAATCCTTATATCAGATCAATTAGATTGTAAGCCAAAGACTATAATAAGAGATGAGGAAGGACACTATATCATCCTCAAAGGGTCTGTCCAACAAGAAGACCTAACAATCTTAAATATCTATGCCCCTAACATGGGAGCAGCCAACTATATAAACCAATTAATAACAAAATCAAAGAAATACATCGATAGTAATACAATAATAGCAGGGGACTTTAACACTCCCCTCACTGAAATGGACAGATCATCTAAGCAAAAGATCAATAAGGAAATAAAGGCCTTAAATGACACACTGGACCAGATGGACATCACAGATATATTCAGAACATTCCATCCCAAAGCAACTGAATATACATTCTTCTCTAGTGCACATGGAACATTCTCCAGAATAGACCACATCCTGGGTCATAAATCAGGTCTCAATCGGTACCAAAAGATTGAGATCATTCCCTGCATATTTTCAGACCACAATGACCTGAAGCTAGAACTCAATCACAAGAGGAAATTTGGAAAGAACAAAGCAAATAAATGGAGACTAAACAGCATCCTTCTAAAAAATGAATGGGTCAACCAGGAAATTAAAGAAGAATTGAAAAAATTCATGGAAACAAATGATAATGAAAACACAACGGTTCAAAATTTGTGGGACACAACAAAGGCAGTCCTGAGAGGAAAATATATAGCAGTGCAAGCCTTCCTCAAGAAACAAGAAAGGTCTCAAATACACAACCTAACCCTACACCTAAAGGAGCTGGAGAGAGAACAACAAAGAAAACCTAAACCCAGCAGGAGAAGAGAAATCATAAAGATCAGAGCAGAAATCAATGAAATAGAAACTAAAAAAACAATAGAACAAATCAACAAAACTAGGAGCTGTTTCTTTGAAAGAATTAATAAGATTGATAAGCCCCTGGCCAGACTTATCAAAAAGAGAAAGGACGCAAATAAATAAAATCATGAATGAAAGAGGAGAGATCACAACCAACACCAAAGAAATACAAACAATTATAAGAACATACTACGAGCAACTCTACGCCAACAAATTTGACAATCTGGAAGAAATGGATACATTTCTAGAGACGTATAAACTACCACAACTGAACCAGGAAGAAATAGATAACCTGAACAGACCCATAACCAGTAAGGAGATTGAAACAGTCATCAAAAATCTCCAAACAAACAAAAGTCCGGGACCAGACGGCTTCCCAGGGGAATTCTACCAAACATTTAAAGAAGAATTAATTCCTATTCTCCTGAAACTGTTCCAAAAAATAGAAATGGAAGGAAAACTTCCAAACTCATTCTATGAGGCCAGCATCACCTTGATCCCAAAACCAGACAAGGATCCCACCAAAAAAGAGAATTACAGACCAATATCTTTGATGAACACAGATGCGAAAATTCTCACCAAAATACTGGCCAATAGGATCCCACAGTACATTAAAAGAATTATTCACCACGACCAAGTGGGATTTATTCCAGGGCTGCAAGGTTGGTTCAACATCCGCAAATCCATCAATGTGATACAATACATTAATAAAAGAAAGAGTAAGAACCATATGATACTCTCAATAGATGCTGAAAAAGCGTTTGACAAAGTGCAGCATCCCTTCCTGATTAAAACTCTTCAAAGTGTAGGGATAGAAGGCACATACCTCAATATTATCAAAGCCATCTATGAAAAACCCACCGCAAATATCATTCTCAATGGAGAAAAACTGAAAGCTTTTCCACTAAGGTCAGGAACACGGAAGAGATGTCCGTTATCACCACTGCTGTTCAACATAGTACTAGAAGTCCTAGCCTCAGCAATCAGACAACAAAAAGAAATTAAAGGCATCCAAATTGGCAAAGAAGAAGTCAAACTCTCACTCTTTGCAGATGATATGATACTATATGTGGAAAACCCAAAAGGCTCCACTCCAAAACTGCTAGAACTTATACAGGAATTCAGTAAAGTGTCAGGATATAAAGTCAATGCACAGAAATCAGTCGCATTTCTTTACACTAACAACAAGACAGAAGAAAGAGACATTGAGGAGTCAGTCCCATTTATAATCGCACCCAAAACCATAAGATACCTAGGAATAAATCTAACCAAAGAGGCAAAGAATCTATACTCAGAAAACTATAACGTCCTCATGAAAGAAATTGAGGAAGACACAAAGAAATGGAAAAATATTCCATGCTCATGGATTGGAAGAACAAATATTGTGAAAATGTCTATTCTACCTAAAGCAATCTACACATTTAATGCAATCCCTATCAAAATCCCATCCATTTTTTTTAAAGAAATAGAACAAATAATCCTAAAATTTATATGGAACCAGAAAAGACCTCGAATAGCCAAAGGAATATTGAAAAAGAAAGCCAAAGTCGGTGGCATCACAATTCCAGACTTCAAGCTCTACTACAAAGCTGTCATCATCAAGACAGTATGCTACTGGCACAAAAACAGACATATAGACCAATGGAACAGAATAGAGAGCCCAGAAATAGACTCTCAACTCTATGGTCAACTAATCTTCGACAAAGCAGGAAAGAATATCCAATGGAAAAAAGACAGCCTCTTCAACAAATGGTGCTGGGAAAATTGGACAGCCACATGCAGAAAAATGAAATTGGACTATTTCCTTACACCACACACGAAAATAGACTCAAAATGGATGAAGGACCTCAATGTGAGAAAGGAATCTATCAAAATCCTTGAGGAGAATGCAGGCAGCAACCTCTTTGACCTCAACCGCAGCAACTTCTTCCTAGGAACATCGCCAAAGGCAACAGAAGCAAGGGCAAAAATGAACTATTGGGATTTCATCAAGATCAAAAGCTTTTGCACAGCAAAGGAAACAGTTAACAAAACCAAAAGACAACTGACAGAATGGGAGAAGATATTTGCAAACGACATATCAGATAAAGGGCTAGTATCCAAAATCTATAAAGAGCTTATCAAACTCAATACCCAAAGAACAAATAATCCAGTCAAGAAATGGGCAGAGGACATGAACAGACATTTCTGCAAAGAAGACATCCAGATGGCCAACAGACACATGAAAAAATGCTCCACATCACTCGGCATCAGGGAAATACAAATCAAAAGCACAATGAGATACCACCTCACACCAGTCAGGATGGCTAAAATTAACAAGTCAAGAAATGACAGATGCTCGAGGATGCGGAGAGAGGGGAACCCTCCTACACTGCTGGTGGGAATGCACGCTGGTGCAACCACTCTGGAAAACAGTGTGGAGGTTCCTCAAAAAACTGAAAATAGAGCTACCCTACGACCCAGCAATTGCACTACTGGGTATATATCCTAAAGATACAAACGTGGTGCTCCGAAGGGGCACGTGCACCCGAATGTTTATAGCAGCAATGTCCACAATAGCCAAACTGTGGAAAGAGCCTAGATGTCCATCAACAGATGAATGGATAAAGAAGAAGTGGTATATATACACAATGGAATACTATGCAGCCATCAAAAGACATGAAATCTTGCCATTTGCGACGATGTGGATGGAACTAGAGGGTATCATGCTTAGCGAAATAAGTCAATCGGAGAAAGACAACTATCATATGATCTCTTTGATATGAGGAAGTGGAGATGCAAGGCGGGGGGGGTTGGGGGGAGGTAGGAAAAGAAAAAATAAAAAGATGGGATTGGGAGGGAGACAAACCATAAAAGACTCAATCTCAAGAAACAGACTGAGGGTTGCTGGGGGGAGGGGGGACGGGAGAGGGTGGTGGGGAAATGGACATTGGGGAGGGTATGTGCTATGATGAGTGCTGTGAAATGTGTAAACCTGGCAATTCACAGACCTGTACCCCTGGGGATAAAAATACATCATATGTTTATTAAAATAAAAAAATTAAAAATGTTAAAAAAATATTGTGAATTTATATGTATGCAATTGAATAGAAACTATTTTTATTTTAATTTCATGCATAAATGATAAAATCCAAACTATGAGACAGGAGATCATTTTATATTCGGGTTCCAAACCTTTTCAGTCTTTTCTCTTGTCATACCCTTTGGACTGTTCTTGTCCTCCACCAGTTTTTCCCAGTTCCAACCACCCAGGCAACTTTCTGTTCTCCAGATTGAATATGCACTTCCGTATCTCTGATCCTTTAGAATTCTCTCTGGTGGGAAGGCTTTCCCTTTGAGCTCCAGCCCACTGGACCATTTGTCAAAAAAAACTCTGGTTTTTGTTGATGTTGAATCTTCCATCCCCACACATATGGTCCAACACCCTGGTCAAAATTTATTACCCTTCCTTTGTGCTTTTATAGCCCTTTATTTATAACTCTCTCTTCACTTCAAAATCCTCGGATTGTCTTCTTGTTCATTGAGATTACTTTTCATTTATTCAACATTTTACTCACTCATTCAAAAAAGACTTATTGAGTGCTACTATATTCCAGGTGCTGGTATGTGGCAGTTAAAACAAAAAACGAAGTCCTCTCAGTTCTCATGGAGCTTGGACTCTACTCATGAGTAAGTTTTGAGTTCCTAGAGTGTCAGCATCATTTTCCCTGGCACCAAATATCAGGTCCTTCCTGCATAGACCAAGTACCAAACTCTGTGCCTGCCTGTTCCCCCTTTCCCACAGATAATTGTTGCTCTGCAGTTAACAAAGCCTTGTTAACTGAAACATGCCAGATACAAGGTAGAAATTGTCTAACTCTTTGAAAGAATCGAATAGTAAATACCCCTGTCTTAGCAATAGCCGTTAACTCACATACAATAGCAGTCACCTGAGTATTTTTTTTTTTAATCACCTAGGAATCATGGTTTATTTCATCATCAGGATACTATGGCCTCTTTGCTACATACCAGGTATCGTCTGAGGGTTTTCCATATTCACACATTTAAGTGTCTCAAAAACTCCAAGAGATATTGTTATCTCTTTTTATAGGTATGGAAACTGAAAAAGGGTGGTTAAGTCACCTGCCCAAAATCATATAGATGTTAAGGGTTGGAGCTGGCCTTGGAACTCAGGCAGTCTGGCGGCTAAGTCTGTGTCCTCTTCCGCTACATCATAAGGACACAGAGAGTGAACATCTTTTGTAAGATCTAAATGATAGCCTAAAATGATTTATAGATGGTCACAAGTGCAGGAAGACTGATACATTAGTGGTTATCACTTCTACTAGGCTCGTTTATTTGTAAGAAAGAGAGCTTTTTTTTTCCCCCCATTTACCTGGAAGAGTGGATGGTAATATAAGTTCAAACATATGTGGAAATCCCAAAACAGCAGGAACTATTCAGATTCAATGTCCTAGGGCCAGAAACTGCAAGTTCTTTCTGATTCCTCATATTCTCTATGGGTCTGAGGAACAGGACTTCACGAATGTTCTTTACTCTCCTGTTCCACTGTTATCCTACCTGCTCCTGTGTGTCCTTTTCTCTTTCTGTTTTCAATTAGTTTTCTGCATCCGTCTCAGTTAAAATTCTGAGAAGGATCTGATTGAAGCAGCTCAAAACTGAGAGAGCCTTTTGTCCCAGGCCCACTCCTGAAAGACTAGCAGGCTGTGGATGACTGCTGTCAGGCCAATTCCTTCACCAGTCACCCCAGGGCAGGCTGGAGGAAGGGAGCAGACTCCAAAACACTTGAGCTAAAGCAAACCCTGGGCATAGGTAGCCTCCCTGGGAAAGTGCTGTGTGCATGGCCGGTCTCTTTTTATGTCATGTTGCATATAAGAATTAAGAACATGTGATTACTTTTAATATAAGGATAGATGTAGAGAATTATGTTTTAATAAAATGCTTAATGTATGTGGAAGTCGTATAAACTCTCACCTGAATTATTGCAGTTGCCTGCCTATCTTGCTCTTCTCTCTACCCTCAACCCCTTATTATCTATTCTCCACACAGCAGCCATAAGGATCCTTCTAAACTATGTCATATCATCTCAAAACCCACCATGGCTCCTTATGTCTCTCCAAGTAAAAGTAAGAGTTCCTGAAGATGGACTAAAATTGCACGTGGTGGGCATTCCCCTTCCCATCTCACTGACTACATTTTCTCCCTCTTTCTCTGCCCAGGAAACTGGTTTTTTTTTTTTTTTTTTTTTTTTTTTTTTTTTAAAGATTTTATTTGTTTATTTGACACAGAGAAAGAGATCACAAGTAGGCAGAGAGGCAGGCAGAGAGAGAGGGAGGAGGAAGCAGGCTCTATGCCGAGCAGAGAGCCCGATGCGGGGCTCGATCCCAGGACCCTAGGATCATGACCTGAGCCGAAGGCAGAGGCTTTAACCCACTGAGCCACCCAGGTGCCCCAGGAAACTGGTTTTTTCACTGTTTCTGCAATACACCAAGCACACTCCTATTGACGTTTCCATCAGCCTGGAATACTATTCCGGCAGCCCTCACCTCCGCCAGTCTTTGTGTAAAGCACCATTTGGGCAAGGCCTTAGCTTGGCCACCCTAATTAAAGCAACAATCATCGCCCATGCCTCCAGCCTCCCTAGCTCCCTCTACCCTGCTCTATTTTTTTTTCCCCATAATAGTTAACAGCTTCTGACACACTTTAACGTTCACTAATTCATTATTCTTATTATCCATCTCTTTTTGGTAGAATATAAGTTCCGCAAGGTCAGGGACTTTGTTTCTTTTGTCCGCTAATATTTTTCTCATAAGAATAGTACCTAGCACTTAGAGTATGCAACCAATAAAATGACTGCTGGTTGTATGACTGAAATTGCCATTAATTATGTAAGGTGTAATCCGTCCTATTTTCTATACCTAAGAGTTTTGATGTATTTCGAACATCATCATAAGCTTTTCAGGTAATAGAGGGTTTTAAATTAATGTGGGTTGGGGATTTTATTTGACGCAAGAAAATTTCAGTATAGGCGGCTCCATCGGTGAAGCGTCTGCCTTCAGCTCAGGTCATGATCTCGGGGTCTGGGAATCGAGCCCCGCATTGGGCTCCTTGCTCAGCAGGGAGCCTGATTCTCCCTCAGCCTGCATCTCCCCTCCTTGTGCTGTCTCTCTCTACAAGTAAATAAAATCTTTTTTAAAAAAAAAAAAGAAAAAAGAAAATTTCAGTATAGCTGGAGAAAGAGAAGTCCAGTAAGAATCACTTTTCTGTCTAACAGTAGTTAGCGATACAGATTTGTTTGCTCATCTTTGGAAATCTTTCTAAAATATTATAGACTCTGTTGTCCATGTGTCTACAGAGAGCAGCCTCTCCTTTTTCATAAATAGTTGTGGAATGGAATATCTGCTAAGTGAGAGGACTGGCGTGTCTCTACCACAAATAAAGTGCTAGCTTTTTTGACATCTATTGGAACCACTCAGATGCTTTTTATGTTTATGGGCAGATTCTCAGCTCCAGGTTTGGTTTGGAGTTGCCAGAAGTCTGACTACTAAAGAAGCAGTGTCACTACAGAATTTAAAGAGTAGTCTACAAAACAGATTATCTAGAGGCACCTGGATGGCACCGTCAGTTGAGTGACCAACTCTCGGTTTCGGCTCAGGTCATGATCTCAGGGGCCTGGGATAGAGCCCCACATCGGATTCCACACTTGGAGTGGGGTCTGCTTGAGATTCTCTCTCTCTCTGCCCCTCCCACTCATTGTCTCTCTCTCTCTAAAATAAATAGTCTTTTTAAAAAAATAGAACATCTAGTTTTGCTACCTTAGTGTGGCTCTATATTCTTAAGATTCATTTGGGATATTAAGAATTTGAGACATATATATGAACATTCTTGGTAAAACCTCAGGGTTACTATTACTTTGGAAACTATAAATACTACAAAATAATACTTTTTCTGTCAAAACCCTTTATTTATGCCTCTAACCTTTGGGCGGTCTTCATGGAACACCCTTTTTTAGTTAGTCTGGAGATGTCGACTTCAAGTATTAAAATGCTATAAGGCATATTACCAATAACCAAGTGATGGATAATATTTATGCCTAACTCAAAGTAAGAAATCCAACTAAGTTCCCCAGTAGAATTTAGATGCCATCCTACAAAAACTGAAAAAGCCTAATGAGCTATGCCCATTAAAAATTTTTGGTAGCAAAGGTCATCTCATTCTCATATTTTCCCCCCAAAGGTATGTATTTTTCATTAAAATACTATTTTGTATAGCTGTACCTCATAACATAATAATACTTCATCACAGAGTGAGGTGCTCTTAAATTGAGAACAAAACAATCTCTGCTTCAAGTTATAAAGTACTTGGCAAACTTTCAGAATAAAAGGCACTGTGCAAATGTAGAACATTACTATCTCACTATGCTATTTCACAATGTCCTAACTACTTTTTAGTTGTACTAAGAAAAAAAAAATGAATAAAATTTAGAAAAGAAACACAAGTATAAAGAGGAGATTTGAACACCTTAAATTCCTTTATCAAAGAATCAGCAATTTGGATTTGTTTGAAAAACTAAAAACTAGCAAATACCTAAATCTCCCATAACTTCACTTTATGTTCTGAGTGTTCTATGGAAGACTATATTTATGCTTGAGTCAAAGTAACAACTTCCTGAGGTATTTCAAGCTAAATCTATGGAAAGATAACAACTTTGCTCCACTTACACACTGAACCCTTATTTCCATCTTCACCTTTGCCCCAAGTACCTATACAACAACAATTACAACATTTTAAGTGGATAAACCCACAGGGACAGCAGCAAACTGGATATCCAAAGTAAGACAAGTGGGAAGAGGAAAAATAGAAGGAAAAAAAGAGGGAGAGATGGGGAAGAACCATCAGTATAACAGCGAATAGAAATCCCAAGACTAAAGTTGTTCAAATTTCCTAGAAAGCAACCAAGTCAAAATTGGATCAAGGAGACAAAAGAAAAGGTATCATTCAGGCAAAAATGAATATATGATGTGTGAGCTACTCAGAAGAGATATAATTTTAAGTCCATAGGAAGAATTTGGGGTTGAATCCTAGTAAGCAACAGAAACAAAGCACTAACTCTGAACAGTACCACCTCCAGGAAATACAAGTTGAACAAGAGGTGTAAGCATAGTACACTATGTGGCTTAACCACAAATAATAGTCATATAATAATCTAAATACAGATTATTGATTGAGCTAAAAAAAAAAAAAAGCAATACTACATTTTTGAGGGCTATGACACATGAAGAAACACGTACCTGAATGTGTGTGTGAAAGAGAGAACAAAATTATCATCTTCTTTAGTAGAAAAGCAATAGGTGAAGTCTAAAAATAAAAAATAAAAACCTTAAGAAGCATGTTATCTACAAACATGAAGGGAAGTACCAAAATAAACAGCTGAAGTATTTGAAAGTGATTGTTTAAGGAAAGCAAAAACCAAAAGTGAAAAAAAATCAAAAGGGACGGGGACTGCCTTTTTGCATGAGTTTGGTAATACCGTTTGAAAAAGTATTCATTGGGGCACCTGGGTGGCTCAGTGAGTTAAAGCTTCTGCCTTTGGCTCAGGTCGTGATGTCAGGGTCCTGGATTGAGCCCCGCATCAGGCTCTCTGCTCAGCGGGGAGCCTGCTTCCCTCTCTCTCTCTTCCTGCCCCTCTGCCTACTTGTCTACTCTCTGTCAAATAAATTTTTTTTTAAAGTATTCATTAATTGAGATAGATTGAAAAAAATTTTTTAAAAGCTAAGTGAAAAGAGCAACATACAATGAAATACATATGCATGGATTTTATGCATCTACTGAAATGATGATATGATTTTTAGTCCGTTGATAATGTTTATTACATTGATTGATTTTCACATTTTAAGCTAAACTTGAATTCCTGCGATAAACCCATTTGGTGATAATGTATTATGTTTTATATATCACTGAATTCAATTTTCTAAGACTTTGTCAAGTATTTTTGTATTGCTTCTATGTTTGTGAGTGATAGTGTTTAGGTTTTTTAAAATGTCTTTATTAAAGTAATGCTGCATCATAAAATGTGTTGAGACGTATTCTCTCCTTTTTTATTTTCTGGAAAAGCTTGTGTAGAATTGGTATTGCTCCATCCTTAAGTCAACTAATTAATAGAATTCACTAGTGAAGCAGCCTGATCCTGGGGTTTCCTTCAGAGCAGTTTTCCACTGTAACTTCTATAGTTTATAACAGATATAGAACTGGGGTGCCTGGATGGCTCAGTGGGTTAAGCCTCTTCCTTTGGTTCAGGTCATGGTCTCAGGGTCCTGGGATCGAGCCCCGCATCCAGCTGTCTGCTCAGCAGGGAGCCTGCTTCCCGCCCACCCCACCCCACCCCCGCCTGTCTCTTTACCTACTTGTGATCTCTGTCTGTCAAATAAATAAGTAAAATCTTTAAAAAAAAAAAATAGATATAGAACTATTGCATTTCCTATTTCTTCTTACCTGAACTTTTGTAGTTTCTGATTTCAAGAGAATTGGCCTAGCTCATCTAACTTTCCAAATTCATTAGCATAAAATTAGTCATTATATTTCTTTATTAGTCTTTTTAAAGTATCCATAGTCTCTTATTTCATTCCTAATATTGGTACGTAATTTTTTCTCTCTCTCCTTTGCTTTTTTCTCCCCCTCAGTCTGACTGCAGATTTATCAGTTTTATTGACCTTTGTAAATAAGTGTTACATTCCATTGACTTTCTTTGTACTTTTCTGCTTTCTATTTCATTAATTCCTCATTTTATTATTTCCTTATGTTTACTTTGGTCTTAATTTGATTTCTTCTTTTTTTTTTTTTTGAGTTTCTTAAGATTGAAGCTTCTATCAATTTGAGATCTGTCTCATTTATAACATAAGAATTTAATGCTAAAATTTTCTGACCAAGTACTGTTTAGATTGCACCCACAAATCCTGATGTGTAATAGTTTAATAGTTTAATTCAATCTGAATTATTTTATAAACTCAATTGTGATATTTGTTTGACCCATGTTTTATTTAGAGTATGTTGTTTAATTCTCAAATATTTCAAGATTTTCCATATATTTCTGTTATTAATTTCTATTTTAATTTCCTTGTAGCCAGAGAACATAATTTGTACTATTTTATCTCAATCCAATTAAATTAATTAAGATCTGTGTTATGGCCTAGAATATAGTCTGTCTAGATGAATGTTATACCTGTACTTCAAAAAAAGTATGTATTCTGCTGTTGGTGCATGGCACTTCCCATAAATAATGAATAGGTCAAATTGGTTGACTATGTTGTTGAAGTCTTTTATATCTTATCTGATTTTCTGTCTATTTGTTCTATTAATACTAAGAGAGAGGGTTGAAATCTCCAATTAGGATTGTGAGTTTATATATTTCTCATTTCCGTTCTATCAATGTTTTGTGTCAAGTATTTTAAAGCTCTGTTTTTATTTAGGTGCATATACATTTAGAGTTGTTAGGTCTTCTTAACGATTTAACCTTTTTATCACATAATAGCTTTCTTTGTCCCTGGTAATATTCTTTATTGTAACATCTACTTTACCTGTTCTTAACATAACTACCCCAGCTTTCTTTCTTTTTTTTTCTTTTTCTTTTTTTTTTATTTCTTTTCAGCGTACCAGTATTCATTGTTTTTGCACCACACCCAGTGCTCCATGCAATACGTGCCCTCCTTAATACCCACCACCTGGCTCCCCCAACCTCCCACCCCCCACCCCTTCAAAAACCTCAGATTGTTTTTCAGAGTCCATAGTCTCTCACAGTTCACCTCCCCTTCCGATTTCCCTCAACTCCCTTCACCTCTCCATCTCCCTATGTCCTCCATGTTATTCGTTATGCTCCACAAATAAGTGAAACCATATGATAATTGACTCTCTCTGCTTGACTTATTTCACTCGGCATAATCTCTTCCAGTCCCGTCCATGTTGATACAAAAGTTGGGTATTCATCCTTTCTGATGGAGGCGTAATACTCCATAGTGTATATGGACCACATCTTTCTTATCCATTCGTCCGTTGAAGGGCATCTTGGTTCTTTCCACAAATTTGGTGACTGTGGCCATTGCTGCTATAAACATTGGGGTACAGATGGCCCTTCTTTTTGCTACATTTGTATCTTTGGGGTAAATACCCAGTAGTGCAATTGCAGGGTCATAGAGTAGCTCTATTTTTAATTTCTTAAGGAATCTTCACACTGTTCTCCAAAGTGGCTGCACCAACTTGCATTCCCACCAACAATATAAGAGGGTTCCCCTTTCTCCAACACACGTTGTTTCCTGTCTAGCTAATTTTGGCCATTCTAACTGGTGTAAGGTGGTATCTCAATGTGGTTTTCATTTGAATCTCCCTGATGGCTAGTGATGATGAACATTTTTTCATGTGTCTGATAGCCATTTGTATGTCTTCATTGGAGAAGTGTCTGTTCATATCTTCTGCCCATTTTTTGATATGATTATCTGTTTTGTGTGTGTTGAGTTTGAGAAGTTCTTTATGATCCTGGATATCAACCTCTTGTCTGTACTGTCATTTGCAAATATCTTCTCCCATTCCGTGGGTTGCCTCTTTCTTTTTTTTTTTTTTTTTACTTTGTTTTGTTTTGTGTTTGCATTGTATACTGTTTTCGGTCCTTTTACTTTTTGATCAACATATGTCATTATATTTAATATCCAAAACAACTCTATGAACTAGGTACTATTGTCATTCTCATGTGAGAAAATTAAGATAGAGCATTCAACACTACCCTGCACCACCTCTCCACTCAGCCTGTTCCCAAAGCACCTAACTGTCTTTCCCCCATGTGACTTCTCAGATATGTTTAGATCATAATAGTTTCACTTACATTTCAATATAAATAAAATATGCACCTGTGTACTTTCTCTTACCATCATCATGGAATCCAGTAAGGTTATTACCATTTGCACGAGGAAAATAAAAACATGGTTTAAAACATTTTTATTTCCCTGAATTGGTTCTGAGCAAAAATAAATAAATAAATAAATAAATACTAAAAGTGGTAGGTTTTCCTTACTGCAATTAATTTCTATTTCACTTAACTAATAATTTATCTATTGACAGATAATAAATCTAGGGCCAAGATCTAAACTAGAAGTTTTTACATTTATTTTATTTGAGGAACTAAGCCAAAGTATCCTTGTGGAGGCCGAAAAATTAAGGCCATCCCACCTCGAGTTTAACATTAGCACAAGTACAGCCATCTTAGCTTCAGCAGCCATCTCAGGCCCCTGTGACCAAGGGCTGAACTTTCCCCTACTTTACTTTAGTTCCAGGGACCCCCACCCTGCTTTAGTAACAGGAATACCTAACCCTGTAAACACTTCCAGGAAAAACCGCTATACCTAACCCTGTAAACAGCCCAGCAACAGCTAATCAGCTCACTGCAGAAAAGTCTGAAACTTCTCCTCCTCCCCCCCCACCCCCAGGCCTCTTGTAATGACCCATAAAAACCCCTGCCTTAACGAGTCTCAAGGTCCAAGTCCTTACTCCGCAGCGTGGGTATACTTGGGCCCAAGCTTAAGCTTGTTAAATAAACCCTCGTGTGATTGCATCAGTGTTGGCTCCTTGGTGGTCTCTCCAACACGAAAACTCGGGCATAATATCCCCACCAATAGCACCACATGGATCTCAGTTACTAGTTTCAGTCTCAGAAGAGAGCGATACTGCAGAGTACTGTGAGTACATGCCTCCCTCCCCATGAACTCAACGCAACATTGTCATCCTGCAGCAACGCCTTGGAGCTTGGCCTCCAGTGGGTCACGCCACGTTGCCTCTGCTCCTAAGAAACTGAAAATATGACGATCAGCCGAAGAACAGGGTTTGGAAACTGAAACACAGAAGCTCTTTTATCAAGCAGAGAAGGGAAGAAAAGGTTACTTTGCCACGAGGTCAGGCTCTAGCGTATTACTGTCCAGTCAGATTTAACTAACACCTTTACATGCAGACCCTATGCTAGGCACTAGGTTGGGAAACTTTACTTCATAGTGGTAAATTGTCAAGCTGCCATTCTCACAATTCCTTCTACAGAGGCTATTATTTAATTTTATTAAGTGACCACCTATAATCGCATTGGAAATAAACACCAGTGCCTACAATCTCTAAATTTCTTCACTTCAATTTCTACAACTATGACAGTGTTGTTATATTTCCACACACCTTCTTTTAGAACAAAAGGTGAACAGCAATTCTCCTTAGTGTTTTAAGAAGAGCCCTGAGCTGGGAGCCTGAAGACCTTGGTCCTAGAGCCCGCTGAGGTTGGGTGGAGGACTCTGTGAAAGTCACTTCCACATTCTTGGTCTCATTTTCAACACCTGTGACATTAAAAAATTAGACTGGGTGTTCACCAGGGACCTAAGAGTCTAAATATCCTTCAGAGAAGAATGTACTTTGGAAACAACCAACCAGGTATATGTTTTTTTGTTTTTTGAAGTGTTAATGATTGATAGGTTGAGACACTGAAATCAGTAAAACACGAATCAAATATTTACACATACCTCCCATGCAGTGTATTTTCCATTATGGGAAAGTATTGGGCAATGGAAAATTTCTCAAATACTTTTACTGGAAGAGACTAATTAGGCTCGGGTTTTTTGTTACTATTACATAAAGTTCGTACTAGAGCAATAATGATATGGGAAGCCCTCTGTTTATTCAGACTAAAATATCACATTGAGACTTATTTAGCAAGTTGCTCTAAGACTAAGAGGCTTATGATTTGCCTAAGAATAGAGTGCTTTAGTTATATAAGACAGCGATTTTTACCGTTAAAAAAAATCTCTTGTTATTAATATTGTTAATGATTGCAATTCAAAGTATCAACAATGTTCTCGTGAATTATAGGCACCATTCGCTAACTTGTCCTAAAATGGAGGTCCGATATCAGGGTTTACATTTTTAACGCAGCCACTGCCTAACGAGACCATAAAATGTGAAATCACTGCAATTCTCTCAAAAAACGCAAAAAATACCATTCAACCAAGTACCCCAATTCCATCTGTGGACAGGTAGAGACCATATTATTTGTTCCCCATGAGTTAATGAAAGCTTTGAAAAACACCCAAGCTGCCTAAATGTTTAGTTTGTTACAAATCGATGATCTTGCTCTTCCAAATTGTAAATTTGATATTTAAGTTCTCAACCTGTTCAGGATGAATTCCATATGTATGTTATGCATTTTTGAGGTAGATCTTCCCTTTATTTGTCCTAAATTAACTTTTTTGAAGTTTTAATGATTAGCTAATAATGCTGGGATTGAAGGATTTGATGACCGAGTCCACACTCTCCCCATCCACACCCTTTATTGTGCAACTTTTATTCTATCTCTTTCTGGGCCTTTTCCACACCGGACTCCAGTCTTTAAAATCTGCTTCTACCTGAAAGTTTTCCATTCTCTAATTTTTATTACCTTCTACCACTGACCTTTATTTATTTTTAGCTCTATTTTCTTCCTGGAGTACGTTGCCTAAAACACACCATGGGGTTTTTTTTTGTTGTGTTTTTTTTGTTTGTTTTTGTTTTTAAGATTTTATTTATTCATTTGACACACAGAAGAGAGAGAGAAGAGAGAGAGAGAAGAAGCAGGGGGAGCGGCAGAGGGAGAGGGGGAAGCAGGCTCCCCGCTGAGCAGAGAGCCCGATTCGGGGCTCGATCCCAGGACCCTGGGATCATGACCTGAGCTGAAGGCAGAGGCTTTACCCACTGAGCCACCAGGTGCCCCCATGGTTTTTTGAGTAAAAGAAAACTTTGCTTTCTTTTATCATGATAATAACTTTCCTAATAATATCCAATATTTCACTTGTATTAAAATAACACATTGAGTGATTAAATGAAAATCTACCCTTGAATTTGAATTGACATCTTAGAATCCTTTACCTTGAAATCACACTTTCTATCTTTCTATTATTCGCTACTGGATGCTGACCATCACCTTTGCCTATACTGAATATTATTTGTCACTTTCTTGTCCATTTCTACTATTAGAAGAAATTTCCTTAGTTCCTTCCCTTCCACTATTACTTAAGTGGAAACTCTGTTTCCCAGAACACGCCAGCTCAAGGGGAAAAAATAATCACAATGGTAATCAGGCATCAAGATTTTTCTGGTTCTGTCCTAGCATGCTCTGTGGAAAACTGAGCCAGCCACCCAAAAAATTAACAATGTGTGCTTCTGAATATTCTATTTGCTGTACTCTTCCACTCTAGCTTCCTGATGTGATGTCTCCTGTTGCCCTTGACATCCAGTGCAGTAGCCAGAATGTTTACTGAAGAGATCTCTATTGTTCCACACAAAACCATGCACACTGCTGCAGCCACTGAAGTCTACGCCTGGGATTGAGGGGGCCAAGCGTGCCCTGAGAGGGCTTTAACTTCCGTAGCAACCAGCACCACTGCCATGGCCATCATGAACTCTAGATAGCTCTGCTCTTTTGATTTCCACTTGTTCTCCATTCGTACTCCCTTATCCTGAGATTTAGACCTGAATTCAAGGAGCCTAAACTTTCATTTTAACCTTTATGACCAGCCCCTCAATAGGCGGTGTCACTAGTTTTACACATGAAAAAAACAAAGGCATCAAGAAATTAATTACCCCACATCTCATAGTTGACAAGAGATAGAACCTGGAATTAGGGGCACCTGGGTGGCTCAGTCGTTAATGGTCTATCTTCGACTCAGGTCATGATCCAGGGTCCTGGGATTGAGCCCCATATAGGGCTACCTATTCAGCAGGAAGCCTGCTTCTCCCTCTCCCACTCCCCCTGCTTGTGTGGCCTCTCTCGTTGTGTCTCTCTCTGTCAAATAAATAAATAAATAAAATCTTAAAAAAAAAAAAAGAGAGAGAACTGAGTTAAATCTGATCTCCAGACCCAGAACCCTGAACTGTAATATGCAGACTTCTCTACTTTCTAGTTAGCTGTATTCCAAACATGCTCTTTCCTAAACATCATATTATACTGCTTCAATGTCAGGGGATCCTGGTGGCTTCACATCACTTCTTCATAAGACATGCCCTGATGTGATCAAATCCTGAAGCAAACACATTCTAGCTCCAACTCCAATTCTTACGTGTAAAAATCAAGGGAGTTTGAGCTATGGAGATAGAGAAACTAAGCATGCACACATATTCGGCACACACGACATAGATTCCTCAGCATCCGTTTTTCTCCTCCGTGCAATTGGCTAATAACTATTTCCCAGGATTGAAAAGGGCCTGGCACTGGTAGGCTTCTCCCTTCCTTCTCTTTTGCAAGCTTCAAAGTCTTTTTCTCTCAGCCAGATTTTTTTCTAGAAGTCATAAATAAACCCCTTCCAATTCTCCCAGACAGAACACGAACGCTCCTTACCTTGTAAACTTACTGTCATTTGCAGATTTCTCTCAAATTCCGTGTCACATTGCTTTAAAATATCGACAGATCTGTCTTGCCCAGTAGGCTTTGAGATACTTGAGAACAAGGATTGTTATACAGGGTGTATCCCGCATGTCAGGAAATAATAAGAACTCCCTGAGAAACCCCATGACTAATCCCCACTGTTTACAGATATGTATCCCTAGATTTTGTTTTGTTTTCTAAACCTCAGTCCCTAAGCAGTTGATTTCACACTTCTCACCTACACGTCTCTGACATCAGGACAGTGTGTCCAGAAGGTCTAACTCTACACAACATACTTGCCATAAGTTCGAATTTTGACATCTTGATTATCTGTTTGTTTCAATTTTGCTGCAATCTACTCCATAATCCAATGTGTCCACAATCATGATAGATGAGATCGTCTGGAATGAAATACAGATAAATATATGGTTGACCCTTGAACGCACAGGTTTGAACTGTGTGGGCCCACTTATACGCAACTATTTAATAGTACTGAAAATGTATTTTCTCCTCCTTGTGACTTTCTCAGTAACATTTTATTTTCTCTAGCTTATTTTATTGTAAGAATACAGTATATCATACATAGACCACACAAAATATGTGTTAACTTACTGGTTATGCTATCATAAGGCTTCTGGTCCACAGCAGCATATTAGTAAAGTTTTGGAGAAGTCCAAAGTGATATACAGATTTTCAGCTGCATGGAGGCTGGTGCCCCTAACACTCGCCTCATTCAAGAGTCACCTGTGTTTCTTTTTATTTTAGTAAATACGAATTTATTTTCAAGTTTGTCTTAGAATAAAACATGAACCTCTGACCAGTCTGTTGATTTCATGGATATTTTTTTACAAATAAGAATTTTAAAGGGAGTACTTGAATACCTAGATGTTTGGAAGACATTGCTATATTGGTTCCTTTTTCTTTTCTTTTCTTTTCTTTTTTTTTTTTGTTTGTTTACCCAAAGTTATTAATTTAGTAAACCACAGCATAGGACCTGTCACCCAAATCTTCTGACTTAAGTCCAATAATTGTTCTCTTAAACCACAGGATGTTACTACCAAAAATACCCTAAACCTGGCATCAATCCAGAAAAACATGAAATGTTCTATGGATTTGAGAGTCATCTTTATGCAGAAGCCATATTAATCTTCTTTGTATCACTCCAGTTTTAGTGTATGTGCTGCCAACGCGAGCAGTCCTTTTTCTTTTCATGGGACAGATAGCATAGTAACAGAAGCACAGACTCTTAAACCAAACACCTAGGTCGAAATCATGGCTTCCCCACTACTAGCTGTGTGATGTTGGCAAATTTCTTAACCTCTATGTCCCTCTGTTTGCCCATCTTCCAGATGGAGATAATAATTGCACCTACCTCACAGAGTTATGAGGATTAAATGACTTAATACAAGTTAAGCATTTAGAACAGTGCCTGACACATATTAAGAACTATATAAGTGTACACTGATATGATTGTTACTATTATTCAAAAGAATGCTTTATATTGTTTATGATGGAGTACAATTGATGCTCCATGAAAGCATGTCACGGGGATCTTGTCCTCTCACCTTATTCCCTCCCTCACCCTTAGACAGTGTTACATACATCTAGAAATACTCATACTCTTATTTGGGAAGCAAGTTGTAATAGTCGTAATAGTTGTAAATATTTATGATGCTCATGGCGCCTGGGTGGCTCAGTCGGTTAAGCGTCTGCCTTTGGTCATAATCCCAGGTTCTTGGAATGGAGTCCCGCATCAGGCTCCCCGCTCAGCAGAGTCTGCTTCTCCCTCTCTCTCTGACCTTCCTCCTTGCTTGTGCTCCTTCTCTTTCTCTGTGTGTCTCAAATTTAAAAAAAAAAAAAATTTTAAATTTATAACGCTCAACAGCTCCTCTTTACTACAATATAAAAGTAATACTTTATTGTTTTCTCTTAAGGCTTTTCAGTCTTGCAAGGACTTATACATTCCATGTAACTGCTGACTCGCTATAAGAACTCTGGCATATTTATGAGGCATAATGTTATTTGGGAAAGCATGTTGCTGGGAAAAAACAGGTTATGCCTGTCTGTACTCAGCCAAGCTGGGCTTTGATGTAAAGCCTTTAACTATGTCAGTAGTACAATGTGGGTAATGACATATGAGTTGAAAACCCAACTTTTATATAATGTTTTGTAGTTTAACAAATTGTTTTGAATATACTGTTTTCATTAATATTCAAAAAAATCTGAGTATCCATTTTGCAAATAGGAAAAACTCATTTCAGAAAAATTAAATAACACCTATAAACACCAGGCCAAAAATGGATAATACCAAATTTCCAACTAGAATGTGGTTTAATATTTATCTTTTAGAGATAAACATTAAAATATTAGTAGTATTAGACCGCGGCTTCATGGAGTACTATTTTGATCCGTAGTTGTTTGCTTTTTCCATACCAAGCTAATACCTATTTTGAACAAAATATAATATACTCATCCATTCTTTCAATAAATAGGCACCTAAAGCACGTACAAGACATATTCTAAGCACTAGGGATACACAGGTGAACAAAATAAGCAAATTATCGGGGCGCCTGGGTGGCTCAGTGGGTTAAAGCCTCTGCCTTCGGCTCAGGTCATGATCTTGGTTGGGGTCCTGGGATCGAGCCCCGCATCAGGCTCTCTGCTCAGAGGGGAGCCTGCTTCCTCCCTCTCTCTCTGACTGTCTCTCTGCCTACTTGTGATCTCTGTCTGCCAAATAAATAAGAAAATCTTAAAAAAAAAAATAAGCAAATTACATAGTTTTAATTCACCTAAATTCCGATGGCAAGAAAAAAAAAGTGTGTGTGTGTGTGTGTGTGTGTGTGTGTGTCTTCAGTGCTAACGGAGAAAAATACAGCAGGATAAGAGGGATGAAGAGTGACTAGAAGGGGATAGCCATCTGATACAGGACAATAAGCAAAATGGCCAATGCTGTACCAGACCCTCCTCTTGCCAGTTCACAAAAACGAACAGATTGCCAGGAATTCTGTAAGCCCATTGAAAAACAATCATCACTAAAAATTAAATTCTATCAACTTAAAATTAAATAAGCTTTATAGGGGTGCCTGGGTGGCTCAGTGGGTTAAAGCCGCTGCCTTCGGCTTAGGTCATGATCCCGGCAGCGTCCTGGGATCGAGCCCCGCATCGGGCTCTCTGCTCAGCAGGGAGCCTGCTTCCTCCCTTCTCTCTCTGCCTGCCTTTCTGTCTACTTGTGATCTGCCTGTCAAATAAATAAATAAAATCTTTAAAAATAAATAAATAAACAAATAAGCTTTATAAAAACAAAGGTAATAAGTGTTTAAAATGAAACACTTCCTAACTATTTTGCTACAGTTTACTCTTTTCTACATTTTTGAGGTTATTCAAGTCTATCGCATCTGTACAGTGGAAATGCTATGTAAGGGAGTGCTACTACGACTTGTCTGTTCCCCACTCTGCCTTAAATCACAGAACTGTAGGAGCCTGAAACTGGCCATGGTGGGAATATTTACACCAGGAAATTTGATGAATGCACCAAATCAAGGCTTGATTTATTATTTGTCGATGGTCCCCCTAAACTTCAGAAAGTGATGAATAAAATGTCAACAATGCAGATGAAACTTAAAGTCACGTTCTGACATGAATACAAGCATACATTTTTCCTCAGAGAGCCAATTGTACACTACAGAGTAAGCTTCTTGAATAAAGTGATATTTGATTAATAAAGCGATAAAGAGACTTGAAGATGAGGGTGAGCCTTGCAGATAGCCTGCGGAAGAGTGTCATAGGCAGAAGCAGCAACAAGTGCCGGCCAGCAGGTCTATAACCGGGGGAGTCAGGGGAAAACGCTTGATGTCCGAAGGGTAAGTAAAACTAGCCCTTTGGTCACCCTGTAGATCCTTTTAAGGACTGCCTTTTCATCCGGAAGAGATGGAAAATCCCTGGAAGTTTTTGAGCAGTGAAGTAACCTGATGTGACTTACATTTTAATAGGATGCTCTAGCTGCTGTGGAGAAAACCAGAGGGAAGCCCAGAAGCAGAAAGATTGTCAGAAGGCAAGGTGATGGTGGCTTTTACTTTGGTAGCAACGGAGGCGTTAAAAATGGTCAACATTTAGATGATGTTTTGTTGGAAAGGTCAACAGGACTTTCTGTAAGATGGGAAACTGGAGATGAAAGAAAGGAAAGTCAAGGGTGACTCCAAGGTTTTAGGCTTCGGCAACTGGAAGTATGGAGTTGGTGCTTACTGAGATGGAGAAGGCCAAGATGGTTTATCAACACCACCGGAAGGGGTGGGGAGAAATTGGAGTTTGGCTTGGCTTTGGACAAATTAACTATGAGATGCCTAGTAGACGTCCAAGTGAAGAAATTGAACAGACAGTTGGGTATTTGTGTGAGGGGTTCAGGGGAAAAGTTTAAGCTAAATGTATATAATGCGATGTTTCAAGGCATGAGAATGACTGAGATCCGGCAGGGAGCCAGTTTGCTCAGGACGAAGTTAAGTCTGAGCCCTGCAGCACTCCCACATTAAAGGGTCTAGAAAATGAGTAGGGACCAGCACAAGACACTGAGAAGGTAAGACTGTGAAACAGGAGGGGAACCTATAAACACAAAGAATTCATTTAAATTGTTATTTATTTCTTTGTACCCTGGTTCTTTCCTACAAAGACTTGGAGGCAGGAAACAATGAAAACAAATAATAAGCTAATAAATTTTAAATAGAAAAAGTCTGTGTCACAAAAAAGAAAGACTAAAAACGTGTGAACCATGAGAAATAACAGTATGGTTTCCATAAACTTCGCATTTGGCTCTCAGTTTTTTAGAAGTCACAGCAAAAATGGGAACACAATTCATGTATGAGTTGGCTAGAGCTGCCTTAATAAAATACCACAACTTGAGGGCCTTCAACAAGAGGAAAATGTTTTCTCACAGTTCTGGAGGCTGGAAGTCCAAGATCAAGGGGTCAGCAGGTTTGATTTTTCCTGAGTCCTTCTGCTTCGGCTTGCAGAGTGCAGCCACCCTCTCCCCATGTCCTCAAATGCCTTCTCTGTGCCTGAGCAACCCTACTGTCTCTCCCTCTTCTTATAAGGGCAGCACTCCCATTGGATTAGGGCCCGACACTTATGATCTCATGAACCCTTATTACCTTTTTTAAGATGCCACCTCCAAATACAGTCACATCAGAGGTTAGGAATTCAACGCATGAATTTGGGGCTGGTGGGGGCAGGGGACTAGAGTTCAGTCCGTAAAGATCAGCGACACTATTGACAAAATTTTTTTTAAATCCTCAAGTAGGACTGTGTACTATAAATGGTATATTTATCTTCTTTACATCAGTGTTCTCACAGAATGTTTGGTCGGCCCTAATATTACTTTTTAATGATTTTGATGGATGTGCATGAGAGAAAATGTCCAGAAGGAGTGTTCCTAGGCTGAGCGGCCGGGAACTTGGTATGCACCAGTGTGCTGTCTTCAGAAGTGCAAATGTCCTCTCCAAGAAATAAAGGCTGCCGCTATTCTGCTTTGATTGCATCTTTAGGCTTTGATACTGAGAAGAGGGGTAATCAGGAAGGAAAAAATTCTACATAATCCTCCCTAAAAGCCAAGCCAGATGCTGGGAGGTAATGCTGCAAGCATCCCTGTTAGAAACAGAAGTGAAAAATCAAAGAAAAAGCCTGTGGAGCGGGACCACTACCATTTAAGATATTATGGGGAGTCACAAGATGTATTAAGAAAATTACCTGCTGAAAACACGACTCCTTTATTCTTTAGGATATGTATAAATACGTATTTTTATTTTAACCTGAAAAAAAAAGTGTAAAGATGCTAGAAACTTGTGACTTCCCATGCTTTACCAGGGCATTTTTATTTCCATTTGTTTCCTTGCTCTGATAAGCAGTAAACCTTAAAAATGAAAAGGAGTTTGTCTGTTAATAATTTTCATTTGCATATTTATTTTTCTGATAAAGTACTTTAGTTAAAATCTTTAAAAGCCTTTAAATTTGTTTCAAGGGTCCAATCTACTTAACCAAGGAACACTTTTTTTAATGAATAAAAAATACCACTTTCGAAGATGACACTCTATAGTTGAAGTAGGCACGGACTGATGCAATGATGCAATGATTATACAGGATATACCAAAAGTTTCCTTCTTTGTCCTTTAAAGTCGGCTGATGCACCCATGGGACCATGCACTTCCTGCCCACTGGAACAAGCGCAGACCACTCTTTGATGTTCTTCCCCATTGCTTCTCAGACTTTCCTGCCCAAATGTCCTTTATAATAACAAAGGAGAAAGATGTGCATATCATCTGATGGCTTGAGCTCACCTCAAAGCAGCCCGCACAAGGGTAAATTGTCTTTGAAGTCTTAGGTTTTATCTCAAAAATTCATGCAAAACTTGGCATTTGACTTTGTAATATAGGAAGTAATGTCATGTAAACGATCATTAAACACAACCGACTTTCCAGGAAAGTGTTCCAGGAAGGCTTTTTCGGCAGATTTTTCCTGCGGTCCCCACTGACAGATTTTGTCACTCTCTTCTAATCAATTGATCAGAATCACTCTTATTCTTCCACCTAATCACCCCCTAACTGGATCCAGGATTATTTCTGTTTCTCCATTTCTAATCCTCAAATTCTAACTTCCTGTCACAGCAGCCACCGATTTAGCGATCTTCCTAATTTACCTCTTCTTCACGTTCTTTTATGGTTTTTGATGATGCACGCTCTTACCAATTCTTGAGTCCAATGAGAAGCCATATTCTAGTTTCCTGTCCAAAGTAACCCATCCTGAACTCCAGCCCATTCATCCACACTTGACTCAATCAAGTTTGGCCCCTTCTTGGCTGAGAATTTATTCAAAAATAGAAATGGGAGATGGTGAGCGAGTAGAGAAATGCATCAAGTTTCCCAGGTCCCTCAGGACAAAACGACCTGGATTTCAGGGATACCTAACTACTTCAACATTGGGTGCTTAACAGAAGCACTCAAAACTAGCACTTTCATGTATCAACAGAGTCTCTTACCTCTGTCAGGTCCCCAGAGAGTTTCAAGGATCAATGTACAGAATACCTATAGATACTCATGCAAGACTACAACCCACAATTTTGGGAGGAGCCTCTTAGTCTACCAAGCAGCAAAGGCAAAAAGGCAGATCTCCTTGAAAATCATGTTCAATTCCAGGCTGTCCTGTCAAAGCACTGGCATTTCTACCACTCAGGTTGTGGTCAAAGAGAGGATCTTCTGGTTTAGCCAAGTCTACCAAATGGCTGTGTTCCAGAAAAGGAAATAAGACACACTGTTCTGGACCCAGTTCAAGGAAGACCACATCAGACCTTCCATTAGAGGGTCTCTAACTGATACACTCCCAGCTCTGGCTCATGCTTAAGTTCCGTCCCTGACCAACATCTCAGCGGCACCAGCTCTTCTCCCCTGCTCCTTCCACATACATGCTACACACATCATTGTCTGGGGGAAATTGATCACAGCAGATTTTATATCAATTTTTAGTTCCTTATGGAACAGGTGAAAAGACCTTTGGCCAATGTGAATGAGAGGAGTCTCTGTGGTCTTCCAGCCTGGGGCCCAGGTCCTTCTCCTTTAATTTATTCCTCTGCATATGCCACATGGATTTGTTTCACACGAGCCCTTGGGATGTCACTTCCCTATTTGAGTCTCATTCTGTCTCTAAAAAATTGTCCTTGGTTATAACTGCTCAGTGTTAGCTGAAAATAACAATATGCATCATAATTATGCAGAAAAGCCAGGAACTAAAATTCTATCTCATAACCTTCCAGATTCAGATATAAGTACATGCTCTAAGCCAAGATCCTCGAGCCAGATATTGCCGGCACTGTGCTTTCTTTGACCCACACATTTGTTTATAAATTGACTTGGTAGCCCATACTTGGAAATCAGAAGACTTTTATTCAAATGTCCAACTCTTCATGAAAAATCAGGAGATCTGGCAAAGCTTGGCCCATCTTCTGACATTCCCACATGACACATCTGGAGCACAGTGGTAATGCCTCCTTTAGATGCAGCTTCCTTTCTCCAATTCAATCCACTAATCACCACTTTCTGTTTTCTCTCTAACACACAAACCAAGTGTGAACTGCCATTTATCATTTATACTTGCACTGCTTATTTTCTTGGAACACAGAAATATATCTTTGCATTCATGCCTACATCAAAAGTGGAAAAATGAAACATAGACCTCCTCATAGATTTTCCCCCAAAAAATGAGATAAGAGTATATTCTTTGGTGGAAGCAAAAAAATTATTCTTACAAGTTTAATATAAAGCATGACTTAAGCTGAAGGCATTCAACTCACTATAAGAACTACAAGGAAAAAACAAGTATGATGTAATAAAAATAAATAACAATAAAAGGAACTGAGGTGTCCGTGCTTGGGAATGTGATAATGCTTCTAGGAAAGGCAGTTACCAAGCTGGCTGTCTTCACACACGTACCTCATCACAAGACACCATACACCTTAACCTCCCAAATTTATCCCCCTTCCTACCCCACTCACTTTTGAGTTTGCAACTTCTGCTCTTAAAAAAATAAATCTATAAAAAGAAATGATATTCAGCTGATTCCAATTAACCCCCATGGACCCAACATACCATCCAAGGATATCATAACAACATGGTATTTTTCTGGTTAATAATGATCGCAAATCACAGAGAACTGATATGTATATACTTTGAGATGCCTCTGAAAACCCAGTAACTTCAAAGTGAAACAAAATCTGAGGCTTTTATACAACTGGATATTTCAAATAGGTTAGTGGTGAATTTTATCTCCTGTCCTAGAACCAGTGCGGAGCTATATGGAAATAAAGATTGGAATATGCTCCAAGCTTGATATAGAGGATTTCAGACTTGATATAGAGTATAGACAAAGGCTGGTTGATGTGGCAGGAAGGTAATTCCAACATTTGGACTAATGATAGTTAAATAAATCCTGTAAGCACTGATGAGGCAATGCGGAGGAGGAGAAAGGGTCAGTGACAGCGTAGGCGGCCTGGAAGAAAGTCAGAAAACATTGTGAGTAGATCAGCATGTAGTCACACAGAGTGTTGTGATGCCAGCAGGTCATGCTCAGGACAGTCTACCCTGGAATCAGCTATGAGCAGGGGCTGCCCAAACCCTGGCAGGCCCAGAGAGTGCTGTAATCAAAGGCAGCCCTTCCCAGTAGAGGGAGAGAACAGGTGGTCTGGAGCAAAGTTCAAGTCGTAAGAGCACTTACTCTTTCCCTCCAACATCATTCAGATAAAGAACAGAATGAAGATAGAGGGCATTATTATGTGGGGGGGGGGGGGTTGTGGTGCTTTTTTTTTCCCCCCACTGTTAGGTATAATGAAGACCTAAGACATAACAGCTTAAGGAGATATTTCACCTAGCAATAAAATCATTAAAATTCACTTTGGTGTTAGAGTACTATCTCGTAATCATATGACTTGTTTGTTGCAAGTTTTCAAACTGAACTCTGCTATTCTTGGAAATCCAAGAACCTCATGATGTAAAGCCTGGTGTGACAGAAGTTGCTAGAGCAGTCTGACAAAACCAGGACAGTTCCGGTGAACTCTTGTGGCATAATAAATTACCCCCCAAATTTAGCAGCTCAAAACAAGCACTTATTTGTTTACTGTGTTAGGTGTCAAGAATTCCAGAAGGGCTCAGTTGAGTAGTTCTCCTTAGAGACCCTCAGATGGTTACAGTCTAGATATTGGCTGGACTGCAATAATTTGAAACCTCCCCTGGATGGGATGCCCAAGACAGCCAGCAGTTCCTTGTGGCTATCAGCAGAGAACTCAGCTGGAGCTGTTAATTCAAGCACCTACATCCTGTCTCTCAGTGGGGTTGGCTCTTCTCACTGCATAGCGCTGGTTTTGAAGAGGCAGTATCTGAAGAGGAAGAGTCTAAAGAATGCAGAGAGCAAGCATTCCAAGAGACCAAGGAAGAAGCTGCAAGACTTCTGACTTAGGGGTGCCTGGGTGGCTCGGTGGGTTAAAGCCTCTGCCTTTGGCTCGGGTCATGATCCCAGAGTCCTGGGATCAAGCCTCACATCAGGCTCTCTGCTCTGCGGGGAGCCTGCTTCCCCCCCACCTCTCTATCTCTGCCTGCCTCTCCACCTACTTGTGATCTCTGTCAAATAAATAAATAAAAATAAAATCTTTAAAAAAAAAAAGAAAGACTTTTGAGAGTCACACAGTGTGACTAGGATTCAACGTATCCCATCATTCTACAAAAGGAGTAGCAAAGAATTTGCCACCATCTTTAATCCACCATACATGCTTTTCCATCATTCTTCTGTACATCTTCCATAATTGTTTTTTCTACCTTTCTTATGTCACTCATTCCCATCTGAATTTGGCAATTGATAACCTTTACTCTAAAGCTACGGCCTTTAAATGAAACCCTTCCTTGCAATTAAGCCTGAAGGTATGGAAAATATGCTCTCTATGTTTTGTTTGTTTCTAACATTCAATTTACTATTTTTGCAACACCAAACCCTTTAGAAGCAACATTTCTCATCCCCAGTTTGTGACAGGAATGTTATTTTTGAGTTAGATTTAATGTATAGAATTTCAGCTAATCTCCCTTGAAGAAACAATGCAAAACAAAGTTTCCTAAGCTTGGGAATCAGGAAAGACAGGCAGTAGACTTGTCTTTGATACATGCTGTTCTAGTACAGTTCATGTTATGTAGTCTGTTCCTAGTTAATCTCAAATTACCTTTATACAATACAAGCTTATAATATCACTTTTAATCAAATTCTTTGTCTTTTGTTCTCATATAAAAAGATGTTTCTGATCTCTAAAACTCTGAAAAGAGTAAAAGGATGTTCTTATTTTTCCCCATAATGATGAAATTACTGTATCTTCTTTCCTCATGGCTAATAAAGCACTTAAAATCCACACCCCAAATCAGATGCCTTATTGAAAGGAATTAGAGCTTACTGTGGAAATGGAGGCTTCCTTTCAAACATGCCTTGGGGCCCTTATTCTAGACTGTGAAACTTAAAAAATGTTTTTCATCATGTACTATCTGGTTCTCTTTTTTCATTCCTTTTTGTTCGCAGACTTGGGGTGGTGGGAATTTTTTTTTTTTTTTTAAGAATCAGTCAGTGGCTGTTTCTTCTTTAGTTTCTTCAATATATTTTCTTCTATGATACTGTCATAGTCCTCCTCCTCTACTTTCCCCTCTACTTCCTTCTCCTACTCCATATGCTTCTCACATTTCTTTTCCCTTTTTTTTTTTTTAGCATTCTGAACCCTTGAATTGCGTTTATATTGAAGAGAAATGAAGAAAATCAATAAAAGAGGAAAAACTTAAACATGACGTTTTGTATATCTTTCACTGTAAGGATTTGTGGGATCAAATCTATGCTTCTTCACTAATCTTCCCTAAATTAGAAGAGTTTCAGCTTAGTAGTCATTTAAGCTAAACTAAAAAACTAGAGCAAAGACAGAGGATTTTAAAAGGTTAGTAGAGTATTAAGCTAATAGAGATTTAAAATATACAGTAGTTGATAGGCAAACCCAGTGATGGAAAACAGATGAGTGGTTTCCAGGGACTGGGGGAGGGACAATGGGGAATGATTGTTAATAGGTCAGGATTTCTTCCTGTGAAGAAAATGTTCTGGTAATAAATACATATTGTTTTTCCTAATACTCCTATGGACCCCAGGTCTCACTCTGGTCTGAAGAAAGCCTACATTTCCAACATCAATCCTAAATAGCTTGTGTTACATCATCCTGGTTGTTTTGTGAGAGGTAAGCAGGAAGGAATTGTCTGAGGGACAAAGAGCCAAAAATAATCCCAAACTGGAAGTGCCACCTCACCACCCCCAGGTGTGTCTCGTTCCGATCACATGGATGGCCATAGTTCATTAGGCTCTAAATTCAAGAATTCAAACGTATTCCCTCAAAAGGAATTGCAAAAAGCTAATGCAATCTTGAGTAAACAACTGAAGTGTTTACTTGTTAAAGAGCCGGACACCCTAATACAGACATCAGCAGAAAGAATACTATTAATGCTTTGAAAACCAGAACACATAGTCTGTGGTTTTGTTTAGTCATATAAAATTGAAACTCTGTCTGATTTTCATGCAAACCTTTTCTCTATGTCCTATGTAAATAAAGAAAAGACAATTTTGGAATTATTTCCCTTGGTAAAAAATTTGGTTCTTTAACTATCTTCTCCTTGAGCTTGTTTCAAGGCATTGTGCTTTATTTTGTCTTGGGTGCTGGGGGTAAGTGGTTGAGGGAATCTTGCTTGTTTTCTACGATAGCATCCGCCATCTCTTTATAACAACGGTATTTTTGAAGCACTAATAGATTGGTTAGTGTCCTAGGCTAAATAAAGCTATTTTCTCCCCCTCTGAAACCTCAGATGTGAAAAATAGAGATGTGTGAGACACTTGTCATCAAAGAGGAGGAGAAGCGGTGGGAAGGAGGAAGAGAATGAGGAGAAGGAGGAGGAGGAAGTTTGTAAAGGGTTGGAATGGACACATGGGATTTGGGCTTGAGAATGGTCCAGTATATCCCTGAGATTGGGGAGAAACCTAACAATTTCTTGGGGGTGGAAACCACAGGCCTCAGAGCCTTAGAAGTCAAAGAATCCTATTGGATTAACATTTTAATTCAAAATCAAAGCCACCTCTATTTTTGTGTCTCCTTTTTACTTCCTCCTCCCCAGGAAGTTTTTGACTACCCCCTGAAAAGAAGTTGCTACCTAATCCCTTCTTTGGCCATCTCTGTCCCATCTAGATCCTCCTGGGATGGCTCCACAAAGCCAATTAAATTTGTTCTATCACTTCCTTGTAAGCCATGTCATTACCATATGGGTAATAATGTGATGACCTTTGCACTTACTGTTGCTTCTGCAAGAAAATGTCTTCCTCAGATGACCACATGGATGCCTCTGCATCACACTGGGTTCTCCAGGAAGCCCTCTCTGAAACAGATTTGGGCACATAGGATGTTTTGAGTGGATATTTTGAGGGGGAAGGAAGCTATGTGGACTCAGCATCCTCCACTGCCCCAGGGGGAGACTCTGAAACTGAAATTGCCCATCAGGTAGATCTTGTTTGGGCTTTTATACCCCACCTTGATTAGTCATTAGACGTGGGCCATTCACAGGAAGGATGTGCCCTTGAGAAAGAGGCTTTTTGCAGCTGAAGCAAACCCTAGAAATTCTGACATTGAAGGCTGTCTAGTGACAGCTCACTAGCAACTGGGGCAGAAATCCTTCCTTGAAGAGGAATCTGGGTGACACTTCTTTGCATCTACACATCCCCCACTTCATGCAGACGCTGCATACAGCTTACCACCTCAGAGAAGCTCTTCCTACCATCCTTTGTAAGCTATCCCCATTCCTAGCCCCCAAACACAATCCCAGCCTTCTTTCCCCCTTACTCTGCTTTATTTCCACTGAATATATTATATACTTAAGTGTACATTTTCTGCACATTACACACACAGAAACACATGTCACATGTTAAATGAAAGCCTGAACTTTGTTTAATTCAAATTGCCAGGTCCACAGTACTTATACAACAATTCTTGGCACATTGTAGGCAGCCAAAAAACATCTATTGAATAAATAATCAAATCTCGCTGCCACCTAGATCCCTTATTTGAAGGAACTACCCACTGAGACAGTCTAATAATTCTGTGGTTTAAGGCTAAGATTCTTAGGTATTATCCAAAAAGACTTAGTGACTAGAGTAAAACAAGAACATTAACATAACGTGGGTATTAGCCAAGGTTTGACCTACTGAAGGTGCCCTCTATCACTGGTAGAAGGAACCCAAACAAACTTATTCTAATGTATGAGGGACCCACCCTGAGAGCCCCTTAAAGAAAATATAATGTATTCAGTTGCTAGGGCTTTTGCAACAAAGCACCACAGACTGGTGGCTTAAACAACACAAGTTTATTTTCTCAACAGTTGGGAAGCCTAGAAGAAGGGTGTACACAATGTGGATGTCTCCTGAGGCTTCTCCTTGGCTTGTAGATGCCTGTCTTCTCTCTGTCTTCACATGGTCTTCTGATATGTCTGTGCCCAAATTTCCTCTTATAAGGACACCAGTCATATTGGATGAGAGCCCATCCTAATGACCTCATTTTAACTTAATTACCTTTTGAAAGACTTTATCTCCAAATACAGTCACATTCTGAAGTACTAGGGGTTCGGCCTTCAACATGAACTTGGAAGGAGTGCAGGAAACAATGCAGTCCATAACACACAACCAACTGGGTTTCCACAAACCAAGTAAGATTAACAACACAACAGATTCTAAAATTAATTCATGCCTCATATACCCACCCTGAAATAAATGAGCATCAGTCCACATGGAAAATCCCATAAGACTGCCCAGATATGAAAGCTGATGGACAGCATATAAATAAAGGAACTAGAGAGCCTTACAGGAGTGCTTTCAGTTTTCTGGCAAGTGGACAGGCTTAGTTTAGCTTCAAGTTGGCACCTTAAACCTGCATTCTATACCAAGGCCCATATTAAAAGACGATTTACTGTCTTAAGACATTATATTATAGAATGACTTGGACCCAGGTGAATAACCTCTGGACCAGTTGTATCAGTAATACATGCTATTATTGTTGAAAACAAACAGTGGGCTCTTTACAAAGGAAACACTGAAATGGTTCAGTATGTTGAAACTGAAGTAGGGATGAAGGGCTGAGTTATAATGCACGAGCTTGTGAGCGCCCTGTTTCTCCCTATCTGCCTTGCCAATCAAACTTTTGGAATTTGAAGGAAGTTGTGGGTTTCATCCACTTTTTCTTTTTATTTATAAGAGAGTACTATTGGTATTTTAAAATCTTGTTTCTTTCTAAGATTTTATTTATTTATTTGGCAGAGAGAAAGAGGGCACAAGCAGTGGGAGCAGCAGGTAGACGGAGAGGGAGAAGCAGGATCCCTGCTGAGCAGGGAGTCCAACATCATGGGACTTCTTCCCAGGACCCTGGGATTATGACCTGAGCCAAAGGCAGATGCTTACCCGACTGAGCCAACCAGACGCCCCTAAAATGTTGTTTCTTAAAATGTAACCCTTTTCAGCAAGATCAGAATCACCTGGGGTCTTATTATTAGCGGGCATTGTGGTTCTCCAGACCCACAGAAGGTGATTCCCTGGGGATGGGACCCACTCATCTGCTTTTGTAACAAGTTCTTCAGATGATTCTTATGTGTAATAAAACCAGAAGAACTTTGGGGCACCTAGGTGGCTCAGTGAGATCAGCATCTGACTCTTGATCTCAGCTCAGGATTGTGAGTTCAAGCCCCATGCTGGGCTCCACATTAGGCATGGAGCCTTCCTAAAAAAACAAACAGACAAAAACACTTGAGGATTATTGTTTTTAGGAGTTGATCAAGATCTCCTACTGAAAATATTTACTTTGGTGGCTAGAAGGTGGTAGGGGCGCTCGTTAGGATAGCAGGGAAAGAAACATTAACAACAATAGTTTTGTTTTGAACATGGTTGTACATAGGGCACACATTAGCCCAAATGTCATTCTGAATACTCTTACTGAAATCTATCCCATGACTAAGGGCTCTCTTAGGAACAAAAAATCAGGGTCCGGGTGGGAATTTATCTTCCAGGTACTGTACACCTGGTCAAGATTCTAAAAAAAAGAAGAAAAAAAAAAGGCCAAGGTCCTACCTGTCAAGCAGCCTAGCGGATCGGGGCCAGCAGCCGCCATTGCAACTGCTAGGTCCATTTGCCAAACTTGTGGATTCAGCAGCGAGGAGGCCAGGACCCTACATGGATTTGTACGGTGTGTTACACGTGGCACAGAGGACAGCGTGAGCGCCGTGTTCACATTGGTTGCTCTTGCACCCCAAATTCCATGGCCACCAAGCAGAGGGAGGCTCAGCGAGTTTGTGTCATAGTGAGGACCCCTGAGTTTAGGAAAACCCCAGTCTACAAAAGGAGCTTCTGATAGACCTGTCCATCCACCCCCACTGAGGGAGACGGTATCTTTATTATCCTGATCAGGGAAACAAATCTGCTTACTGACTCAGGGAGAGGTAGTATCCTTATCACCCGGGATTGTCTGCAGGAGGGGTGGGAAACCAGCTTCACGATCCTGCAGAATAAGCAAACCTGCCTTCTGCCTGGAGCAACTTTGCAAATAGGCTTGAACCAAGTTGTCAATGCTCTTTGCTCAGAAGCCATCCAGATATGCCGGAATTATCTCTCAACACCACCTCTTGATAGGTTTTGCTTTGATGACTCAAATTTAGCCCGAGTGCTAGAAGAACGCAAGCCTCTGTTTTCTTTCTTTGACTTCAAAAGATAAATCTTGCTGTTTAATACTTTGTATCATCACGAACTCAGGCTTCAAACTTTCTTAGGGGTGTATCCTAATCTCAAGCAGAATCTTGCATGCAGCCTCAATATATAAAACAGATCAAAGCAGAACTGCTCTCTCAGAGGAGACTTTAGCTGATGCTCTCATGAGCTGGGACTTCTTCTCAGCCCCCTTGCCTTCACCTTCCCTGCATTTGATTCTGGCCCCATTTGGCCTCTGAGCATCCTCAAAACCCTGTACTCCATAAAACAGAACTGAAAACCATCACTGTTCTGAAATGGTGATTGATGTTTTATAATTACTAAACCCCCTCAGTAGGTTAGTAGGTTATCAGGCAATGAAAGCAGGAGTCATGCGAGAATGAATAAATAAAAAGCAGTTCTTACTGATATTAGTGGAGACAGGGGAAAGCTGGTAGTTTTAATTAGTCACTAAGGTGTGGAGGCAAATAGTTTCTGGTAATAGCAAACATGTAGTAGCCTTAGAGAATCGTACTCACCGCTGCCCCAGATTACCTAATTACTCACTCATTTATTTTATTTAGCAAGAATATTAATATTGATAATCTATTAAATACCAGGTGATATTGTTAGTACACAAAAGTGAATAAAACGTGATCCCAAAGGAGGGATAAGTGGAAGCGAGTATTACTTAAGTAAAAATTACATAATTTACACACATGTGCTCTAAGAGGGTGTGATGTGTTTCTTTGATGTTTTCTGCTAACTGACTATTTCTGCCTAAGACAGTTGCCAGGAATATGTGCAGCAATTCTTTGTGTTGGAGAAATAGAAAGGCTTAAGGGACACATTTTTTTTTTAATCTACTGACTTTGAAGGCCCTGAATCTCATAAACTCTAGATACTCTTTCTTGTTGTTGTTTTTTTAAGATTTTATTTATTTATTTGACAGACAGAGATCTCAAGGAGGCAGAGAGGCAGAGAGAGAGGCGAGGAAGCAGTCTCTCTGCTGAGCAGAGAGCCCCATGCGGGGCTCGATCCCAGGACCCTGGGATCATGACCTGAGCCGAAGGCAGAGTCTTTAACCCACTGAGCCACCCAGGTCTCCCAACTCTAAATACTCTTATCATCCTTAAACTTTCCAATCAGCTCACCCAACTATGCATCAGGAAGGCTTATCCATATTAATAACCTCCAGTTGCTTTTCTAACAAGATAAACTGATAATCATAAATAACCTAAGCAGAAAATAATTTCTTCTTACGGAAGGGTCTAAAAGCTTGCTTTTGATAATATTCACCTTTTATCAAAATTTATAAGATCTACTAGGTGCTCTAGAAATAGGATACCATTTAGCTTAAATTTCATGACTACTTTATGAGTTAAGTACTATCCTCCTGTGGCAAGTAAGAAAACGGAGGTTCAGGGCTGCTGGCTAACTGCCCAACATGCTACAGAAAGTAGGAAGCAGGGTTGAGGTCTGTCCACTTCCATTCCTGGGCTCCTCAAAACTTTGTTCCATGCTTAATGAGCAAGAGGCCAATTCCAGCATCTCCTTACTCAATCATCCTTTTAGCTTTCACTGTAAAGGGAAATTCATCTCTTTCCAGCTTCTCCGAACAATATGTTCCTTGCATCTTTCTTTTCTCAATAAAGTCTGAAGAAACATGGGAATATATGTGACTTGAGGCATGAATTTCCCTTTTTCTTATTCAAAAGACTCTTCTGCAATAAAGGAAGAAAATAAATTGGTAGAAATTCAGAGTATTAAATCCTGACAAAACTTTGAGCAGATGAAATAATTTTTATTTTTATGTTAATGACAAAAACTTCTTAAGAAATCACTTGAAGAGGAATTCTCTTTCGGTTTTGAACTGAAAGAAGTTGGCAAATAAATGTAACAGACACCAGAGTAGGCAAAATTACATTTAAATTTTTGCTAAGAGTCATTAAAATAATGTTAATATACTATGAAACCAAAATGCATGTCTTGAATCATTTTGAAAATACAGGTTTCCCCAGTATTTTAAAGTAGAGCTTGCCTATAAAAACTTTTGAAAGCTGAAATAACATAAAGTGAAGAAGCAATTGCCATTAATTTATACAGGAAATTTTTCACTTGTTTCTAGACACAAAAATAATCCCTTAGGCTGTTCTGATACCTTGGGATACCATCTTGCTAGAGGATGCACACAATAAATGGAGATAAAACATAGATGCTCACAAACACAGTTCAGAGATATGGCAGCTTAATGCTAAGATGCTGGGTGTAGTTCCGAGAAAGCAGCTTAGTGGGGCCACTCTCACTGTTAGGGTTCATGCTGCCTCTATAACCCCTCATTGGAAAACAAATGCTAAATGCAATTTTCGCTTTGCACCCTTTTTTGTAAAAGTGAAACCCCTCTTGAGATTTCTTTCAGTTAGCAAAAACAGGGACCAATATGGATCTTTAATGAAAGTGAAGTGGTGTAAGGCAAACTTTTAAAAGGCAGGGGGAATGCCTGAATAACAAAGTTAGAAAGGAAAATGGATTATAAAATCAATTCATAGGATAGTTTAACGTCAATGAATATTCTTGCTCTACAAAATTAATTTTTCATGGAATGCTGTCAATAATTACGTTCTGCTAAAGAGAGCTCTGGAGCACCAGGCTGGCTCAGACAGTGAAGTATGCGATGCTTGATCTCAAGGTTGTGAGTTCGAGACCCACTTTGGGTGCAGAGATTCCTTAAAAACTTAAAAAAAAATAATCTTTAAAAAAAGACTTATATAAGAGCTTTATTTGTCATATTTATACAATTTAAGATTCTGCTATAAGTATGCCTAACTAGCCAGGAATAAGGTTTCTCTTTAATTCAAAAACAAAGTTTACATTTTATTTTTAAAAATATAAAAATTATCAAGAAAACGCCACCTGTTCCTTTTGTTGTTGGACTGACCACTGGGTTTTACTGCAGTGGGAAACCAGGGGGGAGCCCTGGACGGCTCAGTAGTTCGAGCATCTGGCACTTGATTTCGGTTCAGGTCATGAACCAAAGTGGGATCGCAGGATTGAGCCCTTCCTCAGGCTCCATGCTCAGCGGGGAGCCTACCTGAGCATTCTCTCTCCCTCTCCCTGTGTTCCTCCACCCACTCACCCATGTACTCTCTCTCTCTCTCTGTCAAATAAATAAATCTTTTTTAAAAAATGATATGGCACTTTCTTGCATATAATCCGTTATATAAGAAAATATTCCAACATGTGGAGAAGTTTCAATCAAAAATAAAACACTTGGTCTCACTCACGGTTAGACAACAGTTGTACCTTTTTCTCATCTGTTTTCACTAGTCATCTGTATAAGGCTGAGAGTGGGTGGGCAATTGGAGGAAAGTTAAGGAGGGCAGTATCTGAATAAGAATGTATGATACCTACCTCCACAAAAAAAACAGACCCTTTCCAGTCAAGAAAACATATAGGGAAAGAAAATTCTCCCATCCCGTTGTTAAGCCTAACCTTTACCCACACCCCTACCAGAGTTAGGAACTTTGTCACACAGAAGGGCCCTTCTCCTCTCTGACCTTAACCCAGGCGGAGTGCTCTTGGCTGGAAGCTGAGAGGTGAGTTCTAGCCTGGGGACATTTCAGGGCTGGGGACGATGAAGTCAGCCCTCCGGTTCCAGCCATTCTTACTGAAACTGGGAGACACTAGATCTTTCCCCAAAAACACACCAAAGCTGAACTCCAAAAGAGGTCCTAAAGTGATCAATAAATTCCTTCAGAACCCTCTCCAACCCTCCACTGAAAAAATGAATTGGAGGACTTTTTCCTCTACTTCAACCGAATCTAAGCCAATTGTTATTAAATCTGAATGGACAGAAGACATAAAAGAGGAGTTAAAATGGTTTTGTAAATAATGAAGAACTTTCTGAGCATGGTGCAAAGATTTCCAATCGCAGTAGACGTGTTTGTAATAAATTGCCTTTAAACTGAATTTCTGCAAGGGTCATGCACAAGAGTAGACTCCCAGTGTAATTCACATATGTTCTGTTGTCATTCCATTTCAACTCCAAATTCGTGTCTAAGACTTCGGCATCATCTTCACTACGTTTTCCTCCTTCTACCTTCTACCTCACCTTCTCTCCCCTTACCAAGTACGCTCAGACTTCTTAAAATACCTATTCAGTGAAGGTGGGCATGTGGATAGCTTCCCTGCAGCGAGACACACCTATCACTGCATTGAGTATAGAGGCTAACGAGTTCAAAGTGATCTCAATAAATGCGTCGCCTTCCAGCCCCTCCTTTCAAACAGCTGTTATATGAGCTTATGCTACACTTAATTTATTAGACTAAGACAATTTAATTACATCGTTTCTACAAAATAGAACGTGTTGTTCATGGTAACTACATGCTAATTCCTTTGAAAACCTCAGTAATTATACAGTGACTTTGCAGCTCCCAACAATGGTGCGATTAACTGGGGTTCCATGTTTGAAGCTGGGAGCAAGCTCAGCACCGAGGCAGACAGAGTTCTGACAGGGTTTGCGCATAAAAGGACATTTTACCATCCGAACTTTGTTCCCCCAGAACTTTGCTTCTTTATGAATGCTAGAGGGTTTGCACACAGCCCTGCTGAGGTAGGAGGGGCTGTTGCGGCAGCAGCAGCCTTGACATTTAAGACAACCGCACAGAGGCAGCAAACCTTTCCCAGGCACAGAACAGAGTGTACTCCCCAAAGACAATATCAATGGTTGCCCAGTAAATACACATCTATAAAAAGTTCAGTAAACACACAGGTTTAATGACTTGAGTTTTATGTCTAAATACAGCTTTAAAATCACACTTCAGAACGACTACTTTGTGAGAAATGATTGCACTTTTAAAGATGTTTGAAGGTATGTGGACTTGAGGATTCTGTCTCATAAAGCTAGGAAAGAAGTGTCATTTTTGCCTGAAGCTCTGAAGTGGCTTTGAACGTCACGTTTTACAGAATATTCTGCTTTGGGTTATGTTTATGAAGTGCTCTTAATTAACATTTCTCCAGTGTCTTACGGGCTTTGCTTTCTTCTCCCCAAACTCGTTTTCAACTTCTCCAGCTTTGATGAGGAAATGGATATGTTTTATCGTCACATTTTTCCCCCGAAATATCTGCTTTGGTTGGTTCCTTCAACAGAAATGAGTCTTAGGAAAGTGAGGTCACAAGGACTTCCTGTGAGTTTAAAATAAAAAGCGTTTTCATTATAAAACCAAGGGGAAGTAAAGGAAATACAAAACTGTAGAATACAACGATTTTCCAGAACGTAGATTTCTCACCCAGGTTTAATAAAATGCAATCGGCCGTCTGATTCTTCTACAAAGCCCTTCTTCCCCCACCTCTTTTCCCCAACTCCTCAAAGTGGATAAGAGAAATACTCATTAGATTTCAACCCTGAGAGTTTGGGGTTGGCACCTCTATAGGACCCTCTTCTCTCTGTTTTCAGTCTAATAACTTGGTTTCTGGTATTTAATCCAAGAGTGGAAACGTTCAGACCATCCCCTGTGACACTAAATCATTCTGTACATCCGATCTCAGGTCTCTCTTGAGGAAGGCAACTCCCCCCTCTCCTGAGGAGGAGACTCCCCCCTTGCCTCTACGATAACATGGACCCCCCACCTACCACCAGCTGTCTCCTCCTGCCCTCATTTCTTGTAAAGCCAAATCATGAGCCTGGCGGCCGGGCATGTCTGAGCCCCATGAATGATCATTCCTTCTGATTCAGATATCAATTCTTTGATGACTCATTTCCAAGTGGCCCCTGGGAATGGTTTGTACAGTTCTATAAGCCATGGTTTTATAAAACCAAAATTGCCTTTCAGAGGCAGATTGAATTTCCAACAATGGAAAAGGTGAGTCACTGTATTTCAGGCTCCCTTGGAGTAGGGAGAGTGAACGAATCATCGCCACGTTTCCTTGGATCCCTGTATTTATCCAAAAGCAGCAGTCTACAGCAATTTATCATTATGTATTCACTAAGTCTCAATGCAAAATGGGAAGAGTAAGCAGAATAGATACACGGAACCAAGAGAGGAGTAAAAGAATCATAGAAATGAAGAGAAATAGTGAAACATATCAAGAACATATGTTTCTATGGTTCAAAATTCTGATCTTAATTGTAGATCCGTATTTGAAGTTTTGGAGAATTGGCATCCCACCAATTACTGAAAGGCCCATCATCTAATTTCTGAAGAGAAACAGTGTTTGAGAATTTTTAAATCTTCTGCTCTACTTCTAAAGAAAAGGTATATTATAGGGAAAAACTTTAACCTTGCTTTATCCTTTGAAATTCTATGAAGTCTTGGGGCGCCTGGGTGGCTCAGTGGTTTAAGCCTCTGCCTTCAGCTCAGGTCATGATCTCAGGGTCCTGGGATCGGGCCCCGCATTGGGCTCTCTGCTCAGCAGGAGCCTGCTTCCCCCTCTCTCTGTCTGCCTCTCTGCCTAGCTCTGATTTCTCTCTGTCAAATAAATAAAATCTTTAAAAAAAAAAAAAAAAAAAAAGAAATTCTATGAAGTCTGGTAAGCTGGTTTAGTATTTCTTACAGAGTCTAGTAACCACCTGACATTCCATTGTATTTGTTAATATCGGTAGAGGAATGCTCTGAGGCAAGATACATGTGGGAAGAACATTAGCTACTGGTTTCAATATTAACAATTCCTATATTTATAAGTTTGTCTTATTTTAGTAAATGTTAAAATATGCATTTTAAGCTTTTGAAGGTGAAAGTAGGGAGTTTTCATAGTTGATAACCTTTTTAATAACAAAGTTAATTCATTGTCTACTATTTACAAAACACTGTACTAGACACCTTGTGAAATATATTGAATTTTCACTTATCACAAGTTCTACAAAAACCAATTATGACGATGGCTTGTGTTTATTGAGCACATACAAATGCCAGGTTTTGCATTAAGTATTCACATGGATTATATCATTCAATTTTCACATTAACCCAAAAAAGCACTAATTTATCCCCATTTTGTAGAGAGGAAATGACATTCATAGAAGCTGGGCAACTTTCCCAACATCTCAAGTTAGCAAGTAGCAGAGCAGAGATTCTTCTGCTCCCCAGAGCCTGTGCACTGACAACACTGTTATAGATGCACTCCCTCTTGTCAAAGGTACTTCAGTCTACTGAGAAGGTTAGTATACAGATCAAAGGGAAAATCTAATAAATACTGCACACGCCTGAAAATACGCACACAAATTATTAAATCAGTAAAGGATTGCATGTATGTTTGCAAAGTGGGAAACTCACAGGTAATGTCATGTGACTGCTCTTGTATTAATTTTGTGGTTATTTAACCCATATTGTTGTTTGGCGTTTTATATGCAGATGAATCTTTCAGCTAGTTTCTGACCTTACCAGGGAAGGACTGTGTTTTCTATTTTAGGAATCTGCCATAGCACTTAGTGCAATGACATGCACCTAGTAGGTGCTTTACAAATATTTGTGGAATGAAGGAGGGAAGGAATTATAGGCAAGTAAGATAATTTTGCATCCGGCTGTGTGGAGTGGCGAAACGCAAGGGATAACTGTAGCTTAAGTGAGATGGCAAATGCCTGGAGCAGAAACATGAGAAAGAATGGGTAGAGTCAGGAAGTGGGTTATAAAATAAGCAACATTAATGGAGCACTTACTGTTGGAAGTGCTTTAGCGGTATTAAGCCATTTACTCTCTACAACAATCCTGTAAGGTAGGTACTTACCCTTATTCCCACTTTATAGATGAAACACATAGAGATAAATAACTTAACATCACCCAGGCAGGAAGTGGTTGCCTCAAGAACTCATGTCATTTTGTCCTGTCCTTGCCCAAATAGAGAATCTGAGAACACTTGGAGCATCCACATGGATGCTAAGACTATGATGCCTAGGTTCACAGCAGAGATTTTTGACTGGAATGTCAGAAAGTTCTACCACTAGCTAACAGAGAGAAAGTTGGAATGGGAAAAGCAAAGAGGGAAATGAGCAGTTGTGCTATTTTTCCCACAGTCACCTTAAGTAGTCTTCAGAATGTTCCCTGAAGGACATCTTAGGAAAGGAGGCTGACCTGGAGGAAGGGGGGGTGGGGGTGGGGAGTTTAATAATGATAAAAAGAAGAACTACTACAACAGACCTTTGTATAGGCCTTCATATTTTGTGGAAATTGTGTTTAGTGAGGTAATTGACATACATTCTAAATTCAGTGACTGAATAGGGTCTCTACCCATATACGAAGTTATATGATAAATTATTTCACTATTCTTCACAGTTTTATAAAAGCTGTTATGTTCCTTGTTTTAGAGAGGAAAAAACTGAGACTCAGAGTTTTAGGGACTTGCCAGTGGTTTCTTCCCTAAAGAGATGTCCAAGCTGGGGCACCTGGGTGGCTCAGTGGGTTAAGCCTCTGCCTTCGGCTCATGGAGGTCATGATCTCAAGGTCCTGAGATTGAGCCCTGCATTGGGATCTCTGCGCAGCAGGGAGCCTGCTCCCTCCCCCCAGCTTCCTCCCCATCCCCCCACCCCACGCCTGCCTCTCTGCCTACTTGTGATCTCTGTCTGTCAAATAAATAAAATCTTCGGAAAAAGAAAAAAAAAGAAATGTCCAAGGAGAGGCAAAGCCTAGTCTGGCTCATCATGTAGATTTCAGTTTAAAGGAAACCCAGTCAGAGCAGCCTTCCCTACCTGGCAAAACAAACCTAAGTCACCCTCACTCCAACCTCATCATTCTTCATCTCATCTTTTATTGTCTTTGACAACAGAGCATTCATCCATCTTATGGCTTATCTCTACATTGTGTCTATTTTCTATTTGCTCCCCCTGGAATATAAGCTCTATGACATTAGGTCTGGAGTTAGTCTCCGTCTCTAATCTTTACCTATATGATGTCTGACAAGCAGTAGACATTCACTCGGGGTTCGTCGCAGAAATGAATGAAATCCAAATCCCCAAGGCCTGTAGTCTCATCACTGACAGAGGACATGATGGTTGAAAAAGCGCAGGACAGTGGAGCGATGCATTCCTGCGGTTCCTCCCCCTCCCACTGTTCTGGCTCTGAGATAACTGCTAATTTACAAGAGTTAATGTGGGCAGGGAATGAAAGAAAACAGGAATTAATTGGGGGACTTTATGGGAAACTCTTCCCAACAGTGAAAAGTGGTTTTGGATTGAGTAATGCCGGGAAGACTGTAGGGTAACTGAGATGTAGAAAGCAAACAGGATAGCAGCAGTATACCAAAAGGTCATTTGGCGCTTATCTGAGTTTACACTGAGTCTCCATTAATAAGTTAAATAAACTATTATCAGCTCCTACCTAAAAAAAGTGCTTTATCAAAAATTTCCCATTAAATATAACATCCTTAGAGTTTTTGCCCACATCCTCTCTATTCTTTGAGGATTTTTTTTTTTTTTTTTTAATGTGTAAAAGTCAAGTGACTCTACTTGGTGCACATATTGTTTCTGGAATTTTTCCTGCCACATCCAAAGATAAATCAGTTCTGGTTTGCTTGCTAAGTTAGTGATCTGTCCTGTATATATTCACAATGCATGGAATTTTCCTTTAAACATTTAAATCATAATAATTTTCACATGCATAATTTTTCTCTCATTGGAAAAGAACATTGGGAACTTACATAAAAGCCAAAAAGAAGGCAAGAAAAAAATAGAACATGGTCAGTGGGTTCTGTACCAGTTCTCCTAGTTCTAGCACTGAGCAGCTGTGTTATGTCAGACAAGAAATCCTATACTAGAGTCTATAAAATGGAGAGAAGAGTAATCCCTAATTTATAGAATTATGAGAATTAAATAAACCATGTCTGGCAAATAGTAATAGCTTAAAATTTAGCCACCTTATCATGTAACATTAGATACCTAAAAAGCTATCCAGCTGCTATCAATAGTTTTAAGGGCCTTTCAAGCCCTCCTACTCCTTTAAGTAGAGTCTTTGGATTATAGAGAAGCAGTCTTCTCTTTCCATGGCATTGGAACAAAAGAGATTTCTCTACTGCTTCAAGTACATCAAAAATCTTCATCACTGCTGCTAAAATTTCCAGTTCAGCATTTCCTCCAGATACTGGCTCTCTCTGTACCACCTGTGAGACATCTAGTCATGTCTTTTATGTAGTTTAAAGCCTTCCACCAGTGGGGCACCAGGGTGGCTCAGTCCTTAAGTGTCTGCCTTTGGCTCAGGTCATGATCTCAGGGTCCTGGGATCGAGCTGCACATTAGGCTCCCTACTCAGCAGGGACTCTGCTTCTCCCTCTCTCAGCTCATGCTCTCTCTAACTCTCTCAAATAAATAAATAAAATCTTTAAAAGTAAAAAAATAAAGCCTCCCACTACTAAGACACCTTTAGGCTCTGTGCAACCTGACCAATCCAACCACCTCTTCATGGTGGCCAAGAGGTAGACACAGTTGAAAGGAGGATTGTATTTGGATCTAGCAGCAAGAAGAAATTTGGTTATCTTCATATGTCTAATTTATGTTAAGTCTGGGAACTAGAAACCATATGTCAGAGACTCACGCAACCAGATGTCCAAGTTCTTGGTCTTCTGAGTAGATATTTACAAATCTAGGTAACGATAATTTAAGCTTCCATATAAGTATAATTCTATACTTTTGCAAGGGTACATCCCTTCTTTAAATTCTTGGGGATCCATCTCTGAGGAAGACATAGTCCTCAAATCCACGTGGCTCTTCTGGTTTTCTGGTTTTCTTCTGGTTTTCCCTCATTGCTTCAGACAACCAATGATCACAACCAGTGATGCTCGCCATCACTGCAGATCACTTTAATAAGCCAGTGTTGCCTACCCAAATTTTCCTGTTACCTGTTAACAGAGGCCCCTTCCTAAGCTTGCAAAGCACAGCTAATATCAAGCGGTAGCATTTAATGAAACTTACTGAAGATTTGAAGATATAAAGGGAAATTTTAATGAAAAAAAAAAGAGAATATGATCTATAAAGCAGCCATTTCTGATCCAAAGGAGGCAGTGGCTGAGAGATGTGGTTGAGAGCATAGGCTGGAGAAATAGCCTGGGTGAAGGTGTGAGCTGTGACAACTTATTTAAAGTCTAGGTGTCTCCGAGGGCAACCACCACACAAAAATACCTTGAAAACTAACTGAGTCACTCTAAGTATTACTTAGACTTCTTCCTGATGTTTAGTTGGCACTCGGTAACTGTTTACTATTATTATTGCTGTTGTTATTATCATTACTGTTTGTACCTCTCTAGTGCTTAGCCTGTCAACATACTCTAAGGACTAACCTACCTCCTGTGATACCCCACTGTCATTTCTCTTTCCCCAAATCCAAATCTCCGATGTTGTCTGAGATTCAGAGATTGAAGAAAAATCATTTTTCCCCTCAATAAACTAATCTGTCCTCTGCCCAGGAGAAAGGCAACTGTATTATTACATAGATCAGTTAAGATCTGTATTAGGTCCTCCAATAATGGAATAAGATTTATTTTATTTTATTTTATTTTATTTTATTTTATTTATTTATTTATTTTTGCAAGAGAGAACCATACATACACTGGAGGGGGCGGGGACGGGGAGAGAGAGATTCAAGCAGAATTCCTGCTGAGCAAGAAGCCTGACCTGGTTCTCGATCTCGCAACCCTGAGATCATGACCTGAGCCAAAACCAGAAGTCGGATAACCAACTTGACTCTGTCACCCAGGCGCCCATGGAATAGGATTTATATTTTGCCCTGCAAACCATGGTTCCATTAAAGTGCTTTCTCACCAAAGGGGTATCATCCTTGGTATAATCAGAGCAAAAAAAAAAAAAAAAAAAAGACAATAAAACTCAAAAATGCATAATTACTAATTAAGAGGAATGCTCTGGGCAAAACTAGTCAGGGGACCTACTTCAGATTACAGGTTTAGGAAAGGGCTTTTTGAAGAGAGGCATTTAGAGAGACCTAAAGAGTGAGAAGGAACCAGATGGGCAAAGGGTGGAAAGAATATCATTGCATGCAGAACAACATTCTCCTTTTCCTCTTTCCAATGTTGTGTTTTGATAATCATCACACATACCTTTAGGGAATGTTGATTCCCCTGGAGTCGCTTTCCTACTACTGACGACCTGAGTGAGAGTTGGTTTTAACCAGTCATGGTAATGCTATGCTCCTTCACCAGTGATCGGTTTTAGGGTGGATGTGAGACTATATTCTGGCAAATGAATATGATAGAGGGCTTCTGTAAGAGCACTGCTTCTTTTTAGAAGGAGAAAACTAGAGAGGAGAGCTCACTGTCACCACCCCTTCACTCTTCTTGCCTTCAATGTAGAAGTGATGCACGGAGCTTTGGCAGCTATTTTAAGAATACGAAGCAACAAGCAAATATGCTATGTGTGCTGAGTAAAAAAGTACAAACAAAATGTATCCTTGATGAACTTATTGAGTCATTGGACAGCCCTGAAGTCTGCTCCCAGACTTTTCTAATGTGAGAAAAATAGAGGGCTCTTCTTTTAAGTAATCATTAGATTTTTCTATTACTTGCCCCTGAAAACATTCCTGATATAGTAAAGCAGTGGCATGATCAAATTTCAAAGAAGATCATTCTTAAGGAAGATCCTGCTCTTTGAGGGATCTTTTAAGAAGATTTTAGTGCTATATGGAAAATTAGACCACTAACTAAACATTGCTATGAGGCGTGCCTGGGTGGTACAGTTGGTTAAAGCGTCTGACCCTTGGTTTCAGCTGAGGTTGTGATCTCAGGGTGGTGAGCTCAAGCCCGCATCCCACTCCACACTCAGCACCGAGTCTGCTTAAATCTCCTTCTTCACACTCCTTGTCCCTGCACACCCCCCGTCCACGCTCCTGAGCGCTCTCTCTCTCTCTCTCTCTCTTCACACACACACACACACACACACACACACACAAATAAATAAAAATAAATACACATCACTGTAAATATTCTATGCTGAGTACAGTTTATGTCACAAATTCATAATTACACAGACTTATCAGATAAAGGGAGACTTACCATCTTAAAATGAGAGCAAATTTTCTCCTTCAATAGAGGTATTTTTGCAGAAGTGTTAGCTTTTCTAAGAGAAAGCTGAGTTAAGTCTTGGTGAAATTGTCCCATTAGACTCCATTCAATCTTTTCTTTATGCTAACTGGTTACCTATTAGGGCAATAATTCTCAAAGTCCATTTGTAATAAAAAGATTACGATATTTGATATTCTATGGCTCAGTCTATTTTACATAATTTCTGTGAGAATGAAATTCAGACATAGGATACAAATAAGCTTTCATTTCCATTGCCAAAAAAAGCACATGGAAAACAAAGAAAGGTAATAAAATATAGTAAGTCTGTTGATAAAGAGGATTATACCTGATGGTCCTTAATAATAATGATACAGATGGAATGTGACAAGTAATCAGGCCTGCATTTTTTTTTTAATTTGATACATCAAGACATTCTTCCCACACAAGTCATGAGTGTTGCTGAACCTTCAAAAGGAAAAATAAATAAATCCTGAACTTCGGATCCTATTAAGTCCCATCTGACTAAACTCACTATTCAATTCTCACTTCTAGGAGGATTTGAGTCAAATCAAGTTCCACATCCCTGAAATTTTATGCCTCTATTCCTAATAATACAGCCCTAGCAAGAAAATGTCTGTGGGATTTAAATAATGAGGAAAAAGTGGTAATCAGGAAATACCTCCAGCTAGAATAAGACCTACAGTCTTATCTGTCAATGGCAATCAGTGAATCAATCAATCAATGTCAGACATTTTTAAAAACATATTGTCATCTATTTCATATTTTTACCATGAGGTAATTATCAAAAATGTATTTCCTAGTTTTTTTTTGTTCAACATTGCGTATTTTTTCCAGTCTGTTTTTTTCTCTATAAAATCGTTTGTAATTATCATTAATAAATATTTTCTAAAGGCTTTTAAAAAATTGTTGTTTCAATAATTAAGTATGGCATTACTTTGGCTATGGTGCCATACTACTTATCTTAGAGCAATAAATTCAACTTTTTTTTAACCTCCCTGATTGCTAAGGTACACTTTCTGAATGAGTCAGAGTTCTATAGATGCAAACAACAGAAATCGCCTCCAGTTAATTTATACAAAGAAAACTGATTGAAAGATATCAGGCCTCATTATCAGTAGTAAGGCTAAAGAACCATACTGGGAAATGTGCAGAGCCAAGCTATCCCTACTGGCACAGGATCTGGGGATGACAGGAATAGTGTCATGGTGGCAAAAATCTAGCTCCTCACTCCTACATTAGATGAATTCCTACCATTTTCTCTGTCTTTAATCTCCTACCCAGGATTTAAATTCCAGGGGATAAGTGTTTGATTGACCTAATTTTAATCATATATTCGAATTTGGTTAAGAAAGGAGTAGCATCCTGGAGTAAAATCCCACCATGCTGAGGTAATAATAATAGTATAATAATAATAATAATACAATTATAATGCCTCTAAAAGACATGTGGTATTAAGAAGGGGAAATGAAGCCGGCCAGTCACAAATTTAAAGGGTGCTTGGGTGGCTCAGTTGTTAAGTGTCTGCCTTCGGCTCAGGTCATGATCCCAGGGTCCTGGGTTCAAGCTCCGCATGGGGCTCTCTGCTTGGCAGGAAGCCTGCTTCTTCCTCTCCAACTCCCCCTGGTTGTGTTCCCCCTCTCGCTGTATCTCTCTCTGTCAAATAAATAAAAGCTTTAAAAACAAACAAACAAATTTAAGATGCCTAATATACCATCCTTAATGATTTTCTGTAAATTGCCTTACCTATTTTCAACTGGTTAAATGAAAATAATTCTTTGCAGCCATTCTGAAAACCCAGGACGCTCCTTATCATATGCTTGATAACCTCAGTCACTGAAGTAAAAGAGGAGCTAAGTTGATTTTATTCAAGGAGGAGTTACAAGTCATGGAGAGTTCTAAGGTTCATGATACAGTCAGTTCACTAAAGGAGTTTTCTCCCCGTTGTTGAGTGGCGACACAATCAGCTGATTTGATGAGGAAGTGGCTTGTTGCACATCATGTTCAGTGTGAAAAATATAAATGATGTCACCCAAATGAATATGATCAACTGGGCTTCATTTCCCTTTCACATCGCCACCTAGTCAGTCATCACCACAGACATAGCCTTCTTTCTCTTCTTTGCTGTCCTATGTTATCCAGAACGCCCACCTCATCCCACATTTCAACTCTCTCTGTTGCTTCCTTGCTCCTGCTGGTAACTTGCTTTCTGCACTTTATGAATATCTATCCCCCACCCAAGCATTATGAAGTGAGCTCAAGAAACGATGTTACTATGTTTTTCCCTAACTTCTTCTGCTTCTTTTTTTTTTTTTTTAAGTAGGTTCCATGCCCAATGTGGGGCTTGAACTCACAACCCTGAGATCAAGAGTCACATTTTCAACTGACTGAGCCAACTAGGTGCTCCACTTCTCTATCTTCTTAGTAAGGAAATCTTGAGGAACGTGGTTGCCAGTTGTTTAACAGTTTCAGACTTACCAAGGAGCAGAGTGGGAGAAATACTTCAAAAGGTAATTACATTCTTTGCTTAGGTTTTTGGCAGAGTTGACAGTATTGAGAAATAGTCAGATTCAATCTGTGAAGTAATTTTGAGAAAAAAAATAGAAATTTTGATTACATATTGATTTTTCTTAGGATAAGGAGAATGAGATAGCTTCTTGTTTTGTTGATGAGATAATTTTCTTTTCCAGTCTGTTCATAGACAGGTTTCTATCTCTGATTGCTAGTCCAATTATCTCATAAATGGTTGAGTTAGAGAGATTTTCAGAGAAGTATACTTGAAAGTTATCAGAAATAATTTAGACAAGCTTCTCTTCATTTTCTTTCTCAGACGATGGAAATAGTCCTAAGAATACTTTGAACCATCACTAGATGCATATCATTGCTTGGGCAGAACATGTATAATTTGGTTTGGGAGTCTGAATTGCCCAGAAATATTTCACTGAACTTTTCAAGAGTCTAATTCAAAGCTGAGACCAAAGTTCGTGTCATACTACCTTTATTAGTATCCCTGCGATCCCAGAGAAAGGGGAGCGACAGAACAGAACAGTAAGGAAAGTAAGATGAGAGAGCCAATACAAGGATGACTTACCAGGACAATCGTCCAGTTTTGCTTCTTCCAAGACCCCGACAAAGCAGCCAAGCCATTCCCGTCTGCCCCAGAATCTGGATATATCTACAGCTCCATACATTTTTCTCCCTCCACACGAAGTTAACGGCCATTCATACGACTCATAACACTGCCTATAGGGAGAAATTTCCTTTCAAGACTTTCTTTCCATTCCCTGTAGGGTTGTAACATGGTAGCAATCCATTTTCTGCTAGCACTATTGTATAGTGAGAATTTATGTGTAAACTGGGCCTAAGCTGTCTCTTCTTCCCTCACTTGGTCATAGGGGATCACCTAGTCCTCTTCTGCCCATGAGGCCCCAGCATGAGTTGAGGGAGGTCCATTAGTGCAACAGTGGCAGGTGAGGCAAGAGTTTTAAAATACGCGTATGTGTTCTACTCATGCCTTCTGAACATGTTCAGGATGCATCCCAGTGTTTCATTTCTATCATAAGTCTGCGGATACATCTACCCACACTTACCATTCATTGTATCTGATAATATCATGATGGACAGTTCGGGTCGTGTAGTCAGTCCCCTGATGTTCCATGATCACACGGTTTCTACTAGAATCTAATAAAATATCCAAAATCAATTTAATACCCTTTGAGACCCCTGTTGTCATCCCCAATTCCTGGACCTCCTCCGTTGTATTGCCTTGGTCCATTTCAAAGCCTAGTTCTCCAGCCTTTCTGCCAAACAATGAGTAGCTGAATCCTTCCAGCAAATTCCCTTTATTTAAGTTCAGCAGCCTGCTTTTGTTTCTTGCAACCAAAAAACCCTAATGCCTAAAAATTGTGTTCAGGTCAGGCAGGTTAGGTAGTTATGTAGTAGTTAGTGCCTTCATTCTGAATTATGTGTTTTTGCATTAGCATAACTAGCATGATGACATTATTTATTGATCTTGTAGAGCAAAACATAAGAAACTGAGTTTCCCATTTGTGCCAAAGGGACAAAGTCACTTGGCTCTCACCTCTACAATAAAGCAAAGTAAAACACCACAACACTCTTTACATCTACTTTGATCCTAGACTTCCTTCTGTGGTCATTTCACTTCCAATTCACACAACATTCAATGTTATGCATTTAACCTAAGAGTGAAACCACAGATCCACTCCAGAAGCTCTGTTAATTTCGCATGAGAGAATCGATTACAGGAATTTTTCATGCTTTAGTAAGAGTTATATTTTTCATGTCTATTTACATTAGTTTTGTATGTTAAAACTGAAAAAATATCAATATCATTCTTAGGCTCCTTTTTGCTTAAAAACAACTTTCTGGCAACTAGTCATAGAGAGAGCCAGGTTGCTGGAGGACAGAAGTGAGAGGAACTCTCTTCATTGCATTCCTTTGGGCCTTTAAAACTTTTGCATTATGTGAACAGATATCAATTCAAAAAATACAAATGAAACAATCAGCTGTCAGAAAAGGAAGAAAATAATCCAATAAGCTGTATGTATATGTATTGATGTATCTTTATATGATGGAATAATAAATAGGCACTAAAAATCATATTTTAAGGCAACACTAAATGATAACATTTAGAGATGTACACTGGGTGGTAAAAATATAAATACAAATAAGGAAATTATTACCATACAAGTCATTAGGGCAATGAACTTCAGCAAAGAGGGAGAGGGCTCTGTTAGAAGAGTGTTTCTGCAGTGGCTGAGAAAGGCAATGGCTAGAACAGTGCTTACCTTACAACAACTCATTTATACAGTTTCCTGTATCTGTGTTACATGTAACAATATAAAATTTTTTTAAGAAAACTATTTTTTAAAGGATTTTTTAACGGGATGGGAAACTGCTCACAATATAAAAATCTGTGGGAAAAAAGGCAGGCACACAATTCTGCGTACAGAATGATTCCAGTTACGCATACACACATCGGATATTCAAAGAAATAGACATTAAGATAAACATACCAAATGTGAATTGTATTTAGTTTTCTTATTATTTTATATAGCTGCCATATTTGCTTAAATGTACAATATAAGAATTTGTAAGATGATATTATGAAAGATGAGGCGATCAACCTAAGGTGTAGGGGAAGTATTCTGTTAACGCTTAACCCTCTTCAGTTCTTATAAAGGTAGGCACTTGATGTGTTATAATCATAAAATTTTAGGGTTAGAAAAAAATCATGAGATCATCTTCTCACCCAGGCATCTTTCACAGATGGAGAAACCAAAGAGCAGACAGGATAACTGACTTGGCCAAGGTCCAGGATTGGTCTTGGACCTGGGACAGGGCCCAGTTCAGTGCATTCAGTGGAAAGTCCTCCCTCCTCTCTTACGCTGAGACATGCCTTCCATGGAAGGTGAACACAAAGCCTTGCTCTTTAAGGAATGTTTTCTCGCCCTTTCAAAACAGGAGTATTGTGAGAATTATCACTGAGCAGTATCTCCAATGAGATATAAATTTGTAATACAACGAGAGTTTCATACAGCAAATGCTAAAGAGTACCAACAGAGAAATCTTATTTTTGAATGTTTTAAAGAAAGAAAGAACAACAACTCGCCCTTAGACTTCTAGAAGACCTGCTTGAATTCACTTATCTGACACAGTAATGGTAGCTTGTGACTGCAATATAAAGTCCGTCATTACTGCTTTTATTGCTATAAAACATGACACACTCTACAGGGCAGCTGCTTTAAATCATGCTTGTTCTGACAGGCTGTTCCTGAGTGTTCCACCTCATTCGCACTTTAGCTGCACTCTGGTGCCCTGTAGACCCAAGCGATTTGCACAAACACCACATGACCTCCACCGCACCTCCCAGAGAGAAAGAAAAAAAAAATTAAAAAATAAAAGAAGAGACAAGTTACTCCTCCGAAGTTCTAGTTGCCCCCTAACCTGTTTCTGTCATTCGCTCGTTTTTCATTTTTTAAATTGGTTTTCTAAACACTTCACGTTTTAGCTCCTTCATGTGCACCGTTTGAACTTTCCTCCCCACGTTTTGCTTTCTGAAAGATCATCTCTAACCTCCAACCTTCACTGAGTACCTGCTAGGTGCCAGACACCATCCGCAGGGCTAGGAATCCAGAAATAAATAAAAGTCTCTTCCCTCAAGAAGCTCTTTATCTAGTGAAGCGTCCGGACAAATAATCTGATGATGGCGTAAGACGTGGGTGGTTCTACATGAAAACCAGTGAACGCTCTGTTCACGGCACTTTTTGTGCCAGGAATAACTGTCCGCTAATACTTATCACAAGTGTCTGGTGCTACATTTCTATCCCTCTCTGTAACATCTTAGATCCACTAGATGAAGCCAAGGGAGGCCCCACAGATGGCAACCCCCAGTTTTTGTCAAGCTTATATAGAGAATAAATAGCTTGTGCCAAACACTATACTAAGCAAAAAACACTATGTAAATTCCTCAGATATAATTTCGAAGACCAAAGTAAAAAAAAAAATACTCACGTTTTATCTCTACCTTATCTTTCCGCAAAGTGGCCAGAGAACTAACTCCATGAAGAAGGAGACTATGGAAGGCACTGTAATAGACTAACCACCATCCATGTCCCTCTTTATAAACAGAATCTCAGTTTCACTGGGGGCAATGATGGGTACAGCCCACAGCACCTTGTGAGATAATTACTATTCCATACTCCTTTGCTGTTGAGCATACCAGGGCAGCAGGATTCTGCCATTGAGAGTTCATGGAAATCTGCTAGGAGGCTTGTAAAAACGACAATAAGAAAAGAACTCCCTTTACCACTTCTTTCTGACTTGAAGTCAGATGAGATGTTTGGAGCTATGGCAACCAAGGAGCAATGAGGTGATAAGAACAAAGACAAAAGCCAGCATGCTAAGGACACAGAGAAGAAAGAACCTGTATCCTTGGAAACATTTTAGGGGGGTCGGACTATGTCCGGACTGCCTGTCCTTGATTTCTTTTATGTAAACATTACATGTCTCTGTGTTTTAAGCCTCTGAACTACTATGTTACTTGCTGCTGGAAGCATTCCTAATACAGATAAGTGTCTAACTTGTTCATCTCTCTAACCTTAATACCAACAACAGTGGCCGTCATATATCAGGTGGTCAAAGTATACTTGTTGAAAGAAAAAGAATGAATGGACTGTAGATCAGATACTAAGCATCCTACCTATATTTGTGGGTGGTAAAGATTTTGTACTTATTTTATATTGAATTTTTATTTTGAGTATAATTTCTCTAAAAATAAAATGTTCCATGCAAATTTTGCTTGCCTTACATTGTTTTTTCCTTGTTAACAAAATCCCAGATTTTTTTTATCCTTCACATTATCCAAGGGAGAACAGACCCCTCTTTGGTCCCAGGAAAATCAATCTTGTTTGAGTGACTTATGCTTGGGCACAAGAAACAATTGGGGCCAATGGGGCTAATTCTGCTGGGGATTTTGGAGGAAGGCAAGTGGACCACAGAAGGAAATAATCCTCTTCTCAATTCTTTATGTGATGTCAGAATCTTCAGGAGCCATTTTGCCAAAATGAAGGAGGGAGCTTGAGGACGAAGCCACCACGTCAAGACTGGGAGCATGGAGAAATGAAAAGAGCTTTGGTCCTTAATGACATAGTTGAACCTTCCAGAAGCCAAGCTGTCTCCAGACTCCTTGCCATATGATGAAGGTACTGCTAAAAAAAACAAACAAACAAACAAACAAAACTTTGGAAAATGAAGGTTTTGCCTTTATTCAAATGGAACTTTTTTTTTTTTTAAAGATTTTATTTATTTATTTGACAGATCACAAGTAGGCAGAGAGGCAGGCAGAGAGAGAGGGAAGCAGGCTCCCTGCTGAGCAGAGAGCCTGATGCGGGGCTCAATCCCAGGACCCCAAGACCACAACCCGAGCTGAAGGCAGAGGCCCAACCCACTGAGCCACCCAGGCGCCTCTCAAATAGAACTTTTAAAATTTATAATGAGGAATATGCATTAATGTGTTACTTATTTAAAGTTAATAATAAGGGATTAGAAAAAATAGTAGTATAGGATTAGTGGAAAATCTATTAAATACTAATAGTCTGTGTTCTTCTGTCCACATCATCTAGAAACTGGTCCTCTTCTTGCTTAAAGTTTGCAAAGAACCAGACCAGAGATACCCAGCAAGCAAGTAGAAACTTCAGCTGAGTTCTGTCTTTTGTTTTGTCTTTTATTTCTTATCATATCATCTTGTTATCTTTCTTCATTTCTTTTTAGCTTTTATTATTGAGATATAGTTGACAAACAATATTATATTAGTTTTAGGAGCACAACATCGTGATCTGACAATTTTATACATTATTCAATGCTCACCACAAGTATAGTCGCTATCTCTCACCATACAACATTATTACAAAAATATTGACTAAATTTCCTAGGCTGTATTTTTCATCTCAGTGACTGGCTTATTTATTTATTTATTTACTTACTTATTTACTTACTTACTTACTTATTTTTAAAGATTGTCTTTTTTTAAGTAAACTCTACACCCAGTATAGGGCTCAAACTCACAACCTCAAGATCAACAGCCTCATGCCCTACTGACTGAGCTGGCCAGGCACCCCTCAGTGACTTACTTATTTCATAACTGGGAGTTTGTACCTCGTAATCCCCTTCACCTATTTTGCCCATCCCTCCACACCCATCCTTTCCGGCAATCACCAGTTTCTTCTCTGTAATAATGGGTCCATTTTCTGCTGTTTTGTTTGTTTTGTTTTTTTAAATTCCACATATAAGTAAAATCACATGGTATTTGTCTCACTCTGCCTTATTTCATTTACTACACCACCCAGGCACCCCTGCCCCTCATCCACATTTTAAGTATATGATGTCATACTTTACATCTTTTTATTTTGTGAGTCCCTTAACTAATTTTTAGATATAATTGATTTTACTACTTTTGCCTTTTCATCTTCATACTAGCTTTCTAAATGACTGATCTACTACCTTTGTTGTGTGTTTGCTTTTACTTGGGAAATTTTTTCCTTTCATATTGTTCTTACCTGCAGTTATGACCTTTGCTTTTCCACTTAAAGAAATCCCTTTAACATTTCTTGTAAGGTTGGTTTAGTGGTGAAAAACCCCTTGAACTTCTTTTGTCTAGGAAACTGTTTCTCAATTTCAATTCTGAATGATCACTTTGCTGGATATAGTGTTCTTAGTTGTAGGCTTTTCTTGTCAGTGCTTTGAATACATCACGCCACTCCCCTCTGGCCTGCAAAGTTTGTGCTGAAAAATCAGCTGATAGCCATATGGGGTTTCTCTTGTGTCTAACAGTTGATTTTCTCTTGCTGCTCTTCAGACACTATATTTTGAAATTTTTAATTTTTTTTAACTTTTACATTGTAATTATTACGTGTCTTGGTCTGGGCCTCCCTAGGTTTCTTTGTTTGTTTGTTTTGGGCTCTATGCACTACCTGGACCCAGTTTCTACTTACTTCCCCAGGTTAGGGAACTTTTTAGCTATTATTTCTTCAAATAAGTTCTTCTCCCTTGTCTCTCTCTTTTCCTTCTGGAACCCCTATAATGAGAATATTAGTGCACTTGATTTTGTCCCAGATATCCTTTAATCTGTCCTTGTATTCTTAATTCTTTTTTCTTTTTGCTGTTCAGTTTGGTTGCTCTCCAAACCCTGTCTTTCAGAGCACAGATCTGTTCTGCATCCTCTACTCTGCTGTTGATTCCCTCCGGTGTATTTTTTTCATTTCAGTTATTGTATTCTTCAGTCTCATTGGTTCTTGTTTATACTTTCTATCTTGTTGTTGAACTTTTCACTGAGTTCATGTACCTTCTGTCAAGTTCAGTGGGTATCTTTATGACCATTGTTTAGAACTCTTTCTCAGGTACAGTGCTTATCTTCATTTTGTTTAGTTCTTTTTCTGGAGTTTTGTCTTGTTCTTTCATTTGGGGCATATTCCTCTGTCTTCTCATTTGGATTGACTTTGTTTGTTTCTATGAATTAAATGAAAAAGCACTTCCTCCAGTCTCAAAGGAATGGCTTTGTGTAGGAATCTCTCTGGGTAGACTGCATGTTCCTGGTGGCTTTGGCTGGCTGGCTTGAGCTATGGCAGGCACAGGCTGGGGGCAAGGGGGTGGGGTGGGGGTGGGCATTAGGGGAGGGGGTCCACAGGGCACTCCATACAGAGAGACCAGACAACTGAAGCCAAAGCAGGTGCAGGTTGGGGCAGATGTGGGGGGAGGAGGTGTTCTCAGGGTGTCCCAGCCAGAGGCCCGGCAGGATGGCTAGAGCTGAAATAGGTGCAGACTGGGTGTTCCAAAGAGGGAGCACCCTAGCAAGACAGCTGGAGCTGAGGTGAGCATGGGCCAGAAGATCTCAGAATGCTCCACATGATGGGGAGGGACACAGCAGGCTAGCTGGAGCTGGAGTGGGTAGATGTTAGGAGGTCCCAGGGCACTCTGTGCAGAGGGTGCCTTGATGAGTCATTTGGAACTGAAGCAGATATAAGCCAGGTGTGTCTCAGGGTGCTCGGTACCTGTGTTGCCTTGGCCAGACAGCTGGAGTTCCAGGGGTACTGTCCAGGGGTGTTCTGGTGTGTGCTGTGCTAAGGCCACCTTAGTGGTATGGCTGGAGCTTGGACAGGTGTGAGGGGACTACCCTGGGTTCCAGCTGGGGCCAGTATGGACTAGGAGCCCAGGACTCACTAAAGTGACAGGCTGGCTAGGGTACCCAAACCCTGCTTCTGTCTATGCTATCAAGATGGAGGGGGACCATAAACAATGGTGCTCACCATTCCTTTGTCCCCTACCATTTGGTAGATCCGCAAGGGCTGGTGAGACCTTTAAATTCTAGGTACCCTTTTAAACCATTTTTTTTTTTTCTGTGCCCCAAAGAAGATAAATCTGCTCCTGGTTCCTCAGTACTATCCATTCTCATTGTACTTAACATCATCTGGGGTGGGATTCCCGTGGTTACCACGTCTCTGTCTCTCCTGTCATTCTCTATTTGGTCTCGCTATCCATTGTTGTGCAGAAGCTATTTAGTTAGCTCTCACTTCTTCAGGAAGAATTGCTCTGTATATAGGTATTGATCTGGTGTGCCCAAGGAGGAGGTGAGTTCAGGGTTTTCCTACATTACCATCTTGAACCCAAATTTTGTTTCTTCATATTGAAATGCCTTGTCTGCAAACTGCCACAGCAGTGAAAATGTCTCTTTATTTGTAGGCAAACCATTGAATCCTTAGTCTTGTCTTTAGTCACTCAGCCTCCCTAGTGTTGTTGTGACTAGTTAAGTAAAAGACTTCTGGTGAATAACTGATATATATTATTTATTTTAATAGCATTCTTGAAAGGTATGAATAAATTCACAGAGACTCTATAAAATGTTGAAGGGCTTAAGCAACAAAGCAACATTTAAGTTGTGACATTTATAAAACATGGTATTTACTTGTTTCTTGATTTATTCATCCACATTCACATGTTCTCTCTTGATGCTAGAAAAGCAGAGAGATAGGAAGACATAAGAAAGATTAAAAACCCTCACAAACTAGGCAGAGACGAGAACGTGAATAAAACTGCAGCTAAAAAAAACAAGGCTCTGTGGAATGGAAGAAAGGAAGAAGGAAGGAAGAGAGCCCTCATTCATGATGTGTTGTAAGATTTAGATTTTTACTCAGGTAAGGTATTAGAAAATCACAGGTTAACCACCTAAGTGTAATAATTTTCAAATAACTTAGTACGGTCTGATTTATTCTATAATGTGCTATCATTAACTTCAAATTTTATCTTTGGAGAATAAGTCATAAAATTAATGTGACTTTTTCCCTACAGTAAATATTTTTTCTATTTATTCTTATTGATCCTATTGGAAATCTTGGTTTTTATTACCTTGTTTAAAATCTAAACCATCAATAAGATAGCAAAGCATATTTTAATGGCATTTAGACCTGTTGCAACCCTGAACAAGTAGAACACTGGCAATAAGACCTCAATCTGTCAGCTAGGCAATTTTCTAAACCTGTTACTAAATTCTCTGAATCCACCTATCCAAAAGGTCAGCAGAAGTAAAGGCTTCATTGCACAAGTTGATACCAGTACTATGTCATTTGCCAAGAACGCTTGGTAAAATAAAGAATTCCATTGTTTCAACAGGTTGACCTAGTGACTTACTCAGACAGGTTTTCTTTATACTAATTTAGATGAAGAGACAGAATAAAGTCAAATAACTGTTTTAAGGTAGAGGCACTTCAAAGTAGTGCTTAAGGGCTCTAACATTTGATAGATCTGGGTTTGAATCTTGGCTCTGCCAGCTGTGAGATCTTAGTTTAGCTTCTCTATGACTCAATTTCTCCTTTTGTAACCTGGGGATAATAATAACTCAAATGCAGCAGAGACTGCAGGCTATCTCTCAATACCCATTCTCCCCTTCTTCCTTAGCAATAGAACCTTAATTTTTAGCGAGACACATAAATATCTGGGGAAAAAAATCTCTTACAACTAGGTGTGGTCATTAGTCTAAGTTCTGGGATATATGTGGAAACAGTATCTGCTACTTCTGGGAAGTGTCTTTAAAGAAAGAGGGTGTGACCTCCTCACTCTTCCTTCTTCCTACAGCTGGCATATGGACATGATGGCAGGGGCTCCAGCAGCCTGCTTTGTCCATAAGGTAACCTTATGAATGAAAGCTATATATGCCAGAGGTATAAAACAGAGATTGAATCCCTGCCACTATGTCATATCGGCCCTGGACTAACTATTTCTGGAATACTTGAGCAGAAAAGAGCAATAAACCATCTACTAAAGTCATTGTTTCAAGTTATATAATTCCATCTCCATCAACCTTAATCCCAGTTGATAATACTACCCCAAAGAAAGGTTTTAAGAATTAGGGGCACCTAGGTGGCTCAGTCTGTTAAGCGTCTGCCTTCACCTCAGGCCATGATCTCGGGGTGCTAGGATCCAGCCCTGCAGTGGGCTCCCTGCTCGGCGGGGAGTCTGCCTCTCCCTCTGCCCCTCCCCCACAACTTGTGTGCTCTCTCTTTCTCTCTCTCTCTCAAATAAATATTTTTAAAAAGAAAGGCTTTAAGAATTAAATGAGCTACACAGTAAGTGCACAATGAGTGATATCTATTATTATCATTATTATTATTATTATTATCAAATATAATATTATGGGCTAAATATTCAGGAGAACAAAATATATCTGTAAAAGCTTATCTTTCGGACCAGTGACATTAAGGAATTATAAACACACCTATCAAAGGATAAACTCTATTCGGGGAAGAACTTTTGATGTTATTAGAATAAATTACCTGCGATAAAGAAAGAGGTCAAATGGGCCTGAAATAACTCCCAATCTCCATGGTAACCATACGTTTTCTTATACCAACTCTTGTAGAATGTTCCCAGTCTGAAAGACCCTGAATTTTAATGAGAAACTTAAAATGGAAAATAAAGATATGTACATGTAGTCTTCTGTAAAACCAAAACCTCTGACTGGTGACGGATCTCCTAATGATAACCTCCACTGTCAAAAATAGCACTATGCAAAAAAGAAACAATTTTGAAAAGAGAAATAAACTCTAAAAGCTCAAAACAAGGACCATTACTAGGAAAGATATATATATAAAATAAGTAATATAAATACACTGCATCAGAATTTGTCAAGAATCCTTTGAAATTACACAATATGTATCAGAGATACTGATGGAGACTTTGGAGATTCCAGAGCTGCCTCCCTCCACCCCTAATAAGAGACTATGTCCAAAATAATGTCATAAAAAGGTTTCTATTTATTCAACACAATAGTTTTTCAAAGCATCTGTTGTTTTACCTCTTTCCCATGATTCTACTGCTGCCAGAGCACACCTTAGATGGTTATTTTACTTTCCCTGATAATTGCAATACCAGTTCTGTTGATTTTATTTACCTTTCTGTTTACTTGCACCTAAACTCACAGCCGAGGTATTTTGAGGACCTGGCAGAAAAGGCAAAAATAAATTTTATAATTGCTATGTATACAATTAGCATTTTAGGCATCTCCATTGCAAAGAACTAGCAATGGAATCTAACAGTGGTAAAGGATAACGACCATTCTCCTCCTCACCAAGATTCATACTTTTTTGAGATTGAGACAAAGTAAGAAGGTGGGAGGTGATATAGGTATCAGCATCAAAATTTTACAAGTAAACAAATGTGATGTTCAGAGATGCTGATTAACTTGATCAAGGTCACACAGCTTGTTTGTGAGCAGCCAAACCAAGACTTGATTTTAGATACTTTTTAAGCATTTTATTTATTTATTTGACAGAGAGTGAGAGACAGAGAACACAAGCAGGGCGAGCGGCAGGCAGAGGGAGAAGCAGGCTCCTTGCTAAGCAGGGTGCCTGATGTAGGATTTGATCCCAGCTCCCAGAGATCATGACCTGAGACGAAGGCAGATGCTTAACCAACTGCACCACCAGGCAACCCTGCGATTTTAGATATTTTTAACTCTATAGCTAGGACTGTTTTCAGCAAGCCATTCAGCCTCCACCATGTACTAACAACAGTGAGGATAAAAGCAGGATTTTGCCTTTAATGCTTGGAATATTAATGCAATAATCATGAAGGTACTTGGGAAGTTGCAGAAAAGATTTTTTTTTTTAAAGTGACTCAACATTGAGAAATACTAAGAGATTTCAGATCAAAGAAAAGGTACTCTTGAGGCCCGATATGTTTTCAAATTCAGTGTCTTTCAAATTTTGGGAAGGAAAAAGAGTATTTATACCATATATTACAACACATTTCCAGTAGCAGCTAGATACCACCTCATTATCAAACACATTAATATTTCTGTGGTAAAGCATATGAATATTCACACTAAGTGAGATAATAAAAGCTATAAAATTCACATGTCAGTTCGGAAGTTTTCATTGCTCAATGAGTTCAGTTCAGGTCAGGTTTTGAGTTCCTAAAATACTTCCTCTTTTCATAACTTTTTGGATTTCCTAATTACAGGTAAGGGACATGGACTTATACTATGTCCTATCTCACCAGATGAGGGAAATACTCATGATAAACTGATTATCAGAACTGACTTTCCACTAACAGAGTGAAGACACCACATTTGCCAAGTTTGTCCCATAGAGTTGGCACAAGCTTGTTTCCTGTTTTGTGACTCAATTACAGTCCATTATGTGACTCAATTGAATTTAAAAGTAGGCCATGAAAATGAAATACAGGTCAGTCTACTAAAATCCAGGTAAGCTATTAAGTAATTCAGGTGTGACCGTTCTAATTCAATGCTAAAACTATTCTTCCAAGTTTTACACTTAACTTGCAAATAAATAATGGAGAAATGTAAGAAGTACTATTACTAGATTATTAGTCCCTAAAATTCAATCATTAATGTACCATTAAGGTCCATCCTGTTTAGAGTAAAGACATTTGTTACCATCCTTTATGTTGACAAATGGATTTGAAATAAACATTCAGCACATTACAGTTCAGCAAACAGGGCACCTGGCTGGCTCAGTGGGTAGAGCCTGCTACTCTTGATCTGGGGATTGTAAATTCAAGCCCCACATTGGGTGTAAAGATTACTTGCAATTAAAATCTCAAAAAAATATAAATAAAAAGTGTTGATTAGGGGTGCCTGGGTGGCTCAGTGGATTAAGCCTCTGCCTTCAGCTCAGGTCATGGTCTCAGGGTCCTGGGATCAAGCCCCACATCGGGCTCTCTGCTCAGCAGGAGGCCTGCTTCCCGCTCCGCCTCTGTCTGCTTCTCTGCCTACTTGTGATCTCTCTCTCTCTGTCAAATAAATAAATAAAATCTTTTTTTATTAAATGTTGATTTAAAAAACTAAATAAATACAAATAAAATAAAATTCAGCAGTCATTTCTATCCTGTAACTGTGCAAACCTATGGAGCGATTTAATTTGTCATCTGTCATTTGTTGAGGCGCCTCTATATCTGGATCCAGTATATTCTAAAACTATGGATAAATTTGCAACTAAGCATACAGTCCCCAAAAACATTAACCACTAACTATTTTACAATGTTATACTCTGGTATTGCATTGATATTTTTCTCTCTTGTTCTGTGTCTCTTTTTATCTTCAGTTTCCCTTGATTCCACAACTGAGACTATTTTTCTATTAGATGTTTGTATAATTCCTATTCTCAAATGTTGAAATATGTTGGCCTCGATCTTCAGGAGATTTGTCAGGAGATTTATCATAATATGGTGAAGAACTAGGAAAATTAGTAAAACACTGAAAATGGACATAGACATCTAAAAATGATTTTGGCATAATTGTTTCCCTTAATAAATTTATGGCCTGTGAGTATGGCATCATTGTCAATGTGACAATGGTTACTACGCTTTTCGATTTTTTGCCTTGTAAACAGATAGTAAAGAGACCACATAATTAGATCATGCGCTATAGGGAATATGCTGCATGGACAATCCATTCTAAAACTGAATAAGAGGGGCACCTGGGTCGCTCAGTCGGTTAAGCGTCTGCCTTCCGCTCAGGTCACAATCCCGGGGTCCTCGGATAGAGTCCATGGGCGGGCGGGCTCCTTGCTCAGTGGGGAACCTGCTTCTCCCTCTGCCTGCTGTTCCCCCCAGCTTGCGCTCTCTCTCTGACAAATAAATAAATAAATAAATAATCTTTTTTAAAAAGAGAGAAATTATACAAATTCATGTGAAAAGATATATTTGTCTTCTCCTGGTATTGAATCAGAGGAAGAATTATATATAAATGCCAAAATAACAGATGTTGAATATTATGATGGACAAAATTCTCCATTGCCGTTGGTACAGGTACCACAGAAGCACTTTTCATATTAGCATTTCTTAAAGTGGGAAAAAATCAAGGGAGCAAAATTCATTTGTGAATGTAATCATCTCAGAGAAACTAAATTAGTGGAATTCAGCATTTCACAATCTCTTGTCCTAACTTGATTCAAGGACTTGGCTTGGAAAAACTAGAGCAGCATTTCTGATAGTATGATCTGAAGATCCTCTGAATCAGACTATTCAAGGTTCTTTTTCAAACATGCAGATTTCTGGCCCACACGCTAACATTACAGAATCTCTGATTCTGGAATTCAAGAATCTCAATTGTAAGTAAGTTTTACTGGTGAATTGTAGTGTTCCCTCAGGATCAAACCCCACTCTTCTCCTTGTGGCTTTGTGATGCTCCAAATAACTCTTTGTAACCGAATTTCTTCTTTGCCACCGGGCTAGCTTTTAGGTTTTGCAGATAGGGGGCACTAGAGGGAGAATGGAAACTGGGTGGGGGAGATGGACCGCGCTCCTACTTTGTTTACTGTTCCAGTCGGGGTTACCTGGCTGCAGCCTCCGCCCCCAATAGTTATTGTTTCCAGTAGCAGTTGGTTCCATTTTCCATTTCATTTCCATCTCACAGAACCAGGCCGGTGGTGCTCTTTGTGAGAACCAGCTATCTTCTGAAGTCTGGGTTCCAGCTCCATTGTGCTCTCAGCTCTGAGTGCCTGAGGCACCAGCACTATCCAGGCAGCTTCCTCACCTCAGAAGTCTGGATTCCTCCTCCAAGCTGCTAAGTCCTAGCAACCCAACCTTTTCCCCTTACTCCCCCAGGCAACTGCTTCCTGCAATTACTGTGTTAGGTTTGTTCCTTTTCAAACTTTCAGTCCTCCAATACCTATATAACCAATTCCTTATATAAATTCTCTAAAAACTGGTAGGCTTTTTTTTTCCTGAGTTGGACTCTGACTGATACAAATATTAAAATTTGAGTTCTACCCTAGACCCAGCAATTGCACTACCTAGGTGTTTATCCAAAGAATACAAAGATACTGATCCGAAGGGACACACACACCTCAGTGTTTATAGCAGTAGCATCAACAATAGTCAAATTATGGAAAGGGTCTAAATGACCATCGACTCATGACTGGATAAAGAAAATATGATGTGTGTGTGTGTGTGTGTGTCTGTGTAGTAGTAGTAGTAGTAGTAGTAGTAGTAGTAGTAGTAGTAGAATATTACTTGGCCATCAAAAAGAATGAAATCTTGCCATTTACAATGATGTGGATGGAGCTAAAGTGTATCATGCTAAGCAAAATAGAGAAAGATAAATACCATACAATTTCACTGATTTGTGGAATTTAAAAAACAAAATAGATGAACATAGGGGAAAGGGAAAAAAAGAGGGAGGAAACCATAAGAGATTCTTAAGGATAGAGAACAAACTGACAGTTGTTGGAGGAGAGGTGGGCAGGAGATGGGCTGGACAGGTGATGGGCATTAAGAAGGGTACCTGTTGTGATGAGCACTGGGTGTTGTATGTAAGTGATGAATCACTAAATTCTACTCCTAAAACCAATATTACACTATATGTTAATTAACTCAAATTTAAATAAAAACTTGAACCCCCCCAAAAATAAATTGAGTTCTAGTGACTTGAAGGATTAAGGAGGTAAAAACATATCTCTTAGCCAAGAGATCTCCCACTTAACAATTGTTTAAACTCCTATTTTGATAGCAGTAAATAAAAGACTGGTACCGAGAGCCACAACTAACATATTATTGCTTTAAGAAATTTCCAGAAGCTTTGGGTTCCAGATGAGCACATAAGTTGAAACTCTGTTATTAAAAATGAAAATGTCTCACATAATCTTTCCCAGATTCAGAGCTAATTCAATTTTATATAGGAGTAGCACACTTAAGAGCCTGGGAGCAGAACAAAAATTTTTATCAAAAAAAGGTTTTTATTCTTCCTAAGGGCTTTCATAGGAAGCATTACTTGCATTATCTGCAAAACAAACACCAAACCTTGGCCTTATATGTAAAGCCACCCATGAAGTTATGCCTACAAAATTCTTCAAACTCATTTCAATCATCTTTATTGGGGTGCTGCTTCCTCCTGAGCTAGTTGTTCCCTGACACACCTTATGTATGGATTTCTGCCTCTCTACGTTGGCTCAGGCAGTTTTCTCTGCCTGGGAGCCCTCACTGAATGTATAAATATCTAGAGCAGTGTACATAATGGGAACTCAACACACTTTGGAAATGGCTTTCATTGCCTTCTTTCCACATTCAAACTTCCTCAGGATTATTCTGTTTAGAACTTCCATGGCTGTTACATTTCATACACAACAAAGATTATCTTTGGAGTTTCTTGTAAACACATATCATCTACACACTCTTCAAGAACAAGCCATATGTCATATATCCATGTATCCTTACGATGCCTCAAAGACATGGCATCGAATAGTGACTGATAACTTTTGTTGAGTGAATAAATGAACTGTGAACAGTCATCTACATTTTTTAGGAGTCAACCATTTCTCCTGTACTATATTTGAGGTATCTCAAATTCTTTTAGAAATGTAGAAAATATAAACAATATCCAATATGGCTTGTACTATGTCCACAGTGCTATAAAATAATTGTTTTCATTTATCTAAATCTGCATAACACTTTCTACACATTAACTGTTTAAACTTGGGTGCCAATTCTGTGGAACTATTTCTTGTTTTAAATCAAGGAAACTAAGGCTCTGAGAACACAAGTGACCTTGTGCAAGGTCACGTCATGAGACAGTGATATTCTTGGAATTTGACAAGGGCTCTTCTCACGCACATTACCCGGTCTCCTGGGAAGCTGGTGCTTAGACAGTGACGATGATAGTGATGAGCTCACCTGACAGATTGCTCCTCTTCCTCTGCAGAGACTCGCTTCAACACCAGGAACAACTTGAAAGGAATGACTCACAGTTCCCAGCAGCAATGCCAGTTCATGTGCTAGGATTCTGACCACAAGTGTAATGATCAGGCCAGGGAGTCAGATTTCTGCTGGACTTAGAAAAGCATCTATGTTTATGAAAGGAACACAATGGGCTGGTGATAGGACTGTGACTCTTGGAGGATCCCCATCCACCTCTTCACCCCAGACAGGAGCATGGCTCTGGAAGGACATAGGCGGTCAGCAGAGAGGTAAGTGTGGCTTCCCATATCCTCCCCCTTCCCATTTTCAACTAGAGTGGTTGCTGGGTAACCCAAGCCTCGGTACTGTTTCACAAAGTCTAGTGAGCCACTAAAATTCTTACCCGTCCACAAAATTTCAAACACACTAGCAACATAAAGGGACACAGTACAGACAGTACACACGGAGTATGTTTTTCTCTCTTGTTGAGCTCTCTGAAAAATAAGGTTAACATACACATTTGGTGGCACTCTTAACAGAGTAAAGAACGTGTTTTGTTTTGTTTTTTTAAGATTTTATTTATTTATTTGACAGAGAGAGATCACAAGTAGGCAGAGAGACAGGCAGAGAGAGAGGGGGGGGAAGCAGGCTCCCTGCTGAGCAGAGAGCCCGATATGGGGCTCGATCCCAGGACCCTGAGATCATGACCTGAGCCAAGGGCAGAGGCTTTAACCCACTGAGCCACCCAGGTGCCCCAACATGTTTTATTTTTTTAAAAAAGTTTTTAATAAAATTACAGAGCTTTCAGATAATTTCATAAGATACCCACCCAGGTTTCCTGGAGTCTCAAATATTATCATTAGTATCTACTTTTCTTCTATAGAATATTTGATAGATAAGATGGTCTTATTGCAAGACAAAGATTAGATTAGAGCAAAGATCAAACTGGGTAAAACTTAATTTCCAACATCATCATCAGTTCAAGTAGGCAATGTCTGTCAAACTTGTCATTGTCAGTTCTCACCCCTGCCCCTCCAGCCCCTTTTCCCAACCTCCCGGTCTTCCCCTTCCACCTTCCTCCCTTCTAATCCCCCCCTACTTCTTTCATTTTCGGGAGTAGAGACTTAACCTTGAAGAAATCGCTTTGTTTGGTCCACTTTCTCTCAAGGCTGGTCTAACTAAGCAGCCCGTCCTGTTTGCAGAAAATAAGAGTTAGAAAACTAAGTTTTGTGACCCAAGAGTGGAGGATCACGTTTTGAATGCTACTGCGTGTCCCATTCACCCTGGGATCATGCCGTCAGCAGAGAACCAGGTCCGGTTTTTCGGAGTACTCTTTCATCCACATCCACATTTTACCATATCCTGTACTGGTAAAATACGTGCTTCAGGGGAGTTGGCAGGAACTATGAGAGGGCTCAAAATTATAAATTAAGTGTAAAAATATGTTTGCAGTCACCAACAAGTTAGCGTTTCCACTCAAGAGAAATATTATATTTTGCCATTATAAATAATTATGTACTTTGGCTTTTCACCATTATTTAGATGCTTTTATGGGATTATGAGCAATATTTCATTTTCTGACAAAGAGAAAATTAGAATCATGAAGATTAACTGTTGCTGGAGATTGGGCAAAGATAATAACAGTGTAATTCCTGAAAATGAGCAGATAGAAAATCAATCCAAACAAACTGGCAGAAAGAAGTCAAATTGGAACCATGCAAAATGATGTTAACGAGGAAGAGCAATCATTAAGATAGCCATGAGGTTAATTTACTTAACACTCTTTTTCATCCACCAGAGTCAGCAGATTATCCCAAGGTGAAGAAAAGATATAGGTGTAACCTTGTAAGAGGAGAGCTGTGGGACACAGCTGCAGACAAAGCCAGCCTGAGAAAAAGGGCACAAAGGTTAATATTGAATTTATATGGTGTTACTGGAAGGCAGCCAGGAAAGGTTTGCCCTGCCTTTTATTACCAAGTCTATAGTCTAAATGGATGGCCCAAGAAGATCCTACAGGTTACCCTGAAGACCTAGGCACCCAAACACAAGATTGCTTCATAGGGGCACTCAGGCTGGTCACTCCACAACTCCAGGGGGCACCATTCACATAGGCTACAGTGTGAAAGGAGACCCCAGAATCTGTGAGATGCAGAGTTCCTTCTGTGATAACCTGTTGGAGTCATATAGAATAAGAGAAAAAAGTAAGATATAAAATCATACATAAAATATGATTACAGGGGGCACCTGGTGGGCTCAGTTGATGGAGAGTGTGACTCTTGATGTCAGGGCTGTGAGTTCAAGCCCCATACTGAGTGTAGATATTACTTAAAAATAAAGTATGATAACGATCTTCTTTTTTCAAATAAAACATATACATAGAAAAACAACCAGAAGCTACATCAAAATAAAATTTTTGGAAGTATGCATGAATTCACTTTTTCTTATTCCTAAGTCTCTATATTTTTCCATTGACTAAATTAGCAGCCTTTTATTTTTTTATTTTTTTAAAATATTTTATTAATTTATTTGATGGAGAGAGAGAGAGTACAAGCAGGGGGAGTGGCTGGCAGAGGGAGAAGCAGATTCCCCGCCTGGGGCTCTATCCCAGGACCCTGGGATCATGACCTGAGCCGAGGCAGAAACTTAACTGAGCCACCCACGTGCCCCAATTAACAGCTTTTTAATCAATTAACAACATTTAATCAATTAGGAGCTTAAAACATCCAAATTGGTACTATTTATAGCTTCAGTGTTAGAAAGTGTCAGAGATGTAAGAATTAGACGTCCACACAGATGTAAAATCCTGTAGAAAAACTGGACACTGTTTTTCTACATGTGTTTATATTTTAACTAGTTTTGCATTTTACACTATTCAATAAAATTTAAGAATTAGCTTTGCTTTTGAAAGCTTTGATTTTATTACAAATACTAAAGAGCTGGAATGCTGTACACCCAAAAATGAAAGGTTTCAAATACAGTTTCCTCAGTTCCAGTTGTTCTCCAAATGCTGGCTTACCTCTTGGGTTGGCTTCAGTTCAGATCTCAAACCTCCCCCAGCAACTGTGACCGCATGATTCCTGATTCACGGCCAATGAAAGGAAAGATTGTCAATCCCTAAACCAATGACAGCCAAGAGGAGGGGACTGGCTCCGATTAATCAGAACTTACCCCCGGGGCACCTGGGTGGCTCAGTTGGTTAAGCCGCTGCCTTCTGCTCAGGTCATGATCCCAGGGCCCTTGGATCGAGTCCCGCATTGGGTTCCTTGCTCGGCAGGGAACCTGCTTTTCTCGCTGCCTCTGCCTGTCTCTCTGCCTGCTTGTGCGTACTCTCTCTCTCTCTCTCTCTCTCTCTGGCAAATAAATAAAATCTTTTAAAAAAAATTTTTTTTAATAAAAAAAAAAAATCAGGATTTACCCTGGACCAGGGACAGTTAATATTATTGCTACACAGAAGGGAATGGGTAGAATCAAGGACAAATACAAGTTTTGTGAGAGTTGGAATTTATACACTCTAGGAGTTCTCTTTTAGTAAAACAATTTAAAAATACAAATTCATTATGAAAATGAACATTTATTTAGAATAAAAAAACGAATTGTAAATTTTTTAAACACAAGATGCCATGGACATCACCAAATCTAAAAACAAGAACGTAATTTTTTCATTAACTTCCAGACACATTTCCATTACATGTTTTCTACAATTTTTTCACCACAAATTGTTTGTCTCTTCCTATGACAAGTATATAATAGTTCACAAAGAAATAATAAAGATAGAATTCAATCTTTCCTCTAGCATATATAATTTGAAATTCTTTTCATATTGATAATTTCAGTAACTTTCTTTTAGCATCACAATTAGTTATCTGTGATGTTCTACAAATTTTCAGGAACGTTATCAGATTTGGGTAGGCTTCTATCAAATTATTTTTTTCATATATGGCAATAAAATTTGGAGGAATCTTTCACTGTCCAACTCCTGGATCTGACCTCTCAAATTTTAAATATCCTCCATTACCCACACACTACCAGCACCAGGCACTATAGGACCTCCTTATGGTTCCATACATACATCTTATGCCTCGGTTGGTACAGCACAATGGGTGATTTCTGGAAACCATTTTAAACCAAGGCAGCTAACTGTTCATGGGAGTAATTGCAAACCAGGTAAATATGTGTGCCATTAAACCCCCCCCAAAATATTCTATACTCACCATTCACTAAATACCCTCGATTGGATCTCAGAAATGCCCTAGGCTACTATGCATCCCCCCAACTGAAGGGCAAGTGTGATGGAGGGGAAGTTGGAGAGTGAATCAAAAATCAGTCCTAACCAATGAGAGTTAATGTGACCATGTTAAATCAGTATTCAGGTCCAATAACAATACAATCTCTCTGAGAAGTGATCAAAAATATTGCCTAGGAAAAAAAAGTGCACAATTTTTTTGTTATAACAATTAACTTATATGTGCTTCTTAGTTAACTAGTTAATAACTGGTTAATGTATCCCATTCCCAATGTGGTTCCACATCCAATGGCATGATGGAGGGAGAGATAGACATAGAAATATATCACCACACCTTGACTTTGAAGAACTAGTGACTGGACAGGGGCATTTATAGGGCATTCATTTTCTGCTTTAAAATACTTGGTAGATTAAAAATAAACAATAAATTAAATATATGTTGACATTATGAACATTGTAGTTTTATATTGTACACATTAATTACATGAAAAAAATAAAGGCTACTATACAACTATTTGAAAATGAGTTTTGTTGGAGACTCACACTGACTCTGTGGAAGGAACAGTGCCTACCCAACTTTAGTGTGCATTGTTTCATCTTGGATTCAAAGCTATTTAACATTTTCATCACTTGTGTGGTTGATGGACTAGAGCGCATGATGATTAAATTTACAGATAATAGTAAATTGGAATAAGTGGTTATTGCTTTGGAGGACAGGATTAGAATTCTAAATGACCTTGCAAAGCTGGAAAGCAGAGTCATATAAATAGACTGATGAGCAATTGTGTGGAGAAATGTGTGAGGAAGTACACTTAGGATTTTTTTTTTAACTACACAAACAAAATGTACCAATTTCTTGAACAAACATTTTTTAAATGCAGCAACCACTATCCATCACAAATTGAATACACACCAGTAAGTATAGCAATTACATTTCTAAAATGTTTCATTTTGAAGGTGATTTTAACAACAGTGTAAATGGAAAGAAAGAGAAAATAATATATTTTCCCACTACGTCTGGTACCAGGCAATCTCTCATGGATCAAGGTTTACTTTAATTCAGGAGATAATGATTTTCTAAGGGCATTTGGCTACAGAGTTTCTGCATCTGTTAGATTTCTCCATTGGGTGGAAAGAATGTCGAAGTAGTGTCAGAGTAGTGTCAAGAGGGCCTAAAATTGGCGTCTGTTCAATCAGTACTCATAAAACATTTATACATAACATTGTACTAAATACTATAGGCAATAAGATACATAGGGTATGATGTCTCTGGGCGAAGGAGGATTTGAAAGGATTAAAAACACAGAAATAATATGCATTTTCTTCCTTAATTATGTAGCAAAAAAATTTCACTTATTCCATAATTAAAATTGGTGGCATTTGTCAATTATATCTATCATTACAATTTCTCCAAGGTTAATGTTATGAGATAAACTGGATATTAATACAAATAAATATAGAACTATTTATGAAAATAAGTCTGATACTCAGAGCAACATCACAAACCCACTTAGAATAGCTTTGATGAGTTAGTCACAAGCATTGTGCCCCACACATATCAAAGGATCAGAAAGCTGACAGCCTCCAAAACATTATGGTGAGTTAAAAATCAATACATGTTTATTTTTGGCACAAGTCATTTTATTACTCTGTTTTGCTAGTATTTGAAAGCCAGGCACAAAAGTTTAAGGATGTCTCATTAACTTTGCTGAGAGAGCAAAATACATAAAAAAATTTGGTTTAAAACCGTGGAATTAGAAAATATCTGAACCCAGGAACCCCATAGGAAATAAATCACTGTTTATATTTTATTCACATCATTTTATCCAGTTTTAAGCTATGAATGATTTATAGTATTCCCCACTGTAACATATATGTTTGCTGTGTTTTAACCTCAAAGATAAAAAAATGTTCTAAAGAAATTTTCTACTTTCTACAAAATAAGCATCAAGGAAAAAACAACTGATGGGGTGCCTGGGTGGCTCAGTGGGTTAAAGCCTCTGCCTTAGGCTTGGGTCATGATCCCAGGGTCCTAGGATGCAGCCCCGCATCGGGCTCTCTGCTCAACAGGGAGCCCGCTTCCCTTCCTCTCTCTTTCTGCCTGCCTCTCTGCCCACTTGTGATCTCTGTCAAATAAATAAATAAAATCTTCCAAAAAAAAAAAAAAAAAAAGAAAAGAAAGAGAGAAAGAAAAGAAAAAAACAACTGCAAGAAAAAAACAACTGTAATTTTTATTATATTTTTTAAGTCATCATAGTAAATTTAGTTTAGAGTATACTGTTCTTAACAGTCTTAGCTCTCTGTACAGGGCTCTTCTGTAATTTGAAGTTCCTCCCCAAGCACTCCAGATTTTAAATTCTCCTCTGAGCAAACTCTGTGACTGTAACTGTCAGGATTGATGTTCCTATTTCAAATGGCATTTTTAAAGATTGTATTTCTGTATTATTACAAAAGGTTGCATATCAATGAGTTAGAGGAAGTACCTTTGGTGAAGGAGGAAGGAATGAGAGTAAAAATTACAAATTAAGGTAAAAAATTTAAAAACTAAAATAAGAGGAGCTTTCATGGACTGATGATGAAAAAGTAGAAGGAAATATGGAGAATACTGTTCTTTTTTTTTTAAAGGTTTTATTTATTTATTTGACAGAGAGAGATCACAAGTAGGCAAGGAGGCGGCGGGGGGGGGGGGGGTTGTGGCAGGGGGAGCAGGCTCCCTGCTGAGCAGAGAGCCCAGTGTGATGCGGGGGCTCAATCCCAGGCTCAATCAGATCATGACCTGAGCTGAAGGCAGAGGCTTAACCCACTGAGCCACCCAGGCATCCCGAGAATAATGTTCTTAATCATTCTAAAGTTTAAAAATAGTTTTTTAAACATTTTATTTATTTATTTGGGAGAGAGTGACCCGATCACAAGCAGGGGGAGGGGCAGAGGAAGAAACAAACTCCCCACCGAGCAGGAAGCCCAACTCAGGACCCATCCCAGGACTGTGGGACCATGACCTGAGATGCTTAACCGACTGAGCCACCCAGGCACCCCTAAAAAGGATTTTTTTAAAGGGAGGGTGGCAGTATTTCATGGGTGAGACAAACATTATCTAATAGCGGTTTTCAAGTTTTCACTAGGGAAGTGGTTCTCAGAATGTGGTCCCTGGACCAGCAGAATCAGCATCCCCTAGAAACTTGTTAGAATTGCAAATCATCAGGCCCTATTCCAGACCTAATGGGCCAGCAGCTAAGGGGTGGGGCCCAGTAATCAACTTTTGACAATGCTCTAGAGGTCATTCTATGCATGATAAAGGTGGAGAATCATATTAGTAACCCCTGAGAGCTTTTAAAACTACCAATACCCAGGCCCCTTCCCAGACCAACTATATCAGAATCTTTAAGGATGGGGCCTGGCCATCAGTATGGTTTTCAACACTCCCTGTATGCTTTCTATGTTGGGTAGATTTGGGTAGAGAAGCTGCCTTACAGAGCCCTTCTTCAACCCCAGAGAAAGGAGCCAACTGGCTGAACTCCCAAACTAACCCTCCTTCCACAAGATTAGTCAAATCTCAAACCCATTTACTTCTTTTTCAATGACAGATGTTCTTAAAAGAACTTTGAAAACCACAGGTTGAATGCAGTCAGGATTGATTGATTCTATTTAAATCCATTAACACCTTTGTCAGCAGATCCTAAAACCAAGGCAATAAGGACACTACAGTTTCATTTGATGAAAGTAAGAGGGGAAGGTGACCATCCTGACCCATGGGGTACAGTGAGGACACCTCAACAGCCAAGAATCTGGAGGAAGGGACACAGCCCTAGTGGAGGGGAAGGTAGGAGAGAGTCCTACCATAGGAGTCCGAGCAGGCCCAGACAGGGATTTAAAAGAATAAAAAGCGGATATGCTGTCACAGACAAATCTCATTGGCGTCAATCAGAGTTTACCTGAGGCTAACCTTGTACAGCCAAATGGAGATTAGTCAGATATAGAGATAAGTTATCTCTGAAATTATTTAGCAAATAGTGGGGAAACTTTTAAAAATTTCCTGACATTAGATGTACATGCAAATTCCAGGCCCTCTCTCAGCAGAACTCTGCTCAATCATCTCCATTAAAGGTTCCTCAGAAAAGGAGCTGGTATTCACTAACAAAATGATGGGTTTTTCAAGAGACGCTGTTTGTGGGATGCCTGCGTGGCTCAGTCAGTTAAGCATCTGTATGTGGCTCAGGTCACGGTCCCCAAGTCCTGGGATTGAACCTTATGTCAAGCTTTGCACTCAGTGGAGTCTCCTGTTCCCTCGCCTCTGCCCTCCTCCACTCCCGCAACACTTGTGCTTGCTCACTCTCTCTCAAGTAAACGGGTAAAATCTTTAAAAAAAGAGAGAGAGAGATGGTGTTTCCTGGGTTTCCAGTTGGAAGCTGGTATTAAGGGAAAGACACAGAAACTCCCAGAACCATTCTATTAGTTTTCTCTGGCACCAAGATTTCAAAAAATTATACTGAACGTTTAGCAAACATTGTTAGAGGAATCTCCATTCTTCATAAAAAAAGAATAGACATACAAAAACTGAGACAATAACTTATTGATTAAATTATAAAAGATGAGTGTTGAATATTCTGAGTTAAAAGAAATTACACAGAAATTAGATTGGTTTAACTTTCAGTTGAGGACACTTAGTGATGAAGTTACATGTCCCAGCACTTAAGCTGTGGCATTATAGAAGCAATACATAGCGTAAAAAATTTTGAAATATGGTCCAGGCATATAAAATACCTCAGATACCAAGTAATGACATTCAAAAAATAAAATCAAAAAAAGTAAATAGCTGAGGGTCTCAAGAGTAAAATTTCTAATTTTTAAGATAGCATAAAATGTGCTTTGGTTTTTCCCTAGAACAATAGTTCAAAAACTTTAACTGTCCCAGAATCATCTGGGAGCCTTGATAAAACAGATTTCTGGGCCTTCCTTCCCTCCAGAGTTTCTGAGTTCAGAGTTCTGGAGTGCAAAATTTAAGTTCTCTGGTGATGCTAGGCTACTACTCTGAGAACCACAGTTTGCGAAGCACTGATTTAGAATACTAATTAAATTCTAGCATGTGCGATATGTTTAAAATTATAACACGTATGTAACACGTAAGATTTATAAAGAGATAAAGAATAAGTCAATAAATATACTTGACCTACCACCCAATCTAAGAAATTAAACACTGCAGTTGAGTTCCCCTATTTATTTTTTCTGGATTCTATTCTCTTCCAACTTACCTAGGGGTAATCATTATCTTTCATGTTTAATCATGATTCTTTATGGTCTGCAAAGAACTGCAAATCAACAAGAAACAGGAAAGGTTTTTTTTTTTTTTAAAGATGCAGAACATAATTGGGCTATTTTCAGAAGAAACTCAAAAGATGATCAGCAATTATATGAAGTCATGTTTGAACTTACCAATAATCAGAAGAATACAGGATTTTTTAAAACTATGAAATAACACTTTACATCCATTTAATGGGCAAGAATTAGGAAGCTGGGTGATTTCACGTGTTGGAGGGTTTGCGGTGCAGAGTGAGATAGGAATGTCTGTGCCTATTGGTGCAGCTTTCTAGAAAATAATCTAATTTCTTGGTCATATCAGTATTGGTATATGCACAGTGTCCCCTGCAATTTAGGTCCTGACTATCCTTCCCTAAAAAAAGAGACCTTTTTAAAGATTGTGCTGAAAGTCAGCGACAATCTAGTGTCTACAACTGGAGAGGTAGATAAACAAAATGTGGTAGAAGCAATCACCCCTTGAACTACCATCCCACAATTAGAAGAAACGGAAGACTACATTTACACATACAAACACAGATTAATCTTTAAATCTAGTCCTGGTTTTTAAAAAGACACAAAATGAGGGCTGCCTGGGTTGCTCAGTCGGTTAAGCATCTACCTTCGGCTCAGATCACTATCCCAGGGTGCTAGAATGGAGCCCCACATCGGGCTTCCTGCTCAGTGGGGAGCCTGTTTCTCCGTCTTCCTCTGCCTGCCGTTCTTTTTGCTTGTGCTCTCTGTCAAATAAATAAATAAATAAATAATAAAAATAAAAACACAAAAAATGAAATTTCTATCACAATGCCATATGTATACATATTATTTTACTCTCTAAACTGTTTGAGGGTAAACTGCAGACATGATACACTTAACCCCTTATTGTCTAAACCCCAGAGTCCTAAATAGAGAATAAGAACATTCTCTTCCATCATTGTAGACAATTATAAAAACCAGGAAATTAGCACTGACATGATTATATTAGCTAATTCACAGACTCTCATATTTTTTCCAATCATCCCAATAATGTTTATAACAAAAGAAAATCCCAGGTCATAGACTGTATTCAGTTGTCATGTCGTGCTGCTTTAATGATGAGTACTGTAGTCCCCACTTGTCCACAATTTCACTTTCTGGGGTTTCAGTGACCCGCCTTCAACTGTGTTCCAAAAGCAGACATCCTTCTGATGTACAGTCAGAAGAGCAGTAGTAACCCCACCCACATCACAATGCCTAGGTCATTTCATCTCATCACATAGGCATCAGGTTCAGTGTTATCTTATCTGCAGTTTCATGTGTCAACTGAGGGTCTGGGACCCCCCCCCAAAGATAAGGGGAGACTACTGTACAAGTAATTGTTTTTAGGATAGCCCTCAGTTTGGGTTTGTCTAAAGTTTTCTCATGATTACATTTGGGTTATGCATATTTGGCAAGAATACCCTTGAAGGCACTTGATGTCAGTTTTTCCCATTATTGGTGATACTAATATTGCTCATTTTGTTAAGGTGGCAGGTTTCCCTCGCTAAAGTAACTACTTTTTCCTTTGGAATTAATAAGTGTCTCTGGTGGGACGCTTTGAAACTATATAAATATCCTATTACACATCAAACATTCGCCCACTACTTTTAGCACCTATTGATTATTTCCTGAATTGTTATTATGATAGTTGCCAAATGGTGATTTGCTAATTCCATTTCTTCCACATGTACTAAATGGCATTCTACAATAAGGAAGATCTTTCTCTACTCCCTTGTTTATTTAAGTAGGGCCTCATGGATTCTCATTTTATTCAGTGGGTTATAATCTGTTATTATCCTTACTTATTTTGATACCAAGTTGTCCCAGATTTGGCCAGTGAGAGCCCCTGTAAGTTGGTTTCTGACTTCTGTTTATACGTTTCCTTTCATCTCTGAGTACTTTTTAAATTTCTAGCTCAAGATGTTCCAAACCCATTTTGTATTTTCCCAGATTCAGCCCAGGAACCATTCATTTCTCCAAGGAGACCTGTTTCCCTTTAGAGGAGAATGCTTTTCAGAAACCAAAATCTGGACATTAAGTGTGCTTGATATCCAATCCAATATCCCAGCCTTCCCATGTTCCACACTTGCAACTCCCCTTTCCCGGCAGCAAAAAACCTGGTTCCATTATACAAAATATATTTACTTATTTTTTTTAATTCAAGAGTATTCAGAAAATAGTTTCAGAGTACTGAGATAATCAAGGCTTCTAACTACACTTCAATATTTATTTAGAATTTTTGTCTTTGTGAAGTGTTCTTGAGTAAGGAGTGACAAAAAGATAATAGTCTCCCTGAACCAGGAGGTGGTCCCATATAACCCTGTTTCTCCAGCTGTCACAAGAGCCACACATCCAATTGACTCTTGATAATGATTTATTAAGTGATCCACTAGGTTTTTCTTTAATTTTTTTAAGATTTTATTTATTTATTCACTCACTTATTCATCCATTCTTTCAGTTGGAAAGAGAGGAGAGAGAGATTAGGGGGAAGAGCAGAGGGAGAAGAACAAGCAGATTCTGTGCTGGGCATGGAGCCCCACATGGGGCTCAATCCCACCACCCTGAGATCATGACCTGAGCTGAAATCAAGAGTTGGGTGCCAAACCGCTGAGCCACCCAGGCGCTCCATCCAAATAGTTTTTTGAGACTCATAAACATCTGGGGCACCTGTGTGGCTCAGTAGATTAATTATCTGTCTAACTCAAGTCTTGATCTCAGGGGCTGGAATCCAACCTGGGGTCCAGCCCAGGGTCCAGAGGGGCTGTGGCTCCACACTCAGCTGGGAGTCGGTTTCTCCTTCTGCCCCTCCCCCACCGTGCTCTTGTGAGCATGGGCACTCTGTCTCAAATAAGTAAAATCTTTAAATTTAAAAAAAAAAAAAAAGAAAAACCACTCAAAAGCATTACAGGTTGAAGTGAAGAGTGATTAAAGAAAGAAAGTTGGGGCACCTGGGTGGCTCAGTGGGTTAAGCCTCTGCCTTTAGCTCAGGTCATGATCTCAGGGTCCTGGGATCAAGCCCCACATTGGGCTCTCTGCTCAGCGGGGAGCCTGCTTCCCCCTCTCTCTCTGCCTACTTGTGATCTCTTTCTCTGTCAAATAAATAAATAAAATCTTTAAAAAAAAATAAAGAAAGAAAGGAAGTTTATTCAAAAAGATATTGCCAAAAATAAGGGTTTTAAAAGTTTTGAATTAAAGTGGTAATAGTTGACCTTCACTTATTTTCTGTCAAAAACTTTTACTTGAGAACTGTCCTTTCATAGACATCATTGAGTATAATTGACACACAATGTGACGTTAGTTCCAGGTATACAACGTAATGATTCAACTTCTCTATATGTTCTGCTATGCTCACCACAAGTATAGCTACATGTCATCATACAGCATATTACAATATCATTGTCTATACTCCCTATGCTGTATCTTTTAGTCCCATGATTATCCAATCCATAACCAAACCTGTATCTCCACTCCCTTTCACCCATTTTGCCTATGCCTTGACCACCCCACTCCCTTCCCTCTGGAAACCAGAAACAAACATTGACAAGATTTGAAGGCTTAAATTTTTTTTTTAAATTGGGAAGTAGGAACCACACAGCAAACAAACAACCCACAGTGATTGCTTTCTGAATCTATATAATGTATTCAAAACAAAGGGCTCTGTGTGCCTCTTCCTGGAGAGCTATCAACAGAGGTGTGAAAAAAAGTTCTTTAGAGATAATGTAATCAATGGGAGAGGAAAGATTTGCCCACTCCTTCAGGAGTATAAAAGGAGTTGAGAGAGGCCTGTGTGATCCACTTGGAGAGCTGAGAGTGAAGCCACAAGCTGTGGAACGGACCCCAAGAGAACACCTTCAATAGACGGTGACTGGACCCACACCGACCGGTGTATTAAAGGGTCTAAAAGTCGAGCTCCTCAGACCTTAGAAACTGTTAACAGAGCTTTGGTGGAGTGAATCTATGATACAGGTGTGGGTGGGGGAATTGTTTCTAAATATATCTAAAATGTTTGATTTTTAGAACTGTGTACATGATTATTTTTTCTATTAAAAAAAAGTTTCAGTTTGTACAGAAGGAATCTGATCACCAGATTTCACATGTGTTCATATTTTACAGTCCAAATAATCAGGTCAGTCAATGGGACAAATGTGTGACATCAGACCTATCCCAGATAATTGAGGAAACTATGGCCATAGAATTTAAATTTTAATTATTCAAGGTTACCAAACTTTGAAACAATGTCCAGTATGAGCTGTGCCAAGTCTGGCCACCGGAAGTTTAAAAATCAATTTTTTTATAATTTAAAAAATCAGTCTGATAATGGAAAGGTGAGCCACAATTATTTTTTTATAGCTTGAAATTAATTTTGCTTTGGGAATCTAATTGAACAAACTTGATCATAATTACCTGGATCTTTAAAAAAAATGTTGGTAGGAGGGTGTGTGCGTGGCTCAGCCAGCTAAGTGTCTGCTTTCGGCCCAGGGTCCTGGGATTGAACCCAACATTAGGCTGCTTGCTCAGTGGGGAGTCTGCTTCTCCCTCTCCCTCTGCGCCCTCCCTACCTATCCCTTTCCCCACCCATGGCTTGTGCTCGCTTTCTCTCAATAAATAAACAAAATAAATAAATAAATGTTGATAAGGTTCTTCTTTTATATGAAAGCAGTACAAGTCACATAGATAATTGGAAAAATAAAGTATAAAATAGAAAATAAAATGTCTATAATTTATACAACTTCAAAAATAGTCACTCTGAAAAAAAAAATAGTCACTCTGTATTTTGTTATAATTCTTTCCAGAATTTTCTTCCTTGTACATACAAACATTTTGTTTCAAAACTAGGATTATGTCATATAAAGTATATTATCTTTAACATTGTTTCATGACCAAGACCTCTTTTCAGTGAATACTCTTGGGAAATGTAATCTAAATAGTTGCATAGACTTCTTCATACAAACTTACCAAATTGTATTAAATTGGTCTGCAAAGTTCAAGGTAGTAAGGAAAAGGTGTATCTTAAAAATACTGATTAAATTCAAACAATTTTTCTCCTCAAAGTATACTATTCAACTTTAACCAACATATTTGTTTAATTAAATAAGCCCCCAGTAATCACGTGCTATGACTTAGTGAATGCAACCTCTTGATGATATCAAAGCTTTACTTTGAAAGATAAAGTTTGTTACTCAAGTCTGAGTAGAACCTGCTGTAGTAATTGAATGGTCTGCACACAGTTTAGTCCCTGCTCCATAGTGAAAACCAAATGTCAATGTGCTTCCTCCTTATAAATAACCAATTACATGGGTGACCTAAAAATAGAGTTCTTGTTGGCTAAGACAGGTTAATGACAGCCAGCTTGGAATCCTGTCATGTAGCACAGCTATTTTTGTGCCACAGTGTAGCTAGATTTGTCAATCCTCTCTGGCCTTTAGCACATATTTTAAATCTTAAGGCCCCAAATAAGGAATCACAGCTAAGGAATGAGGAGTTTACTAGTGAAGAGTTGATTTCATTATTTCTGATTAGATCAGGAGGGAATTAGAATTCCATGTTTTTGTGTAGAAGAGCAAGAAAAGGTAAAGCATGACTCAAAATTCACAAAAGCGGGGAGCACGCCTGAGTGGCTCAGTGGGTTAAAGCCTCTGCCTTCGGCTCAGGTCATGATCCCAAGGTCCTGGGATCAAGCCCCACATCGGGCTCTCTGCTCAGCAGGAAACCTGCTTCCCTTCATCTCTCTCTGCCTGCCTCTCTGCCTACTTGTGATCTCTGTCAAATAAATAAAATCTTTAAAAAAAAATTCACAAAAGGTAATAGAACAAGGGAAAGGAAGAATAAATTATGGTGTGAACAGCTAAGCAGAACTTATTTTCCATCTTGGGAGTGTAATTGTAATGGGATACAACTACCTTATTTGACTCAAAATATTTAAGAGGTAAGGGTTACAGTTATTTAAAGCAGAAAATAAGAATGAATAATAGCAGGTCATCAAAGTTACTGATGTCATATTCCTTGGCCTTATTTTAAGAAATATATAAAAACAGCTGGAAATCCAGTTATCAATCTAGAAACTTCCACAGACCATACTTTTTTTTTTTTTTTTTGGTAACTCAGTGATTTAATTTTTTTCAAAGATTTTAATTTTAAGTAATCTCTATACCTAACATGGGACTCGAACTTACAACCCTGACATCAAAAGTCACATGCTCTTCCAGCTGAGCCAAACAGGTGCCCCTAATTTTTTTCTTAAAGTAGAATACTGGAAACACAAATATTCAGATTAACAGATGGCAGACTTCACTCAGCAGAGCCAATAAAAAGACTTTACAATTCCTCTCACCAGAAATGTAGTTACAATTCGGTCTTACAGTCTTTTTTTTTTTCCAAGTACATTTCATTACAGTAGAATTTTCTCTATTCTTGTCAAGTTTCTGATAACTCTGGAAAATGCAACCATTTATTCATTCATTCATAAATGAAAACCATTTATGTTCTTTTTATCCAAATACCATTATACTGGGAGTATGTGGTTCAAAATTTGGGACAAAAAATTCTTCCATTCTTTCTTCTATACTCTAGTCCCTATTTAGGAATACTGTCATGACTTCACATCTGCTCCCCATTCCAACCTCCCAGGCAGAACTAGGCATCACCCTGCAGGTGTATCCCATAGGATACAACAGAAAACCTTCATTGTAGCTTTTATTGACAGTACTATAGCTGTTTACATACGGGTCACTTTTGAGGACAGCATCTTTGTCATGTTTGCATAGCCACCTCCTAGACCAGTGCATAGTAAATGCCAACAGAAATTCTTGTCCGAATTCTATAAGAATAAAATTGTTTCTAGGGGCACTGTGAGCAGTTCTGAAACACACGGTGTGGTTTCTGCTAAAGATGTTAACTTGTGGTTGATATTAGAAGAGAGCCAAGCAAAGCAGCAATTATTCTGTGTAGTCCTAGAAAACTTGTACCTTCATTTCTTTTCATCTCTTTACTCACTCCTGTTTACTTCTAGTAATAGAAATAGTGTTAACTGATCCTCCCTTTTTCCAAGGAGAACATAGTTGGCTCGGCAGAGAGAATGGGCTCTATAGAAACTTTAAAGGCAGTCGAGATAGGTGGAGGTACACGTATGACTCACGATGGCAACCATCTCCATCATTAAAGGACTGAGTCAGAGTTTTCAGAGTACAGACAAGGACCTTGGAAAAGTTCCCTGGAAATCAGAGCACTTAAGAATTGGGTTTTCTTGTCACACTCATTAGAGAAGTTCTAGACCTAAAGTAGGTAAAATCCTTGCAATTCCTGTCAACCAGAGTGTACCCCGTTCTCCTGTCTCTTTAGATACAGGTTTGTAGAAGTGACATAGGACCTGGGTTACCAGAATTATTACCACTACTACTGTAGCTGTCACTGCAATCACAATTTTGGAACCACAAAGAAGCTTGCATGTCCCACTGCATTCGAAATGGATGACTTTGTCTCCCTGAGTAACATACCTACCTTGTATTACCAAACGTATGCTTCCACTCTACCCACCAATGATGGCTATCTTAGAGCAGGAGCACCCGAAGCTTTTAAGATTCATGGATCCCACATTGTAAGTAATCAGAATCAGCCCAGATGTCTCTAATGGGTTTGGGATCCAGGGCACCAGAGAAGATGTGAACATTATTTAAGGGACATGTGGACTCTCAAAGTATGGAAAGAATGAGTCTGGGAACAGTTTTGACTGGCTCATTTACTAAGTGTGTTTTAACCTCTCCTTACACAAGACGGGTAGCAATTCTCCTCCCAATGCCTTGCTAGAGTAGATAAGGCATATGATCAGATAATACAAAGGAAAGTATTTGGGAAGTTAAATTGCATGGAAATGCAAGTACATTCCTGTTCAGAGGACTTCCCCCTTGGCTCTGTGATGACTACCACTATTAGTGACTTCTTGGATGAGTCATTTATCCTCTCCAGAGGTCTGTTCTCTGAGGTATAATTGGGATATCTTCCAGGCCTTTCCAGTGCTATCTTTACATGACTCTGAATTTCTTTCATCTTCTTATATTTTGGAAAAACTCCTTCCTCCAATCCCTTGCTGCATTTCCTGCCTTTCATCATTCTAACAGCTTTGGAATCTCAGTGCCTCCTAAACAGCGTGCAGATAGAAACCCTTCATCATTTCTCCCTGACAATGACCATGGCAGGCAGAGAGAGGCTGAGCCATGTAGTTTGAAAAGATAAAAGGCCCTTACCAATGAAAGATTATCATGTAGAAGCCAGGGGTCCAAGAATAAAAAATCACCAAGAACCACAAAGGGCCATTTTTAGTGATTACCATAATATCACAAATTTGGGGCATGACTGCAGGATAAAACTCTAAATAAGATGCGACTACTCCCCAAGATATTTGCCATACTGAATTAATCTGTGTATGTACAATAGTCACCTGCCGGGATTTTCCCCACTCTAAAAGGGTGTAATTAATGGAAAAGTATTAGAAGTAGTGTGAGATCTGGGGGCACCTAGTTGGCTAAGTCAGTAGAGCACGAGACTCTTGGTCTCAAGGTTGTGAGTATCTGTCCCATGTTGGACATAGAGATTTAAATAAATAATTAAATAAATAAAGGGTTGGAAATCTTCTAAATTTTTAAAAATTAATAAAAACATTGTAAAATGTTCTTAAATAATCATCACTACCACTGCCTAGTCAGCAGTTTCAGTGTATATGAAGATTACCCAATAGACAACTGAACATGCGCCATATTCTTTGCGATTAAACTTTAACATTAATTAGTATTTTTCTGGTACAACAAACAAAATAAAGACAAAGGAAATATTTCCCTTAAAATTCCAAAAAGTTAGTCCAGTCTTCCATTTCACATTTTTTGCTAATCTAAAGGTTTCATCACACTAATACAGTATAACAATTTTGAAATTTATAATAAACTTGCTTTAGGTTTGCCATGTTAAATAATTTCTCAAGCGCATGGTTTCCAACTGCTTTATAGTACGCAAATTGAAGATAATACTAGAGGGGAAGTTAAGTCTAGAATTCTCGGTTCAAGGGCTCTGCCAAAGAGATCAGCATGTCACTATCACTTTGGGTGAATCTGTACTAGATCAATAATTTATTCCTGAGTCACTGATACTATTTGTCAGTTCTTTTGCCTTGCTATTTTCAAGGAATAAAAAGTAATTTTATTCTAAACAGTAATGTAAAAGTGAATTATAGTCTTTTAGGGGAAATTCTCAAACACACACAAAAAAATAAAAATAAAAAGATAGCAAACAATCTGTCCCCTTAGGTGATACTATCCAAGATAAGTCAGCCTGTTATCATCATCACTTTCTTGATTTCACCTTCTAATCTCATTGTCTGCTGCCAGATCCTATTTCTCAGGGTTTCTGTGCCTACCAAACACGAACATTGTCCTCCAAACATCCTTAAACCAAGCATGAAATAATAATAGCACAAAACACGTTAGTTGCTCATTAAATACATACCATGGGGGTGCCTGGGTGGCTCAGTGGGTTAAAGCCTCTGCCTTCAGCTTGGGTCATGATCCCAGGGTCCTGGGATCGAGCCCACATCGTACTCTCCGCTCAGCAGGGAGCCTGCTTCCTCCTCTCTCTGCCTATCTCTCTGTCTACTTGTGATCTCTGTCAAATTAAATAAATAAAAATCTTAAAAAAAAAAAAAGACCTTAAATACATACCATGTGCCAGGTACTGTGTTAGGACCAGGGAAAATAATAGGACATGGCCTCTGCCTTGGAGAGCTTCATGGGATACGAGGGAGACAGATGGAGTTTACAAAAATGATTATCCTAATGCAATAAAGATTGCAGTTGAGGTATGTACAAGATACTATGAAAGCACAGGGGATGGAGTATCTATGTTGATGGAGAGGTTGGGAAAACAGCAAAAGATAATTAATTTTCAGGGGCATCTATGTGGCTCAGTCGGTTAAGCATCAGGTCATGATCTCAGGGTCCTGGGATCAAGCCTTGCATCAGCTTTCACTGAGTGAGGGGTCTGCTTGTCCTTCTCTCTCTGCCCTTACTCCCTCTCATTCTCTCTCTCAAATAAATATTTTTTAAAAAAAGAATTAATATTCAGGTTTTAGGGGAAGTAAAAGAATCTTCCAGATAAAAGGAATTGCAGACCAATTGCGGTCTGAGAAAGCGTATTTTTTGGAAATCATAATTGGTTTCAAAGGCTAGAAGAGTAACAGTGGCGCAGGAGGTAGGGCTGGTAATCAAAGGCATAATTTGGAGTGTCTTAAATATCTTGCTATAATTTTTAGACTTTCTCCAAAACTTAATGGAGGGTCATTGGAGGATTTTAAGTAGGAGAATGACAGAAATACAGGATGGATTATGTGGAGACAAGACTAGAAGTTATTCAATCAAGCTATTTCAATACAACTTAGTAAATATTGTTAAAGGAATTAAGGGAGGTAGTGAGAGAGGGAAAAGAGAGAAGGAAAGAAGAAAGGACGAAAAGAAGGAAACTGAGGGTAGAAATTGGAAGGAGGGGGACAATTTCCAAGATATTTAGTAGATAAACTCAATAGAAATTGATAGCCAATGAGACAGAAAGGAGGAAAAGGTAGGAGCCTAGTATGACTGCTGGGTTTCTGGCTTGGGACCCTGAGGGGCAGAGGTGCAATTTACTGGTATCAAAACAAAGTAATGAACAATCTCAAGGGAAGGAAAGAGATTATTGACTCAGCTTTGACCATGCTGAGTATGAAGTACTTGGAGTTTATCCCATGGAAATACAGATCTGAAACTCAAGAGAGAAGTCTTTACTAGAAGCACGTTTTAGTTATCATTGGATGTTTGGAAGGTGAGACCAAAGAAGTTCTCTCTAAATGGCTCTGAGACTCTAAAGTGTAAGGGAATGCCAGAGAGGAAATAAATATTACTACAAAGGCAGGAAAGTAGAGGGAGACAAGCCATCTCTGGAGCCCCCAGAGACATAAGTGAAACAAGAGAGTTTCAAGAAGGAAATAAAGATAAAAATGAGTTTCCTCATCTGGAAAGTAGGTTCTCAGATAGTGCTCAGAAAGTGTTCATCACCAAGTCAGCATGTAGTGAGTACTGAATAAATATTGCAGGATGATTAGGTTTGGGCAGGACATATTCAAGGCAGTAAGACTGGGGCAGGGTGGAGGATAATTTTGCTCCCTTTTCCCCCTCTTAGTAGAAAGAACACAGGAGGCGGACACCTACGTGGCTCAGTCAGTGAAGCCTCTGCCTTCAACTCAGGTCATGACCCCAGTGTCCTAGGATCAAGTCCCACATTGGGCTCCCTACTCAGTAGGGAGTCTGCTTCTCCCTCTACACTTCCACTCTCTTCATGATCTCTCTCTCTCTCTCTCTCAAATAAATAGATAAAATTGAAGGAAGAAAAGGAAGGAAGGAAGGAAGGAAGGAAGGAAGGAAGGAAGGAAACAGGAGAAGTGTAGCTGAGTGGCTCAGTGGGTTAAGCGGCCAACTCTTGATTTTGGCTCAGGTCATGATCTCAGGATTGTCAGATGGAGGTCTGTCTTAGGCTCTGTACTTGAGATTCTCTCCTGCTCCCTCTCTCTGCCCCTCCTTCCCCTTTCTCTCCATCTTTCTCAAATAAATAAATAAAATATTTTAAAAAAGAAAGAACACAGGACAGATGAGTCATTGCTATTCACAGAAATGAACTCGTATTTACAAATAACACACTAATAAAGAAAAATAATCTTATAACTATAAATATTCCTTTGTAACATTTTTAAAGCCATTCCAAAGTAATTAAAAGGATCATGATGACACTTGTAAACAGCAGGGACTTAAATGGAGTTAGTAGGGGAAGTAATAATGTATAAAGCTATTCCACAGAGTTCCATTTCCGTCATTACTTTTAAAACAGTGAATTTAGGGGTGCCTGGGTGGCTCAGTGGGTTAAAGCCTCTGCCTTCGGCTCAGGTCATGATCCCAGGGTCCTGGGATCGAGCCCCGCATCGGGCTCTCCGCTCCGTGGAGAGCCTGCTTTCTCCTCTCTCTCTGCCTGCCTCTCTGCCTACTTGTGAGCTCTGTCAAATAAATAAATAAAATCTTTAATAAAAAAAAAAAAAAACAGTGAATTTATTTTACACAATGAATATTACATAAAAGGAAAAAGCTTAAATAACAGTAAAAAGCAATGTAATCATTGGTCTGTAATTTGCAGACATAGTTTTCCTGTCCTCATTGTAAATATTTTCAGTCTCCTTTTGAACGCCGTGGAAGTGTGCTATAGTAACTCTAAATTGTCCTGACAGGTGCACACCAATGTAGTAACAAAAATATGTTCATATATTTGTAAAGCCACAACCATAGTTCTTATTTAAAGCTTACTGAAGGGAGCTGAGAAACGGTATTAATGGTTTCTTTCTTCCCCATGACAGAAACCCAGGATGGACAGACTAAGAATAAAAAGACTATAAAAGATCATGGAGTGGCCTCATTCATGAAAAACTAAAGAAAATACTCACAATACTGCTTTTTATAACTAATTTCCATAGTTTTCATGTGTTTGAAAATTTTTAAATGCTTAAAAATACAAATCTAATTTTTAAAATTGAATTTAATGGACATACACTAACCTTACCAAATTGCTATAAAAGTTTTTAAATGCTTGCTCTCAACTTCTGTACTTATCTCTCTCATACTTGGCACGAGTTCATAAACTACACTTTGAGTAACATTGCTCTAGAGGACTATTTCTCTTGAAATATTCATGAGAATGAGAGGTGGAGTTTTTAGTAATTTACTACATAATCATATTTTATGATTCACTCATACCAAACTCTTTAGAAAGATGACATATAAACCAGAATGCAAGTTCATTAGCTATGGGATAATCCCTTCTAGGATTAGAATATGTGGGAATCCAAATTAACAAAAGCTTATTGAGGGGCACCTGGCTGGCTTGGCTGGAAGAGCATGTGACTCTTGACCTTGAGGTCATGTGTTTGAGCCTGACTTTGGATTTAAGATATTACAAAAAATAAATAAATAAAAATAAATAAAAGTTTGTTGACCAAAGAAGCAAGGTATAAGAAATAACCAAAGAAGACAAAGAGAAAAAAAGAAAGAAAGAGAAGAAAGGAAGGAAAGGAGGGAGGGAGGGAGGGATGGCGGGAAGGAGGGAGGGAGGAAGAAAAAACGAAAGGAAAAGAAAAGGAAGGAAGGGAGGGAGGGAAAGAGAGAAAGAAAGAACAGAAGGAAGGAAGGAAGGAAGGAAGGAAGGAAGGAAGGAAGGAAGGAAGGAAGGAAGGAAAGAAGGAAGGAAAGAAGGAAGGAAGGAAGGAAGGAAGGAAGGAAGGAAGGAAGGGTGGGTGAGAGAGGAAAGGAAGGAAGGGAGGGAGAGAGGAAGGAAATAACCTTAAAGGGAGGTTTCAAGGCAAAGAGAGCAGCTTGGCAGAGTTGTGGAGACAGGGACTCTTGCATTCAAGCCACTGAGATTTGAATCCCAACTGCATCCTGTAATACTTGTGTGACCTGAAACTCTGTGAAGCTTCATGTCCTAATTTTTATAAGGGAGACACTATCAATGTGGAGAGATTTATAAAAGGATTAATATAGTGCTTAATGCAACACTCAGGGCATAGTAAGCATTCAATAAATGTCAGTTGATGTTATTAATACCATCCTATAATAATATATATCTCTACAATAACCAGCATACTTATGGTGTACAGATTGGGTGCTTCTTTCCTAGACAAAGCTGGATAAACACTGCCTTAAATCTTTAGACTTTACTGTTCTGTGTACCTAGTCATCATCTTCCTTCTGTTCTCACAATCTTCTTCTGGACAGATACAAAAAAATTGATTCTGTTTCAGTTTACGCATACCATTTTGACTTCCCTTAGATCATATTCAAGTCACCTTGACTCAAGTTTTAGATATTTCTGGGATCTGGGTTGGAGGGAGCAAAGAGTCCTGTTCTCCTCTCCCTCTGCCCCCCTCCCCTCACTCCTCTGCTCTCTCTCTCTCTCACATACTAAATAAATAAATAAATAAATAATCTTAAAAAAAAAAAAAAGAATCTTGGATATGATTAAATTCCTTTAAACATCCATTTGATCTCTCCCCACATTATAAGAGTGGCATTTTGGGAAAGAAATTAGAAGATAGAGAAAAGAAAAGGAAAAAAAAAAACTGTTCATTCCCATCTCTCAGTGACACCTGCATGGCATTTAAATGTCAGTTACAACATGGTTAACATTTTGGTTTATCTTTTTTCTATTTTTAGCTTGTAGTTTTACATAGCTGTAATTATACAAATTATATAACTTGCATTGTTTCTTTTCACTTAACATCACAAAGTAAGCATTTCTCCACGTTAAAGTCATTAAAGGATACTTCTTAATATCTGAAGAATATGCCATTATGTAGCTCTCTCAAGTGATATTACCTACTATGAGTTGGTTCTTTAAAGAATTTCTCAGAATCTGATTTTTCTAACAAGTTCAAGAAAAAATGCAAATGTGTATCTAACACAGCTTGGAAAGCAATAAGGGCATAATAAATTTTAGCTTTTATTTATTTATTTTTGAGAAAGAGAGAGAGAAGGGGGAGGAACAGAGGGAGAGAAAGACTTTTTTTTTTTAAGTAATTTATTTGTTTATTTGACAGAGATCACAAGTAGGCAGAGAGGCAGGCAGAGAGAGAGGGGGAAACAGGCTCCCCACTAAGCAGAGATCCCAATGCGGGGCTCGATCCCAGGACCCTGAGATCATGACCTGAGCTGAAGGCAGAGGCGTTAACCCACTGAGCCACCCAGGCACCCTGAGAGAAAGACTCTTAAGCAGGCTCCATACTGCAGAGCCATCTCATGACCCGAGATCATGACCTGAGCCAAAATCAAGAGTCAGACTTAACCAATTGAGCCACCCAGGCGCCCCATGCTTTTCTTCCTATTATAGATACCTATCAGGAGTTTGTTCTCTGAAAACTTAAATATACAATTTTTAGGAGTTCCTATTCTACTATGTTCCTTAAAATATTGAGAAATAGTGCCTTTCTCCACGCATGCTTTGAGTACCTTTATTTCTTTCAGGCTTCTAATGTGTTCTTCACATAGTGCTAATGAAAATCTTCATGTGAATTATGGAACTTTATGTCAGTATGCCACCACCATTCAGCATCATACTGTAAAATAGGCTTATAATAATGGCCTTACATCCTTGTTGGACATTAACAAAAATTTCTGGAAGCCATGGGGCATGTTATGATTCAAGTCTTCTCAATTCTATTTTTGTATCTCTGATCTAGCCACATTTGCCCATTTCCACCGCCCTCTGATAGTCAACACCATCATTGTCCCCATTTAGCAAGATAGGAAACAAGTCTTTGACCCCATCACACCAATTCCATTCTAGGACTCCCTCCTATCCATACTCCACAGAATAGCAGAAATTACATTCTTAAAAACATATATTTCCTTTTTTTAAAGATTTTATGTATTTATTTGACAGAGAGAGAGAGATCACAAGTAGGCAAAGAGGCAGGCAGAGGGAGAGGGGGAAGCTGGCATCCCGCTGAGCAGAGAGCCTGATGCAGGGCTCGATTCCAGGACCCTGAGATCATGACCTGAGCCGAAAGCAGAGGCTTAACCCACTGAGCCATTCAGGTGCCCCCATATATTTCCTTTTATACAGCTCTTGCTCATCATCCTTAAGATAAAAACCAAATTCTTAACAAGCCCTACAAGGACCTGCGTGATCTAGTCCCTGCCACCTCCTTCACAGCACATATTACAACTTATAATTATATTCTTTGCTTAGTCACTGTTATTTTCTCTTCCCTTGTCTGTGTATAAGTTCTATTGGAGGCAAAAACAATGTTTACGTTGTTCTTCATAAGACAGCAGAGTGCCTGGTATGTGCTAGGCAATTAATGAATAAAATAAGTGTTGAGGAGAGAGGGGAAGATCAATAGCCAAAACTGTGGGAGTAGGTGAAAACCCCAGGGAGCAGGCAGAATGGGGCCAACAAGAGGCCCTAGGGCAAAACTCTAGTGAGTACCATCATTAAAGGAGACTGCCAAGAAAATTTAGGAAGACTGGGAATGAGATGCTCCCAAAAGGATTTTAGGTGAGAAAGTAACCTATCCAAACAAATATTTGTTGAGTATCTACTATGTCTATTAATATGTCTGAGAATTCAAGGGCCATATAATGACAACTGCCCTTAACTAGACAAAATCTTAAAATGCTTCTATACTCATTTTCCTCTTTAACTGAAGTGTAGTTGACACACAGTGTTATATTAGTTTCAGGTGTACAACATAGTGATTCTACATCTCTGTACATTATGCTATGCTCGCAAGTGTAGCTACCATCTGTCACCAAACAACGCTATTACAATACCACTGACTATACTATCCATGCTTTACCATTTGTCCCTGTGACTTATTCATTTCATAACTGGAAGTCTGTACCTCTCATTCCCCTGTACCCATTGGCCCACCACCCTCCACCTACTCCCCTCTGGCAACCACTGGTCTATTCTTTGTATTTATGGGTCTGCCTCTGCTTTTGTTTGTTCATTTGTTTTATAGATTCCACATAAAAGTGAAATCATATGGTATTCATTTTTCTAGGACTTATTTTACTTTCTTCACTTATTCAGTATCTTCCAATGAAAAATGCACTAAGATAGCAATGTTTGTCCAACATGCCCAGTTTTTTAAAAAATTGTGTTAGAGTAGAGGAAAAAAGTATGACTACTTTAGCTTTTAGTTAAATAAATGTTATGTTTGCCGGAAACTGTTCAAGAACATTTCTCCTTATGTAAGGCTTACCCCAGTAATGCTGCTTAGGTCAGTGTCTGTCTGGATTATCTGCAGCCTAAATGCCAACTCTGTAAATTAAACCTGTCAAGTGACAGCTTTGCCATAGCATGCATAACCAACCTTTAAAATTTATTTATACTCCATTCCCTTTCTCTGGCCAGATTAAATTCTCCTTTCCTAAGCAATTTTTTACTCACTCCAGACTGTGGCATAATTCAACATGTTCTAAACAATTACATGGAAACTGATTTCCAATTCCCAAATCACTTTCATTCAGACTTTAGAACAGCAAAAGAAATTTTTCAAAGCTCACTAAAAATAAGGATTTTCTTAAATTCCTCCTGGTAACAGTATGTGAATCAGTCATAATAATGGCATGCTATGAAAATGTTACGAAGTACTATAGGTTCATAGTAAGTCCTTTATGCAGTGTCCCAAGGAAACAGTTCAACATGCAAATGGAAATATTCTTTTGACTAATCTGTCTATTACATTGTAATGTGCATGCTGAACCACCACAGAAGTAAATACTACATTAAGTGGCAGGATTTCTGAGGTGAAAATACATTTTCCTCCGATTTGAAGACTTCCCTAAGCAATTTCCAGGTTTATATTTAAGTGGACTAAAATTAGTCATGAAAAGTAAAGAGACAGAAAATGGACATTCTAGAGATTCCCTGGAGAGAATTATCTTTTTTAACGGACAATTTTTAAAAGTTGTTTGAAAATTGCCTTAATTTTACTGAGAAAACATTACTTCTAGTGATTGGGTTTGATGACTTAATAAAATTTTGATTTCTGATCTAGCATGATTCATTTATCTAATGATATCTACACGTTTAACACCCACTTGGGTCAGTAACTTGCAGTTCCTATGTCGGACGTATACAAAACACAACAGCCCAAGTCTACCTATTGGTCTATGGACTTTGTCCTTGAAAGCCTGTTGTGACAAGCTTAATTGTTAGAGATCTCTGTGTTTAAAATTCCCACAGAAATGATGATGTAGCACTGGCGTTTGGTTTCATTATTCATCAAACTTATTAAGAAGACTTGATATCCCCATCACAAGAAAAAAAATTGTAACTATGTATGGGGGCAGACGTTAGCTAGACTTATTATGCAAATTATCTCACAATATATATGAATATTGAATTATTAGCTTGAACACCTGAAATTAATATGATGTATGTCATTTATATCTCAATAAAATAAGTACACAGAAATATATAGATACAAAAAAAGACTACATAAAACTTTAAATTAATGTCCTAAGGGATGAAAACTTTTTAACATAGAGCATTAGTTTTAAGCATTTGTGCTGACAGTTGTATGTTCACAGAAATGTGAATGTGCTCTACATTTTTTAACATTTTTTACAACCACACAAAAAGATTAATTTTAGATATAAAATAAAATAGGCTATTCTGTAACAGCAAAAGGAAAAATAAACTTTTGCAATATTGATAGGGACTCTGTTTGTGCCCCCTGAATTTTCAGGGAATATTTAATATTGCCCTCTGCACTGGCATCCAGACACCCACTGGGGTATTTGCCTCTACTAAGTATAGCTGGCATATTATTATACCTTGCAGTTTACTGTTTGTTCCTGGGTTAGTATTGTCACATTCGATCTATCATTGCAATGGTAAAATACATACTATATTAAGTGTTCTTTTAATCAGACTTCCTCATAGCCCCAGATCATCATTCTCAGTCAATGTGAGGAGATTGAAAGAGATAAAATCCTCCATTCTTTTCATATGACTGCTTTGACTGGAATCATTCCATGTTTACTAGATCTACCGCCATTGTAAGGATTTCTCTGTTCATGGTTATCAGAATTTACGATTTGTTGTCTTCTGCAGTGTTTCATCTTCCATAAGGATCTTCCCATAATTATCTTCATAGTCATTTTTATCACCCAACTGTTAGATTTTGCATTTTGAATATGCTGATAAAAAGTCCTGTCCACCATGGTGAGCTCAAGGACATGTTTTGCTGAGAAAAGTAACTTATAGCTGGGCATCTTGTTCAGTAGGAGAAGAAGTCTTCCATCTCAGGGCTTTTTCTGGAGCTTGGAGTAAGCATTGGCTTTCAGCACTGGGTTTTCTTACCTCTGGATGTCTGGACCACTATTTGCAAGCATGTTGGCTCAGGCTGGAGACTTTCTGCTAATAAGTGTGCTGATGTTCCAAATGCAAATCTGTGGAGGTTAGGTCTTCAGACCACAGGAGTCTCGTGACCCATATTGGGATTGACTACTGTTCTCTAAGAATCAATACCTTTAAACTGCTGGGCTCAGTAGACCAGACACCCTCAGCACTGCAGTGAACTACCATGGCACAGGTCACATACAAACATGGCAGCTGCCAGAGTGACAAGCCGAGGTCTACTCAGAGAATTTGGCTGGTCAGCAAGACCATATTTATATCTTGTTTAAAGTGCATCCTTCCTCAATACCAAAACCTTTCTCTGGTTTTCCATCCTTGAACTATGTCCTTTTCAAAGTATAAGAAAGTGGTACCTCATCTGAGAGGCTAAGACCTCTGGAAGCTGATTAATGCACTTGCAAGTTTGAGCCCAGCTTTTAGAGCTTGATGAGCATAGCTGACTGGATACTTCATGTCAGCACTACTTGTGGTAATTACAAGATGTGTGCATCACAAGGCTCACAACTTGTATCACAAGTTCTACAAGAAAACTGGCTAATACTGATTTGGCTCTGCTTACCATTTGTTGAATTTGTATCTCATCCCAGCAAATTCATTTTTTGAAAAGTCATTACATGAAAAACTTCACCACTCCAAGTACCATCACTATTTGCTGACCAACTTTTGGAGTGAGAGTAGCTGATTGAATGTTTTTTAGCTATTGTATATGTTGGTCAAGCTTTTTGTTTATTATGAAGTTAATTCTGCCCATTATACACTGTTAATATTTTCTACTGGTGTGCCATCAACATTTTAACTTTATCAAAAGTTTTCATCATATATAAGTTTTTATATAATGAAATCTATCTTTTTCTTTGTGATGAGTTCCCTGACCTACTTAGGAAGGTCCCTCCCACCACAAGATTTTTTGAAAATATTTTTTTGACATAACACTTTAAAATATTTGCACCTTTTAAAGTTTATTTGTAAAAGGACATTATGTTTCTCAAGGTCTTTAGTTTTCCTTCATTTAGATAGATTCAAAAGTTTCTTACATGAGTAATTTCTTTAAAATGAAGATTTTACTTTTACTTCTGTAAAAGCCTGACCCAATTCCTTTTTTCAAAAGTGCTATTTTGTTTACAGAGCATATAAGAATGTTGAATAACTACCCAAGCCCTCTAAATAGAAGTAGTAATAAATCCTGAAATGCTGCAGTACGCTGACTGAGAACACAATTTGATCCCTAAAGCCGTCTCCAATCTACTGGTCAGTGAAAACAGCAAACAAAAGGCCTCAGTGTTAGTAGAAAACCCAGTTCTTCAAAGCAGGTAAAAGTCCTGTTTAGTCTTTCCATATAGCAGAGGAGAAAGGGTTTCCAGATTATAAGTGACAAAGTTGCCTTTGTGTAGCACAAAACAATTATGACAAGGCTTTACTTCTTAAGGGCCTAAATTATGAAAACAGTGGAGCAAAAGAACTGAAAATGAAAAAAAAAAAAAAGCTTTAGCTTTGACGCAAAGAATTACAGCAGTCCTCGACATAACCAAAGATTCTTAATTTTTAAAACGCTTCCTTCAGCAGTGACTAACCTTTCATTATCTGTGACAACACACCAAGTGAACAGCAGTACAAAGGATGCATGTGATTTCGAAATGCCACAACTGAGCCAACTGCAGTTGCCCGCGTACATAGTATGGAGGCGTGACCAAAAAAAGACTGTAGGGAGCATGGGGCTTTATCTGCCTCCCGGGGTACTCTCCCAATCTCCCACAGCAGAAGTTTGCAAAGTTTCTCCCCGCTTGGAAGGGCCCCCGGCTACAAGTATTCACCTTGTCCAAGCCTAGGGCCGTGGCATTCAAGGTGTTGAGTCACCGGGTACAGCGGTCGTGCGACGTAAATATTATTTGATGACGGAGATCGTAGTGGCGCAGGTGCCAAGGTAAACCGCTGGCAAAGAGGACTGTGGTTTAACTTAAGGCAGAATAAAGTAGGGTCGGGACTGAGACACGGTTCTGGCCCTAAAGGGATTGCATTTTAAGTTGAGGCAACTTCAAAGCTCCGCATGTGACATATGTGCACTCCTCGCCGGCTTGAACTATGAGAGCCAGGGTTTCCGGTGGTGTGATTCCTTCCAGCCGACAGATTGCAATCTTCTCCCGCTCCAGCCCCTTCCCTACCCCAGGCTCGGTCGGCCGCCGAGTCCCTCCACCGCCCCTTCCCTCCCCCGCCCGGGAGATGCTACGACTCCAGCACTTCGCCATTCATCAACCGGTTCACACCGGCAGCGGCCGCCGCGCGGTGACGTCCGCGGGAGGGGGTGGGCCTCCGCCCCCGCTCGTCGGCGAGCTGCCGGGGGCCCCCGGCCGCGATTGGTTGCCGGGAGTTTGCACGTCGCACCGGCTATAAAAGGGAGGGCTTGTGACGCAAGGGCGCCTCGCCGCGCGTATTGGCTCCCTCTACTGCGGGCCGGCTGGGCTACGCGCTCTTCTCGGAGCCGCTCACTGCATGGTAGAGTCTGGTGCCCCCGCCGCCGCCTGCAAAGCCGCCGCCGCCCCGCGACGACCACCGGTACCCCCTGCCCTGCAGCCGCCGCCACCGCCGCCGCCTGTGTCGCCGCCGCCTCGGGACCGGCTGTATGATTAGGCCACAATCTTCAATGAGTAAACATATTCCTGTGAGTATCCGTCGCTCCGCCGCCTCTGGGGCCGGGGCTCCACGACCGGCCCCCCCAATCCCCACCGTCGCCTTTGTTCCGAGCCCGGCGTCCGCTCCCCACCGCCCCGGCACGCAGTTCCGGTGGGTCCTTGGCTGGAGCGGGTCGGACTACGACCCCGTGGCCGGACGGTGGGGCTGGCTGCGGGGACGCGGACGCTGGGGTCCACCGGGTTGCGGGTTGGCGGTTGAATGCCGGAGGTACCGGCTTCCTTATCCCTGCCGAGCCCGGGGCGGCGGGGGCACTGCGGCGGGCCTGAGCGGCGGGTGGGGGCGGTTTCGGCCACCGCAGCAGGCCGGGTGGGGCGGCACAAAAGCCGCTTTGTGACCGCCGCCTCCGCCCTTGGCCCTCCGGTCTGGCGCGCCTGTCCGGGGCCCGGCGGGCTCCGCGGCGTCCCGAGGCCCCTTTGTTTGGCCGAAAGAGAGCGGCCCGCCTGGGAAGCGGGAGACGTGGCCCGGGGTGGGGCAAGGGCTGCGCGTGTCACTGCGGAGCCGGATACGGGGAGGGCGCGGCGGCGGGGTCGCCACCAAACCCGGGCCGGCGTGGGGTAGGCGGGGCGGCCGGCGAGGCTGATAACGGTCTCGGCCGAGAGGTCTCCGGGCTCGGGGGCCGGCGCGGGACAGGAGCCTGGTGCAGCCACCCCTGTGCTCCGCGGCCCGGACCGGCGCCTCAGACAAAATGGCCTCGGCGTCCGCGCCTGACTGAAGGCGCGGCGCGAACCCGTGATTGCGGCGTGGAGAGGGGGCGCCGCGGGCGGGCCCCGGCGCGCACCGCCGCGTGCGCGGAACCACGGCCCTCGGGGGCTTTCCGCGAGCTACAGCCTCGGCGGGGGCTAGAGCGAAGCTCTGCTAGGTGAGGAGATCGACTCCCTGCCCCGCCCTGCGCCCTCAGTCTCCACCTGGTAATTCGAGCTGTTCCGGATTTAACGCCCCACTTCGGGCTCTGGATAATGGGAACAAGTCGAGTCTTGTCCTTTCTCAGGGGCAAGTCGGTGGAGAAATGGTCTGGGTCTGAGCACCTTGGAAACTGCCAGGACTACTGTTGCACCGAAGCGAAGGAGTCCACGACCGGGCACCAGTATGCACTTTCCCTGCCAATCTTTGGGGCCCTGGATGGCGCCTTTTAATCGGGGACTATTTAGAACTGTTCCTGAAGTCCTTGGTATAATGTGTTGTTGCCTGCTTTTGGCTTGTGGCAACAGTAGCCGGCCAGAGCCAGAATTCTGAGGTTTATCTTCTGTCCGTGGAAGCCTTCTACGAGTCCAAGAGTATTAAGTTGTTATTTGCACTGTAGTTGGAACCGTCTACCTGCTTGGGATCCAGATTCTGAGGCAATTCTTCCTGTTTCTCTTTTTATATGAATTTCGTTTGATGGCAGTAAATCGAAGACCAAAAAGCTAGGTCATTCCCAAGAGTAAAGCAGCATTTTACGTACACTGTATACCAAATGCATTACTTAAGGTGTAGTACCTCTGGAACAAACTTTCCAACGACTTATTGGACAGAGTGGTTATACGGATTAACTGCTCTGATTCTGCAGTCTGACGAATTTTAAGCTTCTGCGTAGAAATTGCTTTGCCCAGACCTCCCTCCCACCCCCGCCCGGTGTATATTACGGTGATTATATAGAATGATAGGTGGGAAGGGGAAGAAATGCCTTGGTATTTCCGAGCTGCCTATTGTGGATAGTTTTTCCTTTGGCAAGGAAGTTGGTAGTGAGGGAATGTATTGGGCAGGACAGGTGTTAAGTAGTTGTGGTCACTGCTCTTTTGGTGGAAGTTCCCCCCCCCAGCCACTGGATGGCTCCACTAAGTGAATTATTTCTCTTGCTTTTTCTGCTTCCTGATGAACTTGCTTATATGAAGAGATACGGCCAAACTCAGCTGTAACAGGAATTTTAGCTGTTAAATGTGGAAGTTGTATTGTGAAATACTGTCTTTTTCATACATGTGCTTTCAATTGAAAAAAGATGGTATCTGGAAATCAGAATACTAAGCCACAAGTCATTGCACTTAACAGCTTTACAAATGACTTCTTCAATTCACTGTATATCATGGAAAAGCTGCCAGAATTCACTTTTTTTATTCTAAGGAACTAATATTTAGTATTTGAGGCAAAAGTACAACTGAAATTATTTTCCAGATTACTGCTGTGTTCACTGTAATAGAGCCAAGTTTACTTAATGGTAGTCACTAATGTTTTAACCCAGGTAGCAAATACATGAAGGAATAATCTCAGAGGGTTCCTTTGAACAGATTTGGAATAATGAAAGGCCTCTTTCTTCTGGGACTTGTAAGAAGTGACTCCTGAGGCTCGTTCTTTTGTTTTGACAGAGAAATGAACTAGGGTTTTGACTTGATATTTTTTACTGATCCGCTAGATCTCCATATGAATTCTTCAAAATGTAGGAAAATTATTCTAGAAACTATAACTGGTATGGTTCAAAATGCTATTTAAAGGTGCAAAATGAAAATAACAGATAGTTTGAATTTAATTTTAAGCTTTTGAAATGCTTAAATATAAACTGAGGGGAATCTTTGGTTAAAAGATTTTATTTGGTAATTTTCCCTTGAGAATACATAGAAAGTGTTTGGGGGCAGTGACTGGCACTTGGTACTCTTGTTAACCTATCAATTTTTCTTATTCCTCTCTTTATTACTTAGCACTCACAGTCTTTTTTTTTTTCCTACTTTATGAATGTTTATTCTTGTATTTCATATAACAAGTTGATTAACTTCCAGAGACTCAGATAAGGAAAATCTGTTAAAAGAGAATTGTAAATTGATATGTTGTTGGATCAAAAGATAGTGCATGTGGAAGCATTTTGAAAACCAGTTTCTTTTCTTTCTCTTAAAAACATTGGTTGAAGGGCGCCTGGCTGGCTCAGTTGGTAGAGCCTGTGATTCAATCTTAGGGTTAGGTTCCAGCCCCAAGTTGGATGTAAAGATTATTTTTAAAATAATTTTTTTTAAAAGAACATATTAGTTGAGTCTTTAGAGGAGTAAGTAAATTATGCAAGGACTAACAGCTTCCAGAGTTTCATGAAGTTTACAATATGTAAAAATACTTTATTAGCTGGAAGAACAATATAAAAAGTTGTAAGTTTTATAACATTGTAGAGCCACCAACTATTTAAAATGAAATGGGAGAGTATGTGTAAGTGATATTGTCAAAATGTAACAGTGGTGTTCTTTGAGGGGTCTCTGTATTAGGTCAGTAATTTCAATTTAAAGTAATCTACTTGTGAATGCTTGTTTTATGGTTTTTTATTTAATTTGTAATCATCCCTGTTATTTTTGTGGTTTAAATAAAAGTTTAAAAGGTGACTTGGGCCCAGATTTGAAAGGATAGTCATGCACTTAAATACTACAAAAGCATAATATGTTCCTTTGAACTGGAAACAACTTTCTTCTTCTCTCTCTTTTTTTCTTTTAAACAGCAGTTCTGTGGTGTTCTTGGTCACACATTTATGGAGTTTCTGAAGGGCAGTGGAGATTACTGCCAGGCACAGCACGACCTCTATGCAGACAAGTGAACTGTAGAAATTCATTACTACTCCACCAAGAAGCCCCCATAAAGAGTGGTTAACCTGGACACAGAAGTGTTGAATTGAAATCCACAGAGCATTTTACAAGAGTTTTGACCTGGATGGGGTAAACCTCAGTGCACTTCCTTTCTATTGCCTCAGTATTACTGGATTGAAGAATTGCTGCTTCTTGTTAGGAGGTTCATTTCATTTCCCATTACTCCCAACTTCATACTCAAAGCACTGAGAATTTCAAGTGGAGTATATTGAAGTAGACTCAGTTTCTTTGCGTCATTTCTGTATTCAATTTTTTAAATTCTTTCATAACCCTATTGAGTGTTTTTTAACTAAATTAACATGGCTCGAATGAACCGCCCAGCTCCTGTGGAAGTCACATACAAGAACATGAGATTTCTTATCACACACAATCCAACCAATGCGACCTTAAACAAATTTATAGAGGTAAGGTTTGATACTTTCTAATGTCTTAAACTGATTGCAGTTTAATGGTGGGGCTTTTTATTAATCAAAATAAATAGGTAGTTTAGAGAAATTTTGGTTGGTATGTCTACCATTCAATTTCCAGAAATGAAATACCAGTTTCTTCTTTAGGTTACAGGAAAATTATTTTGTACATTTCAGAAAGAGCATGTACTTGAATTAGTTTGGATTTATAAGATCATCTAGTTGTTCATGCTTCACAGTTTGCTTATTTAAATCTGTATGCGGGCGGTATAACAGTATGATTCTCACAAGAAATTTATAGAAGGGAGGCTGCCACTTAAAGATAGTTCATATATCTGCTTAGTCTAATGACTAATATTGTAACCAAAGTTAGTTATTGTCTTGGACCCTATTTAATGCTTAGAAGCCAATTTTTAGCTACTAATTATAATTAGTAATAATGGATTATGAGTCTTAAAGCTTGTAGTTTTAAATAGTGTGAGGTTTTTTACACTGTACTTAGAGGATTTTAGAGTCTTTGGATATACTTCTAAGGTTCTAAATTACAGTGTGTACTGCCAGTGAGCAAAAGCTTATGGAGTTAATGTAATCAAGTCAAGTCACATTACTTGTAGTCATGAGTGATTCCTTTGGGTTCTATTTACCTTTGTCTCTGAATTGCTTCTCTCCTGTTAGTTCTTCATCTCCATCCAGCTGGTGTCGCCATGACTATAAACACCTTCCATGTATGAAGGGCCACATGATTTTTTTTTAACTATATTAAAAATATGTGTGATGTTTAATATTCTCCTTTTGTGCTATGCTAGTGTTGTCATTTAAAACAGGATTTCACTTCCCAGAGTTGAGTTGTAAATGTGGGTGGTGTGGAATGAATGAATGAATGAAAACAAGATTTACTTTCCTGTTATACATAGGTTATACCATTTGTTCCGTGATTTTCTGTTACCAAGCGATACCTTTTCAACAATTGGTGAGCAATAGTATCATGGCCATAAAAACTTCATTAAGTATTTTTTATGTATGTGTTATCCAGGAACTTAAGAAGTATGGCGTTACAACTATAGTAAGAGTATGTGAAGCAACTTATGACACTACTCTTGTGGAGAAAGAAGGCATCCATGTTCTCGTAAGTGTTTAATAGTTCCTATGTGTTTGATACTGTGCTACAAAATGACCAACTTCAAAAAGCTTGATTTTTTTTTAAGTTGTTACAAAAGTATACAGCATTTTAATTTCTAAATAAAGATGAAAGCTAAGCAAAGCTTTGAAGTAATGAGATCTTTATAAAGATTCAGCATTTATTTGCATTTCATTGACAGTGGGGTTTCATAAAAGACATGTTTAAGCATATTAAAATGCTTGAGTGTTAGAAACTTAGAATTATTAGTTGGCATTTATATTAAAAAATCTAAAACGTTTATTCTTTTGACTTAGGATTGGCCTTTTGATGATGGCGCACCACCATCTAACCAGATTGTTGATGACTGGTTAAGTCTTGTAAAAATTAAGTTTCGTGAAGAACCTGGTTGTTGTATTGCTGTTCATTGTGTTGCAGGCCTTGGGAGGTAAGAGAATTTTTTAAATCCATTTAATGGTATTGGTCTTCATTCTAGTAAAAACTTGATTTTGAGTCCAAGAAAGATTCAGTTATCACTTTGTGAGTCAATTTGCTTTGTTAGGTTACATATTAAACTAAGTTTAAAAGTAGGTAAATGTAATAGAATAATATCTTCCAGTACAGCTGGAGTTTACAAATGCTGTAGTTGTAAATTATACCTGTCTCTGTGGGCACAATTACGTACAGAATTAATTGTGCTAGCTTATATCAGTGACATCAGTGATATTGGAATCATTGTCCAGGCTCATTAGGAAAAAGAATTATGAATCATTTCTAAGGTGGTTTGAGTTGCATATGGTGTGCTTTTGATAGCGTTCTTGATGCTGGAGATCCCAGTTCACTGGGAACTCATTACCCAGTAATGCCCAAATATTCATATCCAGATTTGTAACTCACTATTACTGCCCTCCATCCCACCACCAGGAAAAAGAAATTCTTTTCTAGAGGGTAAAAATAAAATGAGCATTGACCCTGGGGGGGTTTGGCATGCAACTGTGTCACGATCTCATTGATAATAAACAAAAAAGGAAGCAAATATTTCCAGAAGATCTTTAGGAAAAGGAGTTCATAACCTTTAAAAAAATTTTTTTTAAATACTATTCCTTGCTTGGATTCAGAAAAAGTTACCTGCATTTATCAAGATTTACCCCCTTAAGTTTTTTTAAGATTGCCCTCAAATAATACAAGTTTTAGTTTTTAGACTTGTAACGATTAAGGACATAGTTTATTTTTGGTTCTAGGTAGAAGTCTGAGTTTGGTAGAGAAATGCTGATGCTTTATTAATTTTTTAAAAAGTCAGCATTTACTCTAAGGTATTAATTACATAGGGAAGGTGGTAAATAATAGTACTTTTGAGTTAAGGGATGAATGTTTGAGGTGTTGAATTTTCCAGGATTGATTTATCAAAATTCTTACCCTACCAGAGCTCCAGTGCTTGTTGCCCTAGCATTAATTGAAGGTGGAATGAAATATGAAGATGCAGTACAGTTCATAAGACAGTAAGTATATAATGAATTTTCTTTTCATTTCTTCATTATCAGTGGGTTTTATTACTACAAAAACAGTTTTTCCCCCCACAGCCCATCTAACCATTACATTCAAGATAGTATTAAAACCAGGAAATAGGATCTTATTTACACTCCTTGTAAATGCTCATATTGCAGAGATTCTAAAATAAATGGTCATGTAAGTGGATCTCATATAAGTGGATATATAAATTTGACTGTTATAACCAGAACACTTAAGATTTAGGACTTTGTAGTACCCTTTTTCCATTTACACATGTATGCCTATTCATAAATTAGGCATTAAGTCATAGCATAATAATCAAAAAGGTAGATTGCCACAAGAGATAGTTGTCTATAGCATAGTAAACAGTAATATGGAGGGAGTTTGCTTTAGTAAATTCACCTTTTGTTTTTCTTCATGTAGAAAGCGGCGTGGAGCTTTTAACAGCAAGCAACTTTTGTATTTGGAGAAGTATCGTCCTAAAATGCGGCTGCGCTTCAAAGACTCCAATGGTCATAGAAACAACTGTTGCATTCAATAAAAAATCGGGGTGGCTGATGTCATTTGCCTTGGAAGTGGAATTTGAAACAGGACCTAATTTGTCATACGTATTAGCCAATATGTTGGCTTGGTGATTAAGTCTAATGAAGCTTCCATAGGAGTATTGGAAAGCAGTTTTATCAGGCCACAAGTTTGACGGGATTGCAGCCTCTGTGTTTGGGTTACAATCAACCTATTTGGACACTTGGCAAAAGATTCTTGCTTTACAGCATTTAAAATGTGCTTACCACTTGTACCAATTGACCTTTCCTGAAATCATGCAGTATTGAGTTATGTCTTTAAATTTATTCCCATGCCAGAATCTTAACAATATATAAGAAATTTAGAAAGATTAGGTGCCAAAATATCCAGCACAATACTTGTTGTATATTTTTAGTATCGTACAGAACTAAAATCCCAGGAACTATGAACACTCTGGACCTTATGTGGTTTATTCCTTCAGTCATTTCAAACATATAAATTAGGGCCTATATGGTTATTTGCCTGCTCACTTTATGTTTACATCTCCCACATTCATACCAGTATACATCAGGTTTGCTCAACTTCTTTTTCTTTTTCTTTTTTTTTTTTTTAAACTAAGTCTTACAATGATTATTTCATGTCTTTTTACAAATTTCATTTTGTGCTGTTATGGAAAACCTCCATTTTGAAAATCTACATTGTACAGAAGCACATGTCTTTAATGTCTCCAGACAAAAAAGCCTTACAGTTAATTTTAATGTTTGCACTTTGGGGTGCAACTTACAGGGAGGGCCTGAAAAAAGAACGGGAGGGGGCTATTAAGTATTTTTAGTAAAATGTTGCCTTTGTCTTGTGCAGAACATGTAGAATATGCTCTTTAATTTAGTAAATATTTTTTTAAAAGGTAGAGATGCTTTGTTATTGTAGCTAAAACAATTCTTAATCATAAAATTTCTGAAATTCTTGTAATTTTTTTTTCTTATCTGAAGTTGTTTATCAACATATTTTTGTTTGAAGTGTGATTTTTTTCTCTTCTCTTCCCAACCTCTCTTGCAAAAAAAAAAAAAAAAAAGTGGGTTTCTGCTAATGAATTGAGCAGACATCTAATATTTTATATGCCTTTTGAGCTGTGTAACTTAATATTTGGATACTTGATAATTTGTTTTATTATGTAATTGATAAATGGTGACGTGTATTAATGTTAGTTCAACCATATATTTATACTGTCTGGGAATGTGTGGTTGTAGTTCTGTGGGAGAAATAATTTGTCAGTGTTCACCAGCTTGTAAAAATCTAGTGCGAGAGCTTAAACATCTAAATAAATAATGAAATGCATTTATCATCATTGAAATTGTTTGGCTTAAAGTTAACTTGTTTTGTAAAAAATGATATAAATGAATTAGGCTTCACTTAGTGCCATTTGAAGTGTGTCCTCTTTTTTTTTTTTTTAAACAAATGAAGGATTAAATGAAGTTGACATTCAGTAAGTTTTTGATTGACACAATTTGTTACAGTCATGAGAATGCTTAACATTAAAAGTACTTTCCATTATAGATTTTCCTTTTTAAAGGTTTAAATAATTTCAAACCTGTGTACTATGCTGTATTGAGAAACTGTAGAGGAAGGCCTTAATTTGAAGCTCAGTTCCACCAAATAATAACTTGTTTTGAGCAACTTCTGAGCCTGTTTTCTCATTTGCAAATAATGGATGCCTTTACAGGTTTTGATATTGGAACATAATATTTGGCACATGAAGGCTTAATAAATTTTAAATTTCTTTCAGTAATCTAAGTGCTTCCTTTGCATAGCTCATGTTAATCTAAAAGGGACAGACGTCCTTGTCTGATTTAACAGTTTTAATAGTTAAAACTGAGTAAGATTTTTTTTTTAAATGGTACTCCACATTGTATTTTAAAGATTTTGCTTCCATCTCTGTGCCAGTTTAGCACTTAATATACACTATTCTTAAAACTTAGAGCCAAGGCAAAAGCAATAAAGAGGTCTCTGGGTACCCTTAGTTCTTTAAATCTTACATGTTTTGTAATTGGGAGTAGTTAATTACCTGAGTTTTTTTGGTGATTGTTTTGTTCTTTTTTAAATGCAGCCTTCCCCTGAAGATATTTGGTAATTTTGTAAAATTGATAACTAAATGATCATTGCTATTATCACACAGCCCATAAAACAGCATTTGTTTATTGAGAGGAGGTGCCATCATGATAAATGAAACATCTTGAGTTTGGAAACATTGTTGGTTTGCAGTATTGGATTGTATATATATGGTGCTTAAAATCAATTTATAAACCTCATCTGTACAGTATACAAATGATGAAATTTGCTTTTTATCCAAATATTTTGTGTCTTGTAAATATGACTAATTATAGATATACCCATTATACATTTTGGGAGATTCCTTATATCTAACAAGAAATAAAATAGAAATAATGAGTTGAGATCTTGAATGTAAGAAGTTACCAGATGGTGTTTGAAAATTTGGTTATTACTTGGTTTTGGATAACAATTTTCATCAATAGGATAATGTGTTAAGTAGTGACTAGTTGACTAGGCCTGTCTCTAGGAACCGTAATGCTGACAATTAAGTAATGTGATTACTAAATCATAACAAGAGACAATGCAGTCCTTTAGTTGAGAGCAAAACCTAGGTATGTATGTATTGCCAGACTAACCAGTTAATATAGCTATTGTGATAGCTACCATTTATTAAGGATCTTATTTTCAGGTAATTTTCATAATTATTTTAAAATCCTATATTTTTCCAATTTTATACATAAGGAATATAAACCTCCAGTTAGATGACTGATAAGTAGAATGCAGGGATTCAGGATACCCAGGTGGCTCAGTCAGTTGAGTGTCTGACTTCGATTTCAGCTCAGGTCACGAGTTGTTGATTTGAGCTCCCCTTTTGGCTCCATGTTCAGCAGGGAGTCTGCTTCAGAGTCCTTCCTTCTGTCCCTCACCCTACTCTCTCAAATAAAATCTTAAAAAATGCAGGGATTCAAACATGTGATTACTACACACAGCTATGACTACATATGCCTGACCTTTTTTAATGTAATAAGTTGTTAAAGGTTTTAGGAGTTCTTAAACTGCCTGTGGAACTCATTCTCTTTTTTAAAAAGTGTGAATGTTATGTGATTGTGTAAATTTCTTCATTTAGATTGAACCTTTCCCTTCTTTTACAAAACCTTTTTTGAAGTAAATCAGGATCAGCTAAGATAATGCTGCAGAAACAAGCAACCCTGAAAATAATACAGATACCTTTACTTAACCTTCATATTCATTCCACCCAAGCTGATGGAGCATCTTTTCTCTAGAAAAGTGCTAGTTGTGACAGAAAGCCAAAAGAGCTTTGATAATTAAGTTTTTGACTAAGAGATCATGCATAACACTTCTATCCAACTCATTGGATGGAACCGGTCACATAGCCACCAGCACAGAAAATGCAGTCCTATTGTCCTGAAAAGCTAGAAATACACAGCAGTAATTGCTACCACATCAGAGTTTAGAAAGTAAACTTTTTTTTTTTAAGTAAGCTGTATGCCCATGGGGTTTGAACTCACAACCCTGAGATCAAGATTCACATGTTCTACCCACTGAGTCAGCCGGGTACCCCTAACGTAAAATTTTTTTAAAGAGTATATCCACAGTAACATACAACATAACTGAAATATCAAGCACAGAGGATAAAGTTCCCAAGCAATCAAAATAGATACCATGAAGTTTAGGCGTCCAAGTGTGCTTATTAGGGAATCAAAGGTGCTTATTTAAACCTATTTAGTTTTATTTGACAGTGACTGTAGCAGCATTGGTAATTTGGTTCCCTGCCAGACTAGAGGTAGTAGATAAGATGCAGAGCATGGGGAGAGAAGCACATGGGCAAGATACATATGTCAACCTGATATTGAAAGACTTGGACTATGAAAACTAAGCTGAATTTAAAAAGCACAGCCATTTGGGACACATCAGTGTTATGGATGAATAGCTTTAGGCTTATATACCCCTGTAGACCTTCAGCCCATCAATGTTTCACACAGACCACAGAACAATTACAGATATTTATAATGATTACCTCCATCATCGAAACTATAAAACGTTAACATTCGGCTTTGTATGTTTTAAGGCAAATTTTGTTATCTAAAATGTTCAAAGGATGTTCTTAGAAAAATGGTGCCATGAATAAATAAGTTTTGCAAACATGACCTAAACTTAGATATTATTTACCGCTATATTATTTAATGCCTTTAATATGTTGATGTGAATTTTGTATCTTTCCAGAGTGTAATATAATATATAACTATTGAATAAGTCAGCTCCCAGAAGGAAACAGATGGTACATTCACAGTGGACCATTGAGAATATGTAATAGAGGGAAACCAACAAGGGAGAATGCAGTACTGTTACCATCTCCAGGCCTAAAGAGGCGAGGAAGGGGGTGGGGGGCAGTTAACAACTGGGGAGAACAGCTAAAGGGAGAGAACTGCCTCACAGAAGCTTTGACTCTAGTAGGAAGACAGCCAACTAACTTGTGGCAATCCCGCAGAAGGGAGGTGAGAGACCCAGAATAAATAGCTATCTCCATTTCCCTATCTCCTTTAATCCTCAGCCCTCCTCCCCATTAGCCCAATCCAAGAGGAAGTCAGGGCAAAGGAACCTAGAGTCTAAGATAAACCCTTTGGGCACAGAGCAGAAGGAAAACTAGTAGAGAGTGGGAAACAAAATATTCTATACAAGTGTGGGTTCCTTTTTTGCCCAGATGACTGTTTGGGATACAGTATTCTGCAGAACATGTTTTCAGAAAACTTGACATTATCCATTTATAGACATACAAACTACTACATACAAACATACTTTTTAAAAAAGTGACAGTGGAAGAATCTACACTAATATGAAAGAACTCATTCATTCAATTTCAGTTTAATCAAGTGTTGATTTTGGGAGGAGAGAATACAATTTCTCCAACAAAATGGTAAGATAAACAACATAATGTCTATTTCAATTTTGATTTATTAACTGTGATCATAGAGTTGGTCATTTTTGCAAAAATATTCCAGGGCTTTCTCCCAATGATCTTTATTAACCAGTTATTCAGATAATTTGTCTTGAAGCTACTCTGGCATCTACCATGGCATCCATATAAATTTTCTTTCTTACAATTTTAATTGACTTAACTCTACCAGAAACTCATCTAATAATAACTTTCGGGGGATGCCTGGGGTGGCTCAGTAAGTATGTTAAGCATCTGCCATCTGCTCAGGTCATGATCCCGGAGTCGTGGGATAGAGTCCCACATCAGGTCCTTTTTTCAGCTGGGAGCTTGCTTCTCCAGCTCTGCTGCTCCCCCTGCTTGTGCGCGCTCTCTCTCTCTGACAAATCTTAAAGAGAAAAAAAACACTTTGTGATGAGTTGTGCAGTTCTCCAAAAGCACTTTCATTGACTTCGTTCAACCCTGAAACTTAAATTTCACTTGCATATGTTTACATTGTGTTGGCTACACTGGCAAGAAAATGACCAACAACTTGGTTTGGATGTATTTCACAATGCTAATGTTAAACAGGGAGAAATACTGGTAGACTAATTTTTAAGTGGATGTTCATCAATGAAAATACTATATTTTGCTTCCCTACAACTTAATTTACGTAGGGAGTCAACGAATATACAGCTAAAAAAGGCCCTTAGTTTGAAGGAATAAGCAAGAGTTCAGCTTCTATTTGACCTAATGAGATCTGGATAGGTGTTGACTCTCTAAATTCTTTGTTATTCAGTCAGTGTTCATCAAAAACCTACTAGAACTGGGTGATGAACCTTAAGAAGAGCACATGATGTAATGAGCGCTGGGTATTATATAAGACCGATAAATCACTGACCACCACCTCTGAAACCAGTAATTCATTTATATGTTAATTGAACTTAAATAAATTTTTAAAATAATTTTTTTTTAAAACCTACTAGAAGTTTTCACACTAGAGGCCCAGCCAAACTGTTGCTAAGAACTTCAGTAACTCCCATATCTTGTCAGCCAAGTATTCAGTTTTGCCCAGGGAAACCAACCCATCAGCTGGTTTCTGTAATTGTCATAATGCAAAACCTATAACATGACAATACTTAATGACTATTAACTAGCCCACCCTCCACCCCGTACCCTCTTTCAACATATTTAAACCAAAGGACAGTGTTTCAGAGAAATCTCTGTCAGGGAATTTCCCTAATTTGAATTCAGTCACTTAAAGAATTAGCATACTAAGCGCTCCTGGGTGACTCAGTTGGTAAAGGTAAGGGCCCATTCCTGATTTCAGATCAAGTCATGATTTCAAGGTTGTAAGGTCAAGCCCAGAGTCTGGCTCTGTGCTCAGCCAGGAGTCTGAGATTCTCTTTATCCCCTCATCCTCTGTCCCTCCCTCATTTAGACACATTCTAAATACATAAATATTTTTTTAAAAGAACACCTTTTTTAAAAATTAGCATAGTAAGAAAAGCATACCTACAAACGTGTAAGACAAATTGTTCTGTTTTTACTAGTTAGTATTTTATGACTTATTATGTTTGCCAGGATATATTCACTTATTCAATGCCAAATGCGATCATTAGATGCTTTTTGTCAGTTCAACGCATACATATTCTTCTAGGTAAGAAGCACTGTTTCTTTTCAAAAAACAGTAGATATTCTTCTGGTTTGTTGGTGGGGCTAGGAGCAAGAAGAGAGGCAAAATTCTCCTAGCCTTGGGGTGCCTAAGTGGTTCAGTCGTTAACATTTGCCTCCCTCTCAGGTCATGATCCCAGATCCTGGGATCAAGCCCCACATCAAGCTCTCTGCTCAGTGGGAAGCCTGCTTCTTCCTCTCCCACTCCCCCTGCTTGTGTTCCCTCTCTCACTGTCATTCTCTCTCTCTCTCTCTCTTTCTGGGTCAAACAAATAAATAAAATCTTAAAAAAAAAAAAAATCCTAGCCTTGAGAGAGCTATTGAATTTTTCAATAGACTAGAATCAGGAAATTATTCATTAATTCCATAGAGGTTCATTGAGTAAGCATTATGTACCATGTACTTGGCATTGAAGACACAGTAATGAGGACCGCTTGGTCCCTGCCTTCATGGAATTTAGGCTAGAGATCCAAATTTAAACTTGCACTTTTGGATATAGTACAGTAGTGTATCTAAACAAAAATAACCTCTCCCTAAAGGTTCTGGATTACAAGAGAAGTATATTAAATTGCTCCTGTTGCAAAGGTATATTCAAATAATTTTCATGGATAGCTACCAGCTGATTGTCTTTAAAACAGATTCAAAGAAAGCAAATATTTAAACATTAATAATAGTTGTAGTTATGCCTCATACATATGCTGTGCATGACAGTTAATACCTCCAGGTTTGGTAGGGCTCTTTGGTGCATCTAAATACCCAAACCCATCACAAAAGTGCAGCTCGAACAGCAAAACCTCAACAGGATAAACTTCCAACTTGGCATTGAGTCGTTTAGCTGGTTGCGCATACAAATCAAGTTGTTCCTTATGGGGAATCTAAAATTACCAACAGTTTCTACTTGAAAAATGTTTCTGCCCACCAATTCTACCTCCTGCTGGGTGAAAAAAAACTCTACTTTGACTTAGTTCTAACAACTCTGACAGTACCATCAATGAAGACTCTTTTTCTGACTTATTGTTTATTTCCTTTTATGACTGTAAATGTAGGCAGAACTAGTACTAGTAACTTTTCGTTTGTTGACAACATACGGTGTCGTCAATTCCAAACATTCGTGACATATTGACTACAAATACAGCTTATGAATTCATCCCAGGGAAAAAAAAATTCTTTACTTGGCTTACTTTGTTGAAATCCTTCTCACTGTTTTCATTGTTCATGTGGTTTGCTTCTTAGTACTTTTCAGATTTTGGAAAGTTAAAGAGAGGCAATTTGCTTCACTTACTGCTGTGCACTCTCCTGAGAACTAATCATTTCCACCATGGTGTGGAAGGCACAGATACATTTAACAGAGTTCACAAAACTAAACAGACCCCGTTCCTTTGAAATTAGGCCTTGGGGTGATCTTTTTATCCTATCTGAAAGATACAAAAATAAATTCCCAAACCCAACAGGAAGGAAAATAGGGGCACCTGGCTGGCTCAACCAGTAGAGCATGCAATCTTGATCTCAGGATTGTGAGTTCAAGTCCTACACTAGGTGTAGGGATTACTTAAAAATAAAATATTTTTTAAAAAAGTAAAACAATTTTTCAGCCCTTCCAGCATTCTGTTTCTTTCACTTCTTTCTACAGGTTTCTTATGTTTTTAGGTTTTGCTCAAAATAAGTGATTCCTTTCTTTGATTATAACTTTAATTTTTTTTAAAGATTTAGTTTATTGGGGTGCCTGGGTGGCTCAGTGGGTTAAAGCCTCTGCCTTCGGCTCAGGTCATGGTCCCAGGGTCCTGGGATCGAGCCCTGCATCGGGCTCTCTGCTCGGCAAGGAGCCTGCTTCCTCCTCTCTCTCTGCCTGCCTCTCTGCCTACTTGTGATCTTTGTCTGTCAAATAAATAAATAAAATCCTAAAAAAAAAAAAAAAAGGGTTAGTTTATTTGAGAGAGATGGGGGGGAGCATGCAAGGGTGGGAAGCAAGGGCAGAGGTAGAGAGAGAATCCCAAATTCTAAGCAGGGAGCCTGACATAGGGCTTAATCTCAAGACCCTGGAGATCATGACCTAAGCCAAAATTAAGATTCAGACACACTGACTGAGCCACCCAGGTGCCCTATAACTTTAATTTTTGAAAGTAAATAATAATATGAGAAATTTTTAGACATGTTGAAACTACAGTAGTCAAGTGGTTTTTCTACCCTACTCTTATTCACAAAGATGGCGATTCTCAAACTTAAGCCTGCATCAGAATCACTGGAAGGCTTGTTAAAACACGGATTGCTGGGCCCTACCTCCAGAATGTCTAATTTAGTAGGTCTAGACTGGAATCTGTGTATTTGAATTTCTAACGAGTTCTCAGGTGCAGCTGCTGATCCTAGGAAAACCCTTTCAGAACCACTGCTTTAGAAAAAACTATTCAAATGCTTAAGGAAATGGGAGTGTTGACATGGATCTATTATATGCAACCTGAACTGTAGTTTCTGGGGTAATCCAGAGGACTTGCCATTTACCCAGGTATTAAGAAATAGGTTAGGGATGATAATACCACATTCTAGGATGCGCCCTGCCTAGGTGTTTTCTGTATAGAAGAAATAATACTGCAGGATACCACAAAGGAATTGGATCACCCAACCTCAAGGTGAAAAATGAGATCAGGGAGTGTTAGAGGTCAGGTGACAGTGCTGGACTGTTAGAGATAAGATAAGAGAAATTACTACAGTAAGCCACAGGGATGAAATGGTAATTAGTGTTTTGTTTCTGGGTTCTGTGATGGTGACTAGTTCATCATGGAATCCCTAGGAATGAAATAGATGGACAACTTACTAAGGTGCCACCTGACAACCACACTTTTCCACTAAGTATGGGTCTTCTTGCCAGAAAACATAATTCAAGTCCCTGTAGTGGGATTCATGATATTTTCCAATTTCCTAATCCAAGACAGTTCAGAGTTTCAAAGGACTTTGCCACTCTTCAACCAGTGTTTATGGTGAATTTTCCTTCAGACCTTCCCTAGAGTCTGTTTAACAGTCCACTCTGCACTGAAGAAAGGGAAATATCCAAAACTTCTGGGAATGTTCTTAGACAATCACTCTGAACTTACACTGAAAACAGACATATCATTGTGTTCCTCCAGTCCAGGTATGGGTTTATGAAGGCCAGAGAATGGATAGAAGCTTGACCTAAGCCAATAAAACAGTGGGTCAATGTGGTAGCCAGCTTCTAACATGGCCCTAATGATCTTTATCCCCTGTTATTTATTCCCATTAGTGGCCCCTTTTTACATTGTGCCAGGGCTGGTCTACATGACCAATAGAATGGTTGTTTAAAAAAAAAAAAAAAAAAAAAACTACAGCTACCATCTTGGGCTCTGCTCTTAGGGAAGCCAGCTGCAACATCTTGAGGACACCCAAGGAGCCTATAGAAAGTAAGAAAAGTGAGGTGTTTAGCTGCAGCCAGAGGAACTGAGGTTAGCCAACAACCACTGAGGAAACTTGAAAGCAGATTCTCCAGCCTTCTGAAGACTACAGACACCCTGAGCCAGAGCCACTGAGCCAAGTAGCCAAGCTACTTCTGGATTCCTGACCCACAGAAATGGTGAGACAAATATTGGTTGTTTTCAGTTGCTAAATTTTGAGGTAATTTGTTATGCAGCAATAGATACACCTAATACAACAATACCCCACTGGGTAATTTGAAACAACTGCCTGATAGAGCATCATTTCATCCAAATATATTTCACTGTACATTGCTAAATGGTAATTTATATTTTTGAAACATTCCAGAATCCTAGACTTAAAAATTGACAATAATTGCTTACTACCATTAAGTATCCAATGTATCCAATCACTGTTCAAATTTCCCTGATTGTCTCATGAATTTTTTTTTAAGATTGTTCAAGTTAGGATTCGCATAAATTGCATACATTTTAATTGGTTGGCATGTTTCTTTTAATTTATAGATTTTCTCTCAATTACTTTTTCATCCTTTGTAATGCATTTGTTGAAGAAATTGGGGTATTTGGCCTCTAGATGTTTCTGTATTCTGGACATTGCCGACTGGACATGGTAGCATTCGACATACTCATTTGTTTCTGTATTTTCTGTAAATTGTTAGTGATAAAGATTCATTCAAATCAAGGTTGTTTGTTTGGTTTTGGTAAGATGTCATCATAGGTACTCCTTTTAAATTCTGAACCATGTGAATATATTTAAAAATAAACATATGATTTTTTTTTAAAGCTTTTTATTTATTTATTTGACAGAAGGAGAGACCACAAGAAGTCAGAGAGGCAGGCAGAGAGAGAGGGGAAAGCAGGCTCCCTGCTGAGCAAAGAGGCCGATGTGGGGCTCCATCCCAGGACCCTGAGACCATGGCCCAAGCTGAAGGCAAAAGCCCAACCCACTGAGCCACCCAGGTGCCCCAAAATAAACATACGATTTTAAAACCAGTTTTCTTTCTGTAAAACAAAAGCAATCATGTTGCTCAAGTAAAGCATAGCCTATAACTTCTCCAATTTGCACACAGATTAAGCATGATTTCATTTTAAAAGGTGAAGTTGCTTACCAATCCTTAGAGAACTGGTCTATCAAAATTGATGATGCTAGGGGTGCTTGGCTGGCTCAGTTGGAAGGCATGTAACTCTTGAGCTTAGGGTTGTGAGTTTGAGCCCCACAGTGGGTGTAGAGATCACTAAAAAAATAAACTTAAAAAAAAGAAAGCTCTGGGGCTCAGTAGGTTGGGCGTCCAACTCTGGGCGCTAAGATCAAGCCCCCAATACGGACCAACTCCATCTCAGCAGGGAGTCCCCTTCTCAACTCCTATAGTTTGATCTGCCCCTCCTGACATTCGCATGCTCTCTCTCTCTCTCTCTTAAATAAATAAATCTAAGAAAGAAAGAAAGAAAAGAAAAAGCTATTGATGTTAATGAATGACAGGGTAAATAAGCCAATATTTTCGATTTGGTAGATTTCTGGAATGTGCCTTTCATGACTAATATTCTTAGCAGCTGGAATTGATCCTAAAATGAAGGACCTTATGTGTTTCCTTTCCTTCAAGTAACCTGTATATTGGAACACATACTTTCTTACACTCAAACTTACACTTTTTTTCTTTTCTGTGGGTCTTAACAAAAACATATTTGGCAAAGATGTAGCTGGACTGGAATACTCTAATCAAAATCAACCTCAGAACATCTTTAGCATTCTATGATTTCTTTAACTGGAATATCATCTCATCATAACTTTGACAAGGCTAGGTGAAATTTCTGAAAATCACTCAATATTTTTCCTGATAAAGGATTTGTCTGTTTGTTTGTTTATTTACTTATATATTTTTAAGATTTTATTTATTCATTTGAGACAGAGAGATACAGTGAGAGAGAGAGAGCATGAGCAGGCGGAGCGACAGAGGGAGAGGGAGAAGACTCCTTGTTAAGCCGGGAGCCCGACATGGGGCTTGATCCCAGGACCTGGAGATCATGACCTGAGACGAAGACAGTCCCTTAACAGACTGAGCTACCCAGATGCCCCTGTATCTTTATTTAGATTTTTTTAAATGTTATGCATCCCTAAAAGGAATAGTTATTTATTGAGCCCTGTGCAGCATAGTCTGGTAACACATTCAAAATGGCTTTACCTCATGTAACTAAGGAATGGAAGAAAAACTGTCATATTAAATTCCCTAGAGTTAACCAAAATGGAACATATGCTTCAAATAATATATAAAATATGGTAGGGCTTAATCATTTTATATGAAGCAAATGATGGGGATTTTTAGTCATATTCCTGTCTATTCTATAGACCATATTTTCTTTCTTTCTTTCTTTTTTTAATAGGCTCAACACCCACATGGAGCCCAGTGTGGAATTTGAACTCATAACCCTGAGATCAAGACCTGAGCTGAGATAAAGAGTTGGATGCCTAACAGACAAGAGCCTCCAGGATCATCCTTAAACGATATAGTTTAAAAAAAAAAAGAAGAAGAAAAGAAAAGAAAGAAATTTAAATCCTGTCGCCTGTCTAGCTCATTCAGAAGAGCATGGAACTCTTGATCTTGGGGTCATGAGTTCTAGCTCCATGTTGGACGTAGAGATTACTTAACATAAATAAATAAAACAGAATAAAAAGCACTAAGACACTCTTGATCGCCTACCCTACAGGCATTTCTCCCTTCTGCCTTGTAAAGACTTTGATTTTGTTTGTTATACAACATCTCCTGGGAATGAGTCATGTTTAAGCCAAGCCATGGAAGAATTTTACAAATATCAAGACAACACCCCAGAGCAATTAAATCAGAATCTGTGCAAGTTGGGCACAGGTGAAAATATGTTCTAAAAGCTTCCAGTTTGGGCGCCTTGGTGGCTCAATCAGTTAAGTGGCTGCCTTCAGCTCATGTCATGATCCCAGGGTCCTGGGATGGAATCCCGAATCTGGCTCCCTGCTCAGCCAGGAGACTGCTTCTCCCTCTGCCTGCTGCTCCCCTGCTTGTACTTTCTCTCTCTCTCTTTCTCTCTCTCTCTGTCAAATAAATAAATAAAATATTAAAATAAATAAATAAAAGCTTCCAGGTTATCCTTACATGCAGTCAGGAATCAGGACCACAGGTTTAACCCAATTATGACAATCCGCTCCATTTGTCAATGGCCAGAGGAAGGTACATTACACTGTTGTAACCAAAAAGACTTAAGGAAGATTCTGCTAAGGGCTTCTGGTAAAAAAAATTTTGTCCCTGAAATAGGAGAAGAATATAAAGAGAAAGGTTTTAAGTGCCAATACTCCTGCTTCTTGCTTGTGGGGATGTCATGTGAGAGCATAATGGTTGGTTCTAATGGCTATTTTGCAGCCAAAAGGAAAGATATTGTTGAGACAATAAAGACAACAGAGCAGAAAGATCAAAAGATTCCAAGTGTATGAATAGGAAAACAGAGCCACTGTAAATATAATGAGAATTAGGGGTTATTATAATAATTGGACCTTAAACAAATATAAGAAGAGTTTCAAAAGTGAAGGTCTGGTAAGGGAGTCAGAGAATCAGAAAAATAGGCAAGGGGTGAGTGGACAAACTGGAGCAGGTAGAGAAGTCCAACAAACCAAGCTCAACTGCTTGCCAAGTGGGACTGCAAAGGGAGCATTCATGGAGAGTTCTCTTCCAATTGTCAGCCTTAGGAAGTAGTCCGCTTTGTATAGCTATCACCTCTGGGTCTGTGCTACACATCCAGTGGTGGGTCAGGGGCTGCCGTTGGCTAGCAGCACCAGTAGGTGGCAAGAGAGGCAAGACACTGATTTGAGACAAGAAAGGACTAGGTAGGATTCACCAGGTACTTCTAGAGTCACCCAGTTTGATGGCAATGACTTTCTGAGCATTAACAGCTTCAATTTCATGCACTTTCCAAATCCCATACAAATTCTTCTTTTGTCCAATTCTAACCTGGAACCATGGGGGAAAAGGGATCCTGAGAAATACAGTTCCTAATCCTAGCCAAGAAATGGGATAAACAAACAAGCTATAATCGTTTTAGAAAGTCTAAATGTAATGGTTAAATCAATAATGTAGACAAATTTGGATGATGATACCAGCTGGCTATCTTTGAAAACCTTGCCTTTCCCAATTATTATAAATTAAAATCAATTTCCTTAAACTTAGTAGGCCCATGCCTCTTTTTGACTAACTCTGGTACTTCTCTCTTATACAGATAAATCAATAATAAGCACAGACTACAAACAATAATGGAGTAACAACAAAAATTCAAAAGCTAGGAAGAATTTTTTAAATGAAATAAATTAAAATTTAAAGAAGCAGATTGATGTTAAAAATAAAGATTAATTAAAAATTAAAAACATTCTTTAAGTGGGAAAATTAGAATGGGTGGGAAATTAAAACAGGAGGCTTCTAATTTCAAAGCTAAATGGTAAAATAGAAGAATACAAAAAAGGAACCAAAACAGCACACATTTAGATAAGGATATTAATTAAAACTGTGAAGTTAACTTGAAGAGGATTAATAGAATAAATTATTAATTCAGATTTTCAGAGGCAACTGACACTAAGAAAAATTTAAACTGACCCCACTCTAACTAATGAAGATAAGAGTTCTAGTGGAGGCTTTAAGAAGTCCTCATTATGTCAACATGTCTCCAATGAGGATTTTTGCAAGACTCACAGTGCCCATGGTAGCTCTCACAAACTTGTATGATTTGGAAAACTCATTAAACTCATAAAAGAAAATAAAAGAAGAAAACCACAAAACTTATAGTAAATATTTTTACAATTTTGGGGGAACATTGGCTATTGAATGGAGTAAGAAGATTGATGTCTACACACAATATTTATTTTAAAATTATTTTCTCCTCTGGGGCTCCTGGGTGGGTCAGTCTTTTGGGCTACCAACTCCTGGTTTCTGCTCAGTTCGTGATCTCAGGGTTGTGAGATCCAGCCCTAAGACAGGCTTCAAGTCCCAAGATGGACTCTGCTCAGCACAGCCTAGTGGAAATTCTCTCTCCCTCTCCCTCTGTCCCTTCCACTCATTCTCTCTCTCTCTCTCTAAAATAAATAAATAGGAGCACCTGGGTGATGCAATTGGTTAACCATCTGCCTTTGGTTCAGGTCATGATCTCCAGGTCCTGGGATATAGCCCAGGACTGAGCTCCTGGCTCAGAGGAGAATCTGCTTCTCTCTCTCTCTCCCTCTGCCCCTCACCCCTGCTTGTGCTAGCTCTTTCTCTCTCTCTCTCTCTCTCTCTCTCTCAAATAAATAAAATATTTTAAAAATTAATTAAGTAATTAATTTTTTAAAAAAGATTTTATTTATTTATCTGACAGAGAGAGAGATCATAAGTAGGCAGAGAGACAGGGAAGCAGGCTCCCTGCTGAGTAGAGAGTCCCATGTGGGGCTCAATCCCAGGACTTTGAGATCATGACCTGAGCCAAAGGCAGAGGCTTAACCCACTGAACCACCCAGGCACCCCTAAATAAATAAATCTTAAAAAAAATCAAGAAATCAAATAATTTTCCTCTCAATATATTTTTTAAAAATTTTATTTATTTATTTGACAGAGAGAGAGATGACAAGTAGGCAGAGAGGCAGGCAAAGAGAGAGGGGGAGGCAGGCTCCCTGCTGAGCAGAGAGCCGGATGCGGGGCTCTATCCCAGGACTCTGAGATCATGACATAAGACGAAGGCAGAGGCTTAACCTACTGAGCCACCCAGGCGCCCTCCTCAATATATTTTAAATAAATATTTAAGAATATTGATTGAAAGTGACCAACCTAAACAATAACTTTATTTGACTGGTAAACCAGCTTCGAACAGGCACTGATGGATCTGCCATGCGACTCCTCGGAAATCGATCTAGCACTTTGTACTAATTTTCAGACACACTAGAATATACTGTGTGTAACCCTGGTCACCTCCTGGAAAAGGAAATTGTATCCAAAGCACAGGAAGGAAAAGGAGGAAACTCTCACTGTTATCCCTGTATAAGTGTTGTGCCTTATGAATATGTTGCCTGCTCAAAAACAATTTTTCAACGAAACTTTTCAGGTTTTCAGCTCCTGCTTCTGAAATTGACAGTCACCTTAAGGAGGAAAGCAATCTCAAGTACCAGGCTCTTGGCTTCCCTTCGCTCTTCCATCTTGATCCACAAAGTTTTACTTCTTTTGTTGCTCTCTGATGCCTTCAAATTGACTTTCTATCAACCTCAGCTTTTTAAAAAATGTATGTAGTCAGAAGGATGAACCAAAATGGTCTACTTCGTCAGTAGCTGAAGAATTTCTCTGATCCTCTCCCCTCCCCTTACTGCCTCCGCATATGCTCCTGAAGTGGCAATATTGTTTCAGTTTCCAAGTCACCAAGATTTAGTAAATATAACATGTTAACCGAAAAATGTTCAAATTTATTGTCTCTAAAAATGAGATAGGAGCAAAGAACAAGTGTTCAATTCCACAGACGTTTATTTGTAGCTGTCATTCACTTTGTCTACTATATCAAATGCTATTAATACACCATTTTACTTCATCTTCATGATCACCTGAAAATTAGCATCAGTCATATTTTATAGATAAATAATCTCATCTCAGAGACATGAAATAATATTATATATAGCAATTGTTATATAGCAATAATCAATAGAATTTAATTCAAATTAAGTTTCAGTCTTTAAAGAGGGAGGTACATTCTACATTTTGCAGCCTCTGCAAGGTACTGTACTAGATCCTGAATCAAAACAAGCAACGAGAGCATTAAACAAACCAAAAAAACAACAGTGTGCAATGGTGTCATTTAGCTTGATATTTTCTATTCAAAATTTGTCAATATATTGAAGATACCGTTTTTGCAAGACAGAGTTTGCAATTAGGAGAAAAAATTATCCTATCCTAAAGAATAAAAAGCACCTCAAGATGGAAGTATTATTTGTTCCTCTTTCATTTCACCACAAATGATATTTCCATACTCATAATAAAAGGTAAAATCCTGAGGGTATACTAGAGGGGAATGGGAGGTATTAACTGGTTCACCCATTTGTTTCTCAGACCTGCTTCTGGATATTGCCTCTATGCTACACTTGTAGGGCCCAAGTTGGTTTCTGTCTTCTTTCCATAGTAGCTGAACTCCCTTGGTCCCCAGCTTCAAACTCAACCCTTCCCCTGGTTCCCAGGACCACCAGTCACTATCTTCAAGCATTGCAAGTTCTAATTTCTGGCAAATTCCCTTTGACACTTGCCTGCTTGAGTATTTTGTCAGTGGGTCATCCTTGGCTGTACCTCTCTGGCTTCTTCTTAGGTCGTTTTTTCTTGTTATCCCCTTTCCAAGATCTGGATTCATGACTCTGAGTCTCAGTGACTTCTACCACGATACCAAATGTCTGTTTGCTGGAACCTCTTTGTATCACTCACTTTAGACTTGATGTTTTTGCCCTATTAACTATCTGTATCCCTCCCCACCAACATTCCCATCCCCCACATAGTGGTCAATCATTATTGCACTTTGCTCTCTCCTGCAGTGAGACACCCACTGCCTTACATGTACCTTTCCTTATGCTGTTGAATGAAGTTGCTGCTTCACAAAACTATGTGAAGAATGTTTGTCTCCTGGATGAATGGATTGAACTATGACTATTGCTTTAGAAATAAACATTCATTTAAAATATTCTTAAGCCTCTCACTACTGTCAATGTTACAGGTTCTAGTAACCAGAAAAAACAAAACAAAACAAAACAAAACCCCAAGACCTAATCATAATCACGACCCTTTTGGAATTTACAGTCTACTTAGAGAGCTAAGCTCCCTAAGGAGGCAATGGAGGGCAGAATGGAAAAGTGCCGTAGGAGAACAGATGAAGTACTGTGGAATTAAAGAGAAGGATAAAGAGAAGCAGGTATGACTTAATGAGAGAGAAAAAATTTCTGTAACTGGAGATATCAAAAAAGAATGCCGTTCTCTCTGAGGATGTGAGTCCAAGAGCTGCTAATGACTATTTTCCCAGCCTTGAGGAGAAAGTCAATCTTGGGTGTGGTGTGAGGATCAACAACCAAGGAGAAGGGAACCAAGAATTAGGGAGGAAGGAAGAAAAAGGAAGAAAGGGCAGGAAGGAGACCCTAATTACAGTTGAGTCTCTGGTTCCAGACACCTCTGAGGCTAGTTTTTTTTTTTTAAGATTTTATTTATTTATTTGACAGATAGAAATCACAAGTAGGCAGAGAGGCAGGTAGAGAAAGAGGAAGGGAAGTAGGCTCCCTGCCGAGCAGACAGCCCGACGTGGGGCTCAATCCCAAGACCCTGGGATCATGACCCAAGCTGAAGGCAGAGGCTTTAACCCACTGAGCCACCCAGGCACCCCACCTCTGAGGCTAGTTGTATAGCTGATCTTGATAGGATCCATTTATACCATCCAATAAATTCCTTTTTTTTTTACCTAATAAATTAGTTCCCTAAATTAGGATTTTCTGATTTACAAACAAGAGTTATAATGAACCTATTAGACAAATATTCTGAAAATTTACCAGTTACTAATTACATCTTAGTTAACTAATCTTAATTAATCTTAGTTAAATTAATGTTTTAACTTTAATGTTTAATTTGGTCATTTTAAAGTTAATTTTTAATCCTTTTTCCTTGGATATCAAGCTTGTTAACCTTTGAAGGTCATTATTTCACATTTGAAGGATGAGAAGTAACAATACACAGAAAGAAGTTTTGGGGTATATGCAATATCTCAAAATTAAACTTGTATACTTTAAGTATACAGTGGCTAAAATTTTCAGATAAATAGGCCAGCATTTTGTTTTTTGGGTGTTTTTTTTTTTTCAAAAATTTTTCCAAAAAAGTTTTTTAAATTGTATTTATTTATGTGACAGAGAGAAACACAGTGAGAGAGGGAACACAAGCAGGGGGAGTGGGAGAGGGAGAAGCAGGCTTCCCACTGAGCAGGGAGCCCAGTGAGGGACTCAATCCCAGGACCCTGGATCATGACCTGAGCTGAAGGCAGACGCTTAACCATCTGAGTCACCCAGGCGCCCCTAGGCTAGCATTTTGAGGACAGTGTATTTACCTTTATACTGAAAAGAAAACACCATGACTCAAAAAATGAAGTTAAACTTTGAAGCCAAACTCTAGAAGGATGAGTTACCAGACCACTTTACAAAATAGGTGTGTTTCCTATTTGTGGGAAGAACAATGACTTGAAAGCAAGGGTGTGCAATATTGGTGCATTTTCCCAGAACACTATTTTGATGATGAGATGAAAGTGCTCAGTGGCTTCAGACTGCTTCATTTACTCACCAAACATGGATTGTTCCCTCTTGATGGATAAAGCTCTGCCAGGGATCAGACCAAAGCACTGTGCAAACGGAAAGATATTGGTACTATTAAACCTAAGAATTTGGAGGCTGGTAACTGGTCCTACCCTCTCTTCCACATGTTCCACTTACATATTGTGGTGTAAACAAACAAACAAACAAAACAAAACAAAAAAAGAAAAAACAAAATTTAGTAAAGCAACAGCCATTGCCTTATCTCTCATGGTTTCTGTGGATCAGGAATTCTTGAAGGGCTTGGCTCTATAGTTGACTGCAATTGCAGTCAGAGTCTAGGGCCAATGTGGGGCTGGAGCAGCTCGGGACAGGTCGTGCGTTTTTCTTTCCAAGTAGTCTCAGAGTTGTTCCTTGTCCTTCAGTGTGTGTTGGTTTAGGCTTCCTCATAGCAGGGTAGCCTCAGGGCACTTGAATTGGTTCTATGTGGATGGTGCACCCAAGCATGAGCACCCCAAGGGATCAAAATGAACATGTGTAGCATATTTATGACCTCTCCTTGGAAATCCCACAGCATCTCTGTGTCATATGCTTTGGTTGAGGCATTTACAAAGGCCTGCTGAGGTTGAAGGAGAGAAGTCATAGTCTAGATCCCATCCATCTCTCAGTGGAAGGAGAGAAAAAGTCATATTGTAAGAAGAGCAGGTAGGATGAGAGATGTTGCGGCCACCTTTGGAAAGTGTCTGTAAACTCCCATCAATCCCATCCCTATTCCCATTTGAAAGGAGCTGGAAGTAATGAGTTTTATTCTGACAGAGTAGAGACCTCTACAAACCATAGCAGTCATTTTATAGCCTATGTATCTGATATTCCTATCTTCTGGCACACATTCTGTAGATAAACCATAGTATATGCATTGAATTTTACAGCTAGTAAACAAAATTGTATCATTGAATAGACCACATTTTTATTATGAATTTCATTTTTGCATTGGTTTCTGAATGTTCCTACATTTTCAGAAATACCTTATAATGAAATCATTTAAAAAATAGCTCTTGGGACACGTTTTAGCTACCTTTTTATTTTTCATTTTAAATTGTAAAACCCTTCACATATATCGAAAAGTATGAAAATAAAAAGGCATCTACTAATGAACAACAAGACTGAACAAAAGTTAACATCTGATCAGCAGTCAAACTCCCTCTCACTCCCTTCTACTTTTTCCTTAGGTGTTTTTTTTTTCACCTTTCTGGAATGCTGCCCTTTCCTTACAGTCCGGCTTCCACATATCCTTAACAGTAGAAAATAAATAGCAAGCTATGAAAAAAAGCTATTCGACCAAATATGAAGGAAAAAATAAGAACCTAAGGAGTTACTTTTTAAAAAGGGAGCTGCTTTTGGCCAAAAACATTTTCCCAAGATCAAGGGTGAGAGTGGAATTTGGTGCCATTATGGACTGCAGGGCAGATAAATCCATCCAAATCTGGAACAGCGGTTGGGGGTTGGGTTGTGCTCTGAAGGATCATCCTTGCAATAAACAGGGACTTTTCTTTCAAACTGAGAAAGAGGCTATGTAGGGTTATAGCCCAGTCAAATTCCCTGGGACATCCAGAAAAACTCAAGACATGAACTTGGTATTCTATGGTCCAGGACTTATAACATGCCCAGACACAAATGCTAATTTTTCTGGAGAAAAGTAACTTCAAAGTGTTTTATTTTTGAACATCATGCCCAGGAAACTGACATAACCAAGTTCTACTATGAGCAAGAAGCAGGTCCTCAGACATTTCAGGTGTTGGAATGACCACTTGGAGACTCCATAAGCATGATGCTGACCATTTAAAGGAATGAATACAGCATTGAAGATATCTTCAGAGAATAGGAAACTATAAAAAGCGATACCTGGAGGGAAATAAGTGTGGAAGATAGAACAGCCTTTTAAACTTGAGCCCCTAACAGGAGAGGTGCTAGACCCTTAATGGGCTTGGAAAATGATATTAACAAGAACAGACAGAACCTGAACATTCACTACACATCAAATATTTTAGTTGGCTAGGGCTGCCAAACCAAAATACCACAGACTGGGCGGCTTAAACAACAGCAATTTATTTCTCACAGTTCTGGAGGCTGGAAGTCTAAGATTCAGGTGCCGGCTGGGCTGGTTTCTTCTGAGGCCTTACTGCTTGGCTTGCAGGTGTCTGCCTTCTCTCTGACTCTTCACGTGGCCTTTTCTTCGTGCACTCTCATCCCTGGGGCTCCTCTTCTTATAAAGACTCAGTCATACGAGATTAGGGTCCCATCCTTATTACCTTGTGTCGCATTAATTATCTCTTTAAAGATCTTAATCAAATACAGTCCCATTGAAGGTTAGGGCTTCAACGTATGAGTTTTGTTAAGAGAAATGCTTGCTAGAAAACTTTAAGAAGAATGCTATATCCATTTGGAGTGAACAGATGTTTATAAAAGCTTAAATAATAATAAAAGAACAATAGAGATGAGATTTTTGTCATCATCATAGTCATAATCTTTGTAGAACTTTGGTGGAACCATTTGACATCCTGGAATTCATAGCATCAAAAAAAATCATCTTCAAGACCTGTATTTTATTTTTAGTTATTTAATTTCATTTATATTAAAAAGGCTTTGAAGAAAAAGATCCCTTTTGGGAATTTTTTACTTCCATGAGGCAGAATTAAAAAGAACATTAATTTTGTCAACTCAGATTTGGAGTTGATTGTTTACAAATTATTCAAGCAAGATGGAATATCTTCTCTCACATGTATAAAAGGCTGATGGAACCAAAGAAAGAAAGCCTTTTAACTATGCTTTGCAGATGACAATACTAGCATAGCAGGATTTACTAACAACCACTGATTGCCTGCAAGAGTTCATTTGCTGCTGAAGAAATAAAATGATGTGCTTGGAGAAGGTAAGTCTTTCTCACGTGATACCTAGTGTAAAGACTCTCCTGTCATTTAACTCCAAGAAGATTCTGGAATTAGTATGCTTGTAATGAATGTTGAGAAGGACATGAAAATTCAGCGGTGATTCTATTTTCCTTATAGCCAAATCCATTTCCACTGCCACATGTTTAAATCCAAAATGTAAGCACAAAATGTGGAAGGGAAGTAGCTGATGCAAAAATATTTTTTTAATGTGTATATGTAAAGGCAGATTTTTAAAATTCACTTTTTATTATAAAACTTTTCAAATACAGACAGGAAAGGAAAGGACAGTATAATAAGCACTTTTGGATTTGTCTGTCACCTAGCATCTATAATTACCAGCATTTTATTGCTTATCTTTTATCTAATCTCTATTAAGTTTAAATTTTTTTTTAATTTTCTGGAGTCTTTTAAATAAAATTCCAGATATCATATGATTTCATCCCATAAATATTTCCACATGTATCTCTAAAATATAAGGATTCTTTAAAAAACTATTATCATGGGGCCCCTGGGTAGCTCAGTCATTAAGCATCTGCCTTTGGCTCAGGTCATGAAACCAGGGTTCTGGGATTGAATCCCCTATTGCTCCCTGCTCAGCAGGAAGCCTGCTTCTCCCTTTCCCACTCCCTCTGCTTGTGTTCCCTCTCTGCCAAATAAATAAAATCTTAAAACAAACAAACAAACAAACTATTATCACACTTAAAGTTTTTTAAATTTCATAAACACCCAGTTTGTGTTCGATTTTCACCAATTGCATTAAAAGTCTTTTTTGTGGTTTAGTTATTAGTTTGGCCAATTGTTTATTAGCTTGTTCAAATCAGAATCTAAGTAAGATCTACACATTGTATTTGTTTTACATGTCTTTAAGTTTCTTTTATTTTTTCTTTTATTTTTTTAAGTAGGCTCCATGCCCATCATGGGGCTTGAAGTTATGACCCTGCAATAAAGAGTTGGATGCTCTATCTACTGAGCCAGCCAGGTACCCCTAAGATTCTTTTTTTTTTTTTTTTAAGATTTTATTTCTTTTATTTGACAGAGATTACAAGCAGGCAGAGAGGCAGGCAGAGAGAGGAGGAAGCAGGCTCCCCGCCGAGCAGAGAACCCGATGTGGGGCTCGATCCCAGGACCCTGGGATCATGACCCGAGCCGAAGGCAGAGGCCTCAACCCACTGAGCCACCCAGGCGCCCCCCCCTAAGATTCTTTTAATCATAATATTTCTTCCTTCTTTTTTGTTATTTTTTTGTAATGTTAATTTGTTGAAGAAACTGGTGGGTGTTTTGAACTGTAGAATTTTCCACATTCTGGATTTGCCTGATTGTATCTACATAGTGAAGGAAACAACAATCTTAAGACTGATTCTAAAAAAATAAATACATAAATAATAAAAATAAAAAGTAAATCTAAAAGACTCTTCTAAAAATAATTAGAAACATCTTTTTCCTTCAGTTTTTAAACTGAGGGATAATTGACATACATCACCATGTAAGTATAAGAAGTACAGTAAGATGGTTTGATTTACATGTATTATATAAAGTGATTACTACAATAGGTTCAGCTAACACCCATCTTTCACACAGATAAATTAAAAAGAAAAGAAAAAATTGATTTCTCTTTGTAATGAGAACTTTTAGGAACATCTTTTTGAGGAAAAGCAAGATGTTTTATGTCATTGGATTGTCTTTAAAATATATATATGTGTGTATATATATATATGTGTATATATATATATATAAAGTATCAACCAAATCTTCAAGCCAGAAATAAAAATAAATCTTTACTTCAGTCAATTACTGCTAGAGAAGAAGGAAAGCTTAATCCCCTCAGTAGCAATATCACTGTCCCCTGTACCTACACTGACAGACTTACCCAGAAAAATCTGTAGCCTCGCTAAAGATCTCAGTTGAAAGTAAATTTAAGAACTCCAGTATGATACTTAGTCTCACAAATGCACATATAGTGACCCTAGGGGCAACATAGTTGCTGTGTGTTGAACAATAGTTTTTCCTGCACCTAAGATCAAACTGTAGCAGTACCTGGCTGGCTCAGTCAGTACAGCATGAGACTCTTGATCTCAGGGTTGTGATTTTTGAGCCCCACATGGGATGTGAAGACTACTTAGAATAAAAGTAAAATAAAATATTGAAAAAAATTAAAATTGATGGTTAATAATACTTTTTTTAAAATCAAGAAACAGACTTTTTTTTTTAGATTTTTAAAATTTATTTATTTGACAGGCTGAGATCACAAGTGGGCAGAGAGGCAGGCAGAGAGAGAGGGGGAAGCAGGCTCCCCACTGAGCAGAGGGCCCGACGCAGGGCTCGATCCCAGGACCCTGGGACCATGACCCGTGGAAGGCAGAGCCTTCAACCCATTGAGCCATCCAGGCACCTTGAATGGCTAATACTTTTAATAATAAACTTATAATAATCAAATTTTCAAAGTTTTAGATGCATTATTGTTTTCTAAAGGTTTGTTATTATTATTTTTTAAAGATATTATTTATTTATTTGACAGAGATCACAAGTAGGCAGAGAGGCAGGCAGAGAGAGAGGAGGGGAAGCAGGCTCCCCGCCGAGCAGAGAGCCCAATGCGGGGCTCCATCCCGGGACCCTGGGATCATGACCTGAGCCGAAGGCAGAGGCTTTAACCCACTGAGCCACTCAGGCACCCCGAGGTTTATTCTTTTAATATACCATTTGGTTTGACATCAGTTTTTGCTGCATATCCACTTTACCATTCAGCCATTTTTCATTTGCCTAAAATGTTAACCTCTGAGTGATTAAAACTTATTTCATTTTATTATAATGTGAAAGAGATGTCCACTTCCTCCTACCCCAGCTGGAACTGGGGTGCTCCAGTCCATCTTCAGTGTATAGGAATTCAATTTCCTTATATTCTAGCTAGTGATAACATATTTGAACCAAACATCCCTCATCACTTTTATTGGGGGGGAGGGGGAGAGAGAGAGACAGAGAAGAATCTAATGATCCCATAAGAAGTATCAATGGCCAAAATATTTGTTTTTGTTTTTTAAAAGATTTATTCATTTGAGAGAGAGTAAGAGAGAGAGCGCAGGGGAAAGGGCAGAAGGACAAGGAGAGAAAGTCCCAAGGAGACACATGCCAAGCACAGAGCCTGATACAGGGCTTGATCTCAAGACCCTGAGATCACGACCTGAGCCAAAACCAAATGTGAGATGCCCAACTGACTGCACGACCCACGCGCTCCTAAAATTTTTGGTTTAGATGTATTTGCCTTAATCTGAAGATCAGTGGGTTTCATATAAGTTCATAGTCTTCTCCTATTACCATGCCCCACTTTTTCTCATGTTCATTGTCTACTAAATCACTACAACTATGCTTGGTGAGGGGGAAGCACTGTGAAAATAGAGATGGCAGGGCTGAAGGTCGTTTCTCTCAGAGCTATTAAAACTGGGAACACTTAAGATGCTGACAAAGCACCACATTCCCTGAAGATAGACGTCAGAGCTTCTATGTTCTACTCCAGGCATGGAGGAATGTCTTTGTACCCCTTCTACCCCACACTTAGTCTTCTGGATACCAAAGAAGCAGTGCTTTGTATCTTCACATTTTATGAGCTCCTTCATTGAAAACAAGTTTGGTTTCTACCTGCAGAAGCTTTGGAACAAAATTATACTCTCCTTGGCTCGTGAGCCAATATGTTGCCCAGACACCACTATTTTTGACCCCTAGCCTGGGGGATACTGGAGTTGTGTGATTGGGGCATTGGTGGGATAAAGACAGAGGAAAGGATGACAATGAAACACAATAAAAATTCACAGAGGTTAAAGTCTTCCTGCAAATTCATTCTTGGCAGATTTAAGTCATCAGGCCATGAAATGTTTATTGAATTACTACTATGAACCAAATATTGTGCTGAGGGCTAGAGACCAAGATTTGAGCTGCATATAGTCTCTGTTCTTTTGAAGCCTGCAATCCAGAAGAGAGAAGGAACACTAAACAATTAATATACACATGCTTAATAAAATAGTTAAAAGTGAGCAGCATTAGGAAAAAGTTGAGGGGTGACCAAGAGAATATAATGGAGGACCTGTGATATAGGGAGTTAGAGAAGGTGTCCTGAAAGAAATGATGCTTAAGCTAAAACCAAAAAATTATATAGTTTCATGATTCCATTTATATGAAATGTCCAGAATAGACAAATCTACAGAGACAGAAATTAGATTAGTGAAAAGTGATTACTGGTTGCTTAGGGCTGGCAGGAGGATGGGAATTGGGTGGTGATAGCTAAAAGATATGAGATTACTTTTTGAAATGATTTAAATCTCCTAAAATTGTGGTGATGGTGTGCAACTGTGAGTGTACTAAAAATCATTGGATTACACACTTTAAATGGGCGATTTGTATAGTATGTGAATTATGTCTCCATAAAGCTGTTACCAAAACAAAACAAAACAAACAAAAAAACAAACAAAACCACCAAAACTCCATCAGATTATGTCATTCCTTACTTAACACAATACTCAGTGGAATTCAGTAATAGATTCTAAATTCTCTGCTTTAGCCTACCAGGTCTTGCCAGTCTCTCAGCTTTCTATCTTGCGCCATATGCTCCAGTCACACTAGCCTTTTCTTTTTCTAGAGCATCCCAAATTCATTACCATCATAGTCTTGAATTACCTTTTTCATTCCCTAGAGTACTCTTCCATAGTGACCTCCCTGGCTGTCTATTGTCACACAGTCTCATATGCTTACTTCCTCTTGTTTGAGGAAATCCTTTTCCCTGGTCCTCCCTTCCAACCTTTCCAATATGTGCTCTAAATTCCAACTTGGGATCAGTTAAGTTTCCTACATATTTCTTTTTTTAATTTTTCAGAAGGATTTTATTTCTTAAGTAATCTCTACATCCAACATGGGGCTTGAACTCACAACCCTGAGATCAAAAGTTACATGCTCTATCAACTGAGCCAGCCAGGTAAGTATGCCTTTCCCCCCCACTTTTTTAAAGTTACGGTTTCTTTCTTTATTCTTTTCTTTTCTTTCTTTTTCTTTTTCTTTTTTTTTTCTTCCAGTTTCCTACATATTTCTATAGAGTGAACTACCCAAGGGAACTTTTCTCATAACGCCTGTACCTTTCCAGCAAATGCTACATTTTCTTGAGGCTCTGTCTTTATAGACATTAGGTTGTACCTAATATTTTGTTACTTATTTTCTTCAGTGACAGTTTGAATTCAAACACAAATTATAAACAAGTTATTAGCTTTCGACGATATATTTTGTAAAAGTTTTAAATAGGCTATGTAGCCTAGGAATGCCAGGGCTGGTCCCTTTTGGACAAGGCCATGACTACATTTAGTACCATCAAAAAAGAAGTCCGTCATACCTCATTCCAAGTCCGTCTTGCCTCCTGGGCTTATGTTCTGTTGTAACTTGTTGAGCTTCCTGCTGAAGTTGCTTCACCTCTGGACTGAGTGACACAGACTCGGTGCATCTTGGGAAACTGCAAGCTGCAGAAGCGACTACCATCCCCTTCTTTATCTTCTGCTTGGTGTGAAGAGAGCTGTAGTCCTTCTCAAGCCTCTGGGCTATGGACCTACCCTTTTGTCTTCCCACTGTGACTGGGCCTAGTGCAGGCAGCATAATACTTCTCTTAATCATATCTGATAAATTTGGTTCTTTACAACTCAAAGCACAAATCACAGCTCTAGCAACTGGGAAATCAGTCTCTAACTAGTTGAAAGTTATATTTAACTGCCTGTCAGCAGATGCCCTTCATGCTCTTGACTTAATTGAAATCTGGTTATTCCCTGAGGCCCTTATTTGCTCTGCAACCCTCTCAAGCAGAGCTCCCTATTTTTCACACCCCTCTTACCTTGGGGTAGGCTTTCCCTTTCTCCACTGCAGCTTCTTCTAGAGCATTTATTTCTTTCCCTTCTGGGTGGGCGGGGGGAGTGCTACCACCCACTCTATCCCCCTCCTCATTGCCATCATTTATCTGTTCCTGGTCTTTTTATGATGCTTTTAGCTTCTAGCTCAGCCATTTGCACTCCTACCGTCATGTAATTCTCACAATGTTAGTTTTTGTTTAAAGGATTCATTTAATACACTGAACTCTCACATCCTTGACACTCATTTCCACTTCGTCTTCAGTATTCATTCCCACATCATATCTGAAAACTTGTCATCACTGAAATGATACCACTTCCAATAGTCTTGATTTCAGAAATTCTCAATTTGGTCACCAGCCTGGCCCTCCACCATCCTTACTCTACTATCTGTAGTATTTTCTATCTCATTCAGATTTTCTATCTCATTCAGATGCCACCCTATTCAACCTCACTACTTTCTCATTGTCTATCATATTCTTCTCGATTTTACTTCCTGTGTCCATCTGCTTATAGTCCATGGTCTATCAATGTTACTACTCCCTAAAAATTATCTACCGCTCGTTGCTTCTCTCTTCCACTATACTTGCCTGGCAAAACCTCAATGGTAATTGAATCCAGTTATCCACATTCTCAATGCCTATTACTGCATAGTAGACTGTTGCTGAGGTAAATCGCACAACCAGGCTGACTGGCTTAATTTTATCATCACAAACCTTCAACAGACACCCAACACTACCCAAAACATCTCTTCCATTTTCCTTGGTAAGCTTGCTTTTCCACCCCTAGAAACAACCACTTCATTGCTCTCCCTTTCTCCTCAAATATTCCAACATGCTTCCTTTGCTTACTATCAGTCATTAGTACCCTCTCACAACAAAAAACAACAGTTTTAACTGTAGCTTTACCCACTCCTCCCTTCTTCAAAATGGTGAGAGTATCCTTATGCTTATATAAGGCCAACCTCCAAAGATTTAGATCAGTGCTTAAACCAGCAAACTACTCAACTCAAACGCACAACTCTCCTTTGAGTAGACCTCTGTTGCTTCTTGTTGTCGCTCCATTTATATGCTTCCCTTAACGACAAAACTTTTCAAATCAGCTGCTATGCACATGAGCTCTGCCTCCACACCTATTTAGTGCTCATTACCCACTGATTCTTCTTCTATTTCTATGGAGGGAGCATTAGCTTCAAATCAACGAGGTTTTTTGTTTTGTTTTGCTTTGTTTTTGTTTTTGTTTTTTTTAGAGCAGCAAGGAGAAGTTTATTGAATGACAGTACAAAGCTCCCAAAGAGGGAATGGGATCCAAGAGGCTTGCCCTCAGTTAGTTTCTTAATATCAAGCTTGATACTACTCCTTTGTTTCTTATGTGGCAAAGACATCACTATGAATTGCACATCTTTTATTAGGCAGTATGAGTCAAAAACTGTTCTTCATGAACCTAAGATAAATTACAGAAAGAATACTCCAACAAAACAAAGCATACCCTTTGTAAAGCATAATTATAAGAGCAGCAGAAGTGACAGTGCCCAAGAGAGGGTTCAGCATGATTTGTGCTAATGCACATTGACTAAAGGTTTACATTTCAGTCTACCCAAAGTTAGTTCTCAATGTCTTAGGGTGTGCAATAGCACTCAGAACATGCATAAATATGTAAATATATCAATGTCTACTAATGGCTGCTTTAAATATACATATCTTTAAAGAAAAATATTTCAGAACCAAGTGACATAAAAATCAGTGCTGTGTGGGGCTACATTAACCAAATAAGCCAGACAATAGATGTGCTTACTGCTAGGGACACAAGAAAGAAATGATGTCTTGGTCCTCGAAGAGCTCAAATTCTTCTTCTTTTCTTTCTTTCTCTCTCTCTCTCTCTCTCCTTTTTTTTTTTAAGATTTATTCACTGACTTGAGAGACAGAGACAGAGTTCACAAGCAGTGGGGGGAGGGGCAGAAAGAGAGGAAAAGAATCTCAAGTGCACTCCCAGCAGAGTTAAGAGCCTGACTTAGGACTCAGTCTCAGGACCCTGAGACCATGACCTGCGGCAAAATCAAAAGTCAGACACTTAACCGACTGAGCCACCCAGGCACCTCTAAGAGCTCAAATTCTAATGGGAAAGACCGTAGCCTAATAAGTTCTATAACAGAAGCGTATACAGGATACAAAGCGGAGAATGAAGTATTTTGCTGTGGGAGAGAGATAATTAGGAAAGATTTTATGAATGAGACATGTGAGTAAGAGTTTACCAAATAGAATTTTCCAATAGAGGAAGCAGCATGTGCAAAAGGTATGGAAGCAGGAGATTGCCTCACAGAATTATGAGGAATTTGGTGGCGGGACCAAAGAAGCAAGAAAAGGATACTGGTAAATTGGCATCCGATCATGGGTGATCTTATAAATCATGTTAAGAAATTAAGCGTAGGATTATATTTTAGTCAGCGTGAAACTTCGAAAGGTCATAAGCACAGGAAGTAACATTATTAAATTAGCCTTGGTCTTTGAGAAAGATTGTGTCCTGGCCTGTGGTTAACAGATTGAAGGGAAACTAGATGGGCGATTACTTCCACAATAAAGTCCAGAGGAGGGGCAGATTTTGGAGATATCTAGGAGGAAGAATGGATAAGATTTGGTCATTTGGTCATTCCAATAACTTAGTCACTACTTCAGAGGAGATGTTCAAAATATTCAGAAGTTATAAATAAAATTTTACACATCCTTTGAGTAGGCTCCATGCCCAGCTTGGAGCCAAATGCAGGGCTCAGTGTCCGGCACGAGCCCATGATCCCGGAGATCGAGACCTGAGCTGAGATCGAGTCAGATGTTCAACTGACTGAGTCACTCAGGTGCCCCAAGTTTTACACGTCCTTTAAAATGTTGTTGTAGAGCAACCCTGCTGGAACCCTTTCAGTCTTGAGAGCTTTTTCTGTATCTTCTCTTACTAAGCTTCTATCACTTTACCCACAAAAATTTAAAAATAAAAAAAAAAAAGTTGTTGTAGAGCTACATGATTAACTGGGAAGAATCTTTGCTATATATAATTGATGTTTTTAAAAGCAAACTTAGAGCAACATATATAGTAAACCCATTTTGTATATAAATCTTTGCATACTCAACTTCTATTTTCTTAACATAGATTTCTAGAGGCTGAATTCTAAGGTCAGATGATTAAAAGTTTAAAATGTTTGTGGGATGAGGTGCAGGTGTGTGTGTGTCTGTGTGTGTGTGCATATACATTGTTATATAGAACAAAAGTCTGTAAGATACGTACTCATATGATGATTGAACTTATAGGTTGTTTTCAATTTTATATAATAAGCATCCCTATACATAAATCTTTAGATTCCTCTCCTATTATTTCTTTAGTTTAAGTCCTAAGAATAGAAATTCTGTATCAAAAAGTGTGCACATTTAAAGGCTTTTGGGAAAAAAAATAAAAAAATAAAGACTTTTGAGAGATGCCTGAGTGGTTCAGTCGGTTAAGTGTCTGCTTACCTCTTGCTCTATAATAAATAAATAAATAAATAATCTTAAAAAAAAAGGCTTTTGACACATCTTGCCGAATTTTTCTCTAGAAAATTATCAACTTGTACTCCATCTTTAGTATATGACAGTTTATCCACGCCCACATCAACACTGAATGGTGACTTTTTAAAATATTTTACCTATCTGTCTGATGACATATGATATGAAGTTGATTATTTTCTTTTTTTTTAAGATTTTGTTTATTTATTTGAGAGAAGAGAGAAAGAATGAGCAGTGGGGAGGGGCAGAAGGAGACAGAGAGAGAGAGAGAGGGAGAGAGAGAAGAAGACTCCCTCTATCCCAGGACCTGGAGATCATGACCTGAGCTGAAGGCAGACACTTAACTGACTGAGCCACCCAGGCACCACATTTGATAATTTTCTGATACATTTATTAGAGATTTATTTTCTTCTGGAGTCTTAAACATATCTGGAAATACCGTTAGCACAAAGCGTGAGACTGGGATTCAACTTCAGCTTTCCCCCCAATTGTTGCCATATAGCAAATAATCCTTTCCCTACAGACTTGAGAAGGCATCTTTATTAGAGACAAAAATTTTATTTATATTCATTTTTCTGCTTCCAGACTTTTTTAAAACAGCTTTATTGAGATGTACATTCACAAATCACACAATCAACCCATCAAAACTGTGCAATTTAATTGTTTTTAGTATGTTGTTAATTTTTAAAGATTGTGGTAAATTTTTAAGATTGTGGTATATGAAAATTGCCATTTTAACCATGATTCAATGTACAGCTTAGTGGCATTAATTACATCCAGAATGTTGCATTATTTCTATAACTTTTTCATCTTCCAAATGGAAACTCTGTAACCATTAAATAGCAAATCCTCATTCCCACTCTTCCTGAACTAACTCTTCCTAACCTGTTAATTGACTATTTCTCTGTTCTCCAGACAGTCTCATGCCATTTTTATTATGATAAATTTATATATTCTGGGATGCCTGGGTGGCTCAGTTGGCTAAGCATCTGTCTTCAGTTCAGGCCATGGTCCCAGGGTCGTGGGATGGAATCCCACATCCCGTCAGGCTCCTTGCTCAGAAGGGTCACTGAATCATATGATAACTCTTGCTTTCAGTTCAGGTCATGATATGATATGATATCATATGATATGACATCATATGATAACTCCTGCCTTCAGTTCAGGCCATGGTCCCAGGGTCGTGGGATGGAATTCCACATCCCATCAGGCTCCTTGGTCATCAAGGTCACTGAATCATATGATAACTCTTGCTTCTCCCTCTGCCTGCCGCTCCCCCTTCTTATGCTCACTCACTCACTCTCTCTTTCTCTCTCGGAAAATAAATAAATAAAATCTTTTAAAAAATTTTATATTATGCTCAAATTGAATGCCCATGTTCCACTCCTGCAGATTACATTTTTTTAAAATTTTGATGACTATATTAGCTCTTCCATTCTGTTAGATTAAAATTCTCTTGCCAAATTAAAAAAGGAATGACAAGACATTCATGGTTATTTTGGGGGAGAATTGACATCTTCATTAAGTTGTTTTTCTCTGACTAGAACACAATATGTCTTTATTCAAGTTTCTGTTTAAAAAATAACAGTTTTACTGAGATAAAATTTACATACCGTATAATTCATCCATTTGTAGTGTACAATTCAGCTGTTCTTAGGAGATTCACAGATAGGTGTAACTACTAGGACAGTAAAATTAGGACACTTTCATCACTTTGAAAAGAAACTATCTACCTTACATCTCTCTATCATTCCTTCACCAACCGTCCTAAGCAATCACTAATCTACTTTCTGACTCTATAGATGTGCCTATTCTGAAAATTTCATAAAATATACTGTATTTTGTGACTTCCTTGTTTCATTTAGCATAATGTTTTCAAGGTTCATCCATGTTGTAGCACATATTTGTACTTCATTGCCATATCCTGTACCATTGTATGGATATAGCACATTTTGTCTATTGGTCAGTTGATGTACATTTACTTTGTTTCCACCTTTTGCTGTTACGAAAAATGCTGCCATGAACATTCATGTGCAATGTTTTGCATGGACACATGTTTTCATATCTCTTGGATGTACATGTAGGAGTAGAATTACTGAATCATATGATAACTCTATGTTTAACAGTTTGAGCAACTGCAAGACTCCTTTTTAAAGAAGCTGCATCACTTTATATCCCCACCATCAGGGTATGAGTGTTCTAATTTTCCATAACCCCACAAATAATTGTTTTTTTATCTTTTTTATTGCAGACATCCTAGTATATATATGGTAGTACCTCATCGTGATTTTGATATGCATTTTCCCTAATGACTAATGCTGTGCATCTTTTCATGTGTTTACTTGCTTATCTGTTATCTGCTTTGGAGAAATGCATATATACATCCTTCACCTATTTTTTTTTTTTAAAGTGAGTTCTATGCCCAATGTGGGGCTTGAACTCATGACCCTGAGATTGAGTCACATGCTCTTCTGACTGAACCAGTTAGGCACTCCATCATTTGCCTATTTTATTTATTTATTTATTTTATCCTTTGCCTATTTTAAATTAGGTTGTCTTTTATTGTTGAGTTGTAAGAGTTCCTTTTTTTAAAAAATATTTCTTTATTTTTACTTTAGTGAGAGAGAGGGAGTGCACACATGTGTGAGTTGTGGGGAGGGACAGAGGGAGAGAGAGAATCCTCAAGCAGTCTCCCCATTGAGCATGAAGCCCTATGTCGTGCTTGATCCCAGGACTCCAAGATCATGACAGTTGAAATCAAGAGTCAGACAGTCAACCAAATGAGCCACCCAAGTGGTTCTGTAAGGGTTTTTTATATATGTATATTCTGGATACCAGTCCCTCATCAGATATATGATTTGCAAATATTTTCTCTCATTTTCTGAATTGTCATTTCATTTTTTTATTTTGCCCTTCAAAGCACAGTTTTTAACTTTGATGCAATTAAATTTATTGTTTTCTTTTGTTATTTTTGCTTTGGTGTCATATTGAATTTGCCAATTCTGAGATCATAAAGATTTACCGTATGGTTTTCTCTGGGAGTTCTATAATTTTTGCTCTTATATTTAGGTCTTTGAGTATTTTGAGTTAATTTTTGGTTTTGTTTGTTTGTTTTAAAGATTTCATTTATTCGTCTGAGAGAGAGACAGAGAGAGAGCATGAGCAGGGGAGAGAAGCAGAGGCAGAGGAAGAAGCAGACTCACTGCTGAGCTGAAAGCCCGACATGGGGATTGATCCCAGGACCCTGGGATCATGACCTGAGCTGAAGGCAGACGCTTAACCATCTGAGCCACCCAGGCACCCCAGCTTTGAGTTAATTTTTGCATATGGTTTGAGGTTAGGGCCAACTCTATTCTTTTGGTTGTATCTAACCAGTTGTTCCAGTACATTTGTTGAAGAGACCATTCTTCCCTCAGTGGATGACAGTGATATCTTTGCTCAAAATTAGTTGACCATGACACATGGGTTTATTTCTGGATTCTCAGCTTTATTCCACTGATTAATAACTCTATCCTATGTTAATATCATACTATCTTGATTACTGTTACTTTGTGGTTAAGTTTCAAAATTGGGAAGTATGATGGGGCTCCTGGGTGGCTCAGTCCGTTAAGTGTCTTCCTTCAGCTCAGGTCCCCATCCCCAGGCCCTGGGACTGAGCCCTGCTTCAGGCTCCCTGCTCAGTGGAGAGCCTGCTTCTTCCTCTACACCACTCCCCGCCACCCCCCCCCCCACCCACCCCCATTTGTGCTCTCTTTGTCTTTCTCAAATAAATAAACTCATAAAAAATAAAAAAATAAATAAAATTGGGAAGTGTGTGTCTTCCAACTTTATTCTTCTTTTTCAAGATTGTTTTGGCTATTCTAGGTCAGGTTTCCTTTAAAGTTTTTTTTTTTTTTCTGTATAGTGAAAAATGCAAAATTTTTTTCTTGTTAGGCTGTTTAAGTGTTATATATTCCTGTTGGAATTAGTTTTCCCAACTGTATTGTAACCAAAGCTTGCTGTTTATGGAAAACCCATTAATTTTGTGTGTATGTGTGCTGATTTTTTAGCAACTGACCTAGCACTCCAGTAACTCTTTAATGCTGATAGTCATCCAACTGATTCTCTTTGGTAGGCAGTTACAGCATATGTAAACAGCAAATCATTGTGGTTTTTTCTTGTTTTATATCTATCTTCCATTTCTTTTCCAGCCTTTTCGTATTGGCTAATATTGAATAACAGTGGCCATAGTCACAGCCTTGCTCATCCCTGGCTTGAGTGAGAAGGCTTCTAATGTTTCACCATTTAGGGTGATGGATTCAGATAGCTAACACTGAGCTGCCTCTTGAAAGGATGCAGGAGCAATCCACTTAACGTAGTGGGAGGGTCTGTGGTGATGTTTGGGGTCAGTTCAGAAGAGGGCACTTCTGTCAGAGGTAACAGCATGATCAAAGACTTTACGTTGAGAGATAGTATGGATATGTGTAGGAAAGAGTAAGAACTTACATGTGGCTGTGTCATAAATTTAAAAAGCAGGAAATAGTGAGAAAAGAGGCTGAAGAACTGCACAAGGACCAATCCTAAAGTGTTTTAAAGGCCATGTTAAGAAGTGTGGATTTTATTCTCTTTATTTTGGAGAATCAGAGAAAGACTACAAGTAGGGAGGTGACACTGTCATTGAGGGATATTATCACACTTATTTTATTTATTTATTTTTAGGGAGGGAGAGAGAGTTGGGAGGGAGGAGCAGAGGGAGAGGGAGAGGCCCCATGGTCAGTGCATGGTCATGGGGCCCCATGGCCCCATGGTCAGTCACCGACAGTGGGGCTTGATCTCACAACGCTCAGACCATTCATTGTCTGAGCCAAAATCAAGAGCTGAACACTTAACCGACTGAGCCATCCTAGTGTTCCTCATTAACACACTTCCTTTGTTAAAAGAATTTGAATTATTTTTACTATTTTCATTTGTAGTAAGTCCAACAAGATAATTAATTTTTGCAGCTCCAGAACCACACATATTTTCTGGAACTTTCTTGTCCTTGAAGGCATCCACTCCTGTTAAAACATGAATACATGTCCTCTGTGCCAAGTGCTGTTGAAGCAGTTGATGACAGAGCTGATCCCTCCTTATAGTTGCTTAAGTCTGCAAAGGTGGTTCCTATGCCTTGTGTAGACCTGGTGTGTGGAAAAGTTTTATTTTATTGTTTGGCCCAGCCTCTCTAGGCCCCCCTGATCTCTACATGCTGTCTAAACTATTTACCATGGGTCAGGACATGCACTTCCTTTTTACCTATTGTTTCCTGCTGAAAGCCTAAGGAGCTGGGAGCAATCTTTCTGGAGAAAATAGGTAAAAAACTGTGTGGAAAGAAAACAAGCCTAACTTAAGGAACAATGTGCTCTGGGTTAAGCCCCTAAATTCCACAGTGATCTTAGTAAAATGAATTCAGAATATTTTGATTCCACTGCTTTGCTCCCTTGTTTAAGAATACAAACTTTCATATTTATTACACACTAATAGGAAAGCGTGTCTGTGTATATAGAAAGTGTTTTCCAGGAAAAAAAAACATTAAATATATTTGATATTTTATTGGTTTTCTGTTTGCTGTATTTAACTCTTCTTATTTTATCATCTTTAGTGAACTGATACTGTAGAGACCAATGTTTCAGTGATGACAAGCATCTTTCATATCAAACTTAATCTGTGTGCAGTACTGTGAGCTGTCTTCCATGATCTCACTCTCTGCCAGGCTCAATTTTCTCAAGTTTTGCAAGATCCAAATTTTGTCAATTTTCATTTTACATCATTTCTTAGTCAATTACAAGTACACTGGTCAGTATTAGCCATTGTCTTGTCTTATTTTCTACCAAATTTAATTTTCCTGAGTTAATTTGAAGTTTTCAACACTATCAATACAATCTGATTTTCCAATAGGCCCTTTAACCAAAGCAGAATCCGTCATGCTGTTAAAGCCATTCCCGGTATGATTATGATGGCTCTTTCTTCTGGTAACCTTTTTATAGACTGTAAAAGACAGATTGTGTTTATATCTGGGAGCAAAAAACAATGATTATTAATGAACAGATGTGAACCTGGGTGCTTGCCTGGTTCAAAATAATAGAGTAAAAACATCATGCTTTGTAATAAGCTTGTTAGTTTTTTTAGGATTAGAAACCTTTGCTTTGTGAATGTGACAGGCTTATCATTTCCATATTTTCTTTTATCTCCATTGCATTTTTTCATAAATTTACTAAAATTTCTTAAACAAGGTAAGTTTTCCCCAGCTCTTCCAAGCAAATTTTCCATCTAATGATTTTCCATTTGAGTTCTACTCTTTTAAGTCCCTTAGGACTGGATTTTGTTTATAATCTTATTCTTTCCCAATGACTTTTTCAAATTTCACACTAAGGTCCAGAAGAAGAGTAAACATAAATTTAAGACTTATTTGTGCAATTCATCCCAAACATTCCAAGTGAAAAAAAATGTGATTACTCATTTCTATTTTCCTTTCTCAAAAAACAAACAACCCCCCCCCCAAAAAAACCCCCAAAACCAAAAACCATAAACAAAACCGCATTGTAAAACCAAGTTTTCAGGGATCTATGAGTCAAGGCAGGGGGTGGAATTCTAGGATTCCAGTAGAATTAGGACAATCTTAAACCTCCTTTGTGGAAGAACATTTAGTATTGGGAATGCGCGAAATACCAGAAGTCTGGAGAGAGTAAAGAACAGCTAGCTCTTCACTGCATGCCTGTGAGCTATTACTCTACTCCGCACAAATCTTACAATGTGGACTACAGTTGGCATAAGGCTTAAATCAACAAGTAAAAGTTTCTGAAGAGCACAGCAGGTGCTGGCTATCATTCTTTAGTGGGTACTGTAATGGTTCTTGCAAAGAGAAGGCACAGTCCCTAAAGGGGCTCATTTGAGTCACAGTGATGACTAGCAACAATTACCTCAAAGTGCTTTTAATTGGCTGAGATAGAGGTCAGCCCAAGCTGCTGTAGAAGCTCCTAGGCTAGACCAGTGGTTTTCAAACTTTTTGGTCTCAGGACCCCGATATGCTCTTAAAAATTACTGAGGGACTTCCAAGAGCTTTTGTTTATATGGGTTATTTACCATCATAGGAATTCAATCTAAGAAGAAAACATTTTTAAAAAACACAACAAAATTCATTGTTATAATCTGTTATGAAAAATACATTTTCCAACAAAATTTAATGAAGAGTGGCATTGTTTTAAATTTTCGCACATTTCTTCAATGTCTGGCTGAATAGATGGCTAGATTGTTCTATCTGCTTCTGCATTTAATCAGTTGCTACATGTTTTGGTTGAAGAAGATGAAAAAAATTTGGCCTTAAACATACGTAGTTGTCAAAGCTTCTCTGAAAGGTCTCAAGAATCCTTCAGAGGATCCTCTTGATACATTTTGAGAACTGCTGACTTCGACCAGGAATGATTCTTGGAGAAGGCAACTTGCGTCCTGAAAAAGACTAGCTCTTTGGAGACAAGGTGAGAGTGGAGGTGTTTAATGATGGACCTGTGGTGCACACCCAGCAGGGATTCTTCGGCAAGGGGCTCATCTACTCCGCTCTAGTCTACCATTCCTGAAAGAACACCCAATTAATGAAAAGCATCGGGAGAGAGCAAATCTGATCATCAATATTACATTAACTATGAAACCTTCGTGCTTATTACAATAGAGAAAAATCGATCTATGCCTCAGCCCTTTGGGCCGCCAGCGAGACGGTAGCTAAAGGCCCGCAGGCGTGCCGCGCCCTCAGAAGACTGGGAGGGGCGCGGAAGCGCAGTGGAGTGGAGTGCGACTGCCGGGGCCCCGTGGAGGCGCGGCGCGGGAGGGCCCACACTGCGCAGGCGCAGCGTGCAGGCCGCGGCCCCCGGAACGGTAAACAGTGGGGTCACGTGACGCGTCCCGGCTTCTGCCCCCGCGCCGCCGCCGCACGCCGATGGCTGCGGGGTCTTGCGCCGCCGCACGGTCCCCACGAGGCGAGCGACCCTTGGGCCCTGGGCGGCGGCGGCTGCTACGAAGATAAAGAGGGCGGCGCGGAAGCCAGGCTAGCGTCGTCAGCAGCAGCCGCTCGGCCGGGTGAGGAAAAGAGGCTGTGGCAGCGACGCCGACGTCCTGCGCGTACCCCCTCTCTTCGGCACCCACCGGGCCCCCTCCTCCTCCTCCGCGGCGGCGGCGGCGGCGGCCACCATCTTCCTCTTGCTGCCAGTGGTAGCGCTCGTCTGGCGGAGCTGGGTGAGTTGCGGCTCTGGCCGCGGCCAGGGAGACGGGCAATCCTCCCCTCCCCCATTCCTTTCCACACGCACAGCGCCACCGCGGGCCTCTCCGCCCCTCCCGCGGCGGACACTCCGCGCCTTTCTCCCGCGCAGCCGGGAAACCTCACCGGCCTCTTGCGCAACGTCCTCGGCCTGCCCGGGCGGCGCCTCTGTAGCCCGGGACCGTTTGGACCGCGGGCTGGGAGGGAGGCGCGGCGGCGAGGTCGCCAGGCGGAGGGTCGGGACCGCGGCCTCTTCCCGGCTTCTGCTCGCGGGCCTTTGGCGGTGAGTGTGCCCTACCGCCGCCGCCGCGCGGGCGCGCAGGCCCGGAGGGACCGCGGGCGCTGCCAGGAAGGCCTGGCCCGCAGGCCCCCGGACCCGGTCCGTCGGACCTCTTCCCTCCAAAGGAGTCCGGCTTTGAGCTTTGGGCCCCGGGTCTGGGAAGCCAGGATTGGCCTTTGCGGCGAGGCCGAGCCCCGTCCCAGCTTTTGGAGAGGGGGGAGTTGGCGCTCTATCCATCCTCCCGCTACCGCGCGCTTTTGTGCTCGGGACCCAAACTGTCGACTCCTTTTGCTTAGTTTGAAATGGGTAGCCTAGAATCTGGCCCTCGGATAATACGAGTAATTTAATGAACCACTTGTCGATACGTGCGTGTTAATGGTGCTAAATAACTGATCACCTGACACGGGGGGGGCGGGGAGGAGGGAGAAAGGGAGAGAATGTTGGTACCGCGCACAGTCCTGTTTCCCTTCTTTCCCCCAGCAATGTGTTGCCGATGACCTTTTCCCATCTTTGGATTTTTAAATGCTATTTCCTAGAGACTATGATTCGAGGTAGTTTGCATGATTATTGGTGCTATTCAGGAATCATTCGCAGATTATGATCATGGATAATCATTAATGTAAGTGGCAACAACGCTTCAATATCTACCTTTTTAAAATCTTCATTACGTGTAGAGATGCTTAATTTTAAAAGAGACATTGGTTACTGAGCCTTTCCCAAATGCTTTACTACCATATTTTAAGCTAAAATTAAAAAAAAAAGATACAGTAAACTATTTAGGGAGTACTTATATAGTACATTGTTCTATTTAGTTACTATTTTGGGGTCGAACTTGTCTTCATTTTTACAAACTGGTTGTTTTAGATCTTCCAAAACTACGCCTCCATTACTCATTCATTTCCTACCATTTTTTGATTCCTGAATGAAGTGTTTGGGATTGTGAAAATGTTTGTAGATGTGTTTGTGGTTGGAAAGAGACGTGAGTTAAAGAACCTGGAAATCTTTGCAGCATTCTTCTGCTGTTTTTGAATTTGTATATTCATTCCAGAGCACAGGAGATGTGTGAAGATTATTATTTCGGGTAGTTTCTACCTTCACTACTAGTCGACCTTTTCTTAATTTACGATTATTATTTTCTGTTCAGTTATTCTGTTTACTAGCCCTATGTCACAATAATAATTTTTTTCTCCATCATCATTATCACTATTACTATTTTAAATTACAAACTTCATTTCCCCATGATAGTTACATAATTTGAGGGGCCTCAGGAGCTATTATTGCTCTGATTAAGCCACACACACAGTTCAGTCAGTTCTTGAGCGCAGAAAGACTTCTGCTCAACGGTAGTGAGCCACTATTTAAGTATGCAGAATTACAACAATAGATTTTAAGCTTTATTTGATAGCTGTTCTGGTGATTTGTCAAAAGGATAATAAATGAGTTACTGCTGGGACCAGTTTCCCCTTTTTCCTAGCATGCTTTATAGGTCTGTTTATTGAGGAGCTTGAAAATGTAATTTATTATACTGCTTTTGCATCCTTTGGGAGGGCAGTGAACTTCCTTATCTATCACACTGATTAGTTTTGCATTCCATGATGTTGGGACAGACTTCACATAACTTTAGTTTATGAGTGGATGTACTCATCTGTTGCATATGCAAATAAGTCAGATCTAAGAGAAGTGATATGTGTAAATGTAGGTGAAAATTAGCGTTGATTAAATGCAAATTTCAGAATAGAAGAGTGGAAAGGAAGTTGTCTTTATGTTAAAATCGTTTAAAACCATTCTATTAAAATTTAAAATGTATTGAGAATGGAATTAATTAAGAAAGGTTGATAATTTTTGACCTAAGTAATAACCTCTTAATAAAACTATTACTGATAAAAGCTTGGAAGGCAGCAGTTGACAATTTGGATTACTGCAAAATTATGCTGAATTTAGATTTTTACACAATATGGATTTTACTTGGGAAAAACTGATGAATGTAAATTATGCATAGTTTGGGCTTTTTTGAGTGCTAAAACATAATGGTTATCTTCCTTGGTAATATGGTATTTACCTTTTTGATACAATTTGCTTTCTTAAATGTGCACTTTCCCCTTTGTTTTTTGCACCGATTTCTCATGAAATCCTTTTTATTTATTTGTCTAGAGATAAGATCTTTTCTATTTTTTAGTGAGATAATGAGATTTGTTGATAAGCATCTCAGGTTTGTAATTACCCATACCTACTTCACCAATGTTATGAAGTATCAAGAGGAGGGCTGATTTCTTTCTTTCTTTCTTTTTTTTTAAAAATGATTTTATTTATTTATTTGACAGAGAGGGATCACAAGTAGGCAGAGAGGCAGGCAGAAAGAGAGGGGGAAGCAGACTCCCTGCTGAACAGAGAGCCTGATGGGGGGCTCAATCCCAGCACCCCTTGAGATCATGACCTGAGCCATGAGCCGAAGGTAGAGGCTTAACCCATTGAGCCACCCAGGTGCCCCAGGAGGGCTGATTTCTAAATATTTTCATTCATCCCCCTTGCAGGAATTCTTTCTGACATGTGGCTGCTGATTTCTTTCTTGTGTGGAACAGTATATCTTGGGCTGTTTCTCATTTCTTCTTGGAGCACCTCTGAGAATCCTGGAGTATCTTTCACAGGCTTAGACATTTTATTTCTTAAATTACAAAAATGACTTGGCAAATTGTTAGATACTTAAAAACAATACAGTTGCATGTTGAACAGCAAAAGATACTCCCTTTTCCTTGCTGCCATTTGATTACTGGGAAAAGGTATTTGAGGGTATTGGTTTGATTCAAAATACCTGAGACCCAGGTGCTGTTTGTACCCTCAAGAAACCTGGACTAGGCTGAGAAACAAGATTCAAAGACATGAGATGTTAAATCATTGCAGTAGAATTAGAAGAAGAACTTGCAAGAATTACAAAAGGCATTGTGTGAGGAATTGTCAAATGTACAAGTTGGATACTTACTCCTATGCATTGTGTTTAATTTAGATCATTTTTTGATGGTCAGGGGATTTTCATTTTTACGATCATTTGTACTATGAAGAGAGGTGATGGATGAAGAGAAAGAATTTAATAAAAATTTCAAGATACTATCCAGAAGTTTTAATCTGCACAATCTGTTAGATGAAGTTTTAAATGGCATAGTAGATTGTACAAAAAGGCTAAACTTAACAGTTTTGGTTCATTCATAATTTGTGTGAGTTGGCCACATGAAAAAATTCTAAAATTGTAGACAGTGAAAATAAATTGCAGTTTGTAGTTGATAACTTCCAAAATGATGTTTATACACACTCAGGATAGCCACTGTATTTTTTATGTGTAGGGAGTGGCTAAGTGTGTATTTTCTAGCTATTTTGGAAGAAGTGTATGTCACTTTATTTTTAGTATTTTTAGTATTTTGGGGATTTCATTAATGATATATTAAGAACAGAAAAATTAGTATGTGTTATGTAAGTGGAGTGCATAAAGTATAGTAGTTTAAACGTGCAGACTCAGGAATCACACTGCCTGGGTTCCAGTTGGGGTGTCCTGGATATGTGACCTTGGGCAAATTACATAATGGTGTGGGCTTCAGTTTGCTCTTCTGTAAAATAGATATAATAATTGCACCTACCTCACAGTGTTGTTGGGAGGAAGTAATGAGAATGTATACAATACACTGAGCATAGGGCCTGGCTCATAGTGTATGCTAAAAGCACCATGTTAGCTTGGACTGTTATTATCTCGGCCATAGTTTTAATGATGAACTACTTCCACTGTTTCTGTGGTTAATCCAAACTGCTAATGCTTCCCATAATATCAATAGGATATAGTTGTTAACTTTGAAGTTAACTCAATAAAGTTAGCTTGTATAATTCTGCTTTTGCCAGTTTCAACTTGTACCTGCTAGTTCTTTTTCTAGATTCTTAGGTTTTTAGTATTAGCATGGCAGACATCTTGGGTTCTTATATATTCTTTTACCTGATAAATTCAGAAAAGTTATGAACCTTGCTGCTGTAGATTCTAACCAATGAAACTGAAGTAGAATTTGATGTGTGTGTTTAGAGCAGTTGGTTAAGGTTGCATTGCTCTATAGAATTGTACTTTCTAGAATTGTGTCATACCACATGGTCTAACTGTTTAGTGATTTTCCTTACCTCTATCCTGGAAGGATAACCTTTATTCATCTTTAATATTGTTATATTATGGTGGTTAAGAACTAACCTTTGTCTCAGAGCAGAATTGAGTCCTAGCTCCGTCACTTATTTATTCTGTAATATTGGATGTAACTTTGCTAAACTTTATCCCCACTCTTACAACTTAAGAATAATAATAGTATCTTCCTAATTATGTAGTTGTGAAGATTAAATGACATGTATTTAGGTTTAGCATAGTGCCTGGCACATACTAAATATTCAATGCATTTTACTTTATAAACAGGTAATGTAGGGTGTAGTGGTAAGTGCATTAATTCTCGAATGAAATTTTCTGGGTTCAGATTTCATCTCCACCACTTACTATAGCAAGTAATTTAATCTCCTTGATCCCAATTAATTTCTTCCTTCCTTCCTCCGTTTGTTTCTTTCTTTCTTTGTTTCTTTGTTTATAATATAGCATTGTTGTGAGGATTAAATTAATAAAGGTAAAGCAGAGTTTCTTAACTTTAGCAGTTTTCTGGCTGGATAATTCTTTGTTGTGCGGCTTTCCTAGTGCATTGTAGTAATTTTACTAGATGCCAGTAGCCTGCCCTCCAGTTGGCGATTACCAGATGTCCTCTAGAGGGGCATAATCACCTCTGATTGAGAATTACTAATGTAAAGCATGTAGAACATTGCCTGGTGTGAAACTAGAGCACATGATTTTATGTGTTTCATCACCATTAGTAGTGGTACTTTTATTTTTCCACTACTACTGCCTATTAGAAATTTGTTCATGGTAAGCATGCCTGATGAATTAATGGCTTATTTTAAACTGTAGTGTAGGGGCTGGGAGGCACCAAGTTTCCATTCCCAGGGCCTTTGCATTTATTTAGGTCTTTGCCTGGATTGCTCTTCTCCATTTTTATACAGATCACTCTTTCCAGTTTTTGGGTTACATGTTGCCGTATAATAAGCAAGGTCTTTATTTAGCATTTTATGTAGAAACCGTCCTTCTCCCCTATAACTATTACCCTGTTTAATCTTTCATCATAGATTTTATAATCTCCTGAATATATTTGTACCCTCCATACCACTCCCCATATGCATACACACAAACATAGACTGTATGAGACAGAACTTCATCATGGGATAACCTCTTAGGGCCTTTGATAGCTTTAGTGATTTATTGTTAGATTTAGATTTTTTTTTTTTTTAAGGAGATAACATTATAGAACACATAGTTTTACTTTGAAGATGCTTCTGGAAAGTTGAGATAATTTTAATGAAAAAGGGGATTTATGTAGAAGTATATATATAAAATATATTTGTGCTATTGATGCTTTCTAAATCTTTCTGCTTTCTATTCATATATGGAACAATACATGTTGGTTTTTTTTTTTACCGTAAACTAAATTTGGCTGCAGTATAATTTTTTATGAGTTAAGATAAAACAAGTATTTTAAAGCAGTAAATATCTTCAAACTCAGATTAAATTTTATTCAGAATGTTGGTAGTAATACTTATTTTTTAAATTGTATTCTGAGTCTTTCTAAATGGTCTGTTAGGACCAAATTCTGTTGTTTATAATTAGTGCTTGCTATTCCCTTTGTCTGGAGTATTCTCTGGACTTAGAGAATCCAACTGCTTAGATTTTCTTGACTTCGTAAGTTTCACCTTCCTCTGTGAAGATGTCTGCAGTCCTTCAGTATGACACTTTCATATTTTGTTGTGATGTTTATGTATTGTATTTGTTTATATGTCTATATTCTTTTATATTGTGAGTTCCTTGAATATTGAGTGGTGTTTGTTGCACTGTTACCTATGATAACTAATTAAGTGGATTATCCAAATTCTCTGACTTAGCTGGATATATTTTATGGTCTGTAAATATGAGGTGTGACTGAACTGAGAAAAAATTTCTGATTTTAGCATTTATATATTCCCAAATTATTAGTATCATTTTAATTGGATATATATGTATCGTTAGCCACTGAGCATACACCCTAGATAGGCTTGCTATGTTTTATTTTTCGAAGATTTATTTTAGTACTTTTTTTTTTATTAGAGGTGGGGAGAGAAAAGGGGAAAGGAACAGAGAGAATCACAAATAGCCTCCGCACTTAGTGTGGAGACTGCTGTGGTCTTGATTTCACAACCTTGAGGTCATAACCTGAGCTGAAAGCAAGAGTTGGATGCTTAGGTAACTGAGCCACTCAGGCGCTCCTTGAAGATTTTATTTTTAAGTATTATCTCTACACTCAGTATGGGTCTTGAACTCTCACCCTGAGATCAAGAGTCGGATGCCCCACTGACTGAGTCAGCCAAGTTCCCCTGTTTTAATTATTAAATTTATAATGCCAAGTATAAGGAAGCATTTAAATACAGTTTCATTGTAAGATAGAAATTTGTTTAAATGAAGCAGATTTGAATTTGTTTAAATTAACAGATATTGAATCAACTCTTTTTTTAATTTAATTATATCTGATTTTTTATCCACATTATTAAATATCTCCCCTAATTCTATTTTATTATTATTTTTAAATACACTTGTAAATAGTATCATTTTTTAAAAATTTATTTATTTAACTAATCACTACACCCAACTTTGGGCTCAGACTCATGACCCCGAGATACCAAGAGTCACGTGCTCTTTGAGCCAGCCAGCTGCCCCTTCTCTAATTTTAGATTAGTGTTTTAAAAAAGACTAATTTTGGAATAATTTTAGATTTATAGAAAAATTGTCAACATTGTGTAGAGTTCCTATATACCCTCATCCCAATTTCCTGATTGTTACATCTCACATAATGCTAATGTCTTAATCAGAACTAGAGATTAAAATTGGTGCATTACTATTAACTAACTTCCAGGCTTTATTTTGATTTTACTAGTTTTTCTACTATTGTCCTTTTTTGTTGCATGATCCAACCCAGTTTACCACTCTGCATTTAGTAGATTAGTATGTTCATGTTAAGTGAATTAATATTCCTGCAATCAGCTTGTTTGTTTTCCAGTTTAGCATGGAAGATGCTATTATTTTATTTTTGATACTGAATACTTGAAACTGATTTTTTAAAATAAATGACTTTATACTTCCGTTAAATAATACTTTCAAGATAGTTTTGTGGGATGACTATATACTACCATTTTTGGAATTCTTTGGAATTACCCCCAGTTGCAACTGCTTATGAAAAGTCAGTTTTACTAGTTTACAACAGTTTTACAAGAAAACTAGTCTTGTGATATGCTGTGTAGAAATTGTCTTCTTGGGACCCTTAAGTTTGGGGTGCTTTATACCTTATTCTGTGTTGGAATATTAAAGATGTCTCATTGGTAGCTGCTTAGCAAACGTTCATTGAATGAATTAAAGGTGTTATTAAAGAATGTAACTTTGTTATGCCAGTCCTTCTCAACATTTGATCGTGGAAGCTTTTTCCCTGACATGCTTATTTAAATCCAGATAGAACACACTTTGTAAGTCATATACCAGTTTTGGCCATATATCTGTACTGGAAAGTTTGGCTTACCCATCTTATTTATGGTATGTTTTAATTTTTTTTTTAATTGGTCTTTAAAGACTAAATATTGTCTACCATTGAGATTAAAAAATATGCCACAGGCTTTCAAAGTAATTTTTATAAAGGAATTTTGGCGTGGTTTACTAATAGCAGTGTTATTGAAAAAAATATGTTGCATATTTAGATTGTTATTTAGAATGGGCTGGCCTCCCCTATACCTTTGTGATTTTGAGCTGTGTGATAATTTCTGAATATTCTGAGTGTCTCCATCACTTGAAAGCACACAGCCAGTAGTAACAGAAAGACTGACTTAAGGTGAAGTTTGTAGAATTTACCAGATTTGTGTTGCTATGGGAATGAGTGTTTTTTAGTAGATTTAGCATACCTTTTTTTTTTTTTTGAAGGAAAGTTAACTATTTGCTTTTAGAACTGGAATTGTCCTTTTTTTTTTTTTTTTCTTTTTGATTCATCTGAGAATAAAAGGTTGCTAATTGGGATGCAGCTTTGAAGAGGAAGTAGTCTTGGATTCCAGCACGTTCAGATAAACTAATTTGTCTGTAGTTCTAGCTACTTGATTGTGTAAACATTTAGTAACATTTTTGTAAATTATTTTTAATTACCAAAAATTTACTATACTAAAATTTTTTTGGAACTTGAAAACATATTAGTGGAAGTATTGGTAATGTATGATAATTGAGCCTTTCTCAGTTACTAAGACTCAGGTAACGTTTGGGAATTAAAACTTTTCCTGACTTTTCGTCAGCATTGTGAGCTATAATTTTCTTTTAGTATTATAGTTAGAAAACATATAAAATAACCAGCAAATCAATCAAATAGTTAATATTTTATTTCAGTGTTTTATTATATTTTAACATGAGTAAATTGCAAAATTTGAGAATACTAAAATCCTTCTATTTAGAAGGGGATGAACTTTTATGAGAATGAGGAAATTCTCTTTCTTTTGTTTTTAGGACTTTAAATTGAGCTACAGTAAACTTTCCACTTAAAATGAACAGGTTGATGAATTTCAGCAGAGGTATACATTCATGATTTAGGGCATTTTCAACATCTCCCAAAGTATTGTCTTGTCCCTTTGCAGTCTAGCCTTCTGTTATCCAAGGACCCAGGCAACCACTGATTTGCTGGGAAATTACGGAAAATTTATTTTTAAAGAAGAGTCTTTAATGAGTCAAATCTAGTCAATTTCTAGCTCTTGTAGCTCGATATGAAAGGAAGAAGTATGACTATGGGCTATAGAACCTTGACCTGGGACTGAATCTTGGCTGTTTTGTGGTTTTGGGGGAAGACATTTAAATTGTTTAAATGAATTTTGTTTTATAAAACAAATTATTTACATGTTATTTTCTATATAGAGCCTATTACTATTGGAAATAAATGGGTTAAATTTAAGTAAAATGGTTAGCAGCATATAATATATTTCCAGTAAATTGTTGAGAGTTTTTGGACTTCCCCTTCTTTCATCATTTTTATAGGGGAAAGAATCAAAGACAGTTTGAGGAAATTTTGCTAGCTTTGGAGCCAGTCTGAAAATCCTTGGAATTTTGAACCCAAGATGTTCTCAATCAATTTTCTAGCTGACTGAATATTATTAGATGTTTTTGTTGATGCCTCCCCTCCACCTTCCAAAGTATATTGGTTCAGTTTTTTTCTGAACCAGTATTGAAAATAATTGAACTTTTGACTAAACGAGTCTCTTCTGGGCATTAGGTGACCTTTCTGAGCAGTACTTTGTATCAGTAGGCAACTAGCTTGACATCTGTATATACTTCACATAACTCAGTAAAATGATTTTAAATCTCTGATATATTGTTTCTTTTCATTTATCTCATTTTATACTAAAAGGATAAAAGGAGTCCCTCCAAATGCATGTATGTTCATGTCTCTGCCTGCATATGTGTAGTTTTTTGAGTTTTGATTTGTTGGGTTTAATTAATAGTTTCTTTCCATTTTTTCCTCTTACCCCTAAAAACTACCTTTTCTCTCTATATTACCTTTCTATAAATAATTTAAATGCTTTGTAAATAAAACAAGGCTATTTTGCAGTTTTAGTAGGTATGGGACAATAATTTGATTTTGGCTCTTTTATATTGATATATTGTAAAAGCAATGTCATTCTTAATTTATGAAAAGATTATGGTTAAAAACATACGGTTTTTATGGTTTAAGCCATGTCATTTTTTTCAACTGTATGAAATTAATGGATTATATCCATAGGTCCCCCCCCCAATAATGAATTGAGTAAACATTTAATAGGATTTCTGGTAAAATGATATTCTACATGTGTGATAAAGAAACATTTTAGTAAAGACTCATTCTACATGTCCAAATGTTTATTCTAAAAACAGTGAGGATTTTTTTTAAAGCAATTCAGAAATACCTAAGTGTGTTCTTAGACTCAAAGCTATTAAAATAATTTGGTTTTAGGTGATTTTCAATTGATAGCTTTATTTCTTATGGTATTTTTTTTGTCTTTCTATAGGGCTGAAAGACACACAGAAGTCTTCATGGATATAGTTGATACATTTAATCATTTAATTCCTACTGAACACTTAGATGATGCCCTATTTCTAGGATCCAACCTGGAGAATGAAGTCTGTGAGGATTTTAGTACAAGTCAAAATGTCTTAGAGGACTCGCTGAAGAACATGCTCAGCGATAAGGATCCTATGCTAGGATCTGCAAGTAACCAGTTCTGTTTGCCTGTTTTGGATAGCAATGATCCCAATTTCCAGATGCCTTGTTCAACAGGTAATTCTTACTTTTTTTTTTTCTTTTTCTTTTTTTTTTTTAGTCTGCAATTTAAAATAAAAAATTTTCAGCAGCATCTTTTTTTTTTCTTTTTCTTTTTTCTTTTTTTTTTTTTGGTGAGGGTAGTGAATTTAGGATTCTTTAATTTGAATTTAGAGCTTCTTTTCTTGACGTCAGAATTAGACTTTAAATTTTCTTCCGAGGAAAGTGGAATTATCTTTGAGGATATGGATGTAGATAGGATGGCCAGTGACCATATAATTTATTTTCTAAAGGGGGATACTTTTTGAGAATTACAGGGGTGCTGTTAATAGTTACCTCATGACAAAAAGTGTAAGTTGGGACTCTCTCTAGTAAATACTAGATTTAGGGATTTCCTAGCAAACTGGGACATTATATCACCCTAGGCCTGCTGGACTCAAGGGGAACTGCTCTGTTGACCTTTTTCAGTGCCCCTCCCAGCCCTTCAAATTTAATATATTGTGTGCTTCCATTTCAGATATTTTGACTTTTTATACATGTATCTTAAAATCAGAGAAGAACTCTAGACCTGTGCTGTCCAACTTACTAACCACTAGCCACATAAAACTGTTAATCACTTAAGAGGAGTCCAGTCTTAATTGAGATATGCTGTGAAGTGCACATTAGATTTTTAAAGACTCAATATGAAAAAAGATGTAAAATATATTTTACCAGAGCTTTTTAAATGTTCATTACATTTGCGATGTATTATATACTTTTGGTTAAAAAATATGATTAAAATTAATTTCACGTTTTTACCTTTTTTAAAAGTGGCTATGTATAGTGTGTATATATATATATATATATAAAGTGGTTTGCATTATATTTCTGTTGGATAACACTGCTCTAGGTTCTGTAGTTGAAGTAACTGAAAGATTGAGGATAGTAACTTTCCATATGGCTAAACTAATTCTTAATAAGAAATTATTTCAGAGATATATTAATATGTGGAAGAACATGTAGGTTTTCTTTTATAAAGCAAAGCAAGTACTACAGTAAACTTTGGGGCAGTTAGCTATTCCTTAAGCTAAAATTAAATAAAGGAAAATCAGCTTCACATGGAGAAGTTAGGCTTCCCTTCACTGTTCCTAGAGTAGTTCACAGGTTTATGTGGTCTTAATCTTTCAGTGACTCTAGACTTTTGCACTGTCATTTTTCAGTATAGTTTTTGTTTCCTTTTAATATTTTCTACCTAATATTTTAATAATATTTAAAGTTTGGATTAGGCTGGCCTGCTGTTGATCCATAAATTTGTCAGATTATTCTGCTTGAAGACCTCAACACTTTGACTACTAGGAATCTTCATTTTAACAACTCTTTAATGCTGAGATCTTTTGAATTGCTTGCTAATGGTGTATCTTTGAATTATATACATGTGTTGTGTTATTGCGTAGGTTTACATTGTTTTTGTTGTATTCTAAATGTTACAAAGCTTTTAAAATTTTGTTTTATGTATGCATTGTTCAAGTTTTTCACTTTGGTTCCTGTGTCAGTACAGTATACCTAATTATCTCTATTGTCAAGTGCTTTTGACAGTTCTTGGTTGTATACATAGTTTCACAGTTCAGTCCAAATTCAGAAAAACATTTATTGAATACTTCTGTGCTTGTTACTGGAAACATTCTTAAGGATGTTATGCTAGGTCTGAAATTGGCAAATATATCATCTTGTTAGATTTCTTAATTTTAAAATTTCAGCCCTTTAGTAATGCTACTGGTATTCCTACTTGCTGTCCCCCTTTTTTAAAAAAATGATTTCTGCTGTTATGAAAAGTTTTTACTGATGTGAAAAGTCTCTTCAGTTTGGTGAACATCTCTTATATTGGATGATTTAGAACATCTTTACTGAACTACTTAACAGTTTTTTTGAGGTATGATTAATACTTGTGATTTTGTTTATTTTCTACAAACTAACTTTTTAATTTAAGAGCTGAAGTAAATTATTTTCTAATATTTTTTATGATAAATTGCTATAATTTATCTTGGTTCTGAAGCAGAATTGTTGGTATTAACATGTATGTAGTATATGTGTTTTTTAAATATTTAGGGAATTTGTGGAGGAAATTTTAAATAATAAAGCTCCTGCGTTTAGGATTATTGAGATTTCTTTCCCACAAGGTAGGGCATTTATCTTAATTGCTTCAAAGTTCCTTTTGCCCTTTGGGATATTTAGTTGAGTAAAAGAGCTGTGTATTTTCTAATGATAACAAAATTGAAGTCATTTGAATTGAAAAATTGTTTTGACATAATTTAAGATTTAAGAGAAAGTTGGAAAGAAGTAATTTTATTTTAAACTATTTAGTGAAAACCTTATATGGACAACTTTTCTAAGTTTAGCTACTCACATATTACTACAGCTTTTTTATTATAAAATAAAAAGGACATAGTTTTTACCCAAATGTTTGTGGGTCCATAGGTTTTTACTAATTGTCTTCAGCAGGGAAATCACCCTGGCCGTATTCCCCATGTCAAGAAAGCTATAGATTATGGTTATTTTATAACCTTGGCTTAGATAGTGCTAAAATTAGCAAACAGAATAATTGTTTTATTCTCTGCTATGCTGAACCAAGTTCATTTGCTGTAGTTGTTAAAGACCAGTTTTTGTTGACATAGTTGAGCAGCTTGCATGTATTTCAGTTGTCTCCAGAAGTCATAGAATAGCTTTAAAAATTACAAAAATAGGAAAGAAACATGGAAGATTACTTATAGGGCTCTATTCAAGGCAAAAAAGTTAGGATGCTAATAGTTTCATTTTGGGAAATAACCAGTAGATTTCTTACTCCTCTCCCCCCTTTTTTAATGCTTTTAACTCTAAAGTATTTCTTTATGTACGTATTGCCATATTTATGTATGGTTTGTAGTGCCCAGTAAACATTTTTTAAAATTTAACTCTAGTAAGGGAAATTATTAAGTATTAGGGACATGTTTGGTCTTGATTATCAAGCCAATTATTGGTATTCTTTAAAAGTCCTCTTATCCTTAAATTAAACTTAAAATTAAAATATTTGCCCAGGTAATAGGTTTAGGATGCCAAGTACATTATTTATATAAACACTTGAAGAATAGATATAAAATCATTGAAACGGTTTTTGTAAAACTGTTGGTAAAGAGTGTCATGAAGAAATATTTTATCATTTTACAAACATGTTCCCCTTTTACATAGATGGCTAGGATTAATAAAAGTGAAGTAAATCTTAAATTTAACTATATCTTTACATGGGATATTGAAAAGAAAAGTTCAGTGGCTGTAATTTGGTTTACTTTCTTAAGACCAGGAAGACACATACATTGTAGATATATGGGTATTCAGAGTAGCCTTTCATTCAGATAGCACTCATGGCTACTGTACTCTTCAGTAATATCAAGGTGTTCTTTCCATGCTACATCATGGCTTACAAATCTTCATTCACTAAATTAAAAAAACCAAAAAAACAAAAAAACCCCAAAACTTTCCTGTATCATAGTGTTTGGAGATTAGACAACCCAAAAAGTTGTTAAATTCTTATAGGTATGCTTATATGCTTATTTGACTAAAGTGGGTATGTGTAGAAGAGAGCAAAGAGAAAAGTTTGTAGAATTAGAGATGTAACTTAGTGGAGGAGAGATGGGAAGGGTAGGATATAGTAGCAGCCATAGATCCTTGAAAATTTGTCACATTGGCAAGATATTTGACTTTTTAATGGGTAATGGGAAAGAGCTAGGTCCATTATGTGGCAGTTAGAGAGAGAGAACAGTTTAGCTAAAAGGAAGAACTTGGGGTTCCCCCAAAACGGAGTAATAGTTTCCTGGGGATATGAGATTTACACCTTTTTTTTTTTTTTTTTTTTTTTTTTTTACAATTGACTTTTGCTCTGCTTAGCTTGATGTAGTATAAAGCAAAGTATATCTTAATTTTACTTTGCATTGAGTATTTAATTTTCTTTTTAATTTAAAATCTGAAATCATGGGGCGCCTGGGTGGCTCAATTGGTTAGGTCATGATCCCAGGGTCCTGGGTGGACTCCCTCCTCAGCAGGGAGTCTGCTTTCCTCCCTGCCCCTACCCCTCCACTTCGCTCATGCTCTGTCCCTCATTCTCAAATTAGTAAAATTAAAAAAACAAAATCTGAAATCACATCTTCATCACTCTATCCCTAATTAATGTCTTTTAGTTTTTTCTTTTATCTATTACTTAAAATTCACTTCATTTTTATTCCTGTAGTCCATTGTTTATTTCACTTAAAAACAAAATAAAAACCTTGGATTAAGACTAGAACAGTTTTTATTCTTTGGGTTGCTGACTGAATCTTTTTTTAAAATTTAGCTTGCATGTCTGTGCTTTTATACAGGCTTCTTTTTTCAAGGTCTTGGACATTTGGTTCTGTTGCATCTACCTTTTTGTGGAGGTCTGCCTCACAGGGCCCTTTGTCTTGTTCTTGTCTGGGTTTGCCATTCTCTAGGCCTGTTGTCTATCTGTCATCCCTGAGCTCTTCTGCTCTCCTGGAGTAGAGAGTTATTGTTTGCTTATATTTCATTTACTTTCTGTGCCCTCCTAATGACATCCTTAGTAACTTTCTGATAACATCATATTTCAGTAATAATTTGCTTTCTATAGAAAACAAAGTTGAATATCACTTTTTAAAAAAATTTTAAAACATTGCTTCTTAGCTTTTTAGTATCTGGTATTGTGTATGGGTTGTCTGATTTCTCCTATGAGACTTATGCTTTGTTAGGTGGCCATCCCTGCACCCCTGCTTTAGGATCTTTTCTTTATTTTCTGGTGTTTAGTATTTCATGTTGTGGGGTACTTGGTGGGCCTTTTCGATTTGAAGAGTGATCCCTTCAGCTCTGTGAAATTTTCCTGGTTTTTTTTGTTTTTTTTTTCTACATCTGCTGGTAGACAAATTTTGCCCTTTCTAGAGCCCATGGGTTTTTTTTAAATCACTTTCTTGCTTTACCAGCTATTTTTTGTCTTTTTAGAGTTCACTACCATATTTCTGTCTCTTTGAATATTTAATTTTGACAATTACATTACTGTTTCTAAGAACTCGTCTTCATTTGTACCATTTAAAAAATAATTTAATTAATTAATTTTATGAAGTAAGCTCTGTACCCATTGTGGGACTTAATATCAACCCTAAGATCAAGAGTCACAGGCGAAAAAAAAAAAAAAAAAAGAGTCACAGGCAGTATGTCCTGAGCCACCCAGGACCCCCTATTCATGCCATTTTAAAAATAGTTTTCTTGGGGTACCTGGGTGGCTCAGTGGGTTAGGCCTCTGCCTTTGGTTCAGGTCATGGTCTTGGGGTCCTGGGATCGAGCCCCATATCGGGATCTCTGCTTGGCAGGGAGCCTGCTTCCCCCTCTCTCTGCTTGCCTTTCTGCCTGTTTGTGATCTCTGTCAAATAAATAAATAAAATCTAAAAAAAAAATAGTATTCTTTGTTATAGGGGTATAGTAAGAGTCTCTTTATAGTCTGAATTGGTTTCTGTATTTGTATATTTTGATCTTTCATTGTGTTGCAAACTTTTTCCAAATGTCTAATTATTTTTGGTTGGTTGTTGGTGTTTAAACTTGGAGAATTGGACATTTTTTACGGGTTTGCTGTGGGATAAGTGAATCTTAGTTAAATAGCCTGCACTTGTTTTAGGAAACCTCTGAATACCAGGGTGAGAGCCGCTTTTTCATTAGGTATTAACTGTCTTTGTCTCTCAGGCTTGTTCATTCAGTTTTAGTTAGGGTTCAGAAAAGATTTTCTTGCTTGGGAGTTAATGCTTGTCTATAGACTTTGTTGGGTGGTATTAAAGTCAGGAGAAAAGATGAGGTTGACCGCTCAGCACTTGGTCCTTATGTTAATTCTTTATTTCTGGCCCAGTCACTACAAATGCCCTTTGCTGGGTAGGATTGTTCCCTCTTAAGTTGCAGCTCCTTTTGGCTCTAAACTGTAACTTTTTCATGCTTTGTTTCATTAGTTCCCTCTGTTTAGTTTTCTTTTCATCTTTCAGAAGTGTGTTCCACTCTTTCATCTGTTTTGGGAATTCTGCATATTTTTTGTTATTATGGGCTTTTACCTTTTATTCCTTTATTCTCATTTTAATGGGATTTAGGGAGAAATAGGAGGTAAAAGTTGGCCATATGAAGCCAGTGGCTTTTTTAATTAAATCGGATAAAATTTCCGATACCCAGTAATTCCTACCTAAGACTTTTGGAACCCTGTCCATTATTATCTTGCCTTTGTCAGTGTAGAATTTTACCATTCTTTATTTCTTCTATGGTCAGTTTGCATTTGTTCCCTTCTTTTTAAGATTTCTTTAACCTATCAGTAGTATTAATCTTAATTGCTAGTTTTTTTGTTAGTAATAAAGGTATAAACAAACTTCTCAGAGTTTGCAGGTATATTAGTCAAGAGTTTTTTAAAGAAAGAGAAACCAGTGTGGGGGGGTGGTGTGTGAGAGAGAGATATATATATAGGGAGAGAGAGATTAAAATTAAGATTGGTTTCTGTGATTGTGGAGGCTAGCAGTTCTAAAATCTGTGTGGTAGGTTGGTAGCTTGGAGACCATAGAAAGAATTGATGTATCTTGAGTCTGAAGACAGAATTCCCTCTTACTTGGGGGACCTGCATCTTTTTTCTGTTAAGGCCTTTAGTTGAGTTGATGGGGCCCATCCATGTTATGGAGGATAATCTGCTTTATTCAAAGTCTACTGCTGTAAATGTTAATCTCATCAAAAATATATTCACAGTAACACTTAATAGGCATGTTAGTAAAGAACTTAAGTTCGGTGGCATAATGAACTTGAAATCTCAGGATTTTGGGGAAAGTGGTTTCATGGGGAGTTTGCAAGCAGAGGTATCTTATAAAGCCCCCAGGTCTTTTCTTTTGTAAGGGATTATATATGAAGGAAGTTGATAAAAAAGCTAATACATATGGATGTTAATGTAACAAGTACTGTACAAAAGTATTTGGCTAGTATTATCTCATAAACTCTTTACAAAAACCTTAAAAGCTGTAAATAACTTATTAATCTCATAGGTAAATAAACTGAGATTTTGAGAGTTAAGTAATTTTCCAGGTTCACTAATAAGTAGGTCATAGTACTTAGACTAGAAAAAATTTCAGTATTTCAGTCTTCCTGCCTTAAAATACATGAGTGCTGTTAAGATCAAGGCTCTAAACTGTATCCCAGATTTTATTTGGCTTCATAATCAGCAAAAGTAGCATGAGGAATTTTTTTTTTTTAAGTTCCATTTTTAAAAGAACAAAGGAGACAGTTGTCTTCCTTTCAAACAATGTGTGGATTTGTAGGATAGATTTATGAGTGCCTGGTAGGACTCTTCACTATTAAAGATCAGGTGTTCTAGAGAGAGAGAGTCATTAGCCAGTGATTTAGGCAGTCGTATATACAAGAAAGTTGCTCTAAGGATGTGCTTTTTACTCAGTGTTAGCAGGTAGAAGTGGTCTACAGGCTATGTAAAACCTTCCTCAACAGGTAAAGTACTGATTCAGGATGGTATTCAGTTAGATACAAGAAAAAAAAAACTAACCTCTTCTCATTTTACAGGTGAAGAAATTGAGACTTAAAAATAAACGTTAACTTGAAGTTTTGTTAAAAATGGGTCATTTTGGCTTTAATCACTTACTGGGTGTCTATTTCGTATCAGGTAGTGTGCCAGACAATAGATATACAGTGTTGAGTAAAACAAAAACTCAGTTTCTCTTTTAATAGATCTTTAAGTTTAGAAGTAATTTTTCTGATGTTTTGAGGATGCTTAATAAGTCTAGTTAGTTATTTAATATGCACTTGCTTTGAGAGGTCATCTGCCATGGGTCTTTGTGTTTCTGCTGAGTGTGGCAAGAATGCAAGGTCTTTTTTTTTTTTTTTTAAAGATTTTATTTATTTATTTGACAGAGATCACAAATAGGCAGAGAGGCAAGCAAAGAGAGAGAGAGGAGGAAGCAGGCTCCCTGCCCAGCAGAGAGCCCGATGTGGGGCTCGATCCCAGGACCCTGGGATCATGACCTGAGCTGAAGGCAGAGGCTTTAACCCACTGAGCCACCCAGGCACCCCAAGAATGCAAGGTCTTAACCACTCTGAAACTGGGCTATTTTTTAGGGTTGTGTTTGAAGCAAACAACCTTGAAGAATAAGATAACATTTATTACTTCATGCACCCGCCTTTCCCTCTCCACCCCCCGCTTATATCAGACAAATTGCAGGTTTGCCTGTTACTTAGTATGAAAATAGTAAATTCCCCATACTGTTCCCCTCCTGTATCTCAACCCAATATGTAGGCTCACCTTCTGACCCTATGGAACTTGGGGTGGGGGAGGGGGCAAAAAGAATTGACAACACTGTGGTCTGCTGCTTGCTCTGCCATGATAACAGAATTTTTTGTTTCTGACCCAGTAGTCTGATGTCTTTTGTCAATGCCATGTACCAGTAACAGGATAGTTTTTTAGTTTATAAGTAGGGTAAAATCCCAGACCCTTCATAGTTCTCATCGTTACTGTGTTGAAGTTCAGAAATGATAATATGAGGGCTTGTTACCAAGCACTTTAATTATTAAAGATGAAAAAATAATTTACATCTGTGAAGGCAATGATAACTCTGTATACAGTATGTTGTTCATACAGACATTAGAATAGTACCCCGTCTAGCACGTAGTAGGTGTTCAGTAAATTTTAATGTCAGGCGGAGGGGAGAGGGGAACATACAAGGAAAGGGAAAAAAAGTAGGGCCAGGTAGTGGAACCAGAAGTTAAGGGAGTAAATAAAATGTTTGCTGCAGGTGGGGCACAGCTTTGGCTCTCAGATTTCTACCAGTCATTGTGGAAGAGGAAGACATTCCAAGGTGAGAAATTAGTGTCCTTGAAAACAAATCCAGTACCCAGGAAAAGGAAAACTATTTCTGACACTAAAACTAGAAAGACATTTTACCCAGTTTTGTCCTAATGTGTGATGCAATTAAAAAAAATCCTTAACAACATTTTACGCTGTCTTTCAAACAACTTTAGTTGGCTGTCATTTCTTACACCAGATTTTTAAATGTATTCATGTGAAGGTGAGTTTATTAATACTATCTGAGAACTGGTCGGAATGCAATTACCCCTCCCCCCTTTTCCTTTGGCCCGTGTAAATGCATAGACATAAGCTTTATGAGTAAACAGGGCTGTGTATGGGATTTTGTAAATTTCAAAGATCCGATGGGGGTATTTGTTTTGAATAAGAGGCATCTCTCCCTCTCTAGCAGAGGAGGACAGAGCCATTATTTTCCTCAGAAATGATTTTGGGATCCTCCACAACACATAAATAAACAGGAGAAGCCTCATAATTTCAGACATAAAGATCATTTTGATATAATCTAATGTTTTATAGCCCTTCTTTTAGGTAGCAACTTGTTGAGTAAAATTAATAGATTCTACGATTCTACCCGCTTTAGTTCCAGTTGATTATTTTTGGCTGTTCTCTTCTAGTCGTGGGAGGATTGCATAATCCCTTGTGGCTATTTTCACTATTATCACTGCCTAGATTCCTTTGGAATTCTTTAGGCTTGTTCTTTCTACTTCTGCCCCTTGTACTTTTCTCCCCTCCATATTTATTTGCCTTAGTTGGAGAATGTTTTGAAAAGATTTCTTAGCTGGAGCTACAAGTGTTGGTTTTGTCCTCTGCCATCTCTTCTCTAAAATACTGTCTTTCTCTAATTTTGCTGTTCTGTTTTCATAGACTTTATTAAGTCTAAGTATCTCAAATGGTATTCACAAAATGTATACTTAGAATAAAAGAGGTAAATTGTCATGGGGTGATTAGCCAGAATTTTATTTACTAAAGCAGAGAAATATCCAAAATTCTTCTGAGCATTATTGATCTAATTCCTTTTTCCCTGGTAAAGCTATTTCCTATAATCAGAGTCTCAGATTAGGGTGAAAGCATCAGTTGGGTTGCACACCTTCAGTAGGTACCAGTCCAGGAATACAGTGTGAATAATACCTCCTTAAGTTGAGGGGACAGCTGCCTGGGATAGTTAAAGGGAGTAAACATTAAATTTATATTTGGATATTTTTATTTAAAATGATGTCTGATAATTATTTAATCATATTGTGATTATTTTAATAGTTTTTAAATTTTCTTAAATAAGAACATCGTATCTGATAAATCTTGTTAAAAAATCTACTAGTTTGAAAACTAGACTTCTGTTTGTGATGATTAGACTACCTCATTGGTGGTGTACTCTAATAGCAAGAAAAGAGAAAAGTACCTCCTGTATTTTGAGTCAGAAGGGCAAGATGTTTTTTTCCTCTTCCCACAGCTAAGTATAGTCTTAATTTTAAAAACTTCCATCACAGGAAATACTCTTGTTATTTAAAAAATGTAAAATTTATAAAATAGGGCTGGTATAATATTTTGAAGAGAAAAATGTCAGATATTAAAGATATCCTAATTATAGTTAAAATGAGGAACATAAACGAATCTGTTCTGATATATAAATGTGAATCTATTTTTCTCATTAATAGGATTAGGAATGGTCAGATTTTCATACTAGCTTTCACATGCTTTTTTAAAACGCATACTCTCTTGAATTAGAATAATAGAGTGAGCTTGACCTTGGCGCCTGGTTTTGTGGGGAAGTATGAAAGAGAGGTGTTGTTAAACCCCTGATCCTGGGTGCATTTTGAAAATATGTGATATGCTTATTTTGACCATTTATATTTTATTATATGAATTCTCTCACCTTCCTACCTCTTTCTTCCCAGCTGATTTACTTTTAGCCTCATTCTTTATCTGAGGTTTTTTTTTCCTCCAGAATTAACTGCTTACTTTATCTATTATCAAAACATTTTTTTTTAAAGATTTTATTTATTTATTTCTCAGCTAGAGATCACAAGTAGGCACAGACGCAGGCAGAGACAGGAAGCAGGCTATCCGTGGAGCAGAGAGCCCGATGTGGGGCTCGATCCCAGGACCCTGGGATCATGACCTGAGACGAAGGAAGAGGCTTCAACCCACTGAGCCACCCAGGCACCCCCAAAACACATTTTTATGCCTTGTCTTGTGATCTCAGGTCACAATTTAAGTAGAGTAAGCTTATCACATTAGTATCTGGCTAATTTAAACATGATTGATAACTCTTTAACAGTTCCAGAACTATTTATATTATTAAAAGAGCGTGTTTTCTAATGCAGGTGATTTTGCAGTTATTGAATGTTTGTGCATTCTAACATGGTGGGTAAAAAAGTTTTCTGTACTCTATGTCAATAATGGGTAGTATTCTTTGGGCAGGAAAGCTAAGGTTCTAAGTTTAAAAGTTTAAACTTTTTGCAGTTATAAGATGAGTTCTTAATTTGATAGTTTAATGTGGTAGCAATTTGATCAAATATGCTTCTCATCATAGAATATTTGTTATATACTCGATGTGAAAAGATTGATATTTAGCTTATTTATTAACCAATACAAGATGGTTTGTGAACAGCTTTTTAATGTTTAAAGTAGTGAATTCTTTGTATTTTAAAAATTTGGATATAAAAAGAAAATCAAGGTTCCTTGAGCAAATGCTTCTTGGCTTTGGTTTTGATCTTCTATTCCTTTGTCTAATTCTGTAACTTTTATTCCTACCATTTTTTCCATCTGTAAGAAAAATGAATAATGAATAATGAATAATGAACATTTTGCTGTCTCTTGATTTTTCTCTTGAGGATGTTGACCAAAAGGAATTCTGATAAAAGAGTGAGAGGTGCATCTGCAGTTCTTATGGGATCTCAATGATGAGACAGTTTGGCTGACTTGTAGTGACCCTAAAGAGAGATTAGCTTGTTTTAGGGCCCTGTCCTGGCTTACTTTCCCTGTCCTAGTGATTGTTATACCTGCCAACTAGAAGAATTGAATTTCATAATTCCTTGGCACTGACAGATTCCTGTTACTGGAGAATTAGGAAAGCTGAATTACCTAGAATTACTTAAATCATAGACCTAGGTAGGCATCCTCAGCCTACTGGCTGATCCCAGAAATACTTTCCCTATTCCAGGCTCTGTTCTTTCCCTGGTCTGTTGCTGTGATGGATTTGGTTCTCATGGGTTATGATTTACTGGGTCATCTTGATAAAAATTCTTGGCTTTTTGGTCTAGGATTAAGTTCAGCTTGGGAGTGACAGAAAACTCCAAATAACAGTGGTATGAAAAAAAATGTATTTTATTATATAGTAGCTCAGAGGAAGAAGCTTTACAGTGTAAGGGACCTAAGCTCCTTCTACCTTGTACAATCATGTATGAGCCCTAATTCCAGGTTCACCCCATAGTTTGAGATGGCTCCTCCAGCTATGAAGCTGGATTCTAGTCAGTAAAAGAGAAAAGGGGAAAGGGAAGGTATTGCCCCCTTCTTTTATGATTGTATCCTGAAAGTTGCATATACCATTTCTCCTTTCATTCCAATGGCCGTAACTTAGTGGCCGTATCTAGCAGTAAGGTAGATTGAAAAGTATAGTCTTTATTTTGGGTGACCATATACTCAGCTAAAAAACTGAAATTCTCCATGAGGAAGGGTGGATGAACAGATACTGGGCAATAGTTGGCCAGCCCTTGCAAGCACAGATTCTGTAGATTACTCTGGAGAGGGTAAGATCAGGATCTTTTTCTTGGTAAGCTGCCCTCAGCATATAGATTATCCTGGGAGGTTTGAATACTTGGCTTATTTTCACAGTTGATTCTGCTTCACTCACCAGAGACTTTCCAAGGCTGCGTATCTATCTTTTACCCCCAACTAATAGAATTTGGGTCTCAGGGGCGCCTAGGTGGCTCAGTGGGTTAAAGCCTCTGCCTTCAGCTCAGGTCATGATCCCAGCGTCCTGGGATCAAGCCCCGCATCGGCCTCTCTTGCTCAGCAGGGAGCCTGCTTTCTCCTCTCTCTCTGCCTGCCTCTCTGCCTACTTGTGATCTCTGTTTGTCAAATAAATAAATTAAAAAAAAATCTAAAAAAAAAAGAATTTGGGTCTCAATTCATAAAATTCCTGGTCTCTGTTCATAGATCATGTTGTCTGCTCATTTCAAAAATTCCAAGAGAGATTGAATTCTTGTATTGTTTCACTCTGAGGGATGGGTATCAGAATTGCAACTTGTATATCTGAGGCTTTATTTCATTAAGATAATGATGTCTAAACTTTTTGACTATACATGTTTATTAGACATTTTGGAGTGTTCATCAGTACTTGTACGTGTATTGATATACCTGTCCTACTGTACTAATATATTAATGTCCATTATATAACATATATAACATATTTTTATAAAGATATTTTATTTTTTTTTTATTTTATTTTATTTATTTATTTGGCAGATCACAAGTAGGCAGAGAGGCAGGCAGAGAGAGAAGGGAGGAAGCAGGCTCCCCGCTGAGCAGAGAACCCGATGCGGGGCTCGACCTCAGCATGCTGGGATCATGACCTGAGCTGAAGGCAGCGGCTCTAACCCACTGAGCCACCCAGGCACCCCTATAAAGATATTTTAAAAGCTATAGATAACAAATGATATTTACACTGTAAAAATTAGCGATTGTACAAGAGCTTTTTTGGAGTGCAGTTTGATTAATTATACTTATTTTTGCGAAAATTACATCTTGTCATTTTGATACAATTTGGTTCCAAGGGAAGTTTATTTTGATGCTTAGTTTTAATGGCTCTCATGGATGAAAGCCATAACTCAAGGAAGATACATATATTTAAAAGATTTTATTTATTTATTTGACAGACAGAGATCACAAGTAGGCAGAGAGCCAGGCAGAGAGAGAGGGAAGCAGACTCCCCGCTGAGCAGAGAGCCCGATGCGGGGCTTGATCCCAGGACGCTGAGATCATGACCTGAGCCAAAGGCAGAGGCTTTAAGCCACTGAGCCACCCAGGTTCTCCAAGATACGTATATTTAAATGGAAGAAATTCACTGTAGGCTCTACAAAACAGATTATAATCCTAGGTTTTTGTTCCTGTCAGGTATACAGAGACTTTTATTGCAGCTAAACTGGAACATTTCTGCCATTTTCAGTGTGTTATTCTTTTAAACCAACAGGAAGTTTTTACCTTTTAAAATATTTATCATTTGAGCTCACGAAACCTTTTTATTTGGAAAAATTTTAAAGTGTCCAGATAAGAGGGGCCCCTGGGTGGCTCAGTCCATTATGTGTCCGATTCTTGGTTTCTGCTCAGGTCATGATCAGGGTCCTGAAATGAGGCTCCACGCTTGTCACGGAGTCTGCTTGAGATTCTTTTCTCCTTGTCCCTCCCCTTCTATGTCTCCTCCTGTCTGCACTCTCTTTCTCTCTCTCTCAAATAAATAAATAAATAAAATCTAAAATGTCTAATAAGAGTTTTTTTGTAGGTACCAAATTTCATTTTTAGTTACAAATCATGATGGAAGCATTTCTAAACATCAGTTTTCTTAGCCCAAGGTGTTTTTTTTTTCCCTTCTCCTTTTAATTCTGGTACAGTTAACAACATACAGTATTATGTTAGTTTCAGGTATTCAATATAGTGATTCAGTGATTCCATATATCACCCAGTACTCATCATGACAAGTGCATTCCTTAATCCCCATCACCTATTTCACCTGCCCACCTCCCCTCTAGTAATTGACAGTCTGTTCTCTACAGTTAAGATAAGTCTGTTAGCCCAAGTTTCTTTTTGACAAACAATTTCTTACTCATTACTAAAAATGTCACCTTTATCTAAAAAGGACAGATTAAGGGTGCTTATTTTTTTATATGACCTATCCCTTTCAGCTGCTTATAATAGAAGAGGCTTGTAACTTGTCTCATTTATAAAACATTAGTCTAAGAATGTATAACTTACCCTTAAGTATAACATTTCTTAAGGACTTAGCTGTGAATTAATGGAGAATCTCTCTATAGTATAAAGATTTTAATAGTACTTTCCCATCTTACGAAACTTACTGTAAGCAGTCCATCCTTATGAAGGGTTTTCTTTTTTAAATATTAAAAGAACTGTGTTGATGACATCCTATAACTGCAAAATGTTGAAGGCAAACAAGTTTTAAGGGTGCCAACTCCACCACTTTATGGAATTCTCACTCTTAGGGTATCTGTCTTCAGTTGTGACTGACAATTCAGCAGGGATACTAGTGTCAGCTTGATTAAATATTGGTGAAGTTCAATTTCTTTTTTGGTTTTAGATAACAGTATATATAGTAATTCTTCATTCCTGGACAGATAGTTTGTGTATATGCCTTTAGATCTCTGTACCTCCTTAAGAGACCATTTGTTTAGTAAAAACTTGAAGTCTCGTGGAAGTTGTTATAAGGCTATCTATTGAAATGGTATTTTATTTAGAGGCACCACCCTTTAATGTATACTGACCATTTTTTCATATTCTTCTTTTAAAAGAGTTTTTGATAAATACCTGACAAACTTTGACTTTTAAGCTTCATAAAATGTGAATATATGTAACTCATTCTAGGTACTTACATCATCCTTGACTTTATCTTAGTTTCTTACATTTTTTTTTGTTTAGTTTTTTTTTTTTTCCCTTTTAAATATTATCTTGTTTATCTTTTATAAGACCACTTTAAATCTGTTTTGGAACAAAGTGGGCTATAAATCAAATATATGCTGTTCAGATACCTGATTAAGGATATATTTTATTTTGAGCTTTTTTTTTCTTTTTAAATATTTTATTTTATTATTTTTTAAAGACTTTATTTATTTGACAGGAAGAGACACAGTGAGAGAGGGAACACAAGCGGTGGAGTGGGAGAGGGAGAAGCAGGCTTTCCGTCGAGCAGGGAGCTCAATGCAGAGCTCAATCCTAGGACCCTGGGATCATGACCTGAGCCAAAGGTAGACAGATGCTTAACGACTGAGCCACCCAGGTGCCCCTGAAGATTTTATTTTTAAGTAATCTCTATACCCAACATGGGGCTCAAACTTAGAACCTCAAGAACAAGAGTCACGTGCCCTGCCTACCAGCTGAAGCCAGCCAGGTGTCCTGAGCTTCTCTTTTTTTATAAAAATTTATTTAATCTAATCTAAAACTTTATTTAAAATTTTAACCATAGGGGCGCCTGGGTGGCTCAGTGGGTTAAAGCCTCTGCTTTCAGCTCAGGTCATGATCCCAGGGTCCTGGGATCAAGCCCCACATCGGGCTCTCTGCTCAGCAGGGACCTGCTTTCTCTCTCTGCCTGCCTCTCTGCCTACTTGTGATCTCTGTCAAATAAATAAATAAAATCTTTAAAATTTTAACCATAAATTTGAAACATAAAATTTAAAACATACTGAAACAGGAAGAATAGTATAGTATACACACATGCATCATCACTAAGATTCAACTATTACTGTTTTGGTGTAAAGGCTTCCTCCATTTATCCATGTGTACTCACTCCTTCCATCTGATCAGTTTGTAACTTCATCATGCATCTACAAAAAAAGTATTTCTACATGACAGTGTCATAAGCACACCTAAAAAATAGATAATTCTCTAAAATATCCTGTCCACATTCAAGTGTGCCATTTGCCCACAAAATAATCATTTTCATTTGGTTTGTTCAAATCAAGAAATAATCAAGGGATTTAAGTGTTGTATTTAATTCTGTTTCCGAAGCCTCCCACTTTCTTTTCCAGTAACGCTGATTTTTTAAAGAAATAAGACCAGATATTTTTTAGGAATGCTTCAGGCTTTAGATTTTTAATATTGTTCCTTTGTGATGTTAGTTAGCTTTTTCTGTTCCTTTTATTTCCTGCAAATTGGAGGTTAGGATTAAAAGCTTGGTTAGATTCAGGTTAAACGCTTTGGCAAGATTCCTTCATAGGTGAAGCTGTTTAGTTAATATTATATCAAATTAAGAAGTCTTACAGTGTTTCGTTTTGTTGTTAAATTCAGTTACTGGGTTTGGCAATAGCCAAAACTGTGCTTCCTAAATACTTGAGATAGCAAGTGATCTGTAGGGATAGAACTTTGGCAACATTAAATATTAGTTCTTCATTAACGTTTCCTCTAATGGTTTTATGCAGCCATTGATGATACTTGGTAGAATCGTTTGTAGTAAAGTGATGATTTTCTAATTCTATCTTTTCTTTTACATTTATTTGTTGGCATTCTTCTGGCAAAGGAAAGTTTTCCCTTATTATCTGGTTATTCTGAACTATAGTTTCTCCTCAAGAGGCAGATTAAAGGGAAAGAATGAACATTTGATTTCAGTTTCTAGATCACATCCATTGTTGTCAAAGGTGGTCGATTATTTTTTGGATCTTTCCTTTTAGGTTGTCATAATGGGTACGCAGCTTTAAAAAAAATGCCTTAAATGTGTTACCCTTTTTTTTTTTTTTTTAAAGATTTTATTTATTTGACACAGAGAGAGAGAGAGCATGCATGCAGGCAGAGGGAGAAGGAGAAGCAGACTCCTGGCCGAGCAGGGAGCCTGACATGGGACTCAATCCCAGGACCCTGGCTGGGATCATGACCTGAGCTGAAGGTAGACACTCAGCTAACTGAGCCACCCAGGTGCCCCTACACTTTTTTTTTTTTGATGCTCAAATTGTCCTTTTTATTTCATATGCTCAGATTGCCCCAGATGTAATCAGGGAGATGGAATACTTTTAAATGTATGTATTGATGTCCAGTTGTATATTTTTTAGGGAGAATTTACATACTTTGACTTTGCTACAGAGGTACAGTGCTTCTTAAAGTACTTACTGATTTCCTTTTTTTATTCTGAAGTTAAATATTACTTAAATTTTGGCCTTAGGACCATATTTTCCTCTTTTACATGTGTAATTATAGTTAATTTCTTGATGAAAGATTTCTTAATAAGCAGCTTTACAAAAGTATAATGTGTAAAAAGTCATCTTGATAGGTGATCTGTTGATAGGGTTTGGTGGAAAAATTTACCTAGGTTTAAGGTTTAACATAGATAGAAATTCTTGAAATAAATTTGATACACTTTGGTCACAGAATTGTCAAATAAATGACATTGACTAATGGACAAGCAATATTGACTTTTTAAAAGTACATTTTTAAAAGATTTTATTCATTTATTTGAGGGAGAGCACAAGTGGGGGGAGGGGCTGAAGGAGAGGGAGAAGTAGACACTCTGCTGAGCAGGGTGCCTGACACAGGGCTTGATCCCAGGACCTCAGAATCATGACCTCAGTGGAAGACAGATGCTTAATGGACTGAGGCACCCAGGCACCCCGATATTGGCTTTAATAGAGAAACACCAATGTGATGATGTTTTATGAAAGTAATTATCCCATGTAAGATAGTCCCCAAGAAAGAGGTAGTTTTAAAATGATTTTTTAAAAAACTATTTTGAGTGGGTCATTTTCTAAAATATGTTACATAACTTTTTTTTTTAATATCAATGTAGCGAACATGAATTTAGTAACTGTCAATTGAATTATCCTAGGAAACAAAAAAACATCATTCAATATTAGTGGTATCCTTAGGTACTGTTTTAGTAGGTAGGGCTTTTGGTCCCTTCATTAATTGGACCCAAGACAAATATACTTGGGGAAAAAACTCTTTTTAATGATTTACTTTTCCTTTTTAAATAATGCCTTAGGAACTTTGGATTTTTTTAAATTTTAGGGAAATGAGATTAAAAATACGTGAAATAAAAGTAGGGGGTGCATGCTTGTAAATAAAGGTGCATGTATGTAACACAGACAAAAATAAACTTTATAAAGTAGTTTTTCACTGAGGCCTCCTATTTACTTTTCCTTAGGAAGGGCTCTAGAATTAGAATCTTAACTGAAATGAACTTGATAAGGACTCACCCAGTCCAGTTTATTTATAAGAGCCTGGGAGACTTACTGAAATGACAGAAAGTGTGTACTGACTTCTCAACCTACATTATCAAATGTAATATATGTTTTACTATATATACAGTTGCTTGAAGACTAAATACATACAGTATTCATGTTTTGCTCATTAAGTCAAGACCTTTACCTAGGTATATTTAAGCTTGGCGGGTATTTTCATGTTTTTTTCTTGTGTTTTTTAAGTTGTAATAATTCTCTTACGTATTCTAAATTCATTGCAGAGTTGACAGGTTTTTATAAGTCATATATTTTTAAAAAATTTTCAGTGTTACTGAGTTATAATTGGCATATAAAATTGTAAGACATATAGAATGTATATCATGGTAATTGGATATATGTGTACTTTGTGAAAGGATTCCCCATCTAGTTAATTAATACATCATCACCTGATATATTCTTGTTCATACATTTTTTTTGATAAGAACATTTTATCTCTCATTAAGTTTCAGTTATGGAATAAAGTATCAATTATAGACATTGTGTTTTACATTAGATCCTCAAATCATATTCATTTTATAACTGGAAGTTTGTACCCTTTACCAACCTCAACCTCTCCCTATTTCCCCCACCCCCTAGCATCCACATTTTTACAGTCTGTTTCTATAAGTTTGACTTTTTTTTTTTTTTGACTCTACATATTAGTGATACCATGTAGTATTTGTCTTTCTCTTTCTCTTGACTTATTTCACTTAGCATAGTATTCAGGGACCATCCATGTAATCCCCAATGTCAGGATCTCCTTCTTTTCTCATGACTGCATAATATTTCGTTGCGTGTCTGTCTATCTTTATATCTACCTACCAAACTATCTAAACAGATAGACACCACATCTTTATCCACTCATTGATGGACACTTCAGTTTGTGTATCTTAGCTGTTGCGAATAATGCTGCAAACATGGGAGTGCAGATGTTTCTTTGATATCCTGTTTTTGTTTGGTTTGGATATGTACCCAGAAGTGGATTGTTGGATCATATCATATCAGTTCTATTTTTAGTATTTTGAAGATTTTCTGTACTGTTTTCCATAGTGCCTATACCAGTTTATGTTCATACCAACAGTGAACAAGTGTAACCTTTTCTCCACATCCTCGCTAACACTTGTTATTTTTTTGTCTTTTTGAAGACAGCCATTCTAACAGGTGTGAGGTGGTAATTTATCACGGTTTTGATTTGCATTACTCTGATGATTAGGGGTGTTGAACACCTTTTCATATACCTGTCTTTTATTTGTATGTCATCTTTGGAAAAATGTTTATTCAGTTCCTCTGCCTATTATTTCATTGGATTGTTTTTGCTATTGTGTGAGTTCTTTATATACTGTAGATATTAGTCCCTTTTTAGATATATGATATACAGATATTTTCTCCCATTCTGTAGGTTGCTGTTTCATTTTGTGGATGGTTTTCTTTGCTGTGCAGAAACTTTTTAGTTTGGTGTAGTCCCCCTTATATATTTTTGCTTTTGTTGCCCTTGTGTTTGGTGTCAAATTGAAAAAAGTATTGCCAAGGCTTATATGAGGAATCTACCCTCTATATTTTCTTCCAGGACTTTTATGATTTCATGTCTTATGTGCCAGTGTTGAATTCATTTTGAGTTGATTTTTTTATGTGCTGTGAGATCTCAGAGGTCCACTTTTATTCTTTTGCATGTGGCTATCCAATTTTCCCGACACTATCTGTTGAGAATATCCTTTCTCCATTGTATATTCTTGGCTCTGTTGTCACAAATTAATTGCATTAATTAATTATTGTGCAAATAAATCATTATGCAAGTAAATAATTATGCAAATAAATTATATATGCATGGATTTATTTCTGGGCTCTCTATTCTGTTCCATTGATCTGTGTGTAGTTTTTTTTGCCAGTACTATATTGTTTTGATTGCCATAGCTTTGTAATGTAGCTTGAAATCAGGGAGTGTGATGCTTCTAGCTTTGTCCTTTTTTCTCAAGGTGGTTTTGGTTATTTGGGGTCTTTTATCGTTCCGTAGGAATTTTAGGATTGTTTGTTCTATTTCTGTGAAAAATGCCATTGGAATTTTGATAGGGATTGCATTGAATCTGTAGATTGCTTTGGGTAGTTCGGAAATTATGACATTATTTCTTTTTATGGAGCCCAACACAGGGCTTGAGCTCATGATCCTGAGATCAAGAGTCTGACGCTTAACTGACTGAGCCACGCAGGCACCCCTACATTAATTCTTCTAATCCATGATGGAACATCTATCCATTTATTTGTGTCTTCTTCCTTTTTTCCATCAATGTCTTATAGTTTTCAGTGTACAGATCTTTTACCTCCTTTGTTAAACTTATTCCTAAGAATTGTATTCTTTTTGAAGCCGTTGTAAATGGAAGGTTATGTCTTTAATCTGTAAGTAATATACATGGCCAAAGTTCCTTTTAGAGACTTCATCAGTTCTACTCTTCAGGGGATTTAGTTCCTATGCATACATCCTGGAAAAAAAGCTACTAATTGTATTTTTTTGAGTGAGTAGGTTTTGTTTTTGGTCGGTTGTTCCATGGTGGGATATTTCTGATCTTTGTGTTTTTTTTTTTTGTTTGTTTTTTTTTTTAATTTTTTTTTTTAATTTTTTTTTTTAAGATTTTATTTATTTGCCAGAGAGAGAGAGAGAGTACACACAAGCAGGCAGAGAGGCAGGCAGAGGCAGCGAGAGAAGCAGGCTCCCTGCTGAGCAAGGAGCCCGATGCGGGACTCGATCCCAGGACCCTGGGATCATGACCTGAGCCGAAGGCAGCGGCTTAACCAACTGAGCCACCCAGGCGTCCCTGATCTTTGTTTTTTAAACTGTTAGCATTCTTACTCTGAGTCCTGCAAGGGGTCACAGTGCAAGGTGTCAATCAACACTGTGCTGAAGTAGAGGTGTTTTATTATCTTTCTCTGCTTGCTAAGGGTAATTTCCTGATTAGAGTCTTGTTTAAGATAGAGGTTCTAATCTCTTGAGATGGAAACTTGGGAACAAGGTTGAACACTATGTTCAAGTGTGTTCTAGGAATTAGGGATATATTAGAAAGCATGACAAATTCCTGCTCTCATGGAATTTACATTTTATTTTATATTGTTTATAATGTCATTAAAGTCTTTTTTGGGCCATTACAGATCAGAGATATTAATTGTTTAAGTGTTACCTACTGAAAGATACATAATCCTTTAAGAACTTTTTCTTGGCTTCATTTATCTTTGGTTTTCTCTTATATATGAGTAAAAGCAAACCAAATGTAATAGAACAAAGTGCATAACTGGAATCTGATTCATTGAAATGGGAAACTCAGTAAATAATGGTAAGATCCATATTACAGGATGGTTAAATCACATTTTTTTCAAAAAAGTTTTGTTTTATGGAATCATTCTCATTAAATAGCATTCCGGGCATCAGGAGCTTATGGCATAATCCACAGTATGAGGTATAATGATTTGCTTTGGCATAAAAATGATTGGTACTCTCTGTTTACTTAATAAGTATTTATTGCTTACCTGTCAGGTACCAGACTGTTTTCACTGCTGGAGAGTACAGTTTTGTCTGAGACAAAGCCCCTGTCCTCATGGAGCTTACAAAAATTGTAATATATAATAGAAAATATCTGGTTGTTTGGTGCTGGAGGCCATGGTTTATTTGAGTTGGGCTGGTCAGAGGTCTCAATGTGGAGGTAATATTAAAGTAGCAGCATTCTTCGAGACTTGTAGTGGCCAGCCTTTGAAGTTCCTGGGTTCCTGAGTAAGTGAAATACATCCATATAGAGAAAAAGCAAATGAAAAGTATGCATTAATTTAAGTGGTGATTAGTCAGTCCTTTTGTCAGATTAAAGTAATCCACTGTTAATAAGTAACTCTAGTATCCCCTTGGATTGTGATTACATGATTACATTCACACTTAGTTTTTCACCGAGGTGAGTCTCTAATTGATAGAATATGTAGATGAACAGTGAAACACAGATTTCCCCCTGTGCTGTCCCACCAAAAAAGAAAAAAAACTAAGAAATAAAAACAAAATTTAGATAATCAGAAGCAATCCTTAAGCAACTAAGTACTCCCCAGTACTCCCTAAACACTCAAGCTCATATTAACAGTGTTTACATGGTCACTAAGTTTACCAGAGTTAGGTGTGGGCTGCCAGTTGCTTTCTTCTCTACACTTGTTTTTAGAAGAATGGATGGAGCTAATCCATGTGAAAATTTGTTATGTGCATCCCCCCCCCCCCCGCCAAAGGTTTATTTGTTATAGAGAGAGCGAGAGCAGGCACAAGTCGTGGGAGTGGCAGACAGAGGGAGAAGCAGGCTCCCCCCTGAGCAAGGAGCCTGATGTGGGACTAAATCCCAGGACCCTGGGATTATGACCTGAGCCAAAGGCAGACGCTTAACAGATTGAGCCACCCAGGTGTCCCTGTTACATGCATTTTGATATTTTCCTTAATTTCATAATAAATATTTCCTGGTTAGTTTAAAAAAAAAAACCTTTGCTATGATTTTAGTCCTTATATCCTATATTTAGATACATATTTAGATATTTACGAAATTAGATTTTCATGTTTTGAAACGTAGGTTTTTATTTTCTTTTTCCATAGGCATGATTTGTAGGTAACATCATGGGGTATCCGCTGTAGTTTTTGTTTTATTTGTGCTTGGTAGAATTGAAGTCTAAAAAGGGCATATATATATATACACACACACTCTGTCAAAGTCTTTACAGCGAGTGAGCGAGCTTAAGCAGGGGGAGCAGTAGGCAGAGGGAGAGGGAGAAGCAAGCTCCCTACTGAGCAAGGAGCAGGATGTGGGCTGGGATCATGACCTGAACCACTGAGGCGTGACTGTCAGTCGTTACAATTGAATTTCATTGTTATCACACATCATGGAATTTCATTTTATATACATTTGCATATTTGTCATATATTTACATTACCCTCTTCTTTTGCTCTTTGCTTGCACAAAACTCGTGGAAAGAATTTTCTGTGCTATCTCCAGTATCTTTCCTCCAAAATCTGATTTTGCTCTACCTACTCCACAGGGTTATAATTACTATCACTCTGCCAAGGCCATTGTTCTTTTCTTCTGTCAGTGGTATTTAACTCAGTTGATCTCAGCCTTTTGAAATGATCTATTCACTTGATTGGTTTATAACTTTCTTCGTTATTCTTTTGCCTTCCTGTCTTCTTTCTCTCAGTTTCTTTTGATACTCCTAGTCATTTTCCTGACCTAAACACTGGAGTATCTCAGGGTTCAGATTTTAGGTATCTTCTCTCTTCCTACTTCTTGTTGTGCTGGTTTTATCCAGTTTTAGAACTTAAAAAAACTCTTCATGGGGTGCCTGGCTTGCTCAGTTGGCAGAGCATGTGACTTTTGAACTTGGTTCTAAATTCGAGTCCCACGTAGGGTGTAGAGATTACTTAAAATCTTAAAAACATACTCTTTATAGTTAAGCTTATATAATATCTGTATCTTTCTATGTATTTATCCATATCTTTAGTGTCAACTTAAACTTGGATGTCTGTTGGGCATCTTAAGCTTAATGTCTAAAACTGAACTGTTAATGCTTTCTTTCACTCCCCCCTCACCAGGTCCCCTAGTACCACTTCTTCAGTAGTCTTTCCCATCTCTGTAAATGACAACTCTCTGAGTTGCATGGCAAAACACTTGGGAGTCGTTATTTACTTATCCTTTTCTTTCACATTTTGCTATTCAGTTGGTCAGCAGATTTTGTTGGCTTTATTTTTAGGATATATCCAGAATCTGACTACTTAGACTTCTCATTTTCTCACTACCACTGTGGTCTTAGCCATTACCATCTCTCACCTGGATTATCCCATTAGCCTATAAGTGGCTTTCCAGCTTCTGCCCTTGGGGATTTGTCACAGTCTGTTCTGAAAAGAGCACCAAAAGTAATCCTTTACAATGTTAGGTCATATCACCCTTGTGTTCATCGTGCTCTGGTAACTTTCTATTTCACACAAAGAAAAAAAGCTAAAGTCCTTGTGGCCTAGACCCTTCTTAGTTTCCCCTGATACCTCTGCAATTTTATCTGCTATTTTCCTTCTCACTTTCCCTGATCTAGCCACAGAGACCGCTGTTCATTTTGTTCTGACATCCTAGGCATGTTCCTTCTTCAGAATCCAGGTATTTGAATAGTGCTTCTAGATAGCTGTTTCCGCAACTTGTTCAGGTTTTTGCTGCAAAGTCATCTCAGCATTGTTGTCCCCCGGCCCATTCCAGACTATACAGTGTTATTTTGGGAATTAAAAAAAGACTTGGAGAGCAGACAGGGGCCTGGATATCAGTCTTTACTTTTCCTTTGGGCCCGAAGCTATTGTGAAGAAACAACCAATACAAGTATCCTTGGCTATCCTTGGCTCTCCCTGGCTATTCTGTTTAAAATTACAAACCATCCTTTGTTCCCCTCTCCATACTCTGTATTACTTTTTCCTTTTAAGTGTTAAGACTTATCATCTAACAGGATGTATGCTTGTCTCACTCTCATTAAAATGAAGCTTCCATTTCATGGAAACCATTTTTTAAAAAAATTTTTTTAAAGATTTTTTTTATTTATTTGACAGAGCACAAGCAGGGGGAGCGGCAGGCAGAGGGAGAGGGAGAAGCAGGTCCCCGGCTGAGCAAGGAGCCCAGTCCTGGACTTGATCCTAGGACCCTGGGATCATGGCCTGAGCTGAAGGCAGACGCTTAATGAACTGAGCCACCCAGGCACCCTAAAAATTTTGTAATTTATGGAAAACAGCAAAGCAGTAGGAATAGTGTAATGAATCTACATGTACCTGTTACTTAGCTTAAATAGTTAATAGCTGGTTCTCCTTACCTACCCCTCTGCCCCAAGATTATTTGAAGCACCTCCCAGAAGTTGTATAATTTCATCTGTAAGTATTTCCGTATGTATCTTTAAAATACAAGAATTCTTGGGGTGCCTGGGGTGCTCAGTTGGTTAAGTGTCTGCCTTCGGCTCAGGTCGTGATCGTGGGGTACTGGAATCGAGCCCCACATCATGTTCCCTGCTCATTGGGTAATCTGCTTCTCCCTCTTCTTTTGTGCCATCCCCCCAAATTGTGCTCTCTTTCTCTCTCAAATAAAGAAAATCTTAAAAAAAAAAAAAAAAGAATTCTTTATTTAAAAAAAAATAGCCACAATAATACTATCCAGCCTAAAACGTTTAAAGATAGTTCTTAATATTTTCAAGTGTGCAGTCTGTCAGCTTTCAGTTTTACCCAGTTCCCTAAATATTTTTTTAAAAGTATGAATTGGAATTGAAATAGGTCAATATATTAAGTTGGTTAGTATGTAAGTATATATCAGTCTATGTAAGTTCCCTCTCATCCCCTTTCTTGATATTTATTTGAGGAGACCAGGTCATTTCATTTTAAGTATTCTGTATCATTGGTATCTAGAATAATCTAGACCAACATGTGACATACAGTAGGTACTAAGTAAATGTTTTTAAAGGAATTAACGGGAAGGTAAGTAATTTATAGTATTCTAGGATGGAATTAAAAATTTTTAGGGAATGATTACGATCTCACTTTTACATTAGCTTGATAGAATGTTATTGAAAATAAGAAATTATTTAGACAGTTGAGAAGGGGTCAGATGCAGGGTGCTTAGGACTACAGAAAATTATTTGAAAAAATCTGCCAAAATACATTAATAATTGTTACCATTTAAGATCTTATTATTTGCATACCAAACACTGTATTAGAAGTTACGTTAATTAATTCATTTTTCACAGCAACCTTTCAGTGCAGGATTCAATGTCTTCATTTTCCCAGTGAGTTTTTGAAGTTTAGTGGGAGAGGTGGTTCCTGGGCATTAATGTTTTTATTAACAAACTTTATAAAACTAGAGACAACTCTTTAAAACCATTTGGATGTATAACTTTGATAAAAAAGAAAAATACAAAGAGACACCAATACTACTACTAACCTCTACATAGAAAACATTTGTTTAGTGTGTGTCTTTCTAGTTTCTTTTTCTAGAACTATTTTTTGTGAGATGGATTAGAAAATGTGAAAAAGAAGAAAGGGAAAAATCTCTGAAATAACCATTATTAGCATTTTAGTGTATGTTTTTTGGTGTGTGTGTGTGTGTTTGTGTGAGAGAAAGAGAGAGAGAGAGAATGTGAATGTGAATATAAAGCTTGGAAGACAGTTATACTACATATGGTTCTTTTCCTCATAAAATGCCTGCTTAGCATATTGAAGACTGAAGATCTGCAGTGAAAAAACTCTTCCAATTTGCTTTAAGCCAGTGTCTATTATACATATTTGATAGAAAATCCCCTTTCCAAGACATACTGATAAGTTTTACCCAAAGTATGAAGTTGAATTTGGCAAAAATTGAAATATTTGTGCACACTTAAATATAAAACTTCAGAGTGTTTTAAATTACAGCTGAAAGGATGCATAAATTGATAGTATTGGAGTAACTGAAGACAACATTCTGAAGGAAAATTAGCTTAGAGTGACACCAAATAATAATAAAATAAGGTAAACAAGGGAAAATACTTGTATCAAATAGGTAACATAGATATTACGGAAAGAATTCATATACATTGGAGAGAAAAACACCACATCTGAGTGGGGGAGGTGGCAGAGCTAAAGAAATACAAAAAGACGGTATACACATCTGAAGTGTTCAAGGTTTAGATATGTGTGCATGATAGCAATATTTATATTTTTCAAGTTAGGAACATCTAATATCTAAAATGATAAATTCATCAAAATGGTTCATTTTATGTAACATACAACTTGATGTATATCACACCACCACTTCTAGGAGTGAATGGATGAATCATCCATGATTCATCCCTTCATCTCACTGAAGGGAGTCTTAAGTAGAGGCTGCGTGGTATTCTGCAATATTAGAGGAAAAAGCTCTGGTGCCTCTATTAGGAGAATAATAACCATATAATTTCTTTTTCTACTTCAAACGCAAGTCCTGTAAATAGATACCGAACCTTTATTGGAACGTTGCAACATCATGCTTGCTTTTTAGGTTTATCTCAGGTCTGATATTTAATGCCAGCTTTATAATAGAGGAAATAATTGTAGTTGAGGAGATAAAAGCAGTGGAGTTTGGCCTTTGTACTGCCAGTGTGAATTAAGGGATGTCAGATGTGAAGAATTTCCTACTGTACTTGTGTGTGGTTTTTTTTTTTTTTTTAAATATGCTATTAAAGTGATTTAAACTAATCCTGGTTGTTGAGAAATTCAGCAAGTTTAAATCATTTGGTTTTATTTTCTTTATCTCATTTAACTCCTCTTCCCAGAAAGATAGATTGGAAATAATTTGGAATAAAGTAATATTAGTGTCAGGAGGACTTTACATAGACTTGACTGGTGCCAAGAACTCAGCAGATTTAATTAGGCCCATTTGTGGATAGGTATGGGAGGAATTTTTTTTTTCAGGTTTTTTTTTTAAGTTTTTTAATTTTTTTATAAACATATAATGTATTTTTATCCCCAGGGGTACAGGGGTCTGTGAATCGCCAGGTTTACACACTTCACAGCACTCACCATAGCACATACCCTCCCCAATGTGATCGGGATGGGAGAAATTTTAATGTGATCTGAATTCAAGCTCAGGGATTTCTGAGTATGATGATAGATTTTATACCAAAATTTCAAAATGAGAGTGACATCTAATTTTGGAATCTGGGAGGGAGGAAAATGTGTATCGTTTCTTTCTGTATGCCATGACCATACACGTCTGTCCTAAAGAATCCAGGTCATTAAATTATTTTGGTAACTCAAAGTTCCCATTTTAGTGAATTTAAAAAGCTGGATATCAAATACTGAATCTTGGTTGGCCTTGTGGCAGAAGGACGGGGGAATATGGGAGGTCCCTGAGAATAGGCAGTGTTCTGAAAAGAGCCCAGATTCTCCTTTACTTATATTCATTTTCTTAGCAGAACCATTTGGATCAAACTCTTTAAAAAATATGAATATCTGATTGGGAGGGTTTTGCCCTAGAGTATTCATTCTGCACTGTGAATTAAGTCAGATGAATGAAATTTATTTCAGAAGAAAGAAATATCAGATACTTTTTAAAATTTTATTTGTTCTAGGGGTAGTTGAAGAAAAGCAGGGAGGGAGAAGGAATACATAATTTTTGATGGTGGGTACATGGGATGGGGAGAGACTGAAACAGAAGTAAACAGTAAATATAGGGCTAAGTGCCAGATACTGTTCCAAGCCTTTTCTACATATTACTTTAATCATCACAGTAGCCCTCTGACCCACTAGTATTTTCTCCATTTTATTGAAGAATTTGAGGCACAGAGAGGTTAAGTAGGTGCTTTACTTGTTGGGGCCCTTGTTCACATGAGAGCCCTGGAAATGTTAGAGACCATGTAGAGCTTGATTTAATATAAAGCTGGGCTTTTGAGGTGAAGGAAATGTATGTGTTGCCAGATAGAGCAGGAGTACAAAAAAGGCAGTGTTCTTGTGTTCTTGGAAATCTCAACTCAGAAATAGCTCAGATGAAATCTGAGGTATTGTAATTGTAGGTTGACATAAGAGGTTTTTGTATGGTGATGGGACCTCAAAACATCACTTACCTTCAAAGTTATTTTCCAACACACACAAACATGCTGGGATCTTTGTTGATTTTCCCTTCTTCCCCTTTCCTCTCTCTGCCTCCTGCCCCCCACCGTTTTTTTTGCCACATTCTCTCTCCCTTCCCATTCCCATTCCCTCATCTCTCTTTTGGTAGAGGTGATTCTCCCTACCACACCTCCTTCCATTTCCCCTTTCCTATTTGTCACTTATATAGAAAAATCATCTTTTGTCTCTTTTAACTTCCTTTAGTTGATTTCCCCCCTTTGCGTCTTTTACCATTAAACTTCTTAAAAATAAAAGAGACTGTAGTTGTCATTCTTTACTCATGCACTTTTTAACTTCTTGTCATCTGATTCTCTGCTTCTGTGTGTCAAATTATTGGATTTTTTTCTCCATTGTTTTCTCTTGTAGCATTAACCTTCCTGATCCTACTTCACTGAAATTCTCCTTACCCTTTTTTTGTGTGTGATACTGTATTATCTTGATGCTTCTTTTGCCTGCTCTTTTTCTTTGTATCATCAGTATATCCAAAAAGTGAAGTCAGCACCTCACTTCCAAGTTTGTTCTTTCCAACTTATCTCTTTCTGTTATTGAAAACATTTTTCTCTCACTCATCAACATTTAAATTTTCCTGACCCCTTCTTTTCCCTCTTTCTTTTGCTCAGCAAATAATTCTGGAGTGCTTCCTGTATTACCAGGTCATTATTCTAGGTTCTGGAGTTTCAGCAACAAATAAAGAGATAGAGTTCTGACGTGTAGAGGTTACGTTCTGGTGGAGAAGATAGTTAATAAACAGATACTTAAATCAGGTAGTGTGAAACATGTTTTAAAGAATAAAGTACACTGAGCATCAGTAGGCAGTGATGGGAATATGTGTTGTTTTGGGTAAGATTGTTATGAAAAGTTTATCTGAGAAGGTGATATTTGGGTATAACTTAAGGAGAGTGAGCCATGTGGAAATGTGGGAGAAGAGCACCCCAAGCAGAGAGACTAGCAAGGACAAAGACCCTGAGATAATCTTTGCCTCTCCCGTATCAGGAAAGGCCAGTGTGACTAGAGTAGAGTGAGTCATAAATCGGTAGGTGAAAAGTCAGAGAAGTTGGCTGGGGAAGATCTTAGGATCCTGTGGGCCCTGGCTAGGATTTTGGACATAAATATAAGTGCGGTGGTAGAGTTTGGAGGGTCTTGAACAGAAAAATGGTAACAAGATAGGACTTCATATTTTAGAAGGATCACAGTGATGACTCTGTGTGTGTATGTGGGGTATGTGAGTAGAAGAACCTGGGACGCTATTATGGTATAGTTGAGATGATGGTAATTTGTAGTAGGATGTTAGCTGTGAATGTGGCAAATGGTCAGAAGTTGATAGATTTTATATTTTTAAAGATTTATTTATTTTTATTTTTTTAAAAAAGATTTATTTATTTATTTGACAGAGAGAGCACAAGCAGGGGGAGCAGGAGAGGGAGAAGCAGGACCCTGGGATCATGACCTGAGCTGAAGGCAGGCGCTTCATCAACTGAGCCACCCAGGCACCCCAAGATTTATTTATTTTAGAGGATGGAGAGTGTGTGTGCATGAGCTGTGGGAGGGGGAGAGAGAATCCTCAAGCAGAGTCCAGTGCGGGGCTCCATCCCAGGACCCTGAGATCATGACCTGAGCTGAAATCAAGAGCTGGCCTGCTTAACTGACTGAGGCACCCAGGTACCCTGAATGATTATGTTTTTCAATAGAACTAGCGGGATATGCTGATCACTTGGATGTGGTACATGAAGAGAGAGAAGCTAAGGATAGTTCTAGAGTTTTAGGTTTGAACAGGTGGGTGAATGGAGGTCCCATGACCAGGAATACCTTACGAGGGACAGTTTTATTGAGGAGGGATGGGTAGAAGCAGTGTTTATTTTCAGTATGTTAAGCTTGAAATACCTGTTATACCTCGTGGAGATATCAAATTATATTCTTCCAGAGGTTAGATGTGAGCTTGGGCCTGGAGAAAATAATTTTGGGAGTTATCCAAGTATAGGTGGTACTGGATGAGATCACTTAGTGGAGTTTGAGTGTAGAGAAAAAAGAGATAGAAGGATTGAACCCTTAAGTCCTCCACTGTGTAGACCTCTGCAAGACAAGAAAGCTGTATCAAAGGATACTGAGAAGTAGCTGGAGAGAGGAAGATGTGTGATGTTCAAAAGCTAAGTGAGGAGAAAGGGATTCAGAAAGGAGAAATGGGTCAGCTATGTCAGAGGCTACTAGGACAGGGAGTAACCTAATAATTGACCTTTGGATTTGGCTTGCTAAATCCCATTGATTTTTGCTTTGCAGTATAGCCCTAAAATCCAGACAATACCTTTTTACTCCCTGCCAACACTGTTAATCAGGCTTTAATTACCCTTCTTCTGGACTATTTTCTTCTTTTGAGCTTTTCCTTTCTCTCCTTATTACAATACAGAATACATGCTGATTGTAAAAAAAAAAAAGTTGGAAAACACAGAGACAGTATAACAATGATGTAGAAAACTTGAATTCCTCTACCTTACCACTAGAGGTAATCACTGATAACACTCCAATCCTTTTTTCCCCTGTCCATTTTTATTTGTGCATATTTGTAGTGCATACATTATATATATGCTTTTATATAAAATTGGCATGAAAAGTAGTCTTAAATTTTACTTTTTTAAATGAATATTAAAAGTTTTTTGAGAATGTGTGGATGTGTGACAGCATAAGTATTTCATCATGGCGAAATAGCCTTCTAATTGAACTTTCCACCCATTTTCCCCTAATTATATCTTAAGTGAGTCCTGATGAATTTTCCTTAAATACATTCTTCTCTGAGCTTTTAGTGCGTAGGTTAGTGATTGAAGTGTAGACTATTCTTGAGAGTAATACATGAATATAGCAGGAAATCTGGAAAATAGGAAACAAGTATATTATCTTTTATAGAATAGCTATTATAATTTTCATCTATTTCCTGCTAATCTTTTTTTCTGTTTGTCTAAATGTACATACACATGCATTTTGTTTTTTACTAACAGATCACAGTGTGTTTTCTGGCCAACTTTTTTCCATAATTTATTCTATTTATAATTTATTGGTCAAAGTATATAAGTAGTTTCATTATTCTGTTTGTTGTCTAAGTGCTCTTCAAAAAGATTGTACTATTTGAAAGTATATAAAGAATTTTGTTCTCTTTAAATTTTAGGATAGACCACTATCTTGTTGAGCTCTTTTAATTGAAGTTCTTCTTGGATACAAAGATGAGGACTAGATAACTTCTTGAGGTTCCTTCTAACCCCTAGGATGAAGATAATAACTAACATTTGTGTAGTGCTCTAAAGTTTACAAAGTGAGTTCTCATACATCATCTCACTTGATCCTCACAACAGCTCTGTGAGGTAGGTAGGACAGGTATTGTTATTCTCATTTTAGAGATAAACTGAAAGAGCTTAAGTGACTTGGTCAAGTTTTATTTAAGTGTTTTAGCTGGGATTTGAATCCAGGCCTTCTGATCTAAATAATCACAATCTCTTTACAAGATTTCATACAGCTGCACATTTAGAATTGCTATATGTCAGCTAGTTAAGTAAAATAAATTTTTTATATACAGAAATAAACCCAATGACAGTATAAATACGATATTTATATTTTCTTCAACATCCCCCAATCCTTTTCCATATCTCCCCCTCCCCATTAAATGAAATGCTCTCTCTTTTGACTAGAAGGTCACTTAATTATATAGCTATACACCTACCATTTTACCTGGCATTTGGGAGAGGGGGAAGTTAAACGTTTTTCATTTCTCTCTGTGTATATTTTTTTTTGCTATTGCTTAAAGGTGTACCCGTATTACTTTCTATACATGTAGCGTAAAGTCTTTACGTAATAGAATTATACTTCGAACTGGAATCTTTTGGGTCTAGCATGTACTTAGAATCACAAGTTTTTCTGGGTATTAAAATTTTATACTGCTTTAACTAAAATTGGGATAATTGAGTATTTCAGGTATAGTTGCTTACAGTGTTCACAGAGGTACATTGAATAATAAGTGAGAATGACAGTGGAGGTCAAATCAAGAACAATTATAGCTCATCTACTCTTTGACGAGTTACCTCATAAGGTAAAAGTTTGTAAATCTGAATTGGGAGCTTGGTAGTGGCAGTATCACATAATAGAAATAGACCTAGATTTTCAAGACTGTGTAGTATTAGTATTGCATTAAAATGTCTCACAGTGTTTTCTGTAACTGCCTTTAAATACTTAAGATATTCAGTATTTTTAAAAATTAATTTTCTTGTTTTTGTTTTTTCTCTAGTTGTTGGTCTTGACGATATTATGGATGAAGGAGTTGTTAAAGAAAGTGGCAATGATACCATTGATGAAGAAGAACTGATTTTACCCAACAGGAACTTGAGGGACAAAGTGGAAGAAAATTCAGTGAGATCACCAAGAAAATCACCTCGTTTAATGGCACAAGGTAATCTTCCAGAGAGATTGAGCTAGAAAATCTAGCTAGGAATAGATGTGATAGTTTGTAAACGTGCTAAGCAGAGACCGTATTTTCATCATGTTTGCTAATCTGAGTATTTTGATAATAATGAATTTTGAGACTATATCAATTTGTTGGTATAATCTTTAAAAATTTTTATTGAAACTATATATTTATAAAATTTGAAGGATTGACTGATTCTGTAAGTTCGTAATGCCTGTTTTCTTTTTCCCAGAGGAAATCATTAATAACTTTCTCAGCTGGTTTTACTAAGTTTTTGGTATTTACTTCCATGTCTCTGAGTAACATATCTATATTTGCTACTTTTTGATTATTCAGATGTGTAGGTATGTATTGATTTCCCACTCCAGGTCTGAGTTTAGTGTTTGTCTTCTTGTCCTCATCTCACAAAAGTATATTTTCTCATCCTTCTAAAAAGTAATTTTGTTAGGTCAATAGTAATTGTTTATGTTATTGTGACTATATGTGCTGTTAGAGATGATTGGTTTTAGTAAACTAAGGTTACTTTTTTCCTATACAACTTTTTGTCTTCTGTTTTAGTAATTGTTTCTGTTGTTTATTTGCTTACAGTTTTGTACATTTGTACACACAGGTTTCTTTGTACATATCAGTAATAACACCTCAACTACTCTACTAGTTGTCTAAATCTTTCCTAAAAATACGTGTGCATATCAGATACTCTGTCATTTTCATTTTATTGAAGAAGTCTCTTGGAGCTTTCTGATCTGCTCCTATGTGTAATAGTTGTTGGCCTTGTATAAACCTGATGCATAGCTATTATCCAGGGATCTCCCTTTATTATTCTTCTGATGATTCTCTTTGGTGGTGTAGCTCTTATTTTCTCTTTTGGCTTAGCTCCTTCATTTTGGTGACACTTCTTGTAGTTTGCTGTGAAAAAGGAACATGGAGATGTGTTATTTTAAAACTGTGTGTCTGTAAATATATTTAATCTGGCCTCACATTGGAATTATAGTCTGATTGAACATAGAATTCAAGGTTAGACATAATTTTCCCTCAGAAATTTGATAGTGTTCCTCTGTTTTCTTCTAACTTCAGTGTTGTTGAGAAGTTTATTCTGATTCCTTTTTTTTTCTTTTTTTGATATGTTACTTTCTTCTGGAAGTTTGTGGAATCTTCCTCTTCAGCTTAAGTGTTTTGTATTTCTGATAATGTATCTTGGTGTAAGTGTATTTTAAGTATTGAATTCTGGCTACTCCGTAGGTCCTGTTAGTCTGAAGAGTATTATTCAGTTCTGGGGAAATTTTTTGTTTTATCTCACTGGTAATTCCTCTCTTTATTTTCTCAGCTCTTGCTTTCTGGAACTCATTATTCAAGTGTTAGGTAGGAAGGACTGGCCTTTCCATTTTCTTTATGTTGCCTGCTTTGTACCTCTGTGTCTTTTTCTCTACTTAGTGAAATTTTTTCATGTTTAGCCTCCCAGCTTTTCCCATCAAATTTTACATTTCTAATTTCTGAATATTCTTTTTTTTTGGTTTGTTTTGGGAGTAGTACTTTTTGTAGTATTGTGGTCTTGTTTCATGGACACAATATCTTCTGCTGTCTTTCATAAGGTACTTAACGTTTTAAAAAGTGTTTTAAAAGGTTCTTTTTTTAAATTCACATAGTTATAGTTTCTTTTTTCTCCATGTTGTCTGCCTGTCTGTCTCTCTCTCTTTCTCCTTCTTCATTTTTCCTGCTGGAGACTTTTCTAAAATGTCTGATTGTTTGCTCATGTTTAAGAGTAGGAACTAAAACTGTATGAAACTAAAAGGTTAGCACTTGAAAGAGTGGGTGGGTTGGATTTTGTCTACTGTGAGCTTCACTGTATGGTTCTCTGGTCTTGCGGGGTTTTTTGTTTGTTTGTCTAGGAATCCCTGATGTCAGAATTGAGGTTATTTATTCCTTTAGGCTCATTAAATTGGTAGCATGTTATGGGAACCTTTCAGGGAAGCTGACAGGGTGTCTCAGCTTTCAGTATATAAATTCATTTAATGTCACGAATTCCACTGTACTTTACTGCCACATTTTTCTGTGCCTGATGTTCCCTGGAACATCATCTAGAAACCATGTTTTATACTCTTCCAGAGAGCAAGCCTCCAGTCTTAGATTAGGACCAGGAAAAGGCAGTTACCTGCAGATGGATTGGGGGAGAGGGAGCTAGAGATCTAAAAATAGCTTTCATCTCATCTTCATTCTAACTGTCTCCCTTCATCCACATTTTAGAATCATCTGGGATTACCAGTTCCTAGCCCTTTTGAAGTATTAATTGTATTAATTGTACTAATTGGCAAGAACCAACACTGCCATCTTAGGGTTTATCTTTTTTGGGTCTGCTATGTCATTTACTTCTTGAGCATCTCTTGTTTGACTTCCAGAATTGTCACTGTTTTCTCCTGTTCTTCCTTTCATTCAATTTATTATTTATTTATTTTTAATTTTTTTTTTTTTAAAGATTTTATTTATTTATTTGATAGAGCAAAAGAGCGAGCACAAGTAGGCAGAGTAGCAGGCAAAAGGAGAGGAGAAGCAGGGTCCCCACTGAGCAGAGAGCCCCATGCAGGGCTTGATCCCAGGAATCTGAGAACATGACCTGAACTGAAGGCAGACACTCAACCGACTCAGCCATCCAGGTGCCCCTCTTCCTTTCATTTTAGATTTATGCCTTTTGTATAGCTTTAGTGTAGGGTTTTCAGAAGTGGATTAAGTTAGATGCATGTATTTACTTTATCATCTTTTCCTCAATTTATATGTGTTTGTGTATGTGTGTGTATGTATATATATATATATATAAAGATTTTATTTATTTTAGAGTGAGTGCAGGGTTACAGAGGGGGCAGAAAGAGGCAGGGGGAAAGAATCTCAAGCAGACTCTGAGTGTGGAGCCTGTTATGGGGCTTGATCTCACGACCCTCACATTATGACTTGAGCTGAAACCAAGAGTAGGTGCTGAACCAGGTGAGACACCCAGTCTCCCTACTCTCAATTTATTTTTTTTTATCAGGTTTTTAAATCTGTTATTTGGTAATACTTGTGACTTTGAGTAATGAAAATAATAGGATGAACATTATGGACATTTGGCCTGTTCAGCCAGGATTCATATTCATTTATATTTAGAGGAAGAAAAATAACTTGATCTTTGGCTCAATAATCAGTTACTATTGGAAAACTTTTTTTTTGTCATCTTAATTACTTTTATAGTTGAATATGCTGTTCATTTGTCATTTTTATCAATGCTTGGGTAATGGGTGTTAAAAGTTCATTTATTTTATTTCAAGGCAGAAAAAGAGCTGTAAATTATTTCAGGCTGTCTTTAAAACTTAAAATATATAAAAATATCATTAAGGTATATAAAAATATCCAGATACTGATAATGAACCATTACATTTTTACATTTTTAGTTATTTTAAAATGTTATATATCTGAACATGTGATAAATAGTTAATAATCCACACTATTTAGTACTAAAATACTAAGTATTAATTTTAAAAAATTGTTGGGTGCTTATTTAATGATGAAATACTGTGTCATGTTCTGGGGGAATTAGAAAGGATCTCTAAGACTAGGATGATTGAATAATTTTTTTTTTCAAACTAGGACACTTTTGAGAGTAAAAGAGTATGCTATTAATAATCACATCAAGACTGTATGTGTCATCTAGGACTGTTACAGACAAATGAAGACACATGATACCTTCCTTAAGAGTTTCATGGTATATGACAAATAAGGAACTGTTTCAAGTATTGGTTCATAGTAGGGTTTTGCATTGAAGGGGAGGAGGCTTTTTTTTTTTTTTAAATAATTGATAGTATTCAGTTTTATGTGAGTTTATTTGGAGGCATTGGATGTACATAGGCTTGGAAGTAGCTTGTTTTGTATTTCAGTTTGTGGGTTTTTCTAATTAATCTCCTTTAGTTCTCTTTCCTTCTGGTTTCTTTTCACTCCAAACTTTCTTCTTCTGGAGGGTGTATCCAGATGGGGAAAAGAGGAAAAGCTTGTATTCATTGTTAGGAATATTTTTAAAGATGGGAAGCTTTACTAAATTATTTTCATATTTTTGCTATTTTCTTTCATGATATATTTTCTTGGCTTAAATTTCTTTGGCTGTATTTTCTCTTTATCTGTGTTTAGTACTCTAGCATGTGCTTCATTTGTTAGGAGTAGCTTGTATGCTAAAATGGTGATACAAGTGAAGGACATTCATAAAAGGGAGTTAGAGTTCTTATGAGGTTTTTTCAAATTCACACAGATTCTGTTTGTCATAGGTGGTCTAGTTTATATTTTGCTGAAACCTGAACTTAATTGGTATTATCTATTTAAAGATATTTAATGTAAAAAAAAAAGGCATTTGGTGATTAAAACTGTATGAGAGTCTTGCTTTATGATGGACATTAATGTGAAGGAAGCTCATTTTACATATTTTACTCCCAGCTTACTTACTGTATAAAAGAAACTTGATGTAAACATTCTTATTTTGTAGTAAAGTATATCAGTCTGAATTTTGTAGTTTTTTTCTCCTGCCAGAATTTATAGAACTTTGATAAATCTAAAACTTAACATGGGTATGTATGTGTATATATACATATATATATGTGTATATATGAGATCATTATCATGAGTAACTGTTCAGTACATTTTCATTGAAATGAGCAAACTTATAACTCAGTTAAGAAGTAATATATTCTAAATTGTATTAAAATAAAAACAATGGCAAAATAGCTAAGTTGTTTTGTTTTGTTTTTTCCCTTCTGGTAGAACAAGTAAGAAGTTTGCGACAGAGCACTATTGCCAAGCGTTCAAATGCAGCACCTTTAAATAGCACAAAAAAGGCATCTGGGAAGACCGTATCTGCCCCTAAAGCAGGGGTGAAACATCCAGAAAAGTGTCAGATTAAAGAAGTTTCTGTGTCACCGAAACCTGAGTACCATAAAGAGAGCAGAAGGAGCAGCCGACATATTGGACAAATTGAAGTGGTACCAGAAGTATCAGTGTCTTCAAGTCATTCTTCAGTGTCATCTTGTCTTGAAATGAAGGATGAAGCTGGATTAGATTCTAAGCAGAAGTGTGATAATCAGGGAGAAGCGGATGTGCCATCTCATGAATTAAATTGTTCACTCCTTTCAGAGACTTGTGTTAGTATTGAAGAAAAGAAAAATGAAGCTCTGATGGAATGTAAAGTCAAGACTGTTAGTAGCCCACAGTTTAAGTTTTCAGATAAAGAAGAACAGAATGATTCTGTTGCAGATAAAACAGATGGCACTGTTGTTGAAGAAGCGAGGGAAAAGGGGAAAGTTGAACAAGAATCAAATGAGGCAGTGAAATTATGCCATGAAGATGACCAAATTACTGAGGAAGCTGCATCTTCTGCCTCTCTCTCTGATGCTGCTGCTTGTACAAATCCAAATAAGACTGAAAAGAACCTTGTAGGTTTGTCTTGTTCTGTGGATGAAGTAAATGAATGTAATTTGGAATTGAAGAATACCATGGAAGTTGCTGATAAAGCTAAGAACTCCCTTCAAAGAAATGAAATAGAACCATTGGGTTATTGTAAAGACACAGAGTCTAATGATAAGCAGTTGGAGAGCACAGAATTAAATAACTCAAACTTAGAGATGGTTGATAGTAATGCTTTTGAACCAGAAAGTAATATTTTAGAAAATGCTATTTGTGATGCACCTGACCAAAATTCAGAACAGTTGAATATTGTTGAAAGTATTAAACTGGAGTCTCATGAAATAGCAAACCTTCAGGATGACAGAAACAGCCAGTTAAGTAGTGTTTCTTGCTTAGAGTCAAAAACCGTAAAGTCCAAACAAACAAAACCTATAATTCATTCTAAACAAAACATAACCGCAGATACTCTGAAAAAAGTTGTTGCAGCAAAACATGAATTAATGCATAACAAAACTAAAGTTAATGTCAAAAGTGTGAAACGAAATGTTGATGAACCAGAATCTCAGCAAAATTTTCATAGGCCAGTCAAAGTGAGAAAAAAACAAGTTGAGAAGGATTCAAAAATTCAGAGTTGCAATTCTGGTGTTAAATCTGTTAAAAATCAAGCTCATTTTATATTGAAAAAAACATCACAGGATCAAAATTTAGTACAGGTTTCCAAACCCTTAACTCATTCTTTGAGTGATAAGTCTTATGGTCACCCTGGTTGCTCTAAAGAACCCCATAATCCTGCACAAACGGGACATTCATTACATTCCAGCCAGAAACAATGCCATAAGCCCCAGCAGCTGGCTGCAGCAGTGAAAACCAATAGTCACGTGAAGGAAGAGCTTGACCATACAGGTGGTGTGGAGCATTTTAAGGAGGAAGATAAACTGAAGCTAAAAAAACCTGAGAAGAACCTACAACCCCGCCAAAGAAGAAGCAGCAAAAGTTTTTCTTTGGATGAGCCACCATTGTTCATTCCAGACAACATAGCTACTATAAAAAGAGAAGGCTCAGATCATAGCTCTTCATTTGAAAGCAAATATATGTGGACTCCCAGCAAGCAGTGTGGTTTTTGCAAAAAACCACATGGCAACAGGTGTGTGTGTTTGTGTGTGTGCGTGTGTGTGTGATGTGCATTGAAGAGAAATTGCTTTTTAGGGTGGGGTTATGTGAAAACTTTTTTTTTTTAATAAAAAACTTAGTTAATATACAAAGACTTTTGCAGAAACAAAAAAAACCCTCATCAGTCCTGGATAAATGATAGAAAGATGGAGCCACTGAATTTATAAATATTTTATCCCAGAACATGTAAAAAAGCATAGTCTGACCAATGGGTGGTATATATTGAAGTGTTTCATCATTGTAACCAGATAGAGAGTGTGATTTAGTTAGAGCATCTGAAAGAGGAAAAAAGCTTGCTGCTAATCAGGAAATTGTTATTTTGGGTCTGTAAGTTATATATTATTTTTTTGGCTTGAAGAACTAGTAATAAAGTGTAAAGGGCATAATGGAAATTCTATTTTTCTTTCAAAGATTTAAAGAAAAATTTTTTCTTTTTTGTAATTGAAGCACACTTATCATGACTTGATACCATCGCTTCATAATTACCAAACAACCTTGGAATGAAGTTTGGTAGCAAAAAACGACTTAAATTATCCAAGTGAATTGTGTATGTAACAGAGAATAGAAAACCTGTGTTTCTTTTTTGAATGTTTTAGTGATTGAAACGATTTCTTATAAATTCTAATCTTTTAAATGATTTTAGGATTCAGTGTTTTATAGCTTTTTGACACTGCCTGGCCCTCCCCCACGTTTTTTTTTTATTTGCTAACTTTTTAAGAAAAGGAAAACAGGAGATGAAGTGGAGTTTGCAGCTACAAGATTGTCCTGTTGAAGTGTTGAGATTGCTGTTGGAACTTCTATCAACATTGACATGATAAAAGAACGTTATAGCTTACACATTGTAATATTATCCTTACTCATGAAAGTAAATATTAGGATGACTTCCCAGTACTGTCAGATTACATAAAAATGTGGAACTTTTTAGGTAGGGACAATTTAGTAAAGTATGTTGTGTAATTACTTTGTGTGGGAGCTGGTTGGGGAGAGTGGGTGGAAGTTCGTGGGGCTGTTCTATAAAAAAGTAAGTTTTATGTCAATTTTTCTGTCAAAGACATAACAAAATTTTATGTCTTCTTTTATGATTCAGCCCATGTCCTATTTTTAGTCAGTTGTTACTCTTTATAACAACATACTCCAGTTTTAAATGTGTTTATTTAAATATAGTGCTACAAATGTTCTCACATATGTGCTCTTTTAAGGTTTTGTTGTTGTCTTTAAACAACTTACACAGATAAAGTGGGCCTGCTAAATTTTAAAAATTAAGGGCTGGGTGGTGCTTTTAAGTATTCTTTTAAGCCAACACTTTTCTTTCTGCCAGAATCTTCTTAAAAATCATTACACTGACATATGGTCAGAGTAATGGAATAGCAAGCTTAACTTGAATGAGTTTCTGAAATGAAACTTAAGCCTAGAATTGGAAGTCATGTTAAGTATGTTACCATGTAGTTTTGTTGCAGATAAGCTGCTCTTCTGATGGCCTGGTCCTTAGGAGTTTGCCCAGGCTTTTTAACCATGGCTCACTTTACCAACATCAGTTATTTTCCTGAAATAAATTTTAAGACCCATTGTGGTTCCCCCCTGCCCCCTAATGCCACCTTTTGTATCTGCTTTATAAAACCTAGAGTTCTTTGCCTCATTGTGGAAAATGACTTAGACTATTAGATATGTAGGTATTTTGAGTTTACCCAATGTAATTAACATGAGTAATATATAATGATATTGGAAACAGTCAATTTGGGAAGCAACATTTCACGTTGTAAATAAAGAAGCCTAAGTAATTGATTGTTTTTTTCTTTACATATTAACTAGCCTTCACTACTTTTTTGATGTATTGTGCTTGTATACATTGAGCTTACTCAGAAAATGCCTGTTATACTGCATGTAATTTTCCTATTTTAATCCATGTATAAGGTTATGAATTTATTAGGAAGGGCATATCTGGAAGTAATTTTCATTCATGTCATGCACTAGCCATATGGAAAGCTATTTGTTAATATCACATTTTCTGGCACTTGTGTCAGCTTTGCTTCTGTAGGGACTAATTTTATAACTTCAGCATTTTACATATATTACAACTGAAGTTAGCTTCCTGTCTGTGCTTCCAGTTGGAAATTACGTTTTTAAATACAGATTTGTTCATGACATCCCCAAATGTAATAAATATTTGACCATAAGCAACTTCTATACATATCCTAAGGACAATAGGTATGGACTCTAACAGTATACACATCAAGCTTTTGTTTGTGCTTCCATTAATTTCCTCATTCAGCCTTGTAACAAAGGTATATACGTTATTTTAAAAAGCAGACTACTTAATACTCATTTTAAAGAAATGATTTTTGGAGTTACATTTACAGAAGCCAGTTGGCATTTTGGAAGGAAAAAGTGTGAGTCTTTTCATATTGCCTATCTTGCAGTTTTCTAGTATTTCCCTACCTCTCCAGAAGGTGTTTATATTTTTAGTTTGTACTGCAGTTTCTGGCCCCAGCTGTAGATGATAGTATATTGGATGAAATTTGAAAACAAACAAAATCTCCATAGCAGGATGGATTCATAGCTTTATACTCAAATAAGAAATCTTTTTCTGAGAAGAAATTTTCTTCTGGAATAAAAGATTAGTGTTTTTCCTCAAGATTTTAAGAGTTTGACAGATAAGTATTTTTGTCTGCAGATTAGATTGTTAGTGATAAAAACAGTCATTTAATGTTTATGTGGAAAAGATCATTTTAGAAGAGAATGATACAGATTCACAGTAACATGGTATAGGTTGTCACACACTTAACAAGAACTGAACACCCATCTTGTAACAGGTCCATTGTTAGTAATTATAACACGAATATACTAAGAATAGGCGTTCTCAGATGTTGCTTGCCTTTGTGATTTACTTTGAAGAAACTTGAAAGTTTTCTAAGAATATATTTTAAAAGGCTTCTACCAAAAAGATTAGAATTTTATTTTTTGTCTTACAAGTCTAATTTAGTTTCTTACTTTTAAATTTTATGTATGAACATTTAATAGTAAAAGAATACAAATATTTCGAACTTTTCTATTTAACTGATTCATGACTGTCTGGTTTACTTTACTGATCCAGTGGTAAACTCCATTTTTTTTTTTTTTTAGTGAAGTATTTAACATCCAGGTTATAGTCTTTTCTGTAAGTAATTTTGCCTATTAGTAAACAGAAATTCATGGCCACAGCAGAAAATGGGGGAATAATTCTGTTAGCTGTATGATTTCATACTCCCATCCCCCCCAACATTTTAAACCATGAGGAATAATACAAAAAGGGAAGAAAATAATACTCTGTTTTTGTGATAGGCCTTCCCCCCCCAATATGGTTCATAAAATTTGTAGTACTTCTGACTTTCAGACCTAAAAATGATCTATATTTACATTTTTGCAAAATCAGTTTTATTTTCAAGTGAATTAGTTCTGTTTTTCCCTAGGACATGTGAAAATTTTTTTTGTCAATGATTTTTCAGAATTTTATTTAACTGCAATATCTTTTATATAAAATCCTAAACTATTAAAATATCTCTGTAGATGGCATTAGACATTTGCTTTTCAGAACATCAGGTTTCAGGAGACATTTCCAAAGTAAGCTTAAAATGAAGCATGATGAAATATAATTATTTAGTTTTATCATCATAAAACAACTCTTCCCTGGTTAAATAAGAATTTGAAATTTTTAAATATGTGCTTTATAATTTGATACTTAGGGTTGAATATGGAGTAACAGCATAGCCATGGTCATAGCGTGTAGGTTTTTAAGTAGTGTCTTACTGAAACTGGTCTAGACTTGATTTGAAGAAATCAAAGCCCTGATGGTGGAAGTCAAGGGAAACGACTGCCACCTTTCCTTCAGTATTTCAAAGACATTCATATTACCCGCTTTCAACAAATAGTTCTTACAACTTTGCAACCTAAAATAGAAAAACTGTGCACTTGTGTTTTTCAAAATTATTTTGTTGGTTGGAAGATCTATATCATTGAAACATGGACCCATCTAAATCTCCCCAAGCCTAGGTAGACCATTCTAACTTGCAAACAAATACCACATTGTTTGAAAGTTTTCTTGCTGGATTATGAATCCAAAACATTGTGTTTTGCTTTGTTTTTACATAAGATAGGTTTTCTTGTTTCTGTTTTTCCCCCATCATTTTGGAGAAATGAAGACTTAATTGATAAAGCTAGCATAGGCATTACTAGTTAGGGTGAAGAATGGTAAATTATAAACGTGAAGTAACCTTCCTCAATGGACAGCAATAGTTTGATATACAATAAAAAGGCACAAGAGGAAGACAAAAAAATGTGCTGCTGTTGAGGAATGAGTGCTGTGACCTTTTTTCCAAGATTTGTAAGGATTGAAAGTGATTCTTATAACTTCAGCCTTAAAACCTCTGGTACAAGAGAGTTGGCCATATCACTCATTGTATTACCTTAAAATGAGTTTTGGAATTGTTGGTGCCACTCTTAACAAAATCAGCAGTAAGTCTTTAATTCACTAAAAAATATGTGTAAATCTCTTAACCTTCCAAACATCATTATTAATTACCTGAAGAAGAAAGAAAAAAAGACATGATTAAGTGAGCTCTCTACCTAACAATGGGTTAAAATTAAAATAACATCCCTCAAATTGCTGTTTGTACATCTGATTTACCATTTTATTCAAAAATAATTACAGATATCTTAAAGTTAGAAAAACAAGGTTTTTAGACTCCTAAATCTTGTGTCCATTCATTTTTTTCATTGTTAGTGAAGTTTTTTAGATAAAATGTAGTAAAGGAAAATCTTATAAAGAGATCGGAAATTTAAAAAAATTCAGCCTGAATTATTAGTATCTTCATGTGTAATCTTTATTCAGAGATAACAGTTTTATTATCTAAAGCATGGTCAGTAGTAAGGAATTCTGCTCTCAAAAGCACATAAAAAGATTCTTCAGCATAATCACTGTAACACCATGAGCCAGAATATTTTGAACTCAAGAATAGTGACATAAAGTGATTAATAAACAATCTAAGTCTCCATTTTGTTTTTGAGTTGCATTTTTGCTCTGATCTTTTGTTATTCAAAATTATTCATTGAATGACTGATTCTGTTTTAGGTAGGATTTTGAGTGTGTGGGGTAAATGTTACTGTAACTTTGACGGATTGTTTCTGATCAGATTATCACAGCTCTTACCCACCTTCTCAGTGGAGAAATGTTATTTTATACTTTGTTATTCTATGCAGTATGCTGACAAAGGTCAGGTGCTCTTTATTTTACCTTTATGGTTTTTTGTATTTTATCATTCATACTAGAGGGGATATATTTGACTTAAAATTTCTGTCTTCATAGAATATTTGGAAACTTGCTCCATGTTAAAGCAATAGGAAGGGTAAAGACAGAAAACAAATATCAGAAAATAATTAAAAATTTAATTTAGGCTCACTTTTAACATTTTTAAAAATGTATTAAATTAGTTTTTTCCCCTCTTCCCAGGTTTATGGTTGGCTGTGGGAGATGTGATGACTGGTTTCATGGCGATTGTGTTGGTTTAAGTCTTTGTCAAGCACAACAAATGGGAGAAGAAGACAAAGAATACGTGTGTGTGAAATGTTGTGCTGAAGAAGATAAAAAGACTGAAATAATAGATTCAGATATTTCAGAAAACCAGGCTAAAGTTGAAGTCCACAGTGAAGACAGAACAATGGAATATGAAAAGCTTGGGTTATCAAAGCACACACCAGCAAATGATAAAACCAAATACATAGAAGATACAGTGAAGCACAAGGTCAAAATTTTAAAACGGGTAAGCTTATTAATGCATTCTTTTTATTTAAGAACTTTGTATGATCTGACAATTTGAAATTTCTCTTTGGGTTTCATTGTTCAAAGTGTACATTTCCAAATGTGTTTTTCTATAAAAATGAATGGATTTTTATTAAAATATTTGGGCAGTCTTGGTGAAACCAGGTAGTGAAATCTTCAAAATATATGTATCTTATTTCTTACAGAATTTTATGCAGTTTCTCGTCTGTAGTTGGTAGTTGGATTTTCTTCGATAGGATGTATGTGTGATCTTGTGGTATTAAAGTGGTACTGACCTGTTCATTGTGCTTGCTGATAAGGTGGTAAAATTCAGTCCATAACTATCTGCTAATTCATGAACCACATTTGACATTATTATTTTCAGGTAGAAGAGTTGTTTTGTATCTTTAAAGAAAAGTAGACTTAATTCTTTTGATTTTTGTCCAGTGCTTGCTTGGAACCTTCACTTCATACTTTTTCTCTTAAAAAAGTCGGTTTTCCCTTACCTTATATTTTTAACTAATTTCTAAATGTGTTTTCTAAATAGAAATTTCAAGATATTTAGTCAGTTATAGGAGAGATGTATTCAAGTGTTTTATCTGATTAAGTTTTTATAATTTTCATCATCTATGTTTTTTTTACCTGTGATTTTTCTCTTTTATTGTTCTTATAATGGTAGGAAAGGGACAACAGTGGCAACAAATATATAGGGATAGTCAAGTGTAATAATCCAAGACAATGAACATGAGTTGGAGTGTTAGAAGAACCATGGAAATCTTTTAATCCAACCATTGAGATTGAGGAACGTAAGCATGTTTTCTCCAAAATTTTCATTATTTATAAACTCAATTCTTTGACACACTCCTTATATTACAAATCTGGATTAAGTTACAGTAGAATCCAGCATTTTCTGGCTGCCCATACATTTTGAGAATCAGATTATGTCCTTCTGACGTTTGCTTTTCCTTTTTTCTGTTGATTTGATTAGCACCAAAGTAATTATACCAAAGTATAGAGCTGAGAGCTCCACTGAGAATAGCTTATAGCACATCTTCAGAAAACTTCTTTAATTATTAATGATTAATCATCAGTTTTGGATGTAATATCTTGGCCATTCAGAAATAATAGCTCATTGTTGTCATTTAGCTAAGTTGTCTTCATCTTGTCTAAAAAGATAGGAGACATGAAACATTGTTTTAAGAAACCACTCTATACATTCTCTGTATCAGAAAAGAAATTGAAGTAAGTCTGATTTTGTAAGTACAGGTACTTACTACTTACTTTGTAAGTAACTGTACTTACAAAATCCAAGTGATTACTGCTTCCTTTTCTTTTTGATGGTGAACTGCTGAATCTTATTTGGACTCTGCTGATAGTAGTTTATGGAATCTGTTTTTTGTTTTATTTTTTATTTTTAAAAATATTTTATTTATTTATTTGACAGAGAAGCAGGGGGAGTGGGAGAAGGAGAAGGGGGCTTCCTGCCGAGCAGGGAACTCGATGCGGGGCTGGATCCCAGGATCATGACCTGAGTGAAAGGCAGGCACTTAACTGACTGAGCCACCCAGGCGCCCCTGGAATCTGCTCTTTAAATATCACTTCTTACTCCTAGATTTTATGTTGAACCATTTCTTAAGTTTCTGTTGTGGGCCAAACATGGTACCAGACTTGGGTATCTAGCACTGATTGAAATAGGTTTCTGTTCTCAAGTAAATCTAGTTGGAGAGATAGGAAATAAGTAAATAAAAAATTAGAGGATTTGTAGTCTAGAGAAAATCAGTTTTTTCCTATAAACCTATAAAAACCTATAGTGTTCTTTTCCCTGTCATTCTTTCTTTTTTTAATTTTCATTTTTCTATTTAAATTAAATTAATATATAATGTATTATTTGTTTCAGAGGTAGGGGTCAACGATTCATCAGTCTTATATAATACCCAGTACTCATTATATCACATGCCCTTCTTAATGTCCATCACCCACTTACCCCATCCCTCCACCCCCCTCCCCCCAGCAACCTTCTGTTTGTTTCCTATGATTAAGAGTCTCTTATGGTTTGTCTCCCTCTTTGGTTTCGTCTTGTTTTATTTTTTTTCCTCTCTTCCCTAGTGATCCTCTGTTTGTCTTAAATTCCACATATGAGTGAGATCATATGATAATTGCCTTTCTTTGATTGACTTATGTCACTTAGCATAATACCGTCTAGTTCCAACACATGGTTCAAATGGCAGGATTTCGGGGTTTTTTTCATGGCTGAGTAGTATGCCATTGTATATATGTCCATATCTTCTTCATCCATTTATCTGTCAGTGGACATCTGGGCTCTTCCCATAATTTGGCTATTGTGGACATTGCTGCTATAAACATTGGGGTGCAGGTGCACCTTTGGATCACTACATTTGTGTCTTTGGGGTAAATCCCTAGTACTGCAATTGCTGGGTTGTAGGGTAGCTCTATTTTCAAGTTTCTGAGGGATTTCCATACTGTTTTCCAGCGTGGCTGCACTAGTTTGCATTCCCACCAACATCCTAAAAGGGTTTCCCTTTCTCTGATTTCTTGCCAACATCTTTCGTTTCCTGACTTGTTGATTGTAGCCATTCCGAATGATGTAAGGTGGTATTCATTGTGGTTTTGATTTGTGTTTCCCTAATGATGAGTGGTGGACATTTTTTTCATGTCTGGCCATTTGTATGTCGTCTTTGGAGAAATGTCTGTTCATGTCTTCTGCCCATTTTTTGATTGGCTTATTCTTTGGGTGTTGAGTTTGGTAAGTTCTTTATAGATTTTGGATACCAGCCCTTTATTTGATATGTCATTTACAAATATCTTCTGCCGTTCTGTCAGTTATCTTTTAGTTTTGTCGACTGTTTCCTTTGCTGTGCAAAAGCTTTTTATCTTGATGAAGTCCCAATAGTTCATTTTTAACTTTGTTTCCCTTGCCCTTGAAGAAATGTCTAGCAAGAAGTTGCTGTGGCGTGGGTCACAGAGTTTGGTGCCTATGTTCTCCTCTAGGATTTTGATACATTCCTGTCTCACATTTAGGTCTTTCATCCATTTTGAGTCTGTTGTGGTTTATGGTGTAAGGAAATGGTCCAGTTTCATTCTTCTGTATGTGGCTGTCCAGTTTTCCCAAAACTGTTGAAGAGACTATCTTTTTTCCATTGGATCTTCTTTCCTGCTTTGTTAAAGATTAGTTGACCAAAGGGTTGAGGGTCCATTTCTGGGTTCTCTATTCTGTTCCATTGATCTCTGTGTCTGTTTTTGTGCCAGTACAACGCTGTCCTCAAGATTACAGCTTAGTAAAACACCTTGAAGTTTGGGATTGTGATGCCACCAGCTTTTGTTTTCTTTTTAAGTATTCCTTTGGCTCTTTCAGGTCTAATCTGGTTCCATACAAATCTTAGGATTATTTGTTCCAGCTCTGTGAAAAAAGTTGATGGTATTTTGATGGGGACTGCATTGAATGTATAGATTGTTGTAGGTAGCATAGACATTTTATGTATGAAATGTTTCTCTATTTCTTTGTGTCTTCTTCAATTTCTTCATGAGTGTTCTATAGTTTTTTGAGTACAGTTACTTTGCCTCTTTGGTTAGATTTATTCCTAGGTATCTTACGGTATTTGGTGCAGTTGTAAATGGGATCAACTCCTTAATTTCTCTTTCTTCTGTCTCATTGCTAGTGTATAGAAATACAGCTGATTTCTGTGCATTGATTTTATGTGCATTGATCCTGCCACTTGAATTCCTTTATGAGTTCTAGCAATTTTGGGCTGCAGTCCTTTGGGTTTTCCACATAGAGTATCATGTCATCTGCAAAGAGTGAGAGTTTGACGTACTCTTTGCTGATTCTGATGCCTTTTATTTCCTTTTATTGTCTGATTGCTGAGGCTAGGACTTCTAGTACTGTGTTGAAGAATAGTGGTCATAGTGGGCATCCTTGCCATGTTCCTGACTTTAGGGGAAAAGCTTTTAGTTTTTCCCCATTGAGAATGTTATTCACTGTGGACTTTCCATATGAAGCTTTTATGATATTGAGGTATGTTCCCTCTATCCCTACACTATGGAGAGTATTGATCAAGAAAGGATGCTGTACTTTTTCTGCACCTATTGAGAGGATCATACGGTTCTTGTCCTTTCTTTTATTAATGTCGTGTATCATGTTGATTAATTTGTGGTTGTTGAACCATCCTTGAAGCCCAGGAATAAATCCCACGTGGTCATGGTGAATAATCCTTTTAATGTACTGTTGGATCCTATTGGCTAGTATCTTGGTGAGAATTTTTGCATCCATGTTCATCAGGAATATTGGTCTATAATTCTCCTTTTTGGTGGGGTCTTTGTCTGGTTTTAGGATCAAGGTGATGCTGGCCTCAGAGATGAGTTTGGAAGTTTTTGTTCCATTTCTATTTTTTGAAACAACTTCAGAAGGATAGGTATTACTTCTTCTTTAAATGTTTGATAGAATTCCCCTGGGAAACCATCAGGGCCTGGGCTCTTGTTTGGAGATTTTTGATTATTGCTTCAATTTCCTTGCTGGTTATGGGTCTGTTCAGGTTTTCTATATCTTCATGGTTCAGTTTTGGTGGTTTAAACATCTCTAGGAATGCATGCATTTCTTCCAGATTGCCTAATTTGGTGTCATATAGTTGTTTATACTGTGTTCTTACAGTTGTTCCGAAGGGGAGATTGTGATTTTATTTGGGTCCTTTCTCTTTTCTTTTTGACAAGTCTGGCCAGGGTTTTATCGATTTTATTAATTCTTTCAAAGAACCAGCTCCTAGTTTCCTTGCTCTGTTCTGCTGTTCTTTTGGTTAGTATTTCATTGATTTCTGATCTTTTTTATTTCTTTTCTTGCTGGATTTAAGCTTTATTTGCTGTTCTTTCTCCCAACTCCTTTAGGTGTAAGGTTAGGTTGTATATTGGAGACCTTTCTTGTTTCTTGAGAAAGGCTTGTATTGCTATATACGTCCCTTTTAGGACCACCTTTGCTGTATCCCAGAGGTTTTGAACAGTTGTCTTTTCATTTTTCATTTGTTTTCATTGATTTTTAAAATTCTTCTTCAATTTCCTGGTTGACGCATTCATTCTTTAATAGGATGCTCTTTAGCCTCTATATATTTGAGTTCTTTCCAAATTTCCTCTTTTGATTGAGTTTCAGTTTCAAAGCATTGTGGTCTGAAAATATGTAGGGAGTGATCCCAATCATTTGGTGTCAGTTGAGACCTGATTTGTGAACCAGCATGTAATTTGTTCTAGAGAATGTTCCATGTGCACTGGAAGGAATGTGTATTCTGTTGCTTTAGGATGGGATGCTCTGAATATATCTGTAAAATCCCATCTGGTCCAGTATGTCATTTAAAGCCCTTGTTCCTTATTGATCTTCTGCTTAGATGATGTGTCCATTGCAGTGAGTAGGGTGTTAAAGTCCCCTGCTATTGTATTACTATCAACGTGTTTGCATTCCTAGAGGTAAAATACTAATTTAATTTTGTTATTAATTGGTTCATATAATTCACTGCTCCCATGTTAGGGGCATAAATATTTACAGTTGTTAGATCTTGGTGGATAGACCCTTTAATTATGATATATTGTCCTTCCTCGTTTTTTATTACTATCTTTGGTTTAAAATCTAATTTGATACAAGGATTACTACCCTAGCTTCCTTTTAATGTCCATTAGCGTCATAAATGGTTTTCTACCCCCTCACTTCCAATTTGGAGGTGTCTTTGGGTCTAAAATGAGCCTCTTGGAGGCAGCATATTGGTGGATCTTGCTTTTTTTTTTTTTTAAAGATTTTATTTATTTATTTGACAGAGAGAGAGACAAGTAGGCAGTGAGGCATGCAGAGGGAGGGAGAGGCAGGCTCCCTACTAAGCAGAGCCCGATACGGGGCTCAATCTCAGGACCACAGGGTCATGACCCTGAACTGAAGGTAGATGCTTAACCAACTCAGCCACCCAGGTGCCCCTGGGTCTTGCCTTTTTATCCAAGCTGATACCCTGTGTTTTTCGATTGGGGCATTTTTGCTCATTTACATTCAGAGTAACTATTGAAAGATATGAATTTAGTGCTGTTGTATTACCTGTACAGAGTATATTCTCTCTGTTTCTTTCTGGTCTGTTACTTTTGGGCTCTGCCTTCACTTAAAGGATCCCCTTTAATGTTTCTTACAGTCACAAATTCTTTTAGTTTTTCTTTGTTCGGGAAGCATTTTATCTGTCCTATTTTGAATGATATCCTTTGGATAAAGTATTCTTGGCCGCACATTTTTCTCATTTAGCATCCTGAATATATCATGCCAGTGCTTCCTAGGCTTCTAGGTCTCTGGATAGGTGTGCTGCCAGCCTAATGTTTCTACCCTTGTAGGTTATAGACCTCTTGTTCCAACTTGCAAGTGTCACTATTATATGTTTAGGTGTTGATCAATTTTTGTTGATTTTGTTGGGGGAGAGGGCGTTTCTCTGTGCCTTTCTCTGGACTTGAATGCCTTCTTCCGTTCCCAGATTAGGGAAGTTCTCCACTGTATTTTGCTCCAGTATACCTTCTATCTCTCTCTTTTTCCTCTTCTAGGATCTCAGTTATTCTAATATTGTTTTGCTTTATGGTATCATTTATACCTCAAATTCTGTCCTCTTGATCCAGTAGTGTATCTCTTTCTCAGCTTCTTTATTCTCTGTCCTTTTGTCTTCTGTATCACTAACTCTCTCTTCTGCCTCATTTATCCTAGCAGTTAGAATCTCCATTTTTTATTGCATCTCATTAATAGCCTTTTTGGCTTCTACTTGATTAGATTTTATTTCTTTTATTTCTCCAGAAAGGGATTCTCTAGTGTCTTCTATGCTTTTTTCAAGCCCAGCTCGTATCTTTATAATCGTTATTCTGAACTCTAGTTTTGACATCTTATATCCAGATTGCTTGGGTCCCTGGCAGTTGGTACTGCCTCTTGTTGTCTTTTTTAAGGCTTTTCTGTCTTGTCATCTATCCAGAGAATAGATGAATGAGAGAACAAAGTACTAAAATGGCAACAACGACCCCAGAGAAATGGGGTCATAAGAGACTGGAAATGGGGGGCAAAAAAAAAAAAAAGAATAATAGAGGTGAACAGAAAAGAGCAATAGACTGGATCTTGTGTGTATTTTGGTCTGTTTGTTAAAACACTAGATCCCAAAATTTTAAAGAAAGAAAAACTTACATATTTACAAAAATGAAATTAAGTACCTTGAAAGAATAGAATGTAACTATAAAAAAGACAAAAGAGAAAAAAGAAGGAATATAAATAAACAGGTGAACAGAACAGAGCAGTACACTATATCCTGAGTGTATTTTTGTCTCTTTGTTGGAAGAAACTACATCCCAGAGTTGTAAGGAAAGAAAAATTTATATATCTATAGAAAAATAAAATTAAATACAATGAAAGGCTACAATGTAACTGAAGATGAAAATTTAAAGAGTTTAACAAAAAGAAGAAAAAAAGGAGAGAATATGATCAGACAGGTGAAGAGAACAGAGCCGTATACTAGATTCTGGGTGTATTTTCGTGTTTGTTAGAAGAAACTGCATCCTGAAATTGTAAAGAAAGAAAAACTTCCATATATACAAAAATAAATACAATGAAAGGATGGAATGTAAGTATAAAAATGAAAATTAAAAAAGGTTTTTAAAAGTTGATAAAATAAGAAATTGATTGAGAGAGGAAAGAGAAAAACATTATAATTGAAAGACTAAAGGATTGTGGGAAAAAAACCATGAATTCTATATATTACTTTACCCTAGTTCTCAAGTTTTACATTTCTCTATGATCAGTAAACTTGGTATTAGCTGGATGTTCTTGATGATCTTCTGAGGGAGGGGCCTGTTGGGCTGATTCTCAGGTGTCTATGCTCTGTGCAGAATTGTACCACCCTTGCCAGGGGCCAGGCTAAGTAAGTGGCTCTGGATTACTCTATGTGACTTTTGTTTCCTTAAGGTTTTCTGCCCTGCTTTAGAGGATGAGAATGAAGATGGCGGCCTCCCAGTTTCCAGTCCTAGAGCTTAGAGCTTGGGGTTGGGGGAGGGGATGCGGGGCACTCCTTAGTGCGCCCTCAGAGAAAAGCAGTCAATCACTCCTGTCTCCCTGGTCTCTGGCTGCACCCTGCAATTACCAAGACTGTGACCAGTGATTCTGTTTCATGGCATGTGACCCTGTTTTGATTCTTCAAAACCTGCAGACTCCTGTGATGTGCATTTGCGCCCCCCCCACCCCCAGCTTCCAGGGGGAGGGAAGGAAGAGGTCTTGGGGTGGTTCTGCAGCTTGCTGAGCCCCTGCTGAGAGCCCACTCATGGGCTCGCTGAGTGCAGCCAGGTTCCCCAAACTGATGCTGGGGAGCTCTGCTACACTCAGGCACCCCCAGTCTTGCTGTGACCCCAAAGATCCTGGAACCACAGTATCCCACCTAGGATTCCAACCTACTTAGCCACCAGGTGCATTTCAGGCAGGAATGTTCCTCACTGGAACAGACTGCTAAAAGTTCTGATTTTGTGCTCCACTGCTATATCACTTCTAGTGCTGGATGATGGAGGCTCCCTCCTGCTGTGGTTCATCTTCTCATATATCACCTCAAATTCACTTCTCCACACCTACCTTGCAGAAAGTGGTTGCTTTTCTATTTGTAGAGTTGCAACTAATTCTTTTCTTAGACCTCAAGTTGAGTTTGCAAGTGTTCGGAATGACTTGATAGTTGTCTAGCTGAATTCCTGGGACCAGATGAAACTAAGGTCTCCTACTCCTCCACCACCTATGGATAAACTCCCTGTCTTTCAAACATTACCATGATGTGATTAATTATTTTAAAGGGTCTTAGAATTCTAGTTTACTAGTTCTTTGTTGGTTATAATTAGGATGAGAGTAGCAGGTATCCTGATGGATTGTTCTACTTTATAGAAGTTAAAACTGCCAGTTGATACAGTGAGAATGTAATTGATAAACTTAGAGGTGGGTATGATTTCATTTGTTTTAGAAAATAGTGAAAAACATAGATACCTATTTCTCCATAATCTCTCTCTCCTTATCTATAGCCAGCTAAAAGAACTCTTACTATCTTTTATGTAATTTTTTTTCTAATATCATTAATGGGAAAATGATATCCAGGTTTTTTAGTTCTCCTTTATAGGCTGTTACGTGTTCTGTAAAATAGGTGCTTAACAAATGGATTTTGAATGAGAGCATGAATCTCCTTTTTGTTATTAATTGAGAATTATTTTTGTACATCATTTTTAAAGAACAAATATTTATTGGGCTAAAGAATATAATGTTTGCTATCTTAATAGATTGTAATACTATTTAGGTTTAATCTTTTTCATCCACATACTCTTGAGCCTTGCTTTAGTAGTTTTCATTCTAATGAATTAAATAATATTTTTTTCCAAGGAATCTGGTGAAGGCAAAAACTCATCAGACTGTAGAGATAGTGAAATTAAAAAATGGCAGCTAGCTCCTCTTCGAAAGATGGGACAACCAGTTTTACCTCGGAGATCCTCAGAAGAAAAAAGTGAAAAAATACCAAAAGAGACTACAACTGTTATTTGCACAGGAGAAAAAGGTTCCAAACCAGGTAGTAAGATTCATAATAATCATATGTACTAATAAAGTTATATTTCATACACTATCAATTAGTATATTTTAGGGGAAATCTAACCATTTTAATAACTTAATGGCAATAAAAATAGTTCAGGTGATCTTTCTTGAAATTAAAAACTATTGCTCTAAGTTCTGGGAATGGCTAATGAACTTAATAAGACCCCATCTTCATGGCACTCAAACACTAGTAGAAGACAGACATTAAGTAGACAAATAAAATGGTGTGCCATTTTTTACAGCGTTTAGGCACTGTGAAGAAAAAGTAAGTGGAGTTAAGAGTCACAGTTGAGGAGAGTGGTGAGAGTTTGTTTTAGATAGAATGGAGGAGGTAACTTGTGAGGTATAATTTGAAGTGATGGGAACTTTTTTTGGAGGACTGGGTAGGGTATAGTCTAAAGGTATCAAGGTAGAAACAAGCTTGGTATTTGAGGAGCATGAGAGCCACAGTGGAATGGTTAGGGTAATACATGGGATAGAATAAGGGTCAAGATGAGTTCAGAGAAAATTATGTAGGAACTTTGAGGTCCTGATAGTGTTTATATTTTATTCTGAATGTAATGGGAAAACTTCAGAGGATTTTGTACAAGGGAATGATGGGTTACTCCTGTTTTCCTGTGAAAATTGGATTGTAGGAGTATAGGAGAAAATGAGGATAGTTAGGAGTCTATAGCAGTATCCTAGGAAAAAAAAAGATGCTAGCTTGGAACAGAGGTACAGTGGAGGAATGAAAAATGGTCAGATTCTGATATTTTATAGTAGAATTGGCAGAACTTGCTGTTGGATTAGTTATAGGTAGGTGGGTAAGTAGGTAGGTAGAGTCTTAGCAGAGGGTTAACTAAATGTTGGTGCCATTTATTGAGAAGAACAGATGGGGGGAGGAAAATTGAAAAATTATGTGTGGGTGTTTTAACTTTGAGTTGCATTTAAGATTCCCAGGTAAGGATGTTTGAGTAAATGTTTGGCTCGTAAGTCTGGAGCTTAGAGAAGACTTCAAGGGGTTGTATATAAATAAGAGATTTATCAGTGCATAGTTATTTAAAATCATATACTTAGATAGAAACATCTATTAAATAGTTTGATAATGAAGAGGCAGAAGCACATTTACTTGGGGGTCATATCAGCATTTAGAAGTTGAGAAGACAAGAGGTTCCACAAAGGAGACTAAAAACTGGTCTATGAGGTAAGAGAACTAAGGGACCATGATGAAGTTTCAGGAAGGAGGGAATGATCAGTTGTGTTCAGTGTTGTCTGGACATCTAATAAGGAGCCATAGATCGTATGTGATTTAGTGAAATGGAAATCATTGGTGACCTTGACTAGAATGGTTTTGGTGGAGCACTGGGGTTGAAAGCCAGTTGTAGTGGTTTATGGAGGAATGAAAAGTGAGGAATCAGAGATACTGATTACTGTTTGAATTTTGCTTTTAAAGGGAACAGAAGTGGTGTGGTAGTTAAAGGGTTATGTGAGGTACAGAATTTTTTAAGGAGATATAGCGTGTTTGGAAGACTATGGGAATGATCCAGTAGAGAGAATTTGATGATGTAGTTGAGGGCTTTAAAATCCATGAAAAAATAAGAGGGGATGGGATTTACATAGAAGGGTTGCTCATAGGAAAGGACAGCTTACCCATTTTAATAGGGAAGATGATTGTATATGGTAGGAGGGCAGATAGATGCAGGTAGGCTAGATTTGGTGATGGGAAGATGTGATAGCTGTCGTTTTCCTGTTTTCTTAGTGAAATAATGAAGTGAAAAAAAATCAGATGAGGTTGAAGTTGGGGAAGGAGGTGTTGGTTTGACAAGAAAGGAGAAAAAGTGTAAAATAGATGTTTTGAGACTAGGGGAGCAGATTTACTAAGAAAACTTAATAAGATTAGGACAGGAGATTGTTATCTGCCTCAGATTTGTGATTATAAATTTAAAGTGAGATCTGTTAACATCAGTGTTTATTTTTCTCCAGTTGCCTTCAGCTGTTTGTAGGCTATTTGGGTGAAGGATAAAGTTGGCTTTTATTGGGTTTGTGGTTTTGCAAATGCAGGTGTTTTAAAGGAGAGAGGATAAAAGTGTTTAGTATGCAAGGGTATGGTAATAATGTTGTACTGTCTGATCAGAGTTGCTTATGTGGGAAGATGAGGACATGAATTATAAAAATGATAGATTTAAGAATGGATGGGTCGGTGGGGGGTGGGTTGGGGGAGTAGTGCCTGGCTGGCCCAGTCAGAAAAACACGTGATTCTTGATCTTGGGATTGTGAGTTGGAGCCGCATGTGGGGTGTAGAGATTACTTCAATAAATAAAACTTTAAAAAAATGGGAAAAAAATAAAATAGGAAAAATGCATATGCTTTTCATAGCTTTAGGCCACTTTTTAGTCACTTAATTTGTCATTAAAATTCATTTAAATTAGAATTTCTCTTTTTTTAATTGAGGTATAATTGGTATATAACATTGTTAGTTTCAGGTATATGACAACGATTGGATGTTTGTATATATTGCAAAATGATCACAGTAAGTCTAGTTAACATCTGTCACCATACATAGATTAGAATTTTAATGTCAGAAATACTTCAGTATGGAATATGGGTTCTGATCTTATTTCTAAATAGTGATTTTTAATCAGTCAGTTTTGTTTGTAAACTTACATTATGCATTAAAAGGGAAGATGCCTTTTTAAAAACAGTGAGTTTTAATGATTGTTTTAATTAGGGGCTCATGAGAAGCAAGAGATAAAAAAGAAGAAAATTGAAAAGGGAATGCCTAATATGCATCCTCCTGCTACTTCTACTTCCAAGCCTTCTGCAGATCAGATCAGACAAAGTGTCAGACATTCTCTCAAAGACATTCTTATGAAAAGGTAATACACATTATTATATAGAAGATTGAATAATATATGCTTTATGTACTTGAAGAATAATTGAATTATTCTAATTTTAAGACTTACAGACTCAAATTTGAAGGTGCCAGAGGAAAAAGCAGCAAAAGTTGCCACAAAAATTGAAAAAGAGCTTTTCTCTTTTTTTCGAGACACAGATGCTAAATATAAGAATAAGTACAGAAGTTTGATGTTCAATCTGAAAGATCCTAAAAACAATGTAAGTATATTTTGTTCATTCTATAAATATTTATGCTTCCAGCTTTCCTGAATACATTGGAATTTAAGATTATAATACAATAGATCTATAATTTATTTCTTCAAGTGAGATGGTCATTTTAATAGTCTTTTGCTACAGAACCGAGATTACAAATTCTGCATAGTGGTGGCTAGTGTTATATAATGAGTGTATTAAAATGTAAAATACTAAGTCTGTCTTAACCTGATTTATGGGACTTTTCTTTTTGTCCCTTATTTAATCCAATTTATTAAAAATTCATTCATACGGGAGTGCCTGGGTGGCTCAGTGGGTTAAAGCCTCTGCCTTCCACTCAGTTCATGATCCCACGGTCCTGGAATCAAGCCCCATGTCGGGCTCTCTGCTCAGCGGGGAGCCTGCTTCCCTGCCTACTTGTGATCTCTGTCAAATAAATAAATTAAATCTTTAAAAAAAAATTCATTCATATGTATTCTTTAAAATTGCTGTTAAACCAAAATTCATAATAAACACTGTATTGGTACTTCTGATTTAAATCCAAAAATGGAGTAACACTCCTTAAGAAAATAAATTACATTTAGGTAAAAAAGAATACTATTTTAAAATATTTTGTTAATTTAAATATGATTTTAATTCTAAATATCTTTTAGCAGGGAAGCAAACATTACTTGAACTGTTAATCATTTCCTGCATTTCTTGTTTGGGTCTTAGAGGTTATTTAAAAGCTGTATATGTATAAATACAAACTCCTTGTATATTTGCTTAAGTTTTATAAGATTTTGACATAATTGATAACAGTTTGTCAATTTGTGTTAACGATATTTGCAATAGATAGAATGTGATTTGAGGTATACTAACAGCTACTTAAGAAAAATCTAGGTTATACAGTCTGTCGTTATGGTCCTGGGGGTCAGATACTTCTTGAATTATATAGTCTGGAAGCTTTTCTTCCGTAAGTAAACGTTTATATCCTTTAGGTTTCTTTAGTGCAGTGGGTTCTTTGCTCTGAAGTCCTCTCTCACGCTGGTTAGAACTCAAAACATATGAAATCTTAACAATATGAAAGACGACCCATTCAGTAAAGTTTTTTCATGCAGTACATTGCTATACTACAGGTTGGCTATTGTGACAGTGTGTTTGTCCTTGAGAATACTGGGAATATTCTGAGACGTCGATTTTGGGGGAAGTGGGGAGTGGGTAACAGTCTCAATAGAATTTTTGGATAGATGTAATGGTTCTACTATACATACTTCTCCACTATGTGTTGATTTTCACATGAAAGATAAATTTGCTGCCTTAAATGATAAGTTCCTAGAATACAAGGCTGTCATTAAATTTCTCTGTAGTAGATAATGTATAAATCATTAAACATTTGTAAATCAAGTTTTGAAATTACGTCTTTATTTATTACAAGTTTTTATACAACATGTCTTCTTTATTTTAAAAATCTTTTTCTCCCTCTTAATTCTCATCTTTAAATATATCCAGATATTATTTAAAAAAGTACTGAAAGGAGAAGTAACCCCTGATCATCTTATAAGAATGAGTCCAGAAGAGTTGGCTTCTAAGGAGTTAGCTGCATGGAGACGGAGAGAAAACAGACATGTAAGATTATCTATGACTATGGGTTTGACTATATTAGAACCTGTATTTTTCAGCCGTAGGGAAAATAAACACAGAGGTAATTTAACACAGAATGCACAGTAATACAAACTTCTTGTTCCATAAATTACGTATTCCCATTAACCGAGTTCTTAAATTAAATCTTGTTTTTCTTTATCTCTGCTGCTTTTTTCTCATTTTTTTCCAGTTATCAGATTACATAATAAACTTGTATTTTGTTATGTCTTGTATATCAGAAAGATGGGAAAATAGGCACATCTTAATCGCATCTGTACTTTTCAAAAACAGCATTTGAAGGTGTTATGAATATTGGTAATTTGTAGCACTAGATTAAGTCAGAATGAAAATTTTATAGGTGTATAATCCCTTACTATTCAAAAGTTTCAGATGCCAAAAGCTCAGAAAAACAAGGTTTTCTTTCCCTTAACTTGTTTATTGATAAAACCTCATCCAAATTGGCATGTATGAATGTTCATATTTACAGAAATGTAGCTCATTCCCTGCTAAACTGAGGTGTTATGTAACTTAAATAGTATGTGTACCATAGTCCATTTTTAAAACTAAAAAATTCTGAAAGTAACCAATGCCACGAGTTTTAATTTGGGAGTTCTGAACTCTGAAATACCTTAGAGATTAAGTGACTATGTGGCTTAAGGTTATTGTGACAGTGAGATGACCACATTATCTACTATTTTGATTATAGCAGCGTTAGAATATTAGCTTTTTGTTCTAGGAGATATTGGTTACTAATAGTTCATATAAACTCTGCATTATTTACCTGATTGTTTTTTCCATAATACTTGCATCTCAGACATTAAGCTTCATGTAGGTCTTTTGCCAAAACTAGTGTGAAGTACAAGGCCTTGATTTGATATTCAAATATTTCTTCTACTTTCACCCTGTGTAATTTTTCCTTTTATGGTGAAAATAGTATCACCTCATCTTTTTTCCCTCTGTATCCCAAATATGCGTCTCTTCTGCTTTGGAACTGTGGCTGCAAGTACCATCTGCTTTGGAAACCAGCTTGTTCTTTCTTTAGGCCTTAATCTGATTTCTTTCTTTAAAGGATGATTTGCACTTAACAAAGGCAAGCTTAATGACTAGACCCATCTTTACATTTCTTAACCCATTGCACTCTTCACTACTTTTCACTAGTTCTTGCTACACTTGCTTAATATTTTTTTGTCAAGTTTGTTCAACTAAATTATCACTGTCACAAAGTAATGCTTAGGAGACAACTGATAGGGGACTACCTGATAATTTTTGGTGTTTGAATAAACTTCCATTATTTGGGGGGGATGTTAAGAACATCAAGTTAGGAATCTGAAGAAGATAATTCTCATTTCCCTGGCAGCAGCTGGTAAAAAACTAAATCAGAAAGCCATAAATACCATGTTTCAACCCTTTGCAAATTACATTGCACTTCAGTTTCTTCTGATTAATTTACATATGAACTTCTCAAGACTTATAACCCCAGCACTTAAAATAGTCTCTGGCATTTGTAAGTACTCAGTATGTGTTTGTTGTTTGAGAGACCATCTAAAAATTAAAAATCATCTGTGATGTTGTTCTCATTTTTAGATAAGCTCTTATTATTTAAAGCTGTACATTTGAAAATATGTATATTTTAACTGTGAAGCGTTTCTTTAAATTATTTCCTTTAGACCATAGAAATGATTGAGAAAGAGCAGAGAGAAGTGGAAAGACGACCAATCACAAAAATAACTCATAAAGGTGAAATTGAAATTGAGAGTGATGCCCCAATGAAAGAACAGGAAGCAGCCATGGAGATTCAGGTAAAAATAATAAAAATGCCATGTTGTGCAGTGCTCAAGACATGAAGATTAAGGAAAGGTTGATTTGTCGAAAATGTTCTTAAAGGTGAAATAAGAACTTTTTAAAAAATGTATATGTTTTAAAGTTCATTTTATTGGTCCCATGGTTTTTTGAGAGCGTTGAACAATACTCTTTCTTTGGATGTAGTGTGCAGACTACCTGCATCACAAGCACCTGTTAAACATTTGTTAAAATGTAGATTCCTGGGGTCTTTGTGACTTGGTGAATTCTTTAGTAGGCCTAAGTAAGTGTTTCTTAGGTAGACTGGTGTGAGAGCTTGGTACAGCTTTTCTTATTTTCAAATATCAGTGAGGAAATAATACAGAATCTGGTTAGAGGCCTTAAAGAATGAGGAATGTCTAGGTTTTGCTCTACTTTAAGTAATAATTAATATCTAGCATTTATTTTTTAAAGATACAGTGATGGGGGGCACATGGGTGTTACATTGGTTAAGCAGCTAACTCTTTGATATGTTCAGGTGGTCTCAGGGTTGTGAAATTGAGCCTTGCATCAGGCTCTGTACTCAGTGTAGAGTCTGCTTGAGATTCTCTCTCCTCCTCTCCCTCTGCTTTCCTGCTTGCTTGCTCTAAATAAATAAATAAATAAATAAATAAAATCTTTTAAAAAAAATTGGAAAACATATGAATGGAACAGTTTTCATTTTAGAAAAAATCAATATGAAATAGAAGTTGATTTTAATAATTAGGGCCAAATTTGCTAAAACTTTTTACTCTTTTTTTTTTTTTTTTTTAGGAACCTACAGCTAACAAGTCCTTGGAAAAGGCAGAAGGAACTGAAAAACAAAAAGAAGAGATTGATTCTATGTCCAAAGATACCACTAGTCAACACAGACAACATCTTTTTGATCTTAACTGTAAAATTTGCATAGGTAATTGGAAATTTTTCTTTCTGAAATGTTGCTTTCATTTTGGAAGAGAGATACTTGTATTTGTAATTTAAATAGGCTTTTGTTTTCTGTAAATTAGGGGTGAGGTATCTGCTCACTCCCATTGAGGAGTAGCACATTTTTTGAGTGACTGGTCTTCAGAGTTGAGGTATAGTTTGATACTGTGGTATACTTTATGATCTAGAATTAATTGTACTGTGTAAGATCTGTACTTAACAACCTTGGGGCAAAAGACTAAAATTTAAGCATTAGAGTAGGCATCAGAAATGTTGGGCATTTATGATGGTACTGTCATTTATTAAGTGAAGGAATAAAATAGCATTCATGTCTTATTATCATCTATAAAAAATGAAACAAATCCCAAAATACCTTTTCTCTAGTATTTCTTCTATTTGGTCATTCATTCAGTAAATATTTATTGAGTTCTTGCTGAGCACTTTATGGTGCAGGGAATATAGTGGTGAAAAAGTCAGATCTTATCCAGGCTTTAAGAAAGACTGTAGCCTAGTGAGAAAGACAGGCAGGTGATGATTTGGGTTACAGAAGTAGTTACAAATGTATTTAGCTAACAAGACCCAGTCTAGACTGGGGCACTGGGGAGACTGGGCTAAGGAATCGACATTTAAGCTGAGTCATGAAGGTTGAAAAGAGAGGGGAACATCATTCTGAATACTGGGAATGGCATGAGCTTTGAAGTGAATTCAAGAAGAGAAGAGAGGGATATGAGTTGTTTGAAGAGATATTTGGAGATCACATCTTGTAATACCTTTTTGCCTTTCAGACTTCAGTTGTGACTTCTTCGTAGTAGTGAAATCAATTTAGTAAGTAGTTACTAGCATTTCAAAAACAAAATAGAAAGTACCACAGTGAATTGCACTTATAAAAATGAGTACCATTTTATGAGACTTTAGTTCCAGTTACTTTTATCATAAAAATACATATACACACATATACATACACATACACACTCAAACCCACAGAGATATATGTGAGTGTGTGTATTTAAGTAATGGATCATTAGATAAAATACTGCTTTACCAGATCATAATCAGAAATGCTGAAAATCTTTTGTAGCTGCATTGAAGATTTTGGTCTTTTATCTAAGAGCAGTGGACAGTGACTAACGGGTTTTTCGGCAAGGGAATGATGTGATCAGATTGGTATTTTATGAAGATATCTCTGACTTTGAGAAGAATTGCAGTGGGAGAAGCCAGGAGAGAAAGGAGAGAAACTCCATAGGAACCCTTTGCACTAGTCCAAGTGGGAGATGTAGATAGTTTTGATTAGAGTGGTCATTGGAGATAGAAATAAGTGGAGGCTTTTGAGATACTCACATTAGGTATTATCAGTAGGTTTTGGAGGTTGACTACATTTAGGGCATAAAAAATGGGGATGTAATAAAGAAGAATTTAAATTATATTCACTTTATTGTTAAAAATTAGAGGATCAGGAGTTTAGTAAACTCTGGAGATGTGGCTCTCAATTTTTATTTATTTTTTTTACTGTTGTATGCTAAGGAATGTTACATGCCTTATTCGCTAGCATGAAAAATTCTTAGGTTAATCTGTTTGCTGTCCTCCATCATTGGATCAGAGGCTAGATGAAATGTATCACAAATTAAGTAATTTTCCTGTAATAAAAATAATCCTACTTTCTCAAAAATTTGTTAACATATTTTGTAATCTGTACAGTGGTAAAGACTTAAAGGGCAGAATATTTTTAGACTTCATTATTCTTAAAGAAAGCCATCCATGGTGTAGTAGTATTTTTAAGTACACCCATTTAGTTATGTCTTAATGAAAAATATTCTTAGTTATCTCTATTAATTTTAATCATTTCTGTGGTAATATTTCAGTAAATTTAATGGTAGCACACAAAAATATTTGTTACACACTACTAGACCTAACCTATTTTCAGAAAGTTTGAGTGATTTTTTTTCCTTCTTAATGCTGTAGCCTAAAACCAATGTCATTTTTAAACTTTACTAATATTTTTCATGTTCAGTAACTAAGCACTGCAGTATGCATGTATATCATGAGCTGCTATATGTAACACAAAGTTAGGATACAGAGTTTTATTCAGTTCTTCTCAAGACTTGGAATTTGGTATAGTTTAGTTAAAAATTACTAGGGAATCAAGAAACTGACTTTAGGTTTTAATTATAAAGTTTCCATTTCAGCTTATCTAAGTTACTTAACATCATCTTTTCCTAATTTTCACATCAATTAGAGAGGTGTACTACAATGCAGTTTGAAAGATGATAGTTAAAAATTACCCCAGGAAATCTAAGGTTATGCAACAATTCAGTCAGAAAAACAAAAACATTAGAAGCAAAATGGATGAAGTTATAGAAATTTCATTTTACAAGTTTGGTTTATTTTCGTGTCGTCTTGTGTTAGGTCGAATGGCACCACCTGTAGATGATCTTTCTCCAAAAAAAGTTAAAGTTGTTGTTGGAGTATCTCGTAAACATTCAGATAATGAAGCAGAAAGTATAGCAGATGCGTTGTCTTCAACCTCAAATATTTTGGCTTCTGAATTCTTTGAAGAAGAGAAACAAGAGTCTCCCAAGTCAACATTCTCTCCCGCTCCACGGTAATTTTCTCTTAGCCACAATTTCTATAATCATCATTATAGATCTTCTCCAGATTATACTTGGAGGTCTTCAAAAACAAAAAGGTAACATATTTCTTAGGAATCTTTCTTTTGAGAAAGTAACTATACCTTCTTAAACAGTAAACTAATTGAGATAAAAGAATAAGACTCAAAATTAATTTAGAGATTTGAGTCTGTATGTGGGGACTTGACATTAAATTCTGTTTAATTAATGTTGGTCCCAAGAGGCAGGAGATAGCAATTTAAGAAAAATTGCTTGTACTTCTCTGTACCTTCATCTAAGCCAGCCCGTGAAGGATGATTTTGAAAATGCAACCATGTAAGGTAAATATGAATGTAATTTTTTATAAAAAGTGAAAATCCAAACTCTTTAATCAATAGTCTTTACATATTTTGGCTTTCTTGACATGCTAAAATAGAAATAATTGATGACTTAGTAGAAAATGGATTTATTCATGAGCAGATCTTTAAGGCTGAAAATTTTTAATGTCATATTTTAGTCCAGAGATGCCTGGAACTGTTGAAGTTGAGTCTACCTTCCTGGCTCGATTGAACTTCATCTGGAAAGGTTTTATCAACATGCCTTCTGTGGCAAAATTTGTTACCAAAGCCTACCCAGTGTCTGGTTCCCCCGAGTATTTGACAGAGGTACTGTGAACTTTTCTGCCCTTTTCTGCTTGGACTGATGTATGTGTTTCTAAAAGCAGTAGGAGGGAAAATAATATTACAAATAATAAAGATACTAAATGATAAATTTATTTTCATTCATAAGAAAAATGTTGATTGTTAATGAATGACAGTGATTCTTAAACCATTCAATTAATGGAACTGTGAGTTCATAAATGGAGTTTGTGAACTGTGGATAACTATGTTCTGTAAGTTTTAAACCCACGTGCCCTGTACTCTAAAATGTGCGAAACTTTGTAAGAGAATTAAAAAGTAATGAGAGTCTACTTGTATTACTTAAGTTTTTCTTTAAATATAGATTTGATAAAATATTGACCTACTTAATATGGTCTTGAGTGTTAGCCTGTCAGGAAGATTTTTCCTTGTGGATAGTTCTTCTTATTCTCCTATTGCTTATGTTTCCCCAACTGCATGACTACAGTTCTTACTGTCTCTTTCTGCGAATGAGATATAGGTTATAGTTGAAACATTACAGCAAGTTGATAGTCTCATGAGACCAATGACTGTAGTTCCTACAGGTACCCTGGGTTTATACCTGAAGGAATAGGAAGGAACTGTTATGTAATATTTATGGAAAATAAACAGTTGGACTATTATATTATGATAAATTAGAAAAATACAACATTTTTTAACTATTTTGAAGAAAATTGTATTTTTCTGTGTTTATGCAGAAGGAAAATAAATCATGTGTACTATATTTTTGTTGAGGTTATATTTTCTTTATGTTCATATCTAACATTAACTTTTCCCATTCATTCTCAGTCTGCTGACCATGAAGGCAAAAATTAAAAAAATAAATTCTTTTTTCCAAAAGCCTAAATTGTATTATATACCTGTTTTTTTTTTAAGACTTTTTTTTTTTTAAGATTTTATTTATTTATTTGACAGACAGAGAGCACAAGTAGGCAGAGAAGCAGGCAGAGAGAGAGGAGGAAGCAGGCTCCCCGCTGAGCAGAGAGCCCGATGCGGGGCTCGATCCCAGCACCCTGGGATCATGACCTGAGCCGAAGGCAGAGGCTTCAACCCACTGATCCACCCAGGCGCCCCAAGACTTTTTTTTTTAAGACTAACATATACTTTACTTTTCTTTGTATTTGGCTGAAATTAGTTTTTTTTTTAATTTTTATTTTTTAATATTTATTTAATAAATAATTATTAATTAGAGAAAGTACATTTTTAAATTTAAAAAATATTTAATATATAAATATTTATTAGTGAGAGAAAGCACAAGCAGGAAGAGTGACAGAGGGAGAGGGAGAAGCAGACTCCCCTTAAGCACAGACTCCATCCCAGGACACTGAGATCATGACTTGAGGCAAATAAGGAATTGAGCCACCCAGGTGCCCCTAGGCTGAAATTAGTTTACATGTAATGTGGCTTAACTAATGCTGACCGGTTTATTTGTTTAGCATTATGTTTTATTAAACAACCTAATTATTACTTTTATATATATTTGCTTGGCAAGTAGTATTTTAGAAACAATTGATTTTTATAAGAGGAAAATTTAAGTGGACCCACCTTCTTCTTTTTGAACAAATCTATTTAGAAATGTTGTCTTTAGGCATGTGGGTGGCTCAGTTGTTAGGCATCTGCCGTTGGCTCAGGTCATGATCAGGTCCAGAGATCAAGCCCTGTATCGAGCTCACTGCTTAGCGGGCAACCTGCTTCTCCCTCTCTCACTCCCCCTGCTTGTGTTCCTTCTCTCGCTGTGTTTCTCTTTGTCAAATAAATAAATAAAATCTTTAAAAAAGAAGAAGAAGTCCTAAACAATGGAATTTGATTTTAAACAAAACTATTCTTCTTTCTGAGCCAGTTTCTATGTGGTTGCTTTCTCGAATTCTACCTCTGCTTTCTGCTTATTTCTAGTTTAGGACTAAAATCCCAAATAAATATTTAAAGCAATTAATAATTTAAATAAATGTAATTGAATTTAATATCAATTAATTGTGCTTTTTTATGATTTTTCTCAGCTTCTTAGAAAAACAGAAATTTACTGATTAGTTTTAAATATTTTCAATTACACAGTTAATTGATTTCATGTATAGTCATCTATTTTCAGAAAAATTCTACCGTTTAAAAAATGAATTTGCATTATTACAGTGTTCTCTACTGTGTAAAAATATGTTCTATAATTAAATTTAATAACTTCTGAAATCCAGCTGTTAACGATTAAATGATGTCCTTGCCCATTATCACCAAGAAGAGGGGGCAGGATAGGAGGAGGTTTGAGAAGAAAAACAATATCTCTAATATTCTGAAATCTGTTGTCTTCTTTCTGGATTGTCAGTTTGTCATATGCTTGACACTACCCTATTATGGTACCTGTCTTTCCTGCTGAGAACTGACATGATCTCAGATTCAATCTCAGTGGTATCTTGGGTACCCACTTTAGTTATTTGGAGTTGACATTTGAGGTAAAGCCTGATTGCTACCCCAGTACTTTCTTATGTTCTGTGATACAAATATTTTTATTTACTTGTTTTTTATTACCATTTCAAATTAGTCTTAGAGCTAAATTTAAATGAATTATGACTGTTATATTCTGTATATGTTGCTTAATTTCATTTTTTTACTGTAGGATCTACCAGATAGTATTCAAGTAGGTGGCAGGATATCACCTCAGACAGTTTGGGATTATGTTGAAAAAATTAAAGCATCAGGAACCAAGGTAAGGAAAATGTCTTAAGTTATACCAGCATGAGAGAATATTTGAAAAGTAAATCACTGAGAGTTCTTTATGCAGGGTACTCTGGGGAAAGGAGCCAATACAAATTCTAAATCTACATATTACACCTAACATAACTGAACTAAACGCATTTGCTAAGGCTCAAAACAGCCCAGCATTCCTTTTGTGGGTTTTTCTTCCTTTCTGGTATGCTTTCTTAGTGATATCTGTGTCAGTGTTCTGGAAGAAAGATTTTAGAATTAAGTATTGAGATTCCTGGAATTTTTCCTTGCTTTGATTATAGACATTTGTTTACTTAGGGTATAGACTAAGTTGCTGCAAAAAGAGACCGTAAAAGTATAGTGTCTCAAAGAATACAGAAGTTTATTATTTATTTATTTATTTATTTAAAGATTTTATTTATTTATTTGACACAGAGAGAGATCACAAGTAGGCAGGGAGGCAGACAGTGAGGCGGGGGGAGGAAGCAGGCTTCCCGCTGAGCAGAGAGCCTGATGCAGGGCTTGGTCCCAGGACCCTGAGATCATGACCTGAGCTGAAGGCAGAGGCTTAACCCACTGAGCCACTCAGGTGTCCCAGAAGTTTATTTTTTAATAGGGCAGTGGTTCAGAGTAGTTCTGGGACTCTGGTTCTATAGGATTATTTGGGGACCAGTTTCTTACTGCTTGGCTCTTTCCAAAAGTGTTACCTTTATTGGTCAAACATGGTCAAAGCTGACTTATCAACCTCAAGTGGAAGAAAAAAGAATGCCTGTCTAGTTGTTTTAAAAGCAAGACCTGGAAATTCTTGTTACCATTTCACTTCCTCTAAATTCCATGGGCAAGAACTTTTTAGTAACGTAACCTTATGTAAGCTGCTTAGGAGGCTGGGAAATGTAATATCTGGAAATGTTGTCTCTATTAGATGGTGATGTGCCCAGCTAAAAGTCGTCTTTTTATGATAGGAGGAAAGGAAGAGAATAGATAGTTGGTGATAATTAGTAGCCTCTATCACAATATTATTTTTTTCTTTTCTCTCTATTTTTTAATCATTTCTTAAACTTATAGAATAGTAGTACTCAGAAAAATTTACGTTAGAAGAAATTCTTTTTCCCTCCATGGATGATAGTACCTAGCATATTACAGGCATTCAAAAAATTAAATAAGGAAACATTAATTTTTTTTCTTTTTCTTAAGATTAAATATGTCTAGTAAGATTAGAGATAATTCAAAATGGATGATCTCAAGCTAAAAATAATATATTTTTCAATAACTGATTTTAGAATTTTAATTGATACAGTGTTAGAATACAAATAAACTTGGAAGCACTATTAAAGTGTTATAATACTTTTTTTTTTTTTTAAGATTTTATTTATTTATTTGACAGAGAGAGACCAAGCAGGCAGAGAGGCAGGCAGAGAGAGAGAGAGAGAGGAGGAAGCAGGCTCCCTGCCAAGCAGAGAGCCCAATGCGGGACTTGATCCCAGGACCCTGGGATCATGACCTGAGCCGAAGGCAGAGGCTTAACCCACTGAGCCACCCAGGCGCCCCTAAAGTGTTATAATACTTATTTGCTGTTACTTTCTCATGATAGTAAAAGTCATGGGAAAGCATTCGGAAGGTGTTACCCTTGGCCGTTTTGGGAATCGCTCTTGATCTCCTCATATATTTCTGCCTAGCATTTTATAGTATGTCTCCTTCCTGAACTGATTGAAACACTGTAATAGTTGGTACCTCTAAAAGAGGACTGTTTCGATGACCTTTTATAAGAGGCAGAGCCGTAGTTTAGCTCATTTGTACGTTTCCTTTAGGAACTTGAATTAATTTAGGCTTTGTAGCAGTTCTGGCTCTCTCCTTCATGAACAAAACCTTCATGAAACAAAACCTAGAACCCAGAGGCACACAGATAAGTTCCCAAGTAAGCCAAATGAGTCACAAAATTTATGGCCTTTGTGTATTTGAGTTCTGTCACCCAGCCTCTTTTATTTCTAAATCCAGTCCCTGTAAAAGGGATTCTCAGTGGATTTGAGTGTTTTTGTGTACGTGGCAGGGTGGTGGTGGTAAGTGATAATAATTTTTAGTATGCTGAAAACACGGGCAGCCCTTTGTGAAGGTTATAACATATAAATATAAAAACATATAAACATAAATGAGGAGATAGTGTAGACACTGAAAGACTTGGGTTTAAATATATTTTCTATCACTGAAAATTGTGTCTCCTTGAGCAAATTAATTACCTTGGGACTCAGTGTCTTATGGGACACCTTCAGATGAAACATGTTATCAGTGGATCACCAAAGATCTCCCAAGAGTTGCTTCTCTTTACTATTTTTATCTGCATTTAAGTTGGTATAAATCGTGTTATTTGGTAATCATCATTATACAGTTTACTAGACTATTCCTAATTGGGAAATGATATTTAAAACCAAGCTGTTCTTCAGGTTCTTGTTTTCAATAATCATTTATTATTTTCTTGAATAGGAAATTTGTGTGGTTCGCTTCACACCTGTAACTGAAGAAGATCAAATTTCTTATACTTTGCTGTTTGCATACTTCAGTAGTAGAAAGCGCTATGGAGTAGCTGCGAACAACATGAAGCAGGTTAAAGATATGTACCTTATCCCTTTGGGTGCTGCAGATAAAATTCCACACCCTCTTGTGCCTTTTGATGGACCTGGTAGGTACACATTTTAATAATAGAGAATGAATAAAAAAAGTGGGAGGTGAGACCAGAGCAACAAAATGGACTCTGCTTTCTTTCTCAGGTTCCAGCCCTCTAGAGCTGGCTTGACAGGGGCAAGCCCTACACAATAGGCTGTAATAAGCTGGATGCTAAAATGTACCTTTATTAATGGTTGAAAATGACTTAAAATTTTTTTATTTTTATTTTATTAAAAAAAATTTTTTTAAACATTTATTTAACATGGTGTGCACGCACACACAAACAGGGCGGACAGGGAGGGGTGTGGCACGGAGAGGAAGAGGGAGAGGCAGGCTCCCAGCCAAGTAGGGAGCCCAGCATGGAGCTTAATCCCAGGACCCTGGGATCATGACATGAGCCGAAGGCTTAACCGATTGAACCACCCAGGTGCTCTGAAAATGACTATTAATTGATGTTTTTTATTTCATACAGGGCTTGAACTGCATAGACCTAATCTATTGTTGGGCTTAATTATCCGTCAGAAATTGAAGCGGCAACATAGTGCTACTGCTAGTACTAGTCATACGGCTGAGACTTCTGAAAGTGTACCAGTGGCTTTGCCACCTGATAAAAAAAGTAAAATAGATGTTTCCACAGAAGAAACACCAGAGGAGGAAAATGACTTTTTTAATTCTTTTACAACTGTATTGCATAAGCAGAGAAATAAGCCTCAGCAAACTCTTCAGGAAGACCTTCCAACAGTAATTGAACCTTTAGTGGAAGTCACCAAACAGGAGCCACCAAAACCTCTAAGATTCCTTCCTGGGGTATTGATTGGCTGGGAAAATCAACCTTCTACTCTGGAATTAGCAAATAAACCTCTTCCTGTGGACGATATACTTCAGAGCCTTTTGGGCACTACTGGTCAGGTATATGAACAGACTCAATCAGTGATAGAACAGAACACACTCAAAGAAATTCCATTTATAAATGAGCAGGCTGACCCCAAAGCAGAGAAAATAGATAAAGTGGAAGCAAGTGATGTTGAAGCCAAGGAGGTAAAGGTTAAAGCAGATGATCTTTCAGAATCTACAGGTAATTCAGTAGTAGTAGGAGAAGAAACATCAGTAATGGGGTCGTCTTCCATTTCTCCTGGACCTTTGACAAGTCTTAGCCTCAGAGGTAAGCCACCAGATGTTTCTACAGAAGCATTCTTAACAAATTTATCAATTCAGTCAAAACAGGAAGAAACTGTGGAGAATAAAGAGAGAACATTAAAAAGACAGCTGCTGCAAGATCAAGAGAATAATTTGCAAGATAATCGGACTTCAAATACTAGTTCTCCAGGCAAGTCTAATGTAGGAAAAGGAAACATAGACAGTAATGTCAGCTGCAGTGAAAACCTTGTTACTAATACAACAAGATCCCCACAGTTTATCAACCTGAAACGGGATCCTAGACAAGCGGCAGGACGAAGTCAGCACGTAACTGCTTCAGAAAGCAAAGATGGAGATAATTGCCGGAATGGAGAGAAACACACCCTGCCTGGTCTGTCACACAAGGAGCACTTAACAGAACAAAGCAATGTAGAGGAAAAGTTGTCTTCTGTGGAGAAAAACTCATGTGTTCAGCAGGGTGATAATTCAGGGGTCGCGCAAAACTCACCGTCGGTAGAAAACACACACACTTCTCAAACAGAACAAGCAAAACCCTTACAGGAGGATATCTTAATGCAAAATATTGAAACCGTGCACCCATTTCGAAGAGGATCAATAGCAGCATCATCTCATTTTGAAGTTGGAAACACATGTCAATCAGAATTTCCTTCTAAAAGTATCAACTTTACTTCCAGAAGCACCAGCCCCAGAACAAGTGCAAACTTTTCACCCATGAGGCCACAGCAGCCCAACCTTCAGCATCTCAAGTCTAGCCCCCCTGGATTTCCATTTCCAGGGCCTCCTAATTTTCCCCCACAAAGCATGTTTGGATTTCCACCACATTTACCACCCCCTTTACTTCCCCCTCCAGGATTTGGCTTTGCTCAAAATCCCATGGTTCCCTGGCCACCTGTTGTTCATCTGACAGGCCAGCCACAACGTATGATGGGTCCCCTTTCACAAACATCAAGGTATATAGGTCCACAAAATTTTTACCAGGTTAAAGACATTAGAAGACCAGAAAGGCGCCATAGTGACCCTTGGGGTAGGCCAGATCAACAGCAACTGGATAGGCCATTTAATAGGGGTAAAGGAGATCGACAGAGATTTTATAGTGATTCACACCATTTGAAAAGAGAGCGACATGAAAAAGAATGGGAGCAAGACTCTGAAAGGCATAGACGCAGAGACAGAACCCAAGACAAGGACAGAGACAGAAAAAGCAGGGAGGAAGGGCACAAAGATAAAGAGAGGGCACGGTTATCACATGGTGATCGAGGAGCAGATGGAAAAGCAAGCCGGGATAGTAGGAATGTAGACAAGAAACCAGATAAACCTAAAAGTGAAGACCATGAAAAGGACAAAGAACGAGAGAAAAATAAACATAGAGAAGGAGAAAAGGACAGAGATAGGTACCATAAAGATAGGGACCACACTGACAGAGCTAAAAGCAAAAGGTAAAATTTGCAGGCTGCTTCAAGATTACATTTAAATAACTGAAATGTTGTATCTTAAAAACTTTATGATTGCCTGCTAGGATTGTGCCATCTTTTAAATTTTTAATACTGGTGGTTTGCAGAACAATGAAATCTGTGTGTTGGTGCGGAGTGTTCTCTGTACCAGTGCCCGTCATCCTTTCTTCATACCAACTGTCCCTAGTTCTAGGAATTTAATATTTTTAAAAGTTTTACATTGCTGTATATTCAAAGATTTGTTTTATTAATATGCAATAAAGGCTTAGAAATTTTAGTTTTATTCCTTACTTGGTAAATATGGTTAACTATGGAATATATTTACTGCCTCTAGTGAATGTCCTTTATATAATGACTAATTTGAGAGTAATGTGTGCTCTGTAAGTTTGTTTTAAATTGCACTGTTTTTAAAGAAACTGTAGAGGAGCAACAGAAAGCCAAGCAACTTCATAATCAGATTATATTAATCATTTAGTTGAGCAGTTTTTGACTAAGAATCAGACGCCCAAGGAGTACTTTTATTGCTTTAATCTGCACTCATTGAAGGCATTTATTACCATATACTACAACTTTGTGGTAGGCCATTTTTTTCCTTTTCATTTTTGGCTCTTTGGAAACTTGAATACTTAAGCTTGTACATGATCTTGTGTTTTGCTATCCTTTTTACTGTAAAATGTAAATATTTTAAGGGATATTTTGATTCTAAATATGATAAAAGAATTTCTCACCTATTTTGTGTGTGTGATTTGAAATTCAGTAGTAAAAGTATTTCTTCTTTAAAGCTTTATCAGATACTAAATTCTTTTTCTGCCAAATACACACAGATAATAGTTCTCTACCTTAGGTAGTAGATGAGGGGAAAAACAATTCTGTGTCATGGATTACAGGCTATTGAGATAAATCATAGGGTTCTAAAGAGGTTAGAATTGAGAACTACCAATGAAAAAGTGTGTAGGTATAACCCAGCGTATAGGTACATTTCTGAAAACTTGTATAACATCAAAATTTTTGGTACACTAATCATTACAGAACTTTAAGAGAAACATGGTGTGAATCTCTGTAAGTTGTGTATTTAATTCTAATTTGTTGGTGGAGACAGGGGTAACTATAGTTCTGAAAGCTAGTTTTGCTTGAAATATCACACAGAGGCTATTGTTAATCCAAATTTAAGTTTATTCACACTCTAAATTAGCGACGGTATTGCTATAATTTAAAGCAATGCTAACACTTGAGGCCAAAAAAGAGAGAGGGGGAAAAAAACCCAGTATTTTTGCTCATCTATATTAATGAAGAAAAATATAAATCACTTCACAAAATTAAAAAGATTAAAAAAGATAAAGTTTGTTTTCTTAAAAAGTCTAAAGATTACAGTTAGAAATAGCTTTTGAAATTTAATCAGCTTTGCTAGTCTCACTGTAGAGAAAAGGGTGTAAATTCAAAACCAAATATTTTGTCTAATTTGCAATAATTTGCAGCCATTTTTTGGTTATTCTTATCCTCTGAAATTAATCATCATAAAAGTTCTGAAATAGAGGACTTAAATAAAGTGTGTTTAATTTTGGTCTACTTTTCTTTTGGAAATTAACTTGTTAAAAAACTAGTCAGTTTGTAAATAAAACCTAAAGTCATCTTCTGCACTATTATGAAGAAATTATTTTCAGGATTTTACTAAAAAAAACCCCAAAAACCTCAAACCAAAAGTTAGCTTTTTGATTTCACAGATGTATGTTGTTAGTAAGTCTGCTTTTTCTGATTTATCCGGTTGTGGGGTTGAGCAGACAGACACTGAATTTTTTTTTTTTTTTTAAAGGTACAAGTAAAGAAGAATGGGTTAAGCAATGGAAGAAAGTCATTAAGTTAGTTTTTGATTACTTCCTAGTAGTTTCTTGTATATATTGTTGCAATGCTTGCTTTAAAGTTCTTTATATATCGTTGGAACATGATACATTCCACAGAGGCCCCTATTAGTAGTGGTGGCCATCTTCTGGGATTACAGGTCTAAGTGTTAGATCCAAGTCTGTTGATCCGTCACTGACTGAAGTATTGTGGAGAGTGGGCAAAGTATAGGCATATTGACAGATTTTAACTTAGGAGGAGAAAGGGAGAAAGGTTTTGGATGAGAAGTAGATCCAAAGACATTCTCAGTCTTTAAGTCTCACCTGTAACTGGCCTTACTTAAATGTGAGTTAAATGAAGTTCATCTTTATTTATCCTGTCTTAAGGAAAACTTGCTCTTTAAAAACAGTTTGATGCTTTTTGAATAAATTTAGATCCATCCTAAGATGGTTTATACATACCTCTGTTAAGTAAAACATACCAGGGTGTCTCGGGACTTAAAAAGTCCACCTCTTGTAATTCTTCTGGCAATAAGAAAGCCTCTGTGAACCCTCTGTGTGTCAGACCTTGTGTTGGGGCACGTTCTATAAGCCTTGGTCAGCCTGAAAGGTGAAGAAGACTTACCTTTGAGGTCTCTTGAGGAAATTTGAAACTTGCCCAAGGTTAGACTGCTACTGTCAGAACTGAATTCTATCTCAGTTCTAGTTTCTCCAAGGTCTATGTGCATACCTGTTCTATGAGAATTGAGAACAGGAGAGAGAGAGAGACGAGAGCCTGATTTCTATATATCCCTTTCATATCCCCTTTCCTCTCTATTCCACCAACCTGTCTGAAATCCTTTATTGAACAACCCAACTCCTCAAAGTGAACAGAAGATACAAAAACCTGTGTGATTCCCTTGTATAGACTTGTAAAGTTTACATTCACTTCAAATCCTAATTCCCAAGTCTTATTTTCTATTGTTTGTTTTCTATTGCTGCTGCGACAAATTATTCAAAACCTAGTGGCTTAAAACCACACAAATTTATTGTACATTTCTGTAGATCAGAAGTCTGAAGCAGCTCTCAGCAGGCTGAGATCAAGGGATCAGAAGAGTGCATTACTTTTCTGGAAGTCTTAGGGGAAAATCCATCCCCCTTGCCTTTTCCAGCTTCTAGAGGCCACCTACTTTCCTTGCCTCGTGGCCCCTTCTATCATCTTCAAACCCAACAACGTGGGCTCAGTCTTTCTCATGTTGCCATCTCCAATTGTCTGATTCCCTCTTCTACTCTTAAGGGGTGTTGTGATTACATTGGGCCCACTCAGGTAATCCAAGATAACCTTACTATTTTAAGATCCACTGATAAGCAACCTAAATGCCATCTGTGACCTCAGTTCCTTTTTGCCATATAACCTATTTACAGGTTCCAGGGATTAGGATGTAGGCAACTTTGAGGGGCTATTCTACTTAACACAATTATTGACTTTTTAATTACAGCTTATGTGTGGGTGAACTAAGTTTTTGGAGTTTTAACAGATCTCAAGCCATAGTAAATATATCTAAGAGTTAAGAAAAATATCAGTAACAGAGGAGAAAATGGAATTGACAGTTTAGCCACTTAGCACCGGTTATGTATATGCGTTAACATAGAAAACTAGTTAACTGGTAAGTTTAAAATCAGATGTTTTTAGTTTTTTCATAGCTTTTTTAAAAGATGTTATTTATTTGACAGTGAGAGAGCACACAAGCAGAGGGAGCGTTAGGCAGAGGGAGAGGAAGAAGCAGGCTCCAATGTAGGACTGGATCCTAGGGTCCTGGGATCATGACCTGAGCCAAAGGCGGATGCTTGACCTACTGTGCACCCCACCACAAGATGTCCTAGTAGCTGTGTTTTAAAGATGAATATGAATTAAATGCATTAGGAGAGCTAATGAATCAGCTAATGAAACTAATTATTAATTTAGTTTACTTAATTTTAGCCTTTATATCATTTGTACTATTCCAGCCTCAGATCCCTTTAAAGCATTGGTCAGGTTACCACTTAACTAATGACAAGAAAGGGCAATATACATAATCAACTACTGACCTTTGTCTCCCAAGCAAATCATGAGTAGAATTGGTTACTTCTTTTAAAAAGGTGCCAACCCTGACACTTTGATTCCTGCTTCATTAAGAATTTAAGTAATTCATGTATAAAGCAATACTAGGTTTATAGCTTAGAAGTGTCTTGAAAACATGAGTCTACAGATTCAAAAGAGTTGGGGGAAACGTCAACATACATACTTAAAGCAGTGAGTTCAGTAACTACAATTATCCCCAAATGCCTTTGCTTATTCTGGGAAATAATTCAGTGTGTATGGATATATCTGCCCAAGTTGTATTTTTAAAATATTCCTTATTTTAAAAAAGAATACTTTATCCTGCAAAGTAATGATTTTTTGCAGCACCTTCTTTAAAAGGAATCTTTAAGGGGTGCCTGGGTGGCTCAGTTGGTTAAGCGTTGGACTCCTGGTTTGGGCGCAGGTCATGCTCTTAGGAGATGGAGCCCCATGCTGAGCCCCACAGTAGGCAAGCGCTCAGTGGGGAATCTGCTGGGATTCTCTCTCTCTGTCCTTTCCTGCAGCTTGGGCTCTCTCTAATACACAAATCTTAAAAAAGAATCTTCAAAAAGGTAAACAATGGGACACCTGGGTGGCTCAGTTGGTTAAGCATCTGCCCTGGGCCCAGGTCATGATCCTAGGGTCTTGGGATTGAGCCCACCACGGGTTTCCTGTTCTTCCCTCTACTGCTGCCTGCAGCTACCCATGCTGGTGCTCGTTCTCTCAAATAAATTAAAAAATAAAAAGGTAAACATGGCCACCACCTGGATTAGTAGATATTTCACCTTTACTTTAAAACATGTTTACATTCAACACTATTTCAGAAGCATCGTAACATTTATAGTAAGGTTATCTTAAAGGATTTATCAATTTTTATTTTGTGTTTAAAAAGCATATCACAGGAAATCTTAAACACTGTCATCCCAATGATAGCAAAAATGAATAATGGTGATAATTCACCACATGATATTTTAGATTTTAAAGGTAAACTTTTTTTTTTTTTCACCAAATCATTTTAACCTACAGAGAATTGCTAGGTAGCAGTTTTAGGTTCTTATTTTGTACTAGATTTTTGGAATTCAATGGTGAGCAGTACCGTTAGCTAGCCTCCCATCTCTTGGAGCTTGCAGTGTGGTATAGAAGACAAGTGGTCACATCTTAATATGAAACTGAAGCTGTCAGAAGCAGCTCTAAAGCAGTAACTCTCACACTTTGGTTTCAGGACCCCTTTACAAAATTACTGAGAACCCTAAATATTTATGGATTATATCATTTAGCAATTTAGAAACTAAATGTTACAATTTTAAAAATATTTAACAATGATCCTATTATGTTAATATAACATTTGTACGAAAAATAACTCTCACTAATCTTAGTAAGAATGTCATTGTTTTCATTTTTGCATATCTCCATAGTCTGACTTAACACAGCTGGATTCCCTTACATGCCTCTGCATTCAGTGTTGTGCAATATGTCGTTTTGTTTGAAATACATGAAGAAAATCTGACTTCACATGGAATTGTCATTGAGAAAAGAAGTACTCTGGGGATCCCCAGAAAATTTATGGGCTTTCAGGGGTCCGCTGAATTGTTGGGAAGGGCTGCTTTAAGGATAGGTACTCTGCATTTATTTTGAGGGAATACGTGGCCTGCTGTGATAGTGGGTGTGGTTCATTGAAGCTTTGGTAGCCTTACATAGAACAGCTTTCTTACCTGTATACATAAAATGTGTATCTTTGAAGTTAGATCTAATTATCAGCCATGAAAACGATTTGAGAGCAGGTATCATCATCATAATATCACCAAAGTTAAATGATACGATCCAAAACAAATTATGTCACAGTTTTTCAGCAAACACTGGGCAGTTTTCTTGCATGGTTTTTGTTTAAAAAAAAAAAAAAAAAACTACTTTGGATCAATATGTAGACATTCTGCAGTTTTACATGATCTATGTTCACACACGTTTTCTAATGTTAATATACTTGGGGACAATTTGTGTCCCACTGAATGGTGCCAAAATTCTTCACTTTAGTTCTGGGTCCCTCCAAGGGCATCTACAGCTTTCTGATTGCAATGGTGTGGCAAAAACAACCCCTGCCCCCCAAATCTAAAATCCTTCAAATGATAAATTGCTTACCTGGTTTCTTTGTATAGACTGGAACCTGCAAAGGCAGATCCTGCTTAATAGCATTGAGAAGTTAACCATGCACCAGTCCTTTTATTTGTAAACTCTCTTCTCCATTTAATAAGATAATTATGTACTTTTCCTTTCAAACGTCTACAAATTGCTTATTAAGATAATTTTTTTTTCTCCACATAGTCCTACCTATTAGTGCATTGTGTCATTGGTGGTGTCCGTTGCTTTCTTGGTGGCCAAACTGTCATAAATATTAAACTCTAAAAATCCTAAATAACAACAACAACAACTACTTTCCCCATCTGCAGTGGTGGAGTGGGGTGGGGAGAGAAAATTCTATTCACAAGTATATTAATAAATGGTGGTTGGGTAAAATGGACTTTCACAAGTTATGCTTTTAACGGTACAGAGAGAATCAGTGGCATTATTCAGAACCTGCTTTATGCCCAATTGTGAGAACTCTAGACTTGAAAAGTTAAGTGTAAATAAAGTTTCGTTTTATATTTGATGAGTTATAGAAGTACCTGGTTTAAAAGGTAAAGTAAGTCTGTAAGGTTTATAACAACACCCAACACAGTGTTTGAACTATTCTTTTCTCCAGAGGTAACTATTTTTGATTCTTTTAGCCATTTCTTAGGATGTTTGCCTTCATATTTGTAACATGGTATATGCTAAAAAAAAAAAAAAAAGTTGCAAAAACTATTAATGTCTTACTGTGGAAGATAAGTGTTTAACCCTCACCAGCCAACCCTGCCTTTCCCCACCTCTGCCTTCTTTTTGTTTAAGTCCATATTTAAATTTCACATTATTTCAATTATGTAAATATTCATAACTGAGCCATGAAATATAATATAGTTATGTATTTTTAATATAATTTTTATTTTTCCTATGGTTATTTGTTTTTTCATTTATTTTCCTTTGTATCATTTATCCCACCTAAATTTTATTTAAAAACAATTCACAGATGTGTAAACACTAAATGGGGTGAAAACTTTGGAATCAACATATTTACAGATAGATTGGATGTAGGAAAACAAATCATTTCCTTAGCTGTATTTTATAAACTTATAGAAAAAGATGTGTAGCATTAGACTACAGTGTGCCAAATAAATGACTATCTGAAACAACTACTTTACACATACATTTTGTAAATTAAAATCACAAGTAGTAGTTTATATAATTAATTTTGTTCATCTCCATTAAAGACATTGTATCCCTCTGATTTAATTAGCTCAATTTTTTTTGAGTCCTGAAAAAATACATCTTTAATTTTGCCTACAAAAGCTCTTTTAAAAATCTCTCGAGTCACTTTATTTACCTTTTGGCCATATTCAAAGCCCCCTAGATAACTAATGCCATCATAGTTTAGAGCAACAAATTTTTTGTGGGGGTCAATATCCTCAGAGATGATTAGATTGTCATCTAGGTAGGCCTTAATAAGAGTCTGATTTTGAATTACTCTTACATGGTACCCTTTATTATGACAGAATGTGCCATTCTTATAGGTCATAGGCACAGAAATGCTTTCTCCTAAGTTAACTGCTATTTTCAAGGACTGATTATGGAGACCAATTGCCAGAAAATCATTTTCTTCATTTTGAGCTTTTCCTATCCATACAATTAAGCCTTCTGTTTCAGTAGTACTGAAATTTAAGGATATAGTAGTGAACTTAAGATTTCTCCTTCTGTAATCTGGATCAATGTATTTAATGTAAGAATTACCCATAAATTTTGCAGTTGAAAATGAAGTTTTGTTTTCACAATACTTTCCCACCCAACCCAAAGCACACAAACAAGTGTAAGAATATGACTCATCAGGTATACATAGAGATTGGTGAAGACAAAGATTATTCAAACAATACACAGACCGGTCACATGTATTTCCAGCCCAATGTGGCAAACATCTGCAAGAAAAAGTTGTGCCATTTACTACACATTCACCCCTATTTCTGCACAGATTGTACCCACAGGGTGTCCCATCACAGTCACCTACATTTGAACCTCCTTTTGCTCCTAATTCAGTTAGTTGTAATACTTGATTATTTATAATAACTTCTCGGACACAACCATGAAAACTTATAGGTTCACTTGCTATTGACATAGGATTTACAAGATTTAAGGATGACACTCCCCCAATATAGAAGTCAGTATTTGTGTCCAGGGAGCTCATTTTAGCATTGGCTTTTTCTGTTACATTTATTCCATCCAGATCCAGGTAGCCTTCCGCACCAACTCTTCCTGCTTTAATCACATGCCAAGTACTTCCATCAGTCGTTACTTTTTGGAGAGTTTCTAGAATGATAGTTCCATCACCAAGGTTGTAGCGAAATTGAACAGTACCATTTACTAAGGAGATACATAAAAAATCACCTATTGAGAAAGAAAACGAGTTAATTAGTAACGGTAAAATGTTGGTCCATTAAAAACTCTTGCCCTTTGGCCATTTGAGTAAGCTTTGGTTTTGGGGAAAAAAGCAATAGTCTTGATCACAATAATGTTAGAGAATTTTGTTTCCATTTACAGATAAAAATATATCTGTATATATTTGTACATACATTTGTATTATTCAGGAATTGGCCACGTAAGTTTTTCCTAGTTGTAAATATTTCACACTGAATGAATGTATTGTGGTTCTTCAGTTAAAGTGAGGCTTTCCTTTCATGATTTTATATGGTTAAGGATGAATGTGTAAAAAGTAACTTAGATGTGTTACTCCAAGCTGCTGATTCTGTTTTTGAGATTGAAGAAGTAAGCAAGAGGATTAAGAGCAGTTAATTCTGGTGCTATGAACACCTCTTCTTACAGTGTATGCTCCCCAAAGTTTCAGCCATGTCCTCCGCGTCAGGTTCCGTCTACAACTACACAAATCCTTAGCTGAGATCTCCGCTTGGATGTTTTAAAGGCACATCAAACTCCAAAGTTCATATTTCAGTTTGTGAACTTCCTCCCACACACCTGGCATCTTCTGGTCTTTCCAAACCCAGTGAGTCACTCCCTCGTCCTCCAGTTCTTCAAAGCAAAAATTTAGGTTTGATCCTCAATTTCGTATATTTTTTTGTTCCACAATAATCAGTCTATCAAAGATAGGGCTCTAATTAAACAGATTTATCAACATTTTGGTTCACTATAAACCTCTTACTCTATCTGCTTACGCCACCTTCATTAGTTTTACTGTCATTTCCAGCTTAATCGATTGCTAGAGCCTCCTCACTTTCTATTGATTTTAGAATCTACACTGAAGCTAAAATGATCTTTTCAAATGAAAAGATCTGGTCATCTGGTCATTATACCACCTTTTAATGGCATTCATTGTTGTTGAGATAAGAGCCTAAAATCCTTAACATCTATAGAACCTTTGCGGGTCACTTGCCCCTTTCTCTAGATTTACTTGGAGTGTATTCTCTCCTCTTCCTCTAATCCCTTTACTCCAGCAACACTGACCTTGTTCTTGCCTCAGAATCTTCGCATATGTTGTTTTCTTTTTTCTTGGAATACTCCCTCACATCCCCATTCCATCTCACCTAGGTGACTACTACCCTTCAGGTCAGAGATCAAATGCCACTTCCTCAGAGAAGTGTTCCTTGATTCCCCTGAGTTGGTCAGGTTTGTTTCTATTAGTTCTTTAATTGCACCATGATTCCTTCACAATATTTACCTCATTTTAAAATTGTATTGTCATCTGTGAACAAATCTGAACAAATATGATCCAGCATATGTATGATATTGCAGTGAGGCATTCAGATGAAAAGTAAATGCAACTCGGTGCCTAGTAAAGAATGCAGCCCTTCAATGTAAGACTGTTTTAAGAGGTTAGCAAACTATAGAGATACCTTCCTCAAAATAGCTTTTTTTTTTTTTTTTCTAACACTTCACAACCATGTTTTCTTTTCTTATCCAAGGAGATTTCTTGGCACATGCTGCTCTTCCTTTTTTCCTTGGGCGGTGCCACACTACTTCATTCCCCTCCTACAAATAGTGTCCATTCTTCTATTCATCCTTGTGGTCCCCTTCAGACCATTATTCTAGGACAGTTGGGAGACCTAGCAATTCTACAGTCCTACACCTATGATTTCTGCTTGAGAAAACGATATGATTCCATGCAAAATATGGGTCTCTTAATCATTTTTCTTATAGAGAATTTCTAGTGAATATAATCTGTCATTACATCTGTGATTATTTAACAGCTGCCTCATCCACTAGTTTGTAAACTTCATGAGAATAGGGTCTGTGTCTGATTTGGCCCAACAGTTTATCTCCAGTACCTAGCATAGTACCTGACACATAATTTAGATGCTAAATAAACAATTGTTGAATTAAGAAATCACCTTTGTGGGCACCTGGGTGGCTCAGTGGGTTAAAGCCTCTGCCTTCAGCTCAGGTCATGATCCCAGGGTCCTGGGATTGAGCCCCACATTGGGCTCTCTGCTTTCCCCTCTCTCTCTATCTGCCTCTCTGCCCACTTATGATCTCTGTCAAATAAATAAATAAAATCTTAAAAAAAAAAATCACCTTCGTATAGTTGTGGGGTGAGATGACGCAGAGTATTTCTCAAATACTAGCTTGAGGCTGAAAGCAAGAAATATAACCTCTTTATCCTATAATGATGTACAAATTTTAAAAAATCCAAGAAAAGGGAGAAATTCACTTTATTCATCTATTTTCTAACATGAATAATATTTTAAGTTTAAAGAGAGAGAAGCAGAATTTGCAAACTTTTAATATGAAAGAGAATTAAATGTAGACTGAATCATCTAAATTTTTGAACCATAAGAAACTAGAACAATGAAACATAATTGATTCTAAGTTTTAAAAATGTATAACACTCAATATACTTTGTGGATTATAAGTGGACACAAAAAAATCTTCAGAGTATTATGGAAGAAGTTTCTCTTGCTACTTGTGTCATAGAGTGTCCTGTAGTAAACAGTGTTACAGTAAAGGGCTACATTGGAATATAAATATGTAAAAAATGATGAGGAAAGCTAAAGATGTGATCTATAATATCACTGGCTAAGTTGTCAACTCTAAGAGCAAAGAGAATACTTCTGCCAAGGAAGGCTTATTTTTTTTTTTAAAGATTTATTTATTTGACAGAGAACACAAGTAGGCAGAGAGGCAGGCAGAGAGAAAGGAGGAAGCAGACTCCCTGCTGAGCAGAGAGCCCAATGTGGGGCTCCATCCCAGGACCCTGGGACCATGACCTGAGCTGAAGGCAGAGGCTTTAATTCACTGAGCCACCCAGGCGCCCCAAAGAAGGCTTACTTTAACAGTTTTGCGGGTATGTTCTTGTCTTGTGGAGAACTGACCCCCCAAAAAGTGTTTTTCTTTTCCCCCTCTGTGTCCTTGGAAACTAAAATTGCTATTGTAATGGTATTGGCAGATTTTGTTATGCAAACCTTTATTTTAATAGACTAGAACATGGGTCATTGCTGTAGTCACGGGTCATGAGTACAGACTGCCATTAGGGTAAGTATATGTTAGAAGTTGACCACTAGCGGACAGTCCTTCTAAGAAACTGAGGTCATAAATGGAATGAACATCATAAATAATTCACCTTGGCTATTTAGTGCCTGTTTAACCATGTCTAGGGCCCTCCCTCCCTCATCTGTGCTGCCATTGCCTCCACCCCTCACCTGCCACCCCAGCCATGCATCAGAGATCAAAGCAACCTTTAGGACCTCACATTTGTGAATGGACTATAGAAGAAGTATATTAGGGAAATTTTATATACTTTGATCTCCCTAACAGGAAAGTGAAGGTAATATTAACTTACTTATCTTTTATTATTTGTTTGAGTATTTTAAACATTACATTGTGGATGACCAGCCTTTATTAAAAACATATTTTGTGAGGATTATAACTGTATCAAGATGAATTCAGGCTGTCTGTGATTATTTGTGCTTAATATAGTACTGGTAACTTTTACGTATCAAAACACTTTAAGGTATGAAATAGTTAACAGCAGTGGATGAACAGGTGCCAAGGGTATATTTCTTTAAAATCTCTTTCCAAAATCAAAGATCTCAAATCAATGAAGATAATTTTGAAATTATCATTTTGTTTTAAATTTTGTATTATTTGAGATTATTAAAATTATTAACCTCTACAGAGATAAGAGATACCTTATAAACTGAAAATTAGGCTTTTCACATATGAAAACCTATTTGGTTGCTGATACCAATTTATTTTTTTACATTGTGTATTTAGTGGGCATTTTTTTTAGGAGAAGCTCCTCTCAGCAGAGAATCAGAGGGCTCAATTAATGTTTACATCAGACATAACTCTTAAAGAAGGTACAAAGCACGAAAACATCACTTGTATTTTATGCAACTGTAAATAAATGAAATATACTTTACCACTTCATTACACCAACTGAACACTAATAAATAAATAAATAAATGCTTTTCATCTGATAAATACCTTTAGGTTAATCTGAGTCTGGGAATGTGAAGCTTAGATTTTTAATATTTTAGAGTTTTCATGATTTCCTTACTTAAGTGTCAGATGCAGCACCAACCATGACATGAAACTGATATATCTGTTTTCATCTCTCTTTGTAAACAGTGTCTAAGGCAGAAAAAAGGAAAATCTTGACTGACATGAAGTGCCATTTAATAACAGATGTAAGAAAAATATGCTTTTTGATTCCTATATATATTAATGTGTATGAGCTTTTAATTTAACATACATAAACATAAATATGTATCTAGTGTACTAATTATAAAACTACATTATAACAGTTTTTGCCAGTACAGTGCCAAATATATCCTGATTTTATGCCCTTCACCATACAAAGGTTAATCCTGAGTTTTTAAATGGGCAACATAACTAAAGCTGATTTTTTAATGTCTCTTGATTTAGAAGTAGAAAGTTTCTGTTTGTGGACAATTCTTTCATTTGACATTTTCACAGGGAGATTTAATCATAAATTTAAAATGAAATAGAAAATCTCAGGAAAAAAAATCTCTTCTAAGATTTATTTTGTAGTACAATCATGTTATCTTTTTTTCTTTAAGATTATCTTTTCTCCTTGAAATTATTTTGAAGGTATTTCACCAGTGTGTTGAGATAGAAACACTTTAGTCTAATTCTCTGATATTCTAATCATTTAGCAGCATATTATGACACATTCAAAAGAGCTACTTAGATTAGGTTGTGAAAATCAGGGTATCATTTGTGTTGGCTGTGGAAAACAAAAACTGATTTAATTTTTTCCCAATACTAAAATTTCATTTTCTGAGAAACAAGATGAAAGAAAAGCCAAATGTAAAATTTAAAAATATTTTTCAATAGAAATGTAACTATAAATGCAAATGTCTTCATCAAAATTCTGGAGAAAGATATATGAAAATGGAAATCAATAGTAAAGTAATAAAAACTCAAAAACAATTTTTTATTTATTTTTTTTTAAATTTTTTTTTAAAATTTATTTATTTGTTAGAGAGAGAGAGAGCGAACGAGCACAGGCAGACAGAGTGAGTGGTAGGCAGAGGCAGAGGGAGAAACAGGCTCCCCACCGAGCAAGGAGCCCGATGTGGGACTCAATCCCAGGACGCTGGGATCATGACCTGAGCCGAAGGCAGCCGCTTAACCAACTGAGCCATCCAGGCGTCCCTCAAAAACAATTTCTTAAACTGCAACATACTACATGGATATTTTTATTCCATATTATTCTGCAATAATTGTACTACTTTTGTAGTTAAAAATATTTTTACAAACTTATTTTGAAATGTGAATCCTAGGTTTACTATGTAGATAACATGTTGAATAACTTAAAATTTTTGGAGCTATAAATGTGGATGGATTTACTGGAAATATATCAATCATGACTTCCTTTCATTTATTTTTTATATACATATTTTGTTCCTTTTGACATAAAACTATTATACTTGGCTTCAACCTCTTTTGTGATGGGATTGTTATGCAGTTGAGAATATACTATATTTGGTTTTTGCTAACTTTAATTCTAAAGCTCTTGCTATTTTATTGAAATTTATAGTTAGAGATTCAGTTCATAAACATACACTTGCAGTGATAACAGAACATATAAGTATCAAGTATTTACATATTTTATAGGCTCAGTGACTTAAAAAAATAAAAATACTCCATTACACATTACTTAAAAGACTACTGGGAATTTGTTATGCTCCCAACCCCCTCCACCACAAACATCCTGCCAGCTTTACCTGATTGTGCTTTTAAGTGTTGTGCAACATAAAATAAGATGCCATCTGCAGAAAGAGGCTGAAACTGCAATTGAATATGTGTCTTTTTTCGAATACCGAAGGAAGCAAAAGACATCCAGGATAATTCATGGCTTCTGAAAGATGGATCACTTATAGAAAAAACTAAAAAAACAAAAACATGAGTTTAAAAAAGTCAGTATGGCTGATAAATACAATAAAGTTACATGATTTTATCATTTAAGAACTTACCTTAATTTAACTTCCAAGAGTTATTCCTCGCTAAATACATTGAACCATGGTAATAAATCTGTTCTAATCCCACTAACTGCAGGCTTTTTATAATGGAGCCAATTATTGAAAAGCCTTCTATTACTTGTGGTAACTATGCTCCTTTTGGCTGGTGCTGTGTGCCACAGATCCTCTAGATTATATTATAGAGAGGCCTAGATGCATAGATTCTGAGAGTTTTATTCTTATCTCAAGAAATAGAAATAGAAATTCTTGGGAATGCCTTACATTAATAATGTTTTAAAAAAGATAATTCCAATTGTGGGAGGTGGAAGGCATCACAATATGAATTATTCTTTAGTTTCTATATTTCTGATTAAAATGTAGAGTATAATCAAGTCAATATAAGATTAAAGTGATTATATAAATGGAAATAAATATCAGTTTACTTGACAATAATTTAGATCCATATCTCTTCAGAAAGTACTAACCTTTGGGTTTTCCTTCATGTTAAGTCTGAATAAATTCAATTCAACATGAACTGAAAAAGAATCATTATATAGATTTATAGTCCCTCAGTATTACTTGTTGGTTCTGTGTGTTCCTAAAAGGAAGAAGGAAAGTTCTGAACATTTGGCAGCTTTTATCTCTATAGAATCTATAGATTCTTTGTACCTCATTTTGTATGACAGTGCTTCTTAGAGTGTGTGTGTGTGTGTGTGTGCGTGTGTGTGTATAAAGAAAATAAAAAAGAAAAAAAAATATATTTTTTTTAAAAAGGAAAGCCTGATCCTAGCTCCCCCAGAACTGAAGCTGATGCTTTGGAGCACTCTATTATCAGTAGACTTGGTACATGTTGGGGTCTGTGCTGGTCTTCTGAGGGAGAGACTCACTGAGCTGGCTCACAGTCAGACCTGCCCTAGTAAAGATGACCCTGCTGGAAGTCCGGGAGTGGGGTTTGGTGTTAAGTAACCCCAGCCTCCACTGGAGGTGCTGTGTTTCTCTCAGAAGTCCATCAATGCTGGGTGTGTTGGGGGTGGGGGGATAGGGAAGGAGTGGAGTGTGGAAGATGGCATCACCCTCTTTCTTATCCCCGAGGAAGGGGACTCATGGCTGCTGCCGTTCAGGAGGCCCTCATGGAAGAATGAAAAAAATCTCCCCTCCCAGGGGATCTCCACACCATGGCATCTTGCACAAACCCTACACGCTGCTCTCCCTTCCACTCTCTCCCTGACTTTTCTCCATGGAAAGGGCTCCCTCCCCTTCACAGCACTGTAGCTCTTCTCTCCCCCAATTCAGATCTCCAAACCTTACATCTGCCATGTTCTCTCTGTCCAATTGTGCAGATTGTTTTCTTAATCCTCAGATTGATTTCCTAGTTATTCAAAATGATTTGATGTTGATTTAGCTACAATCGAGAGACAAGGCAAGCCCAGGGTCTCCCTACTATCCTGCCATCTTAACTTCTCCCCATGACCTTGACATATTTGAAGAATATTTTCCTCCTCTGTTATTTTTTTTTAAAGACTGGTTTATTTATTTTAGAGAGAGGGAGAGAGAGAGAGAGAGCACACATGAGTTGGGGGAAGCGCAGAGGGAGAGGGAGAGAATCTCAAGCAGACTCCCAGGTGAGCAGGGAGCCTGACATGGGGCATGATTCCATGACCCTGAGATCACAACCTGAGCTGAAACCAAGAGTCAGATGCTCAACTGTCACCCAGGTTTCCCCCTTCTCTGTTTTTTGAAAATAATATTCATTATTTTGGGTTTGGCTGATATTACTTCATCATTAGATTCAGGTTATGCCTTCTTGGCTGAAATGCATCACAGATGATGATGGCTTCTTCTCAGGGGTTCACATATGGAGACACACGATATCTTTCTGTTCCTCATTGGTGAAGTTAACATGATTACGTTGGTCAAGGTGTTGACTGCTTTTTTTCTACTGTATAATATTCCATTGTATAATTGTGGCTTTATTTTTTCTTGCAATTTGTATGCAGTCGGTGGGGAGATACTGTGAGACAATGTATATCTGCTATTCATCAAACCACCCCCTAGATTTAACATCCACTGGTGATTCTAGCCCAAGTAAGTCCTTACTTGGATGCAAAATGATAATTTTCCAGCCCTACCAGTCTCTCCACAATTATGGCCTGGGTACTGTAGCTTCTCAACAGGCCTCTAGAATTCTCACAGAGGTATGATGGTCCATTTGTTGTGTTAACTTGGTGTCTGTTGAGGGAAGGAGAGCATGTAGCTTCCTATTCTGCCACCTTATTAACCTACTTCTCTGCTTTTAGTGCATAAATTTCTCTTAGAACCTAAAGCTCTGCAAGATTTTCCTCCTGTGTTAAAAACTTCATCACCTCCCTATCTTGGATGCAGCAACTTCATTTTTTAAAATTTTCTTTTTTAAAATTTTTATTGATTTGAGAGAGAGAAAGAGAGAGAGCGTGCATGAGCAGGAAGAGGGGCAGAGGCAGAGGGGAAGGCAGAAGCAGACTCCCAGCTATGCAGGGAACCTGACACGGGGCTTGACCCCAGGACCTTGAGATCATGACCTAAGCCAAAGGCAGACACTTAACTAACTGTACCACCCAGGTGTCCCTCCCCCCTTTTCTAAACACACCTCGACTCACTAAAATTGAACAAGTCCCACTAAAGTTGTTTGACTACCAAGTGCTTTTGTTCTTAGCGATGACCTCAAGATTTCTAAAATAGATTAATTCCCAGAACGCTGTTTCTTATATGTTGGACTCAAAGTATGGACTACTTAATAAACAGATAGTTCTGTCTCCACATCATATAAGGCTATGAGGTTAAATAGATATTCCTCACTTATGCACATCTGCTGTGTTCTCAACAAATTATAGATTCAGGGCTATCCATTTTATACTTTCAGTCTCATTATGTTTAATGCAAAAGATTTTGATTTTAACCACAGCTTTTCTACTGTACCACAGCTATGTTTTATTCAGTTAGTAAAGACAATGAGATAAAAATAATGTAAGACTTTTTGTGATATTTATTAATTCATTATTTGCCTTTAAGGTCTATGGATAAGTGCATATGACTTCAATGTGGATTCTTAACATGTTAGGATCTAATGGATAGAAGTAACTTTTTTTCCATCCTTAACTATGTGAAGTCTTAAGTAATTATCTTTCCATCTCAACTTAAGCAGGTGGACAAATTTTAGGTTAACTAAGTATACACCTTGTTATTGTAGCAAAAATGGAAGCTAAATATCCTTTCTCTTTGTTGAATTTTTACTAGAGTCTACTGGGAGTGGTGTGAATGAGTAATTGAACCTGTTGGATAATTGCTAACAGAAGGAATGGTTAAGTATCAATTATAAAAAAAAAAAATTATCCCTTTAGGCAGATTTTCTTTAGCACCCATATGGATAATGCTGAAAAACACTAATTGTTTAACTCATTTAGTTATTTGGGTGGCGATTTGGTTCTAAATGATCTTTGGAGGCCCATGAAGATGTAGTGTTGCTTAAAAATTAAGTATTCTATAAAATCACAAGATTGTTTTATGATACTTAGTGACATCTGGTGATTCCTGCTATCAAAATCTAGGATGAAGTGTTCTACTCCTTGTTTTTTGGAGCAGAATTTGAACTGAGGCCAAGTTAAACTTTTTAATTTTCACACAAAAACATCAGCTTTGTCACTTATAAATCTGAAAAATAAAGCATGAAAATGAGACAAAGCATGTAATATATAATTCGATTAATAACCATGATACCTAGATTTTTTTATAAAGATCTTAATTTTTAACTTTTTGCTATGCCTTAACTATCAAAAACTTAGCTGACACAATTCATATCCAAAGTAATTGTTTAAAGAAAATGTTAAATAATTATTTGTCAAGACTACTGACTATTACCCCAGCAATATGCCACATCATTAGAAATCTACTTTATTCAGTTAGCTTTGACATAATTACATGGAACTATGACTTTATATTATGTTCTTAGCCTTTAGTGTGTGTCAGTATGAGAAAAGACGGTATACATAATGTCTCTTCATTTTCTAGAAAATTGTCATCAAATATATATATTGCTGTTTAATTTCACTTTTTAAAAGAATTGGAGCTTGATCAAAATATTTTCATTAGAGTTCAGTGCCATGACACAATTCTGTGTCCTTGATGTGATGACTGGTATGCTTTCTTCTACTAGGCAATAATTGAGTAGCAACCTTCGTATTTTGTGTTTTGCTTTGATTTCCAGGAAACCTAAAGCTAATTTTACATTCAGTTGCATGCTGTGCTTTAGACTTAGTTTTGTCCCATATTGCTTGGTGCACCCTTCTCGTTCCTCTCCATGCCTTCTCCTCTCCTCCTCCTTCTCTTCTCTCTTTCTTTTCTTTCCTTGAGAGAAGGGCATAGTTTATCTTTCTACCACTATCTCAGCTACTTTTCAAATATATGTATTTTTTTACTCTAAGCTCTTCCTTATGCTACTTGGAGTGTCATAAATAATAAAGTCAGCCATTTAGTCAGGTGCCTTGTGTAGGAAGGTTTATGGTTGTTTCAGTAGTCCCAAAGGCTTATTTACAAAAGGTCTGGCAGATTTTATTGATTATATGCACACCCTACCCACGTTTTAAACCTTGAATAATCATCACCCACTTTACAAATGTTAATGGAGCACCATTTATGTGAAAGGCACACCCTCCAGCTCAGTAAGCATCTCTTGATGACTTTTTAATCCATTGTGCCTTACACTGGTCTCTTCCTTTCTTTTCGCAGAAGAATTGTAATAATTTAGACTCTCTGGGATGAGTTTCCTTTTCAGATGAGGAAGTTTGCTCACATTTGCAAGTGCATCCTTCTATTCTTCTGCCTGCTTTCCTACAGGGCTCTCACTCTTAGGAAAGCTATATTACCACCCCATATGAGTCTATCCAAATCTTACCTATGTATTGATACCTAACTTAATTCCATTGTTTTACACTGCCTGTTCAGGCCTTAGTAGTGGGAAATAATGCACATATTGTATCATTGTTTGGCAATTAAAGCAGTCAATTTCTTCCTCTTTTCTCCAAACTGTGATTTAAATTATATATTTTGATTTGATTTTCACATACTTTTGCTTGGTCTCCATTTAAATCATTGGCTCTTTGAAAGGAGGGACAACCCTATCTGATAGTGCTTTGGATCTCTTCATGTGGCCTGAGTGACTTCTCAATAAATGTTTTTTAGATCATTTAATAATTGGGGCGCCTGGGTGGCTCAGTGGGTTAAAGCTTCTGCCTTCGGCTCGGGTCATGCTCCCAGGGTCCTGGGATGGAGCCCCACGTCGGGCTCTCTGCTCAGCGGGGAGCCTGCTTCCTCCTCTCTCTCTGCCTGCCTCTCTGCCTACTTGTGATCTCTCTCTGTCAAATTAATAAATAAAATCTTTAAATCATTTAATAATCAATTATACTTCAATAGAGAATGAGTTTTTGAAAAAAATTATTTCATTTGGCTATTTTGAAAAGTTTATGTCTACCATGTTGACCATAATGGTTTGAAGTATTTTTAAACATCTGTTATACAATAAAACTACTATCTTTTCAAACTAGGAGGTTTAAAATACTTTAACTTAAGAATCTATTTAAAACTAACCCATATTTTAAAAATGAAACAGATCAAAATGTCGATGTGGATCTGGTCTGCATTTAACACAATGTAATCTAATACCTTTTTCTTCCTTTGCGGGGGGGCCAGTGGGGGGGCGGCGCTGATTATTTCTGGAGCTCTACTTGTGTGCCAGGCACTGGGCTGGCCTCTTGACTTCAGTGACTCCCTATCATAACTTTATGAGGCTGTGTTAGGAGACTCTTAGCCAATTCTGCCTCCCAGACCAGATGGCTTTCTGACCATTTGCCATGCCATATTCCTTGGTCACTAGAATAGTGTGGTATAGGAATGCTTGCTTTTTACATTTTTCCTAACATAAATTACACAGATTTTAACAAAAGAAAATGAAATGATATTTTACAATCTTTATGTCTTTCATGATCATGAAACTTGTAGTTTGCTTGTCACTTTTCAATATTGCTATTAGAAACTAGAAGGCGTCTCTTGCTTAGTTCCCCAAATTTGAAAATAAAGTTTGTGGTTGGTTCTGATCACTGTTATTCATCTCAGATTAAAAAGTGAACAAATCTGCCTCAGGTGAAGAGGCAACCAAGTCCTGTCCATAGAAATTGACAGTAAGCAAACTTTTTTTCTCCCTCCCTTCCTTAGGTGGGGGACAGGGTTTACGTTTCAACATGTGAAACATTTCAAGGGAGGAAACAGTAGTAGAGAGCAGCAAATTTAACGTGAGTGCTTTTTGTTCATTACTTAATGTTATCTTGAATAGAAAATAAAAAGGACTTTGTTGAAGAAAAACCTTTTTAGATGTCTGTCTCTTAAGAGTTTTTAACCTTTCCCTCACTAAATTAGTAATCATTAGTTCAGGACTTGACAAAGAGAATGGACCCTCCTGGGATTTTGATAAAAAATTTCCCCAAACAGAGATTTTGACATACTCTCTTTATCACACTTGAGAAGCCTGATGTTCTGGAAAGTTACTTGCCTAAAGTCTAAGGTTAGGAAAAAGCAGTTGTGTCTGTTTCTTTCTACTAAGATTCACCTGCAACTTCTATTCTTTTAGACACTTGAAAACCTTAACATTCATATAAACCTTAGAATTGTTAGGTGTAATTCACTTTCTCACTGAGTTTCATTTATGATTTAGCAGGTTGTATTAAGGAACCCAGAAGGAAGACTAAAGAACTAAAATGTGTGTTCCTAGGTATAGCTAGTTCAAGTATTATAGAGTTACAGAGTTAGAGGATCTAGTGTACATGTAACCACATCCTTACTAATTATCAAGATGGGATTGAAGGTAGGGGTAATAAAGACTAAAATTCACGTTTGCTTTTTTTTTTTTCTATGAAGAAAGTTTGTGAATTATATCCTCTATTCTCACATGGCTAAATGCACCTAGAAAGGAACATCTGAAAATAAGGCAAACATTCCTGAGATTGCCATCTGCAAGTACTATGGACCCTTTACTACCAGGAAAACCAAAGATTTGGCAGGAAAGCACCCCCTGAGTCAGGAAGGTTTAAGAACAGAACTCCTCCATTAGCCTGAATTAATTTCAAAGAAGCCTTGAGCTAGGTGGACCTAAATAAAGTATCCTTGGCATCAAGACTGTCACTTGAACATTTGCCTGTTTCATTTAAAATGCCAGCACATGAGTGGCTTTCTATACCTTAGGGAATGAGAAATGAATGGACAAAAATTGCACTAGGGATGGAAAGAATGTAAGAAAAATGGAAACATTTTTAATATTTTCCCCGGCTAAAAAGTTAAAAACACACATATTATAGAATCTTATTTGGCTGAATGTCAACAGTATGCAATAGCTAAAATTTAGTGGTATAAAAATATTCCAAGAAAAAACCAATTTACCAATAATGTGGGAAAAATAAACCAAGAGTAGAGATTTATGATTCAGTAAAGGCTATACATGTAGTTGTAAACCATAGATTCTAACAGGAAATACAGCTACAACAGAAAAAAAACCAAATGAACAAGCTTTGAGTGTATGAGAAAAGAAACTGGGCATATTGTCTGTCTCGCAAAATAATTGTAAACCAGAGTTCTGCTAGCAATGGAATATTTTAGTGACTAAACTGGATTGCAAAATATTTACCCTAACCTGTTATTTCTTTTCAGGTTAAGATCAATAGTCCTGTGAACTGTCAAACCCAGATGCCTTTGCTTGCTGACCACCCTTCTTTAGCTTCAGTTTAATTTTTAAAGCTGGTTTAGGGCCTTCGGATGTTTAAAAAACACACATCTAAACTGGTTCTTGGGCCAGACACTGTGAAATTGTGGATTCCTGCACTTCTGGAACTAGGCTCAGATATTTGATTCATTTTTGGTGGCTGTGACCCTGAAAGCCATCCAATTCAAGTGGTCTATTGATATCTTCCTCGCACAGTATCATACCTCTGTGGAATTCCTAAGGAGTTTGGGGTGAGGCCACAGTGAGAAGAAAAGCTATGCCAATCAGGAATTCTCTTCTTGTCCTTAAATGGATTTTTCTTTCTGTCAGCTACAGGTAAATGTTTTAAGGGACTTGAAAGATCATTTTTTTCCCCATCAGTCAGACATCTTAAAAAGTAAGGGATAGACAAATTCAAATTTCACCACTTACATTGTGACACTGGGATAGAAAATTTCCCCTAGCCACCCTCTCCTCAGAGACATACATGCACTTTAAAAATACTTAAGACTGGAACAAGGGCATTTTATTAACTGGTTCTGCATGCCACAGGCTGCACAGGTTTCCACTTATTTCATGTGACTGGTAGTTTTCATATTTTGATTATGAAGTATAAACAATAGAGTGTCTTGGGAAACTCACTGGATTGGCAGTGTGAAGACTTAATTCTCAGTCCCACGGACCCAGAGCTTTCATTTTGACCTCTTTCTCAAAGTAGAAGAATTGGGATTATGTGATTTTTAAGGTTCTTTTCAATCCTAGCCTTGGATGACTCATTTAAATACCAAGTTTAGTTTTGAAGTTATTTGAATTTTAATGATTATGCTGCCCTTTTATTAGGTGTCCCTAGATAACTGGAGTATGATGGTTGTTGATAAATACGTTACCTCTACATCGTTAGTTCCTATGCTATATTTAGTTGTGGAATGGCTATTAAAAGGGTCTGCTAAGATCTAGAAATAGAGTGTTAGTAACTTTTTGATGGTCGACTGTGTTTATATTTATTAAAATTATTAAGCAACTACTAATAATTGGATTGAGAGTCCAGAGACTTGATTCTGAGGCTTTTGGCACATTATTTAATTTTTCTGAGCATTAGTCTCCTCATTTATAAACTGATACTGTTGGACTAGGAGATGATTGGTAATGTCCTATGATTCTACACTCCTGGACCTCCCTATACCAAGATGTATATTTAGTTCATAATACAGCTAAATTTTTTTCTTAAGAGTGTTGGTCTGAGTTTGGGATCTTGAGAACAAGAGGAGAAAATAATACCTTATATTTTATATTCTTTACTTTGTACTTAGTAAAGAATTTTTATATACATTACCTTCTATGACTTTTTTTAAGGTAGGAAAAATAATACTTATTCTATCAGTAAGGGTTCAGGCAGTGAACAGATGGTATGCTCATATAGGGTAGTTTGAAGGTAAGGGAATGAAAAGACCATTTACAAAGATGTGGGCAGGATTTAGGGCAACTACAGGACACAGGGTGTTGCCCTGGGGTTTGTCTCAACGGGGAGCTGTTTCCACTCCTTAGCTTAAAATTGGGGTAGGTGAGGATCTCCCAACAGAAACTGTCCTCAGGTAAAGGTAAATTTTGGTGACCTAGTGGCAAGGAATCTAGGGAAATAAATACTCTGTCTTGCTCTCCTGTCCTCTGATCCTCTGTTGGTGACTTCTTTGGCTAAACCCAACTAGAGGCAGACTGAGGGGGAGCCCACTGCTGCAATCCTCTGAGAGGGCCTTGGGAGTACAGAGCTGTGGGGGAGGGGTGACAATAGAACTGAAAGGGGGGGCAGATGGAAAACAGGTGACACACTTACTATTGCCACTTTACAGATAATGAAATAGTGGCTCAGAGAGTTAAAGGACACAGCAGAAACGAAATCACTGGTTAGTAGAAGCATCAGAATGCAAGTTTTCTGCTTCTTAGATTCTTGCTTACAGTCTTCACAGGCTTCTTATTTTGCGAGCATGAAATTAAAATTCTTTACCATGTTTTCCAAGACTATATGATCTGCCTTCTGCTTGCCTTTCCAAATTCATCTTATAATGCCATCTCCCATTCTGAGAATCCTGGCTGCCTTTCTCTCCCTCAAATTATGTAATATCATTTTCCTGTTTCCAGGTTTAGCCTCTGCCTAGAGGACTTGTCCCACATGCCTTCACATGTGGCTAATTCTCACTAGATGTCAGCTCAAATGTCCCTGCTTACAGAGTCCTTTCCTGACCATCTCAACTAAAATATACTCTTCCAGTGAGTTTTTATTTCCTCTTCCTCTTTTTTTCCTTTCTGGCATTAACTCAATCTGTATTTTTCCTCACTGATTGGTGGATATGGTGCTTGTTTGCCTCCTCCTCTGCAGGCAGGGCAGCTGTCTGTCTGTCTTATGTCTGTCTTCTTATGCCCAGCACTTGGTCTGGAACCAATAAAGAATCTTAATACATTAGTGAATACTCCCTACTATAAGCAGTACTCCAAGGGAATGAGAAAAGAACAAACGTTACCAGTACTTGACTGCATTTTGAGGCAAGTGACACCCTTTTACCATCCCTCCCCTCTCTAGCGTCATCAGGTTTGCCAATCAATTGCATCTTGTTCTTGTCATTCAGAGATTATAAACATCAGTTTTGATTCTTATTGGGGGTGGGGCTTCTTTACAATAAAGATGGTCATAAAACTAGGTAACTGTGAAAGCTGTAAGTCAGGGGTTCCATGTACTGTTAAATTAATCTTCCCTCTAAGACTTAAGGTTTCTTGGAATGAGGAAGTAAGAACGAAGAAGGGAGAAGAGGACTGATTAGTTAGGCGTTTGTGAGTTTAAGGATGCTGGTAATGAATTCATTGATAATTTTTATACCAGTTTATAAGTACAATAAAGGTGAACTGAACCCCAGGCAGTTCTTCTGCATTATAGGTGACCATAACTGAGTAGAAATTATGGGGCATCATCGACAGTACTGGTTTTGATACAACTGGGAACAAGCTGTTTGGGTATAAGAAAAATGTAACCATTGGCAAGACACAGGGGTTCACTGCGGTCTGGTTTCAGAGGCCCGGGTGCTATCTGCTCTCTATTTTGTTTCTTTCTTCTTTTTATTTTTTAAAAGATTTTATTTATTTGACAGAGAGAGAGAGAGACCACAAGCAAGCAGAAAGGCAGGCAGAGAGAGAGAGGGGGAAGCAGTCTCCCTGCTGAGCAGAGAGCCCAATGCGGGGCTTGATCCCAGGACCCTGAGACCGTGACCTGAGCCAAAGGCAGAGGCTTAACCCACTGAGCTACCCAGGTGCCCCTCTATTTTGTTTCTTAAATTGACTTTTAGGTCTATGGAACTATGAACTACTATGTTGAAAAATTGCAAAGTCAATGGATCACTGGAGATTTAAAAAAACAGACTTAAAATTAGACTTAAAGTTTCTGTCATTTAGCATCAAACTCTTCATTATTTCTACTTCACCACAAACATGGTTAAAAGTCCTTAAAATCAACTTTAGTATAAAAATTATTATAGAAAATAACTTTCAATTGGGAATCTAAAACCTATAGTCTCTTCCCCACATAATAATTTATCCTGTCGAAACAATAGTATCTATGATATGATTATTTATGACTTATTTTTTTTAATGAACCAAACTCCTATTATAGCATAGCAGGAAATATTGTTAGTTAACTTACTGTTCAGAATTCTATGAGGATGACACAAGTTTTCTGGCAGCTTTTTTCATACTTTTTAGACTCTCTATGAAATAATTTTATTGCTGTCACTATTTATCTATCATCTATCTATCTATCTATCTATCTACCTATCATCTCTATCTGCCCTCTCCCTAATCTATTTATATACGTAGCAGTATCATTTATTTATATACACACAAAGACAAATCCAAACAAATTCTGGGTTAATCCCCCAGGTTTTCATCATTTGAGATTTTAAGCTTCAAAAATCTAGCTTGCCCTGTTGTTACAGTAACTAGCTCTTCTGTCAGATTATCTTATTTTTTCTTTCAGTTTCTAACAGCTTTCTTTTGGGGAGTAATAGAGGTACACCATCTTAGTAAAATTTTGAGTACTTTGCCGTTTACTACAGTCAAGAACTATTTCTTGAAAACTATTACAATCAGTTTTTATTATTTTATAACCAGTAACTTGAAAGGTATACACCAGATATTTTTTTGCTCTTCACAATATGGTGGGTGATAGAGATTCAACAACAATAAATGAAAACAGGCACAGTGACAGCCCTCATCTCTCTGACAGAGAACCCAAGAAGTCTTCCCTAAAGAAGCACGGTCTGAGTTAAAACCTGAAGGATTAATAAGTGTTAGCTGAGTGTGGAGGGGAAGATGAGAACATTTTAGGCAGAGGAAAGAGTATGAAGAAAAATCCCCATTCCAGGATGGAGTGTGGCACATTCCAGGAACTAAGAACTGCCATTTTTTAAAGATCTAGATCTGTCTCTAAAGTCATTATGAAAAAGACTGATTTCCATAATAAGCCAGGCACAAAGTCCCATCTCATTATTTCGTAGTCACACCTTAGGACATGATTAAAATTTCTGTCACTAAATCACTAGTATTTTAAAACTCCAATGTCTAAATCACTAGTATTTTAAAACAATGTCTAAATGTCTAAATCACTAGTATTTTAAAACAATGTCACTAAATCACTAGTATTTTAAAACTCCAATGTCTTTCATTTATCAACACTTTTGACTTTTGGAGAAGAGTTAAACATACATAGAGTCTCAAAGATATAGGATAAAAAAAATGTTTGCATTAGTGTATTTGATAAAGTGATCTGAGAGACATTAAGTTTGTTCTTACCACACATATGAATATGATATAACAATAATCCCTGCAAATTACGTTAAGGTGTATCTAACCCAGTTGGTGATTGGCTCCTCTACTCCTTCTACACCAGCCTCTGTTCCTGTGTAGAAGTAGAGGCTAAAGCTTTATCTTCCAGGTGGTGGCTGATGTGGGAGAGAGTAAATAGTAGATCATCCAGTCTCAGGAAGCCAGGAGATAGCAGGTAAAACTCCATGACCCCCTATTTTCTGGCTAAATCTCTTGAGATTCCTTAACCATGAGTTTCTTGGACTCCCTGACACACCGTCCTGAAGTCCCAGCCAGCCCCAAGACCCAGAATCATCCTTACCGATACTTAAACTGGAAAGGACAGCAGCCAGCAGGTGGCAGCAAACTGAAGTAGGAGCAGGACCCACTCGGATTGTGCCACTGGATGCTTGACTGGCTGGGCAGGTTCACTCAGGCCAGTCCATTAGCCTTAGCGTAACACAACTGTGTCTGCTACACAACTGAATTTTTAGGACTCTGAGCATGGTGTTACAGAGGTCTTCTTTTACACAAAATTTACCGTGATATTTAAAACTATACTAAATACGACAAAATGAAATATGAAGCATTGATTTTTGGAAGACGCAGAACTTGAGATATTCAACAGCATACGCTTTCCTGATTTTAGCCATAAACTCATTTGACAATGTCCCCATTTAGACCTTGTGTTTGTGATCACTGTTCACCTTAGGGGTTCTCTTGCCTGAGCGTTCCTAGAGCTTTAGCAGTGGCTTGTGGTGTGATTGAGAAAGGGTGTGAAGATGACAGTGTTTTATTAACACTCTATCAGTCTTGCCTATAAGGGCAGGGATAGGAGAAGGTGGTCAGGGAAGTTATAGGAGGGGATTAAAGCATAAATGTAGCATGAATTCTCGCTTGCAGTTTGGGGATGATAGGCAGTAGAGAACCACATTCTTTCTCCTGCCGGGTTTAGCTGAGTGGCGGTCTATGAAGATGAGTTTATTCTATTAGGCTACAGGGAGCACAGCAGAGAAATGACTTTGGTTCATCTCTATTTATGATGGCTGGAACAACACAGCCCTCTTCCACCCACTCCCTCTCACCCTGCAGTGTGCTTGTAATGTGGAGGAAATCCAGATCTTATGCAACTGAGGATTATTATATATATTTCATTTTACTTTTCCAGAAGGAAAGTGACTTAATTTGTGAACAATCAAGAGTTGAAATTCTGCCTTACCTTGTTCACAGTAGATTCCAGTGGTTCCCAGAGGACAGTAACAGGTGTATCCATGGGGCAGTGAAACACAAGTTGCCCCTTTGCTACAGTTGTGTGGAGGGTCATGTTCAGGGTCACAGGTGGAAATGGTCTCTGTGCAGAATTCTCCTTTCCACCCAGGGGGACAATTGCAGCTGTAGGTTGAGAAAGAAGGTCACATGGCTTGAACACTTGAACAGAGATGGATATATACTTGCTGATGTTAACTTGGCAGTTTTGACCAAGGTTCCAAGATAGAAAAGATTCTGTACATCAAAGCAAATTGTGATTCAAACTACTAAGAGCCAAACTGTCAAAGGAAAGAGCCAATAACTGATTATAGGATTACTGGACTCCACATAAAAAAAAAATTAAAAGGTTCAGCACATGGAAATTGAAGGAGACTTTAGAGAATCATTTCTTTGGGCAAAACAGCATGGTAAGACCCTCTCCCTGCCTGACATCAACACCAAGGGAGAGGCTGTTAACAAAGTCTCTGCCTCCTAAACTTGAGCCTACAGAAGGAAATTCAGCTTGATATGTGTTCCCTCACCTTGGTGAACACATAGGTCCAGCTCCTGGGGCTGGAAAAGGAACTGGAAAAGGAAAGTTGCCCCTCCAGAGATGAGGCAAATGGCAGTGAATCCCAGGGATGGGTTGTGGCCCTCTGAGTTAGGATCAGCTTGCAGACATACAAAAGGGATCTTGCCCAGAGGGTATCTTGGTAGCTGAAGAAACCTCAGCAGTGAGAGGCAGTTAGTAAATGGCCAGGGCAGAATCTGAAAGATAAAGAGGACATCCTATTTTGAAAATAGACTGTGTCTGGATTTAGAGAGTGATATTGGGGGGAGCCACACAAGAGAGCGATAGACCGACCCACTAAATGTAGAGATGCCAGATAAAATGTAAGGAATTTAATTAAGTTTGAATGTCAGATAGACAATGAATAATTTTTCAGTATGTCCCATGCAGTGTTTGAATTTCAGATAAGCAACATTTGAGATATATACTAAAAATTATCTGTTGTCTGTCTGGAATTCAAATTTATCTGGGTGTCCTGTATTCCTCTCCCCCCCCCCCAATCTGGAAACCTTACATACCAGGGGCACATGAAAGAAAAGTGTTACTTTTCATCCCTGCCAGGCCTAGGGGAACACTAACCATTAGACAATGGTGCAAGTCAAGGAAGTCCATTCCAGGATGTGGTGTGTGGCACCGAGTCAGAAACCACCAGACTGGGAAAAGACAGCAGTAGCAGATCACACCTCTTTTGGAGACCTTTTGTTCATGTGGTAAGCCCTGGCTGACTTTAGGCCAACAGTCATGGACAGTGAAGTGTTGTTAGTATTTTGAAGTGAACCCTTTGAATGACCGAATGGAGAGTATATTTGCAAATTAGAGTGTCTATTAGCTAAGCTGGAGCAGAAAATTCAATGGATCTCCCATGTTTTAGTCCAGGTCCAAGAAAAGGATAACTCCTAAGCAGGTTTAAAATGACAGCGAGAAACAAAAGTAAATTTACTTTATGAATATATCCATGAATCTGGGGTCAAACTGACTTGTCCTCAGTTCATTACAATGGCTTTTACTTAATGGCAAGCTGTAAACACAGATGACATTAACAGTGCTGCTGGAATTGTTGAAAAATCACTTATAGTATAATTCCCAAAGTGAGCAAGTCAAGATAAGACAGGTAGAAAACAGAAATATCTTCCATTTTCTTTTTTCTTTAGGCTGGAAGAATCCTCACAGACTCTGACGATTAAAGGCAGCTCATGCAGTCTACACTAGGTGGATCACCCAGTATGTGACAATATATGTCAGTATGAACATATGGCCCATTATATGCCACATGGAGGGGGAAGTAAGGACGATGAACACTCTTTCTACAAACATATTTAACAACCTTTATGATTTTATAGAAACAACAGGTAAGACCTTCATAAAATTGGGATTAACCCAAAAGGATAAAATCAAAATCACTTGTGACTTCTGATCACAGGAAGGCTGACATTTTTTGAGCACTTGGCAAGTATCTTCCCACTACTTCCTCTAAGCAAATTTTAACATTAAAAGTGCTGGTAAATTGAATATTTACATGTTAAAGAATGAAACTAGACTCCTATTTTAACCACTTAAAAAAATTAACTCAAACCGGATTAAAGAATTAAGTGTAAGACCTGAAACTGTAAAACTCCTAGAAGAAAACAGGGTTTTTAGTTTTCCTTTTCTTAAAACATTATATAAATGTAGTGATATTACTGCCTTTCCTTCAGGATTACATTTTTGGGATTCACCCATGCTGACGCATGTAGCCGCTGCACTCATTGTCAATACTGCATAACCCGATGAGCAGAAGTTCCTATCTTTTGTGTAGTTGAAATTTCAATGTTTTCTTCTATGGCTTGCATTTTTTAATGACTTATTTAAGAAAGCTTTCCCTATTTCGAGGTCAGAAAATTATTATTTTATGTTGTCTCCTCAGACTATTATTATTTTTATCTCTCACATTTAAGTCTTAATACATCGGAAATTATTTTTTGTGTTTGAGGTGGGGTTAGAGATCCAATTAGTTTTCCACATGGATGACCAATAGTTTTAGTTTCCGTCACTGATGAGTTCATCCTTTTCCACTCATGAGCTCTGTCCATGTGTGCCCTGTCCTGCATCTCTCCATCCTGTTCCTTCAGTTCATCTGTCTAACCTTGCACCAATATCACACTGTCTTAATTTCTCCTGCTTTTTTTTTTAAGATTTTTTTTATTTATTTGACAGAGATCACAAGTAGAGAGGCAGATAGAGAGAGAAGGGGAAGCAGGCTCCCCGCTGATCAGAGAGCCCCATGAGGGGCTCGATCCCAGGACCCTGAGATCATGACCCGAGCCGAAGGCAGAGGCTTAACCCACTGAGCCACCCAGGCGCCCCTCTCCTGCTTTTCTAATAGGTCTTGATAATTAGAATGGCAAGCTCTGCTATTTTGCTTTTCTGTTCAGGACTGTCTTAGTTATTCTTAGCTCTTTGCTCTTGTACATCTTTCCCTTCAAACTAATCCCAAGTTCAAGACAGGCAAATTTTCCTTGTCTAAAACAAGGCTCATTTTTCTTTTGTTCTTACATTGACGGTGTGGCTTGTAGGAGTCCCAGGCCTGTGAGGGGTTTGCTATTAGATCCCCTACCTCAGGCATCCTTAGCCTTTAAAGAAGATCCACTATAAACTGTGCAGCCCTCAAAGGTAAGTTCAGACATGCTTTACCTTTTAGCAGGAACTCAAGGCAAAAGCCAATTTTGATGCTTACTTTCTAGAGTCTGGCTTTCATTTCATTTGGAATCTGTAGATGTATTGTTTTCACTTCAGGTAACAGTGTTCTGGATGTATATACTTCATATTTTATTTGGATTTCAACATTTTCATTTGGAAGGGTCATTCAAGATGTGTAATACCCCATAGTTCCACAAACAGAACTCCTTATTCCATATTCATTAACTTCTCCACAACCTTACATTGAGTGGTTGAATGTTATTTCATGAATTCATAAAATATACTTTATTCTTATAGTCACTTGTGAGATATTATGTTTTTAATTTTTTACTGTCTACAAATAACAGTGATAAACTCTTATAGTTAAATCTTTGTGCACATCTTGATCATTTCCTTTGGATAAATTTAAATATCATCATGACTTCTAGGCTTTGAACACATATTCCAACCTGCCCCCATAATAATTGTACCAATTTACATTCCCATCATCAATGAATGAGAATGCTCCTGAAATAATAGATGTGTATATACTAAAAAATATGAAATATTTTATAGACTTCTTTTTTATTGACCCAATTATTTTCTTTCTTTCTTTCTTTTTTTTTTTTAAGGATCTTATTTATTTATTTGACAGAGAAAGAGATAGCGAGAGAGGGAATACAAGCGGGGGAGTGGGAGAGGGAGAAGCAGGCTTCCCGCCCAGCAGGGAGCATGATGCGGGGCTTGATCTCAGGGTTCTGGGATCATGACCTGAGTCAAAGGCAGATGGTTAACAACCGAGTCACCCAGGCACCTCCAATAATTATTTATTAAGATAAAGTGACTTCGTGTCTGCCTATACATATTTACCAAGAACATATTCATTTCAAACTCCTATATTTTCCTATATTATTTGGCAGTCTAATCACATTTATGCTTCACCAAAATTCATTTTATCAACTTAAATTTTTTTTCAGTATTTACTGTGTGCATAGCACAGCACTATCATAGGTCATAAAGGATAGGCAGAAGATGTGTAAGGAGTGAGCTCTGGCCTCAGCAGAGGTGAGGTATGCTGGGATAAAGCACCATGCGCTCCATATGCCGAGGAACCTATTGAGTGGCACAGAGAAGTGCTGTCAGATCCAAAAACCAGCAGGGGGAATAACTCCAGGAAAAAAATTAACATTACCGCCACATGTTCATCAATGCGCTGTGATGTTGGTGTTGGGGGGTATTCAAAACAACAATTCTCAGCTATTTGGAACTCAGAGACCTAGGCACATACACAGAGTAGCAAAAAAAAGCAAACGACAGTTTCTGAGGATATTGCCATTTCATTAAATAGAGTGGTTAGCTCAGTCCTGATTGAAAAAAAAAATTATCTGATTATTGTATCTAAGTTAACATTTGTGCAAAAAATGTTTGAAAGTTGCATAAGGTTCTCCAGAATGGAGAGAAACAAAATACAGATTTAATCTGCTACAAAATTACATATTGATTTGAGTTACTGTTTGAAGAGCACAAAGGTCATGAAATATGTAAGGACCTTTTCTACAAAAATAGACTGTCTTCTGACTCACAGTCCTCTCTTCTGGCCTTCCCAGGGATGGCCCCTGCGCTGGGTGGCGTCGGGGTGCACTGCTGTCCTCCCGCGGGGAACTAGGTCAACACAGGCATTCTACTGTGTGCAACCTTCCAAATGTACCTATAGACCTTCAGATTTGAAAAACTGCTTTGGGGGCGCCTGGGTGGCTCAGTGGGTTAGGCCTCTGCCTTCAGCTCAGGTCATGATCTCAGTGTCCTGGGATCGAGCCCCGCATTGGGCTCTCTCTGCTCAGCAGGGAGCTGCTCCCCCCTCTCTTTCTGCCTGCCTCTCTGCCTACTTGTGATCTCTGTCTGTCAAATAAATAAATAAAATCTTAAAAAAAACCCAAAAAACTGCTTTGGTTGGATGGTTTTGACACGTTTCAAGTGGCATTTTGTACAATGGAATTTAGAATTCAGGAATGTAAAGTGTGTGTAGAGTCTTCCCGGGCTAGCACAAGATGCCTTTCCAACTGCTTTCGGACATAAGGAAGACATGATAGGCACTATATGCCTTTTTCGTTGTTTTCCTGTAAATGTTATTTAAAAAAAAAATAAATCTGCTTTTTTTCCTCCTGTTTATATTGACAGAGTTCCTATTTAATAAATTCTAAAATAAAAAAACTCAAACCAAAAATAGACTATCCTACCAATTTCATAAAAGAAATAAAGGTATAATAATTTTTATATAAAAACAAAATAATATCATTACTTTTTTATGATGATTGTGCCATCTAGTGGGCCATTTTTTTTATCAACTTGGAAAAAAGCTAAGAGCAAAATCTCGTTGCTTTATAGACAGACATGACAATGGTAAAATATTTATTTTTATATCAAATATAGCTTAAAGCACACTAATCATAATATAATGCAAATGTTATAAACTTATTTGAAAAATAAATCTTAAATAAAATAAATGCTCTTATGGTTCTTCTCAGAATTTTTAGGTCTGAAGCAATTAGCTCTATGTTTGAAGATTAAAAAATTATATTTAAATCCAATATACCACTTTCTTACATTATATATATGTGTATATATATACACACACATATATATTTTAAAGATTTTGTTTACTTATTTGACAGAGAGAGAGAGAGAGAGCACAAGTAGGCAGAGCAGCAGATAGAGGGAGAGGGAGAAGCAGGTTGTCTGCTGAGCAGAGAGCCTAATGCGGTGCTCAATCCCAGGACCCTGGGATCATGACCTGAGCTGAAGGCAGACACTTAACTGACTGAACCACCCAGGCGCCCATCTTACATTATATTTTAAGAGATTTTTTTCTTTTTTTAAGATTTTATTTATTTATTTAACAGAGAGAGGCACAGTGAGAGAGGGAACACAAGCAGGGGGAGTAGGAGAGGGAGAAGCAGGGTCTCTGCTGAGCAGGGAGCCTGATGTGGGGGCTCCATCCCAGGCTCCATCCTGGAATAATGACCTAAACCAAAGGCAGGTACTTAATGACTGAGCCACCCAGGCACCCCTCAAGAGATATTTTCATCATAATGATTTTATGCAAGATCAAATTTTTCTTTTTGTTCCTTCCCTGGCTTCTTTACACTCTGTGAAAGGTAAATAATAAAAGGTCTCAAATCTTTATTCTTTATTTTCCACTTTGGATGACAGTATTTTTCTTTCTTTTTTTTTTTTTTAAGATTTTTATTTATTTATCTGACAGACAGAGATCACAAGTAGGCAGAGAGGCAGGCAGAGAGAGAGGAGGAAGCAGGCTCCCCGCTGAGCAGAGAGCCCAATGTAGGACTCAATCCCAGGACTCTGGGATCATGACCTGAGCGGAAGGCAGAGGCTTAACCCACTGAGCCACCCAAGCACCCCAATTAGTAGATAATTTAAATATTTTATTTATTTATTTGACAGAAAGAGAGCAAGAAAGCATAAGCAGGGAGAGCTACAGCAGCAGAGGGAGAAGCAGACTCCCTGCCAAGCGAGGAGCCTGGGATCATGACCTGAGCCAAAGTGTGTTTAACTGAATGCCACCTCCAGGCACTCCGTAAGCAAACAATTTAAATACAATGTAACAAGTGCTAAGATGAATACTGTGGGAGCCCACCGGAAGGACATCTAAGCAATTTTAGTGAATTCAGGGAAGGCTTCGGAAGTGAAATTTGCCTACATGAATGAGTGCCTCGAGAGGGAAGGGCAATAGAGATTAGACTGGAAAAGGAGCTTTGAGTTCAAGGGCTTTGGCTAACAGGCTGAGATAGTTCAGCTTTTTTTTTTTTTTTTTTAAAGATTTTGTTTATTTATTTGACAGACAGAGATCACAAGTAGGCAGAGAGGCAGGCAGAGAGAGAGAAAGAGCGGGAAGCAGGCTCCCTGCTGAGCAGAGAGCACAATGCGGGACTCGATCCCAGGACCCTGAGATCATAACCCGAGCCGAAGGCAGAGGCTTAACCCACTGAGCCACCCAGGCGTCCAATAGTTCAGCTTTTAAAAAAAAAATTTTTTTTTTTAAATTTTTAAGTAATCTCTATATCCAATGTGGGGCTTAAACTCACAACTCCAAGATCAAGAGCCACATGCTCTACTGACGGAGCCAGCAAGGTGCCCCAAGGTAGTTCAGCTTCTAAGTGACAGACATGGGGAATGACATGACTGATGAGGCATATTTAAAAATATTAATTTGGTATGTATAGGATGACCCCATGGTGTAACAATAAACTCTCTAGTGATGTAAGTTTAACCTTAGGAGGATCTTACTATTTTTTTTTTTTTAAGATTTTATTTATTCACTTAGAGAGAGAGAGGAGCACAAGGGGAGGGGGAGATGGAGAATCCCAAGCAGACTCCCTGCTAAGCGTGGAGCCTGACATAGGGCTCGGTTTCTCAATCCTGAGATAATGAACTGCGTGGAAATCAAGTGTCAGACACCTGACTGCTGGAGCCACCCAGGCACCCCAGATCTTACTGTATTTTACCATTAGATGAGTTGGGGAGCATTCAGACTCGTATGGCCGTAGATTGTTTTTGTCATTAGAATAGGGGTTGGCAAACTTTGGAAGTATACAGTTTGCTTTGTGGCCATACAGACTCTGTTGCAACAACTCTGCCAACTTTGAAAGCAGCCACAGACAATCCACAAGTGCATGGATGTGGCTGTATCCCAATAAAACTTTATCTACGAAACCAGGTGATGGATCCAGTTTGGCCCATAGGCCACGGTTTGCTGACCCCTGCGCTAGATCATTAACTGAATGGGGGCAGAGATCAGGTCTGTTTGACTCTCTTTTGTAGTCCCAGGGGCTAAACCAGTTCCTGGCATAGAATAATTTTTCACTGAACATCTGGGGAATAAATGAATAAGTAAATGAATGAGTCATGGCTGGGGAACAAGCAAATGGACAGATGCAGAGGCCTGGACAGGGAAATGGCTTTGAGGATAGAGAGGTGGAAGCAGATGTGACAAACACCTGGTAAATGTTGGTTGGAAAAATGAAAGACTGTAGTAATGGCAAACATTTACCGAGGCTTACCATGCATGGGCCAGGCATTCTGCTTAGCACTTTAGATGTATTAATTCATTTAATCCTCCTTATGATCCTATTAGGAGAACACTATTATCATCCTCATTTTGCAGAGGAGGAACCTGAGGAACAGAGAAGTTAAGCAAATTGCGTGGCGATTTGTGGCTGAGGGAGTCCCTGCATTTAACCGCTGTTCTGTGTCTCTCAATCTATGGAAATCTTTGGGTTTCAAAATTAAATGACTGAAAGAATATGGTACCATTATTGGGAATAGGGACATCTGGAGAATACAGTTTAATGGAAACATATAAAAATCTTCTTTTAGCTACATTGAGTTGGAGGTGATAGCAGGTGATGAAAGGGCTTTTTTCCTTTAAGTATCTAGTGACATGGCTCTTCACCTTGATGAGAAGCAAGGACCTAAGACAGATTTGTGGTTAAGTAGAACAGCAGACAAATGGCTGAAGCATCTATTATATAAGCTAAGAACAGTCAAACGATCCTGAGGAATCATTGATATTATACACAGAACTGTTCTCTCAAGTCCATTCTGAAAATATTAGCTATCCTTAATTTTTAATACTTAAAGAACAGTTTGTGGGTTCTTCTGCCTCTAAACATGGAGAGATGATAACATAGAAGTGTTAGCACTTTAGAAATATGAGTAACAGCTGCTCAAGATGGCAATTGAGAGTTGAGTCTTAGAGATTTTACTAATATAGTTAATTATTTTACATCTGTGTATTTGGAATGAAACTGATTTAAATTTCTAAATTGCAGATAAACTGGGTCTTATTGACAATTTTATAGCTCAGAAACATCTATGGATTATTTTTTTCTTGTTAAAATAGATATTCAACATGAAGAATTTAATTTTCTTGTAATTAGGTAAGTCTAAGACTTCTGAAGTTTAGGATGAACACTGATAATATAAAAGTTAACTGAAAATGAGATGATGGAAGATTTAATATTCTGTGTTTGAATATCACTTAAACATCATTCACTTGCTTACTAAATATTCACCAAAACAGAAATATGGTGCACCACTCCCCGTAGTTACCAGGGTGATTACGAAGCAGAAAACATGGTTTTGCTTCTGAAGGGCTTCATGATAATTTATTTACAACAAATTATTCGTGTGAAATATATATGATATATGTAAAATATACAATTCAAAGTTTATTAGGGCCTCATTTTAGCGCCAGGCACCATGTGAAGTACTTTGTAGCTAGTAACTCATTTAATACCCATATTAACCCTCTAAGGTAAATCCAATTACTAGTTTTCTGTGTGTAGTTAAAACACAGAGACATAGAGAAGTGTAACCCCTGCCTAACCTCCTTTTTCAGTTTACTGCAAAGATTCTTATTGCTTTGCATAAGAGAGATTCTTTTATATATGTTGAGGGTAATGAGGGAAAATTATTACAATCGTCATTGTCAGATGCGAGCAGAAAGAAAAAGCTCTTGGAGGGGGGGCGCCTGGCTGGCTCAGTTGGTAGAGCATGTGACTCTTGATCTCAGGGTTGTGAGTTCGAGCCTCACGTTGGGTGTAGAGATTACTTAAAAATAAAATCTTTAGGGACGCCTGGGTGGCTCAGTTGGTTAAGCGGCTGCCTTCGGCTCAGGTCATGATCCCAGCGTCCTGGGATCGAGTCCCACATCGGGCTCCTTGCTCCGCAGGGAGCCTGCTTCTCCCTCTGCCACTCTGTCTGCTTGTGCTCGCTCTCTCTCTCTCTCTCTGACAAATAAATAAATAAAATCTTAAAAAAAAAAAAATAAAATCTTTAAAAAGAAAAAGAAAAAGTTCTTGGAGAAAATTTACTTTGAGCAGGATCTACAAGAAAATTATGGTTAACAAATTTGTGGGTTTTCTGTGCATATGCAAAATCAGATACAGTACTTTAAACCAAATAATAAACTCACATGAATAATGGAAGTAAAGCATGTTATTTAGCAACAGATAGTCACATAGCTTAAAGGGTTCCACTTCTGCATATACAACTTATTTCTCTGCTATTTGAGGGAAAAGAGAAATATGCACGAATCTCCTGTTGTACTGAATGGCTTCATTCGTGTTGGTTTGCTTTCCTTAATGATTTATTTCCATTTTAGTAGTAAGCTGGGACGATAAGGTAAGTGTGATACTGGATTCGAGCCTTTGAAAAATACGCCAACAAGCATGTAACAAGTGAACCTCCCTGTATGGTGGAACGTGATGCCGAGGCTGAACATGCTCACGAGGAAGGGCTGCCATGATCGCTGCACCTGCTGAGTTTCCCCTTGGCCCTCCCTTCCTTGCTGGTGATAGCACTCAGCAAACTCTTTGGCGACACCTCACAGAGTGTAGAAGGAGGAGAAGAAACTACTCTTTACCTACTAATAAAAGTACTGGCTGTGGTCTGTGGGCCCCAGTCCTCATGGTTCTGTCCTCCATGGGTAGGGGCCGAAACATTGTTTTACGTCAACAGCCGGACTCAGTTTCTCTTAGTGACGGGATTGTCTTCAGGAAACTATTTACATGAGCTTCTTGGAGTAAATGGTGGGCCCTAGCAGAGGTAATGTGAGCATGAGCCTGGACTACAAAAAGAAAATAGCTAAATTGCTCTGCAAAGAGCCAGAAGGGAAATTTGGTTCATTCTAACCCAGAATCAGTTGGAGCAAAATGAAGCAAAGAGGAGAAGACGGAGATTAAGTGGAGTGGATCAGCCATGTATTTTTTTCTGCAGGGGTGGGATGACCAAAACACAAGCTGAACGTTGTTTAGGTGGCCAGGAAATAAACGGTTCCCTTCTCTAGCTGCACACATCCCCGCCCAATATAAACCGTTGGATCTGTCTTAAAGTGTGAACGGTTTTGTTAATTTAATAGAAATCAAATAAGTTGTCACTTTGAGGCACACACTGTATGGAGTAGAGTCTGTATAGGTGGACGGGAGATTTGGAACCAGACAAGGTTTTGAGAGTATACCTAATCCTCCTGGAATCTGCATTAACCTTGGAAAGATCTTTGGACCTTCACAGCGGATGGATGTAGCTCTCAAGGGTCTGGGAGAAAGCAGCTGACATCTGAGCTACACAAAAAGCAGGAGAGAAAAGATATTCCCCTTAAACCACAGTAATAGGAAGGCTTGCTAAAATCTACACTGAATTTGTAGTTCCGACTGTTATTTTCTCCGTGCTTTAATAAAGGAAGAGAAAGTATGAACTCCTTGTGGAACTTACATCCTTCAAACACATTTCCCATAGGTGGTCAAATAACGGATTTGCAGAGTTTTGGCAGCTAAGAACTCAAGGTGGGGGAAGACTGGAATAAAATAGCCCCACATTTTAAAAGTAGTTATCTATAACTGGTAGAATCATGTTATACTTTATTTATACTTTATGAATTTTACAAATTAGACAAGATGTATATTATGTGTACTATTGTTTTTTAATTCAAATATATATAAAAGTATAAAAACATAGTATAAATCAACCTCTTTAACCAGTTTCAAATGATCAGTTTTTAGCTCTTTAGTTTCATTTGCTTCTCTGTCTACTCCTTTTTCTTTTTTGGACAAAATATTTTGAAGCAAATCCTATTTATCTGTAAATACTTCAGCATATATCATTAACAGATAATAAACTTAAAAAACCTCCACAACCAAATATTATTATCATGCCCAAGAAAAATAACGTTAATTCCTCATAATCATCTAATTTTTGTGCTCAATTACGATCATCTCAAAAAAATTTCTTTGTCGTTTTTGTTTTGTTTTGTTTTGACATTTCATAGGGATCCAAACAAGTTCTACAGATGCTTCCGCATAGTAGAAGCATCTTCTTAAGGCTTCTTACTTAGATAAAAATTCTCCCTCTGCATTTCTTTCCATCCATATGCTTTTTGTGTTGTGTGTCCAGTAGAATTTACCATATTCTAGATTTGGTTGGTTAGATCCTTATAATATTACTTGACTTGTTTTCATCTATTGCCCTGATTTTTCAGAGTCTTGTAGATATAGAGGTTTGATCAGATTCACTTTCAGGTTTTTTACTGCGTTAGAGGTGGTACTGTGTAGGTAATGACATCATATCAGGAGGCACATAATGTTTTCTCTACATTCAATTATGATGGGCCAGTTGGTTCAAGTGGTCTTAGCTTGATCCAACCATTATACAGTTTTCTGTCAACCTTTCATTAATGATCCAAGCAGCCATTATTTTCCCTGATGGTTATAAAATGGTGATATTTCAAATTCTATTATTTATTCTGCACTTAAATTCCTTCCCCCCCGCCCAAGATTTTACTTATTTGCTTGACAGAGAACACAAGCAGGGGGAGCTGCAGGCAGAGGGAGAAGGAGAAGCAGGCTCCCGGCTGAGCAGGACCCTGGGATCATGAACTGAACTGAAAGTGGACGCTTAACCGACGGAGCCACCCAGGTGCTCCTAAATTATGTTTTAGTTCTAATAAGAATGACTTCTCATCCATCATCTGGCTAGTTACTTTTATTTTGTATTAGTTACCTATTGCCGCATAATAAATTACTCCAGACCTTAATGGTTCAAGGCCATAATAACCATTTATTGTTAATACAGACTCATAACAGATTCCTCTGCTTTCAGGCTTGCCACCTGCAAATTCATTCTCTATACAACTGCCAGAGGGTCTATAAAAAATAGAGCCCGACCATTATTAAGCTGTTCAGTGGATAGAATCATTTAATCCTTAAATCTCACAATTTAAGGAAGGAATAAGTGCTAATGACTTTTTACCTAGCTTTGAAGTCAAAAGTTGTCATTTACAGAATATCTTATGATTTATACAGCTCAGCCCTATTCTGTGTGAGAAGCGACTGCAGAAGGATGTGTCTCTCAGGAGGGCCACTTGGAGGCTGGCTACTATACTCTCTCTAGGAAAGGAAGGTTGAACCTATCCATCTTTCACTTTAGTCGAATTTCAGAATAATGAATGGTACATTAGCAACTTCCATAGGTGACAAGTTGTTTTTTTTGGTTTTTTTTTTAATCCCTTGGTGGAATGTGTGTATGGAGTATCATTACAACTACATGTATTTTATATACTGGCATGTTTAAATCCATTACAGACATTATTCTCTGGAATTCTGAAATGGTCCCATCTTTGGCCAGTGGGAGTCTCTTTAGGTTGGCTTCTGTCTTCTTTTAAAATCGCCCTAGTAGTCTTTGACAACTCTCCTGCTTTCAGGCACAAAAGACATCCAGGATCATATCATATATTTCCTACCCTAGAGTTGAATGTCCAATTATACAAGAAGTCCTGGTTTATTTATTCTTATTATTTTTTTTTTTTAGAAGTCCTGGTTTTTTATTTTGTGGAAAATGCTATTTGGAAATAACAATTTTGGTATTAGAGTTTTCATTCTTACTGAATTACTGTTGTTTCTAGATTTCTAGATATAGCTAGGAAATATGTACTTTAGAAGGAGAAAATCAGGTCATGAATTCATATGTTATTTCTAGTTACTCCCTTGGGTTATAGCCATCCATTCATCCATCCATCCATCAAGCTATCTTACTAAATAGCTATTTTTATCTTTATCTGTAGTTTAAAAATAATACCAATGCGACCACTAACGTGAAGACTGTAGGATGCAAAATAAAATATCTCTATGGTTCTTTTTGTCCTTATGATATAACCCACTGTACAGTCAATTTATAATCAATTGAACTAAATATTCTCTCTTAGGTTATGCCACCAATTTGAAATGCAGTTAGATTCATTTATTTCCTTATTTTCTTTCAGTGCTTAAGAATTACTCCTTTTCTATTTTCTGGGTGATTAGAAGTCCAGTTTTGGGGGGGTTGGGTGAGCCTTGGTGATGGATATTAAGGAGGGCACGGATTGCATGGAGCACTAGGTGTTACATGAAACAATGAATCATGGAACACAATAAAAAAAAAACAAAACAAGTCCACCTTTCATCCCTTCACTTCCTTGTTTTCTTTCTCATTCTACAGGTGGCCATTTATAATTTTTTCCCTGTAATCTGCCTTTTTTTTAATCCTTAGAAAAACATGACCATATGTGTATGTGTATATAAATACACATGTCTATGGGTATATATTTATATCTATTTATCTATATCTATCATTCCCTCTTCTTGCATGCTTCTTTACCCTACTTTTTTCACTTTCTATATACTGAGGATCATTCCACAGCAACATAGCAACATATAAAGATTTTCATAGCCGTGTCCTCTGTGGTGTAAATGTTCTCTAGCTTTACTTATCAGATACGTAGTGACGCACATCTTGTGTTTAAACGAAAAGAGTTTGCTCTGGTAGCTCCAGTGTCTGTTTCTCTATAGCCTCACCACAAGATTAGACAAGTTTTTGAACTCTTAATCTTAGCCTTAACTTGGAACCCCTAGAAAACAGAGTCTAAAAGCAGTTCCACGGAAATGAAGGGGTAGTCTGCCCGGCAAGCAAGAGAGAGAGAGAGCAAAGTGAGGGGAAGGAAGAAAACCAAATGGGAGGTAGTGAGTTACCCAGCTGGCTACATCCGCTGGCTGCTTGGAGATAGGGTATTTCTTGAGGAGCTGGACAGAGTGATACAATTCTTGGGAATATTGAAGCAGGGAGAAAAGCACAGCAGGAGCAGATAGGATGACAGCAGGCCCTGTCACACCTCGAACAACAGAAGAAAGAACTCACTTTCGCTGCACCGGCAGGGAAAGACTAAGGAGCATTATGAGCAGGAAAGAGACAGGAGGGGAAATTTTAGCAAGATTCAGAGGGAGGAGGGTTTGGGAGCAGAATCCTAGTTGGCAAACATCACCATCCCACAGAGGAGCACTAGGAGACTGCACGAAACACTTGCTGGGTGAAAGCAGAAGACAAAAATGGACAAAGAATTCTTAATTTGGAGAGTTTGGGGGACCCCAGAGAGTCTACGATTGGGCACTATAGTTTGGAAACCTCCAAAATTTTATGCAAATTTTTGTGTCTTAAACGTGTTTATTTTGCAGAGGAAAGGATTCTTAGATTTCACCTGATTCTTGGACATCTGTGAGCCAAAAAATAATCAGGAAACCCAGCGTCAGTGAGATTCTGCACTCACTGATAGATTTATGTTGTAAATAAGTCTCATTTATGAACTTAGTGTAAATCTCGGGTGCCTTTCACATCTTACGGCCACATTCTCTCTGAACTCCTATCCTACTTACTGTCTGTGCAGTTCACTTTTACATTTAGCTTGGTTTTTGTGTTTCAGTTTTCCTACCCTGTGCTTTTCTTTCTTTTTTTTTTTTTCTTCTTTTTACATTTTATTTATTTATTTATTTATTTATTTATTTGACAGAGTGAGAGAGAGATCACAAGTAGGCAGAGAGGCAGGCAGAGAGAGGGGGAAGCAGACTCTCTGCTGATGAGCAGAGAGCCTGATGTGATGCAGGGCTGGGCTCAGGGCTGGATCCCAGGACCCTGAAATCATGACCTGAGCTGAAGACAGATGCTTAACCCAGGCGCCCCTACCCTGTGCTTTTCTTAAAGGAACAAGCCTCATATCACCCTCAGTCATCGTCAGAATATGACCTTAAGGTGTTAAAAGAAAGTGAGGCATATTAAACATTTTGAGTTTATTTGAGCAAAGATTGACTTAAGCCGGGTAGCCTCCAATCTAGCAGATAGAAAGGATCTCTGAGGAGCTGTAGCAAATGAAAGACTTTTACCACCAGAAGAGAGTGGGAAACAAGGAAGTTACACTGGCAAAAAAGCATACTGGGTATGGCAAGATCTTGTTCCTTTAGAGGAGGCAGTGGTCTATCAGGCAGATTATCTAAGT